>NW_027362765.1:521040967-522240967 GCF_046119375.1 Phyllobates terribilis
CTCTTTCTCTCTCTTTCTCTCTCTTTCTCTCTCTTTCTCTCTCTTCTCTCTCTCTCTTCTCTCTCATTTCTCTCTCTTCTCTCCTCTTTCTCTCTCCCCCTTTCCCTCCCTTCCTTTCTTTCTCTCTCTCTTTCTCTCTCTTTCTCTCTCTTTCTCTCTCTTTCTCTCTCTTTCTCTCTCTTTCTCTCTCTTTCTCTCTCTTTCTCTCTCTTTCTTCTCTCTCTCTCTCTTTCTCTCTCTTTCTCTCTCTTTCTCTCTCTTTCTTCTCTTTCTCTCTCTTCTCTCTCTTTCTCTCTCTTTCTCTCTCTTCTCTCCTTTCTCTCTCTTTCTCTCTTTCTCTCTCTTTTCCTCCTTCTTCTCCTTTTATTTCTTGGGGCAGGAGGCGAAGAAGTGTAGTGCTAAAAGTAAAAACAGGGAGTGTGCTTTATGCAAAATCGGTCTTCCCACCTCCTATGCCAAAAACCTATGCTCGGACTGATTCAGAAAACCATTGCAGAGGAGTCCCCCAGGTTTCTTTAGAATTTAAAGGATCTAATCCAGACAGAGGTCAGAGAGTCTTTAAGAGGCTTAACCTCACTCAAAAAGAAGAAGCGAAAACTAGTTTCTTCAGAATCAGAGGAATCAGTGGAGTCCCGTTTTACGAGAGAACTGCCTTCCTCCTCTAATCACTCCTCATCGTCATCGGAGTCTTCGGATGATGATGGGGGGGGGCAGACCTTGTTTTTCGGTTGATATACTGAGAGACTAGTTAAAGCCGTCAGAGGGACTATGGGTATTACCGATACCAAAGTGCCCAGAACAGTCCAGGATGTTATGTTCGGGGGCTTAGACCAAAGGAGGAGACGCTCATTCCCAGTCAATGACAGGATTAAATCTCTGATAGAAAGGGGAATGGAAGAAACCGGAGAAGGAAGGGTTAGCTGCCGTCATCCTCCAAGCGGAGGTACCTTTGAGGATGAGGATGCGGCTAAATGGGACAAAACCCTAAGATTGACGTGGCCATTTCAAAATCTTCAAAAAAATCCACTCTGCCCTTTGAGGATTTAGGAGCCTTAAAAGACCCGCTGGATAAAAAAGCGGAGTCCTTCCTTAAGCAAACCTGGGAGTCGTCAGCAGGGGCCCTTAAACCGGCAGTAGCAGCGACCTGCACTGCTAGATCTATGATGATCTGGCTTCAACAATTGGAAGACCAGATCAGGGGGAATGTGTCCAGGAGAAAATTCTATCAGACCTTCCTCTTGTGCAGGGAGCGGCTGCATTCCTGGCAGATGCATCGGCAGATTCAGTTAGGCTGGCTGCCCGGTCTGCAAACCTCTCTAATGCAGCCGTAGGGCGCTATGGCTCAAGAGCTGGCCAGGGGATGTGCAGTCAAAGTCTAAACTGTGCTCAATCCCTTGTGAGGGGGACTTCTTGTTCGGCAAAGGTCTAGATGACATCCTAGATAAAGCCGCAGACAAAAAACATGGATTTCCCACGGTGCTGGTTCCCGATTTACAGTTCCTTTCGGAAGAGAAAATACAGCCGCAGTAAAGCTCCCAGAGACCAAGGTAGCTGGAAAGACCGAAAGCCGTATAACAGAGGCTTCATGTTTGGGGGTCCCTCCTCCGAGAATAAGAAAGCCCCTAAGTGACAGTTTCCCCCCCCAGGTGGGAGGAAGATTGTCCAATTCCTGCCTGCCTGGAAGGAAATTTCATCCAATTCTTGGATCTTAGGGATAATCAGGAGGGGGCTCACATTAGAGTTCAAAAGCAGGCCCAAGAACACTGTCAAAATATCAGCCCCAAGAGGTTAGCGGAACAGATAGCCTTACAGCAGGAAGTTCTCTCTCTGCTCATGAAAGGAGTTCTGGTGGAAACACCTGCACCCGAGCAAGGAAGAGGATGCTATTCGACTCTCTTCCTAATAAAGAAACCGGACGGCTCCTTCAGGACCATTGCGAACTTAAAGAGACTGAACGACCATTTAATCTACAGGCCGTTCAAGATGGAAACAATAAAATCGGCCATAAAGATGTTATTTCCGGACTGTTTTATGTGCGTCCTCGATCTGAAGGACGCCTACTACCACGTCCCGATTTTGCCAGATCATCAACAGTTTCTAAGAGTAGCTGTACAATTCGGCAGGCACGTAAGGCATTTTCAGTTCGCAGCTCTTCCCTTTGGCATTTCCATGGTGCCGAGAGTCTTCACAAAAATCATTCTGGAGGTCACAGCGCACTTGAGGGAAAGATATTTTGGTCATCCCTTATCTGGACGACTTCTTAGTAGTGGGCAGATCAAGTTAACTCTGTGCTCTAGCCCTGGCGGACGTCATGGCCAGTCTAAGACGCCTAGGTTGGCTGTTAAATCTGGAGAAGTCAAGGCTGGAACCAAAGAGGGTTCAGTCTTTCCTGGGTCTCATTCTGGACTCAGAAAACCAAACCTGTCTTCTGCCAGAGGAAAAGAAGCTGAAGATCAGATCCCTAACATCTCAGGTTGTCAGCAATCCGACCATGACCCTGAGGAGTGCAATGTCTCTGTTGGGTACAATGACGTCTTGCATCCCGGCGGTTCAGTGGGCCCAGCACCATTCCAGATGTCTTCAACAGGAGATTCTGGCAGCGGACAGGCGGCTCAAAGGTCGCCTGAATGGGAAAATATCTCTTCCAGATGTTGTGATCAACTCCCTGGACTGGTGGACATCTCCGGTCAACCTATCTTTGGGGGTTCCTTGGACCTTCCAGGTGTCGGATACTATTACAACAGACGCAAGTGCGGAAGGTTGGGGAGCTCACCTAAGGGATCGTTCTGTACAAGGCCTCTGGTCGGACAGCGAGACAAGTCTCTCTTCCAACATGAAAGAGCTGTTGGCAGCCAGAAACGCGCTAAAAGAATTCAGTTCTGTTCTTCAGGGTCCTCACGTCAGGATAATGTCAGACAACAGATCAACAGTCGCCTACATCAATCATCAGGGGGGTACCAGGTCTCTCCCTCTGATGTTAATAGCGGATCAGATCTTCAGGTTTGCCGAGAGTCGGCTGGTTACGCTCTCGGCACTGCATATAAAAGGGGAAGAGAACATTAAAGGCCGATTTCTTGAGTCGTCACATCTTGAAACAAGGAGAGTGGGAGTTGAATCCAGCCGTTTTTCAGCAGATTGTGGCTCGGTGGGGACAGCCCCAGATAGATCTGTTTGCAAACAGACACAATCGGAAGACCGAAACCTTTCGCTCCCTGAATCCAAAAGAGGGGGCGTTTGCGGTGTACGCGCTGCAGATTCAGTGGGATTTCACTCTAGCTTATGCCTTTCCCCCTTTAGTACTGATCCCTACTGGTTCACTTGGATGAAGAGAATGTCCCAAGCAGATCCATGGGTTCTTCCGGACATCCCGGATCTCCTCAGGCAGGGCCCAGTCTGTCATCCCCAAAGAGCGGGCCTGCATTTGACGGCTTGGATTTTGAGAGGTCTCTATTGACGCAAAGGGGGTTTTCTCTGGATCTTGTTACTACCCTTCTAGCAAGTAGAAAGCCGATAACAACTAGAATCTATGGTAGAACCTGGGCTAAGTCCTTGTCTGCCAAAGGGAGGATTCCTATTGAGGCCATACTAGAATTCCTCCAGAAGGGGTTAAACATGGGACTAGCCACCAGTACTCTTAAGGTACAGGTATCGGCTCTGGGGGCACTGTATAATTATGACTTGGCAGCAAATAGATGGATCATTAGATTTATTAAAGCCTGTCATAGATCCAGACCTATTCCTGTTCCAAGAATGCCTCCTTGGGACCTTAATTTAGTTCTGGAAGCATTAACCAAACCTCCCTTTGAGCCCTTAGAGAAGGTTTCAGAAAAAATCTTAACTTTAAAGACTGCTCTATTGGTGGCCCTGACATCAGCTCGTAGAGTCAGTGACTTACACGCACTATCCGTTAACCATCCATTCACTCAAGTATGTATGGATAGAGTAATCTGAAGACCAGACCCGGCCTATCTTCCAAAGGTAGCCTCCAAGTTCCATAGGACGCAAGTAATCACTCTCCCTTCCTTCTATCCTAATCCTAGGGATTCTGAGGAACATAAGCTTCACACCTTAGATGTTAAGAGGGTGTTAGTCCAGTATTTGGAAGTGACAAAAGCCTGGAGAAAGAGTGACGCTTTTTTTATATCCTTTCAGGGGGCTAGGAAAGGACTTAAGGTTACAAGGGGGACCATAGCTAGATGAGTCAGGGATACTATTACTTTAGCCTACTCTTCTAGCAATCTGCCAGTTCCTGAGAACCTGAAGGCCCATTCCACCAGAGCGGTAGCTGCTTCCTGGGCTGAGAAGGCGGATGTGCCCATCGACATTATATGTAAGGCGGCAACTTGGTCATCCCCCGCTACATTTTACAAACATTACCGTCTTGACCTTTCCTCTTCTACTGATCTGTCCTTTGGTAGAAGGGTGTTGCAAGCGGTGATCCCTCCCTCTGGTATTTGATCTCTATAAATCTCTCAGGTGGTGCTGTCATGGGAGAAGGGGAAAAGATCCTAGTTACTTACCGGTAACGGGATTTTACAGATCCCATGAAAGCACCCTATTAATTCCCTCCTCTTTATCACTGTGGTGTGCACTTTTTTAAGGTGTTTAGTACATATGTTGAGGTGGTGGTTATGTATTAACCTGTCTTCGGAGGCCCTCTCATGCTCTGAAACAAAACTGATGCGGAGGAGAGGTACCGCCTTTTTATTCAGTAGGTTCCTGTCCTTGGTGGTTGGATACCCTCTCTCAGGTGGTGCTGTCATGGGCTCTGTAAAATCCCGTTACCGGTAAGTAACTAGGATCTTTCCCGAGGATAGGGTTAAAAGATACCGGCCCTTTCGTGGACCCCGTCGATCCCCTAAATGTGATTACAGGGGTAAGGGTAAGACTGGGAGATGGTCTTACAGGAAGGGAGGAAAGGACAGAGCAGATCAGGTCGCCTCTGGAGCCCCAGCTAGACCATGACGCCATTGGAGTAGGGGGCAGGCTTCTTTTCTTTCAGGACAAGTGGGTGTCCATTACAAAAAATCAATGGATCCTACGTTCCTTAGGGGAAGGTTTCAAAATAGACTTCTCCCATGCCCTCCCTCGTCGTTTCCAAATCACTCGTCCTCGCTCCCCCGTAGATCTCAAAAGTCTATGGCAGGATATATTAGTCCTTCAATCCCTACACGTGGTGAAACAGGTCCCCCCTTCAGAGCAGGGTTTAGGCCATTATTCCTCCCTCTTCTCGGTGTTAAAACCCTCGGGCAAACGCCGTACGATTATAAACCTCAAGCCCTTAAACCAGTGGGTGGAATACAAAAGGTTCAAAATGGAAGCTATAAAAACCAGCATTCAATTGATAGAGAAGGGATCGGTAATGTGCACCCTAGACCTCAAGGATACATATTACAATGTTCCAATTCACCCAAGTCACCAGCAATAACTAAGGTTCGCTCTAGAGCAGGAGGACACAGTACACCACTTTAAATTCACTTGCCTAACCTTCGGTCTGTCCTCGGCCCCCCGAATATTCACAAAGGTTATGACAGAAGTAGCGGCCTTCTTAAGAACACAGGGGGTTATAATCATCCCTTACCTGGACGATATATTGTTGGTGGCAGAGTCAGTCTCTTCTCAGTCAACAAGAGCATACGATCGAAACCCTGGAATATTTGGGGTGGAACATCAATTGGGAAAAATCAAGCCTCCATCCAAGTACTACAAAAGTATTTCTAGGGGTACTCTTAGATTCCAGTCTTCAAAAGTCCTCCTTGCCCCAGGAGAAAAAATAAAACTGGAAATTTACAACTTCGAGATACGGAAGACCAGATCGGATCTTAGGACTGATGACCTCATGCATTCCGAGCGTGAAATGGGCACAGGCCCGTTCAAGGCCGTTACAGAAGTCGATCCTGTCCGTTTGGAACAGACTACCATCGGGGTTAGACAAGAAAAAGACTGTCAAGAGAGCTAAAAAACTCCCTTTCCTGGTGGACAGACCCTTCAAACTTAGAAAATGCAGTAGACTGGATCCTTCTTCCTTCAATCCAGATCCATACGGATGCCAGCCAAAAAGGCTGGGGAGCAAGCATAGGAAACGGATATCTACAAGGGATGTGGCCCAAAGAGATACAACACAGGTCGTCAAATTTCAGGGAGCTAAAGGCGGTCTGGGAGACTCTTCAAAGATGTCAGCATTTGCTCAGAGGAAATCATGTAAACATTTTCTCAGACAACAGCACCACCATCGCTTTTCTTCGTCGACAAGGAGGTCCAAGAGGGAAAAGGTTACAATCCTTGGCGTCAAGAATTTTCTACTGGGCGGAGAGAAATGTCCTTTCAATATCGGCTATTCATCTAAGGGGGTCCGAAAATGTGGTAGCAGACTTTCTCAGCAGAGCAAGAGTTGGTCCCTCAGATTGGGAGCTGAATCCGGAGGTGTTTCATCAAATCATTCAATGATGGGGCACCCCATTCATAGACCTGTTTGCAACAAGAAAAAACAGGAAGCTGCAGCCCTTTTTTTTCTTGGACCCAGCCGACAGCCCAGAAGGAATAGATGCCCTTTCTCAATCATGGGGGACAAAACTGGTGTACGCCTTTCCTCCAGTCCCTCTCATCTCAAGAGTACTAAGGAAAATCCAACAGGAGAGGGGAGCTCTTATTCTGATAGCGCCCTACTGGCCCAAAAAGAGCTGGTTCCCTCTGCTACACCGGATGGCAGTGGATCTCCCATTCAGACTCCCAGCCAGGAGAGATCTTCTATTGCAGGGTCCCTTGTTACATCCGAACATCCAATTCCTCCAATTCCTCCAATTGACAGCATGGAACCTGAGAGGCGGATCCTAGCCTCTAGGGGCCTTACCCATTGGGTAATTACAACTCTACAAGCCTGTAGGAAACCAGTAACGTCAGCCATCTATACTAGGATTTGGAAAC
The DNA here is from genome assembly GCF_046119375.1 of Phyllobates terribilis. Taxonomy (NCBI): domain Eukaryota; kingdom Metazoa; phylum Chordata; class Amphibia; order Anura; family Dendrobatidae; genus Phyllobates; species Phyllobates terribilis. Next base: position 521,047,892 of record NW_027362765.1, read on the forward strand.
AGTTCTGTAGCTTTGCAGGTCAGTCTGTGGGAAATTCGTCTCACCCCAATATTCCAACGATATTGGATTTCCTCCAAGAGGAGTTTGATAAGGGTCTGAGGCCAAATACGTTAAAAGTTCATATCTCGGCCCTAAGCGCTTTTTTGGACTACTCCTTAATAGACCACCCATGGATATCAAGGTTCATAAAAGCAACTTCTCGTTTAAAACCCACGATAAGGAGTCTAGTACCGCCGTGGGATCTGAACCTGGTGTTGAGGGCTTTATGTAAGTCTCCCTTTGAACCCCTAGAAGAAACATCAGTAGACCTGCTTTCTATGAAATCAGCCTTTCTTGTGGCAGTTACTACAGCGAAACGGGTAGGCGAGATCCAGGCCCTCTCAGTTCTGGACCCATACCTTAAGATTGTGGAGGACAGATTGGTTCTTAAACTGGATCCCTCCTTTCACCCTAAGGTGGTGTCCAGTTCAAACCTGAACCAAGAGATAATACTGCCGTCTTTCTGCCAGTCCCCCAAAAATGAAAAGGAAAAATCCTTCCATACCTTGGACGTCAGGAGGGCAATTGTTCGGTATATAGAAATCACAGCCCCCTGGAGGAGAGACTCAAACCTTTTTCTGCAATTTTCGGGTGTGAATAAGGGCAAGAAAGCTTCTAAGCAGACTCTAGCAAGGTGGTTGACAAGGACTATCGCCCTCGCGTATGAATCTGAGGGGAAGGATCCACCAATTTCCCTTTAAAGCTCATTCTACTCGGGCAATCTCCGCTTCATGGGCAGAGAAAGCTGGAGCGTCAGTGGGCCAAATTTGCCAGGCAGCAACCTGGTCCAATATAGCCACATTTAGTAAACATTATAAATTGGATGTATTGTCCAGTCAACAATTAGCCTCTGGCCGTAAAGTCCTTCAGGCAGTAGTCCCGCCCTAAATGTTCCATTTCTTTTGATTTGGTCTGTCTCCTGTCGTGCCGTTATGATGGACGTACTGGTAAAATAGGAATTATTCCTACCGTTAATTACATTTCCAGGAGTCCATCATAACGGCACCATATTTCCCTCCCCTGCTCTTGACACTAATGTGAATGTAACATTGGTATATGTATATAATAAAATAGAGTTGCATCCATCCTGGTTTGGTGATTAATACTAACACTGAGGGTGTGATGAGAGGTTAAAAGCCCCCCCCCCCCCCCCATGTGTTTCCTGTCCGTAGAGGAACAGAGGACGTAACTCCTGTCGTGCCGTTATGATGGACTCCTGGAAACGTAATTAACGGTAGGAATAATTCCTATTTTTAACTTTTTTCCACAAAATTGATCTTTAAGGTCCAACTTTTTTATTTTTACAAGGGTAAGAGGAGAAAATTGAACCTAAGAACTGTTGTGCAATTTGTCCTGAGTATGCCAATACCCCATATGTGGGGAAAATACACTGTTTGGGCACACGTCAGGGTTCAGAAGGGAAAGGGGCACTGTGTGACTTTTTGAATGCAAAATTGTCTGGAATCAAGAACTAATGCCATGTCGCATTTCGGGAGCCCCTGATGTGCCTAAATAGTGGAAAACCCCCACAATTGACTCCATTTTGGAAACTACACCCCTCAGGGATTTTATCAAGGGGTAAAGTGAACATTTTGAACCCAGAGGTACAACAGAATTTGATAACATTAGGCCATTCAATTGAATAAGTTGTCATTAGTCTTGAGCTCAAGTGCTCACTACTTGAGTTTGCATCGGGTACTCAGGTATGCACCATGTATCGCGGGTGCTCGAGTGACATGCTCGAGTCCCCGCCCTGCATGTTTTACGGTTGTTAGACACCCCCAAAAAAAAAGATACGGGTATCGCTCGTGCATGGCAGGTGATCCCAGCAACATTTTTTTTTTGGGCCGTGAAGTATATGAGGCAGAGACTCGAGCATGTCACTCGAGCACCCGTGATACTCAGTGCATAACCAAGCACCCAATGCAAATTCAAGTAGCGAACACTTGTGCTCAACACTGGTCTCCATATCGTCATCATTTTTTTTTTTTTTGCCCGACCCTAACCCTAAAGTTTATTTTTTACGCCATTCCTTGTGTGGTATAAGCGATTAGATGACTTTATTCTTCGGGTTGGTGTGATTACAGTACAGCGATACCAGATTCATAACGAGTTTTTATGATTGACAGCTGTCACACACTAAAAGACGATTTTTTTGCAGAGACTATTTTTTGCATCGCCCTATTTTGAGAGCTATAATGTTTCCATATTTTGGCCGACAGTCATGTGACTGTATGTTTTTTGTGGGATAAGTTGACCTTTTTATTGGTACCATTTTCGGGCACGTTACATTTTTTGATCGCTTTCTATTCTGATTTTTGGAAGGCAGAATAAGCAAAAACCAGCAAATCCGGAATTGATTTTTTTTTTTTTTTTTTATGCTGTTCAGCGTGTGGTAAAATTGATAAGGTAGCTTTGTTCTTCGGGTCAGTGTGTTTACAGCGGTACCGAATTTATATATATTTTTTTTTTATGTTTTGATGCTTTTACACAACAAACTATTTTGTAGAAAAAATGGTGTAAATTTATGGCTCTTGCTCTACTGTAAATTCACAGGGCAGGGTTAAATCTCCTGCTCATGCAATCTAGCAGGACCCTGTTGGGTCTTCACCTGTCAGACTATGCCTGGGACCCAGGGGAGAAGACGGGAGAAGTTTATTACTGCTTCAGTCTTCTATTTCACTGACTAAATCGCATTGTGTGATGGGATTGCTGATGCTTCTATAGGACCCGGCAATCACATGATCATGAGGTGTCTCAAGCATAGCAAAGCTCCTGGATCCTAGCAGACTTTGATGGCTCTGCCAGTGACATTTGTCATTGTAGTGTGCTATTTTATCTTGTAAATGGGGCTCCTATAAATGCCCCAGTTACAATGTAAGAAAATCAATAAAGTAATAAAAAACTGAGGATTTTTTTCATATCTTTAATTATTGTTTAGGGGAACAAATTGTCTAGTGTTTATGTACACTACTCAAAAAAATAAAGGGAACACTCAAATAACACATCCTAGATCTGAATGAAAGAAATATTCTCATTGAATACTTTGTTCTGTACAAAGTTGAATGTGCTGACAACAAAATCACACAAAAATCATCAATGGAAATCAAATTTATTAACCAATGGAGGCCTGGCTTTGGAGTCGCCCTCAAAATTAAAGTGGAAAAACACACTACAGGCTGATCCAATTTTGATGTAATGTCCTTAAAACAAGTCAAAATGAGGCTCAGTATTGTGTGCGGCCTCCACGTGCCTGTATGACCTCCCTACAATGCCTGGGCATGATCCTGATGAGGTTGCGGGTGGTCTCCTGTGGGATCTCCTCCCAGACCTGGACTAAAGCAACCACCAACTCCTGGACAGTCTGTGGTGCAACGGGTGACGTTGGTGGATGGAGTGAGACATGATGTCCCAGATGTGTTCAATCGGATTCAGGTCTGGGGAACAGGCAGGCCAGTCCATAGCTTCAATGCCTTCATCTTGCAGGAACTGCTGACACACTCCACCCACATGAGGTCTGGCATTGTCCTGCATTAGGAGGAACCCAGGGCCAACCACACCAGCATATGGTCTCATAAGGGGTCTGAGGATCTCATCTCGGTACCTAATGGCAGTCAGGCTACCTCTGTCGAGCACATGGAGAGCTGTGCGGCCCTCCAAAGAAATGCCACCCCACACCATTACTGACCCACTGCCAAACCGATCGTGCTGAAGGATGTTGCAGGCAGCAGATCCCTCTCCACGGCATCTCCAGACTCTGTCACGTCTGTCAAATGTGCTCAGTGTGAACCTGCTTTCATCTGTGAAGAGCACAAGGCGCCAATGGCGACTTTGCCAATCCTGGTGTTCTGTGGCAAATGCCAAGGGTCCTGCATGGTGTTGGGCTGTGAGCATTACCACCATCTGTGGACGTTGGGCCCTCATACCACCCTCATGGAGTTGGTTTCTAACCGTTTGTGCAGACATATGCACATTTGTGGCCTGCTGGAGGTAATTTTGCAGGGCTCTGGCAGTGCTCCTCCTGTTCCTCCTTGCACAAAGGCGAAGGTAGCGGTCCTGCTGCTGGGTTGTTGCCCTCCTACGGCCCCCTCCACGTCTACTGGTGTACTGGCCTGTCTCCTGGTAGCGCCTCCAGCCTCTGGACACTACGCTGACAGACACAGCAAACCTTCTTGCCACAGCTCGCATTGATGTGCCATCCTGGATGAGCAGCACTATCTGAGCAACTTCTGTGGGTTGTAGAGTCAGTCTCATGCTACCACGAGTGAAAGCACAATCCGCATTCAAAAGTGACCAAAAACATAAGCCAGAAAGCATTGGTACTGAGATGTGGTCTGTGGTCCCCACCTGCAGAACCACTCCTTTATTGAGGGTGTCTTGATAATTGCCAATAATTTCCATCTATTGTCTATTCCATTTGCACAACAGCATGTGCAATTGATTGTCAATCAGTATTGCTTCCTCAGTGGACAGTTTGATTCACTTGGAGTTATATTCTGTTTGTGTTCCCTTTTATGTTTTTGAGCAGTATATATATAACTTAACTATTTTTGTTACATTTATTTTTGCACATGAAAGTACCAACTGCAGACAAATGAGAAAACTACTTTTCCCATTAAGACATTTTTATTACATGTAAAGAAAAAACCCTACACGTTACATATCTACAAAACCTGGAATATTCTCAAGTAGCTCTTCAGTGTGAAATTTGAACAGTATAAAAAATATAGTAAACTGAAAATGGCTTGTTCTTAAAGATTTGCGTCACAAAATAATTAAATTGTCTAGCAGGTAACATTTCTCCAGGTGGAGAGTGGTAAGTTGCATAGGACATCATTGGTGCAACCTGTGCAGATGTAAGGGAGGGGGGCATTTCTACATCCAAACCAGGTGGAATTGTGCATTATGAGGAGCTACTGGAGTGCAAAGGGCTCATATACTTTTCTTGCACTGGGCCTCTTCTGTCTGTCACTGGCGACTTCTAGGCCATGCAATGCTCCAGAAGCTGCTAAGAGAACAGGAACCCTAGTGTCACCTCTTGGAAGTAGTAATCTAGTAATCCTAAAGGTCAATTTCGTTCCTTATTAAAGAGTCTTGCAACGTGATTTTTTTTTTTTTTGTCGCTGAAGAGGTGATTTCAATGTATAAATTCCTGAGGGAGTGTTGTATGAACTAAAGTTTCCTCCTTATGCTTGCTTGGCACTCTTCAGTGAGAAACTTTACCCCTTTTAGAGCCTCTGCTTTGCACTTATGAGGGGCAAACGGCGCAATTGTGTCTGCAGATGGAGTTTCTGGTTTGGCTTCTTATCTGAAGTCACGTGGCATGGCTCTTCAAAAGCTGTGTTCACATGACCAGTAGTCATCTGTTAGAACAGATCCAGCAGCAATCCGGTGGCAAAAAAAGTTGTAAAGAGACAGCTTTTGTCGTTAGTTTGTTTTTAAAAAAAAAAAAAAAATCGGCTTGAGCTGTTTTTTTTAACATTGAAGTCTATGGACAATGGATCTGTTAATTAGCCATCTGTTATCTTCTATTTGACACTGGTCCTGTAAGTATAAAATGGATGGCTATTTAATGGATCCGTTGTTCCTAGACTTCAATATTAAAGCTCCCCTCCAGCGTTTTTTTATTTTATTGCTGTAGTGGTGCTACTGGCGGTTTGGCGGTTTGTGACGGCTGCTCAAGTGTTTGCTGGAACGAGCCAAAGGTCACACTTCAATGCAAGTCTATGGGAGCCTCGTTTTTTTCAGGTTGTGATGTAACTTCTGATCCATCAGAAGTTCCCAGGCATTTAAAGCATCTTTTGATCTGTTTAATAGCAACATGGGTATCTATGATGTAAATTTGGTTTGATAGATCCATGTTTGTCAGTTAATATATGATGATATTTAAAGTCTTTATTAGCATGGATTCACAGGTGTCCAAATTTTCTCACAATAAATACATTGACTTATATATTTTTTGAGAGAAAAGGGGTGGCTTAAAGAAGTTGTCCACTACTTTTATATTGATGCCCTATCCATAGCAATATTATTATTATAACAATATTTCCTTTTTGTAATGTGTACTATAAATGTTTATATCTTAGTATTTCTTGTTCAATAAATCATTCAATCTATTTTGCTGTGCCTGTTAACATTAACCCTGGAACTGCCTTTTCTCACAAAAAAACATGTATTGACATGTTTTTTCTTACATACGGCGCTTACACTTTAACCTATAACATTGGGGGTGAAGGGTATGATCGCCTTCTAGCAATTCGGTTTACACAAAGCTAATGGGGAATGTGCCAAGCTTACACATTATCCTACAACCTTACAGAGACACTGTCGCCGAGCACATGGTTAACTTTGTAAATATTAGCATTGAAATGTATTGTAACCTATAGATTTGCTTGTATAATGTTGTATTTTTAGATCTATTTACACCTTTTTCCATTTCTTGATTTGTGTATACCTCTTAGTGAATCTACAATAAATGTATATTTTTTTAAACACACTTATTACGTCATTATTATGAACACTACAGAATGCTACCAGTAACCCTAGGGATCCAGGGGCTGCCTTTTCTCACAAAAACATGTCTTGACATGTTTTTCTTACATATGGCGCTTACATTTTAACCTACAACCTTGGGAGAAGGGCATGTGGGCTGTCATGGGGGACGTAACAGAGGCTGAAGATGGGCTGCTTCCGGGGCAGGGACGGAACTGACGTAACAGATACTGCCCCTATGTGTGTCAATAAGGGTTGGCTTCCGGGGGCGGGGACGGAACTGACGTAACGGGTATTGACACACATAGGGGCGGAGAATGGGGAGGAGAGGGGAGGGGTTTAGACCGGAAGTGGAGGCGAGACAGGTGCCAAAAAGGGGCGGGCACCTGTCAAAAACCGGAAGTGGGCGTGTTGACGAGAGGTGGGTGCTCTTACCACTCCTGTCAGGTATATAGTATTGGAGGCAACAGAATCTATGGTCTCCTGTCAGGTATATATTATTGGAGGCAGCAGAATGTATGGGCTCCTGTCAGGTATATATTATTGGAGGCAATAGAATGTATGGGCTCCTGTCAGGTATATATTATTGGAGGCAGTAGAATCTATGGTCTCCTGTCAGGTATATATTATTGGAGGCAGCAGAATGTATGGGCTCCTGTCAGGTATATAGTATTGGAGGCAACAGAATCTATGGTCTCCTGTCAGGTATATATTATTGGAGGCAGCAGAATGTATGGGCTCCTGTCAGGTATATATTATTGGAGGCAGCAGAATGTATGGGCTCCTGTCAGGTATATATTATTGGAGGCAGTAGAATCTATGGGCTCCTGTCACGTATATATTATTGGAGGCAGCAGAATGTATGGGCTCCTGTCAGGTATATATTATCGGAGGCAGCAGAATGTATGGGCTCCTGTCAGGTATATAGTATTGGAGGCAACAGAATCTATGGGCTCCTGTCAGGTATATAGTATTGGAGGCAGTAGAATCTATGGGCTCCTGTCAGGTATATATTATTGGAGGCAGGAGAATGTATGGGTGGGCTCCTGTCAGGTATATATTATTGGAGGCAGGAGAATGTATGGGCTCCTGTCATGTATATATTATTGGAGGCAGCAGAATGTATGAGCTCCTGTCAGGTATATATTATTGGAGGCAGCAGAATGTATGGGCTCCTGTCAGGTATATATTATTGGAGGCAGCAGAATGTATGGGCTCCTGTCACGTATATATTATTGGAGCCAGCAGAATGTATGGGCTCCTGTCAGGTATATAGTATTGGAGGCAGCAGAATGTATGGGCTCCTGTCAGGTATATATTATTGGAGGCAGCAGAATGTATGGGCTCCTGTCAGGTATATATTATTGGAGGCAGCAGAATGTATTGGCTCCTGTCAGGTATATATTATTGGAGGCAGCAGAATGTATGGGCTCCTGTCAGGTATATATTATTGGAGGCAGCAGAATGTATGGGCTCCTGTCAGGTATATATTATTGGAGGCAGCAGAATCTATGGGCTCCTGTCAGGTATATATTATTGGAGGCAGCAGAATCTATGGGCTCCTGTCAGGTACATATTACTGGAGCCAGCAGAATCTATGAGCTCCTGTCAGGTATATATTATTTGATAATCATGCCCATTGCCCAGCTCCCGCCATATGTTGATCGCCAGCCGCATAAAACAAGGCAGCTGGGGGCTGGGATTTGCAGCATGGTAAGACCCAAGCGTTCTTGGCCCCCCACGCTGAAAATCGAAGCCCACAGCCACCCCTGAAAATTGCGCATTCATCATAGCACCATTTCCAGGTGCTTTACCCGGCTTTTCCAGTGGCCCTGGTGGTGAGTGGCACACTGGGTAATAATAGGGTTAGTGCTAGGCCAACTTTGTATTATCAGCTGGTACTAAGCCCGAAATTTATGGTGTCACGCCAAATTAGTCATACCCACCATGAATTTCTAATAGAAAAAAAAAAGACAGATTTTTTTTTTTTATTAAAAATAAAACACATTTAGGGACTCCATCTTTAACCCCTTAAGGACCAGAGAATTTTCCGTTTTTGAGTTTTCGTTTTTTGCTCCCCGAGCCATAGCGTTTTTATTTTTGGGGCAATATGGCCGTGTGAGGGCTTATTTTTTGCGGGACGCGTTGTACTTTTAAACCCAATTACTAGTTTTACCATATCGTGTACGGGAAAACGGGAAAAAAATTCCAAGTGCGGTGAAATTGCAAAAAAAAGTGCAATACCACAGTTGTTTTTTATTTATTTTTTTTACCATGTTCACTGAATGCTAAAACTGACCTGCCATTCTTATTCTCCAGGTCATTCTGAGTTCGTAGACACCAAACATGTATAGGTTCTTTTATATTTAAGTGGTGAAAAAAAATTCCAAAATTTGGTAAAAAAAAAAAATAGCGCCATTTTCTAAGACCTGTAGCGTCTCCATTTTTCGGGATCTGGGGCTGGGTGAGGGCTTATTTTTTGCTCGCTGGGCTGACGTTTTTATTGATAACATTTTGGGGTAGATCCGATGTTTTTTTTTCGCCCCTTAATTGCATTTTATTGCAATTTTGCGGCGACCAAAAAACGTAATTCTGGCGTTTAGAATTTTTTTCTCATTACGCCGTTTACCGTTTGGATTAATTCTTTTTTTATATTGATAGATCGGGCGATTCTGAACGCGGCGATACCAAATATGTCTATGTAGGGTTTTTTTTATATTTTATTCTGAATGGGGCGAAAGGGGGGTGATTTAAACTTTTTTACATTTTTTTTATTTTTTTTATATTTTTAAAAACGTTTTTTTTCACTTTTTGCATGCTTTTATAGTCTCCATAGGAGACTAGAAGCAGCAACTATCCGATCGCCTCTGCTACATACAGGGGATCAGCAGATCCCCTGCATATAGCAGAATTCGTCCTGTGCTATGAGCGCCGACCACTAGGTGGCGCTCATAGCGACCAGCTCATGACAACCACAGGCGTCTGCTGCAGACCCTGGGTTGTCATGCCCACCCATCGGTGACCCGCGATCACGTGACGGGGTCGCCGATGGGCGGGGCTTAGGACGCGCTTCCCGGAAGCGCGCGTTAATTGCCGCTTTCGGAGAATGACAGCGGCATTGACAGTGCATAATGTCACTGGTGATCACTGTATTACCTGTACGCTGACACTATATACAGAGCTTCTGTGCATAATGTCACTGATAATCTCTACATTATCTGTACACTGACTCTATATACAGAGCTCCTGTGCATAATGTCACTGGTGATCACTGTATTACCTGTACACTGACTCTATATACAGAGCTCCTGTGCATAATGTCACTGATAATCTCTACATTATCTGTACACTGACTCTATATACAGAGCTCCTGTGCATAATGTCACTGGTGATCACTGTATTACCTGTACGCTGACACTATATACAGAGCTCCTGTGCATAATGTCACTGATAATCTCTACATTATCTGTACACTGACTCTATATACAGAGCTCCTGTGCATAATGTCACTGATAATCTCTACATTATCTGTACACTGACTCTATATACAGAGCTCCTGTGCATAATGTCACTGGTGATCACTGTATTACCTGTACGCTGACACTATATACAGAGCTCCTGTGCATAATGTCACTGGTGATCATTGTATTACCTGTACACTGACACTATACACAGAGCTCCTGTGCATAATGTCACTGATGATCTCTACATTATCTGTACACTGACTCTATATACAGAGCTTTTTAAAATTTTCATTATCAGTCACTATCTGGTGCCATTATGTGCCATGGTCATGGCGTGGCGGTATTTGTCCCTTGTATGTGGTATTATTCGGACAGTCACTATGTGGTGGTAATATGTGGTCTTCTCATGGTGTGGCAGTATATATACCTTGTACTTGGTAGTATTTGATCACTATGTGGTGGTATGTGTTCTGGTCATGTTGTGGCGGTATTTCTCTCTTCTATATAGGTATAGTGGATTGTTGTCAGTCATTTTTTTTTCGGATATTAAGAATGGGAACATTCTTTATTTGCAATACATATTAAATACTTGGATGTTTAACCTCTCCCTGTGTTGTGACTACTTCACAGCAGCAGAGATGGACGTCAGCTCAAGACGCAAAAAATAAGCCGTCACACAGCCCCAGATCCAAAAAAATGAGAACACTACGGTGCGCAGAACATGGCGTGAAAAGTGTGATTTTTTTTTTTTCAAACTTATGAATTTGTTTTCACTACTTAGATACCAGTAAAGGTATACATGTTTGGTATCTACGAACTCGTACTGACCCGAGGCATCACACTGTCACGTCGGTTTTACCATATAGTGAACATGGTGACTAAAAAACCCAATAAACAAACGTGTAATTGCACTTTTTTTTTGCAATTTTACTGCACTTGGAATTTTTGTTGCCATTTCCCTGTACACAATATGGTAAAATAAATGATTACATCTGAAAGTACAACTCGTCCCGTAAAAAAACTGTCTTTCCTGCTGCTACAGACTTTTATATGACTACAATTTACATTCTGCTGCTTACGCAAACAGTTTACAAGACACTTCTTACACTTGCTTGCACCCAGGTTTCATGTGAAAGAGTGTTCTCAAAGCTGAAAATTGTAAAAAATCGTCTGAGGTCTTCAATTGGACAGGAGCTTTTAGTCACTCCTTCTGTTGAACATTGAGTATGACATTTCAAGGAACTTAGACTATGATGACATTATTAATACGTATGCAATGTCATCTTCTGTTCTGAAAAAATGCCCCCCTAGTGAACCGCGGCCTACCTCCTTTTACTTTGCTCCTGGTAGGCCGCAGTTCCGCCGGTGACGGTCTCCTTCAGGACCTGGCGTCACACGTGTCTGACGTAAGCGCTCACTGGGGCTCCTTCCAGGACCTGGCGCTGCGTCAGTGCGTGAGGCGGGGCTTGGGCTTCGCGCGCTTCCAGCGGTTACGCCCCTCTTCTTCCCGCGCGGCGACCCGCAAATGGCGGGCAATGGCGGGAAACAGCGGCAATTGGCGCAAAACTTCACCACAGTATGCGACACAGTTCTTTAAGGCGCACAGTACCCGGTGACAACGGGCACGAAATCCTGCCGACTACGCCAAAGTGGACGCGCCCCCTGGGCCGTGGGGTACCCGGTGCCGGGCCGGTCGATGCTGGGGGTTGTAGTCACAGTGGCGGTGACCAGTTCCATGACCCAGGGCGGTCAATCCAAAGGGAATTTTTATGTATAGGTGTTAATGTCTGACTACGCCACCTGTGGAATGCGGCCAATGGAGACCGCCGCTGCTGAACAGTCCTCTGAAGCTGGTGGTTTTGCAGCCAGGGTGGTATAACTCCCCACAGGAAGAGTTAGCTTCAGGGCAGTGTGTGGATGATGGTGGTTGTGCAGGGTGTCCGTAATAACCACAGAGTCAGTATAGTGCAGTCCCAGGGTCTTTACTGATGACAATTAGACAAGCCTGGACTGGGGTACTGGCTAGAAGTAAGAGTCCGGTCAGCCTGGAAGCAAACATAGAGTCCTCCTTGCCAGGTGGAGTTGTAGGCCTGCCCTTCTCACTATACTCGTTGGCTTTACTGATTGTAGCTGTGTTGTAGCCCATGTCCCTGAGTATGACGTTCTGTGCTCACCCGTATGGCTGGCAGCCCGGGCCTTGTGCATGCGTCGCTCCTCCGTGGTGGTGCTGGTCCCTCTGTGCTGCTGAGCCTCTGGCGTCTGATGGGGCCAGGAGACCTGCAATCTCCTGCCCTACGGTATCTGCTGCTGGGCCTGCAGTGCCCCCACAGCCTCGGACTCCGGTGTCCGGTCCTCTGTGTATTTCATCTAGGACGAGCTTCCTCAGCTCCAGTCCCTAGCTCCTCTCTCCTCAAAGTCCTAAACTCCACTCCTCACACTAAGACTAACTAACCCCGCCTCCAGATCCCAGTTGCCAAGGGGAGGGGAGTCCCCTTGCTGGTCTGGAGCCAGGAAAGTGTTGCATGCTTACTATCCCTGACTAGGGGATCCCTGCTTGCTTCCAGGCATGGCATTACCTCTTTTGAGGGAGGCAAAGCCACTGTGGCAACCGGACCCCTGGGGTGCCACATAAGCTCTTGCTATATACAGTGGTGGCCAAAAGTATCGGCACCCCTGCAATTCTGTCAGATAATGCTCAGTTTCTTCCTGAAAATGATTGCAATCACAAATTCTTTGGTATTATTATCTTCATTTAATTTGCTTGCAAGGAAAAAACACAAAAGAGAATGAAGCAAAAATCAAATCATTGATCATTTCACACAAAACCCCAAAAATGGGCCAGACAAAGGTATTGGCACCCTCAGCCTAATACTTGGTTGCACAACCTTTAGCCAAATTAACTGCAAACAACCGCTTCCGGTAACCATCAATGAGTTTCTTACAATGCTCTGCTGGAATTGTAGACCATTCTTCTTTGGCAAACTGCTCCAGGTCCCTGATATTTGAAGGGTGCCTTCTCCAAACTGCCATTTTGAGATCTCTCCACAGGTGTTCTATGGGATTCAGGTCTGGACTCATTGCTGGCCACCTTAGAAGTCTCCAGTGCTTTCTCTCAAACCATTTTATAGTGCTTTTGGAAGTGTATTTTGGGTCATTGTCCTGCTGGAAGACCCATGACCTCTGAGAGAGACCCAGCTTTCTCACATTGGGCCCTACATTATGCTGCAAAATTTGTTGGTAGTCTTCAGACTTCATAATGCCATGCACACGGTCAAGCAGTCCAGTGCCAGAGGCAGCAAAGCAACCCCAAAAAATCAGGGAACCTCCGCCATGTTTGACTGTAGGGACCGTGTTCTTTTCTTTGAATGCCTCTTTTTTTTTTTCCTGTACACTCTGTTGATGCTTTTTCCCAAAAACCTCTACTTTTGTCTCATCTGACCTGAGAACATTCTTCCAAAACGTTTTAGGCTTTCTCAGGTAAGTTTTGGCAAACTCCAGCCTGGCTTTTTTATGTCTCGGGGTAAGAAGTGGGGTCTTCCTGGGTATCCTACCATACAGTCCCTTTTCATTCAGATGCTGACGGATAGTACGGGTTGACACTGTTGTACCCTCGGACTGCAGGGCAGCTTGAACTTGTTTGGATGTTAGTCGAGGTTCTCTATCTACCATCCGCACAATTTTGCGTTGAAATCTCTCGTCAATTTTTCTTTTCTGTCCACATCTAGGGAGGTTAGCCACAGTGCCATGGGCTTTAATCCCTTAACCCCCGAGGGTGGTTTGCACGTTAATGACCAGGCCAATTTTTACAATTCTGACCACTGTCACTTTATGAGGTAATTACTCTGGAACGTTTCAACGGATCCCCCTGATTCTGAGACTGTTTGTTTTTTCGTGACATATTGTACTTCATGATTGTGGTAAAATTTCTTCGATATCACTTGCGTTTATTTGTGAAAAAAACGGAAATTTGGCGAAAATTTTGCAATTTTAAATATTTGAATTTTTATGCCCTTAAATCAGAGAGCTATGTCACACAAAAGAGTTAATAAATAACATTTCCCACATGTCTACTTTACATCAGCACAATTTTGGAACCAAAATTTTTTTTTGTTAGGGTGCTATAAGGGTTAAAAGTTCACCAGCGCTTTCTCATTTTTCCAACAAAATTTACAAAACCATTTTTTTAGGGACCACATCACATTTGAAGTCACTTTGAGATGTCTTTATGACAGAAAATACCCAAAAGTGACACCATTCTAAAAACTGTACCCCTCAAGGTGCTCAAAACCCCATTCAATAAGTTTATTAACCCTTCAGGTGCTTCACAGGAATTTTTGGAATGTGGAAGAAAAAAATGAACATTTAACTTTTTTCACAAAAATGTTACTTTAGACCCAATTTTTTTAATTTTTACAGGGGTAACAAGAAAAAATGGACGCCAAAATTTGTTGTGCAATTTCCCCTGGGCACGCAGATACCCCATATGTGGGGAAAAAACACTGTTTGGGCGCACGGCACGGCTTCGAAGGCAAGGAGCGCCATTTGACTTTTTGATTGTAAAATTTGCTTGAATAATTAGCGGACGCCATGTTGCGTTTGGAGAGCCCCTGTGTGCCCAAACATTGGAGCTCCCCCACAAGTGACCCCATTTTGGAAACTAGACCCCCCAAGGCACCTATCTAGATGCATAGTGAGCACTTGGAACCCCCAGGTGCTTCACAAATTGATTCGTAAAAATGAAAAAGTGTTTTTTTTTTCACTTTTTCATTTTTACGAATCAATTTGTGAAGCACTTAGGGGTTCCAAGTGCTCACTATGCATCTAGATAGGTGCCTTGGGGGGTCTAGTTTCCAAAATGGGGTCATTTGTGGGGGAGCTCCAAAGTTTAGGCACGCTGGGGATCTCCAAACGCAACATGGCGTCCGCTAACAATTTGAGCCAATTTTCCATTCAATTTGTTAGCGGACACCATGTCGCGTTTGGAGAGCCCCTGATGTGCCTAAACAGTGGAGCTCCCCCACAAGTGACCCCATTTTGGAAACTATACCCCTCAAGGATTTTATTAAGGTGTATAGTGAACATTTTGAACCTAGAGGTACGACACAGAATTTGATAACATTAGGTCATCATATTGAATAAGTTGTCATTAGTCTTGAGCGCAAGTGCTCGCTACTTGAGTTTGCATCAGGTACTCAGGTATGACATGCTCGGGTCCCCGCCCGGATGTTTCACGGTTATTAGACACCCAAAAAAAAACATGCGGGGATCGCTCGTGCATGGCAGGCAATCCCCGCAAAGTTTTTTGGGCCGTGAAGCATATGGGGCGGAGACTCGAGCATGTCACTCAAATACCCACGATACTCAATGCATACCAGAACACCCGATGCAAACTCAAGTAGCGAGCACTTGCGCTCAACACTAGTCGCCATATAGTCATCTTTTTTTCTTACTTTTGAAAAAAATCCCAACCCCATCACAACCCTAACCCCAACCCCAGCCCTAACCCTAACCCTAACCGTAGCACAACCCTAACCGTAGCACAACCCTAACCGTAGCACAACCCTAACCGTAGCACAACCCTAACCTGAGAGTTTATTTTTTACGCCGTTCCTCATGCGGTATAAGTGATTAGACGACCTTATTCTTCAGGTCGGTGAGACTACAGCGATTCCAGAATCATATGGGGTTTTTATGACTGACAGCTGTCACACACTAAAAGATGCATTTTTTTGTAAAATCTAGTTTTTGCATCGCCATATTTTGAGAGCTATAATTTTTCCAGATTTTGGCAGACAGTCATTTGACGGCTTTTTTTTTGCGGGATGAGTTGACGTTGTTATTGGTGCCATTTTCATGTATGTGACATTTTTTGATCGCTTTCTATTCCGATTTTTGGGAGGCAGAATAAACAAAAACCAACAATTCAGGAATTGTTTTTTTTTTGTTTTTTTTTATTCTGTTCCGCGTGTGGTAAAATTGATAAGGCAGCTTTATTCTTCGGGTCAGTACGTTTACAGCGGTACCACATTTATATCGTATTTCTATGTTTTGCACTTTTACATAATAAAAGCAATTTTATAGAAAAAAATATTTTTTAGCATAGCTTTATTCTGAGAGCTATAACTTTTTTATTTTTCGGCTGATGGAGCTGTATGGCGGCTTCTTTTTTGCGGGACGAGATGACGTTTTCAGTGGTACCATTTTTATTTATATTTGTCTTTTTGATCGCGTGTTATTCCATTTTTTGTTTGGCAGTATGGTGATAAAGCATTGTTTTTTGCTTCGTTTTTTATTTATTTTTTTTACCGTGTTCACTGAAGGGGTTAACTAGTGGGACAGTTTTATAGGTCAGGTTGTTCCGGACGCAGCGATACCAAATATGTGTACTTTTATTGTTTTTTTTTTTTTATAATAATATTTATTGATGGGTACATTATATTCTTATTTTTGGTGGATTATTTTTTTTTTATTTTTTTTTAAATATTTAAAAAAAAATTTTTTTTCACTTTCTGATAGTTTTTATACTTTATTACTTTGTCCCACTCTGGGACTTTCACTTTTTTTTCTCTGATCACCTGCATGGCACAGGAATGCAGCACCATCCCTGTGTCATGCAGGCTGTCAGCGCTGGACAGGGAGAAGATTGTTTGGAGATGCACTGCGCATGTCCAAAAAATCTTCCTGCTGTCTGGTGACCCAGATGTTGTCATGACGACATCGGGTCGTCATGGCAACATCCTGGAAGCCACGGCAGACAGCGCTGGAAGCCGGAAGAGGAGGTGAGTATCTGCGATCACCTCCCCTTGCCTCCGCAAGGGGGAGGTTAATGTGGTTAATGTGCTGGGAGCGGTACGTGACCGCTCCCTGCACATAGTACCGGGTGTCAGCTGTGACAATAGCTGACACCCGGCGGCGATCGCGCCCGCACAGCCTGTGTGCGCGCGCGATCGCCATGACGTACTAATACGGGTCTGGCTCTTAAGTCTCAGGGCACAGACGCATATTAGTACGTCAAATGTTGTTAAGGGGTTAAACTTCTTGATGACACTGCGCACAGAATACACAGGAACATTCAGGTCTTTGGAGATGGACTTGTAGCCTTCTTTCTTTTCTCCATGCTCAATGTGGTACACACAAGGACACAGGACAGAGGCTGAGTCAACTTTAATCCATGTTAACTGGCTGCAAGTGTGATTTAGTTATTGCCAACACCTGTTAGGTGCCACAGGTAAGTTACAGGTGCTGTTAATTACACGAATTACAGAAGCATCACATGATTTTTCAAACAGTGCCAATACTTTTGTCCACCCCCTTTTTTAGGTTTGGTGTGGAATTATATCCAATTTGGCTTTAGGACAATTCTTTTTGTGTTTTTTCATTGAAGACAAATTAAATGAAGATAATAATACCAAAGAATTTGTGATTGCAATCATTTTCAGGAAGAAACTGAGTATTATCTGACAGAATTGCCGGGGTGCCAATACTTTTGGCCACCACTGCATGAATGATTTAGAAAATATGTATAAAGGTTATTTACTAAGCCCATTTTGCTTCTGCAAATATTTTGGGGGAAAAAACAAAAACAGATCAGCTCTTTTCTAGTTCTGTTTTTTTACAAAAAAAAGTAGTTGTAGAGCTACGTGCGAGGATGTTGTCAAGGGAAGAGGTTCATAAAGATGGTTATGTATATGTGACACCTAAACACATACAAGTAGAAGCACACGCACTTGATCGATATGATCAGCGAACCTTCATTATAAATGACACTATACAGTGTTTCTAAATAATGCTGCCACAATATTGTTGCCATACTGTACAATTAAATAATACAGCTATATAATACCCAAACAATATACCTTATTATTGGAGTTTCTTGGTGGATTGTTGTTGTCTTCTCTGTGGTGTCTTCTCAAGCTAAGTGTATCCCCTTGTCTATTTTCCTTGTTTGTCTTTAGTTGCAGTGGGGACTGACTAGTGCCTAGCTCTAGGGACAGTTAAGGATTAGGTATCCTGCTCAGTGCTAGGCTATTTAGGGACGGTAGGGGAGTCAGGGTGTTGTAAGATCTGCCTAGGGGTCTCCACTCTCCCTTTTCCTAGTTGTTGGGCTTTCCCCCTTTTCCCATCATCGTACACTTGGTCCTCCCCTTACCTAGCGTGACATGGGGTCAGTAATGATAATGTCTGTAAAATGCTGTGGCATATGATGGCCATATATAAGTGAGCAAATAAATAAAATGAGGTGTGATACGTATCACCCCACGTTTTAACATATTCTGCCATTTACATAGGCCCAGGTGTAAAATTCATTTTTTTGACTATTAAAAGCCTTATGTAACACCCCTTTAGGGCTACCACGGTACACTGGGTGTTATGGGGGGTCTCGCCTCTCTAGGGCGCAGTGCCTCCACCTGAATCTTGATTGGAGCTCTCTCTGGGACTGCAGAAGGACTGTTATCTTCTGCCAGGGACTGATTCGGGAAGCCCTTGCCACAGCTCAGTACACACTCACAGGGAACAGGAGTAAAACCGTTTAACAGGTTTATTGCTATGTAGCAGAAATGAGGTGGATTTAAGGGAATAACATACAATACAAGTAACTGTGCTCTGTAAAAGTCATATACACATCACAATCTAATTCTACTCCGACCCTGCAAATATAATGTAGCAGGTTTCCCTTTTGTTTTAACTCCGTCTAAAACATTGGGGCCCAGTTGCCGCAGATGCTCTGACAGTTCCCTGTGCATGTGTTACATTCTCAGGCAACAGATGGTGTCGATGATAGGTTTTGACACCTCCACCCCCTTTCTCAGGCTTCACTCTGTAGGCCGGGACACCGGGCAGCTTCTCCATCACCACATAAGGGTCAGGACACCACCGATCAGCAAGCTTGTGCTTCCCAGGAAGGCCCAGAAGTTGGATAAGGACTCTATCTCCAGGCAGTAAAACTTGTTCTCGAACTCTACAGTCATAGCGAGTCTTATTGTGCTTCCCTGACCGACCAGAGGCCTGCTCTGCCAATCTGTAAGCTTTTTTCAAATCTTCTTTTAGCTGGGACACATATTTTAAGTAGGTCTTCCCATTAGAACAGTCAATGGATGTCCCAAAACTAATATCCACTGGTTGCCGGGCTTTTCTTCCAAACATGAGGAAATAAGGCGAGTATCCAGTTGACTCATTTGTGGTGCAATTGTAGGCATAAACCAACTGACTCACATGCCTGCTCCAGTGTCCCTTCTTCCTGGGATCCAAAGTGCCTAACATGTTCAAAAGGGTACGGTTGAACCTCTCAGGCTGAGGGTCCCCTTGGGGGTGATATGGTGTGGTTCTGGATTTCTTGATCCCACAGAGGGTACATAGCTCCTTGATTAGTTTACTTTCGAAATCTCTTCCTTGATCGGTATGGATGCGGGCAGGCAGCCCGTAATGTACGAAGAATTTCTCCCATAGTGTTTTTGCCACAGTAATTGCCCTTTGATCTTTAGTGGGGTAGGCTTGGGCATATAGGGTGAAATGGTCAGTGACCACTAACACATTACTGACATTGCTTTAATCTGGCTCGATGGAGAGGAAATCAATGCACACTAGCTCAAGTCGGCCATCACTGGTAAAGTTCACAAGGGGGGGGCTGTTCTCAAAGGCAAGGTTTTTCTCAACACACACCGGGAGCATGATTTGCAGTATTCTTCAATATCCGCTTCCATCCGAGGCCAGTAAAATCGGTCGGCCACAAGACTCATGGTCTTTTCGACGCCAAGATGACCATGGTCATCATGCAGGGACTTCATGACCATCCTCCAAAATCGGGTGGGTAACACCAGCTGTCTGCGGACTCCTCCCTTCTGGCGCTTTGCCTCCCGGTATAGTAGTCCATTTCTTACTACTAGAGACTCTAGCTGCCGAGTCAGCAGGACAGACTCCTCTGTTCTTAATGCATTCTTTTCAGGCCTCCAACCCCTCTTAACCCACCATCGGACTACCCCCACTGATCAATCCTCCTGCTGCGCCTTTCTGACTTGAGTAAGAGTCAGTTGAGGGAGAGAGTCTGAGGTCACATTTGTCACTCAGCAGTACAACAATGGGAGCTCTTCACTGGATACTCCTAAGAATTTAGCACAGCACTGCATAGGGAGGGCATTAGTTTTATGTCTATGGCACAGAGTCTTCACCTCAGGGGCAGGGACCTCTATCCCTCCTCCTTCTTCTTCCTCATTTAAGGGTTCCCTACGCAGGTGAGAGAGTGTGTCTGCATCAATGTTACTGATCCCCGGTCGATACTTTAAGCTGAAATCGTACAAAGAGAGTGCGGCAAGCCACCGGTACCCCGTGGCATCCGGTTTTGCTGTGGTTCTCACGTAGGATAATGGATTGTTGTCGGTATGAACCACGAAGTGTACCCCATAGAGGTAGTCATGCAGCGTGTCCACTACAGCCCAATTCAGAGCCAGAAATTCCAGTTTGTGAACTGGATAGTTGCGTTCACTGGGAGTCAATCCTCGACTAATGTAGTAAATGGGACGTAGACAGCCATCATGGTCCTGATAGAGAATCCCTCCTAGTCCGTCGAGGGAAGCATCTACATGTAACACATATGGTTTACTGGGGTCTGCATAGGCCAACACTGGAGTTTGGGTCAAACATGACTTCAATTTCTCGAATGCCTCGTCGCATAAAGGTGTCCATCTTTTCCCAAAAAGTTCATTAACTCGGAAGTAGACCCTCTTTCCTGACCTTGAGGAGTTGGCTGTCCTGCCGGAAGGGGAATACCCCGGGTAAGGGCAGTTAACGGGTTCGCAATCCGAGACTACTGGGGTACAAATCTTCGGTAGTATCCACAAAATCCTAAAAAGGACCTAAGCTCCCTCAGTTTGGTGGGTTTAGGCCAGTTTACAACCGCCTCCACTTTGGCGGGGTCGGTGGAAATTCCTTCTCTGCTGACTATGTGCCCCACATATTTCACCGTCGTCTGGCAAATCCGGCACTTGTCAAGGGACAACTTCAACCCAGCCTCCTTCAACTGATCCAGCACCTTGAACAACCGCTGGTTGTGTTCTTCCAGAGTCTTCCCAAAAACAATAAGATCATCTAGATAAAGCAGGACCTCACGTAAGTGCATGTCCCCCACTACTTTGTCCATACATCTCTGAAAAGTGGCTGGAGCACCTGTCAGTCATTGAGGCAGTCTCTGAAACTCGAAGAACCCAATGGGGCAGATAAAAGCGGTCTTCTCTTGGTCTTATTTTGACATGGGTATCTGATAGTAGCCACTCCGGAGATCTAACACAGAAAACCATTGGCTCCCTTGCAGGCAATCCAAAGCTTCATCGATTCGGGGCACAGTGTACTGGTCAGGGACTGTATGTTTGTTCAAGGTACGATAGTCCACACACATCCGAATAGCTCCATTCTTCTTTCGAGCTATCACGATGGGGTAAGCATAGTAACATAGTAACATAGTTTGTAAAGTCGAATAAAGACTTGCGTCCATCAAGTTTGACCTGTTAGTTCTGTAATTGCTAAAGTTGATCCAGAGGAGGGCAAAAACCCCAAATGATTTGGCCAATCTTCACCTGAGGAAAAATTCCCTCCCGACTCTGAAACCAGCAGTCAGAATAAATCCCTGTATCAACCTACTATTTTATTTTTAAGTATATGCTGAAATCTGCCTGGTATCTAGAAATGCATTCAGTCCCCGCTTGAACTGGTATAGTGAATCCGACATTACCGTCTCCTCACTCAGTGAATTCCATATTCTCACTGCTCTTACCGTAAAGAACCCGTTCCTATGCTGGTGCTGAAACCTTTTCTCTTCCAGTCTTAGTGAGTGCCCTCTTGTTACCGTAATATCCCTCCTTTTGAACAAATCCCGGGCAAGATCTCTATACTGTCCCCTAACATATTTGTACACATTTATTAT
The DNA here is from genome assembly GCF_046119375.1 of Phyllobates terribilis. NCBI lineage: Eukaryota > Metazoa > Chordata > Amphibia > Anura > Dendrobatidae > Phyllobates > Phyllobates terribilis. The sequence goes on from NW_027362765.1 coordinate 521,069,801, forward strand.
GTCCCCCCTCAACTTTCTCTTTTCCAGGCTGAATAGTTCTAGTTTTGCCAACCTCTCTGGGTATTGCAGTCCCTCCATTCCCTTTATTAATTTTCTTGCCCTCCTTTGTACCTTTTCAAGCTCATTTATATCCTTTCTATATATTGGGGCCCATAACTGAGCACAGTATTCCAAGTGTGGTCTGACCAGTGCTTTGTACAGTGGAAGAACAATGTTCTCATCCTTTGCAGCTATACCTCTTCTGATACATCCCATTACCCTGTTTGCCCTTACAGCAGCGGCCTGACTTTGGGCACTCCAATTTAGTTTGCTATCAATCAAGATGCCCAAGTCCTTCTCCATCTCTGAATTCCCCAATGATTTCCCATTCAGTGAGTACTGGTGACTTCCATTTTTCCTTCCCATATGTATGACCTTACATTTCTCCTCGTTAAACCTCATTTGCCATTTAATGCTCCACCTACCCAGCTTATCCAAGTCCCTCTGTAGGTCTGCACTATCCTCTTTTGTATTAATTGTTTTACATAACTTTGTGTCATCTGCAAATATTGATATTTTACTATTTATCCCGTTGACTATGTCGTTAATAAAGATATTAAATAACATTGGGCCTAGTACAGACCCCTGTGGTACCCCACTAGTGACGCTTACCCAATCTGAGTATATTCCATTTATAACCACCCTCTGCCTTCTATCCTTTAGCCAGTTAGCTACCCACTTGCAGACATTTTCCCCCAGCCCCATCATTCTCATTTTGTATACCAACCTATTATGTGGCACGCTATCGAACGCTTTTGAGAAGTCGAGATACACGACATCCACTGGTTCCCCCTCATCTACTCGAGAGCTAACCTCCTCGTAGAAGTCAATCAGGTTTGTTTGGCAGGAGCGATTCCTCATGAATCCATGTTGGTTCGGGATTAAAAGATTATTAGCATCAAGATGCTCCTTAATTGCCTCTTTAATGAAGCTTTCAAAAATTTTGCCCACAACGGACGTCAGACTCACCGGCCGATAGTTTCCGGCGTCACTTTTCGCTCCCTTTTTGAATATTGGCACTACATTCGCCTGTCGCCAATCAAGTGGCACAGACCCAGTCTCAACAGAGTCCTTAAATATAAGATATAACGGTCTGTCTATCACATTACTTAGTTCCCTTAGTACCCGTGGGTGTATGCAATCAGGTCCTGGTGATTTGTTTATTTTAATGTTACTGAGGCGTTTCTGTACCCCAGCTTGGGTTAGATTTGTCATACTTAGTGGAGGATTAAGTTTGTCACTTCTCATTTCTCCTGTTATTTCGATTTCCTTTGTGAAAGTTGTCGAAAAAAAAATATTTAATAGATTAGCTTTATCCTCATCTTTCTCTATGATTTTGCCTTCCTCACTTTTTATCGGTCCAATATTATCCGGTTTAATCCTTTTACTATTTATATACGTGAAGAACAGTTTGGGATTTGATCTACTTTCCCTAGCAATACGTTTCTCTGTTTCCTCCTTCGCTATTTTTATTTGTTTTTTACAGGTTCTCGTTTTTTCCTTGTAACACATTAGTGCCTCCTTACTGTTTTCCTGTTTTAATCTCTTGAATGCCTCTTTTTTGCCATTTAACGCCCCTTTTACGTTCTTGTTCAACCATATTGGTTTCCTCTTATTTCTGGCCCTTTTATTCCCATACGGTATATATCTCTCGCACTGAGTATTCAGAATTCTTTTGAAGGTTTCCCATTTACTATTCGTATTCCTTTGATTAAGAACTTTGTCCCAGTCAATAAGTTGAAGGCTTTCTTTCAGCTGATCAAACTTCGCCCTCCTAAAGTTTAATGTTTTTGTTGTTCCCTTATTGATAACCCTACTGAAGGGCATTTTGAAGTCGATAATATTATGGTCGCTATTACCTAGGTGCCCCCCTATCTGTACCTCAGTTATTCTATCAGGCCTATTAGTCAATATTAAGTCCAACACGGCCTTCCCTCTCGTTGGTTCCTGCACTAGTTGGGAGAGATAATTATCCTTAATATTTGTCAAGAACCTTTTTCCTTTCTGAGATCTACAGGTTTCTGTTTCCCAGTCAATATCCGGGTAGTTGAAATCCCCCATTACAATCACTTCATTATGTTTTGCTACTTTGTCTATTTGTCCTAATAGCAGATTCTCATTCTCCTCTGTTATATTGGGTGGCTTATAGCAGACCCCCAGTAATATTTTATTATTATTTTTAGTTCCCTCTATCTCTACCCACATGGACTCGACCCCCTCTTCTCCCTCTCCTATATCTTCCCTTAGTCTGGGTTTTAGACATGACTTTACATATAAGCAGACTCCTCCGCCTTTCCCCTGTTTCCGGTCCCTTCTAAATAAACTATAATCTAATAAATTTACCGCCCAGTCGTAGCTATCGTCTAGCCAAGTCTCTGTTATACCTACGATGTCATACCTCTCCTCCGATATAAGCGCCTGCAGCTCATCCGCCTTATTGGTCAGGCTTCTTGCGTTGGTCAGCATGCAAGATAAAACTTTGGGGTTATTTAGCATCCTATTCTCTAACGATCTAACTGTACTATCCCCACCCCCCTCTCCACCCTCATTATATTCACTTCTCCCCTTCCCCCTTGCTTGCCTCACATCCCACCTATTTCCTTGGTTCCCCCCCCCGTCTCTAGTTTAAAAACTCCTCCAACCTATTAGCCATCTTCTTCCCCAGCACCGCTGCACCCTTCCCATTGAGGTGCAGCCCGTCCCTACGGTAGAGCCTGTAGCCGACCGCGAAGTCGGCCCAGTTCTCCATGAACCCAAACCCTTCTGCCTTGCACCAACTCTTTAGCTACTTATTCACCTCCCTAGCTTCCCGTTGGCGCTCCTGTGTGGCTCGCGGGATTGGTAGTATTTCTGAGAAAACTACCTTGGAGGTCCTTGCCCTAAGCTTCCTACCTAGGTCCCTGAAATCATTTTTAAGGACCCTCCATCTACCACTCACTTTGTCATTGGTGCCGATGTGGACCATGACCGCTGGGTCTTCGCCAGCCCCACCCAGTAACCTGTCAACCCGATCCGCGATGTGCCGGACTCGAGCGCCAGGGAGGCAGCACACCGTTCGGCGATCCCGGTCTTTGTGACAGATTGCCCTGTCTGTCCCCCTAATAATAGAGTCACCCACTACCAGAACCTGTCTTGCCTGCCCTACACTTCCCCCCTCCCCCTCATTACTGGAGCATACACTCCCCCGGCGGTCAGAGGATCTGTCGTGCTCCAATAATGCCGGTTCTGAACCAGCCTTCCTATACTTCTTCCCTCTATCCCTCCTAACTGTTATCCAGCTCCCTGCCTGTTCAGCCTGCACTTCCCCTCTATGCTCCACCCCCAGTATTGACCCATTGAGTGTCTGCTCGGTGAGCAGCAAACTCCGTTCCATGTTGTCGATGCTCCTCAGTACCGCTATCTGAGCACTTAGATCCAGAATTTGGGCTTCCAAGTGCACGATATGCTCACATCTCTCGCAGCAGTATGGATCCTCGAGCGGTTGCTCACGGAATGCATACATTGCGCAAGATGTACACTGCACCGCTCCGGCCAAAATGGACGTCATTCTAAATATGGGGATACAGTCAGTATATATATACAAGTACAAAACACAATTATTTATATATAGGTGTATGGACGGGGATCAATTAGGGATGTGCAAGTGTATCAATTAGATATCGGCCGGGGATCAGTTAAGTATGGACGGGGGATCAATTAAGTATCAAGTATGGACGGGGGAATCAGATAAGTAGGTCAGGTGGATTAATTAAGTAAAAAGTAAAGTAAAGAAAGAATGAAATACAGTCAGCAATTCAGTCCTAAGTCCTCCCTTCCAAACTCCCTGAATCCAAAGTCACTGAAAAACAAGTCACACACTTACTTTCGTTCGCACTTACGCTCCGGACACATGCAGCTCATTCACACTCGCAAACTAAGAGATTTAAAGAGTTTTTTTTTTTTTTTCTTCTTCCTTTTCCAACAATGTACCCTTCACCTCAATGCACTTCCAAAGGACTTGATGCCCAACCAGCTGCCCCTTATAACCCTTAATTATGACCCCTTCCCCTTAATTAACCCCTTGTGAGTAAATCTACACCTCAGGATTTTAGTGCAATGTAGTTAACCCTTAAATACACAGGTAGTAAACTAAGAAACTAAAACTGTAGTGAGAAAATAGGTTTTAAAAAGCCCAATAAATCTAAACAGGTAGAAAAGCACTCAGCAGGTCACAATGCAGCACTCACCGCAATTCACACAGGTATTTTCTGCAGGATTCCCAAATACCTTACTTTCGTTCGCACTTACGCTCCGGACACACGCAGCTCGTTCACACTCGCAAACTAAGAGATTTAAAGAGGTTTTTTTTTTTATTTTTTTATTTTTTTTTATTTATTTATTTTTTTTTAGGGGCTACTAGACTCTATGATGACTCCTGTGTCTAACATACCGCGTAGATGCTGCCTGACATCTTCAATATCCGCCGGGGCCAATCTTCGGGATCTCTCTCGGAAAGGCTTTTGATCCTTCAACCAAATGCGATGCTCTACTCCTTGGGCGAGGCCCATGTCCCATTCGCCTAAAGAGAAAGCTGCCCCCCGCATCATCATGCCGTTGATGACCAACCCCCTCTCTTCTCCTTTCAGCTCACTTCCTTCAAAACAAGGGTCAAAACTTTCAGGCTGTAGTTCCCTCTTCTCCTCCTCCGTTCTCACATAGGCTTCCAGACAGACTGGGTGGATGGATAGGGTCTGCGAGTAATTTTCTCCCCCAACTTCCCGACACCGCTGAACTAACTTGCAGAAGATGTTGGCATTTGTTCCCACTATGACAGGTGTTGGTCTATCATCTGCTTCTGCCTCCAGGCAGATTAGCGCTATGCTGGGTATCTCTTTATCCACTCCAGCAACAGTCTTTGGGAATCGTAGTGTCACGGACACGTATCCTCTGTAGGGGTAGCTGTGCTCACTCAGTCCCCACACCACGAGTCCAGACAACGGTTTCAGAGGCACATTGGATAAATATCTCTTATACCATCCTCCGAAGATGATGGACACTTGAGACCCGCTATCCAGCAATACTGTACAAGGTTGACCATTGATATATGCGGGGACATGTGGGGCAGGTCCCACTAAACCTTCAGGCAGTGTTTTCGATGAGGCACTATTGGATGAGGCGGTAGAGTAGGTCTTAGTTGCTGATGGGGGCTCAGTATGGGGTTCTACTGGCCCCCTTTCCCTTTTCCCGACTGCCTCTGAGTGTGATGGGGAAAATGTGAAGAGTTCTTTGAGCTCCACCTCTTCGGACACTGACGAGCTATATGGCCTGGGCTCCCACAGACAAAGCACCCTTCTGTTTTCCTACTCTCTACTCTACAGAGGTCATCATTCTCTCTTCCTGAAGCCAGGGTCTGCTTCTCAGCTACCTCCGCAGCACTTTGTAGCCTCTGTATTGTCTTGGCCTGGACACTTAACAATTGTGTAATCTGCTCCCCCTGTTTCTCGATGACTTTCAACAGTTCTATCTCTCGGCAGTCGGCTGCTGGCTTCAGAGCAACAGTAGTCACCCGAGGGGATGTCTTCTCTCTTGCGGCCAAAATAACCTCCTCCTTACGAACTTCCTTAAGCAACTCATGAAAATAACCAGGAATCTTCTTTCTATCACAAGACCTCATCCGTTGGGCAATTGGATCATGAGTGAGAGCTCCTCTGAGTACTTGTTCCAGACGACACTGATCAACTTCTTTAAGGCTGACTCCACCTTTAGATACTATTCTATGACCCAGCTTATCTAGTCAGTATAGATAGTCGGACATCTTCTCATCTGGCTGTTGGTAGGTGGTACGGAGTTTATAGAGTAGATCAGTAGCATCTTCAGGGGATCCAAAAGCATCTTCTAAAGCACTCATATAATCTTGATAAGTTGCTAGTGGCTTGCTCCGCCAAGCAGCCTGCACCACTTTCATAGCAGTACCCTTCAAGCTTTCTACTATTCTCTGCTTCTTTACGCCATCAGTGCACTGCCACTCTTCTAAGCACAGTAAAGTGACATCCCTCCAAGTATCATATCCTTCTTCTCCAGCAGGGGTGGGGAGGGCACCCGAGAAAGTTCTTAGACGACGGTAGTTCCCTTCTGGCTGCATCTTTGCAAACTGACTAACTTTTCCATAGCTGTCATAAGCACATCACCAGGGGCCGCTGTCTCTTCAGGACTGACTCTAAGTGGAGTAGAGGGCGGACATATACTAGTCTTTCTAGGCTGAGTGGTTGATTCCTGTTGCCGGGTCTCAACTTCGGACTCAGTAGGCCAAATGATCTTCCATTGTCGACCATACTCTGGGGACACGGCTACCATGGATGGGAAGTATTCTTTCCTCAAGATCTGCCCGGTTGAGATCAGGGCTGTGGGTAACTGTCCCCCCCTTTCCTTCCTGCGGTCGATCACTTTAGGGTGGGCAAGTTCAGTGAGTCGGTTAACTATTTTTAGTATCTCTTCATCAGACGCATCACAGAGCTCACCTCTCAAAGCAAAGCTTTGTTTGACTGTAACATCCATCTCTTCACACCACAAATACATTTCTTGTTCTGTTAAAGTCTCCATAGTAAATACGCCTGTGTTAGTTATGGATCTCAGCAGTGCCTCCACTGTAACACCCCTTTAGGGCTACCACGGTACACTGGGTTTTATGGGGGGTTTTATGGGGGGTCTCACCTCTCTAGGGCGCAGTGCCTCCTCCCGAATCTTGATTGGAGCTCTCTCTGGGACTGCCACAGCTCAGTACACGCTCACAGGGAACAGGAGTAAAACCATTTAACAGGTTTATTGCTATGCAGCAGAAATTAGGTGGATTTAAAGGAATAACATACAATACAAGTAACTGTGCTCTGTAAAAGTCATATACACATCACAATCTAATTCTACTCCGACCCTATAACGTAGCAGGTAGAGATGAGCGTTGTTCTACTCGAACTGTTCGCCAATCTCAAATTCGAGCTGTTTTGGGCGGTGTTCGAGCCGGTCGGCGAACACGAACAATTTGAGAAAAATTCGGCTGTTCGAGGTTATGTTCGATAACTGTTCGTGCACCAAAATCATAACTGGATTTTTTCTCAGTAATGATGAAAATTAATGTTAATACGCAGTTTGAGTGTACAGTGGGGCGGGGGGAGGGGCAGGGGATGGATCTCTGCAGGAACAATGAAGATCTCCATTTTTTTTTCTCTTTCCCGCATTTGCAGTGGGGAGGTGCAATCTGTCAGCCTATCAGCAGCGCACACACGGAGCGAAGTGCTTTTTTTCACACAAGCAAGGGCATGTGTGATTGGCAGTGTATGTCACATGTCCTTGCCCTATAAGACCAAGCCATTTTCCCCGTCGCCACCATTTTCTCACTGCTGCAGCTGCGTGTTAGACGGCACCGCTGTTGCTGTGTGCGCTATACCTTGTTAATTTCAAGCCAATTTTCGCACAAATATACAGATAGCTTGGGAGTAGGGAATAGTTGTGATTGCAGTCCTTTTAAGGACTAGGTTACAGCATTTCCTACGACTTTTATCAGGCAGGTCTGTGCTCTTAAATAGATAGATTGTGGGAGTAAAGACTAATTGTAATTGGAGTCCTTTTCAGGACTAGGTTACATCAGTTCCTATCAGTTTTTGCCAGGCAGGTCTGTGCCAGTGCTGTGCAAGTTTTTTTCACAGCATTTGGCTGAATCTAGCAAAGCTAATCCTTTTTGGCCTATTGCAGAGTGTGTTAGTCAGTGGAGTAGTCTATCTGTGTTGCAAGATATACCACCTGTGTATAGAATACCAATTTTTTTACTGCACCTAGTGAAGTAAAATCTTTTGGGCATAGCATCATTCTATTAGTCCATCTATACTGACCTCCATCAGGTTGCAAACTGAATATAATTTTTTTCTGCATCTAGCTCTGAAAAAATATTTGGGCTTCTAGCAGTGTGTGGGACTTGGTCTATTAGTCCATCTATACTGACCTCCATCAGGTTGCAAATTAAAAATAATTTTTTTCTTCATTTAGCTCTGAAAAAATATTTGGGCTTCTAGCAGTGTGTGGGACTTGTTCTATTAGTCCTTCTATACTGACCTCCAGCAGGTTGCAAATTGAATATAATTTTTTTCTGCATCTAGCTCTGAAAAAATATTTGGGCTTCTAGCGGTGTGTGGGACTTGGTCTATTAGTCCATCTATACTGACCTCCATCAGGTTGAAAATTAAAAATATTTTTTTTCTGCATCTAGCTCTGAAAAAATATTTGGGCTTCTAGCAGTGTGTGGGACTTGGTCTGTTAGTCCATCTATACTGACCTCCATCAGGTTGCAAATTAAAAATATTTTTTTTCTTCATTTATCTCTGAAAAAATATTTGGGCTTCTAGCAGCGTGTGGGACTTGTTCTATTAGTCCATCTATACTGACCTCCATCAGGTTGCAAATTAAAAATAATTTTTTTCTGCATCTAGCTCTGAAAAAATATTTGGGCTTCTAGCAGTGTGTGGGACTTGGTCTATTAGTCCATCTATACTGACCTCCATCAGGTTGCAAATTAAAAATAATTTTTTTCTTCATTTATCTCTGAAAAAATATTTGGGCTTCCAGCAGCGTGTGGGACTTGTTCTATTAGTCCATCTATACTGACCTCCATCAGGTTGCAAATTAAAAATAATTTTTTTCTGCATCTAGCTCTGAAAAAATATTTGGGCTTCTAGCAGTGTGTGGGACTTGGTCTATTAGTCCATCTATACTGACCTCCATCAGGTTGCAAATTAAAAATAATTATTTTCTTCATTTATCTCTGAAAAAATATTTGGGCTTCTAGCAGCGTGTGGGACTTGTTCTATTAGTCCATCTATACTGACCTCCATCAGGTTGCAAATTAAAAATAATTTTTTTCTGCATCTAGCTCTGAAAAAATATTTGGGCTTCTATCAGTGTGTGGGACTTGGTCTATTAGTCCATCTATACTGACCTCCATCAGGTTGCAAATTAAAAATAATTTTTTTCTTCATTTATCTCTGAAAAAATATTTGGGCTTCTAGCAGCGTGTGGGACTTGTTCTATTAGTCCATCTATACTGACCTCCATCAGGTTGCAAATTAAAAATAATTTTTTTCTGCATCTAGCTCTGAAAAAATATTTGGGCTTCTAGCAGTGTGTGGGACTTGGTCTATTAGTCCATCTATACTGACCTCCATCAGGTTGCAAATTGAATAAAAAAAATTTCTGCATCTAGCTCTGAAAAAATATTTGGGCTTCTAGCGGTGTGTGGGACTTGGTCTATTAGTCCATCTATACTGACCTCCATCAGGTTCCAAATTAAAAATAATTTTTTTCTGCATCTAGCTCTGAAAAAATATTTGGGCTTCTAGCAGTGTGTGGGACTTGGTCTATTAGTCCATCTATACTGACCTCCATCAGGTTGCAAATTAAAAATAATTTTTTTCTTCATTTAGCTCTGAAAAAATATTTGGGCTTCTAGCAGTGTGTGGGACTTGTTCTATTAGTCCTTCTATACTGACGTCCAGCAGGTTGCAAATTGAATATAATTTTTTTCTGCATCTAGCTCTGAAAAAATATTTGGGCTTCTAGCGGTGTGTGGGACTTGGTCTATTAGTCCATCTATACTGACCTCCATCAGGTTGCAAATTAAAAATAATTTTTTTCTGCATCTAACCCAGCCAATAGTTTTGGCCTAATACCACAGTTTGGCCACTCAGCTCTGCTCGGTTACCATCCATTGTTTTTTTGTGCAAACAACTCCAGAGTTGTGAATTAGTTAACCACCAAAATGAGTGGAAAAAGGCCTGCTGCTGGTGGAAAGGGGAATAGGCGTGTTGGGAAGGGGAAAAAAGGTTGTGTCCGTGGGGTAGGTGCAGAAGAAAGACCATCTTCCAGCCAAACTAAAATGTCTACTTCTTTTAGCGGACAATGTGATAAGATCCCTTTCTTACGGCCACGCCAATCGCTACAAATTCCAGATGAGGCACAAAAACAGCAGGTGCTTCAACGGATATCAAGTGCTCCTTTAAGTGGGCTCTCCTCCACATCAACTTCAACATCACAAATACTCCAGTCCTCAAAGGTGTCACCCAAATCGCACTTGCTTCCTCACAGCTCCCAAATCTCCAGCTGCCCGTCTGAGTATGAGGTAGAACAGATGGTTGAGTCTGCAGAGCTGTTTACTCATACTATAGCCTGGGAATCAGAGGTCGACTCCAGCGCTTCTGTGAATCCAGACGAGGAAATGATCTGCACTGATGCCCAGAATCTTTATGAGTCGGATCCAGGACCAGACGCAGAAGGTTCTGACCATAATGTAGACCCTCATTCCCAAACTGTAACTCCTGTTGGTGGAGACAATGAGGAAGACGATGATAAGACTCAAATACCTGATTGGAGCGACAACTTTAGTTTTTTGTCAGGGCAGGAACAGGTTGGCTCTGAGGACGACGGGTGTGATAACGCACAGGGTGATGATGATGAGGTCGGAGATCCCACTTACTGTCAACCCACAGTCAGCCAAGAGATGAGGTCAGCAGAGGAGGTGGAGGAAGATGCTAGTGACGACGAGGTCAGGTTGCGCCTTCCTGGACAGAGACGTAGTACTGGAAGCACGTCAACAACTGCATCCTCAAACACAACTCTGCCTCTCACCACAAGTCGTGGTGGCTCTTCAGGTCGCATGGGTGCTAAGCCTTGCATAGCCTGGGCATTTTTTCAGATCGATAAAGATGACCCAACTCGTGTTATCTGTAACATTTGTCAGCAAAAGCTAAGTAGAGGCCAAAAAATACATAGTTTGAGTACTTCATGCATGAACCGGCACATGGACATGAAGCATAAGTTGCAGTGGGAAGCTCAGTGTGCTACAATGCGGCCTAGCCGGCCGGGCCAACCACCGTCTGCCATATCTTGTGCATCCGCGGCCTCTTCATCCTCTGTGACTGGGGGGACAGCAGTCACACCTGTTTTGGGGCGCAGACCTGCCACCTCTTTACCCGCAACAGCCAGCGTGATTGGCAGGTCATCATTTTCTTTGGAGGTGGTAACACCAGCTGGTGTTGAGCGCTGTCCGACATCGATAGCACCACCTTTGGATCAAGGCAACCTAACATGTCCGCCTGCATCTTCCTCACAGACCGGCAGTTTGCCGGGGACACCCTTATCAACCCCGTCTAAGCACAATAGCCAGCCCTCGGTCCCTCAGATGTGGACAAGTAAAAGACCATTTCCTCCTAGCCATGAGAAAGCTAAGAGGTTGAATTTCACCATCTGCAAGCTCTTGGCTACAGAAATGCTGCCTTTCCGCCTGGTGGACACAGAGGATTTTCGAGACCTTATGTCCGTCGCAGTGCCCCAGTACCAGATGCCCAGTCGGCACTACTTCTCAAAGAAAGGTGTGCCTGCGCTCCACCAGCATGTCGCACACAACATCACCGCTTCTTTGAGAAACTCTGTGTGTGACAGGGTGCATTTCACCACAGACACTTGGACGAGTAGGCATGGACAGGGGCGTTACATGTCGCTGACTGGGCACTGGGTAACTATGGTGACAGCAGGACAAGGGGCTGCTGTCCAAGTCTTGCCGTCCCCACGAGTTGTGCGTCAATCCTCTTTATGTCAAAGTTCCTCCACTGCTTCTGCCTCCTCAACCTCCTCTCGGTCTTCCACCTGCACCCAAAGCCTGTCTGGTCATGCCACAAGCTTTCTAACTGCGCAGAAGGGATCCTGCACACCTCCTTACTATGCTGGCAGTAGGGCTCAACGTCATCAGGCGGTTTTTACATTGAAATGTCTGGGAAATGTGAGTCACACAGCTGAGGAGTTGTGGTCAGCTCTGGAGAACCAATTTCATGAATGGTTGTCTCCACTGGACCTGAAACCAGGGAAGGCCGTGTGCGACAATGCTGCAAACCTGGGTGCGGCCCTTCGCCGGGGCAATGTCACACACGTGCCTTGTATGGCTCACGTGTTGAACCTGGTTGTCCAGCAATTTTTAGCCCACTATCCCAGACTAGATGGCCTTCTGCAGAGGGCACGGTCGCTGTGTGCTCACTTCCGCCGTTCGCATCCCGCAGCTCAGCGACTTACATCTCTACAGAAGTCGTTGGGCCTGCCACTTCATCGGCTAAAATGCGATGTGCCTACCCGGTGGAATTCAACTCAGCACATGTTGCAGCGACTGTGGCAGCACCGACAAGCCCTGGTGCAATACGTTCTGACGTATAGCCTGGGCCAACGAGATTCAGAGGTGGGGCAAATCACGCTGGAGGAGTGGTCTCAGATCAGGGACCTATGCTCCCTTCTGCACAGTTTTGAAATGGCGACGAAGATGTTTAGTGCTGACGATGCCATTATCAGCATGACTATTCCGGTGATTTACATGCTGGAGCACATGTTAAACAGAATTCGGAGTCAGGTGGTGGCACAAGAGGAGGTGGAGGAAGTAGAGGAGGAGGAGTTGTATGCGGAAGGGCTAACATCTGCAAGGTCCAGAAGGTCGGCAGCACCAAGGCGGCAGGCATGTGAGGGTGGGGGAGATGGTTTTATCAGGGCGCATGGTAGCAGCCAAACTAGTGAGGAAGGTGCAGGAGCCCAGGAAGAAGTGGAGGACGAACTGATGGAAGACTCATCAGATGAAGGAGACCTTGATCACATTTCTGTTGTGCGAGGTTGGGGGGAGAGGACAGAGGAAGGAAGCATGATTGTTACCTCGCCACCAACACAACAGGGACTTGGTGCTCCTGGATGCGCAACACACATGAGTGCCTTCTTGCTGCACTACCTGCAACATGACCCTCGAATTGTGAGAATTAGAAATAATCCTGACTACTGGGTTGCCACACTGTTAGATCCCCGGTACAAAAGTAAATTTGCCGAAATTATTCCTGCCATAGAAAGGGATGCACGCATGCAGGAGTATCAGCAGAGACTGTTGCAGAATCTTACATGTGCTTTTCCACAAAATACCAGTGGTGCACGTAGTGAATCTCACAGTTCCAACTTGCCAACCGTGGGACCGTCAAGTGTTCAGCACTCAAACCGTAACAGAACCACAGTATCTGCTGGTAACATCAATTTTGCGGAATCATTTCACCACTTTTTTAGCCCATCCTTTGCAAGGCCACAGGAGACAAGAAGTCTGACACATAGTCAACGCCTAGAGACGATGGTACAGGAGTATCTCCAAGTAAACATTGAAGCCACGACTGTGTCACTGGACCCTTGCTCTTTTTGGGCTTCCAATCTGGATAAATGGCCGGAGCTAGCCACTTACGCCTTGGAGATCTTGTCATGCCCCGCAGCCAGCGTTCTGTCTGAACGTGTGTTCAGCGCTGCTGGTGGTGTGCTGACAGATAAGCGCACGCGGCTCTCCACTGATAATGTAGACAGACTCACGTTCATAAAGATGAACAAATCATGGATCCGAAACGACTTTTCTACCCCTGTGTCATCCTGGGGAGAGTAAAAGCTTGATGATTGGTTAAAATCACCCTACCAACCGTTTTAAGCTTTCAAATTACTAATCATGTTTATCTGTATCTTGACTGGAAAATAATTTGGGCTTTGTAGCAGTGTGCAGCACTGATCCTATTAGGCCATCTATAATAAGCTCCACCAGATTTAAAATTAAAAATAATTTTTAGCTGCATCTAGCCCGGAAAATAATTTTGGGGCTCCGAGATGCGCAAGACACATAAGTGCCTTCTTGCTGCACTACCTGCAGCATGACCCTCATATTGTCAGAATTCGAAGTAATCATGACTACTGGGTTGCCACACTCTTAGATCCCCCAAACTTTTCGATCAACCTTTTCATTTTAATAAAGACCAAAAAATGGTCATTTTTGAAATTATAAGCATTAGCAGGTTGTTAGAAACTGAAATCAAACAGTTTTCAACTCAAAACTTTATTCTAGGTGATGTTACATTTTCACATAGGACCCCTTGTTCGAAAGGAGCTTCTGAACTCTCTCGTCCATTGAATTTGTCAGGTTTTGGATGGTTTCTGCTTCAATTGTTTTGCATGAGGACAGAATACCCTCCCAGAGCTGTTGCTTAGATGTGAACTGCCTCCCGCCATCATAGACACTCCTTTTAATGATGCTCCAAAGGTTCTGAATGGGGTAGAGGTCAGGGGAGCATGGGGGTCACACCATAAGTTTGTCCCCTTTTATGCCCATATCAGCCAGAGATGCAGATGTTTTATGTGCAGCATGAGATGGTGCATTATCATGCAGAAAAATGATCTTGCTGTGAAATACACGGTTCTTCTTCTTGAACCATGGCAGGAAGTGCTGTTTGAGAAAATCCACATACATTATGGAGTTCATCTTTAGCGCCTTCAGGGATCCTAAAGGGGCCGACAATCTCTCTCCCCATGATTCCAGCCCAAAACATTACTCCACCTCCTCCTTGTTGGCGCTGTAGCCGTGTTTGCGTGGGGTGTCCATCAACCAGCCATCCTCCACTCCATCCATCTGGACCATCGAGCGCTGCACGGCACTCATCCGTGAACAAAACAGTTTTGAAATCAGTCTTCATGTAATGTTTGGCCCACTGGAGCCGTTTCTGCTTGTGTGAAGTGGATAGAGGAGGTCGACAGGATGGCGTATGCACAGCTGCAAACCTCTGAAGGACCCTGCATCTTGTTGTTCGGGGGACGTTGGAGGCACAAGCAGCTTCAAAAACTTGTCTGCTGCTATGACAAGGCTTTTTTGCCGCTGCTCTTTCAACCTGACGTAATTGCCTGTAGGAAAGAGTCCTCAATTTGCCCTTATCAGCACGCACACGTGTGTACTGTGAATCAGCTACATACTTCTTGATTGCCAAGACACTTCATCCTGATCATCGCACAATGCTGATTGTAGTCATGCCTTGACCTAAACACTCCACAATTTGTTGCTTCTCAGCAGCCGACACATCCTTTTTCTTTCCCATTTTGACAGAAAATGTAGGCTGCTTAATAATGTGAGAGAGCCTTCTTAAGTAGTCTTGCCTTTCATTGGACACACCTGCCAAACTAATTAGCACAGGTGTCTGCAATTGCTTACAGTGATATAAAGAGCCCTGACACACATCACCATCAATGAGTTTAACTGACAAACAAACAAATTCTTCCCTTATCACTCCTAAACACTTTTTGCATAATAATTTGGAACGCGGTGTACATGTGCTTTTCCACAAAACACCAGCGGTTGACGTAGTGAATCTTACAGTTCTAACTTGCCAACCGTGGTCTGTATGGAATTGTTCAATAAAGGGCCCAAAATTAAGATAACATAGATGGGAGAGGTCTCTATGAATAGGAATTCCTAAGTATTTGATACCCTGTGAAGGCCAGGCAAAGGGAAAGTTGGACTGGATGGAATCCTATATGGATTTGGGGAGGGAGACATCGAGGGCCTCAGACTTCGCTGCATTGATTTTAAAATTTTACCATGTAACAAAGTGATCTATTTCAGCCATAACAGCATGGATGGATATATGTGATTGAGTGATATATACTAGGACATCATCAGCAAATAGAGAGCACTTGTACTCGGTGCCTCCCACCTCAATCCACCTAATATTGGGGTTATGGCGAATTGATGAGAGCAGGTGCTCCGTCACTAGGATGTATAAGAGAGGGGACAGAGGACATCCCTGCCTTGTCCCATTGGTGATTGTGAAAGGTGATGAAAATGTTCTGACGCGCCCCCTGGGCCTTGGGACACCCGGAGCCGGACCCTTTTTGGTGGATGCTGGTGGTTGTAGTCTTCGTGGCGGCGACCCGGTTCCGTGGCTCAGGGCGGTCAAACCAGTGGCGGAACTATTTATGTGGTTTTGATGTTTAAATGTCCGACTACGCCACCCGTGGATTGCGGTCAGAGTGAACCGCCGCTACAGGGCAGACCGCTGAGGCTGGTGTTGTGGGTGAAGCAGAGCGTAGCATAACTCCCCACGGGAGGAGTATAGCCTCAGGGCAGTGTATGCGGAGGATGGGGGTGATGGTGCAGGGCAGCAGCAGTAACGACACGCAGTCAGTGATGCAGTCCAGGGCCTTTACTCACAGTTCTTATTATCCAGACCACGTCTGCAGGTAACGGCTGCCCACGTCGTACTGTGCTCACCAGGTGAGGGGCTCAGACAACTCCCAGATAACTTTGGAGCACTTCACAGGACCCCCTTTGTGTGTCCTTTGTCTGGCCTTTCTTACCAACACTTCTGTCCGGCTGCCTCGGGCCTCCTCTTGGTAAACTTGGCGCCAGTTTCCCTGACCCTATGTGGTGCCTTCCTAGCGGGTGTAGCGAGGGGCTGCGCCACATAAAATGTCAGAGCCTCCGGTTTCTAGCTGAGGGTCGTTTCCTGCCTCCACTAGTTCGGGGACCGGTCTCCCCCTTTGGCCTGACCCCTCCACGCAGGTGGATTCGGGCGTGCGGTGGCGACTCGCCCGTCCGCACCCCTGGGATCCCTTCATTCCTCGTTCCTGGAGCCTTCTCCGCTCCTCCTCCTTCCTTCTCCCTCTTCCAGGCCTGGGCCTCTGTTACTAGGCCCGCCTCCGGAGCAGAGCTCATGCAGAGCCCCTGCTCCCTGCCACTTCTGCTCAGACTTCTCTGCACTGAACTAAGATGGTGCCCACCTTTTATACTCCCTTCTCAATGCACCCAGGAACTGCTTCCTCCCTGCTCCTGCACTACAGGGTTCCCCTTCCTCAGTGTTCCCTCCCCCCACTCCAGCCAGGGACAGGGACTGTCGTGCCCATCTCAGGGGCATATTGGTCGCCCTGCCCCACGGCAATGTGGTGTAATGCATGCAGGTGTCGGGTCCTGATCCACACTCCATCCTTACCTGAGAGTGAGATATCACACCTCTGGGTGAGGTGCAATACGTCTGTAGCAACCGAGCCCTCAGGGTGCTACAGTTCCATTTATCTTCAGCCTAGGTGACGTATTGCGATACAGGGCCGTGATTTTGGCTATAAAAGGGTCCCCTAGACCCCTACCCCAAGCTTTTTAAGAGAATCATATATGGCGTGCCAGGAGACTCTATGGAATGCTTTCTCAGCATCCAACGAGAGTATCTAATTACAAATTTTTAACTGCATCTAGCCCAGGAAATACTTTGTGCCTAGTAGCAGTGTCTGCTAGTCAGCGGATTATCCCGGCTGTTAAGCAAGCTACACAACCTGTAGTTTAGACACTTAATTTTTTCAAAGGAAATGCTTCGGGACCATGGGATACTCAGTGAAGAGCATCAGGAGGCACCCCAAGGCATAGGGGCTGGGACTGGCAGTAGGATGCCTTGCGGTGGACAGCCGAGCTCGATCCTTATAAAAGCTTTTTAACTGCAGCAGCTTTAGTGGACGCTACTGGAGCTGGAATTACGCGGCTGCTGGCATGAGACTTGCCCTCCAATAGATCCTTGTAAATGGATTTAAAGTGTATTCATTCAAATTAGAGAGACAATTTAAATTAAAAAGCTTAGAGCTGCCTCCACCACAGGGGGGCTCGCTCGACCCACCAGCGGACAGGCACCAGTATTGGGAGAGGGGGGCTGGCCATCAGGGTTCACCGCGGCTCTGGCACAAACCCGGCGACACGGAGGTGGCACGGGCAGGAGCGGACTGGCCGTGTTGGCTTCTCACTTTTTGGATTTTAGAAGGGCATGACATGCCTATATCTGTGTCTCCCCCTCCTTTTACTCCTCCACCTCTTTTATTTTCGCATGACTATATGTACTTGTCACTTTTCCATGTGTTAGTTGTGTCTTCTGAGCAGTTTGTCAGCTTTTGGACACCTTTGAAGGTGTTTTCTATGTGTTTCTATGTGTTTTTGTTTGCCTGCCATTGGTTTTAACGGTGTTCGAAGGTGTTCGACGAACAGTTCGACGAACAGTTCGGCGAACACACGGGTGTTCGACGAACCGAACCGAACTCGAACACTACGGGGGTGGCTCAACACTAGTAGCAGGTTTCCCTTTTGTTTTAACTCAGTCCAAAATGTTGGGGCCCAGTTGCCGCGGATGTTGGCACGCAAATTAGAACCGTTGGTGCACTTAGAAGAATATTAATGTCCATAGCCTGGGTTGTAGTGTACTCACTGTAAATAGCGCTGGTAGAACCACAAGTCTCAGAAGGGCACTCACGGTGCATCTCAAACGGTCGGATGGTTCTCTGGACACCAGCTGGGGGCGGCAGGATTCAGGCCTTTATACGGTGGGAGTGCTGGCAGAACTCTCCGAGTCCTTGATGTAACTTGCTTCAGAGGGTGACAAAACCTCGCTCTCTCCAGCAGTTTAGGTATATCAGAGGGGACGGCAACACTCTGCAGCGTAGAGGTATACAGATCCGCAGCGCTCCGTCCCTCACCACACTCTTCTCCCTCTCAACTTTTGCTTTCACTTTCTGCCCAGCTCCCGCCCCCAAGTCCCTCCTCATCCAAATCATGCTCTCTCCTTCTATCCTTCCAGGCTGTGTCATCTGACTGAAACAAGGGTCCCTGGGAATTGTAGTCCACTGCAGCTCAGGGGAAAAAACTGTTAATGTCTGTAGGTCCCTGTTTAACAGCAGCTGCAAAGCTCTTCTTAGTGTCTGTAAGCTACAGTAGTAGCTGCTCTGACAGTTTCCTGTGCATGTGTTGCACTTAAAAAATGGTGAATCTAGTATAGTTCCAGGTGTTTCATTAGGTGAATTATTGAGTTAAGGTTTGGTTGCAGGTGTGAATGGAATGCACTTTATTGGTATGCAAAGTTCCCATTGTTTGCACCCTTTCTTACATTAAGAGGTCTTTGTTACCACAGGTCTCTGTTTAAGATGCTAAATAAGAGTGTGATGAATATGGAAATAAATGTATACATCAGGTGGGGTCTCAGCTGAAACAACTGGTTGATAAGGAAGTGGCACCACCATTTTGTTTGAATACTGTATGAAGAGGAGGCACAACCTGGTCATTAAAATCTTCTTTAATTAGGACTGTCAGACATTATGTCACCAGGTAGGGGGAGCTCAGATAACTGTAGACACCAAGGTTTGTAGCTTTTATCGGCAATAGTGTGAAATACATTTAATCCTTTTTTTTTTTACTTTAATCCCTTCCCATTCTTTGATGTCTTATGTCACAGGCAGGTGGAACTTAATAATACTAGTCAAACAGTCGCATTGTGCGGGCTCAGGAGCTGAACTTGTGCTTGAAGGAGTGTTAGCTGGTATATACAGCTGAGACCCCAAAGTAAATACCGGGGTCCGTGCTAGTGCGGCGCCCCTGCGGGTTCAGTCACCACAGAGGTATTGCATCTCACCCAGAGGTGTGGTATCTCACTCTCAGGTAAGGATAGCGTGCTGCCCGGGACCCTAACACCTGCATCCAACACTTCACTACTCCAGACCGCCAGCAGGGGCAAGATGCGTCGCTCTCCTGCTGAGCCCTGTCCCTGGCTGGAGTGCGGGGAACCAAATAAGGGGGAACCATGTAGTGGATGTGGGTGGAGGACGAAGTACCGAGGAGCACTTGTTAGGAAGATATAAAAGGGGGAGCCATCTTCAAAGAGTCCAGTCCAGTCAGAGAGGAGAGAGGGTGGGGAGCAGGAGCTCTGCAGGAGCTCTGCTCAGGAGGAGGGTCCAGTGAGAAAGGCCCAGGACAGACGGAAGAGAGAGAGAAGCAGGAGAAAGGCTCCAGGAAAGTAGAAAGGATCCTAGGGGCACGGGCAGTGCGGATGCCACCCGTGCGCCCGAGTCTGCAGAGGAGCAGAAGGATCAGGTCGCAGAGAGGGGACCGGACCCTAAACTAGCAGAGTTCTTTAAGCCTCAACTAGATAACCGGAGGGTGCAGCATTTCAGGTGCTGCAGCCAACAGCCACATCTAACTCACCAAAAAGGTGGCCATAGAGGAGCCAGGGGACAGAGAAGACGTCGCCCGACAAGGTCCGTGGTCACTGGCTTGGGACACTGGGTGTGAGGTGCAGGGAGACGGTCAGAAGGAACACACAGAAGGGGTCCTGTTATGTACTCTGGAGGTACCTGAGGGTTTGCTGAACCCCTCCCTGAGTAAGCACAGGATGGCGTGGGAAGTTACCCTGGCCTGGTAACATGGAGTCTAAAACCATGAGTAAAAACTCTGAAGACTGCATCCCACTGTCTCTGCAAATTATTATTGCACCATCATCCCCTGCACTACACTGCACAGCAACATCTAATAAAATCACCACTTCCTGCCCTGGAGCTAAGCTCTACCTGTGGAGAGCCAAACCAACTCTGCTGCATTATCAATAGCTCCAGAGGATCTGCTCTGCAGCGGTGGCTCCCTTTAGCCACATACCACAGGTGGCATCACGAACATTATATAAAAACTATAAATCCCCTGCAAATATCCCCTTTTATTGACCGCCCTGGGTCACGGACCGGGTCACCGCAACTGTGACATCTCCCCTAGCAACGACTGGCCCGGCTACCAAGTACCCCATGGCCAGGGGGTGCGTCACTAGCACCTATATTGACACTTTAACCCCTTTACCCCCGAGGGTGGTTTGCATTTTAATGACCAGGCCAATTTTTACAATTCTGACCACTGTCACTTTATGAGGTAATTACTCTGGAACGCTTCAATGGATCCCCCTGATTCTGAGACTGTTTTTTCGTGACATATTGTACTTCATGATTGTGGTAAAATTTCTTCGATATCACTTGCGTTTATTTGTGAAAAAAATGGAAATTTGGCAAAAATGTAGAAAATTTTGCAATTTTCAAAATTTTAATTTTTATGCCCTTAAATCAGAGAGATATGTCACACAAAAGAGTTAATAAATAACATTTGCCACATGTTTACTTTACATCAGCACAATTTTGGAACCAAAATTTTTTTTTGTTAGGGAGCTATAAGGGTTAAAAGTTGACCAGCGATTTCTAATTTTTCCAACAAAATTTACAAAACCATTTTTTTAGGGACCACATCACATTTGAAGTCACTTTGAGAGGTCTTTATGACAGAAAATACGCAAAAGTGACACCATTCTAAAAACTGCACCTCTCAAGGTGCTCAAAACCACATTCAAGAACTTTATTAACCCTTCAGGTGCTTCACAGGAATTTTTGGAATGTGGAAGAATAAAATGAACATCTAACTTTTTTTCACAAAAATGTTACTTTAGACCCAATTTTTTTTTATTTTTGCAGGGGTAACAAGAAAAATGGACCCCAAAATTTGTTGTGCAATTTCCCCTGAGCATGCAGGTACCCCATTTGTGGGGAAAAAACACTGTTTGGGTGCACGGCACGGCTCGGAAGGGAAGGAGCGCCATTTGACTTTTTGATTGTAAAATTTGCTTGAATAATTAGCGGACGCCATGTTGTGTTTGGAGAGCCCCTGTGTGCCTAAACATTGGAGCTCCCCCACAAGTGACCCCATTTTGGAAACTAGACCCCCCAAGGCATCTATCTAGATGCATAGTGAGCACTTGGAACCTTCAGGTGCTTTACAAATTAATCCGTTAAAATGAAAAAGTGGAATAAAAAAACACTTTATTTTTACGGATTAATTTGTGAAGCACCTGGGGGTTCCAAGTGCTCACTATGCATCTAGATAGGTGCCTTGGGGGGTCTAGTTTCCAAAATGGGGTCACTTGTGGGGGAGCTCTAATGTTTAGGCACACAGGGGCTCTCCAAACGCAACATGGTGTCCGCTAACAATTTTGCCGATTTTCCATTCAATTTGTTAGCGGACACCATGTCGCCTTTGGAGAGCCCCTGTGTGCCTAAACATTGGAGCTCCCCCACAAGTGACCCCATTTTGGATACTTGACCCCTCAGGGAACTTATCTAGATGTGTGGTGATCACTTTGAACCCCCAAGTGTTTTTCAAAGGTTTATGACGTAGAGCCGTGAAAAAAAAATCATTTTTTTCCCACAAAAACGCTCTTTTAGCCGCAATGTTTTTATTTTCACGAGGGTACTAGAAGAAATTGGACCCCAAAAGTTTTTGTGCAATTTCTACTGAGTACGCTGATACCCCATGTGTTGGAGAAAACTACTGTTTGGGCGCATGTCAGGGCTCGGAAGGGAAGGAGTGACGCTTTGGAATGCAGACTTTGATGGAATGGTCTGCGGGCGTCATGTCACGTTCTCAGAGCCCCTGATGTGCCTAAACAGTGGAAATGCCCAACAAGCGCCCCCTTTTTGGAACAGATACCTGATTTGTCAATTTTATAATGTAGTGTTATACGCCAGTTGTGTAGGACAACCTGACAAACACTACACAACTGAAGTATGACAACCTGACGAACACTACGTCAGCTGTGAAGTGTTCCTCAGGTTGTCATACGTCAGAAATTAATTCAGTAGTCCATGGAAGTATGGTACCTTTTGAAGCAGTCTTTCATGCAGAGGCCAGGTTTGTCGGGTCAGGTGTCACATTGGTAAATGGTGTCCTTGCGTATTCCCCTTCGGTAACACACTCGGCACTCCTTTTGTGACGTACCTTTTTTTCCGCTGTGAGGGATCTGGCCCGGGAAATGCTGGCCCAGTACAATTCGAGGTTCTTCAGTTCCAGAAGTAGTGGGGCCCGCTCCGCCACCACTGCCAAATATCAGGGCCTTGATAACTGTCTCCTGGAAGTGAAGGTACGACGCAGAAGTCTGGCCTGCACATTTTGACAGAAGGAAAGCGTTGTGCATTGCCATCTGAATAATGTGCACGGCCAGCTTCTTATACCATACCTTGGCCTTTCTCAAAGCACTGTACGGCTGGAGGACTTGATCGGAGAGATCAACTCCCCCCATGTACTTGTTGTACCCCACTACACAGTCTGGTTTGGAGACCTGTGTAGTGGAACCTCTTACAGTGCTGAGGGTGCTGCCATCACCATGTATGGTGGTCAAGAGAAGGACATCCCTCTTGTCCTTGTACTTGACCACCAACATGTGGTCGGTACATTGGGTTCTGCTCTCACCCCTTCTGAGCAGCTGCCCAATTAGCGTCTTTGGGAGACCTCTCTGACTTTTGCGGTCCGTAGCGCAGGCTGCGGTACCTCGCACAGAGAGGGACTTGAAGAGCGGGATACTTGTATAAAAGTTATCCAAGTACAGGTGATAACCTTTATCCAGCAGTGGGTGCATCAAGTCCCACACAATTTTCCCACTCACTCCCAGAACAGGGGGGCATTCAGGGGGTTCAATCCGGGAGTCCTTCCCTTCATAAACTCTAAACTTGTGAATGTACCCTGAGGTACTCTCACAAAGTTTATACAGCTTGATCCCGTACCTGGACCTTTTACTGGGCAGGTACTGCTGGAATCCAAGCCGCCCCTTAAAAGAAATTAAGGACTCATCCACGCAGATGTCCCTTTGGGCACGTACACTTCACCAAACTTGTTGTTGAAGTGCTCGATGACCGGCCGAACTTTGAAAAGACGATCAAAGTTCGGGTCATCGCGTGCAGGACACCTTGCATTATCTTGGTAATGCAAGAACTTGTGGATTGCCTCATAACGTGTCCGGATCATGACCATTCGGAACACTGGAGTGTTATACAAAACGTCAACACTCCAGTATTGCCGAACCTCTGTTTTTTTCAGGATCCCCATATGAAGTACCAGGCCCCAAAACTTCATAATTTCTTCTGCGTCTACAGTAGACCAGTTAGAACATGATGAAGAGGGGTTTTGGTCCAAAAATTGATGAGCATACAAATTAGTTTGGCCCCACATGAGGTTTATAAAATCCTCAGAGAAAAAGACTTTGAAAAAGTCTATTTCTGTGAGGCGGGTGGTGTTAAACTTGATTACTGATTCCGCCACGAAATCAGGAATCAGTGGCTCAAAATTTTCGGGGGGCGAGGTCCATATGGGGTCAGTAGTGGCGGGCGCTGGAACATCTTCTCTCCTGCGACAACTGCGGGGCGGTCCAGCAGCACCTGAGGAGGAAGAGGAGGAGGAAGAGGAGGACGATGAGGCGTCGGAAAAGTAAAGAAATGTGGGATCCTCGCCCTCGCTGTCAGTCTGTGTCGGAGGCAACAATAGCGTATGCCTCCTCCGCTGAATAGCGAGTTTGGGATGAGCTGGACATTTTTTTTTCTTGTGTATGTGGTGCGTGTGTGTCAGTACTTCATTTAGAGTGTGTGTGTGTGTGTGTGTGTGTCAGTGTGCTTGGTGTGAACTTTTTTTTTCTGGAAAAAAAAAGAGAAGAAAAGGAACTACCGTAGGTGGTGCAAACAGCAAGCACGAGTGCGGATCGGTGAACTATGTCACCAATCAACTCTCGGCAGCTGCTGGGTGTGTGCGTGGATGTGGTGCAAAGGTAGGGGGGGGGGGAGAATTGACAGGGACAAGAAAAAGTCCTGAAAAGCAGCGAGCACGGACGTTGATCAGTGACGTAGACCAAAGTCTTCTCTGTTCTTCTTTCAGCAGGATCAGCAGCAGGTTCTGGAAGCGGCTCTGGAGCAGGATCCGCAGCAGCAGGATAAGGAGCTGGAAACCCAGGACCCTGGAGACAGCAGCAGGATGCCGAAGCTGGAGTCCCAGCAACCTGGAGACAGCAGCAGGATGCCGGAGCAGGAGATCCAGGACCCTGGAGACCGCAGCAGGATGCCGGAGCAGCAGCAGCGACTGGAGTAGGTAGGAGAAAGGTCTTGTAGTGTAACAGGAGATTCTGTGGCACTACAATGCCCAGCACAGAGAGATCAGTAGTGTGACTGCTCTGTAGAAATCCTCACCAAGTGTCACAGGGGGTTGACAGGGTGGTGACAGGCAGGTCACAGGCCGGTCACCACCTGGTCACCTCCCGGTCAGGTACTCTGATTGGTGCGATCGATGATGACATCGATCGCACCAATCAGAGATGGCTGGGGCCTGGGCACGCACCACAGGGGGTCACAGGGAGGTGACAGGTAGGTCACAAGCCGGTCACCGCCCTGTGACCGCCCTGTCACCTGTGTTCAGGTGCTCTGATTGGAGCGATCAATGTCATCATCGATCGCTCCAATCAGAGCTGGCTGGGGCTTCTATTACATCACAGGGGGTCATGGGGAGGTGACAGGCAGGTCACAAGCCGGTCACCGCCCCGCGACTGCCCTGTTACCGCGCGGTCCCGCTGTGATCGGTGCGATCGATTAGATCGGCGATTGCACCGATCCTAGCAGTTTGGGGAGAGGGCTAGGGTTACTAGGCAACAGCCTAGGATCGGTGCTCTTATGAGCACCGATCCTAGGCTGCACATCACTGTTTCCGGCAATCTGATTGCCGGAAACAGTGAGAAATGCTGTGATTGGCTGTTCAGAAATGAACAGCCAATCACAGCGATCGTGGGTGTGAAGGGGCGGCGACACCCCCTGAGATGCCGGCACCATCTACCCTAAGGTAAGATGGCACCGGAATTTTAATGCTATCACCGCGACTTCGGTCGCGGTGCCGCATTAAAGATAGGGCGTATTAATACGTATCTGGTCCATAAGGCTCAGGGCACAGATACGTATTAATACGCCCTATGTCGTAAAGGGGTTAAAGTTGTATTCCTATCTTGTACTTTTCTGGCAAATACACAGGACATAATTTTTTATAAGTGATTTTATTGCAAAAAAGTACTAAAATATAAATGAACTATACATGTTTTGTCTCACTGTGTCCATAAGAACCCAAAATATAAAATAAATAGGTTGTTTATTCTGTACAATGAGAACATGAAAAAAACAAAGCCAGAATTGCTGTTTTTTTGTTACCTTCTCTCACATAAAAGTGGAATAAAAATGCGATCAAAAAGGCACCTGTGACGATGAAGCATAAATTCTTAATTATGCCAGACATATTTTCTGATGGCAAGAGAAGCATACCTTTATTTTTATGTTGACTCTAATCTGTGCTCTTCTTTAGTTGATTAACACAGACTATTATTTGTATAAGCCTGAATGTTCTTTGATTCTGAAACAACGATATGTATTTACAAGAGCCTCTGTGATACAAACTATGTAAATAGATTAGCTAGAACAAGGAATGTTTTCTAGATATGTTAAATACCATTGTAAGGTGTTTTCCAGTCAATCTTGGGGGGATGAGCTGTGGATACTCAAGCCTTGTGAAATAATATCATCCCTAATTCTTAACCTGTGGATGTGTATTTAACAAGGGGCATGTGTTTCGGAGACAGAATAAGACTTGGGGCAGAGAATCAAGGAACATCAGAAAGACCTTAGAAGGAAAATGAGAGACATCATTCAGGAAAGTAGATGGATTGCATGGCATCCAAAGAGACACAGATTTGTATTCTACATGATTCTAGTCTAAAGATATGGCCCTGACTGGAAAGATTTAGATCTCCTCAGTTAACCATCAGAGAGACCATGGATACTTTTAGGGAGACCAGGAGAGGACGAAGAAGCCACCTGGCGCCATGGATATGTTGTTTTAGGGTTGCTAGGAGGGGCTCACCGGTTGCTTAGAACCCATGGAGACATTGGGAGTTGCCAGGAGGGACCCACTGGTCATCTGACCCCATGGAAACTCTCGGAGAGGCCAGGTTGGGACCCTCGGGTCTCCTGGCCTTGTACCTCGATGGACAGCTAGCTTCCTAAGCTTGCCGCTACCTTCTCTCTGTGAGGGCCCACCAGAAGCGGGGGGGCCAATGGTTGAGGTAGTCGGCCCTGGAAGTCTCCAAAGTTGCAGCTGTTCTATCCCAGGCGGGTGGAGAAGGAAGGGTGAGACTGTGTAATTGCGCACCATCTGGGGCATTTGCCGGGACTGTTCTATGTGTTTATTGTCCGCTTTGTGGTTCAATAAAATATTGTCACGTTGTTTTACCCTCACCCTGCGTTGTTACCCCCACGGAAGACCACAGGTCCTCACAGCACCTATACTCCAAAATAACAACAATAACAAAAAATACAACTCGTCCCGCAAAAAAATAGGTTCTCATACAAATCTGTTAACAGAAAAAATAAGAGTTATGGCTCTCCTTATATGGCAATGTAAAATTGTTTTGTTTTTGAAAATGTGTTATTTTCATGCAGACATCATAAAACATAAGTAAATGGTGATTTTATGTTAATTGTACTGACCCACAGAGTAAAGTTAATATGTGATTTATATGAAACTAGATGGTGGCCCGATTCTAACGCATCGGGTATCCTAGAATATGTATGCGGCCAACCGGGCGCGACTAATCAGCGAAGCTGTGTTTAAATGGGTTGTGCACTACTTTAAATTAACCCCCCAATGTATCTCCCGGGGCCCCTAATGAATTTTGGAGGACCGGGGAGCGAGGCCGCCGGTCGGGGAACTTCTGCTGCGAGCAGCCGGGAGATGACCGGCTAGCACAGGGTGAGCGTGGGAGCGAGTGAGGGTGAGAGTGTGAGGGTGAGCGTGGGAGCGTGTGAGGGTGAGCGTGGGAGCGTGTGAGGGTGAGCGTGGGAGTGTGTGAGGGTGAGCGTGGGAGCGTGTGAGGGTGAGCATGGGAGCGTGTGAATGTGAGCGTGAGAATGTGAGCGTGTGAGGGTGGGTGTCCGATGGTGAGCGTCAGAGCGTGAGCGTCCGACCGTGAGCCAGAGCGTGAGCATCAGAGCATGAGCATCAGAGCGTGAGCGTCAGAGCGTGAGCATCAGAGAGTGAGCGTGAGCGTCAGAGCCTGAGCATCCGAGCGTGAGCGTCCGAGCGTGAGCGTCAGTGCGTGAACGTCAGAGGCTGAGCGTCAGAGCGTGAGCATCAGAGCGTGAGCGTCCGAGCGTGAGCGTCCGAGCGTGAGCGTCAGAGCGTGAGCGTCTGAACGTGAGCGTCTGAACGTGAGCGTCCGAGCGTGAGCGTGTGAGCGTGAGTGTCAGAGCGTGAGCGTGAGTGTTAGAGAGTGAGCATCCGAGCGTGAGCATCCGAGCGTGAGCGTGAGAATCAGAGCGTGAGCGTCAGAGCCTGAGCATAAGCGTCAGAGCGTGAGCGTCAGAGCGTGAGCGTGAGCTTGAGCGTCAGAGCCTGAGCGTGAGCGTCAGAGCGTGAGCGTCAGAGCGTGAGTGTCAGAGCCTGAGCGTGAGCGTCAGAGCGTGAGCGTCAGAGCGTGAGAGTCAGAGTGTGAGCGTCCGAGCGTCAGAGCCTGAGCATGAGCGTCCGAGCGTGAGCGTCAGAGCGTCCGAGCGTGAACTTCAGAGCGTCTGAGCGTCAGAGCGTGAGCGTCAGAGCCTGAGCGTCAGAGCCTGAGTGTCAGAGCGTGAGCGTGAGCGTCAGAGCGTGAGCGTCAGAGCCTGAGCATGAGCGTCAGAGCCTGAGCATGAGCGTCAGAGCGTGAGCATGAGCGTGAGCGTCTGAGCGTGAGCGTCCGAGCGTGAGCGTCCGAGCGTGAGCGTCCGAGTGTGAGCGTCAGAGCGTGAGCGCGAGCGTCCGAGTGTGAGCGTCCGAGTGTGAGCGTCAGAGCGTGAGCGTGAGCGTCAGAGCGTGAGCGCCCGAGCGTGAGCATCCGAGCGTGAGCTTGAGCGTCCGAGCGTGAGCGTCAGAGCGTCCGAGCTTGAGCGTCCGAGCGTGAGCGTCCGAGCGTGAGCGTCAGTGTCCGAGCGTGAGCGTCAGAGCGTGAGCGTCAGAGCGTCCGAGCTTGAGCGTCCGAGCGTGAGCGTCATTGTCCGAGCGTGAGCGTCAGAGTGTGAGCGTCAGAGCGTGAGCGTGTGAGGGTGAGCAGGTGAGGGTGAGCGTGTGAGGGTGAGCCGCTAACGGCCTCCATATTTCTCTGAAATCCGCGTGAGCGTCCGAGCGTGAGCGTCCGAGCGTGAGCATGAGCGTCAGAGCGTGAGCTTGAGCGTCCGAGCGTGAGTGTCCGAGCGTGAGTGTCAGAGCGTGAGTGTCAGAGCGTGAGTGTCAGAGCGTGAGCGTGAGCGTCAGAGCCTGAGCGTCAGAGCCTGAGCGTGAGCATCCGAGCGTGAGCGTCCGAGCGTGAGCGTCAGAGCGTGAGCGTCAGAGCGTGAGCGTCAGAGCGTGAGCATCAGAGCGTGAGCGTCAGAGCCTGAGCATGAGCGTCAGAGTGTGAGCGTCAGAGTGTGAGCGTCCGAACTTGAGCGTCCGAACTTGAGCGTGTGAGCGTGAGCGTGAGAGCGTGAGCGTCAGAGCGTGAGTGTCAGAGCGTGAGCGTGCGCATCCGAGCGTGAGCATCCGAGCGTGAGCATCCGAGCGTGAGCGTCCGAACTTGAGCGTGAGCGTCAGAGCGTGAGCGTCCGAGCGTGAGCGTCCGAACTTGAGCGTGTGAGCGTGAGCGTCCGAGCGTGAGCGTCCGAGCGTGAGCGTCCAAACTTGAGCGTCCGAGCGTGAGCGTCCGAGCGTGAGCGTCAGAGCGTGAGCGTGAGTGTCAGAGCGTGTGAGCGTCCGAGCTTGAGCGTCCAAGCGTCAGAGCGTGAGCGTCAGAACATGAGCGTCCGAGCGTGAGCGTCAGAGCGTGAGGGTGAGCGTCTGAGGGTAAGCGTCTGAGGGTGAGCGTGTGAGGGTGAGCGTGTGAGGGTGAGCAGGTGAGGGTGAGCGTGTGCGGGTGAGCCGCTAACGGCCGCCATATTTTTCTGAAATCCCGCGACTCTGATTGGCCGCGGCCTGACCAATCAGTGACGTGGGATTTCCTGGACAGACAGACAGACAGACAGATAGACAGACAGACAGATGGGATAAGACAATTATATATATTAGATGGTCAATGCTGTAAAAAATAAACCTTAACTGGGGAAAAATGTATATTTTCACCATTTGCCATGTGCCGCATATTTATCTCTTGAACTTACTTTTAAGATAAAAAAAAAGATCACCGCATCCCTTGATAAATGTCGTGAGGGGTGGAGGGATATTGTGAAAAAGCACAAACATTATTAAAAATACATAAGATTAAAAGATGATTAAAATAATTAAAAATAAAAACCTGATGATAAATGAATCTATGCAGTAAAAAAAGGGTGGGACAGATAGAGTCCTTGTATGCGTAAAGCTGGGTATAAATAGAGATACAAATAGGATTAAATCATTACAAGGATAAACGATCTGTGTATAAATGTGTTTAAAAAATACTCGTTCTGTTAAATGTCTGGTTGACAACACAAAGAAAATAATGGGACCTATAGTGTCAAGTCATAATTATCAATGGCAGGCTCAGACTGAGGGCTCGTCCACACGACCGCTTAACATGGCCGAGTGCTGTCCGATGTTTTATCAGATAGCTCTCTGCCCAATGTTATACTGTGGGGCAGTGCCAACTAGTGTTTTTTTTCTCATGCCGATTTTGCATACAAGTCCATGGACTTGTATGACATCAGTGTGAAACATTGAACTGTACTCGGATGTCATCTGAGTGCAGTGCGAGATGGGCGGCAAATTTAAACGCCGCTCTGCTGATTGGTCGCAGCCGGCCACCGCGACCAATCAGCAGAGCGGCATTTAAATTTGCCGCCCATCTCGCTGATTGGCCACGGCCGGCCACCGCGACCAATCAGCAAAGCGGCGTTTAAATTTGCCGCCCATCTCGCTGATTGGTCGCGGTCGGCCACCGCGACCAATCAGCACAGCGGCGTTTAAATTTGCCGGCCATCTCGCTCATTGGTCGCGGTGGCCGGCCGCGATTAATCAGCAGAGCGGTGTTTAAATTTGCCGCCCATCTCGCTGAGTGGTCGCGGCCGGCCACCGCGACCAATCAGCAGAGCGGCGTTTAAATTTGCCGCCCATCTCGCTGATTGGTCGCGGTGGCCGGCCGCGATTAATCAGCAGAGCGGTGTTTAAATTTGCCGCCCATCTCGCTCATTGGTCGCGGCCGGCCACCGCGTCCAATCAGCAGAGCGGCGTTTAAATTTGCCGCCCATCTCGCTGATTGGTCGCGGTAGCCGGCCGCTACCAATCAGCAGAGCGGTGTTTAAATTTGCCGCCCATCTCGCTGATTGGTCGCGGCCGGCCACCGCGACCAATCAGCGTCGTATTAGTGTGGGCCCGGGAGCGGCGCTGCTTGTGCGGCTCCGTATTAGCGAGGACCGGGGAACGGCTCCTTCTGCTGCGAGAAGCCGGAAGATGAGCGACTGCTCGCAGCAAAAGCATCCCGACAGTCGGCGCCGCTCCCCAGTCCTCCGTTCACACTTGCTGTCAGGAGATCAGCTGGCCATGCCGCTGATCTTCCGAAGTTAGCCGCATGGAGGTCAGCGGCGCCGGTCGGGGTAGTTGTGCTGCTAGCGCCGCTCATCTCCCCGCTGCAACGCCGCTGACCTCCGTTCGCCAGATGAGCCGCTAATGGCCGCCATCTTTTTTCAGAAATCCCGCGGCGCTGATTGGCCGCTGCCAGACCAATGAGCAACGCGGGATTTCCAGGACAGACAGAAAGACAGACAGACAGACAGACAGACGGGATAAGACGATTATATATATAGATTAGCATAAAACCACCAACAACATGGACACAGGATGCCCAACTCACTTACTGTGTTTCGCACAAGAAGCTGCATCAGGAGCTAAGTTTATGGATTCATTCTAAATCTGGATTTATGACTTTTTAAATCTAATATATTTTTAACGAAGTTTTCAATTTTTACATTATACTCATATCTCTTGGCCACTTTTTAAAACCATTCCAGCAAGATTGGCGCTCCTATCTTTCTGCGTCCAAAAAGTGGTATATGACCACATATAAGATGTTGCCGTTCTTGGGAGAAATTGCATATTAAAATACAGTGTATTTCATTAATTTTCCTCTTGTAAAAATGAACAGTTTTGATCTAAATCTGCATAATTTAACTCTCACCTTCCTCATCATCAAGGATACCTCACGAGGTGAGATTTTGCATGATGCTCCAGATCAATGTCGATTGACAGTCATTTTCTATTTCTTCCATTTTCTTTACTCATTGCACCAACAGTTGTCTCCTTCTCTCCCAGCGTCTTACTTATGGTTTTGTAGCCCATTCCAGCTTCGTGCAGGTCTATGATCTTGTCCCTGACATCATTAGAAAGCTCTTTGGTCTTGCCCATGTTGTAGAGGTTAGAGTCTGACTGATTAATGGAGTCTGTGGACAGGAGTCTTTTCTACAGGCGACTATGTAAGACAGCTGTCTTTAATGCAGGTAACCAGTTGATTAGGAGCATGTAACTGGTCTGTAGGAGCCAGAACTCATAATGGTTTGTAGGGGATTAAATACTTATTTCTCACTGCAAAATGCAAATAAATTTATCTAATTTATACAATGTGATTTTCTTGATTTTTTGGGGGGGATATTCTATCTCTCAATATCAAAATTAACCTACCCTTAATATTATAGACTGTTCATGTCTTTGTCAGTGGACAAACTTACAAAAACAGCAAAGGATGGAATAATTCTTCCCTTCACTGTATTTAGATTTCCCTGCTCTGATATATTTCTTGTTCTCATTTTGTTTGATTTTTCAATTTAAAAACATAAAACAGAAGAGCAGCGTATTCTTACCACAGGAGCAGCTATGTTATGAAGGGGGTGTCTCATCATAAATGGGTACAATTTTAAAGCACTTGAAAAAAGCAAAAGCAATTTTGCAATTTGCTTGTTATTAAAAATCCTCTCCAAGAATGGAGTCATTTTTAGGTATTATTGCTTATAGCTGAGGAGTAACTAATCTACTAGGCAAGGAGCAATTCTGAAGCTCGCTGGATTGCTGGATCAGGACCGGTTCAGGACCACCCAGCTCCTCCAATGCTGTAAGACAAGGATGACTTTGCTTGCAGAAACGAAGAGCAGACAGTCTGACAACAACGCCACAACCTCCGCACAAAAGGAAGCTGGGCAGCAGGGAAACGGTGAGCTCCTGAGGTGAAGAAAACCTTTAAGGCCAGTGCACAAGAGCCAAGGAGGCCATATGGAGGGTCTGGGTATAAGCTTCATGCGTTTTGTCTACACCGTGAGCTGGCTCTTTGCTGGAAGGATTTTCCTAGATTCCAGTAGTGGTAACAAGTCCACCAGTAATTCACAAATAGTGGTATACCGTACTGCTTCCCATCATCACTAGAAGAGCACATCATTAGAGAAAAAAACGCAGGACTCACTTTTCTAGGTAACTGACAGCTGCAGCCAATCACTAGCTGCGCTGGTTCTCTGACTTTGTAAAAAAGTAGCCATCACTTCAGGAGTCGTCACCGATCTCTGAAGTGGACTGCGCTTGATTTGCGAGGGCAGTGTAGGGAGAGTATGCCACCATTTTTTATTTTAAGCACATTCGTGCCTTATATTTTTATTACTGTAACAGCAACCTATTTAATATCAATTTAATTGAACCAGTGTTATGTAAAAATGAAGAGTTGTTCTATAACACTCCTAATATTTTCCTTTTGTATATATTTAGCCTACAGAAACAATGTGTCACATTTTAGACAGAGGTTATTACCCAGCTTTTCCAGTCTGCATAATGCCAGATCTGCCCAGGTAGTCATTTATAAGTCATTAACTCTTCTTTTATAATAGTGTGACTAGTCAGGTTGCTATTGGTGACTAAGCCCCGCCCCTTCCGAGACTTTCACGTTCAGCAGTGATGGAACACTCACATACATCTGCTGACATCACAGTGAGTGTGACATCACCGGCACAGTGACATCACATTCCACAAAGTTCCATATACAACTGACTGCAGCCATTGAGCTTTAGTTGTAGTTGGCTTTGACTACAATATACGTGTGGATTGCATTTAGTAATTTTCCATACGTTTTTTGGATAATTGCCCTGTTGTTGCCTGATGCAACATGGACTTTAAAGGGAAAAGAAAGAGAAAAAGGAAAGAAACACCAGATGGAGAAGACACTGGAAATAACCAGGAACCTCCACCAAAGATAAGGAAGATGGACTCCAAGAAATCTGGGCAGGATGGTCAAATATTACCTGACAATGAGGGAACCCAGAATATTTCCTTCCTAGACACTGTACAAAACAGATGTGACAAGTTTGTGGGATACATCACAAATCAAGCTGATACCAATCTACAAAAGCTGAGTACAAGAGAGAGGAAAAGAGAGACTGTGGGT
This sequence comes from Phyllobates terribilis, assembly GCF_046119375.1. Classification (NCBI taxonomy): domain Eukaryota; kingdom Metazoa; phylum Chordata; class Amphibia; order Anura; family Dendrobatidae; genus Phyllobates; species Phyllobates terribilis. The sequence goes on from NW_027362765.1 coordinate 521,103,757, forward strand.
CCAACCAGGATCATTAACACGAGAGGTAATGAAAGTTCAGCAGAAGAGAAGAGAACTGGGAGAAAAAGGAAACATCATGAAGATCCAGCCACCAGTCAAGATGACATCTCAGGGGAATTTAGTGGCCCCAGTAGCAAAAAAATAAAGACCACTGTCCCTCTCACCAGGGATAAGTTTATCTGCCATGGCATACTTGGAGAAGGGAGTTATGGGAAGGTTGTACTGGCCACGGATAAGATACGGAAACAAAGTGTGGCCCTTAAAATCATAAAGAAGGAAAGCCTAATCTCCTTCCCTGAATGCCTTGTTGAGCACCATGTCCTGAAGCTTAGTCACAACAGCAGATTCTTAACTCATTGCCATGCCGCGTTTCATACTGAAAACCATGCCTATTTTGTCACCGAGCTGGCCAGTGGAGGGTATCTGCATGACTATATATATAGTACCATTCCCCTGAAGGAACCTGTAACCTTTATAGCAGCAGAAATCGTCTGTGGCCTACAATTCCTGCACAGCAATGACATCATTCACCGGGACTTAAAATCGGATAACATCCTGCTGACTGGTGACGGCCACATAAAAATTACTGATTTTGGACTATCTCTTTATGAGTTTGATAAGAGATTTAATGCCAGAGATTTCAGTGGAACACCTGGGTATGGCGCCCCAGAAATGATCATGGGAGACGCTTATGATGAAGGTGTAGATTGGTTCGCCTTTGGAGTCATATTGTACAACATGATTTTCCAAGACTCACCATTTCCAGGAGACACCACTGAAGAGATTGAGAGAAATGTCATCTACTCTGAACCATCATATGAAAACCTCACTGACCACGATGCTGTGGACATTATGTCCAAACTACTCTGCAAAGACCATTATGTCCGGCTAGGGGTTAATGGAAAAATCAGAAAACACCCCTTATTTTCAAATCTAAACTGGACAGACATAGAAACAGGGAAAGCGCCTTCTCCAGTTATCATAAGAAGGAACATGAATGTCAGCATGAGACAGCAGATCCCAGCACCGCGCAGTGAAGACCTGAACGAGACAATTCCGGCTGAAGAACAGAGGATTTTTACGAGTTTCCCATTTGTGGCTCCAGAATGGAGCACAACTTACCACTAAATGGAGAAACGGCATAATACCATCTAATCCTCCTGTATCTTGACTTAAGACTGTCTACTTTGGGGTGTGTGGCACCTCATCCCGTATCCCGCATATTCTTAATATGTAGCAATAAACTTTGCTTGTTTTAATTCATCCTTTGGTTCTTTGGAGCATTTTTCTATTTTTTCCTGTGTATATACAGTGTATATATGTACAGGTCATGTGTATATCTAAAGGTCATGTATATATGCATATATATAATGTGTAGGTCACGTGTATGTATAATGTGTATGTGTATATTGTGACAAAAAAACATCAGATTAAGAAACAATTCTGTTGTTTTAACCCCATAGTGACCACCAATACGTCTTTTTACGGACCTGCGATATAAGAGATTAGCATCCCCCCGAGAGGTGACAATCCTGCAGCTATCAGCTGTACACTATAGCTAACAACTTGCTGCATCAGCCACGATCAGGGTCGGCACTGATTATGGCCATTTAACCCCTTAAATTCTGCTGCCAATAGTGACTACGGCATCTAGATGGTTAACAGAGTGTGGGGGCTCCCTCTTTAACTACATTGGCACCCTGAGATCTTGATCGTGCGGTCCTGATGTTCGCCATGGCAGTCGAATAACGGCCTTAGAGCCTGCCGCGTATAGTGGCCTGTTCAGAAGTTATTAAAATGTAGGTGGTGAAAATAAACTTTTACATTCCTGTTATGCCACTTTGCATTAATTCCTGAAAAGCACCTGAAGGGTTAATGAACCACCTGAAAGCAATTAAATTTTTAATACAGGGATGCGGTTTTTAAAATGGTATCACTCTTGGGGGGATTTCCAATATATAGGACCCTCAAAGTAATTTCAAAACTGAACAGGTCCCTATAAAAATAAGTTTTGTAAATTTCTTTGAAAATATGAAAAATTACTCCTCCATTTTTAAACCTTCTAAAATGCTAACAAAATAAAACATTTTACAAATGGTGCTGATAGAAAGCAGACATTATTGAAATGTAATTTATTATTGCTTTGTGTGGTATGACTATCTGGATTAAAGGGATAATCATTAAAAGTTTGAAAATTGCAATTTTTTGTAAATTTATATCAAATTTCTGATCTTTTTATAAATAAGGAATGATGCCATACGGATGGCAAAATCGATAAAAATCATCCAAATTTTTTCACTATTTTTTTCACACTCGTGTAGCCCCGACCTCACAGTGATACCAGATGTGTTTAGTTTTTTTATGCTTTGCTACTTTTGCACACTATGAACATTTTTTTAGGAAATATAATTTGATTTCCTCTAAATGACACAGTCACTATTGACTCTATTACATCCAGTGGGTTAAACGGCCGAACTCCAACGATGGTCATGAGGAAACAAACAATCAAACTGAGCTTTTACTCACCCGGGGTCCAGCACTGCTTTTTGCTGCTCCAGACATTTTTAATCAGCTGCATCTTCATGTCAACTGCGCTGCAGCCAATCACTGAGCTCTGTGGTACTGCCAAATTAAATGGGGCATTCTTATAATAAAGAGGCACAAAAGGGGCATTATTAGGTATGGAGGCACAGAGGCATACTTCCCAACTTTGAAAGTTAGGAAAGAGTGACGCAAACTATGTAGCAATCCACAGTTTTATTTTACACTAAGCCACTTCCCTAACCTTGGTCAGTCGCTTATATGTGCCTACACAGAAATATTCCTCCTAGTGAACTCATTAATTCTTAACCTGTGGATGTGTATTTAAGAATCTACTTTCCTGAATGATGTCTCTCATTTCCCTTCTAAGGTCTTTCTGATAGACCTTAGAAGGAAAATGAGAGACATCATTCAGGAAAGTAGATGGATTGCATGGCATCCAAAGAGACACAGATTTGTATTCTACATGATTCTAGTCTAAAGATATGGCCCTGACTGGAAAGATTTGGATCTCCTCAATTAACCATCAGAGAGACCATGGATACTTTTAGGGAGACCAGGAGAGGACGAAGAAGTCACCTGGCGCCATGGATATGTTGTTTTGGGGATGCTAGGAGTGACTCACCGGTTGCTTAGTACCCATGGAGACATTGGGAGTTGCTAGGAGGGACCCACTGGTCATCTGGCCCCATGGAAACTCTCGGATAGGCCAGGTTGGAACCCTCGGGTCTCGTGGCCTTGTACCTCGATGGACTGCTAGCTTCCTAAGCTTGCCGCTACCTTCTCTCTGTGAGGGCCCACCAGAAGCGGGGGGCCACTGGTTGAGGTAGTCGGCCCTGGAAGTCTCCAAAGTTGCAGCTGTTCCATCCCAGGCGGGCGGAGAAGGAAGGGTGAGACTGTGTAATGTTGCACCATCTTGGGCATTCGCTGGGACTGTTCTTTGTGTTTATTGTCCGCTTTGTGGTTCAATAAAATATTGCCACGCTGTTTTACCCTAACCCTGCGTTGTCTGAGTAGCGTTACCCCCACGGAAGACCCCGGGTCCTCACAGCACCTATACTCCAAAATAACAACAATAATAAAAAAAATACAACTCGTCCCGCAAAAAAATAGGTTCTCATACAAATCTGTTAACAGAAAAAATAAGAGTTATGGCTCTCCATATATGGCAATGTAAAATTGTTTTGTTTTTGAAAATGTATTATTTTCATGCAGACATCATAAAACATAAGTAAATGGTGATTTTATGTTAATTGTACTGACCCACAGAATAAAGTTAATATGTAATTTATATGAAATGGTCGATGCTGTAAAAAATAAACCTTAACTGAGGAAAAATGTATATTTTCACCATTTGCCATGTGCCGCGTATTTATCTCTTGAACTTACTTTTAAGTAAAAAAAAAAGATCACCGCATCCCTTGATAAATGTCGTGAGGGGTAGAGGGATATTGTGAAAAAGCACAAACATTATTAAAAATACATAAGATTAAAAGATCATTAAAAATAAAAATACATAAGATTAAAAACCTGATGATAAATGAATCTATGCAGTAAAAAAAGGGTGGGACAGATAGAGTCCTTGTATGCGTAAAGCTGGGTATAAATAGAGATACAAATAGGATTAAATCATTACAAGGATAAACGATCTGTGTATAAATGTGTTTAAAAAATACTCGTTCTGTTAAATGTCTGGTTGACAACACAAAGAAAATAATGGGACCTATAGTGTCAAGTCATAATTATCAATGGCAGGCTCAGACTGAGGGCTCGTCCACACGACCGCTTAACATGGCCGAGTGCTGTCCGATGTTTTATCAGATAGCTCTCTGCCCAATGTTATACTGTGGGGCAGTGCCAACTAGTCTATGGACTTGTATGACATCAGTGTGAAACGTTGAACTGCACTCGGATGTCATCTGAATGCAGTCCAATTACCACGGACTCAGACAAGGGAGAAGATGGAGAAATTATGTACTCTGTCTACTCTGCATCGTTATCCAGCACTTTGATTCTTTTTATTATTCCTCTTATTATTTTTTGTAATCCATTAAAAACAAGTATGTGGAAAACAGACTTCTGAATGAGGCCTAAATGTCTGGAAGGATCACTGCTGGAAAAAATATAGCCGGAATAAAAAAAACTGCACCTTGCGTTATAGGTGATTTGTGCATGCGCGGGATCTGGAAGACGAGACTGTACGTCACAGGGCAGGGGAGGGGGGGAACATTGTAATTAGCAAAGTAGTTTGGGATTTCTTCCCGTCCCCCGGCTCTCAAGAATGAGAAAACTAACTGAATAAAAAGACATTTCAAAGCAAGCAGACCTCTAATATTAGGCATCCAGGTATGTATAGACTTACATTTCTATCACCTGTATGCCTATATTAGAGGTCTGATAAGTCCCCGGGGATGACAGATTCCCTTTAAAAGCCTTCACAGTTTCTCTAGTAGCCAAATGTCCTGTGGTCTCAGCAGCGACCCCTTTTTGTTTAGATTTGATTGATGTTTATGCATATAAAGGTGGATGATGCAGGAGAGGTCAGACGCATCAATCTAACCTAAAGGAGAGGGGTTATGAGGAGATCACTGGATACCAGGGGCGGACATATCATTGGTGCAACCTGTGCGGCCCCACAGAGGCCCAAGAGGTAAAAGGGCCCATTTCTACCTCCAAAGCAGGTACAATTTTGCATTTTTAGCAGCTCTTGGACTGCAAAGGGCCCATATATTGTTCTTGCACAGGGGCCCTTTTCTGCCTGTGTCCACCAGTGCTCGATACACGTCTGCTAAAGAAACATCCAGTCTACGATATTAGAGTAATTTGCAACAAAGCAGGAGATATTAAAACTTCTGTTTCTAAGGTACATTTATTATTACTACTACACCTGAGTTTGTACCCATTTAATAGTGATAGTGGTCTTGGAGAGTCAAAATAGCGAACAGATTATTTTTCAGTTGTAAATGTACTTTCAGATAGCGACCACTAGATGTCCCTAGTGAGCTGACATGAAGTTGGCACAAGTATTAAGGCACTGCACATTCACTCATCTCAGGTGTAAAGGAGTCTGGGCTTATGGTGTTGATGACTTATCTACAGGATAGGTCATGAACAGCTGATTGGTGGGATTCCGACACTCAGCGCCCCCCACCGATCAGCTGTTTTTTTGCTCTAGCGGACTGTAAACACTGTAACTACAGTATGCCTGGACAACACCTTTAATTCTGTGCTCTCAGCAGACAATGTTTTTGCTCTGCCTACCTACAACATATATATAGTAATCTGAAGGGGTTTTCCAGGCTTAAGATACTGGTAAGTTATTCTTAGGATAGGTCATCAATATCAGATGCATGGTGTCCCAGAACGCAGTACCCCACCGATCAACTGTTTTCAGTCTCTGCTCCAATACAACCTCAAAAACTCCTGTGTGCACATATCTGAAGTGAAATTTCACATTTGGCGATCACTGACTATATTATTTTAACAAAAGAACTAACAGCCTAGTAATACATATGCAAATCAACAGAAATAAAACTGGTAAAAAACACAACAGAATTCAATTTGTAGTAAATCACTTAATGACCACACGATTGTTACAATTCCTCTGCCACTGGAAACCTGCAGCGTGTGGAGGGTCTTCCTGAGGAAGATGAAGCTTGAGCGTTAGGGTGCAGACAGGCAGCCATATAACTCGGGTGAAGATCGCATCGCAATCCTCGGACTGGCTGTCGGCTCCTGACCTGAGCGTGACAGCTGCAGAGAAATACATGCTGCCACGCTCAGGTCAGGAGCCGACGGCCAGTCCGAGGATTGCGATGCGATCCTCACCTGAGTTATACGGCTGTCTGTCTACGACCTTAGGCCACATTTATACGTTCAGTATTTGGTCAGTATTTTACATCAGTATTTGTAAGCCAAAACCAGGAGTGGGTGAAAAATACAGAAGTGGTGACGTGTTTGTATTATACTTTTCCTCTGATTGTTCCACTCCTGGCTTGGGCATATAAATACTGAGGTAAAATACTGACCATATACTGAACGTGTGAACGTGGTCTTAGAATTGGTGCGAACCAAGTCACAGGGTCTAATTCATCGGCCACGTCCGTAATCTGTGCTTGCTGGATGGGAGGCCTGAATATCACTTCTTACCTCCTAGTGTAGCGCCCCGAGGGTTTGGCCGCTACAGGGGTATTGCACCTCAGTCCAGAGGTGTGGTATTCCACTCCCGGGTAAGGATGGAGAATGGACCAGGGCTCAGTTAGCTGCATGCAGCACACACACCCCATTTCCCAGGGACAGCTCAACGGTGCTCCCACTAGACAGAAGTGCAGGCACGACCGACCATGTCCCTGCTGGAGTGGGGAGGGAGGGGTGGAACACCCAGTGCTGTAGGGGCAGATAGGGGGCGGTTTCTGAGTGTAGGAAGGAGCCCATTGGTTGCTGGTCACCTGGGCTCATGGCTAGAAGGAGGTATAAAAGGTGGGCACCATCTTAGATCTAGGTTCGTTCAGTTCGTTCTGTGGAGAGGAGAAGACAGGGAGCAGCAGCTCAGGCTGAGTGCTGCTCCAGAGGCAGGCCTAGGGAAGAGGCCGGGGCCTGAGAGGAGAAGGAGAAGTGGGCCTGGAGAAGAGGCCGAGGAGGAGGTGAAGGGGAGCTGAGATTCTAGCTCATCTCAGCTCCAAGAGAAAGGAACAGAAGCAGAAAGGAACAGCAAAGAAGGAGAGACAGAGAAACAGAAGGGCTCAGGAACAAGAAGGTGGAAGGGACCCTAAGAACCCACGAGAATCCAGGGTGCAGGGTCAGGCAGATTAAGGGTACCGGATCCCAAGTTGGTGGAGGAGAAACAACCCTCAGCCAAAGACCGGTCGTCGTGATCATATATTGGTGCGACACCTCATCAAACCTGCTAGGAAGGCACCATATAGGACAGCGGAGGACGGTGCCCACGTTTAACCGCACAGGTCCGCGGCAGCTGGACAAAAGTGGGTCACTGGTGAGGCAGGCCAGAGAAAGGATAAAAGGGGGTCCTATGCCATGCTCCTGAACTGCCTGGGAGTTGACCGAGCCCCACACCTGGTGGACGTAGCACGGCTCGGGCAGTCATTGACAGCTGAAGTGACTTGGATATTAACCGTGAGTAAAGACGCTGGACTGCAGTACGTTGTCTGTGTGCTTTTTCGCTCCTCCGGCACTACCGGTACTGGGACTCTCACTACCATCACTCCCACCATCCACTACACTGCCCTGGGGCTGCACTCTTCCCGTGGGGAGTCACATCACCTCAGCTGCACCCATCATCAGCCCCAGCGGTCTTCAAGCAGCGGCGGTTCCTAATAACCGCAAATCCACGGGTGGCGTAGTCGGACATTATCTAAGCACGTAGCAGACTACCATTGGCCTGACCACCCTGAGCCGCGGGACCGGGCCGCCACCACTACTACCCCCAACGTCTCCCTATCGCCCGGTTCCGCGTGCCCCACGGCCCAGGGGGCGAGTCACTGGCATCGGTGGATCTATTTTTGATTAGTCGGCCTGGTGCGACATCACATGTACATCACACTCCAACAATGATGTGGTGCCAGGCCGGAGGAGCCGAAGATGCCGTTAGGCAAGAGGCGGTTCTCAGGGCGCCCTTAGAGCAGACACAGATTACTGACCTGGCCAATTGATTGGGTCCTGCAAATCAATTCGCACCAATTCTATTATTACACTATTCTATCCAACAGGACAATGATCCCAAAAGTCCACCAAGGCATGGTTTCAGAAGAAGTCTTGGAAGATTCTGAGGTGGCTGTCACAGTCGCCTGACTTGAAACCCATAGAAATTTTTGATGGGATTTGAAGAAGGCGGTTGCAACATGGAAAGCCAAGAAAATTAGTGACCTGTAGACCATGATGAATGGGTTATGATTCACCAAGAATATTACCAGAAGCTATGTCTGGCTGGGTATCACCATTGCAATTCTACTAAGTAGAGTTAGCAGCGTGGTGGTGTAACACAGCGTGGAGCAGTAGCCGTGGGCGAGGCACTCGTCTCCAGCGCCCCGGCACATTACATGAAAGTGAAGCTCCTGGCTGGGTGTGTGGATTTATGCTGTGAGATCCTTACACCCATGCAGGCCAAATGTAGCTAATGTTGCTGGTTTTCCAGGACTAGATGTTTCACAGTTCAATGAGAGAGGCCATCATTAGAAAGTAAACTCTACTGAACGGCAACTTAATCAGGGTTATAAACAAGGGATAGCGGGTACAAAGTCTTAAAGACGTTTCCTTTACTGTATGAAGCAATTTCCACACAGTATCATTCCTCTGTAGTATACTCCAGGGCTTTCTATATCTGCTGTTTCTCCCTACTTCGCCACAACCCAGCTTTAACGCAGCGGTCCTGATTAACAAGCCTCCACTACTTGTTCAGCAGTTCCGTATCCTATTTCTTCCACTGCTGTGGCCCTGGAGCTCCTGCTCGGGACCCTTCATTAGTCCCAGTCTCAAAGTCCCGTTAAGGACATTTCTTTCTGCGTTACAAGCCCAAGGTCTCATGGCTAGGCGTCCACTCCAAGGACCCGTCTCCGGGAGGCCACTCTGTCTCATCAGTCACTTTTCCTCAGGATCTCACTCTCCTTTCCCTTCAGTCTCCTCTCATTCAGGGTCCCTCTCCAATGCAGCACTGCTCACTATGGACCTTTTAGTCCGCTCACTTTGTAATCTCGATCCTATCTGACTTCCTAGCAGTAGTCACTTTCCCTTATACTAGCCCCTTCTACTGTGGCCTAGTCCCAACTTTTAACTCTAACTTACGCTATGGTCAATTATATACACTACCAACATCATTAACATATTTATCGCTTTACACTATTCATATTACATCACAATACTATTAACACTTATCACATTACACAATATTTTCAAGATCCAGGACACAATTCACATGACATAATACAAAATGAATTTGTTTCTTCAAAGAGGAAACGCGGACAGCCTGTCCAAGGAGTTTGTATCTTCTCCCCATGTTTGTGTGGGTTTCCTTCGGGTCCGGTTTCTTCCCACACTCTAAAGACATACTGATAGGGAATCTAGATTGTGAGCTCCAATGGGGACAGTCATGATAATATCTGTAAAGTGCTGTGGAATATGATGGAGCTATAAAAGAAAGTAAAATAAATAAGTAATAAGGATGTTTGTCAAAAAGGAGATGAATAATTCTGAGACTGCAATAGTCATTAAAAATCATCTTTTTTGATGAATTTGGAGAGACCACTTGTTATATTAGTTGTGTTGAGCTATGTAAATAGTGTTTGTTTCATTTGTTTGTTTCCCACAAACAGCAGAAAGTTTGTACATTTTTACTAATAAACCTAATATGCAGTGGTGATTAAATCATTTTGATTGCAACTGTGTACATACTTCCAAAATACAGTACTTTGTAGAAATGCAGGAAAATAGTGGTCGTTTATTTGTTATGTTTTTTCCTCCCACAGATTCCTGGCCCCCATTGTGTCTCATTCTTGGCCCCCATTGTGTCTCATTCTTCCACCCATTGTGTATCCATCCTGGTCCCCAGGCCCGATATGATGTCCCATCCTGGTCCCCAGGCCCCATATGATATCCCATCCTGGTTCCCAGGGCCCATATGATGTCCCATCCTGGCCCTCGGGCCCCATATGATGTCCCATCCTGGCCCCCAGGCCCTATATGATGTCCCATCCTGGTCCCCAGTTCCCATATGAAGTCCCATCCTGGCCCCATGTGATGTCCCATCCTGGCCCCCAGGCCCCATATGATGTCCCAAACTGGCCAATATGCCCCATATGATGTACCATCCTGGTCCCATCAAAAAATAAAAAAATGCTTTTCCATACCACGGACCCGTTGCGTCCTCTTCCTTATCCATTTGAGGCGTTGCCACGCTGCCGCATGGCTGTGACTTAATTCGCCGGCAATGTGCGCACCGATGTCAGCTGCTAGCCTCCAGGTGGTTGGCAGCTGGTAACTGTTGCTGTCAGGGTCAGCTATAGGTTTTCGTGGGCCCCAGGTGAAAGTCTCAATGGGCCCCTTTAACACATACCACGATTAATGATGCACAGATAAGAAATAAAGGTATAGTACAATGCCAAAGATTTAACTTACTACTTACATCAGGAGTGATATCTATTGTAAATTCTACAATGACTCAGAAACTGGCGAATCCTTGCAGCGCACACTATGTGCACTACATTTTAGACCGAACAGTATAGTCTTCTGTACAGAATTGTGGGCACTACATAGTCTTCTGTACAGAATTGTGGGCACCACATAATCTTCTGTACAGAATTGTGGGCACCACATAGTCTTTCGCACAGAATTGTGGCCACCACATAGTCCCCCGCACCGAATTATGGCCACCACATAGTCCCCCGCACCCAATTGTGGCCACCACATAGTCCCCCTCACCAAATTGTGGCCACCACATAGTCCCCCTCACCAAATTGTGGCCACCACATAGTCCCCTGCATCGAATTGTGGCCACCACATAGTCCTCCATATAGAACCTCCGTACAGAATTGTGGGCACCACATAGTCCCCCGTACAGAATTGCGGGCACCACATAGTCCCCCGTACAGAATTGCGGGCACCACATAGTCCCCCATACAGAATTGTGTGCACCACATAGTCCCCTGTACTGAATTGTGCGCACCACATAGTCTCCCGAACAGAATTGTGGGCACCACATAGTCCTCCGGACAGAATTGTGGGCACCACATAGTCCTCCGGACAGAATTGTGGGCACCACATAGTCCTCCGGACAGAATTGTGGGCACCACACAGTCCTCCGGACAGAATTGTGGGCACCACATAGTCCTCCGTTCTGAATTGTGGGCACCACATAGTCCTCCGTACAGAATTGTGGGCAACACATTGTCCTCCGGACAGAATTGTGGGCACCACATTGTCCTCCGGACAGAATTGTGGGCACCACATTGTCCTCCGGACAGAATTGTGGGCACCACATTGTCCACCGGACAGAATTGTGGGCACCACATAGTCCTCTGGACAGAATTGTGGGCTCTACATAGTCCTCTGGACAGAATTGTGGGCACCACATAGTCCTCCGTACAATATTACGGGCCCCATATATTGTGCCATACAGTATTACGGTTCCATACAGTATTACGGGCTCCATATAGTGCTCCATACAGTATATAATGGCCCCATATATTTCTGCATACAGTATAATTGCCCCATATATTGCTCTGACGCGCCCCCTGGACCAGTGTTGTTTGGGGGATACCCGGATCCGGATCAGATGGGGGTTGTAGTCTCCGAGTGGCGGTGACCCGGTCCGTGCCCAGGGTGTCAAGCTCAGTGTGTGGCAGTCCTACAGATGTTACTGAATGTTCTTTAGTGTCGACTACGCCACCCGTTGAATTGCGGTCAATACGGCCGCCGCTGCAGCAGGGTCCACTGAGGCTGGTGATGTGTGTGCAGCTTAGGTAGTATAACCCCCAACGGGAGGGGTATAGCCTCAGGGGGTCAGGTGTAGAGGATGGTGGTTGTGGAGGTGCAGGGAGGATGGTAATGAGACTCGGAGTCGGGCTGTGCAGTTCAGGGTCTTTACTTACTGCTGTTGTTCTGGTCACTCCGGCCTTGAGTGACCGCCCGAGCCGTGCTGCGTCCACCAGGTCCTGGACTCGGCCAACTCCCAAGTAATTCTGGAGCGTGATCCTGAGCTCCCTTTCTGACGTTCCTTCTCTCTCTGGCCTTCCCCACCAGGGATCCACCTAAGTCCGGCTCCCTCGGGCCTCTTGTTGGTAAACCCTTGTCTCTGGGTTCCCTGACCCTATTCCTGGTCTGCCTTCCGGGTGGATTTAGTGGGTGGTCGTGGCAGATCCTGCCCACGACCTCCGGTCTCTGGCTGAGGATTAGTGCCCTCCACCAGCTTGGGATCCGGTACCCTTGTGCCAACTCTTCACCCGCTGATCTAATCCTGGGTTCTTGGAGTTCTCTCTTCTCCCCCTCTGGGTCCTTCTTTCTCCTCTCTCTCTCTGGGCCTTGGAGCTGCTCTTCTCCTCTGCTCTCTTCCTCTGACTGACTGACCAAACCTCTACAAAGACCCTGATCTAAGATGGTTCCCCCCTTATATACTCCCTCTATGTGTGAGCTCAGGTGACCAGCACCCAATGAGCTCCTAGCACTACCCAGACTGCTCCCCCTATCTGCCCCTACACTACTGGGATGTTCCACCCCCCTCCCACTCCAGCCAGGGACAGACACTGTCGTACCTGCACATTTCTCTAGTGGGAGTACCATTGGTCTGTCCCCCGGAAATGGGATGTGTGTAGTGCATGCAGCCTACTGAGCTCAGTTCCACACTCCATCCTTACCCGGGAGTGGAATACCACACCTCTGGCTTGAGGTGTAATACCCCTGTAGCAGCCGAATCCTCAGGGTGCTACAGCTCCATACAGTATATAATGGGCCCCATATATTGCTCCATACAGAATAATGGCCCTATATATTGCTGGCCCCATGTATTGCTCCATACAGTATATAATGGCCACATATATTGTTCCATACAGTATAATGTCCCCATATAATGCTCCATACAGTATAATGCCCTATATGTTGCTCTATACAGTATAAAATGACCCCATATATTGCTCCATACAGTATACAATGACCCCATATATTGCTCCATACAGTATACAATGACCCCATATATTGCCCCATACAGTATACAATTGCCCATACAGTATAATGGGCCCCATGTCGTGCTCCATACATAAAAAAAATAAAATATTTACCACTCCTCGTTGCCCGCTGGCCGCTGCTCCAGTCTCCTCAGTGTCTTCTGGCTCTCTGTACTGCTCAGCACAGAGGGTGCGCTGTAGTGACGTCATTGCACCCTCTGCCCTGAGACGTCAGCGTCAGAAGACTCTGAAAAGAATAGACCAGAGCAGCGGTTAACGGGAAGATTTGAGCATTTCCGAGGACGCACGTTCAGTTACTGAGCGAATGACCATATCCCCTCCCCTGGGCCCCCCTCCTCACTGGGGCTCCATACACTAGTAAGGGCAGTAATGCCCTGATGGCGGCCCTGGAATCGGATGATGGACCGGTCTTCTAGTCAGATGCTGCTCCATCCGCAGTCATTATACAGTTGTGTTTAAAAGTTTACATAGCCCTTCAGAATTTTTACTTTCTTGGCCTTGTTTCAGAGAATATGAATGATAACAAAAAATCTTTTTCTCTACTCATAGTTATTGGTTGGGGGAAGCCATTTATTGTCAAACTACTATGATTTTTCTTTTTAAATTTTAATGACAACCAAAAACATCCAAATGACCCTGATCAATAGTTCACATACCCCACTTCTTAATAACGTGTATTGCCCCTCTAACATCAATGACAGCTTGAAGTCTTTTGTGGTAGTTGTTGATGAGGTTCTTTATTTTCTCAGATGGTAAAAAGCCTCCAGTTCCTGTAAATTCCTGGGCTGTCTAGCATGAACTGCACGCTTGAGATCTCCCCAGAGTGGCTCAATGATATTTACGTCAGGAGACTGGGATGGCCACACCAGAACCTTCACTTTGTTCTGCTGTAGCCAATGACAGATCGACTTGGCCTTGTGTTTTGGATCTTTGTCATGTTGGAACACCGCTAGTTTTTAGACAGTCCTGAATTTCAGCTGATGTTATTTGTGGGTTTTTCTTTGCATCCCGAACAATTTTCCTGGCCGAAATCTTTGTTGGTCTACCTGACCGTGGTTTGGTTTTCACAGAGCCCCTTATTTTCCATTTGTTAATCACAGTCTGAACGCTGCTGACTGACATTATCAGACTGACATTATCAATTCCATGGATATTTTTTTGTATACTTTTCCTGTGTTATACAGTTCAACTACCTTTTCCCATAGATCCGTTGACAATTCTTTTGCTTTCCCCATGACTCACAATTCAGAAATGTCAGTAGCTGGATGAAAAATGCAAGAGTCTGTCTGGATCCCAGAAAATCACTTAGCTTTTATGCACAAACACTGATTACAAGCAAACAGGTCACAGGTGAGGATGTTACCTTTAGTAGCTATTCAAACCTATTTGTGTCAAATTCTGTGCATGTTATCAGGCCAAAATCACCAGGGTATGTAAACTTTTGATCGGGGTCATTTGGATGTTTTTGGTTGTCATTAAGATTTAAAAAGAGAAAACACAGTATTTTGACAATAAATGGCTTCACCCAACCAATAACCATGAGTGGAGAAAAAGGTTTTTTGTTATCATTCATATTCTCTGAAACAAGGCCAAGAAAGGAAAAATTCTGCCGGGATATGTAAACTTTTGAGCACAACTGTATATCTAACAAGAGAGGACTCTATGTAAAAGAGAAATCACTGTGATTAACAAAAATAACGAGAATACGCTATGTAAGGGGCGGTATGTAACAAGACATACTACGTCCCCACCATGGTGCATGACGTCATTGCCATGTGCCCCCAGTTACCGGCACGCAGATGTCAGCTGCCGACTCCTGATTGGCTGCCCGCATGTATTGCAGTGAAGAGCTCTGGTGGGTCCCCTGCGGCACATTACATTACATTTCAGCTGCATGTGCATCCAGGCCCCTCCACCTCTGGGCCCCCGGCTGCACCGGCGATATTTCCACCACTGGTGCAGTGAGTATCTGGGATCCCTAACATCACAGCTGAGCCTAGAGCACATGCAATGCCGTCCCTGGTACGCCATACTATGTATATTACTTACCGTACATCAGCAACTGGGTGAGCAATGTTTACTTACAACACAAGTGTTCTCACATTATCGTTGGTGCAATTAAGGTATTTTTTTGTATTATATGCACACTACTTGTGATCTGGCACAGAATAAAAATACATTTTTGTTATTTCATTATGACATATGAGGAGATTACACACATGTGCACTATGCTTTCCTGATGTATATTAATCACTGATTATGGCGTGTAACCTATATATACCTTGTTTCTGCACTGTGAATGCTCATGGCTCACAGCTGAAAGAGATTAAACGTCGCACATACATGGTTGAGAAAAAAACATTTTTTTTACCATCATGTCTGGGGTGCTGACATTTTTTGCTGTATATCACTATAAATATGTATCTAAATCAATCTCTAATCATATGGTTACTATTTTTTTTATATGTAAAGTAATAACTGCACACCTGTCCTCATATATGAAATGTATATCTACAGACTCGAGCCAACCGATCACAGGATCTATTGTAGTCGGACCAAGGTCCTGCAAACTTCTTCAGCTGGTATTGGGACACAAGCATCCTGGATGTATGTGGCATTTACAAGGACACACTATTTCTTGACAGACCCAATAACTTTGAATGACCCTGATCTGATAACCATGGAGTCGTATGGATCTTTTTATTTGGCTCTACATTACACTGTATTATATACTGATGCTGGATACACAGTGACTTTGGCCATGGCACAGGTTGTGTAGCACAAAATCATTGTAACTGCTGCTACATTACATAGGAGTAGAAAAAAGTGAATAGGGTCCAATACATTACGTTCCCTAGGTACCGTGACAAGCAATTGAAAAAAAACGTAACTTTGCACATTACAGCAGGGGTCACAATGTTCAGGCCTGGTGTCAGAACTCAGCACCCGGGCAAGTACCGGGGCCCTGAGCAGGTGGGGGGGCCCACTCGCTGTCGGGCATGCCGGCTCGCTATGGGACCCACTCCCCTGCTTGCTCAGGGCCCCGGCACAATAATTACCTCTCCCCATGCCTCAGCAGCAGGTCCTGCATCTTTCGCGGCTGCTGCACTGTGACGTCTCAGGTCAGAGGGCGCGATGACGTCTTTCCACCGCACCCTCTCTTGAGCAGTCACAGCACAGAGCGGGAAGACGGCAACATGGCTGAAGAGTCCAGAGCAGCGGCAGCAGGTGAGGAGAAGTGAGGTGAGTATTTGATTTTTTTTTAATGTATGGAGGCATGGGGCATTATATGGGGGGGATGTGACATCCTGCATGGGTCACTATATGGGGGGGTGTCATCCTGCATGAGGCATTATTTTGGGGGGGTGACATCCTTCATGGGGCATTATATGGGGGGGGTGACATCCTGCATGGGGCATTATATGGGGGAACAACTTGCATGGGGCATTATGTGGGGGACACAGCCTGCATGGGGCATTATGTGGGGGACACAGCCTGCATGGGGCATTATGTGGGGGTACAGCCTGCATGGGGTATAATGTGGGGGCATAGCCTGCATTGAGCATTATATGGGGCCAGTATCCTGTATGGAGCATTATATGGGAGCCAGTATCCTGTATGGAGCGTTATATGGGGGCCAGTATCCTGTATGGAGCGTTATATGAGGGCCAGTATACTGTATGGAGCGTTATATGGGGGCCAGTATCCTGTATGGTGCGTTATATGGGGGCCAGTATCCTGTATGGAGCATTTTATGGGGGCCAGTATTCTGCTTGGAGCGTTATATGGGGACCAATATTCCGCATGGAGCATTTTATGAGGTCCATTATTCTGCACGGAGCATTTTATGGGGTCCATTATTCTCTATGGAGCATTATATGGGGTCTATTATTCTGTATGGAGCAATATATGGGGTCCATAATACTGTATAGAGGACTATGTGGTGCCCATAATACTGTATGGTGGACTACACTATCCAGTCTGCACTGTGCGCTGCAAGGATTCGCCGATTTCTGTGCTATTTTAGAATTTACAATAGACATCGCTCATGTTATGTAAGAAGTGAAATCTTTGGCATTGTACTATATATATATATATTTCTCTGCGTTTTCTGTGAATCATGAATCGTGGTATGTATTAAAGGGGCCCACTGAGACTCTTTCGCCCAGGGCCCACAAAAACCTGGAACCGGCCCTGACAATGTGATCCTACTCACTAGTATCATCCAGCCTCATATAAGCAGAGGGTAGTGCTGGATACTTGGGCCAGGCAGTTCTAGCTCTGCCTGTGAGTTTAGAAAAGCAAAGGGAGTTGCCTAGTCTGGAGAGCAGCATGTAAACAAACTGGGTGCAGGCAATGAATTAAAATTCAGGACAAACAAAAGTTAGAAACCAAAAATTTTTATAGGGATATTATAAATTACAATAGAGCACAGATAATCTTAAAAATTGGATTTTAGGGTCGGGCAACCTCTTTAAATTGATGCCAGATGGAATTTTGCTGTTTTTTGTTGCCAGATGGTATTAGCTGGTTGTTGCTGTTGCCAGATGGTATTAGCTGGTTGTTGTTGTTGCCAGATGGTATTAGCTGGTTGTTGTTGTTGCCAGATGGTATTAGCTTTTTGTTGTTGTTGCCAGATGGTATTAGCTGGTTGTTGTTGTTGCCAGATGGTATTAGCTGGTTGTTGTTGTTGCCAGATAGTATTAGCTGGTTGTTGTTGTTGCCAGATGGTATTAGCTGGATGTTGTTTTTGTTGCCAGATGGTATTAGCTAGTTGTTGTTGCCAGATGGTATTAGCTGGTTGTTGTTGCCAGATGGTATTAGCTGGATGTTGTTCTTGTTGCCAGATGGTATTAGCTAGTTGTTGTTGCCAGATGGTATTAGTTGGTTGTTGTTGCCAGTTGGAATTAACTGATTGTTGTTGTTGCCAGATGGTATTGGCTGGTGGTGGTGCTTGTTGGAGGATGTTATTAGCTGGTGGTGGTACTTGTTGCCGGATGGTATTGGCTGGTGATGGTGCTTGCTGCCGGATGGTATTGGCTGGTGGTGGTGTTTGTTGCCGGATGGTATTGGCTGGTGGTGGTGCTTGCTGCCGGATGGTATTGGATGGTGGTGGTACTTGTTGCCGCATGTTATTGGCTGGTGGTGGTGCTTGTTGCCGGATGGTATTGGCTGGTGGTGTTGCTTGCCGCCGGATGGTATTGGCTAGTGATGGTGGTGGTTGCCAGATGTTATTGGCTGGTAGTTGTTGTTGCTAGATGGAGGTTTCTTTGCTATATATAGTGGAAATATACCAAATAATGTTAAAGCACATTTCATTCACAAGATATTGATGAGCTATTCGCAGGACCTATCCCCAAAGATCAGCTATTCTAAGACCGGATATGCATTGTCTGGTGATAATCGCTATACTTTGACTGGGACTATCACGTTGGAACTCTATTCAGTATGTTTATCTTAAGCCGGAGCTTATAATAGCTGATCAGTGGGGGTGCTGGATGTTGGACCACCCACTAATCTGATATTGATGATCTATACTAAGCATAGGTAATCAATATCTTGTGACCTGACAAAACAACCCCTTTACGTAACAGATTAGCAATTCTTAACATCTTACCATCCTGGTTAATAATGAATAAAGTTACTGCATAATTTGCTTTAACTACAGGATGTAATTTAATGCCGAGACCATTCCTATACGCAATGGCTTAATGTTGCACGATTTTGCAGAAAAAAATAAGGAAATTGTAAGGTTAGTCTGTATATTTACTGTAATTATACAGATTTGGAGCTTTGTGTAAAACACTGTCATTGGGGAATAAGGTTTTAAATTCCCAAACACAAACAAAGAACAGAAGACATAGAAATCGGATTCCGAGTCCATATTGACTACCGTGAATTATACCAGCTTGTAATAAGTTAGTAAAAATTTAGAATACTGGAAATTTAAATCTTAAAGCTAGAGGCAGCATATTACAGAAACACGAGTGTTAAGAAAAATATCCTCCATTTCCAGATCCCATGATATTGAGTTCACTCGCTTACTCTACAAATATGTCCTGAAGACTCATGAAATATGAGGGGATCTCCTGATGTTCTGGGACAGTAGCACCATTCAAGTGAATAAAACTGCCATCAATTAACTCTTTACCAACATCCACTATAAATGTATCGTGCAAGTCGGTAGCGGGTGTAGGGGTGAGGCCGCCCCATACCCGACAGATAATGGCTGTGACACACAGCCAAAACCTACCTCTAACAGCCGAGACTGTCACCCTATTAAATTCCACTGTTACTCTCTGACAACGGCATTAATAGCGTGTTGGCATGGTGGTGCGTCATTATATGCGCCAATCAGCGCCTCTGTAACGTGATCGCAGGACGCCAATGAAGACCTCCATGCTCTGAGGTGTGGCTTCAAAAGAGAGTGTGGTTTTTACTATATTCAGTAATACTGTGGTATTACTGTGTATAGTGCAAGTGATCAGACTATCGCATGTTCAAGTCCCGTAAGTGGACTAACAAATACAGTAAAAAGTTTTTAAAAATATGAAATAAAAATAAAAAGCATAAAAGTTTGAATCCATGCCTTTATCCCCCATTTAAAAATAAAGATAATAAAAAATAAACATCTATGGTATCGCTATATCCATAAGTGTCCAATCTATCAAAGCATAAAAATAATTAACCTGTTTGGTAAACACCTTAAACAGAAAAATACTCAAAATGACAAAATTGTGGTTTTTGTTTGCCGCAACACTGTAAGAAAGTTGTAAGAAGTGATGAAAATGTCATATCTATCAAAAAATGGTATCAATAAAAACGTTGTCTCACCCCCCAAAACAATAAGTCCTCACACAGCTCTATAATCCGAAAAATGAAAACATTATTTGTTTTGGGAAATGGCGACACAATCCCCCCCAATTATTTTTCAAATATCTGATTTTGTTTTCACCACTAAAATAATGAAAAAACTACAAGTTTGGAATCGCCATAATCATACTGATGAGGAGAATCATATTGGCAGGTCATTTTTTTACCACACAATGTTTGCCGTAAAAACAATTCCAAAAAACAATGTTAGAATTAGTTTTTTTGCAATTTCTCTGTACTTGTTTTTTTTTCCCATTTTCCAGTACACTTTGTGGTAAAATAAATGGTGTCATTCAAAATTACAACTCATCCCGCAAAAAACAAGTCCTCACAAGAATATGTGGACAGGAAAAAAGAAAGTTATGACTCTTTAAAGAAGAGGGAGGGAAATAGAAAAATGGAAATTGTCCATGTCTGCAAGGGGTTAAACAAAACTATATATTGTAGGGATAGGACATGAACGTTATAGTCCGCGAGAAGCCTTTTAACTCTAGTAATTACATCCCTGACCTGTGCTCGGGCAGGAGGTATAACATATTTTTTAGACTATAGAACGCAAATTACTGTATTATAAAACACACCCCAGGTTTAGAGAACAGAAAATATTTACTAATAATTAAAACTTCCTTTTTGGTGTAAAGAAGTGGAGGGGTCAATATCACTAACTTTAATGCACAAGGGTAGGATATTTAAGTGATGATCAGATCAGCTGTCATGTGTCTGGAAAGGTGCGGGCTCATCGACATAGCCCGTACCAAAGCGGGAGACACGCCATGCACTCTACATATAGGGCGCATGCCGTGAAAGGGTTAAGCATAATTTTGTTCTTGCTAAAAAAATACATCTAGTCCAGAAAATACAGTATATATGCTATATGAATTATAAAACAAATCACATAGAATGTGACTTCAGAAGTGCATATTAGTTTGTAAAACAAAACAATAAGTCTTGTCAGTGTAATTGTACTTGACTTGTAGAATAATGTTATCATGTAATATATACTGAACAGTGAATGCTGTGACTATAAATCCCAATAAGCAATGGTGAAATTACTGTTGATTTAATTTCATTCCCTAAAAAACTTACAAGTTTTTCAAAACTTTTTATGTATTTTATAAAAACTACTGACTGATTTGGAAACTGCTGCGCTTTTGCAAACTGCAGCATGTCACTTCTTTCAGCGTTTTTTCACCCATAGGAAACAATGGGTAAGTGCTGCATTTATTGTGCAAACACCTAAGGAAGTTACATCATGGTTTTTTTGGGCCACTAAACTCTATCAACATGCAGAAGAGACAAGAAAAACGCAGCAATAAAAATGCAGAAAAAAAATCAGGAAAACCTGCTTTTTGTAAGTATCTTCTTTACTGCCAAGAGAGCAGGTATTGCCTGTGGAAAAAAAGCAACAAAAACGCAACGTGTGCACATAGCCTAAACTAAAAATTGGTTGCATCACGAAGACTATGTGCACATAACATTTTTTTGAAGGTTTCTTTTTAAGAAAATCCTCTCCAAAATTCACCTCAAAAATTATTTCAGAAACTCTTGGAAAGCAATTCCAGTTCATTTCTATGGGAAATCCACTCTTTTTATATCAGGAGGATTTTTTTAGTTTTTTTTTTCTCTGAAGAGGTTTAGAAAAACAAATTGCATGTCATTTCTTTGAAGATGATCCAAAAGGAAACTTCTCCAAACATGGCAGTGTCCAATCAGAAGGCAGCAAAGAACGCATCAGGGAAAAAACTCCTCCAAAACCTCTTAAAAATCCGGCATATAAGATGCGTGATCAATAAATGGCCGCTATCTGTGCAGATATATACAGTAGAAAGGAATCATCTCTATCCTTATGTCATCTAGAAGGTTTGCTCAGTAATCTCTGCTCTTACATGATCAGGGTGGTGGTCTTCCCCTTTTCATCATTTTCGGTGGTTTTGCTTCTACAATACATAAAACATATATAATCTCATGTAAATGTGCAGGTAACAGTGCGGATTAGGATCAATATTCACAGTGAAAATATACCAATAAAATCATACTTTATTAGATATTCATTAAAAAGAGCAATACTTAAAACCAACACAGTGCAGGGCCGGGTAGTGATCCCTTATGGAAAACTACAAGTGTAACATCTAACGATGTGGGGTCCCAAACTGACCCTAATACATATCCTACCTAACCGTAGAGGTTGGCACCCTAGAAAACCCAGATGGCGTCACTGCTCAAAGACTGGCCCGAATTATCCCAATGGACCCAAACAATCTTTTGCATAGGGGAACAGGTCACAGTTGTTAAGTCAAATTACAGAAGGGGCATATCAGGACACAGGTAGAAATCCAAACAGTAGAGAGCAAGTTCTCATATATGGCATTAAAAGTGATTGTAGCCTAAAAGACAAAGCCCCAATCAGCGCTAAACATATTGTAACCAAATCACTCAACGCGTTTCCCAACTGGACAGCCCCATAAGCAAACAGAAGACCGCTTAGAATTTGTATAATTGGACCAAAATGGAGAAAATGGTATAAATAATAATAGAGCCATTTCTCACATGATAAATCCTGCACTACCGCACTGAAGTTAGCGACTACCCATGTGACCGCTGCAGCTAATCACTGTCCTTGTGGGATTTCTCTTGTTCAGCCAATTTTTTATATATTGGAAAACCACATAAATGTGACTGGTATGGGTTATGGAAGGGATGAGAATAAACGATGTTGGCAATCACGCCATGGAGTGGCTACAGATGTTTGACCCCCATAACGCTGACCCTAAGTAATAGTAATAAGCAGAATTAACTTCAGCCTATTGGTTTAACCCTCCACAACAGTGAATGGTCTCTCATGTAGACCCTCGGGGAATGGAACCAAAATGATCGATATAGAAGAGTTTATATTCCATATGAATGATATATTCTAGTCATTATTACTCACTTTAGAAGTGTTTTTTACAAAGCAGGCCCTTTATTAGCAATTCCTGAGAAACCAGGTATGCTATTATTAAGCTGAGCCACTAGTCAGCCAGGTGGATCGCCTGTGGTGTAAAACAACTACTAGTGAGTGATAGAAAGCCCTGGACCCCCGAGTATGAGCAATAAATAGCTGGGTCACTACAAGCACTGTACTCCACCACTGGGTCAAGCGGAAACACTACCTTATATATCACGCTGGTCATATAGTATTATATTTCCAAAAATAACAAACATACTGGATGGTTTCAATGGATGAACTCTCAATACTATTTTTGGGAATAGATGGCCCGAAAAGTCTTTCTGTGATTTTGTGGATCCTTCTGTTGTAAAAGAAAAGTAGTGATAAATATTTCCCAGCAGCGAATGTATGACAGCGACCTCAGAGCCACAATAATGTGACATAGGTGACATATCGGAGAGATCGCACCACTCAGTGGCGCCCCCTGCAGTCACACTACACCCCATCTAATGACAGCTTCCTCTCCCTACAGCTTCTTTCATCAGCTCAGGATGATGGACGGTTAAGTAATGTGTTTTATTACTGGACCCTTTAGTTTTTGATACAGTCTAAGACCTGAATTTATCAAAGCAATTTAACCAGAATTCTGGGATAAATTGTAAAATTTTAGTACAACTTGGAGTTGCGCAAATATTTAGCAGCTTTTGGCGTTTTGATATAATTTTCTCCCAAAATGTTGCATGCCACTCGTCAGATGCCCGATTGATGAAGAGGCAGACACCTCATCATGGGTCAGGAGCGTCTGACGCCACCACGTCCCTCATCAAGACCACAACGAAAATCACCGGTCTTTATGTATCCGCTTTCTTAATATAACTCCGATCCAGTTACTGTTTCTTAAAGTTAGAATTAGTCACGGAGCTGAGTAATGCGCCCACTGGGTGTACTTGGTGCGTAAGTTCAAAATCTACAATAAAAAAGTGACATTTTGGGTTTTCTTTTCAACTTTAATGTTACGAAGTAAAGAAGGGATGAGAATGATTTTAGGGAATTACTTTCTATTTCATCTGCACTCGTGTTTACATGTGAGGTCCATTTATAGGTTGAAATGAGATCTAGGTCCATCAAGTTCAACCTTTCTCCGCCAATTATACGTTTTTTCACTAAATTATCTACAACCCACAATGTTATGTGTTCTGAGGAAATCATACAGCCCTTTCTTGAAAGCTGTTATAGTGTCAGCCATTACTACCTCTTGTGGTCGGCATTCCACAGTCTTACTGCTCTGACTGTAAAGAACCCTTTCCTGTTTAAGTGCCGGAATCGCCTTTCTTCCACCTGTAATGAGTGCCCCTGGTCCTTAGTATGGTCTTTGGAAGGAATAAGTCATGTTCCATTCCTTTGCATCGAGCACACTTATATTTATAAATGAGATCCCCTCTGATGTGTCTTTTTTCTAATCTAAACAAACCCAACTTTTTCAACCTCTCCTCATATGAAAGGCCTTCCATCCCTTGTAATAATTTAGTTGCCCGCCTTTGATCGGACTCTTACTTCTGAATATCCTTTTTAAAACATGGAGCCCAAAACTGGATCCTTTATTCCAGATGTGGCCTCACAAGTGATTTATAGAGGGGTAACAGTACGTAACGATCACAGGATTTTGTATACTTTTTATACACCCTAAAATCTTGCTTGCTTTTGCGGCTGCTGCTTGACATTGAGTTCTGCTGCTCAGCTTACTTGTAACCAGAATACCCAAGTCCTTCTCCTGCTCTGTAGTCCCGAGAATACTCCCATTTAATGTATATGCAGCAATAGGATTACTCCGTCCTAGGTGCATTACTCTACATTTATCTACATTAAACCTCATCTGCCAAGTGTTTGCCCATTCAGTCATCTTATCCAGATCATTTAGCAGGTCCATTGCTCTTATAAGATCACATTCCTACATCATACCTCCCAACTTTGAAAGACCGAAAAGAAGGTCATGTGTAGTGAGGGTACTTAGTCGTCTATCATAGTAGAATACCCCTGTATATGCCCCACTCCCACAGTATAAAACTTCTACAGTATGACACCCCCACGATGTCCCTCCATACAGTATGATAGCCCTGTGATGCATTCCCACCCATAGGATAATACCCCCTACACACACACACTACAATGCACTTACACATGATGCTCCAAAAAGTTGCAGCCCCACACAGTATGTTGCCCCTCGCACTATGATGCCTCCACAGTATAATGCCCCAAGGGGCTCCTTCACACTCAGAACAATGCCTCAAAATGCCCTCCCCAGTGTCCTCCCCACGACACTCAGAATAGTGCAATGGCTAAAAAAACTCACAATGCCTTGTCCCCATGATAAGTGTGAATCCACACGCTTGCTCTATTCTATGATGTACTAGATGGTGGCCCGATTCTAACGCATCGGGTATTCTAGAATATGTATGTGTCCGACCGGGCGCGACTAATGAGCGAAGCAGTGTTTAAATGGGTTGTGCACTACTTTAAATTAACCCCCCAATGTATCCCCCTGGGGCCCCTAATGAATTTTGGAGGACCGGGGAGCGAGGCCACCGGTCGGGGTACTACTGCTGCGAGCAGCCGGGAGATGACCGGCTAGCACAGGGTGAGCGTGTGAGGGAGATGACCGGCTAGCACAGGGTGAGCGTGTGAGGGTGAGCGTGGGAG
Organism: Phyllobates terribilis; assembly: GCF_046119375.1. Classification (NCBI taxonomy): domain Eukaryota; kingdom Metazoa; phylum Chordata; class Amphibia; order Anura; family Dendrobatidae; genus Phyllobates; species Phyllobates terribilis. The sequence goes on from NW_027362765.1 coordinate 521,129,482, forward strand.
TGTGGGAGCGGGTGAGCGTAGGAGGGTGAGAATGTAAGGGTGTGAGGGTGAGCGTGGGAGCGTGTGAGGGTGAGCGTGGGAGCGTGTGAGGGTGAGCGTGGGAGCGTGAGAATGTTAGCGTGTGAGGGTGAGAATGTGAGCGTCTGAGGGTGAGCGTCTGAGGGTGAGCGTCTGAGGGTGAGCGTCTGAGGGTGAGCGGGTGAGGGTGAGCGTCTGAGGGTGAGCATCAAAGCGTGAGCGCCGAGCGTGAGCGTCCGAGCGTGAGCGTGCGTGTCTGAGCGTGAGTGTCTGAGCGTGAGTGTCTGAGCGTGAGCATCTGAGCGTGAGCGTCAGAGCCAGAGCGTGAGCGTCTGAGCGTGAGCGTCTGAGCAAGAGTGTCTGAGCAAGAGCGTCTGAGCGTGCATGTCAGAGCGTGACCGTGAGCGTCAGAGCGTGAGCGTCCGAGCGTGAGCCTGAGCATCCGAGCATGAGCTTCAGAGTGTGAGCGTCAGAGCGTGAGCGTCTGAGCGTGAGCATCAGAGCGTGAGCGTTCGAGTGTGAGCATCAGAGCGTGAGCATCCGAGCGTGAGCGTCAGAGCGTCAGCGTCCGAGCGTGAGCGTCAGAGCATGAGCGTGAGCGTCCGAGCGTGAGCGTCAGAGCATGAGCGTGAGTGTCAGAGCGCGAGCGTGAGCGTCAGAACGTGAGCGTCAGAGCGTGAGCGTGAGAATCAGAGCGTGAGCGTCAGAGCGTGAGCGTCAGAATGTGAGCGTGAGAATCAGAGCGTGAGCATCAGAGCGTGAGCGTCAGAGCGTGAGCGTGAGAATCAGAGCGTGAGCGTCAGAGCGTGAGCGTCTGAGCGTCAGAGCATGAGCGTGAGCATCAGAGCGTGAGCGTCAGAACGTGAGCATCAGAGCGTGAGCGTGAGAATCAGAGCGTGAGCGTCAGAGCGTGAGAGCGTGAGCGTGAGCGTCTGAGCGTGAGCGTCTGAGCCTGAGCGTGAGCGCCAGAGCGTGAGCGTGAGAATCAGAGCGTGAGCGTCAGAGCGTAAGCGTTTGAGCGTCAGAGCGTCAGAGCATGAGCGTGAGCGTCAGAGCGTGAGCATCAGAACGTGAGCGTCAGAGCGTGAGCGTCAGAGCGTGAGCGTGAGAGCGTGAGCATCAAAGCGTGAGCGTGAGCGTCAGAGCGTGAGCGTCAGAACGTGAGCGTCAGAACGTGAGCGTGAGAATCAGAGCGTGAGCGTCAGAGCGTGAGTGTCAGAGCGTCAGAGCATGAGCGTGAGCGTCAGAACGTGAGCGTCAGAACGTGAGCGTCAGAGCGTGAGCGTCAGAGCGTGAGCGTCAGAGCATGAGCGTGAGTGTCAGAGCGTGAGCGTCAGAACGTGAGCGTCAGAGCGTGAGCGTGAGAATCAGAGCGTGAGCGTCAGAGCGTGAGCGTCAGAGCGTGAGCGTCTGAGCGTGAGCATCAGAGCCTGAGCCTGAGCGTGAGCGTCTGAGCGTCAGAGCGTCTGAGTGTGAGCGTCCCAGCGTGAGCGTCAGAAGGTGAGCGTGAGCATCCGAGCGTGAGTGTCAGAACGTGAGCGTGAGCGTCAGAGCGTGAGTGTGGGAGCATGAGAATGTGAGCGTGTGAGGGTGAGCGTGTGAGGGTGAGCATGTGAGGGTGAGCATGTGAGGGTGAGCGTCCGAGGGTGAGCGTCTGAGGGTGAGCGTCCGAGGGTGAGCGTCCGAGGGTGAGCGTCAAAGCGTGAGCGTCCGAGCGTGAGCGTCTGAGCGTGAGCGTCTGAGCAAGAGCGTCAGAGCGTGAGCGTCTGAGCATGAGCGTGAGCGTGAGCGTCAGAACGTGAGCGTCAGAGCGTGAGCGTGAGAATCAGAGCGTGAGCGTCAGAGCGTCAGAGCATGAGCGTGAGCGCCAGAGCGTGAGCGTCAGAGCGTGAGCGTCAGAACGTGAGCGTCAGAACGTGAGCGTCAGAACGTGAGTGTGAGAATCAGAGCGTGAGCGTCAGAGCCTGAGCCTGAGCGTCAGAGCGTCTGAGCGTGAGCGTCCGAGCGTGAGCGTCAGAAGGTGAGCGTGAGCGTCCGAGCGTGAGCGTCCGAGCGTGAGCGTCAGAGCATGAGCGTGAGCGTGGGAGCATGAGAATGTGAGCGTGTGAGGGTGAGCTTGTGAGGGTGAGCGTCTGAGGGTGAGCGTCTGAGGGTGAGCGTCCGAGGGTGAGCGTCCGAGGGTGAGCGTCCGAGGGTGAGCGTCAAAGCGTGAGCGTCCGAGCATGAGCGTCTGAGCAAGAGCGTCAGAGCGTGAGTGTCAGCGCGTGACCATGAGCGTCAGAGCGTGAGCGTCGGAGCGTGAGCCTAAGCGTCCGAGCATGAGCGTCAGAGCGTGAGCGTCCGAGTGTGAGCGTCCGAGTGTGAGCGTCAGAGCGTGAGCATCAGAGCGTGAGCGTCTGAGCGTGAGCGTCTGAGCGTGAGCGTCAGAGCATGAGCGTGAGCATCCGAGCGTGAGCATCAGAGCGTGAGCGTCTGAGCGTGAGCGTCAGAGCGTGAGCGTCCGAGCGTGAGCGTCAGAGCATGAGCGTGAGCATCCGAGCGTGAGCGTCCGAGCGTGAGCGTCAGAGCGTGAGCGTCAGAGCGTGAGCGTCAGAATGCGAGCGTCAGAGCGTGAGCATCAGAGCGTGAGCATCAGAGCGTGAGCGTCAGAACGCGAGCGTCAGAGCGTGAGCATCAGAGCGTGAGCATCAGAGCGTGAGCGTCAGAGCGTGAGAGCATCAGAGCGTGAGCGTCAGAACGTGAGCATCAGAGCGTGAGCGTGAGAATCAGAGCGTGAGCGTCAGAGCGTGAGAGCGTGAGCGTGAGCGTCTGAGCGTGAGCGTCTGAGCCTGAGCGTGAGCGCCAGAGCGTGAGCGTGAGAATCAGAGCGTGAGCGTCAGAGCGTAAGCGTTTGAGCGTCAGAGCGTCAGAGCATGAGCGTGAGCGTCAGAGCGTGAGCATCAGAACGTGAGCGTCAGAGCGTGAGCGTCAGAGCGTGAGCGTGAGAGCGTGAGCATCAAAGCGTGAGCGTCAGAGCGTGAGCGTCAGAACGTGAGCGTCAGAACGTGAGCGTGAGAATCAGAGCGTGAGCGTCAGAGCGTGAGTGTCAGAGCGTCAGAGCATGAGCGTGAGCGTCAGAACGTGAGCGTCAGAGCGTGAGCGTCAGAGCATGAGCGTCAGAGCATGAGCGTGAGTGTCAGAGCGTGAGCGTCAGAACGTGAGCGTCAGAGCGTGAGCGTGAGAATCAGAGCGTGAGCGTCAGAGCGTGAGCGTCTGAGCGTGAGCATCAGAGCCTGAGCCTGAGCGTGAGCGTCTGAGCGTCAGAGCGTCTGAGTGTGAGCGTCCCAGCGTGAGCGTCAGAAGGTGAGCGTGAGCATCCGAGCGTGAGTGTCAGAACGTGAGCGTGAGCGTCAGAGCGTGAGTGTGGGAGCATGAGAATGTGAGCGTGTGAGGGTGAGCGTGTGAGGGTGAGCATGTGAGGGTGAGCATGTGAGGGTGAGCGTCCGAGGGTGAGCGTCTGAGGGTGAGCGTCCGAGGGTGAGCGTCAAAGCGTGAGCGTCCGAGCGTGAGCGTCTGAGCGTGAGCGTCTGAGCAAGAGCGTCAGAGCGTGAGCGTCTGAGCATGAGCGTGAGCGTGAGCGTCAGAACGTGAGCGTCAGAGCGTGAGCGTGAGAATCAGAGCGTGAGCGTCAGAGCGTCAGAGCATGAGCGTGAGCGCCAGAGCGTGAGCGTCAGAGCGTGAGCGTCAGAACGTGAGCGTCAGAACGTGAGCGTCAGAACGTGAGTGTGAGAATCAGAGCGTGAGCGTCAGAGCATGAGCGTGAGCGTGGGAGCATGAGAATGTGAGCGTGTGAGGGTGAGCGTGTGAGGGTGAGCGTCTGAGGGTGAGCGTCTGAGGGTGAGCGTCCGAGCGTGAGCGTCTGAGCAAGAGCGTCAGAGCGTGAGTGTCAGCGCGTGACCATGAGCGTCAGAGCGTGAGCGTCGGAGCGTGAGCCTGAGCGTCCGAGCATGAGCGTCAGAGTGTGAGCGTCCGAGTGTGAGCGTCCGAGTGTGAGCGTCAGAGCGTGAGCATCAGAGCGTGAGCGTCTGAGCGTGAGCGTCTGAGCGTGAGCGTCAGAGCATGAGCGTGAGCATCAGAGCGTGAGCGTCTGAGCGTGAGCGTCAGAGCGTGAGCGTCCGAGCGTGAGCGTCCGAGCGTGAGCGTGAGCATCCGAGCGTGAGCGTCCGAGCGTGAGCGTCAGAATGCGAGCGTCAGAGCGTGAGCATCAGAGCGTGAGCATCAGAGCGTGAGCATCAGAGCGTGAGCGTCAGAGCGTGAGCGTGAGCGTCAGAACGCGAGCGTCAGAGCGTGAGCATCAGAGCGTGAGCATCAGAGCGTGAGCGTCAGAGCGTGAGAGCGTCAGAGCGTGAGAGAGTCAGAGCGTGAGCATCAGAGCGTGAGCGTGAGAATCAGAGCGTGAGCGTCAGAGCGTGAGAGAGTCAGAGTGTGAGAGAGTCAGAGCGTGAGCGTCCGAGCGTGAGCGTCAGAGCGTGAGCGTCAGAGCGTGAGCGTCTGAGTGTGAGCGTCAGAGCATGAGCGTGAGCGTCAGAACGTGAGCGTCAGAACGTGAGCGTCAGAGCGTGAGCGTCAGAGCGTGAGCCTGAGCGTCCGAGCATGAGCGTCAGAGTGTGAGCGTCAGAGCCTGAGCGTGAGCGTCCGAGCGTGAGCGTCCGAACGTGAGCGTCCGAGCGTGAGCCTCCGAGTGTGAGCGTGAGCGTCCGAGGGTGAGCATCAAAGCGTGAGCGTCCGAGCGTGAGCGTCAGAGCGTGAGCTTCAGAGCGTGAGCGTCCGAGCGTGAGCGTCAGAGCGTGAGCGTCTGAGCGTGAGCGTCAGAGCATCAGAGCCTGAGCGTCAGAGCCTGAGCATCCGAGCGTGAGCTTGAGCGTCAGAGCGTGAGCGTCTGAGCGTGAGCGTCCGAGCGTGAGCATCAGAGAGTGAGCGTCAGAGAGTGAGCATGAGCGTCAGAGCATGAGCATCAGAGCGTGAGCGTCTGAGCGTGAGCGTCAGAAAGTGAGCATGAGCGTCAGAGCGTGAGCGTCAGAGCGTGCGCGTGAGCATCTGAGCGTGAGCGTCTGAGGGTGAGGGTGAGCATCTGAGGGTGAGCGTCCAAGCGTGAGCGTCCGAGCGTGAGCGTCAGAGCGTGAGCGTCAGAGCCTGAGCGTGAGCGTCATAGTGGCAGCGTCAGAGCGTGAGCGTTCGAGCGTGAGCGTCAGAGCGTGAGCGTGAGCGTCTGAGCCTGAGCGTCAGAGCCTGAGCATCAGAGCCTGAGCGTCCGAGCGTGAGCGTCCGAGCGTGAGCGTCAGAGCCTGAGCGTCAGAGAGTGAGCATGAGCGTCAGAGCATGAGCGTCAGAGCGTGCGCGTGAGCATCTGAGTGTGAGCGTCTGAGCGTGAGCGTCTGAGGGTGAGCATCTGAGGGTGAGCGTCCGAGCGTGAGCGTCAGAGCGTGAGCGTCAGAGCCTGAGCGTGAGCGTCAGAGCCTGAGCGTCACAGCCTGAGTGTGAGCATCAGAGCGTGAGCGTCCGAGCGTGAGCGTCAGAAAGTGAGCATGAGCGTCAGAGCGTGAGCATCAGAGCGTGAGCGTCTGAGCGTGAGCGTCAGAGAGTGAGCATGAGCGTCAGAGCGTGAGCGTCAGAGCGTGCGAGTGAGCATCTGAGTGTGAGCGTCTGAGCGTGAGCGTCTGAGGGTGAGCGTCCAAGCGTGAGCGTCCGAGCGTGAGCGTCAGAGAGTGAGCGTCAGAGAGTGAGCATGAGCGTCAGAGCATGAGCATCAGAGCGTGAGCGTCTGAGCGTGAGCGTCAGAGAGTGAGCATGAGCGTCAGAGCGTGAGCGTCAGAGAGTGCGCGTGAGCATCTAAGCGTGAGCGTCTGAGGGTGAGGGTGAGCATCTGAGGGTGAGCGTCCAAGCGTGAGCGTCCGAGCGTGAGCGTCAGAGCGTGAGCGTCAGAGCGTGAGCGTCAGAGCCTGAGCGTGAGCGTCATAGTGGCAGCGTCAGAGCGTGAGCGTTCGAGCGTGAGCGTCAGAGTGTGAGCGTGAGCGTCCGAGCGTGAGCGTCAGAGCCTGAGCGTCAGAGAGTGAGCATGAGCGTCAGAGCATGAGCGTCAGAGCGTGCGCGTGAGCATCTGAGTGTGAGCGTCTGAGCGTGAGCGTCTGAGGGTGAGCATCTGAGGGTGAGCGTCCGAGCGTGAGCGTCAGAGCGTGAGCGTCAGAGCCTGAGCGTGAGCGTCAGAGCCTGAGCGTCACAGCCTGAGTGTGAGCATCAGAGCGTGAGCGTCCGAGCGTGAGCGTCAGAAAGTGAGCATGAGCGTCAGAGCGTGAGCATCAGAGCGTGAGCGTCTGAGCGTGAGCGTCAGAGAGTGAGCATGAGCGTCAGAGCGTGAGCGTCAGAGCGTGCGAGTGAGCATCTGAGTGTGAGCGTCTGAGCGTGAGCGTCTGAGGGTGAGCGTCCAAGCGTGAGCGTCCGAGCGTGAGCGTCAGAGCATTAGCGTTATAGTGTCAGCGTCAGAGCGTGAGCGTCTGAGCGTGAGCGTCAGAGCTTGAGCGTCCGAACGTGAGCGTCAGAGCGTGAGCGTCAGAGCGTGAGCGTCAGAGCGTGAGCGTCAGAGCCTGAGCTTGAGCGTCAGAGCCTGAGCGTCAGAGCCTGAGCGTCCGAGCGTAAGCGTCCGAGCGTGAGCGTCCGAGGATGAGCATCAAAGCGTGAGCGTCCGAGCGTGATCGTCAGAGCGTGAGCGTCAGAGCCTGAGCGTCAGAGCCTGAGCGTCCGAGCGTGAGCTTCAGAGCGTGAGCTTCAGAGCGTGAGTGTGAGCATCAGAGCTTGAGCGTCAGAGCGTGAGCGTCTGAGCGTGAGCGTCAGAGCGTGAGCATCTGAGCGTCAGAGCCTGAGCGTCAGAGCGTGAGCGTCAGAGCGTGAGCTTCAGAGCGTGAGCGTGAGCGTCAGAGCTTGAGGGTGAGCGTCAGAGCGTGAGCGTCTGAGCGTGAGCGTCAGAGCTTGAGCGTGAGCGTCAGAGCGTGAGCGTCAGAGCGTGAGTGTCAGAGCGTCAGAGCGTTAGCATCTGAGCGTGAGCGTCTGAGCGTGAGCGTCTGAGGGTGAGCATCTGAGGGTGAGCGTCAGAGCGTGAGCGTCAGAGCGTGAGCATCAGAGCCTGAGCGTGAGCGTCATAGTGTCAGCGTCAGAGCGTGAGCGTCCGAGCGTGAGCGTCAGAGCGTGAGTGTGAGAATCAGAGCGTGAGCGTGAGAGTCAGAGCGTGAGCGTGAGCGTCCGAGCGTGAGCGTCAGAGCATGAGCATGAGCGTCCGATCATGAGCGTCCGAGCGTGAGCGTCAGAGCATGAGCGTCAGAGCATGAGCGTGAGCGTCAGAGCGTGAGCGTGAGCGTCAGAGCGTGAGCGTCAGAGCGTGAGCGTGAGCGTCAGAGAGTGAGTGTCAGCGTCCGAGCGTGAGCGTCCGAGCGTGAACCTCCGAGCGTGAGCCTCCGAGCGTGAGCGTCCGAGCGTGAGCGTCCGAGCGTGAGCGTCAGAGCGTCAGAGTGAGCGTCAGAGCCTGAGCGTGAGCGTCAGAGCGTGAGCGTCAGAGCCTGAGCGTGAGCTTCAGAACGTGAGCGTCCGAGCGTGAGCTTCAGAGCGTGAGCGTCAGAGCGTGAGCGTCAGAGCATGAGCGTGAGCGTCCGAGCGTGAGCGTCCGAGCGTGAGCGTCCTAGCGTGAGTGTCAGAGCATGAGCGTGAGCGTCCGAGCGTGAGCGTCAGAGTGTGAGCGTGAGCATCAGAGCGTGAACGTCATAGCCTGAGCGTGAGCGTCCGAGCGTGAGCGTCAGAGCGTGAGCGTGAGCGTCAGAGAGTGAGCGTCAGAGCGTGAGCGTCAGAGCCTGAGCGTGAGCTTCAGAGCGTGAGCGTCCGAGCGTGAGCGTCAGAGCGTGAGCGTCAGAGCGTGAGCGTCAGAGCGTGGGCGTCCGAGCGTGGGCGTCAGAGCGTGGGCGTCAGAGCGTGGGCGTCAGAGCGTGAGCGTGAACGTCCGAGCATGAGCGTCCGAGCGTGAGCGTCAGAGCGTGAGCGTCAGAGCGTGAGCATGAGCGTGAGCGTGAGTGTGTGAGCGTGAGCGTCTGAGCGTGAGCATCAGAGCGTGAGCGTGAGCATGTGAGCGTGAGCGTCAGAGCGTGAGCGTCAGAGCGTGAGCGTCCAAGCGTGAGCGTCAGAGCGTGAGCGTCAGAGCGTGAGCGTGTGAGCGTGAGCGTCTGAGCGTGAGCGTCAGAGCGTGAGCATGAGCGTCTGAGCGTGAGAGTCTGAGCGTGAGAGTCTAAGGGTGAGCGTCTGAGGGTGAGCGTGTGAGGGTGAGCCGCTAACGGCCGCCATCTTGTTCTGAAATCCCGCGTCGCTGATTGGCCGCGGCCTGACCAATCAGCCACGTGGGATTTCCTGGACAGACAGACAGACAGACAGACAGACAGACGGGATAAGACAATTATATATATTACATGAGGCTGGACGCTACACGCATGATCTAGTGACATCACTATGTCTTCTGCACCAGACCTTAGAAGGCGTGGAGAACATAGGCCGTGTGGTGGTGCAGGGAGCTGACAGCTTTCTGCTCCACTATTCTATTCAACCATATCTATGAGGATACAGATAAGAAATGTGCCGACTTCCTGGGACATCTTCCCAAATCCGGCATCCTAGACAGGAGGTATGCTATAGAAAGCATACATACTTATATATGTAACTCATGTCTTTCTAATGGAGCCATATACAAATGCTGAGCCATGGTCTATTTCTCCTGGTACCATTTTAAACAGTCAAATAAATAAAATGTATCTAATTTGTGTCCTATACATCTCCTAAACTGAGAAATGACTATATAGTATGTACAGACAGGGTTATATAATTTCTTCCTGAATAAAAGCACTTACAGAGATTTCTCTATCTCATCCAGCTCTTTCTTTTCCTTTTCTAATCTCTCGAGTAACACTTGTTTGATTTCTTTCCTGTTGTACATGGAACATAATTATCATCTCATATGTAAGTATAGAAATATCAGCAATTTGAAGAGCATTAGTGAACAAATTCTGCCCCTTGACCTTCATCCAAAATACTTTGCCAACATTTTCCGTCCACATCACACAAATTATACAATTTTGTCTATGTGGAGCTACCACTAGAGGGCGCTCACTGTATATGGACAGAAGAAACCTAGAAGGCAGGAGGCATAAATAGACCTCATGGTTATTATATACTTCTGATATACGTCTATCTCAGACTTATTTAATGCTTTAATGACTGGGAAATTTTCCATTTTGGAACCTTCAGTTTTTACTCCCCTTCTTCCAAGATCCATATCCTTTTATTTTTTGGCTTACTGTCATTTCAGGACTTGAATTAGCAGATCGAATTCTAGTTTTGATGGACAACAATCACTTTACCATATAATGTACTGAAAAACAGAAAAAAAAAGTCCAAAAGTGGTAAAATGGTGAAAAAAAGACAATTCATTATGACATGTATTATTTGGTAAAAATGGCCAGCAGTATTATTCTTTAGGTCAGAGTATGGTGATACCAAACTTATAAAGATTTTTTTTAGAATTTAGAGGTAAAAAATCATTTAAAACTTTGTAAACAAAAATAATTGGTTTGTGACACCATTTTCTGAGCCTTGTAACTGTAGACCTGAGCTTCCATTTTTATGGAGACCATTTTAGTGCTCATACGACATTTCAATTTATTTTTGGTGCATTTTTTGTGGGTGGTACAACATCCAAAGTTATATTCTTTAGTTTTGACGACTTTTTGGTGTTTTATGTGTGGTTAAAATTAGAGATGAGCGGTGTTCGACTCTAACTGTTCGCGAATCTCAAATCCGAGCTGTTTTGGGCGGTGTTCGAGCCGTTCAGCGAACACGAACGATTTGAAAAAAATCCGGCTGTTCGAGGTTATGTTCGATAACTGTTCGTGCACCAAAATCATAACTGGATTTTTTCACAGTAATGCTGATAATCAATGTTAATACGCAGTTTGAGTGTACAGCAGGGCGGGGGGAGGGGCAGGGGATGGATATCTGCATAAATAATGAAGATCTCCATTTTTTTTTCTCTTTCCCGCATTTGCAGTGGGGAGGTGCAATCTGTCAGCCTATCAGCAGCGCACACACGCAGCGAAGTGCTTTTTTTCACATAAGCATGGGCATGTGTCATTGGCTGTGTATGTCACATGTCCTTGCCCTATAAGACCCAGCCATTTTCCCCGTCGCCACCATTTTCTCACTGCTGCAGCTGCGTGTTAGACGGCACCGCTGTTGCTGTGTGCACTATACTTTCAGTATTAATTTCAAGCCAATTTTCTCAGAAATATACAGATAGCTTTGGAGTAGGGAATAGTCGTGATTGCAGTCCCTTTGAGGACTAGGTTACAGCATTTCCTACGACTTTTTGCCAGACAGGTCTGTGCCAGTGCTGTGCAAGTGTTTTTCACAGCATTTGGCTAAATCTAGCTAAGCAAATCCTTTTTGGCCTCTTGCAGTGTGTGTTAGTCAGTGGAGTAGCGTATCTGTGTTGCAAGCTACACCACCTGTGTATAGAATACAATTTTTTTTACTGCACCTAGCCAAGTAAAACCTTTTGGGCATAGCATCATTCTATTAGGCCATCTATACTAAGCTCCACCAGCTTGCAAATTACTAATAATTTTTATCTGCATCTAGCTCGGAAAATAATTTTGGGCTTGTAGCAGTGTGTGGGACTTATTCTATTAGTCCATCTATACTAAGCTCCACCAGCTTGCAAATTGCAAATAATTTTTATCTGCATCTAGCTCGGAAAATAATTTTGGGCATAGTGGCAGTGTGTGGTACTCATTGTATTAGGCCATCTATACCAAGCTCCACCAGTTTTGAAATTAATAATAATTTTTAGCTGCATCTTGCCTGGAAAATAATTTTGGGCATAGTAGTAGTGTGTGGTACTCATTGTATTAAGCCATCTATACCAAGCTCCACCAGCTTTGAAATTAATAATAATTTTTAGCTGCATCTTGCCTGTAAAATAATTTTGGGCATATTAGCAGTGTGTGGTACTCATTCTATTAGGCCATCTATACTAAGCTCCACCAGCTTTCAAATTACTAATAATTTTTAGCTGCATCTTGCCTCGAAAATAATTTTGGGCATAGTAGCAGTGCGTGGTACTCATTGTATTAGGCCATCTATACCAAGCTCCACCAGCTTTGAAATTAGTAATAATTTTTAGCTGCATCTTGCCTGTAAAATAATTTTGAACATATTAGCAGTGTGTGGTACTCATTCTATTATGCCATCTATACTAAGCTCCACCAGCTTTCAAATTACTAATAATTTTTAGCTGCATCTTGCCTGGAAAATAATTTTGGGCATAGTAGCAGTGTGTGGTACTCATTGTATTAAGACATATATACCAAGCTCCACCAGTTTTGAAATTAATAATTTTTAGCTGCATCTTGCCTGGAGAATAATTTTGGGCATAGTAGTAGTGTGTGGTACTCATTGTATTACGCCATCTATACCAAGCTCCACCAGTTTTAAAATTAATAATAATTTTTAGCTGAGTCTTGCCTGTAAAATAATTTTGGGCATAGTAGCAGTGTGTGGTACTCATTCTATTAGGCCATCTATACTAAGCTCCACCAGCTTTCAAATTACTAATAATTTTTAGCTGCATCTTGCCTGGAAAATAATTTTGGGCATAGTAGCAGTGTGTGGTACTCATTGTATTAGGCCATCTATACCAAGCTCCACCAGTTTTGAAATTAATAATTTTTAGCTGCATCTTGCCTGGAAAATAATTTTGGGCATAGTAGTAGTGTGTGGTACTCATTCTATTAGGCCATCTATACTAAGCTCCACCAGCTTTGAAATTAATAATAATTTTTAGCTGCTTCTAGCCCGGAAAATAATTTTTCTTCCCAATAGTGGTAGCAATAGAAATATGGGGCGCGTGCCTGGCTAACAAAAATATACGCTTCATAACTAAAAACACCAGCCTAACGCACTGCATTAATAAGATGGCATCATCGTCTCCCCCAGTGCTAGGCCTACTACGCCAGCTAGCATTCCTGTGCCTAAAACACAATGTATGGGTCCGAGCTAGCCACGATGCTGAGTGGTCTAAAGCTGCTGCTAACGCTTTATCACAATTCAATTGGCAGATTTTCACAGAGCTCCTCCCCAACGCCCACCCATCGGGCAACAGTTGCCCACCCTCCCTATGGGATCTAGTGGCGAATAGTTGATGCCATTAATCAGAGCGTCAGTTGCCCCGTCTACGTGGCATGCATACGGTAAGGCATGGGAAGAGTGGACACGACTAGTAGCAGGCAGGCGGGTTGACCAATGTGAACAAGCCAGATTACAAGTCACCATAGAATTTCTCCACCAGCTAATGATGATGGGCATATCAGGGGCGTCAGCGCAGCGGTGTCTGACAGGAGTAGCATTTCACTTCCAACTACTGAATTGGGGAGATGTGACAAAGAGATTCATCATCAGACAATCCATAAAAGGGTGGAAAAGGGGTCAGCCAAGTCAGGAGTGTAGACGTCCCGTCCCGTGTCACTAAAACTGATTTCTCACATCATATCCCTAACACCATTAACATGACACTCACAATTTGAAGCAACACTACTGTCTACTGCATTTGCGATCACCTTCTTTGGGGCGCTATGCATAAGCGAATTAGTCCCTCAATCCAAACTTACCACCAGTGGAGGCTTATTACACCAGGACGTAGTCATAGCCAATAATGCAATACGTCTACGCATACGCCAATCGAAAATGGTTCCAGCGGGCAGGGGCACTTGGGTACTTCTGCAACCCACAAACGGTACACTGAGTCGGGTAACAATAGTAAAAACATATATAACCATCAGATCACAAAGTAATTTCTTCCTATCACACATTGATGGAATGCCATTAACAAGATACCAGTTCCAAGCTATATTTAATAAATGCATAACATTGGCAGGGAACCACCCCAAAGATTATGGGACACACTCATTCCGCATAGGTGCAGCCACGGAAGCAGCAAGAGCAGGACTGTCAGAAACGGAAGTTCAGAGGATAGGGAGATGGCGATCCACGTGTTTGGCGAGATACATAAGACCGGACTTGTTATCCTAACGTGGTTTGTTTCTTTTACAGGTGACACTAAGCCAACAGTGTGGGTGATAGGCCACTCGTATATATATTGGGCAGAAAAAAGGGCGAAAGTCCGCCCAGGGGGGAGGAAATTAGAGTTTCATAACACATATTTCAACTGGAGAGGTATTGGAGAGTTACACTTGTTGGCCAACTTGCCGGTGTGGAGACCCAGGGCATGCTGTAACAAGCTGAATTATTTTAGAAATAAAATGCCTTTCTAATGGAATGAGTATAAAGAGTTAATAAAGCTGTGACCGATCCTCACCCATCCAGTTGTAAGAGTTACATTATTGTATTGTCAAGGAAAGGGGGGCGGTAGGGCGGCTGAGCATCTGGGTTTGGTTGGGGGTCCCCACAGTCTGCCTAGGCTAGATGCATTTAAAAATTCTTATTAGATACACAGGCGGTGCAGCTTGCTTCGCAGCTGGGCTACTACGCCCAAAGTATTGCCTAGGCTAGATGCAGTTAAAAATTCTACGCTGACTAGCAGTCACTGAAGCTTTGGAGCAGACCTCTGAGTAAACAGCTCTTCAGACTCAACCATCTGTGTTACCCCAAGCCATAGTGTATGTAGTTTCTTACAGTTAAAAGGGGGGGCGACCCAACCCACCTGGAATTGACGATGCCAACGTCACGTAAAACACAGCAAGTGGACTCCAAAAAGAGTCTCAATTTTTTCCAAAAATTGTGGCACAGACACCACTTAAGTGGCATCAATTGCCCCAGAGTTGCTTAAAACGGTTGGTGAGGTGATTTTACCAAAACCTCAAGCTTTTAGTCTCCCCAGGATGACACAGGGGTAGAAAAGTCCTTGCGGATCCATGATTTGTTCATCTTTATGAACGTGAGTCTGTCTACATTCTCAGTGGACAGCCGCGTGCGCTTATCTGTCAGCACACCACCAGCAGCGCTGAACACACGTTCAGAGAGAACGCTGGCTGCAGGGCATGACAAGATCTCCAAGGCATGAGTGGCGAGCTCCGGCCATTTTTCCAGATTGGAATCCCAAAATGAGCAAGGGTCCAGTGACACAGTCATGGCTTCGATGTTCACTCCTCTCTAGGCGTTGACTATGTGTCCGACTTCTTGTCTCCTGTGGCCTTGCAAAGGATGGTCTAAAAAAGTGGTGAAACGATTCCACAAAATTGCTGTTACCAGCAGATACTGTGTTACTGTTACGGTTTGAGTGATGAAAACTCGACAGTCCCACGGTTTGCAAGTTAGAACTGTGAGATTCACTACGTGCACCACTGGTGTTTTGTGGAAAAGCACATGTAAGATTCTACAACAGCCTCTGCTGATACTCCTGCAAGCGTGAATCCCTTTCTATGGCAGGAATTATTTCGGTAAATTTACTTTTGTACCAGGGATCTATGAGTGTGGCAACCCAGTAGCCGGGATTACTTCGAATTCTGACAATCCAAGGGTCATGTTGCAGGTAGTGCAGCAAGAAGGCACTCATGTGTCTTGCGCATCCAGGAGGACCAAGTCCTTGTTGTGTTGGTAGCGAGGTAAGAATCATGCTTCCTTCCTCTGCCCTTTCCCCGCAACCTCACACAACAGAAGTGTGATCAAGGTCTCCCTCATCTGATGAGTCTTACATGCCCATCGCCAGTTCGTCCTCCACTTCTTCCTCGGCTGCTGCACCTTCCTCAACAGTTTGGCTGCTACCATGCGCCCTGGTTAATCCCTCTCCCCCACCCTCCCATGCCTGCCGCCTTGGTGCTGCCGGCCGTCTGGACCTTGGAGATGTTATCCCTTCCGCATACGACTCCTCCTCTACTTCCTCCACCTCCTCTTGTCCCACCACCTGACTCTGAATTCTGTTTAACGTGTGCTCCAGCATGTAAATCACCGGAATAGTCATGTTGATAATGGCATCGTCAGCACTACACATCTTCGTCGCCATTTCAAAACTGTGCAGAAGGGTGTGTGGCGCCCATGAGGGTTCAGTCGCCACAGAGGTACTGCATCTCACCCAGAGGTGTGGTATCTCACCCTCAGGTAAGGAAGGAGTATGGCTCGGGACCCTAACACCTGCATCCAACACATACCCGCAGTGAGGGTAGGGTGAGATTGCTCCTAAGGGAGAGCACAGTCCCAGGTCCCTAGCTGGCGGGAGGGTCCTATGTAGTGGGTGTGGGTGGAGAAAGCAGCTTAGGGGAGCACATGACAGGGAGAGTATAAATAGGAAGCTATCTTAGAAAGAGCAAGCCAGTCAGAGGAGGAGAAGTGACAGGAGCAGAGGCTCTGCATGAGCTCTGCTCCGGAGACGGGCCTAGCCTTGGAGGCCCAGGACTGAAGGAGAGAAGAGAGGAGTGGGAGCAGGAAGGCTCCAGGAACCGAAGGGACCCTAGGGGTATGGGCCGTGCAGAAGGCCACCCATACGCCTGCTTCTACTAGGAGGTAGAGGGGTCAGGCCAGATAAGGGGAACAGGTCCCTCAACTAGCGGAGAAACAGCAAGGCTCAACTAGAAACCGAAGGCTGCAGCATTTCATGTACTGCAGGCCAAAGTCCACACCAGTCTCACTAAGAAGGTAGCCACATAGGACCCAGGGGACGGAACACACGTCGCCCGCCAAGGCCCGAGGATACCGGATAGAAGTGTCACTGGGTGTGAGGTGCAGGGAGAAGGCCAGAGAAAGGACACACAGAAGGGGTCCTGCAAAGTACTCCGGAGCTATCTGGGGGTGGACTGAGCCCCTCACTGAGTACGCACAGCACGACGGGGGAGATTGCTCTGGTACCTGTAATCTGGACTGCAACAACTGTGAGTAAAGATCTTGGGACTGCATCACACGGACTCTGTGTTCATTACTGACTCCCTGCACTACAACCACCATCATCCACCCCCACTGCCCTGAAGCTACACTCTTCCTGTGGGGAGTAATAATACCATTGCTGCAAAACCACCAGCTTCAGAGGACTGTTCCGCAGCGGCGGCCCCTTTGGCCGCACTCCACAGGTGGCGTAGTCGGACATTATAAAACCCATATATGCAAATTACCCTTGGATTGACCGCCCTGGGTCACGGACCGGGTCACCGCCACAGTGACTACAACCCCCAGCGTCTACCGGCCCGGCTCCGGGTAGCCCACGGCCCAGGGGGCGCGTCAACTTCATAGGTCCCTGATCTGAGACCACTCCTGCAGCGTGATTTGCCCCACCTCTGGATCTCGTTTGCCCAGGCTATACGTCAGAACGCATTGCACCAGGGCTTGTCGGTGCTGCCACAGTCACTGCAACATGTGCAGAGTTGAATTCCACCGTGTCGGCACATCGCACTTCAGCCGGTGAACTGGCAGGCCCAACGACTTCTGTAGAGATGTAAGTCGTTGAGCTACGGGATGCGAACGGCGGAAGTGAGCACACAGCGACCGTGCCCTCTGCAGAAGGCCATCTAGTCCGGGATAGTGGGCTAAAAATTGCTGGACAACCAGGTTCAACACATGAGCCATACAAGGCACGTGTGTGACATTGCCCCGGCGAAGGGCCACACCCAGGTTTGCAGCATTGTCGCACATGGCCTTCCCTGGTTGCAGGTCCAGTGGAGACAACCATTCAACCATTCATGAAACTGGTTCTCCAGAGCTGACCACAACTCCTCAGCTGTGTGACTCACATTTCCCAGACATTTCAAAGTAAACACTGCCTGATGCCGTTGAGCCCTGCTGCCAGCATAATAAGGAGGTGTGCAGGATTCCTTCTGCGCAGTTAGAAAGCGGGTGGCATTACCAGACAGGCTTTGGGTGCAGGTGGAGGACCGAGAGGAGGTTGAGGAGGCAGAAGCAGTGGAGGAACTTCTAGATAAAGAGGATTGACGTACAGCTCGTGGGGACAGCAAGACTTGGACAGCAGCCCCTTGTCCTGCTGTCACCATAGTTACCCAGTGCCCAGTCAGCGACATGTAACGCCCCTGTCCATGCCTACTCGTCCAATTGTCTGTGGTGAAATGCACCCTGTCACACACAGAGTTTCTCAAAGAAGCGGTGATGTTGTGTGCGACATGCTGGTGTAGCGCAGGCACACCTTTCTTTGAGAAGTAGTGCCGACTGGGCATCTGGTACTGGGGCACTGCGACGGACATAAGGTCTCAAAAATCCTCTGTGTCCACCAGGCGGAAAGGCAGCATTTCTGTAGCCAACAGCTTGCAGATGGTGAAATTCAACCTCTTAGCTTTGTCATGGCTAGGAGGAAATGGTCTTTTACTTGTCCACATCTGAGGGACCGAGGGCTGGCTGTTGTGCTTAGATAGGGTTGAGTAGGGTGTCCCCGGCAAACTGCCGGTCTGTGAGGAAGATGCAGGCGGAAGAGTTAGGTTGCCTTGATCCAAAGGTGGTGCTCTCGATGTCGGAGAGCGCTCAACACCAGCTGGTGTTTCCACTTCCAAATGAAATGATGACCTGCCAATCACACTGGCTGTTGCGGGTAAAGAGGTGGCAGGTCTGCGTCCAAAAACATGTGTGACTGCTGAGGATGAAGAGGCCGCGGATGCACAAGATGGGGCAGACGGTGGTTGGCCCGGCCCGCTAGGCCACATTGTAGCACAGTGAGCTTCCCACTGCAACTTATCCATATGACGGTTCATGCATGAAGTACTCAAACTATGGATTTTTTGGCCTCTACTTAGCTTTTGGTGACAAATATTACAGATAACATGAGTTGGGTCATCCTTATCGATCTGAAAAAATGCCCAGGCTATGCAAGGCCTAGAGCCCATGTGACCTGAAGAGCTACTACGACTTGTGGTCAGGGGCAGAGTTGTGGTTGAGGATGCAGCTGTTGACGTGCTTCCAGTACTCCGTCTCTGTCCAGGAAGGCACAACCTAACCTCGTCGTCAATAGCATCTGTGACGCCCAGCTGAGCTTGGTATCACAGATCCTAGAAAAGTGCATTGATGGAATCCTCCACAAGAGGCCCCCATAAACATTCACACATCTCCACCTTCCACCTCAGACCAGCAGAGGGAGCCCGTTAGGGATATAAATAGGGAAGGTGAAGCTAGGCAATTCAGTTCCTCTGAAGAGTTCCTGCAGTAGAGAAGCCTAAGAGAGGTCAGTCTGCAATGGAGCTCAGTCTAGTCTAGAGAACTCAGTTAATAGTTCAGCAGTGGAGCACGAGGCTCCTGCTAGCTAGATTCAGGGAGCCCATTTAGAGCTTAAGGTGTGCCGGCGCCATAAGATCGGTGAAATGCGGCAAGCTGCCGTTAGTGTGTATAGCCTAGTGAGGGCCCGAGTAGGTCGAAGGCGAGTGGAGAGTTAGTACATAAGGGACAGAGGAGCTTAACCAGCTCACCCCAAAGCATTTACCGGACACCGGATCCGAGCTTACCGGGATCTCTATGACCCAGTAAGGCATAACCGGAATCCCTGGAGAACTACAAGTCCCAGGATCGCTATGGTGCTGATACGTAACAGAGCCAGGAGACGCTTAGGCCCCGCATGCTGGGAGCATGAACTCCAAGACAAGGCCCTACCACAAGGTCAGACAGCGCAGGACAGAGACAAAGTTAGGCCTAGCTCCAGGCAGGTCAGAAACTTACTACGCAGAGGCAAGAAACAGGAGGCCCTACACCCGCTCATTGGGGAGGATCCTGATATGCACCCTTCACCCTACAGTGCTTCGGGATGTGCCTGAATTTCCACCAGTAAAAGGTACTGAAGTGACTACCGTGTCCGTTCCCGTTCTTGCTCTGACCCAGCTGGGTCTCGTCTGTCCTGCATTCCCCCTGCATACGCTTTTCTGAGGCCTAGATCCACCTGTGGGGAGCTATACCATCGAGCTGCCTTATCACCGGCCTCAGTGGACTGCTGCAGCGCTGGTGCTTCTCACCAGATGCCACAGGTGGCGTCACGTACTGTTATAAAATTAACAATTATCCACCCTTTTAAAGAGTGACCCCAGGGTACGGGCCCGGGAGCCGACCACCGCGACATCCCCAAGGCCAGGCAAAGGCCCGGGTACCGAGTCATCCCCATCCCCTGGGCTAGTCACATCCTCCTCCACCTCCTCTGCTGACCTCATCGACTGGCTGACTGTGGGTTGACAGTAAGTGGGATCTCCAACCTCGTCATCATCACCCTGTGTGTTCTCACACCCGTCGTCCTCAGAGCCAACCTCTTCCTGCCCTGACCGAAAAGTCAAGTTGTCGCTCCAATCAGGTATTTGAGTCTCATCATCGTCTTCATCATTGTCTCCACCAACAGGAGTTACAGTTTGGGAACGAGGGTCTACATTATGCTCAGAACCTTCTTCATCTGGTCCTGGATCCGACTCAAAGATTCTGGGCATCAGTGCAGATCATTTCCTCGTCTGGATTAACAGAAGCTCTGGAGCAGACCTCAGTTTCCCAGGCTATAGTATGAGTAAACAGCTGTGCAGACTCAACCATCTGTGTTACCCCATACTCAGACGGGCAGCTGGAGACTTGGGAGCTGTGAGGAAGCAAGTGCGATTGGGGTGACACCTCTGAGGACTGGAGTATTTGTGATGTTGAAGTTGAGGTGGAGGAGAGCCCACTTGAAGGAGCACTTGATATCCGTTGAAGCACCTGCTGTTTTTGTGCCTCATCTGGAATCTGTAGCGATGGGCGTGTCCGTAAGAAAGGGATCGTATCACATTGTCCACGAAAAGATGTAGACATCTTAGTTTAGCTGGAAGATGGTCTTTCTTCTGCAGATGTTACCCCCCCCCCCACCGCGTGGGGGTTCGACCCACCGGCGGACAGGCACCAGTATTGGGAGAGGGGGGCTGGCTGTCAGGGTCCACCGCGGCTCTGGCACAAACCCGGCGACACGGAGGTCGCACGGGCAGGAACGGACTGGCCGTGTCGGCTTCGCACTCCAGCGTAGTCCCTTATATAGCGCTATCATATTCCGCAGCGCTTTACATACAAAATTATTATCTCTGTCCCCATTGGGGCTCACAATCTACATTCCCTATCAGTATGTCTTTGTAGTGTGGGAGGAAAATGGAGAACCTCGAGGAAACATCGGGAGAACATACAAACTCCTTGCAGATGTTGTCCTTGGGAGGATTTGAACACAGGACCCCAGTGCTGCAAGACTGCAGTGCTAACCACTGAGCCACCGTGCTGCCCACACATCACATGATAAATTGAATAGTGTTATTCAAATATACAAGTCGTCCCGCAAAAAACAAGCCCTGATATGGCTGTCGATGCAAAAGTAAAAAAAGTTATGACTTTGAAGTAGAGGGAAAAAACAAAACACAAAAACGGAAAATGACCATGTTGGTAAGGGGTTAAATAGGTAAACAGCCGCAGGTGGAGCTGACTCCGCTGCAGCTGTTATAGGCCGATGACGGCTGTGAAACGCAGCAAGTATCTACCTGGTCCAGTTTCTGAGCCGCTCTATGCTCCTGATGCCACCACATGCCGTCATCATCGGGTTAAAGCAACTTTCCAACTCACAATAAAAGAATCACAATACATTGTGATGTAGCAGACATCCCTTTAATGGTTCAGTGTGTTTGAATGACCATGTACCTCCCCCTTTAACGGACTGGTCACATGACTGTGACATCACACAGGTCCTTATGCACTCAGAGGGTGTGGACACATGACTCTGACATCAGTTAAGGTCCTATTTGTGGATGTGTGCATGTGTGCTGCAAGATATATAAACCCTGTGTGTTCCTGTGTGGGTGTGTTCTGGTGTGTAGGAGTTCCTATGTGTTGGGAGCTCCTGTGTGGGCACTGTGTGAGAGGCACGAGGCTGTTCCCTGTGTGTGTGGGGAACACCGCTCGTGTGAGGCCTGGTGGACTCCGGTGGAGGTGAAGCCTGGATCCCTGTGAGAGTGTGGGGGATACCAGTAAGCCTCGGAGTGCCACACAAGCGTCCTGAAAGGTTAAGCCTGGATATATGTAGTATGCCAGTAAGCCTTAAAGGGTGGAGGGCTGGAGACCACGTGTGGTCAAGCCTTAGAGTCACAGTGGCGGTGGACTAAAAGCAGCTGAAAGCCGATAAAGGTAATACTCTTTATGTTATGGACATTTTCATGGACATTGTTTTATTACCTTGCGGGAGGCTGTAATTAGAGCCAAGTGGGCCAATCTGCCACTTGGGCTCGTGGACATGTTGTATGGGAAATACGGTTTATGACGTGTAATAAACTGTGGATTGTGAAAAACGGCAAAGTAGTTGCTGGTGTGCAGTGATTGACGCAGCAAAGCGAGTATCCCCCAGGATAATAAGTAGCGCTGCTTTACAACATATATAATGCAGATCTGGTCCCTCCCGGTCATCACTCACAAGACGTCATTGCTCATGAGACATGACCGGGAGTGACCTATGACGCTTCATAGATTGCAGTATAGAATCGGTGGACGTCGTGGGAGCGGCATGAATTACATCCGACCTGCGGGGATTATTTTTTTAATAATTAATTGGTGAATGAGGGACTGTTTATTATTTTTATTTCTTTATTATTTTTATGTCTTTCAGGTTACCATTTGTGGACTACTTCGGATTCGGTGGACTATATCGGAATCCCTGGACTGGATGCTTATCTCCTGTATTTAATACCATATTTTATCCATGATGGAATAAATGTCAAGTTTTATGGCATTATCTTTGCTTTGCTCGGCTGAAATTTTGGATTGAAAAGTCTGTGTCTCCTGACAGATGTTCCTGCGATCTGGGAATCCTCACCACCAGCGGTGAGATGACTTTATCTATATGTTTAATATATAATAATATCTGATATATTTGTACGGGCGTCATATTAAGATATTGGCTCATTTTTCTTTTCTTCTTACAAGTCAAATAACAATTCCTATAATGTTTATTATATCCCATAAAAACACTTTGCCTTCTTTTTCCAATAAAATATGATACATGAGCGACACCCAGTAAATGGCAACTATATGTGTAAAGCCAAGGCCCCACTATCAGTATTTAGTCAGTATTCTGTCAGTATTTTTTCTCAGGAGTGGGAGCCAAAACCAGGTGAGGAACAATCAGAGAAAAGGTGTAATAGAAACAAGTCACCAATTCTGCATTTATCACCCACTCCTGGTTTTGGCTCCCACTCCTGAGAAAAAATACTGACCAAATACTGATAGTGGGGCCTTGGTTTAATAGGTATACTGTGTATCATGTGCAGACAGGTTTTATATCATCTGTTCCTGAATACAATGAATGACACATCTGAGATAAGGAAACATCTACCGTATTTTTCGGACCATAACACGCTCTTTTTTTCCCGAAAATTTGGAAGGAAAATGAGGGGTGCGTCTTATGGTCCGAAAATAGCTTACCGGGGAGTTGTGGTGATGGTTGAGTGGGATCATAGGAAGCAGGGCCCTCCGTTCCCTCCCTCAGGAACCCGGCGGCGGCAGAAGAGGTGAGATGCTGCGGGGCTGGTGTCGGGCGGTGAGGCAGAACGGAGTGCGCTGCTTTTCTGGTGGCCGCGGCCACCTTCCTGAAGCTGTGATCTACAGGAAAATGGCCGTCAAGCTCCCAGTCTGCGCATGCGCCTGCTCGGGCGGCCATTTTCCTGTAGATCACGGCTTCAGGAAGATGGCCGCAGCACACACTGCTCTGCCTCACAGACACCGGCCCCGCAGCATCTCGCCTCTTCTGCTACCACCACCAGGTTCCTAAGGGAGGGAACGGAGGGCCCTGCTACAACGATCCTGCTCCACCACCACCGCAACTCCCCGCTGCTGGAGCACCGCCTTCTCGTACCCAGGGTCCGCAGCATTCCTCCACTTCTGCCAGCTTCCTGAGGGATCCAGCCTCCTGTGACCCCCTGTTCCACCGCCCCCCAGGTAAGGTACCTATTAAGACTATAAGATGGACCCCCATCTTATAAAAAATATTTTTCCCTTTTTTCAACCCAAAATTTGGGGTGCGTGTTATGGTCCGAAAAACACGGTATATCATTGTGATCTATAAGGTTTGCTTATATTAGATCAGTAATTCTCTGCAATTTTATTTTCTTCTTTCCCTCTTTCTTACTATTGTACAAGGAAGATACATCAATTTGTTAAATGGTCACAAACTCAATAGTACGAGCAAATGTAAGAAGCTTTGTAATATATCTTATCAGAGAGATAAGCCTCATTCTCCCCTTATGAACCACATCTACTCCCACCTGCGTCTTGTACTCATCAGCCAAAAAAAACAATTAAAAAAACTGTTTAAAGTGAACCTGTGGGCTAGAGTTGGTCGGGGGGTGTTTTACAATAAAATGGTGTGTTTTTTTTGTTAACATACTGAGTTAATAATGGGGTCTCTGATAAGCGCCTCTCCATTATTAACCTCAGGGGTTGATGCCAGCGGACATTAGACAGCTGACAACAACTCCGAAAAACCATTACCACGATTGCCACCGTACCAGGGCAATAAGAAAGAGCCGGGCAAAGCGCCAGAATTGGAGCATCTAATGTGATGTGCCTCGGTAAGAGGTTAAAGGGGTTGTCCACCTTTGGGGACAATTTTTTATCTTATTTGAATGTATCTATTTGTGGCTAAAAATCATGTTTCTAATTGGGTGTCATTAAAGCATTTGCACAGTTTGCCTTCTATAGCTTCTGTGTTGCAATATCTATTGCTGGCTGCATAATGAGTTAACTGAAAATCTGTCAGTGAACTTGTTCTAATGGTCCAATGCAATGGGAGAGTTTGTAACTTTGGCTATGTGCCCACGCTGCAGAAATGAAGCAGAAAATTTCTGCTTCATTTCTGCATGTCCTCTCCCGGATAAATGCATGCGGAATTCCGCACTTGTTTATCGTGCGATTTCCACACGCGGAATTGCCTTGTGTTTTTTCTTGCATTGCAAAGGCAATTCCGCTTGCGGAAACGCAAAATTAATTGACATGCTGTGGATTTTTCCCCGCATCATAAGCGCTGCGGAAAAATCCGCAGCATGGGCATTAAACTTGCGGAATCCCCTTGGGGACCATGGGGGGCGGATTACAAGCATTTACGCTGCGGAAATTCCGCAGCATATACGCTTGAAAAACGCTACGTGGGCACATACCCTCAATCTGTCTTTTTTAGCTCCTCTCAGCTAATTGATGATCACAGATCACATCAAAGTTGAATGTGCAGGGAAACAAAGCGCCTGTAAAAGCCAAATGGGGCAAAATTTATAATGAAACCAAAATGCAAAAATGGTTTATCACCAATCTACTGCAGTAATCAATTATCTCCTTAATTTTAAACCATATTTTATCAATGATGGAATAAATGTCAAGTTTTATGGCATTATCTTTGCTTTGCTCGACTGAAATTTTGGATTTGTAAAAGTCTGTGTCTCCTGACAGATGTTCCTGCGATCTGGGAATCCTCACCACCAGCGGTGAGATGACTTTATCTATATGTTTAATATATAATAATAATATAATACAAGAAAACCATAGATATACCTCCGGTGGTAAATAATATAAGTATATATATATATAATAATATGCAATATTAGACCATCCGGAGTGAAGGACAAATATGGGCAATCGGAAAAAACATATAGCAAACAAGAAAGAGGAAGGCCGATCATAAAGTCCCAAATATCAGAGTACGGTGAATAATCTCATTTTTATTATTAATGAACAGGTGATGACAAAGAGAAATAATTAAAAATGTAAAAGCGGGGGCGAATGTCTGAGTAAAAAGTAATAACTAATAGTTCATGCGGGAGAAGACAAAGGAGGAAGGATATTGGTGTAAATACAAAAATGGAGGATAAAAAATATAAAGACAAGAAACAAATTACTAAAAAACGTGTTGACAAAGTGAGTAATAAATAAAATAAATAGTAGAAGATGCAAATAATCAATGCAATTAATATAGAGAATTATATCATACAGACATGTAGGTGTATAATTGATAAAAATTAATATAAAGAGTGAACTTGCATAATACCAACAAATAATATTACATTAGTACATTGTGCAATGATAGTAAAGGAAAAAGGCAATGGAAACAGCTGTGAGTGGAAAACAAAATGATGAAAATCCTCCAGTATAGATAAACTATATAATAAAGTTTGAAATAATAAAAAGAAAGTAACTTACACTGAAATGAATACCTCCCGCATGCCAGACATGCGTCCACCCCGACGCGCGTTTATTACTTTTTACTCAGACATTCGCCCCTGCTTTTACATTTTTAATTATTTCTCTTTGTCATCACCTGTTCATTAATAATAAAAATGAGATTATTCACCGTACTCTGATATTTGGGACTTTATGATCGGCCTTCCTCTTTCTTGTTTAATATATATAATATCTGATATATTTGTACGGGCGTCATATTAAGATAATGGACTACAACTACCACTTTAGGAGGACACCATCCAATAACTGGGATCTACCTGCAATATGTCATAAATTAACAATGCAAATTTCAGAAAGAGAAAGAGGACATGCACCTAAGCAGTGATCACCAGAAAAAATAATCAAAAAACTATTTAGATACAAATTACATCAGTTTATTTTCAATATCTCCTGACACATATACAAATAATGGACAAACCAAAAACAATAATGTTAAAACACCATTAAAAATAGTGGAAAGGTCCACTACATGAGGAGCCCACTACTTAAGAAACCTTCCTATGTTATAATGAATGGTATAAAGTGCACAAGTATGCAGACAAATAGATAAGCCCTCACAGGCTATGGGAAATGTCTGTGGTGGTCACTATTGCACAAACCCAAAGTATTCTGTATAAAGAATACAAAAGAAAAAAAATATATATATATATATAAAGTGCAGCAACAGGTACCTACGTGCGAATTACTATGGTATCCCTGTGTACAGGGTGATGGGTCAATAAAGTAGAATAGCTGTTGGAAATACACCCTTTCACCTCACACTGAAGAGATAGCCACTCCATAATCACTCATACATTCAATTACGGCGACCAATGCTGCCCCTCACAAAAATAAAGAGCCAATTATGCAACATGACCATAGAGGATACCCAATCAAATCAGCCTGTTAATAGGAAGGTGTAGATAGGACCTCAGTGCCCAACGCGTGTCGCCACTCACGGTGGCTTCATCAGGGGAATTTAAGGTACTTGTCCACGTGTCATTATACATAAAGCCCAAGAACATATTATTACCGAGAGATCAGCTGTATTCCGGAAGACGCCGGAGCTCCGGGCATCGCAAAGCGGAAATGCAGGGCATCAATCACATGCCCATATCACCAGCATATGAAGTTTATAGGGATACATTGAATTGACCAATCCTCCACAAAGTGTATAGGCCCACAGGATAAATGGGATGGGTGCCAAAAAAAAAAAAAACTGCACAGGGACAGCAATGTACGATACAGATATGACGCTGGAGGCACATGGTGCGCCTGCGCTGAGGGGAGGTCCTCCGGCTCCGTGTCCTGCATTGCGATGCCCGGAGCTCCGGCGTCTTCCGGAATACAGCTGATCTCTCGGTAATGATATGTTCTTGGGCTTTATGTATAATGACACGTGGACAAGTGACTCGCCCTCTGAGCCGTGGGGCACCCGGAACCGGGCTTCAGTGCAATGTTGGGGGTAGTGGTGGCAACCCGATCCCGTGGCTCAGGATGGTCAGACTAAATGCTGTGGCAGTCTATTTGTATAGTTATGAATGTCTGACTACGCCACCCGTGGATTGCGGTCAGGGTGAACCGCCGCTGCGGGGCAGCCCGCTGAGGCTGGTGTTGTGGGTGCAGCAGAGAATAGTATAACTCCCCACGGGAGGAGTGTAGCCTCAGGGCAGTGAGTGTAAATGGTGGGGGTTGTGGTGCAGGGCGTCCCAGTACCGTTAGTGCTGGCACGGTAAGAAACACAGAGTCAACGTGTTGCAGTCCAGTGTCTTTTACTCACAGTTGTTATCTGAGTCACTTCTGCTGGCAATGACTGCCCAAGCCATGCTGCGTCCACCAGGTGCGGGGCTCGGTCAACCCCCAGGCAATTCAGGAGTATAGCCCAGAGCTCCCTTCTATCCTTTCTCTGGCCGTGCCCCACCAGTAACCAAACTTCTGTCCAGCTGCCTCGGGCCTTCTCTGGGAGAACTTGGCACCTGCCTCCCTGACCCTATGTGGTGCCTTCCTAGTAGGTTTAGCGGGGGGGTCGCACCAATAGATGATCACGACCTAAGGTTCTTGGCTGAGGGATGATTTACCGCCACCAATTTGGGATCCGGTACCCTTCTCTTGCCTGACCCGTCACCCAATATCACGCTGGTCCTTAGGGTCCCTTCTGCCTTCGTGTCTCTGAGCCTTTCTACTCCTTGGTTCCTTCTCTTTCTGTTCCGTTCCTTCTCCTCTTCTCCCTTCTGGCTCCGGCCTTCACCCTAGGCCTGCCTCGTGGAGCTGAGCTCAGGCTGAGCCACAGCTCCCTGTCAGCTCTCCTCTCAACTTCTTTCTTGTTCTCCACCCTGAACTAAGATGGTGCCCGCCTTATATACCTCCTCCTCTGTGTGTGAGCTCAGGTGGCCAGCACCCAATGAGCTCCTACCTATGCTCAGAACCCAACCCCTATCTGCTCCTACACCACTGGGTTTTCCTCCCCCCTCCCCACTCCAGCCAGGGACATAGTCAGTTGTGCCCACATAACATATAAATGGGAGCACCGTCGAGCTGTCCCCCGGAAATGAGGTGTGTGTGGTGTATGCAGCTAACTGAGCCCTGGTCCATACTCCATCCTTACCCGGGAGTGGAATATCACACCTCTGGTTGAGGTGCAATACCCCTGTAGCGGCCGAACCCTCGGGGCGCTACACAAGTACCTTAAACTCCCCTGATGAAGCCACCGTGAGTGGCGACACGCGTTGGGCACTGAGGTCCTATCTACACCTTCCTATTAACAGGCTGATTTGATTGGGTATCCTCTATCTATGGTCATGTTGCATAATTGGCTCTTTATTTTTGTGAGGGGCAGCATTGGTCGCCGTAATTGAATGTATGAGTGATTATGGAGTGGCTATCTCTTCAGTGTGAGGTGAAAGGGTGTATTTCCAACAGCTATTCTACTTTATTGACCCATCACCCTGTACACAGGGATACCATAGTAATTCGCACGTAGGTACCTGTTGCTGCACTTTATGTATATATATATGTTTTCTTTTGTATTCTTTATACAGAATACTTTGGGTTTGTGCAATAGTGACCACCACAGACATTTCCCATAGCCTGTGAGGGCTTATCTATTTGTCTGCATACTTGTGCACTTTATACCATTCATTATAACATAGGAAGGTTTCTTAAGTAGTGGGCTCCTCATGTAGTGGACCTTTCCACTATTTTTAATGGTGTTTTAACATTATTGTTTTTGGTTTGTCCATTATTTGTATATGATATTAAGATATTGGCTCATTTTTCTTTTCTTCTTCAAATAACAATTCCTATAATGTTTATTATATCCCATAAAAACTCTTTGCCTTCTTTTTACAATAAAATATGATACATGAGCGACACCCAGTAAATGGCAACTACTGTATCTGTGTAGTAGATATACGGTGTATCATGTGCAGACAGTATTTTTCGGACTATACTGTGAGGTCTTATAACTCTATTACCTGCAGATATCGGATTAATCTGCAGGTTAATTGTAGAGATGAGCGTTGTTCTACTCGAACTGTTCGCCAATCTCAAATTCGAGCTGTTTTGGGCGGTGTTCGAGCCGTTCGGCGAACACGAACAATTTGAGAAAAATTCGGCTGTTCGAGGTTATGTTCGATAACTGTTCGTGCACCAAAATCATAACTGGATTTTTTCTCAGTAATGATGAAAATTAATGTTAATACGCAGTTTGAGTGTACAGCGGGGCAGGGGGAGGGGCAGGGGATGGATCTCTGCAGGAATAATGAAGATCTCCATTTTTTTTTTCTCTTTCCCGCATTTACAGTGGGGAGGTGCAATCTGTCAGCCTATCAGCAGCGCACACACGGAGCGAACTGCTGTTTTTCACACAAGCAAGGGCATGTGTCATTGGCAGTGTATGTCATATGTCCTTGCCCTATAAGACCAAGCCACTTTCCCCGTCGCCACCATTTTCTCACTGCTGCAGCTGCGTGTTAGACGGCACCGCTGTTGCTGTGTGCGCTATACCTTGTTAATTTCAAGCCAATTTTCGCACAAATATACAGATAGCTTGGGAGTAGGGAATAGTTGTGATTGCAGTCCTTTTAAGGACCAGGTTACAGCATTTCCTACGACTTTTATCAGGCAGGTCTGTGCTCTTAAATAGATAGGTTGTGGGAGTAAAGACTAATTGTAATTGGAGTCCTTTTCAGGACTAGGTTACATCAGTTCCTATCAGTTTTTGCCAGGCAGGTCTGTGCCAGTGCTGTGCAAGTTTTTTTCACAGCATTTGGCTGAATCTAGCAAAGCTAATCCTTTTTGGCTTATTGCAGAGTGTGTTAGTCAGTGGAGTAGCCCATCTGTGTTGCAAGATATACCACCTGTGTATAGAATACCAATTTTTTTACTGCACCTAGTGAAGTAAAATCTTTTGGGCATAGCATCATTCTATTAGTCCATCTATACTGACCTCCATCAGGTTGCAAACTGAATATATTTTTTTCTGCATCTACCTCTGAAAAAATATGTGGCCTTCTAGCAGTGTGTGGGACTTTCTCTATTAGTCCATCTATACTGACCTCCATCAGGTTGCAAATTCAAAATAATTTTTATCTGCATCTACCTCTGAAAAAATATTTGGGCTTCTAGCAGTGTGTGGGACTCATTGTATTAGGCCATCTATACCAAGCTCCACCAGCTTTGAAATTAATAATATTTTTTAGCTGCATCTAGCCCTGAAAATAATTTTTCCCAATAGTGGTAGCAATAGAAATATGGGGCGTGCGCCTGGCTAACAAAAATATACGCTTCATAACACAAAACACCAGCCTAGCGCACTGCATTAATAAGATGGCATCATCGTCTCTCCCAGTGTTAGGCCTAGTATTCCTGTGCCTAAAACACAATGTATGGGTCCGCGCTAGCCACTATGCTGAGGGGTATAAAGCTGCTGCTAACGCTTTATAACAATTCAATTGGCAGATTTTCACAGAGCTCTTCCACAACGCCCACCCATCGGGCAACAGTTGCCCACCCTCCCTATGGGATCTAGTGGCGAATAGTTGATGCCATTAATCAGAGCGTCAGTTGCCCCGTCAACGTGGCAAGCATACGGTAAGGCATGGGAAGAGTGGACACGACTAGTAGCAGGCAGACGGGTTGACCAATGTGAACAAGCCAGATCACAAGTCACCATAGAATTTCTCCACCAGCTAATGATGAGGGGCATATCAGGGGCGTCAGCGCAGCGGTGTCTGACCGGAGTAGCATTTCACTTCCAACTACTGAATTGGGGAGATGTGACAAAGATTCATCATCAGACAATCCATAAAAGGGTGGAAAAGGGGTCAGCCAAGTCAGGAATGTAGACGTCCTGTCCCGTGTCACTAAAACTGATTTCTCACATCTTATCCCTAACACCATTAACATGACACTCACAATTTGAAGCAACGCTAATGTCTACTGCATTTGTGATCGCCTTCTTCGGGGCGCTATGTATAAGCGAATTAGTCCCTCAATCCAAAATTACCAACAGTGGACGCTTATTACACCAGGAAGTAGTCATAGCCAATAATGCAATACGTGTACGCATACACCAATCGAAAACGGTTCCAGCGGGCAGGGGTACTTGGGTACT
Source organism: Phyllobates terribilis (assembly GCF_046119375.1). Taxonomy (NCBI): domain Eukaryota; kingdom Metazoa; phylum Chordata; class Amphibia; order Anura; family Dendrobatidae; genus Phyllobates; species Phyllobates terribilis. Next base: position 521,160,350 of record NW_027362765.1, read on the forward strand.
TCTACAACCCACAAACGGTAAAACTGAGTCGGGTAACAATAGTAAAAACATATCTAACCATCAGATCACAAAGTAATTTCTTCGTATCACACATTGATGGAACGCCATTATCAAGATACCTGTTCCAAGCTATATTTAATAAATGCATAACATCGGCAGGGAACCACCCCAAAGATTACGGGACACACTCATTCCGCATAGGTGCGGCCACGGAAGCAGCAAGAGCAGGACTGTCAGAAACGGAAGTTCAGAGGATAGGGAGATGGCGATCCACGTGTTTGGCAAGATACATAAGACCGGACTTGTTATCCTAACGTGGTTTGTTTCTTTTACAGGTGACGCTAAGCCAACAGTGTGACTGATAGGCCACTCGTGTATATATATTGGGCACAAAAAAGGGCGAAAGTCCGCCCAGGCGGGAGGAAATTAGAGTTTCATAACACATATTTCAACTGGAGAGGTATTAGAGGCCTGCTATGGCCACAAGTACTAATGGAGGTAATCAAGGTAGGGAGAGAGGCAAGAGGTCCGGTCATCTTAGTTATACAGGCCGGGGGAAACAACCTAGGTCATCACAAGAGCGCATAACTAATGGCAATAATGAAACTAGACACTGAGCGCTTCAGAGAATTTTTCACAAAATTAGCTATAGTATGGTCAGAGATTGTGCCGATAGCGGAATGGCAAGGTGCGCGAGACATCACGGCCATCGAATGGACAAGGCGGGTAATAAATATTCGGATGGCAAAATTTAGAAGAGACAGAGGCGGTGTAGTGATACGACACCGACAACTGGAAGGAGATAAAGCAGGCCTCATACGGCCCGACGGTGTTCACTTAATAGATATTGGACTGGACATATTCCTGTCAGGACTCCAGGACGGAGTGGAACAAGCGTTAAGAGTGATGGGTGGGGGTCAGAGTCCTGCATACGAGTACGCTGGATCCTCCGTGGCCTGGAAATAGAAAGGACATGTTGGAGAGTTACACTTGTTGGCCAACTTGCCAGAGTCGGGACCCAGGGCATGCTGCAACAAGCTGAATTATTTTAGAAATAAAATGCCTTTCTAATGGAATGAGTATAAAGAGTTAATAAAGCTGTGACCGATCCTCACCCATCCAGTTGTAAGAGTTACATTATTGGGTTGTCCATGAAAGGGGGGCGGTAGGGGGGCTGAGCATCTGGGTTTGGTTGGGGGTCCCCACAGTCTGCCTAGGCTAGATGCATTTAAAAATTCTTATTAGATACACAGGCGGTGCAGCTTGCTTCGCAGCTGGGCTACTACGCCCAAAGTATTGCCTAGGCTAGATGCAGTTAAAAATTCTACGCTGACTAGCAGACACTGAAGATTTGGAGCAGACCTCTGAGTAAACAGCTCTTCAGACTCAACCATCTGTGTTACCCCAAGCCATAGTGTATGTAGTTTCTTACAGTTAAAAGGGGGGGGTGCGACCCAACCCACCTGGAATTGACGATGCCAACGTCACGTAAGACACAGCAAGGGGACTCCCAAAATTGTGGCACAGACACCACTTAACCCTAGAACGCATACCTGTGGCCTTGCAGGCCCGCCCAGTTAATTGTTTTCTATTTTCTGCAAGATTGCTTTAGTTAGAATTTTGAAACTCTAGGTATTCTTCATGTATATAGTTGTTTGTCATTTGAGTTTGAGTTATTCCATGTTATTTGCACACGGGCCTAAAAGGCCCCAGGTATATGAAGGTGTAGATTTTTATGGTCATGCGTTCTAGGGTTAAGTGGCATCAATTGCCCCACTGTTGCTTAAAACGGTTGGTGAGGTGATTTTACCAAATCCCCAAGCTTTTAGTCTCCCAAGGATGACACAGGGGTAGAAATGTCCTTGCGGATCCATGATTTGTTCATCTTTATGAACGTGAGTCTGTCTACATTCTCAGTGGACAGCCGCGTGCGCTTATCTGTCAGCACACCACCAGCAGCGCTGAACACACGTTCAGAGAGAACGCTGGCTGCATGGCATGACAAGATCTCCAAGGCGTGAGTGGCGAGCTCCGGCGATTTTTCAAGATTGGAATACCAAAATGAGCAAGGGTCCAGTGACACAGTCATGGCTTCGATGTTCACTTGGAGATTCTCCTGTACCATCCTCTCTAGGCATTGACTATGTGTCAGACTTCTTGTCTCCTGTGGCCTTGCAAAGGATGGTCTAAAAAAGTGGTGAAACTATTCCACAAAATTGCTGTTACCAGCAGATACTGTGTTACTGTTACTGTTTGAGTGATGAAGACTCGACAGTCCCACCGTTGGCAAGTTAGAACTGTGAGATTCACTACGTGCACCACTGGTGTTTTGTGGAAAAGCACATGTAAGATTCTGCAACAGATACTCCTGCATTCGTCAATACCTTTTTATGGCAGGAATTATTTCGGCAAATATACTTTTGTACCGGGGATCTAAGAGTGTGGCAACCCAGTTGTCGGGATTACTTCGAATTCTGACAATCCGGGGGTCATGTTGCAGGTAGTGCAGCAAGAAGGCACTCATGTGTCTTGCGCATCCAGAAGGACCAAGTCCTTGTTGTGTTGGTAGCGAGGTAAGAATCATGCTTCCTTCCTCTGCCCTCTCCCTCCAACCTCTCACAACAGAAATGTGATCAAGGTCTCCCTCATCTGATGAGTCTTCCATGCCCATTGCCAGTTCGTCCTCCACTTCTTCCTCGGCTCCTGCACCTTCCTCAACAGTTTGGCTGCTACCATGCGCCCTGGTTAATCCCTCTCCCCCACCCTCCCATGCCTGCCGCCTTGGTGCTGCCAACCATCTGGACCTTGGAGATGTTATCCCTTCCGCATACGACTCCTCCTCTACTTCCTCCACCTCCTCTTGTCCCACCACCTGACTCCGAATTCTGTTTAACATGTGCTCCAGCATGTAAATCACCGGAATAGTCATGCTGATAATGGCATCGTCAGCACTAAACATCTTCGTCGCCATTTCAAGACTGTGCAGAAGGGTGAATAGGTCCCTGATCTGAGACCACTCCTCCAGCGTGATTTGCCCCACCTCTGGATCTCGTTGGCCCAGGCTATACGTCAGAACGTATTGCACCAGGGCTTGTCGGTGCTGCCACAGTCGCTGCAACATGTGCAGAGTTGAATTCCACCGTGTCGGCACATCGCATTTCAGCCGGTGAACTGGCAGGCCCAACGACTTCTGTAGAGATGTAAGTCGTTGAACTGCGGGATGCGAACGGCGGAAGTGAGCACACAGCGACCGTGCACTCTGCAGAAGGCCATCTAGTCCGGGATAGTGGGCTAAAAATTGCTGGACAACCAGGTTCAACACATGAGCCATACAAGGCACGTGTGTGACATTGCCCCGGCGAAGTGCCGCACCCAGGTTTGCAGCATTGTCGCACATGGCCTTCCCTGGTTGCAGGTCCAGTGGAGACAACCTTTCATGAAACTGGGTCTCCAGAGCTGACCAAAACTCCTCAGCTGTGTCTCACATTTCCCAGACATTTCAAAGTAAACACTGATGCGTTGAGCCCTGCTGCCAGCATAGTAAGGAGGTGTGCAGGATTCCTTCTGCGCAGTTAGAAAGCAGGTGGCATTACCAGACAGGCTTTGGGTGCAGGTGGAGGACCGAGAGGAGGTTGAGGAGGCAGAAGCAGTGGAGGAAGTTCGAGATAAAGAGGATTAACACACAACTCGTGGGGACGGTAAGACTTGGACAGCAGCCCCTTGTCCTGCTGTCACCATAGTTACCCAGTGCCCAGTCAGCGACATGTAACGCCCCTGTCCATGCCTTCTCGTCCAAGTGTCTGTGGTGAAGTGCACCCTGTCACACACAGAGTTTCTCAAAGAAGCGGTGATGTTGTGTGCGACATGCTAGTGGAGCGCAGGCACACCTTTCTTTGAGAAGTAGTGCCGACTGGGCATCTGGTACTGGGGCACTGTGACGGACATAAGGTCTTGAAAATCCTCTGTGTCCTCCAGGTGGAAAGGCAGCATTTCTGTAGCCAACAGCTTGCAGATGGTGAAATTCAACCTCTTAGCTTTCTCATGGCTAGGAGGAAATGGTCTTTTACTTTTCCACATCTGAGGGACCGAGGGCTGGCTGTTGTGCTTAGACTGTGTTGAGTAGGGTGTCCCCGGCAACTGCCGGACTGTGAGGAAGATGCAGGCGGATATGTTAGGTTGCCTTGATCCAAAGGTGGTGCTCTCGATGTCGGAGAGCGCTCAACACTAGCAGGTGTTTCCACTTCCCAATGAACTGACGACCTGCCAATCACACTGGCTGTTGCGGGTAAAGAGGTGGCAGGTCTGCGTCCAAAAACATGTGTGACTGCTGAGGATGAAGAGGCTGCGGATGCACAAGATGGGGCAGACGGTGGTTGGCCCAGCCGGCTAGGCCGCATTGTAGCACAGTGAGCTTCCCACTGCAACTTATGTGTTATGCACACGCCCGGGCTAAGCGGCGTGTGCGTGTGATTGTAGTGATTCCACTGGACCGTGCCGGAGAGTGAATGCCTGGAGGGGCGTGACTAAGTATTCACCCGATCCGACCAGGGTCGCACGACGGCATACGACGCCAGTGCACCAAGGAGGAACCGAGCAGAGGGACCAGGTGCTACTCCAGGACAGACCCCGGACACGGCTGTTGACCCACACAGGGGAATACAGGAACAGGCTGGTAGGCTGGCACACAGACTGGTGGGTATAGGCAGGCACGACTGGTATGCAGGCAGGGGGGTAAAGGCAAGCACAGCTAGAGTGCAGACAGGGAGGCACTAGCAGGTAGGAACACAGGCGGGATAGGACCCAGTACACACCGGGACTCAGGAACAATACAGGCAGAGGGTTACAGGCAAGCACAGCTAGAGTGCAGACAAGGCTGAGCAGGGAGGACAGGGCTCTGTTCACACGGAACAGACAGGAAGGGAAAGACAGAGCCAGATACTCACACAGTACTTGCAGAGACAACAAGCAGGAGTTAGGTACGAGTTCAGACTCTGCAGAAAAAGGAAGGGAACGGACATAGAGGCAAAACAGGTAAAGGACAGGAGAGAGTTCAGACTGGAACTGAGTGTACGGAGGAGACCGACACTGCAGAGGGATACAGGAGCGGGTCTGGGAATACGGCCCCCAGAGAGGCGGAACGAACAGGCAAGGAGCGTGTTCAGACAGGACAGACCAGACGCAGGAGCGGATCTAGGAAATCGGCCACTAAAAGGCGGAACGAACAGGCAAGGAGCGTGTTCAGACAGGACAGACCAGAGAACACAAAAAGGACACAGTTCAGACACGGGAGCTGATACCGCAAAGCAGGAGACATACAGGACTCAGTTCAGACACGGGAGCTGAAACCGCAAAGCAGGAGACATACAGGACTCAGTTCAGACACGGGAGCTGATACCGCAAAGCAGGAGACATACAGGACACAGTTCAGACACGGGAGCTGATACCGCAAAGCAGGAGACATACAGGACTCAGTTCAGACACGGGAACTGATACAAAAAGCAGGAGACAAGAGACGGGACCTGGCACCTTCAGAGTGCAAGCACACACTGAAGGAAACACTATGCTCAGGCAGGGATAGAAGGGAGCTGCTGAGCTATATACCAGGTGACAGACAGCAATAGGCTGAGGACGCACAAGGGGTGTGACCCACAGCAGGTACAAAAGGCAGGAAGTGATCGGGCGCCGCCCTTAAGCAGCAGAAACAGACACAAACAGACAGCTTGGAGGGAAGCCAGAGAGACATTCTGGACAGGAGATCAAGTGCGCCCTCTTGCACAGTGGGAGATGGACCACCATGCAAGGACGCCGCCAGGTATGTTACAGTACCTCCCCCCTTACGCCCCCTCTTCTTCAGGCCTGCCAGAATCTTCCGCAGGGAATTCGAGGGCCAGTCGTTCACTGGGTTGGAGGGGGACAGAGACTTAAGGGTAATCTCTGCTTCGAGGTACATCTTGTCAAGCTCACAGGAAGAAATAGACGGGTTATCAGGTACATAATGAGGAAAAGTCACTGTCTCTTTGTTATCTGGTGGTATCCCGGAGGATTCAGGAAACAACTGGAGGTCCTCCGCCGGGTCAGAAGAGTGCAGAGGCTCAGAGAAAACAACTGCTTCAGAGTACACTAGGTCGGACTCACTGGAGGAAGCAGGCGAGGTATCGGGTACCGAGTATAGGAAAGTCTCTGTCCATTCACCACCAGGTGGCACCCCGAAGGGTTCTGGAGACAGCTGGCGGACCTCCGCCTGGTCAGAGGGGTGTAGAGACTCACGGGTAACCTCTGCTTCAGAGTACACTAGGTCGGACTCACTGGAGGAAGCAGGCGAGGTATCGGGTACCGAGTATAGGAGAGTCTCTGTCCATTCACCACCAGGTGGCACCCCGAAGGGTTCTGGAGACAGCTGGCGGTCCTCCGCCTGGTCAGAGGGGTGTAGAGACTCACGGGTAACCTCTGCTTCAGAGTACACTAGGTCGGACTCACTGGACGAAGCAAGCGAGGTATCAGATCCAGGATATAGGAAAGTCTCTGTCCATTCACCACCAGGTGGCACCCCGAAGGATTCTGAACACAACTGGAGGTCCTCCGCCTGGTCGGAGGGGTGTAGAGACTCAGGAGTAACCTCTGCTTCGGAGTACACTAAGTTGGACTCACTGGACGAAGCGAGCGAGGTATCAGGTACAGAGTATAGGAGAGTCTCTGTCCTTTCGCTACCAGGTAGCACCCCGAAGGGTTCAGGAGACAACTGGAGATCCTCCGCCTGGTCGGAGGGGTGTAGAGACTCGGAGGTAACTACCACTTTGGGGTACCCATTGTCAGGCTCACAGGACGAAGTGGACAAAGTATTGAGTACCGGGTGTAGAGAAGTCTCTCTCCATTTGTCATCGAGTGGTATCCCGGAGGGTTCAGGAGGCAACAGGGGATCCTCCGCCAGGTAGTAGAGGTGCACAGACTCTGAGGTAACCACAGCTTTGGAGCATCCTTGGACATGCACACCGGTTAAAGAGAAAGAAGCATCTGATGCCGGGTGCAGGAAGTTCTCCTGTGTGGAGTCTGGATGGGCAGAAGTCTCTTCGGCCAGGAGAACTGGTGCACTACCCACGCACATTACCCATTGGGGTTTCTCCGGGATACAGGGAGATGAAGCTTCAGTAGGGACTTCAAGGTTGGGGTCAGGAGGTCTCAGGGAGGACAGACCCTGGCGTGACGGCTTGCCTCTAAGTCTAGCACGTCTGGGCTGCCTCTTGAGGTTGAGAGAAGTATTCTGGAAAGCGTAGTCACCCTGTGAGGATTCTGGGTGGGCAGTAGTCTCATTGGGCTGGAGGACTATTGCGCTACCCACACACATTACCCGTCGGGGCTGCTCCGGGATATTGGGAAGTGAAGCTTCAGCAGGGGCTTCAGAGTTAGGGTCCTCGAAGACCATACGAAAGGCCACCAGGAAGGCCTGCAGGTCAAGGATGACAGGATCCCATGCTTCCCATAGGGGGGTGACCCATTTCAAGGCATCACCCGCTAGGTAGTCAATCATAAAGGCCACTTTAGCCCAATCGGAAGGAAAATAGAGAGGGTAGGCCTTAAAGTGTAGCATGCATTGCTCCACAAATGCACGACACTGTCTTGGATCCCCATAGTAACGTGGCGGATCCGCAGGAACGAGGGCTGATAGATCCATCTGGACGGGTGCGTAATTCGCCTGGAACTCAGCTAAAGGGGGAAAAAAATTTATTTATTTTATTTTAATGCATGTATTCGCTGGAAAAACTTCTCAAAGAGCGAAGGCCGTGGGGCTCAACGGGAACCATGGCCTGAGCATGCTGTTATGCACACGCCCGGGCTAAGCGGCGTGTGCGTGTGATTGTAGTGATTCCACTGGACCGTGCCGGAGAGTGAATGCCTGGAGGGGCGTGACTAAGTATTCACCCGATCCGACCAGGGTCGCACGACGGCATACGACGCCAGTGCACCAAGGAGGAACCGAGCAGAGGGACCAGGTGCTACTCCAGGACAGACCCCGGACACGGCTGTTGACCCACACAGGGGAATACAGGAACAGGCTGGTAGGCTGGCACACAGACTGGTGGGTATAGGCAGGCACGACTGGTATGCAGGCAGGCGGGTATGCAGGCAGGGGGGTAAAGGCAAGCACAGCTAGAGTGCAGACAGGGAGGCACTAGCAGGTAGGAACACAGGCGGGATAGGACCCAGTACACACCGGGACTCAGGAACAATACAGGCAGAGGGTTACAGGCAAGCACAGCTAGAGTGCAGACAAGGCTGAGCAGGGAGGACAGGGCTCTGTTCACACGGAACAGACAGGAAGGGAAAGACAGAGCCAGATACTCACACAGTACTTGCAGAGACAACAAGCAGGAGTTAGGTACGAGTTCAGACTCTGCAGAAAAAGGAAGGGAACGGACATAGAGGCAAAACAGGTAAAGGACAGGAGAGAGTTCAGACTGGAACTGAGTGTACGGAGGAGACCGACACTGCAGAGGGATACAGGAGCGGGTCTGGGAATACGGCCCCCAGAGAGGCGGAACGAACAGGCAAGGAGCGTGTTCAGACAGGACAGACCAGACGCAGGAGCGGATCTAGGAAATCGGCCACTAAAAGGCGGAACGAACAGGCAAGGAGCGTGTTCAGACAGGACAGACCAGAGAACACAAAAAGGACACAGTTCAGACACGGGAGCTGATACCGCAAAGCAGGAGACATACATGACTCAGTTCAGACACGGGAGCTGAAACCGCAAAGCAGGAGACATACAGGACTCAGTTCAGACACGGGAGCTGATACCGCAAAGCAGGAGACATACAGGACACAGTTCAGACACGGGAGCTGATACCGCAAAGCAGGAGACATACAGGACTCAGTTCAGACACGGGAACTGATACAAAAAGCAGGAGACAAGAGACGGGACCTGGCACCTTCAGAGTGCAAGCACACACTGAAGGAAACACTATGCTCAGGCAGGGATAGAAGGGAGCTGCTGAGCTATATACCAGGTGACAGACAGCAATAGGCTGAGGACGCACAAGGGGTGTGACCCACAGCAGGTACAAAAGGCAGGAAGTGATCGGGCGCCGCCCTTAAGCAGCAGAAACAGACACAAACAGACAGCATGGAGGGAAGCCAGAGAGACATTCTGGACAGGAGATCAAGTGCGCCCTCTTGCACAGTGGGAGATGGACCACCATGCAAGGACGCCGCCAGGTATGTTACATTATGCTTCATATCCATGTGACGGTACATGCATGAAGTACTCAAACTATGTATTTTTTGGCCTCTACTTAACTTTTGCTGACAAATATTACAGATAACACGAGTTGGGTCATCCTTATCGATCTGAATAAATGCCCAGGCTATGCAAGGCTTAGAGCCCATGTGACCTGAAGAGCCACTACGACTTGTGGTCAGAGGCAGAGTTGTGGTTCCACCTTCCACCTCAGACCAGCAGAGGGAGCCCGTTAGGGATATAAATAGGGAAGGTGGAGCTAGGCAGTTCAGTTCCTCTGAAGAGTTCCTGCAGTAGAGAAGCCTAAGAGAGGTCAGTCTGCAGTGGAGCTCAGCCTAGTCTAGAGAACGCAGTTAATAGTTCAGCAGTGGAGCACGAGGCTCCTGCTTGCTAGATTCAGGGAGCCCAGATAGAGCTTAAGGTGTGCCGGTGCCGTAAGATCAGTGAAGCGCGGCAAGCTGCCGTTAGTGTGTATAGCCTAGTGAGGGCCCGAGTAGGCCGAAGGCGAGTGGCGAGTTAGTACATAAGGGGCAGAGGAGCTTAACCAGCTCACCCCGAAGCATTTACCGGACACAGGATCCGAGCTTACCGGTATCTCTATGACCCAGTAAGGCATAACCGGAATCCATGGAGAACTACAAGTCCCAGGATCGCTAAGGTGCTGATATGTAACAGAGCCAGGAGACGCTTAGGCCCCGCATACTGGGAGCGTGAACTCCAAGAGAAGGCCCTACCACAAGGTCAGCCAGCGCAGGACAGAGACAAAGTTAGGCCTAGCTCCAGGCAGGTCAGAAACTTACTACGCAGAGGCAAGAAACAGGAGGCCCTACACCCGCTCATTGGGGAGGATCCTGATATGCACCCTTCACCCTACAGTGCTCCGGGATGTGCCTGAATTTCCACCAGTAAAAGGTACTGAAGTGACTACCGTGTCCGTTCCCGTTCTTGCTCTGACCCAGCTGGGTCTCGCCTGTCCTGCATTCCCCCTGCATACGCTGCCCTGAGACCTAGCTCCACCTGTGGGGAGCTATACCATCGAGCTGCCTTATCACCGGCCAAAGTGGACTGCTGCAGCGCTGGTGCTTGTCACCAGATACCACAGGTGGCGTCATGAACTCTTATAAAATTAACAATTATCCACCCTTTTAAAGAGAGACCCCAGGGTACGGGCCAGGGAGCTGACCACCGCGACATCCCCAAGGCCAGGCAAATGCCCGGGTACCGAGTCATCCCCATCCCCAGGGCTAGTCACATCCTCCTCCACCTCCTCTGCTGACCTCATCGAATGTCTGACTGTGGGTTGACAGTAAATGGGATCTCCAACCTCGTCATCATCACCCTGTGTGTTATCACACCCGTCGCCCTCAGAGCCAACCTCTTCCTGCCCTGACCGAAAAGTCAAGTTGTCGCTCCAATCAGGTATTTGAGTCTCATCATCGTCTTCATCATTGTCTCCACCAACAGGAGTTACAGTTTGGGAACAAGGGTCTACATTATGCTCAGAACCTTCTTCATCTGGTCCTGGATCCAACTTATAAAGATTCTGGGCATCGGATCAGATCATTTCCTCATCTGGATTAACAGAAGCTCTGGAGCAGACCTCCGTTTCCCAGGCTATAGTATGAGTAAACAGCTGTGCAGACTCAGCCATCTGTGTTACCCCATACTCAGACGGGCAGCTGGAGACTTGGGAGCTGTGAGGAAGCAAGTGCGATTGGGGTGACACCTCTGAGGACTGGAGTATTTGTGATGTTGAAATTGAGGTGATGGAGAGCCCACTTGAAGGAGCACTTGATATCCGTTGAAGCACCTGCTGTTTTTGTGCCTCATCTAGAATTTGTAGTGATTGTTTATCCGTAAGAATGGGATCGTATCACATTGTCCACGAAAAAAAGTCGACATCTTAGTTTGGCTGGAAGATGGTCTTTCTTCTGCAGATGTAACCCCCCCACCGTGGGGGTCCTCGACCCACCGGCGGACAGGCACCAGTATTGGGATAGGGGGGCTGGCCGTCAGGGTCCACCGCGGCTCTGGCACAAACCCGGCGACACAGAGGTGGCACAGGCAGGAACGGACTGGCCGTGTCGGCTTCTCACTTTTTGGATTTTAGAAGGGCATGACATGCCTATATCTGTGTCTCCCCCTCCTTTTACTCCTCCACCTCTTTTCTTTTCGCATGACTATATGTACTTGTCACTTTTCCATGTGTTAGTTGTGTCTTCTGAGCAGTTTGTCAGCTTTTGGACACCTTTTGAAGGTGTTTTCTATGTGTTTCTATGTGTTTTTGTTTGCCTGCCATTGGTTTTAACGGTGTTTGAAGGTGTTCGACGAACAGTTCGGCGAACACACGGGTGTTCGACGAACCGAACTCGAACACTACGGGGGTGGCTCAACACTTGTTAATTGCGTTATGAAGGTGCCCGGCCGCTATACTGAAAGTGCGTCACCTGGAGAAAATCAACTTTATTTCTTCAGTCATTGAAGCGTGCCTGGGGGAGTTACAGTCACGGCTCACAGCACTGAAAGTGGCAGCTGTAACCGCACCCCAGCACTGACTGACCGGTCGCTCAGAAGTGCATCAGTGCGTAGCCGGCTGTCAGTCAGTGTCGGGGTGTGGTTACATCTGCCGCTCTCTGTGTACTGAGTGGTGACTGAAGCTGTGCCAGACACTCCTCTATGACTGAAAGCTGGTGGCTCCTCCATTGCCAGCATCCGTGGTAATCGCACTGCATTTGGATGACATCTGAGTGCAGTCCGATATTTTGCACCCATAGACTTGTATGGGTGATTGAGATCCGATTCTCGGATGCAGTTGCAGAATGATGCTATTGTTTTCTCACGCTGAATCTTCATGAGAAGATAATCGCAGATCTGAGCTGTACCAGGGAATAACACCGGTCCGAGTGCTATGCAATGTTGTATCACACAGCACTCGGCCGTGTTATATACGCTCATGTGTCCGAGCCCTTAACCTGCACATTTACCCTATATCTACAGGCTAATAGCATTTGGGGACATGACAGGTGTGGCACCCCAGGGGTCTGGTTTCCACAGTAATAGCAATATTACGTCTGTGAGCAGGTGGGAGGTTTTCCTGGTCAGACATCCTATGCATGCCACACCTCCTGCCCAGTCCTGGGAGGGGAAGAACTTCCCCTATATAAAACTAGGGCTGAGGCAGGGTTAGGGGGAGAAAGAGCAGAGAACACAGACAGAGACACAGTCTGGTCTGTAGTGGAGCAGCTATAGGAACAAGAAAGATCAGGAGCTCTGTGGGAGCTGTGCTAAAAGAGATCAGGGGCTGGAAGCTGTAGAGCTCGTCCTGATTGAAGAGTTCTTACCGGACCCGGAGTCCGAGGCTGTGGGGACTAATCCTTACCCAGCAGCAGAAACCGCCCGGCAGGGGATTTCAGGTCCTCTGGCCAAGAAACCCGAAGGCACGGTCACACGCAAGGGACCAGCACCGCGACGTGGAGCGGAAGCTACCAAAAGGCCCCGAGTCACCGGCCATACGGGTGAGCACCACACGGTACACTCAGGGACGTGGGCTACTTTTACCCGCCTCTAGCAAGGTAGCCAGAAGAGTACGATTAGTTGGGGAGGCCTACAACTCCGCCTGGCCAGGGGAGATCCCATCTGCTCGCGGACTGACCAGGCCCCGATCGCTAGCCAGTACTCCGGGAGGGTCTACCTTGTCACCAGTAAAGACCCAGAACTACACCGCACCGTCTCCGAGTGTTTCATCATCCACGTCCGCTGCCCTGAGGCCATACCCCTCCCGTTGGGGGTTATACCATCCAGGCTGCACCACCGTACCACCGGCCTCAGCGGTCCGCCCGGCAGCGGCGGTTTCATAACCACACTCAACGGGTGGCGTAGTCGAACATTCTAACATCTACTGCTAAATACTGCCACTCAGTTTGACTCCCTGGGCACGGACCGGGTCACCGCCACGAGACTACTACCCCTATCAGATCCGGCTCCGGATAGGCCCCCGCGTGCGCAACGCTACTCAGCACAGGCCCAGGGGCGCGTCAACTTTTGGCGTAGTCGGCAGGATTCCGTGCCCGCAACCACCGGGTACTGCGCGCCTGAAAAAGAGACTTTTAAACTTACCTGTGGTGAAGATTCCCGCCATCCGACGCCATCTTCTACCTCCTTCCCGCCATCCGTGGAGTATTCCCGCCGTTGGACGCCATCTTCTGCCTTCTTCCCGCCATTCGTGGAGTTTTCCCGCCGTTGGACGCCATTTTGAAGACGCCGCGCGGGAAGAAGAGGGGCGTGGACTCCGAAAAGCCCGCGAGAACTGAAGCCCCGCCTCACGTCCGGACGTTGCGTAAGGTCCTGGAAGGAGCCCAGCAGACGCCGACGTCACAGGAGCGCGACGGAAGGTCCTCGACCCTGACGATCCACTGCGGAGCCGCGGCCTACGGAAGAGGATCATCGCAAGGTAGGCCACGGTCCACTAGGGGGGAGGAAGATGTCGGATACGGAGGAGAGCTTCACTGCCGCAGCCACCGCCAGCGCCACCGCTGCAGCGGTCATGCCTTTCACGATGCCCTATATCCCGGGGGCAGCCTGGCTACCTCAGTACTCAGGGGAGTCACATACCCTGAATGACTTTAGAGAAAAGCTGGATAGCCTCTTCCAGGTGTACCCCCTCACAGAAGAGCATAAAGTGAGCATCCTGGTGGCCCAACTAACCGGGGCAGCCCAAAGGGAGGTAAAGTCCTGGCCACCTGGGAGGAGGACTGTCGCAGGGATATTAACCCGGCTGAAGGACACCTTTGATACCCGCACCTCAGCCGAGATTAAGCTTAGATTCTACGGGTGCAAACAGCGAGCACATGAGAGTATAAGAGACTATGCTTTAAACCTACAAGAGGCCCTGAGAGCCATTAAGCAGACCGACCCTGACGGCGTGGGAAACGAGGACAGGCTGTTGACCGAACAATTTATAGAGGGACTATATTGCAATGCCCACCGAACCCAGTTGCGGGCAATGGCCTTACAGGATCCTCATCTGGACTTTGCACAGTTCAAGGACAGAGCCATCCGGGTGCTCCGAGAACCGGCACCGGGTGGCGTTGTGACCCACAGGCGCCCTACTACCGCTTACCACCAGGAGGCGGCGCCCTTGTCGGCAGGGCCTGTGGGAGCTGATGCGCAGGCTTTGAACAATGACCCGGCTCCAGACCTGCACCATCAGGTCCAAGAGCTAGCTAAAAGCGTTGCCGCGCTAACCCGAACTGTGCAGTCTTTACAGGTTTCTGCTCCAGGGAAGATCCAGCTGGCATCCGGACCGGAGGACATCCCGTGGCGTCGACCAAGGAGGACCCCACCGGCCAGAGGAAGACCCAGCGACCGATACAACGAGGACGGACAACCCATCTGCCGCCGCTGCAATCAACCCGGACATATGGCAAGGTACTGTCCTTTAAACTGGCACAACCTGGGGTAGAGGGCCGACCCTAGGAATAAGATCACCAGGCCCATCGAACTGGCGTGACAAATATGTGGGAGGACGTCCAGTCTTGCCTGTGGTACTGGATGGCATTCCTATGAGTGCCCTACTTGACACCGGGTCACAGGTCACCACCATCCCGTACGTGCTCTTCAAGCAGTACTGGAATGACTCGGATATAACCCGCTACCCTGACGACGACTTGAGTATCATCGCCAGCAATGGTCAACCCGTGCCACAGATCGGATTCAAAGAGATGACCATTAAAATCGGTAGAGTCGAACTGGCAGCACAGGGACTGATCATTGTAGACATTGACAAGCGCGAGAGTCACCCAAAGATAACGCTAGGAACTAATGTGATTGAAAATTGTCTTGCAGAGGTGATTTTCATTTTACAGCAGGTTGCCAAGAACGCCAGCTCCGGCCAGCAGCGAGTGCTCCAAAAAGAGATCCGGGCACTGATGCGGCGGCAACAGGTGGAACTCTCCGGTGGTGAGATTGGAAGCGTGAGAATGTGTGACCCTTTCCCTATTGCCATGCCCCCAAAAAGTGAAATGATGATTTGGTACCGGGCAGCTATTGGTCTAAGAGGTAGAGACTACCAAGCAATGGTAGAACCCGTCTACTCAGACAGTAGGCCCACCATTCTGACAGCACGGGGGGTGGTTGATGTACGCCATGGGAGGGTGCCCGTTCGCATAATAAACATCGGGAAGAGAGAAGTACACCTGCCCCGGTATGCCACGCTAGCTAAATTGTTCACCATAAACCAGAATTCTGTACAGGCCGTGGAACCCTTGCCTCCATCTCAACCAGAGGAAGGTAACGGCTCTAAGAAAACAATAGAGGACTGGTGTCAGCAACTACATTTGGGCACTGACTCCACTCCCTCACACCAGAAACAGGGAGTCTATCGGGTGGTTCAAGAGTACGAGAGAGTGTTTAGTAAACACCCGTTAGACTTCGGGCGAGTAAAGGGGGTAGAACACCACATCCCCACGGGAGACCATCCTCCCATAAAGGAGAGATACCGACCCGTACCCCCTGCACACTACCAACACGCCAAGGGGATGCTTAGAGACATGAAGGAGGCTGGGGTAATCAGGGATAGCTGTAGCCCCTGGGCAGCTCCACTAGTCTTGGTTAAATAGAAAGACAACACCATGAGAATGTGTGTAGATTACCGGAAAATCAACCGTATCACACACAAAGATGCGTACCCCTTACCAAGGATAGAGGAGTCTTTGGCTGCTTTAAAATCTGCTAACTTCTTCTCTACTTTGGATCTCACTAGCGGGTACTGGCAGGTTCCTGTAGCAGAGGCGGACCGGGAGAAGACCGCATTCACCACCCCGATGGGACTTAGCGAGTTTACCTGCATGCCGTTCGGACTCTGCAACGCACCAGGAACCTTCCAACGGTTGATGGAATGCTGTCTGGGACACCGAAACTTCGAGACGGTCCTGTTATACCTGGACGATGTCATCGTCTACTCCAAGACCTACGAGGACCACCTGAAACACCTGGCAGAAGTGTTCGAAGCCCTGGCAAACTACGGCCTAAAGGTGAAACCCTCCAAGTGTCACCTCCTGAAACCAAAGGTGCAGTACCTGGGACACGTGGTGAGTGCTGACGGAGTGGCTCCCGACCCTGATAAGATCACCGCAATTAAGGAATGGCCAAGCCCCTCCAGCATAAAGGATGTGCGGCAGTTCCTCGGGTTGGTAGGCTACTACCAAAGGTTCATTCCGGGTTTCACCAAAATGGCAGCTCCTATGCAGGACCTCCTGATAGGCCAGTCCAGGAAGGCCAAGAACCAGAAGCCGCCCTTCAGATGGGAGAAGTTGGAAGAAGAGTCCTTCCGCCAGCTGAAGATGGCCCTCACGGGGGATGAGATCCTGGCGTACCCTGATTACAGCCAGCCCTTTATCCTCTACACCGACGCAAGTAACATCGGGCTAGGAGCCGTACTGTCCCAGATCCAGCAGGGGAAAGAACGGGTAATTGCTTACGCCAGCCGAAAACTGCGACCCACCGAAAGAAACCCTGAGAATTACAGCTCATTCAAGCTAGAATTCCTGGCAGTGGTGTGGGCAGTCACCGAACGCTTTAAGCACTACCTCGCCTTTTCCCGGTTCACCGTGTACACGGATAACAACCCGTTGACACACCTGGATACGGCAAGACTTGGTGCCCTGGAGCAGAGATGGATGGCCCGCCTGTCCAACTACGAGTTCACGATCAAGTACCGGGCAGGACGCTCCAATACCAACGCGGATGCCTTGTCCAGAATGCCAAACCTACCGGACGTAGGGGAAGATCCAGAGGAACTGGAAGAGGTTGAACTCCCCGCGTTCCACCGTCATGGGACTATCCAGTATTCCCACCGTGTAAGGAGTAAGCAATCCGCTACGTTCAACCCCTTACCTCATTACAACTGGGCGGAAACGCAAGACAGTGACCCCGCCGTCCGACTGGTGAAGGAGATGCTGACTCAGCCAGATGCCCGCCTTGACCCAGACGCTCCGGAGGAGGCCAAGCAACTGTGGATTGAGAAGAGTCGACTGTTCCTTTACAAGGGGAAGTTGTGCCGCAGAATGGTTAACTTCCGGACGCATGAACTGATCTGGCAAGTAGTGGTGCCAAGAAGAGACGCGGCTATGGTGCTGGAGGCATACCACAACGGAGCTGGGCACTTCGGATGGAAGAAGCTGGAGTTCCTGCTGCGTGCGCGGTTCCACTGGGTAGGCATGAGAGGAACCATCGAGAGGTGGTGCAGAGACTGTGGCCCATGCAACCTAAGAAGGAAGGACCGTGCCAGCCAAAAGACTCCCTTGCAGTCCATCATCACCCGACAGCCACTGGAACTGGTAGCCCTGGACCATGTGAAACTGGCTCCAAGCAGATCTTGGTATGTCTACGCCCTCACAATCGTAGATCATTACTCCCGGTTCCTGGTGGTGGTCCCGGTCAAGGACTTAACGGCTCAAACAGCAGCTAGAGCCTTCCAGCAGCACTTCTGCCATCCACACGGATACCCAGAGCAAGTGCTGATGGACCAAGGACCTGCCTTTGAAGCTGAAGTCTTCCAGGAGTTCTGCACTCTGTATGGCTGCCGGAAGATAAGAACAACACCCTATCATCCGCAAACCAATGGACTCTGTGAGAAAATGAACCAGGTGGTGATAGACCTTCTGAAAACATTGCCCCTGGAAGAACGCAATCTGTGGCCTGAGAAACTGCCTGATCTGGTGGACTTATACAACCACATCCCGGTAGGTTCTACCAACAGTACCCCGGCTTACCTAATGAGAGCAAGACCTGGTAAGCTCCCTGTTGATCTGGAGATGGGAGTCCTGACACCCGAGGACACTTCACCAGAAGCAGACTGGGACACAGAAAGGCAGCAGCAGTACCGGAAAGTACAGGAGAGCGTGGAGCGAAGTCTCTGTCAAGCTAGAGAAAGACAGGAGAAGACTTACAACCAGTATGCTCCCGCTGTTCCCCTGGTACCTGGAGAGCAGGTCTTGAAGAGGAAGAGACGCCTCCACAAGTTGGACGACCAGTGGGAGAAGGACCCGTACACCGTACTGCCCTCAAGCCATGAGAACCCGAAAGTCTGCATAATCAGTAAGGACGGAGGAGAAACCACAGCCATTGTCTCCCGAGATCACCTGAAGAAGTGTCCCGAACAGCTACGAAGCCCTGAAGAAGAACAAGAAGACCCTCGACCCGCAGAGGAAAGGGAAGATATGGTCAGTACTGTGCTCGGAGACTTCCCTCGGTCTTGGACTCAAGTCAATGGCGCTGTTGTGGTACCCGTCCTCACCTTCCTCCAACCAGCATCTCAAGTACCTACGGAGAAACAGGTAGAGCTGGAAGAGCAGCCGGTCCAGGAGGCAGAAGACCCCACACAAGCAGACCAGGAGGATCAACCCTCTGCTTATAGTGAGCCTGCCGTACCCCTAGTGAGCCAAAGAGCCCGTAGACAGCTGCCCAGTTTATCTTTGACAGCTCCTACACCCCGTAGCTCAGGACCAGTCAGTCAGCTCCGTAGGTCCACTAGAGCCACTAGAGGCCAGTTGCCCGTACGTTGGAGAATCTAAGTGTTTAGACTGTTTATTTGTATTTACCTGTTTTCTGTTACTTGTAAATAATTGTGTATTTTTAGTTATTCTATAGGTGTCGTTTAGGGATTATCCGGAATCCTTTGTACATATGTTGGAGCGTAACCCAGGAAAGGACTAAGACTGTTAAAGACTCGGGGTAGGGCAGACCCCTACCTGGTTACGGCTCCCGGTCTCTTGGTGAAATGGACACCTTTGTTTTCTTCAAAGACTGCACCAGGTTGCGGACATGCCGTGACCATCCTAATGTGTTTTTCTTTATTGTACTGTTTCTGTTTTTACTTGTTATGTTTTACAAAAATATGTTTAGTCCCGGAGTACTAAATTTCACTAGGGGGGAATGTGGCACCCCAGGGGTCTGGTTTCCACAGTAATAGCAATATTACGTCTGTGAGCAGGTAGGATGTCTGACCAGGAAAACCTCCCATGCATGCCACACCTCCTGCCCAGTCCTGGGAGGGGAAGAACTTCCCCTATATAAAACTAGGGCTGAGGCAGGGTTAGGGGGAGAAAGAGCAGAGAACACAGACAGAGACACAGTCTGGTCTGTAGTGGAGCAGCTTTAGGAACAAGAAAGATCAGGAGCTCTGTGGGAGCTGTGCTAAAAGAGATCAGGGGCTGGAAGCTGTAGAGCTCGCCCTGATTGAAGAGTTCTTCCCGGACCCGGAGTCCGAGGCTGTGGGGACTAATCCTTACCCAGCAGCAGAAACCGCCCGGCAGGGGATTTCAGGTCCTCTGGCCAAGAAACCCGAAGGCACGGTCACTCGCAAGGGACCAGCACCGCGACGTGGAGCGGAAGCTACCAAAAGGCCCCGAGTCACCGGCCATACGGGTGAGCACCACACGGTACACTCAGGGACGTGGGCTACTTTTACCCGCCTCTAGCAAGGTAGCCAGAAGAGTACGATTAGTTGGGGAGGCCTACAACTCCGCCTGGCCAGGGGAGATCCCATCTGCTCGTGGACTGACCAGGCCCCGATCGCTAGCCAGTACTCCGGGAGGGTCTACCTTGTCACCAGTAAAGACCCAGAACTACACCGCACCGTCTCCGAGTGTTTCATCATCCACGTCCGCTGCCCTGAGGCCATACCCCTCCCGTTGGGGGTTATACCATCCAGGCTGCACCACCGTACCACCGGCCTCAGCGGTCCGCCCTGCAGCGGCGGTTTCATAACCGCACTCAACGGGTGGCGTAGTCGAACATTCTAACATCTACTGCTAAATACTGCCACTCAGTTTGACTCCCTGGGCACGGACCGGGTCACCGCCACGAGACTACTACCCCTATCAGATCCGGCTCCGGGTAGGCCCCCGCGTGCGCAACGCTACTCAGCACAGACCCAGGGGCGCGTCACAGGTTTCCTTTAAAATCCTCCAAACGGTGCATCTTTCCTGTGGTGTTATTCTTCACTTTACCTTTTTTTTTTTGGGGGGGGGGGGGTCAGAGGCTTTTTTTTTTTTTTTACATACGCAGCATGCTGTAGTCGGATTTTTTTCAGACTGCCACCGACCTGATGATATTGTATCCCAAGAATAAATCCCGTTAAATCAGGCAGCGCTGCTGAATAAATTGATCTTCATAATATTGGCGCACTAGGCGGCACTAGGCAGGGAATAGTGCAGAGAATATATGCACTAGACCAAAACCGTCCCGGCCTCGGGGCCCTTGTATCCTCCTTTACATATATTACTTTATAATACTATGTTCTCTGATATAGTCAGCAAAATACGGTATATTATAAGACGCATCCCAAATTTTGGGGAGGAAAATAAATATTATCTTTTTTAATAAAATGGTGGTGCGTCTTATAGTCCACTTTTACTGTAGCTTACCAGGGGAGGGCGGCTGTGGAGGAGCGGGGTCACTGCTGCAGGAGGCTGGCGGCGGTGTCAGAAGTGGGGCGATGCTGTGGGCCCCCGGCCGGGAGGAGGGGATATTCAGTGATGCGAGGGTGCGGTGGGCCTCGGGTTTTCACAAAATGACAAAATGTCAGAGGAGTCCCCGCACTTCCCATCCTTTTCACTCTGGTGAACTTTGGGAAAATGGCCGCCAAAGGCGACACATGTGCAGATTGAGATCTCAGGAGGCGAGACCTCACTCTGTGCATGTGCCGCCTCTGGCGGCCATTTTTCCCCAAATTCACTTCTGACACCGCCGCCAGCTTCCTGCAGTAGCGACTGTGCCTTCTGGGAACCTGCTCCACAGAAGCTGCCCCCCCCCCGGTAACTACATTCGAATTATAAGGCACACCCCCCATTTCCCCCCAAATTTAGGGGGGAAAAAGTGAGTCTTATAATCTGAAAAATACAGTACGTACTAGATGGCTGGGCACCAGCAAAGCCATCTCTTTTTCTTCTTTTTTTTTCAGGAATGTAACAGAAAGCAGTTTTCATACATGAGGCCTCGTATCATGACTCACTCATTATATACTATATTACAATACATACTTCTGATTTAAAGGGAATCTGTCACCACATTTTTTACTCTACATCCAGTGATATGTCACTTACTGGGCTGCTTGCTGTTTTATCAGCAGTAGATTAACAGTAAAGGACTAGTAAACCTCCCTCCATGTAGTCCTCCATATTGATAATATCTGTATAACCCTGCCCTCACCACAGATTGGCAGTTTTCTGTGTACACTGTGCATAGGCAGAAAGCTGTCAGTGGTGGGGGTGGAGTTACTCTGAGCTCAGCATTCAGAGAACTGGTAGATCTGCAACAGATAAAGCAGTGATTTTATCAAAACTGCTGTAAATAACCCAGTAAGTGATACATCTCAGGAATCAGGGTCTCTGCCCCTACATCATGCTGCTCTGAGATGGGGCAGCAATAGCCTGGTGGCAGATTCCCTTTAATGTGTTTACATCTAGGCATTCACCAGTCCTGTGTGTGTCTTATAACCACCGTATAAGTGAGTAATATTGATATTCATTAATCTATAATTTTACTCTAAGACCAAATCTGGGGACGACTCCACTTTCTAACTTGGTGGGGGTCCGACTACCAGTACTACAGTTCCTGAGAGTGAAGGGTCCGCAGTGCTGGTTTAGTGCTGCATCCCCTCAGTTATTCTATGTAACACTGTGCTCTCAGCCATGTCTGTATTAGGCCACATTCACACGTTCAGTATTTGGTCAGTATTTTACATCAGTATTTGTAAGCCAAGACTAGTAGTGGATGACAAAATACAGAAGTGGTGACGTGTTTGTATTATACTTTTCCTCCAATTGTTCCACTCTCTGATTCTGGCTTACAAATACTGATGTAAAATACTGATGTAAAATACTGAACGTATGAACGTGGCCTTAGGTGCAGCACTGTCCCAATCACCTACATAGAGCTGTGCTGTAGTCCCTGCATAGTTGGCGGGTTTTTTCATTGAATCTTGACAATAACTATTGTTTCACTCGGTCAAATTGTCATAGTTTCCATATAACTTAGTGCGTTGCTTGGTTAAACTTTACACTAAGTTACAGTCCATAGTGCGAGCGTAGAGGAAACCCGTAAGGCTATGTTCACATGTTCTGTTTTTTCTGCATTTTTTTTCAGCAAATTTATGCAAAATCTAAGCTGCGTGTAACAGTACCAGCAAAAGCTGAGATTTCAGAAATCTCATGCACACACATTGTTTTTTTTTCCTGACTGAATTGAAAAACTGTTGTGTTTTTGAAAACTGCAGCATGTCACTTCTTTCAGTGTTTTTCCCCCATAGAAAGCAATGAGTAAGTTCAAAAACGCAGCAAAACGCAGGAATCAGGTTTTGCTGTGTTTTCAGTAAAAAAAGCATGTATGTGAAACACATTTATTTTTATGATTTTCCCAAGTTTAAACCCATAATGTCTTGATCACGGGTTTGGACATGGTGACCCTGGAGGTCTCTTCCAACTCTAACATTTTATGATTCATCACCTGAGAATGGCAGTTAGGATTAGTACATTTTAATTAAATTAGTGATGTGTGCAAAATAAACATTGGCCGACCAAGGTGTGAAATTGAACAATACCTGGTCAACTCAAAGGCTGAGTAAAGTGTGAAAGTAAACAGTGTCTTACAAACTCAGTGCTCTGCCAACATCTTAGGTAAGCTATTCCTGACCTATTCACCTCCCTTCTGTTACATTTGTAATTGTGTATTTTTTCATGAACTCATATGAACTTTTTTCTTCAGAATAGTCACTATTTTTTCAGATTTAAAAATCTTTTTTCACTATATAATTTGATCAAATTGACTTTTTTTTTTCCAAAAATGATTGTCTGGTTTCACATATGTCTTGCATTGGTGACTTGTGTTCATGCTTCTGTGCTGGAAGCAAAGCTGAACTTTGGGATCCTGAAAAACACAGCAACACCTGCTTTTTGTAAGCAGCTTCTTTACTGCCAAGAGAGCAGGTTTTGCCTGCAGAAAAAAACGCAGCAAAAATGCAACGTGTGAACATGGTCTTAGAATGTATATTGTTATGTTATCTATAACGTTTGCTTTTATTAGCTCAAATCTCAGCACTTACAGAGTCAGACTAATGTTTTTTCAGGGCCATGTTCTCCTCTTCAATCTTCATTTCTAGAAGCTGTATGTTCCTCTTCCTATTGTACATGGAAAAAATATATCTCATATTGAAATACACAAATTCCATTAATTATTACGATGTACATTAGTGACCATGACAAATTTGGCTAAATTCCTCCCTTCCCCCTTCATTCTAGGTACTTTCATTGCCAACATTTTACATTCACTACATTCCACAGTTAAATGGAATCCATCAGCAGGTGGTTACTATTTAATCTGAGAGCAGCATGATGTAGGGGCCGAGACCTTGATTCCAGCAAGATGTCATTTATTTTTAATGCACCCTACTGGTAAGTCAGCCTAAAGCCTCATTCATTTTTTTTGCATACAAGAAATAGATATTTTTATCAGTTCTCTGGATCCGATTTCAATCTATTTGTTGTTCACTCATCAGTTTGTACCATCAGTGCACCATAAGTTTTTTTTTTAATAAAATAATAGGAGGAGAAAGAGAGAAACAAACGGGTATAAAGTATATCGTAAAGTATTCTATCTTAACCCAATCATGGACCTATAAAGAAATAGAGCGGACCACCGAAGTAAACATGGTAACTGAAAAACAAGAGAAACACAATGCGAAACAAGGTCCAATTGATCTGTGAAAACATAAATCACAGAACACCGGGAAATGTAAGAACAATGCGGTAGAGGGGCACTAGGGAAGGGGGTGCGGTAAATATCACAAAGTATAGACAAGGTATGAATAATCTTATCAAGAATCCATCAGTGTAGGCTGCTATATAGTATATACATAAAGTGCGGTAATTATTAAAGTGCAAGTGCCTGAAAAATATAACAGAATTCCACTAAATACTATGTAATATCATATTAATGCCAATGGCTGAATCATATAAAGTAGTAGTGGATTTAAATAGAACAGAAAAAGTATAAATCAATAAGATACCAGGAGAATATATATCGAGCACATAGCTCACTGTTATGTATTAAGGGCAAATCAGTATGTCCCTCTATATCAAAGACATCAAAAGGAAACCAAGCAGACAGCCAAAACATTGATGTATATAATGCACAGCAACTACTTACATCCACTATGGATAATAGCACACTCCTCATTGGCGCACACCCCGATGCGCGTTTCGGCACAGCTGCATTCGTCATTTCGCCCCCCCACTGCTCTATTGAATAACATTGGTTTGAATGCTATCTAATAAAACAATTGGATAGCACTCGCCCAATGTATATGATAGTGCAACCCTAAATGCTAAAGTTCTGTTTGCCCGCTGCTGCCAGGACCTAGAAGATAATTGGCAGAAAAAAGACCCCGTGGTCCATCTTGTCTATATCTTTTCCCTTTTTAAATTTACAATAGATGATTATTCCAGACATTTAATTTAATTTACTGGTGATTTCCTAACTATGTACCACAAAGTGAATATTGTAAACATTGATAGCAAACAAATAACAATATTGCAGTTGTTTTGCATTTTGTCTTCTGCAGCCTCCATAAGTTCTAATACACTGCAGGCTGCTCAGTCCTGTTCACTGAGAAAACTAATATATCAAAAAGGAGGTCAGTAGATTACAACTTCCGATTCAGGATACAACATCAACAACTAAACTCAAGCCGAATCAGCCCAGTTTCAAGGAAGATATGAATGCCATTATTAAAATTAAATCATTTTTATTTCCAATAATTTGTTAAAAAAAATTTAGATATAAAAAAACGGTACTTTCAAAAATCACAAAGTCAAATCTCAATTACAAGCTTGTATTATTATAGTAAGTTGGCCTTGTACACAAAGTCTGGAAATATAGGTGACACCAGCCTAATTAAAATGCGAGCATCTTTCTCCCTGGCAGACGCAGGGGGTGATTAGACGCAGGCTTGCAGTAGTTTGCGTGTAGCTGTTGAGACTGCTTCCTGAGCTTCAAAGGGAAACCTCTAGTCTCGCCGGCACCCATACGAAATATGGAATAACTGAAGTTCCATAATTCTGATCATAATGGGACCTATATTTTTAGTGGCAGGGTCAGCCGAGGAGCGGCTGAAAACCTCTCCGTGGAGCTGTAGCGCAAAAGCACCAGAAGAGCAGACCACAACGGCGCAATGTGTGGTCTCTAAATGAAGGTAAAATCATAATAGAAATTATGGTACCACTTTTGGGCTTCTGGGATCAACCAGCGATAAGTTATCCCAAAAAACAGATTTTTAATACAAACATGAAGGGTGGAGCCAAGCCCACATGATATCAGCACAGGAGAGGTGTGGGCAGATCTCTCCCTTCAGCATAAAATAGTTTGCTGAGGTTGGAGATTCATTCATTGTCAGAGGGGTATAAGGACTATAAGCAACGGATCCTGTTCGATAACAGCCTTATCAAATCGGGGAGCCCCTCCTCCACCTATATTGAATCGTCTCAGCGATCATATAGTAAATTTCTTCCTTAATCCTTATTATTTTGTGTAACTGCTTAGGTATTTTAATGTCTCCTTTGTAAAATCCTTGTATATATTTTTCCTAAACACTGCCTTCCTTTTGGATTAAACATAAAATTGAATAGTTCTGTTTCTTTTGTCCTGTAATCTTTCCCTCCCCCAAAGCCATACGCTACCAGAATGCAGGCATTCGCCCAGGCCTGTATTATATTTCAAAGCTGGACGATGGTAGCAGCGAATAATATTAATAATCGGGCTATTGTAAAGCTGACAGTGACCTACAGAGGGCGTAAACACGTATTCCATGCATTGGAATCCCGAGGTGTGACGCCATACGCTCACTGGTCACTTGCCGATACCTAAGTAGAGAGTAGTCTGGATCGTATGCTCGTGATTCCGGACGAAATACATGACACAGTGACGGCACGGTGAGATATTGCATGATCTCCCTGATGTCGCTGCTGTGGGAAAACCTGACAGCACCCAATTCTGACTCCATAAACTAATAATATCTCCCAATTATGGACCTAATGTCATCAATTCGGTACCCCATACACTTATAATATCCCCCATTCTCGCCCCTATAAACTTATAATGTCTTCCACTTATAATTGTCTTCCATTAAAGGCTAACAAATATATATGTCCGCAAGAGAATCCACCAAAATAGGACTAACTTAAAAATTCCCTAAAATCACAATTTTATTATTTGTACAATAAAAAACACTTAACTGAACCACAAACAAAAAAAACTTAGCTATACATACTGTACCTTGTGTGTCTTTATCAAATGAGTATGACAAAGATATATGTATTGTCCTATGTATAATTCCTTAAAGGGGTTTTTCCATGAACAAAAGTTCATATTAATCAATAGATCTTGGAATGCTAATAATTTCCACAATTGGATGTGTTTAAATAAAATGTCCCTGTGCTGAGATAAACTTATAAATTTGCCCCTGCTGTGCACTGTGTAATTGCCGTGTCTGACCGTGTACAGAACACGGTCTGATCATACCACAGCTCCTGGGCAGGGGAGGAAGCAAAAGAGTATACAGACAGGACAACACTGGATCACAGCTGATTCTTTCCTTGAAGTGAAACTTTGTTTAAAAAACAGGCAGTGAAATGTTTATATTTTTTTATAATTTTATATAAGATTATCTCAGCACAGGGACATGCCCTGTCATGGCCAAGAAAAACAGGACACAAAAATGTTAATCCTTAGAGCTATTACTCCTACAGTAGCAAAACCTTACAATTAGCATAGCGATACTTTATGAGGAGTTATGTTCCTTGTCCATTTTGATACACAAACACTTAGTTCATCAGGATTGTGAGGGGACTGTAGATCACATTCCCTGTGACGCCTGGATAGCAGCTGATGCAAAATGTTTGTACCCGGCTGTAGATGACATAGCGATAATGCGCTAAGTTTATAGTCACCTATGATGCTAATCACAGGACACACCTTAGTTTCCGTAAGCTCAGTCAAACAAAAACAGCTATTGTCCATAGCAACCAGCAATACTTGCGATTCTCTGCACGCGGCCTGTGCATTTAATCAAGATGACCTATGTCAAGGCTCACCGGAACAGATTGCAATTTGTAACGGATCCGTTTTTTACTCACTGGATCCAGTATGAAAAAGTGATCTGTTAAAAATTAAAGAAAATGGCTAATTAACTGATCCATTTTCCATGCTAAGCATCTCTGGGAACTCCTTCAAGATTGTTGGAAGACCATTTCCGGTGACTACCTCTTGAAGCTCATCAAGAGAATGCCAAGAGTGTGCAAAGCCGTCATCAAAGCAAAAGGTGGCTACTTTGAAGAACCTAGAATATAAGACATATTTTCAGTTGTTTCACACTTTTTTGTTAAGTATATAATTCCACATGTAGTAATTCCACATAGTTTTGATGCCTTCAGTGTGAATGTACAATTTTCATAGTCAAGAAAATACAGAAAAATCTTTAAATGAGAAGGTGTGTCCAAACTTTTGGTCTGTACTGTATTTTACTTCATGATAGTGGTTAAAATTTTTTCCATAAGACTTGCGTTTACTTGTGAAACAAAACGGAAATTTGGTGAAAATTTTGAAAATTTTGCAATTTTCAAACTTTGAATTTTCATACCCTTATATCAGAGAGATATGTCACACAAAATAGTTAATAATCAACATTTCCCACATGTCTACTTTACAGCAACACAATTTTGGAACCAAAATTTTTTTTTCTTCAGAAGTTATAAGGGTTGAAAGTTGACCAGCGATTTCTAATTTTTCCAACAAAATTTACAAAACGATTTTCTTAGGGACCACATCACATTTGAAGTGACTTTGAGGGGCCTTTATGACAGAAAATACCCAAAAGTGACACCATACTAAAAACTGCACCCCTCAAAGTGCTCAAAACCACATTCAAGAAGTTTATTAACCCTTCACGTGCTTCACAAGAACTGAAGCAACATGGAAGGAAAAAATGAACATTTAACTTTTTTTCATAAAATGTTTACTTCAGACCCAATTTATTTTTTTCACAAGTGTAGCGAGAGAAAATGGACCACAAGATTTGTTGTGCAATTCCTCCTGAGTAAGCTGATACACCATATGTGGGAGAAAACCACTGTATGGGCGCACGGCAGGGTTCGGAAAGGAAGGAGCACCATTAGACTTTTTGAATGTAAAATTTGATTGAATAATTAGCGGACGCCATGTCGTGTTTGGGGAGCCCCTGATGTGCCTAAATAGTGGAAACAAGTGACACCATTTTGGAAACTAGACCCCTTAGGGAACTTATCTAGGTATGTGATTGACGCGCCTCCTGGGCCTGTGCTGTGCAGGGGATACCCGGAGCCGGATCGCTGGGGGTTGTAGTCCTCCGTGGCTGTGACCCGGTCCGTGCCCAGGGCGGTCAAACCAGTGGCAGTCTGAGTGTGATAACAAATGTCCGACTACGCCACCCGTGGATTGCGGTCAGTGGGGACCGCCGCTGCGCTGCAGACCGCTGAGGCTGATGTTGTATGCGCAGCCAAGTATGGGATAACTCCCCACGAGAGAAGTATTGCCTCAGGGCAGCTAGTGTGGATGATGAGAGTAATGGTGTGAGCGTCCCAGTACTGATGGTGCTGGTGCGGCGATGAAACACAGAGACGTGTGGTGCAGTTCAGGGTCTTTACTGATGGAATAACTCAGACCCTCCCGGGAGTATTGGTTAGCAGTAGGGGCCTGGTCAGTCTGTAAGCAAGTAGGATCTCCCCTGGCCAGGTGGAGTTGTAGGCCTCCCCGACTATCTGCACTCTTTCCTGGCTACCTTACTCTATGCGGGTAGAAGTAGCCCACGTCCCTGAGTATACCGTGTGGTGCTCACCCGTATGGCCGGTGACTTGGGGCCTTCCGTTAGCCTCCGCTTCACGATGCCGGTGCTGGTCCCTTGCTTGTGACCGTGCCTCCGGGCTTCTATGGCCAGAGGACATGGAATCCCCTGCCGGTTGGATTCTGCTGCTGGGCCTGGATGTCCCCACAGCCTCGGACTCCGTGTCCGGGTTTAGTGTCTTCAGCCAAGGCGAGCTTTCTTAGCTTCCAGCCTCTGGCACTCGCTCCTGCTCCTACAGAGCTCCTAGTTCTTGCTTTCCCTGTCCAGGCTCTGACTCTCAGACTCTGTCTGCTCTGCTTGTTCTGCAGGCTCTGTCTGGGACTTCACTACCTAATCCCACCCCAGACCCAGTTTATAAGGGCAGATTCCTCCCCTCCCAGGTCTGGGCGGGCGGTGTTGCATGCTTAGGGCTCCTGACCAGAGAAACCTCCCACTTGCTGTCAGACATAATATTTCTATTACTGTGGCAACCAGAACCCTGGGGTGCCACATTCCCCCCTAGTAAATTTTAGTACTCCGGGACTAAACACATTTTTAAAGAAACATAAATACAAGGGTATAAATGATAATACAATAACATATTTACAAGAAGCTTTAGTTCTTTAAAGGTCACGGCGTGTCCGCAACCGGGTGTCCATATCACCCAAGGTGAAGTTTGTGAACCAAGAGGGTGTCCATGTCACCCAAGGTGAAGCTTTAAGCGAAGTAGGGGACCTGTCCAAAGCAAACCCCCTGGGTTGGCCTTGGGCGTGGCTGCAAGGCTGAAGCTAGCTACTTTGGGCCGCAAGGAGGCCACGCCAGACAGGTTTTCTCTTCCGCGGCCGTCTTCGCAAGAGGCACAATGTGCAACTATCTACAAAACTGTTCCGGTTATCCAGCGTCCATAACCTGTTAGTCCAAATAAATCTGCAGGGTAACTGAGAAACATAATTAATAGCAGGCAACAACAAAAACCATCAACATTTCTCAATAAACAGGTACATTTACAGTGCATTGCTTTATATTTTCCAGCGAGCGGGCATCTGACCTCTAGTGACTCTAGTGGACCTACGGAGCTCACTAACTGGTCCTGCACTACAGGGTGTAGGAGGTGTTATGGGCAAGCTGAGCAGCTGTCTGCGTACTCTTTGGCTCACTAGGGGCACGGCAGGCTCACTACTAGCAGAGGGTTGATCCTCCTGCGCTGCTGGTGTGGACTCTTCTGCCTCCTGGGCCGGCTGCTCTTCCAGCTCTACCTGGTTTTCTGTAGGCACTTGAGGGGCTGGCTGGAGAAAGGTGATGATGGGCACCATGATAGCGTTGTTTACTTGTGTCCAGGACCGGGGAAAGTATCCGAGTACGGTGCTGATCATTTCCTCCTTTTCCTCTACGGGTTGAGGGTCTTCCTGATCTTCATCCGTGCTTTGCAACTTCTCGGGGCACTTTTTCAGGTGGTCTCTGGAGACAGTGGCTGTGGTCTCTCCTCCATCCTTGCTGATGACGTACACCTTTGGATTATTGTGGCTTGAGGGCAGTACGGTGTACGGGTCCTTTTCCCACTGGTCGTCCAACTTATGGAGCCGCCTTTTTCTTTTCAAGACCTGCTCTCCAGGTACCAGGGGAACAGCGGGAGCATGTTGGTTATAAGTCCTCTCCTGCCTTTCTCTTGATTGGCAGAGACTTTTCTCGACGCTCTCCTGTACTTTCCGGTACTGCTGCTGCCGTTCTGTATCCCAGTCTGTCTCTGGCGAGGTGTCCTCGGGTATCAGGACTCCCATATCCAGGTCAACAAGCAGCTTACCAGGTCTTGCTCGCATTAGGTAAGCCGGGGTACAGTTGGTGGAACCTACCGGGATGTGGTTATACAGGTCCACCAGATCGGGCAGTTTCTCAGGCCACAGACTGCGTTCTTCCAGGGGCAATGTTTTTAGCAGATCTATCACCACCTGGTTCATCTTCTCGCAGAGTCCATTGGTTTGGGGGTGATAGGGCGTTGTTCTTATCTTCTTGCAGCCATACAGGTTGCAGAACTCCTGGAAGACCTCCGCTTCGAAGGCTGGTCCTTGGTCCGTCAGCACTTGGTCCGGGTACCCGTGTGGGCAGCAGATGTGCAGCTGGAAGGCTCTGGCTGCTGTCTGAGCCGTCAGGTCTTTGACAGGGACCACCACCAGGAACCGGGAGTAGTGATCCACGATGGTTAGGGCGTAGACATACCCGCTTCTGCTTGGAGCCAGTTTAACATGGTCCAGAGCGACCAGTTCCAGCGGCTACCTGGTGATGATGGGCTGCAGGGGAGTCCTCTGGCTGGCACGGTCCCTTCTTCTTAGATTGCACGGGTCACAGTCTCTACACCACCTCTCAATGGCTCCTCTCATGCCTATCCAGTAGAACCGTTCACGCAGCAGGAACTCCAGCTTCTTCCATCCGAAGTGCCCTGCCCCATTGTGGTAGGCTTCCAGCACCATAGCTGCGTCCCGTCTCGGTACCACAACCTGCCAGATCAGTTCATGTGTCCGGGAATTGACCATTCTGCGGCAGAACTTCTCCTTGTAGAGGAACAGTCTGCTCTTCTCCGTCCACAGTTGCTTGGTCTCTTCCGGAGCATCTGGGTCCAGGCGGGCGTCAGCCTGGGTCAGCATCTCCTTCACCAGACGGACTGCGGGGTCACTGTCTTGCGTCTCCGCCCAGTTGTAGTGGGTTAAGGGGTTGAACGTAGCGGATCGCTGGCCCCTCACACTGTGGGAATACTGGGTAATCCCATGACTGTGAAACGCAGGGAGTTCGATCTCTTCCAATTCTTCTGGATCCTCCCCTTCGTCCGGTAGGTTTGGCATCCTGGACAGGGCGTCCGCGTTGGTATTGGAGCGCCCCGCCCGGTATTTGATTGTGAACTCATAATTGGACAGGCGGGCCATCCATCTCTGCTCCAGGGCACCCAGTCTTGCAGTGTCCAGGTGTGTCAACGGGTTGTTGTCCGTGTACACGGTGAACCTGGAAGAGGCAAGGTAATGCTTGAAATGTTCGGTTACTGCCCACACCACTGCCAGGAACTCTAGCTTGAACGAGCTGTAATTCTCAGGGTTTCTTTCCGTGGGTCGCAGTTTTCGGCTGCCGTAAGCAATTACCCGTTCTCTTCCCTGCTGGATCTGGGACAGTACGGCTCCTAGCCCGATGTTGCTTGCGTCCGTGTGGAGGATAAAGGGCTGGCTGTAATCAGGGTGCGCCAGGATTTCATCCCCCGTGAGGGTCATCTTCAGCTGGCGGAAGGACTCCTCTTCCAGCTTTTCCCATTTGAAGGGTGGCTTCTGGTTTTTGGCCTTCCTGGACTGGCCAATCAGGAGGTCCTGCATAAGAGCTGCCTTCTTGGTAAAACCGGGAATGAATCTTCGGTAGTAGCCTACCAACCCGAGGAACTGCCGCACTTCCTTTATGCTGGATGGTCTTGGCCAGTCCTTAATCACGGTGATCTTGTCAGGGTCGGGGGCTACTCCGTCAGCACTCACCACGTGTCCCAGGTACTGTACCTTTGGCTTCAGTAGATGACACTTTGAGGGTTTTACTTTTAGGACATAGTTTGCCAGGGCTTCAAACACTTCTGCCAGGTGTTCCAGATGGTCCTCATAGGTCTTGGAATAGACGATGACGTCGTCCAGGTATAGTAGGACCGTCTCGAAGTTCCGGTGTCCCAGACAGCATTCCATCAACCGTTGGAAGGTTCCTGGTGCGTTGCAGAGCCCGAACGGCATACAGTTAAATTCGCTGAGTCCCATCGGGGTGGTGAATGCGGTCTTCTCCCGGTCCGCCTCTGCTACAGGAACCTGCCAGTACCCGCTAGTGAGATCCAAAGTAGAGAAGAAGTTAGCAGATTTTAATGCAGCTAAGGACTCTTCTATCCTTGGTAACGGGTACGCATCTTTGTGTGTGATACGGTTGACCTTCCTGTAGTCTACACACATTCTCATGGTGTTGTCTTTCTTTTTCACTAAGACTAGTGGAGCTGCCCAGGGGCTTCAGCTGTCCCTAATTACCCCAGCCTCCTTCATGTCTTTTAACATCCCCTTGGCGTGTTGATAGTGTGCAGGGGGTACTGGTCGGTATCTCTCCTTTATGGGAGGATGGTCTCCCATGGGGATGTGATGTTCTACCCCCTTTACGCGCCCGAAGTCTAGCGGGTGTTTACTAAACACTCTCTCGTACTCTTGAACCACCCGATAGACTCCCTGTTTCTGGTGTGAGGGAGTGGAGTCAGTACCCAAATGCAGTTGCTGACACCAGTCCTCCATTGGTTTCTTAGAGCCGTTACCTTCCTCTGGTTGAGATGGAGGCAAGGGTTCCACGGCTTGTACAGAGTTCTGGTTGATGGTGAACAATTTGGCTAGCGTGGCATACCGGGGCAGGTATACTTCTCTCTCCCCGATATTTATGATGCGGACGGGCACCCTCCCATGGCGTACATCGACCACCCCCCGTGCTGTCAAAATGGTGGGCCTACTGTCTGAGTAGACGGGTTCTACGATTGCTTGGTAGTCTCTACCTCTCAGACCAATAGCTGGCCGGCACCATATCATCATCTCACTTTTCGGGGGCATAGCAATAGGGAACGGGTCACACATTCTCACGCTACCTATCTCACCACCAGATAGTTCCACTTGTTGCCGCTTCATCAGTGCCCGGATCTCTTTTTGGAGCACACGCTGCTGGCTGGAACTGTTCTTGGCAACCTGCTGCAAAATAAGAATCACCTCTGCAAGACAGTTTTCAATTACGTTAGTACCTAGGGTTATTTTTGGGTGACTCTCGCGACGGTCAATGTCCACAATGATCAGTCCTTGTGCCGGCAGTTCAACTTTACCGACCTTGATGGTCACTTCTTTAAATCCTATCTGGGGCACGGGCTGACCATTGCTGGCTATAATGCTCAGGTCGTCATCTGGGTAGCGGGTTATGTCCGAGTCATTCCAGTACCGCTTGAAGAGCACGTACGGGATGGTGGTGACCTGTGACCCGGTGTCCAGTAGGGCACTCATAGGAATGCCGTCCAGTACCACAGGCAAGACTGGACGTCCCCCTACGTACTTGTCACGCCAGTTTGATGGGCCTGATGATCTTAAGCCTGGGGGTTGGCCCTCTACCCCAGGTTGTGCCCGTTTAAATGACAGTACCTTGCCATATGTCCGGGTTGATTGCAGCGGCGGCAGATGGGTCGTCCGTCCTCGTTGTATCTGTCGCTGGGTCTCCCTCTGGCTGGTGGGGTCCTCCTCAGTCGGCGCCACGGGACGTCCTCTGGTCCGGATGCCAGCTGGATCTTTCCTGGAGAAGAGACCTGTAAAGACTGTACAGTTCTGGTTAGCGCGGCAACGCTCTTAGTCAGCTCTTGGACCTGATGGTGCAGGTCTGTAGCCGGGTCATTGTTCAAAGCCTGCGCATCAGCTCCCACAGGCCCTGCAGACAAGGGCGCCGCGTCCTGGTGATAAGTGATAGCAGGGAGCCTGTGGGTCACAGCGCCACCTGGTGCCGGTTCTCGGAGCACCCGGATGGCTCTGTCCTTGAACTGTGCAAAGTCCAGGTCAGGGTCCTGTAAGGCCATTGCTCGCAACTGGGTTCGGTGGGCATTGCACAGTAGACCCTCAATAAATTGTTCGGTCAACAGCTTGTCTTCATTTCCCACGCTGTCAGGGTCTGCCTGCTTAATGGCTCTCAGGGCCTCTTGTAGGTTTAGAGCATAGTCTCTTATACTTTCATGTGCCCGTTGTTTGCACCCGTAAAATCTTAGTTTTATCTCGGCTGAGTTCCGGGTGTCAAATGTGTCTTTCAGACGGGCTAGTATCTCTCTGACAGTCGTCTTCTTCCCAGGTGACCAGGATTTTACCTCCCTTTGGGCTGCCCCGATTAACTGAGCCACCAGGATGCTTACTTTTTGCTCTTCCATGAGGGGGTATACCTGGAAGAGGCTATCCAGTCTTTCCCTAAAGTCACTCAGGGTATGTGACTCCCCTGAGTACTAGGGTAGCCAGGTTGCCCCCGGGATATAGGGCATGGTGAATGGCATGACCGCTGCAGCGGTTGCGCTGGCGGCCGGTGTGGCGGTGGAGCTCCCCTCGGTGTCCGACATCCTCCTTCCCCCCTAGTGGACCGTGGCCTACCTTGCAATGCTCTTCTTCCGTAGGCCGCGGCTCCGCAGTCAATCGTCGGGGTAGAGGACCTGGCGTCGCGCTCCGATGACGTCAGTGTCGCTCTTCCCCCCTTCCAGAACCTTGCGCAGCGTCAGTGTGTGGGGCGGAGCTTCGGATCTCGCGCGCTTTCGACGTCCACGCCCCTCTTCTTCCCGTGCGGCATCCCGAAGATGGCGTCCGAAGGCGGGAAGCCGCTGCGGATGGCGGGAAGACGGCAGAAGATGGCGGGAAACGACCCAAGATGGCGTCCGATGGCGGGAAACGGCTCCGGACGGCGGGAAACTTCGCCACAGGTAAGTACAAAAGTCTTTTTCAGGCAAGCAGTACCCGGTGGTTGCGGGCACGAAATCCGGCCGACTAAGCCAAAGTTGATGCGCCCCCTGGGCCTGTGCTGTGCAGCGGATACCCGGAGCCGGATCGCTGGGGGTTGTAGTCCTCCGTGCCTGTGACCCGGTCCGTTCCCAGGGCGGTCAAACCAGTGGCAGTCTGAGTGTGATAACAAATGTCCGACTACGCCACCCGTGGATTGCGGTCAGTGGGGACTGCCGCTGCGCTGCAGACCGCTGAGGCTGATGTTGTATGCTCAGCCAAGTATCGGATAACTCCCCATGGGAGAAGTATTGCCTCAGGGCAGCTAGTGTGGATGATGAGAGTAATGGTGTGAGCGTCCCAGTACTGATGGTGCTGGTACGGCGATGAAACACAGAGACGTGTGGTGCAGTTCAGGGTCTTTACTGATGGAATAACGCAGACCCTCCCGGGAGTATTGGTTAGCAGTAGGGGCCTGGTCAGTCTGTAAGCAAGTAGGATCTCCCCTGGCCAGGTGGAGTTGTAGGCCTCCCCGACTATCTGCACTCTTTCCTGGCTACCTTACTCTATGCGGGTAGAAGTAGCCCACGTCCCTGAGTATACCGTGTGGTGCTCACCCGTATGGCCGGTGACTTGGGGCCTTCCGTTAGCCTCCGCTTCACAATGGCGGTGCTGGTCCCTTGCTTGTGACCGTGCCTCCGGGCTTCTATGGCCAGAGGACATGGAATCCCCTGCCGGTTGGATTCTGCTGCTGGGCCTGGATGTCCCCACAGCCTCGGACTCCGTGTCAGGGTTTAGTGTCTTCAGCCAAGGCGAGCTTTCTAGCTTCCAGCCTCTGGCACTCGCTCCTGCTCCTACAGAGCTCCTAGTTCTTGCTTTCCCTGTCCAGGCTCTGACTCTCAGACTCTGTCTGCTCTGCTTGTTCTGCAGGCTCTGTCTGGGACTTCACTACCTAATCCCACCCCAGACCCAGTTTATAAGGGCAGATTCCTCCCCTCCCAGGTCTGGGCGGGCGGTGTTGCATGCTTAGGGCTCCTGACCAGAGAAACCTCCCACTTGCTCTCAGACATAATATTTCTATTACTGTGGCAACCAGACCCCTGGGGTGCCACATGATGAACACCTTGAACCCCCAACGCCTTCACAGAAGTTTATAACATTGAGCCATAAAGATAAAAATTTCACATTTTTCCCATAAAAATGTTTTTCAGTACCCAATTTTGCGTTTTCAAAAGGGTAACCGGAGAACTTGTCCCATACTGCATAGAAGTTTATGTTAGAACCCTCCTGTTTGTTTTTTCCATCTTGTGTTTTGCGGTCACGCGACCATCTGCCTTTATATTCCAGCTCCGCCCTTTTGGCTGAGCTGGACTTCAGTGTTTGGAAGAGAAAGGGAGAAAAAGCGCTCTATGTGAAGGACCTGATCGGTAGATGTGATGGAAACAGACAAAAGGCCACTCACCTGTTGGAGTTGTGCACCCCTGCACAACTCTGGTGTTAGTGTGGAAATGGAAGGAGCAGGCACGTCTCACCGCAAGGTACAGGTAGCTTGGCACACCACGTGCCGTGTGCTGCAGACCGCCGCTCATGCTCACCGTTTCCGGGTTCCAAAATTGCAGGCCACGTGTCCGCCCACAGATCACATGACTCAGGATCAGATGTGCATCACCACAGGTCCTGAAAGCTAGGAGAGTGCAGCCCCCAACCGCAGGTCCTGAGTTGAGCAGCCAAAGGGGAAGTTAATAGTGGTGGGATTTAAGAATGATTGACTAAAAGCTGCTCCTGCCACTAACCCCGAAGTGGGATTGAAAGTGGTCCAAATTATAGACCGCTTTTTTATTTAATTTGGACTTCAGTGTTTGACTGTTTCTCTAGCTAGGTGCTTCTGTGCCTTTCTCTGTCAGTTCATTTGGTCCTTCTGGGACCTCTAGTACTTTTTTGTCTGTTTGTCTTTTTATGTTCTGCAACAACTTCTCTGTTTAGGAGGTGTCACATTTTTGTTCCAGTCCTTAGTTCTTTTAGGGACCCCTCCCCTTATGCTATAGGTCTTCGTTCAGACTAGCCGAGGACTAAGGCGGGTCTGTTCGCTAGGAACAGGCAGCCCGCTACATCGTAGGGATTCAGCTTAGTTTTACTGTAGGGACAGTTTTCCCTTTTCTTTCCTTAGTACTTGTTGCAGATCATAACAGTTTATAACAGAGCCTTGAAATTAAGAAATCAAACTTTTTTTCCACAAAAATTTACTTTTAGCCCCAATTTTTTTATGTTCACAAGGGTAACAGGACAAAATGGACCACAAAATTTGTTGTACAATTGCTCCTGAGTAGTGTTGAGCATTCCGATACTGAAATATCGGGTATTGGCCGATATTCGCGGTATCTGAATTCCGATACTTAATTCCGATACTTTTAGAATATCTTATACCGGTATCGGAAGTTCCCATAATGCAATGAGCCAGTTTCATTTTATTCAGCCAATGAGGATCCTAAGAAGTGTGGGCACAACCTGTTAGGCATGTTGACTAATGGCATGGCTGTGATTGGCTGCTGAAATGATGTCATGATGCACTATAAAAGCCGCCGCCGCCATTTTGAGCTCACTCTGCTGTGAATTCAGTTAGGGATAGGACGCTGTTGTTCTGAGGGACAGTTTTAGCTACCTATTTGCTCTATTCTGCTTTACCCAAGCTACTTTATAAATCGCTGTGCCTTGCAGCGCTAGTGCACAGTTCTCTGTGCTGTTCACCGCTGTCTGCAAGGTCTGTGTGTGTGAGTGCAGCTCACGCTGTAGTGTGTGCTTCAGCCACGTCTGGTTGTAGTGCGCTCAGTGTGCGTCACTGCCTCATACATTGTACTTTTTTGCTAATTGATCATTTTTCCTGATTTCTCCTATTAGTGTGGTGGTTCCATCCGTATCCAGCTAAATTGGTTCCAAACACACTATATAGGAGTAGATAGAGAATTTTTTTTATGTCTTGCAGCGCTAGTGCACAGTGCTCTGCATCTGCACTGTTCACCGCTGTCTGCAAGGTCTCTGTGTGTGAGTGCAGCTCACGCTGTAGTGTGTGCTTCAGCCACGTCTGGTTGTAGTGCGCTCAGTGTGCGTCACTGCCTCATACATTGTCCTTTTTTGCTAATTGATCATTTTTCCTGATTTCTCCTATTAGTGTGGTGGTTCCATCTGTATCCAGCTACATTGGTTTCAAACACACTATATAGGAGTAGATAGAGGAGCCTTTCTGCAGCATTGTGCCATGCAGCCCCAGCCAGATTAGTATTAGCCTATTTTTTGTAGCCTCATCTATTGCATTGTAGGTTACCTTCCTACATTGTAATAGCTACAAAAAGTTTGTGATACTATCGGTATTACATCTTTGGGCACATCCAGTGTCTTTTTGTGACAAAAAAAAATAAATAAAGTTCACTAAACACTCCACTTTACAGTTGTGTAGGCCACATTAGCTCATATTAAAGTCTTGTCCACACTTTATAAAATTAGTGTTTCTTATACCTGTTAGCAGCTGTTCAGGAATACGCACGCTAAGCCCTTAGTACTTTTCTGCCTATCTTTATCAGTCTACCAAGATGAAGAAGACAGGGAGTAAGGCATGTGGTCGTGGGCGTGGGCGTCGAGTTTCTGCAGGGAGAGGACGTGAGGATTCTGTGCCTGCAAGGAGAGGATGTGGGGATTCTGTGCCTGCTGCGGGCACCAGTGACTCAGCATCCCCCAGTTTTACCAGGGAACAGTCCTTTATGCGCAGCTTTGTAGGAGCTAGCCGTACCCCACTGCTGCGGGAGGACCAAATTGAAGCAGTTGTCGGATGGATGGCAGCTAACACATCGACTTCAATTAGTTCCAGATCCTCTCAGGTCCTGAGCACTGAAGAGCACCCATCTGTCTCTTCACCACCTGCCAAATTGCCCAGGCAGTCAGAGAGCCCTGAACAGGAGCCATCTCTACTTCTGTTCTCTGAATCTCTTGGCTTGGAAAGAGGGGGCCAGCCAAGCAGAATTCGAGAATTTGAAGAAGAGGTAGTATGCAGTGATGCGCAACCGTTTTGTCTCTCTGTATCTGAAGAGGCGGGTGGGCCAGTGCCTATGGTCAGCAGCACACCTCAGTACGCATCTGATGATGAGACTCATGTGCCACTTTCTGGTGCGTACTGTGCTGTCGAGACTACCCAGGAGAAGCAGTTGTTTGAAGAGGGTGGTGTAGATGATGAGGTCCTTGACCCATCATGGCGTGAGGGACAGGAAGGTGGTGGGAGCAGCTCTGAGGAAGAGATTCCCCGAACAGCCCAAAAAGGAGGGAGAGGGAGGGGGCAGACTTGGTTGCCTGTAGCCTCCACTTCGGCACCCATTAGGAGCATGGCTCTTCCAAAATCCAAAGCGGGCGCTCCCAAGACTTGCAGTGCCTGGTCCTTTTTTGACACAGTTGCAGATGACATTTGCTTTGTCAAATGCAAGCTGTGTAATTGTGGCACCCCAGGGGTCTGGTTTTCCACAGTAACAGCAATGTTATGTCTGAGAGCAGGTGGGAGGTCTCTTGGTCAGGGATCCTATGCATGCCACACCTCCTGCCCAGTCCTGGGAGGGGAAGAACTTCCCCTATATAAACCTAGGGCTGAGGCAGGGTGAGTGAGTAGAGAAGAAGTAGAGAAGAGAAGCAGCATAGGAAGAAACAGCAGAAGCTCAGTGGGAGCAATACTACTACGAGTCAGGGGCTGGCAGCTGCAGAGCTCGCCCTGACTGAGAAGCTTTCTTACCGGACCCGGCGTCCGAGGCTGTGGGGACTAACTCTTACCCAGCAGCAGAAGCCGACCGGCAGGGGATTTCAGGTCCTCAGGCCCAGAAACCCGAAGGCACGGTCACACGCGTGGGACCAGCACCGCCATCGTGGAGCGGAAGCCATAGAAGGCCCCGAGTCACCGGCCATACGGGTGAGCACCACACGGTACACTCAGGGACGTGGGCTACTTATATCCGCTTCTAGCAAGGTAGCCAGAAGAGTACAGTCAGTTTGGGAGGCCTACAACTCCGCCTGGCCAGAGGAGATCCCATCTGCTCAAGGACTGACCAGGCCCCGTTCGCTAGCAAGTACTCCGGGAGGGTCTATCGTTGTTACCAGTAAAGACCCTGAATTACACCGCACCGTCTCTGAGTGGTTCCTGCTACCCCCATTTTCCATGTCGGCTGCCCTGAGGCCATACCCCTCCCGTTGGGGGTTATACTATCACGCTGCACAATTCTACACCGGCCTCAGCGGTCTGCCCTGCAGCGGCAGCTCCATAGCTGCAAATCAACGGGTGGCGTAGTCGACACTCAAATAACATCTATCAAGACTGCCACACACTGAGTTTGACTCCCTGGGCACGGACCGGGTCCCCGCCACTCGGAGACTACAACCCTCATCTGATCCGGTTCCGGGTAAGCCCCGTGCGCGAGACGCTGCGCGACACAGCAGGCCCAGGGGCGCGTCAACTTTGGCGTAGTCGGCAGGATTTCGTGCCCGCAACCACCGGGTACTGCGTGCCTGAAAAAGAGACTTTTAAAACTTACCATCCGTGAAGTTTTCCCGCCATCGGTGAAGATTCCCGCCATCCGGCGCCATTTTCAGCCTTCTTCCCGCCATCTGTGAAGATTCCCGCCATCTTCAGCCTTCTTCCCGCCATCCGTGGAGTTTTCCCGCCGTTGGATGCCATCTTGAGGACGCCGCGCGGGAAGAAGAGGGGCGTGGACTCCGAAAGCGCGCGAGAACTGAAGCCCCGCCTCACGTCCGGACGTTGTGTAAGGTCCTGGAAGGAGCCCAGCAGACGCCGATGTCACAGGAGCGCGACGGAAGGTCCTCAACCCTGACGATCCACTGCGGAGCCGCGGCCTACGGAAGAGGATCATCGCAAGGTAGGCCACGGTCCACTAGGGGGGAGAAGGATGTCGGATACGGAGGAGAGCTTCACCGCTTCAACCCCCGCCAGCGCCACCGCTGTCGCGGTCATGCCTTTCACCATGCCCTATATCCCGGGGGCAGCCTGGCTACCCCAGTACTCAGGGGAGTCACATACCCTGCAGGACTTTAGAGAAAGGCTGGATAGCCTCTTCCAGGTGTACCTCCTCACAGAGGAGCAAAAAGTGAGCATCCTGGTGGCCCAATTAACCGGAGCAGCCCGAAGGGAGGTAAAGTCCTGGCCACCTGGGGGGAGGACTGTCGCAGGGATACTAACCCGGCTGAGGGACACCTTTGATACCCGCACCTCAGCCGAGATCAAGCTTAGATTCTACGGGTGCAAACAGCGGGCCCATGAGAGTATAAGGGACTATGCCCTGAACCTACAAGAGGCCCTGAGAGCCGTTAAGCAGACCGACCCTGACGGCGTGGGAGACGAGGACAGGCTGTTGACTGAACAATTTATAGAGGGTTTATATTGCAATGCCCACCGAACCCAGTTGCGGGCAATGGCCCTACAGGACCCTCATCTGGGATTTGCACAGTTCAAGGACAGAGCCATCCGGGTGCTCCGAGAACCGGCACCAGGTGGCGTTGTGACCCACAGACGCCCCACTACCACCTACCACCAGGAGGCGGCGCCCTTGTCGGCAGGGCCTGTGGGAGCTGATGCGCAGGCTTTGAACAATGACCCGGCTCCAGACCTGCACCATCAGGTCCAAGAGCTAGCTAAAAGCGTTGCTGCGTTAACCCGAACTGTGCAGTCTTTACAGGCTTCCACTCCAGGGAAGATCCAGCTGGCATCCGGACCGGAGAACATCCCGTGGCGTCGACCAAGGAGGACCCCACCGGCCAGAGGAAGACCCAGTGACCGGTACAACGAGGACGGACGACCCATTTGCCGCCGCTGCAATCAACCCGGACATATGGCAAGGTACTGTCCTTTAAACTGGCACAACCTGGGGGTAGAGGGCCAACCCCCAGGAAAAAGATCACCAGGCCCATCGAACTGGCGCGACAAATATGTCGGAGGACGTCCAGTCTTGCCTGTGGTACTGGATGGCATCCCTATGAGTGCCCTACTGGACACCGGGTCACAGGTCACCACCATCCCGTACGTGCTCTTCAAGCAGTACTGGAATGACTCGGATATAACCCGCTACCCTGACGACGACTTGAGTATCATCGCCAGCAATGGTCAGCCCGTGCCACAGATCGGATTTAAAGAGGCGACCATTAAAATTGGTAGAGTCGAACTAGCAGCACAGGGACTGATTATTGTAGACATTGAGAAACACGAGAGTCACCCAAAGATAACGCTAGGAACTAATGTAATGGAAAATTGTCTTGCAGAGGTGATTTTCCTTTTACAGCAGGTTGCCAAGAACGCCAGCTCCGGCGAGCAGCGGGTGCTCCAGAAAGAGATCCGGGCACTGATGCGACGGCAACAGGTGGAACTCTCCGGCGGTGAGATTGGTAGCGTAAGAATGTGTGACCCTTTCCCTATTGCCATGCCCCCAAAAAGTGAAATGATGATTTGGTGCCGGGCAGCTATTGGTCTGAGAGGTAGAGATTACCAGGCAATGGTAGAACCAGTTTACTCAGACAGTAGGCCCACCATCTTGACAGCACGGGGGGTGGTTAATGTACGCCATGGGAGGGTGCCCGTTCGCATAATCAATATCGGGAAGAGGGAAGTGTACCTGCCCCGGTATGCCACGCTAGCCAAATTATATACCATTAACCAAAATGCTATACAATCTGTGGAACCCTTGCCTCCATCTCACCCCGAGGAAGGTAACGGCTCTAAGAAAACAATGGAGGACTGGTGTCAGCAACTACATTTGGGTACTGACTCCACTCCCTCACATCAGAAACAGGGAGTCTATCGGGTGGTTCAAGAGTACGAGAGAGTGTTTAGTAAACACCCGTTAGACTTCGGGCGAGTCAAGGGGGTAGAACACCACATCCCCACGGGAGACCATCCTCCCATAAAAGAGAGGTATCGACCCGTACCCCCTGCACACTACCAACACGCCAAGGGGATGCTTAGAGACATGAAGGAGGCTGGGGTGATCAGGGATAGCTGTAGCCCCTGGGCAGCTCCACTAGTCTTAGTCAGAAAAAAAGACAACACCATGAGGATGTGTGTAGATTACCGGAAAATCAACCGTATCACACACAAGGATGCGTACCCCTTACCAAGGATAGAGGAGTCATTGGCTGCTTTAAGATCTGCTAACTTCTTCTCTACCTTGGATCTCACTAGCGGGTACTGGCAGGTTCCTGTAGCAGAGGCGGACCGGGAGAAGACCGCATTCACCACCCCGATGGGACTTAGCGAGTTCACCTGCATGCCGTTCGGACTCTGCAACGCACCAGGAACCTTCCAACGACTAATGGAGTGTTGTCTGGGCCACAGAAACTTCGAGACGGTCCTGTTGTACCTGGACGATGTCATCGTATATTCCAAGACGTGTGAGGACCACCTGAAACACCTGGCGGAAGTGTTCGAAGCTCTGGCGAGTTACGGCCTAAAGGTGAAACCCTCCAAGTGTCACCTCCTGAAACCAAAGGTGCAGTACCTGGGACACGTGGTGAGCGCTGACGGAGTGGCTCCCGACCCTGATAAGATCACCACAATTAAGGAATGGCCAAGCCCCTCCAGCGTAAAAGAAGTGCGGCAGTTCCTCGGGTTGGTAGGCTACTACCGAAGGTTTATTCCCGGTTTCACCAAAAAGGCAGCACCTAT
Source organism: Phyllobates terribilis (assembly GCF_046119375.1). Classification (NCBI taxonomy): domain Eukaryota; kingdom Metazoa; phylum Chordata; class Amphibia; order Anura; family Dendrobatidae; genus Phyllobates; species Phyllobates terribilis. Next base: position 521,204,668 of record NW_027362765.1, read on the forward strand.
GCAGGACCTCCTGATAGGCCAGTCCCGGAAGGCCAAGAACCAGAAGCCGCCCTTCAAATGAGAGGAGCTGGAAGAAGAGTCCTTCCACCAGCTGAAGATGGCCCTCACGGGGGACGAAATCCTGGCGTACCCGGATTATAGCCAGCCCTTTATCCTCTACACCGACGCCAGTAACATCGGGCTAGGAGCCGTACTGTCCCAGATCCAGCAGGGGAAGGAACGAGTAATCGCCTACGCCAGCCGAAAGCTGCGACCCACCGAAAGGAACCCCGAGAATTACAGCTCATTTAAGCTAGAGTTCCTGGCCGTAGTATGGGCAGTCACCGAGCGCTTTAAGCATTACCTCGCTTCTTCCCGGTTCACCGTGTACACGGATAACAACCCGTTGACACACCTGGACACGGCAAGACTCGGTGCCCTGGAGCAGAGGTGGATGGCCCGTCTGTCCAACTACGAGTTCACAATCAAATACCGGGCCGGACGCTCCAATACCAACGCGGACGCCCTGTCCAGGATGCCCAACCTGCCGGACGAAGGAGAAGATCCGGAGGGACTGGAAGAAGTTGAACTCCCTGCGTTCCACCGTCATGGGACTATCCAGTATTCCCACCGGGTAAGGAGTAAGCAGGCTGCTACGTTGAACCCCTTACCTCACTACAACTGGGTGGAAACGCAAGACAGCGACCCTGCCGTCCGACTGGTGAAGGAGATGCTGACTCGCCCGGAGGCTTGCCTTGAACCAGACGCTCCGGAGGAAGCCAAACAACTATGGGCAGAGAGGAGTCGACTGTTCCTTTACAAGGGGAAGTTGTGCCGCAGAATGGTTAACTCCCGGACGCATGAACTACTCTGGCAAGTAGTGGTGCCACGAAGAGACGCAGCCATGGTGATGGAGGCATACCACGACGGAGCTGGACACTTCGGGTGGAAGAAGCTGGAGTTCCTGCTGCGCGAGCGATTCCACTGGGTAGGCATGAGGGGAACCATTGAGAAGTGGTGCAGAGACTGTGGCCCGTGCAACCTAAGAAGGAAGGACCGTGCCAGCCAGAAGACTCCCCTGCAGTCCATCGTCACCCGGCAGCCGTTGGAACTGGTAGCCTTGGATCATGTAAAACTGACCCCAAGCAGAAGTGGCTACGTCTACGCACTAACCATCGTGGATCACTACTCCCGGTTCTTGGTTGTCGTCCCCGTCAAGGACTTAACAGCTCGAACAGCAGCGAGAGCCTTCCAGCAGCATTTCTGCCGTCCACACGGGTACCCGGACCAAGTGTTGACAGACCAGGGACCTGCCTTTGAAGCGGAGGTCTTCCAAGAATTCTGCACTCTGTATGGCTGCCGGAAGATAAGGACGACACCCTATCATCCGCAAACTAATGGACTTTGTGAGAAAATGAACCAGGTGGTAATGGATCTTCTGAAAACGTTGCCCCTGGAAGAACGCAGTCTGTGGCCTGAGAAGCTGCCCGATCTGGTGGACCTATACAACCACATCCCGGTAGGTTCCACCAACTGTACCCCGGCTTACCTAATGAGGGCGAGACCTGGTAAGTTACCTGTTGACCTGGAAATGGGAGTCCTGACACCCGAGGACACTTCACCAGAAACAGACTGGGACACAGAGAGGCAGCAGCAGTACCGGAGAGTACAGGAGAGCGTGGAGCGAAGTCTCTGTCAGGCTAGGGAAAGACAAGAGAAAACTTACAACCAGTATGCTCCCGCTGTTCCCCTGGTACCCGGAGAGCAGGTCTTGAAGAGAAAAAGACGGCTCCACAAGTTGGACGACCAGTGGGAGAAGGACCCGTACACCGTACTGCCCTCAAGCCACGACAACCCGAAGGTCTGTACCATCAGTAAAGACGGAGGGGAGACCACAGCCATTGTATCCCGGGATCACCTGAAGAAGTGTCCTGAACAGCTACGGAACCCTGAAGAGGAACAAGAAGACCATCGACCCGTAGAGGAAAGGGAAGATATGGTTAGTACTGTGCTCGGAGACTTCCCTCAGTCTTGGACTCAAGTCAATGGTGCAGTTGTGGTACCCGTACTCGCCTTCCTCCAACCAGCATCCCAAGCACCTACGGAGCAACAGGTAGAGCTGGAAGAACAGCCGGTCCAGGAGGCAGAAGACCCCACACCAGCAGACCAGGAGGATCAACCCTCTGCTTGCAGTGAGCCTGCCATATCCCTAGTGAGCCAAAGGGCCCATAGACCGCTGCCCAGTTTACCCTTAACAGCTCCTACACCCTGTAGTTCAGGGCCAGACAGTCAGCTCCGTAGGTCCACTAGGGCCACTAGGGGCCAGTTACCCGCACGTTGGAGGATTTGAAGTGTATAAATTGTTTTATTTGTGGTTACCTGTTTATTGTTGCTTGTGTATAATTATGTGTTTCTAGTTATTTTTAGGAGTCCTTGGTGGATTTACCGGGAATCCTTTGTACATAGTTGGAGCGTAACCCAGGACGGACTAAAGACTGTTAAGGACTCGGGGCAGGACAGACCCCTACCTGGTTACGTCTCCCTGTTTTGGTGAAATGGACACCTTGCTTTCTTCAAAGACTGCACCCGGTTACGGACATGCCGTGACCACCTTTATGTGTTTCTTTATTGTATTGTTATTGTTATATCTTGTTATGTTTTTCTAAAATATGTTTAGTCCCGGAGTACTAAATTTCACTAGGGGGGAATGTGGCACCCCAGGGGTCTGGTTTTCCACAGTAACAGCAATGTTATGTCTGAGAGCAGGTGGGAGGTCTCTTGGTCAGGGATCCTATGCATGCCACACCTCCTGCCCAGTCCTGGGAGGGGAAGAACTTCCCCTATATAAACCTAGGGCTGAGGCAGGGTGAGTGAGTAGAGAAGAAGTAGAGAAGAGAAGCAGCATAGGAAGAAACAGCAGAAGCTCAGTGGGAGCAATACTACTACGAGTCAGGGGCTGGCAGCTGCAGAGCTCGCCCTGACTGAGAAGCTTTCTTACCGGACCCGGCGTCCGAGGCTGTGGGGACTAACTCTTACCCAGCAGCAGAAGCCGACCGGCAGGGGATTTCAGGTCCTCAGGCCCAGAAACCCGAAGGCACGGTCACACGCGTGGGACCAGCACCGCCATCGTGGAGCGGAAGCCATAGAAGGCCCCGAGTCACCGGCCATACGGGTGAGCACCACACGGTACACTCAGGGACGTGGGCTACTTATATCCGCTTCTAGCAAGGTAGCCAGAAGAGTACAGTCAGTTTGGGAGGCCTACAACTCCGCCTGGCCAGGGGAGATCCCATCTGCTCAAGGACTGACCAGGCCCCGTTCGCTAGCAAGTACTCCGGGAGGGTCTATCGTTGTTACCAGTAAAGACCCTGAATTACACCGCACCGTCTCTGAGTGGTTCCTGCTACCCCCATTTTCCATGTCGGCTGCCCTGAGGCCATACCCCTCCCGTTGGGGGTTATACTATCACGCTGCACAATTCTACACCGGCCTCAGCGGTCTGCCCTGCAGCGGCAGCTCCATAGCTGCAAATCAACGGGTGGCGTAGTCGACACTCAAATAACATCTATCAAGACTGCCACACACTGAGTTTGACTCCCTGGGCACGGACCGGGTCCCCGCCACTCGGAGACTACAACCCTCATCTGATCCGGTTCCGGGTAAGCCCCGTGCGCGAGACGCTGCGCGACACAGCAGGCCCAGGGGCGCGTCATAATCAGAAGGTGAAAAGAGGGAAAAGTGTCAGCAACCTCAATACCACAAATATGTGGAAACATGTGCGGACCAAGCACGTGGTGGAGTTACAAAAACACACTGAAGACCTAGGCCAACCTACAGCGCCACCTACCACCTCTTCAGCTCGTGTTGTAGCCTCTTCCTCCAGCTCACACACAGCTGGTTCGGCTTCCTCACAGGATCGCCATGGAAGAATCTCTGGCACTGTTGTACAGAGTCACAGTGTAATTCCACCCACAGCACCACTTCCCCAGTCATCCTCACACTCCCAGGCCAGTCTACAGCCATCGTTAGCACAGGCATGGGAGAAAAGGCGCCCATACTCGGCAAACCACCCCTGAGCACAGGCTCTGAATGCTGGCATTGCTAAACTACTGGCCCTTGAAATGCTATCATTCAGGCTGGTGGAAACTGACACCTTCCGTAACTTTATGGCATTGACAGTCCCACAATACAACGTGCCCAGCCGCTTTTATTTCAGCAGGCAAGCCGTCCCTGCCCTGCAACATCATGTGAAGGGAAAAATTAAACATGCGCTACAAAACGCCGTCAGTAGCAAGGTCCACCTGACCACCGATGCGTGGACCAGTAAGCATGGACAGGGACGATACCTTTCCCTCACTGCCCATTGGGTAAATGTTGTGGAGCCGGGTACAGATCTTGAGAGTGGCGCTGTATGTGTTCTGCCAACTCCAAGGATTGCAGGAATCCAGTCTGTACACATTGACTCCTCCTCATACTCCAGTTCCTCTGAATCAACGCTGCAGGAGCCGTCACGGTCTACCTCCACATCGACCCGTGAACGGTTACCTGTTATGATGACCGATATGAGCACAGCCGTGGCCAAACATCAACAGGCCGTATTAAAATTAATTTCTTTGGGGAATCGAAGCCACACAGCGCAGGAGCTCTGGAATGCCATCAAGCAGCAGAGCGACGTGTGTTTTGTGCCAGCGAATCTCCAGCCAGGCATGGTAGTGTGTAACAATGGTGACAATCTGGTGGCAGCTCTGGGCCTAGGCAACCTCACTCACATCCCATGTCTGGCACATGTGCTCAACTTGGTCGTGCAGAGTTTTTTGAGGGACTATCTGGATCTTGATGCACTGCTTCACAAGGTCCGCATAGAGTGCGCTCACTTGCAGCGTTCCAGCAACGCAAGATCACGCATTGCAGCTCTGCAGCGCCGATTACGTCTTCCGGAACATCGCATCATATGTGACCTACCCACCAGGTGGAATTCAACGTTACATATGTTGGAGAGGTTGTGTGAGCAGCAGTCAGCAGTAATGGAGTACCAGCTGCAGCAGGCGCAAACAAGTCGCAGTGCGCGCCGTTCACACTTCACCACCACTTAGTGGGTCTCTATGAAGGACATTTGCCACGTTTTGCGTGCCTTCGATTATTCCACGCGGATGGCGAGTGCAGATGATGCACTAGTCAACATGACTATCCCCCTTATCTGCCTGCTTGAAAAAACACTGTAAGCACTAAGGGACGAGGTTTTGGGAGAGGTGGAGGATGAGGAGTCACAAATGCCATCTGCTTCTCTACAGTCTGCGCAACGTGGTTCCTCACAAAGGCCTAGGCAGGGGACACTTTGTGAGGAGGAGAGGATGAGGAGGAGTCAATGGAGGAGGAAGACATCTGTCCAGAGGAGGGAGGTACACAATGCTCTAGTAGTCAGTATCTAGAGCGAGGGTGGGGTGATGCAGAGCAGGCAGAGATCACGCCTCAAGCAGGGGACAGCGTTTCTTGGCCAGTTGGCAGTCTGCAGCACATGGTTGATTTCATGCTGCAGTGCCTGAGAAACGACCACCGCATCGCCCACATTCTCAACACGGCTGATTATTGGGTGTCCACCCTCCTAGATCCTCGCTACCGGGACAACTTACAAAGCCTCATAACACCGTTGAACCGGGAGCGTAAAATGCGGGAGTACCAAGACGCACTGGTGCATTCCATCATATTCTCTATTCCAACCGAGAGCAGTGCTGCTAGTGCTTTACAAAGCAGCTCAGTGCGTCGAGGCAGTGGAGGAAGCTCTGAACAAAGAGGGAGCAGAAGCAGCGCCTCAGCACAAGGCAAGACCAGTATGGCCCAAATGTGGCAAAGTTTTGTGTCCCCGCCGCCACAAATGTCTACACCATCACAGACGGCTCCAGTCAGCAGGAGGCAACGTTTCTGTCAGATGGTGACAGACTACATGTCTTGCCCTCTCAGTGTACTCACAGATGGCTCTTCCCCCTTCAAGTTTTGGGTCTGTAAGCTGGATACATGGCCAGAGCTTAGCCAGTATGAATTGGAGGTGCTAGCTTGCCCTGCTGCTAGTGTATTATCGGAACTCGTCTTTAGTGCCGCAGGTGGTGTACTAACAGACCGTCGCATGCGACTATCCTCCGATAACGTTGACCGGCTTACTTTTCTCAAAATGAACAAGGCCTGGATCTCGCATGAATTTGCCAGTCCTCTTCCAGAATAAATAATTGGTTGGCAACAGTATCCAGATCTCCTGTTGTGTTCATGTTTCTACCACCTGAACTGTAATCCCTGAGCTCCAACACCGCCAGTTGCTGCTCAGAAGTGCCGTCTGCACAGTCAACACTTGCTGCCGTGTTATTGGGGTTCAGTAACATCAGCTGATCCCCTGCTATGCGTACTGCAATTTCTCCTGCTCTGTCCACATTCACACAGCTACAGATTTAAAACTTGCTCCAATTACACCTCTGGCTCCTCTGTTTTCAGTAATATCCCTGAGCTCCAACACCGCCAGTTGGCGCTCAGAAGTGCTGTCTGCACAGTCAACACTTGCTGCCGTGTTATTGGGATTCAGTAACGTCAGCTGTTCCCCTGCTGTGCGTACGGCAATTTCTCCTGCTCTGTCCACATTCACACTACTACAGATTTTAATGTTGCTCCAATTACACCTCTGGCTCCTCTGTTTTCAGTATTATCCCTGAGCTCCAACACCGCCAGTTGGCGCTCAGAAGTGCTGTCTGCACAGTCAACACTTGCTGCCGTGTTATTGGGGTTCAGTAACGTCAGCTGTTCCCCTGCTGTGCGTACGGCAATTTCTCCTGCTCTGTCCCCATTCACACTACTACTGATTTTAAACTTGCTCCAATTAGGCCTCTGGCTCCACTCTGTTTTTAGTATTTACCCTGGGTTCCAGCACCGCCAGCTGTTTCCCAGCAGTGTCTTTGGCACGGGTACGGGCACGGGTTAGCCGACTCTATGGTGCCTGCAATTTAGGTGACTCCTATGTGGGCTGTGGGATCTGGCAATGAAGGCTGGTTCCATAGTGGCAATAAGACAAGCACCCCCTGTAGGACTGTGGGTTTTCGGTAACTGCGGCCAGCTGGTTCTCGGCAGTGCCTTTGGCTTAGGTGCCTCCTTCTCGGTATCCAAGTTCCACCAAAGTCTGCTGGCCCTTGGTAGTGCTTTCTGGCACAGGTACCTCCTGCATAGTAGCCGAGTTCCAGTACCATCAGCTGGTCCTCGGTAGTTCCATTGGCTCTTGTACCTTCTGCTACCCATCCGGGTTCCAGTACCGTCAGCTGGTTCTCTGCAGTGCCTTTGGCTTAGGTGCCTCCTTCTCGGTATCCAAGTTCCACCAACGTCTGCTGGTCCTTGGTAGTGCTTTCTGGCACAGGTACCTCCTGCTTAGTAACCGAGTTCCAGTACCGTCAGCTGGTCCTCGGTAGTTCCATTGGCTCTTGTACCTTCTCCTACCCATCCGGGTTCCAGTACAGTCAGCTGGTCCTCGGTAGTTCCATTTGCTCTTGTACCTTCTGCTACCCATCTGGGTTCCAGTACCGTCAGCTGGTCCTCGGTAGTTCCATTTGCTCTTGTACCTTCTAATACCCATCCGGGTTCCAGTACCGTCAGCTGGTTCTCAGCAGTGTCTTTGCCACGGGTACTCCCTCCTGCCCAGCCTGGTTCCAGCACGCCAGCTGTTTCCGGGTAGTGTCAACGTCACTTTGCCTCCAATGCGTTGTCCTGTCGTGTTGCGGTTGAGTTAGCCGACTCTATGGTGCCTGCAGTTTAGGTGACTCCTATGTGGGCTGCGGGATCTGGCAATGAAGGCTGGTTCCATAGTGCCAATAAATCAAGCACCCCCTGTAGGAGTGTGGGTTTCGGTAACTGCGGCCGGCTCGCGGCCTTGCAACTTTTTTTTACATGGGTACCTTCTGCTACTCATCCGGGTTCCAGTACCGTCAGCTGGTTCTCGGCAGTGCATTTGGCTTAGGTGCCTCCTTCTCTGTATCCAAGTTCCACCAACGTCTGCTGGTCCTTGGTAGTGCTTTCTGGCACAGGTACCTCCTGCTTAGTAACCAAGTTCCAGTACCATCAGCTGGTCCTCGTTAGTTCCATTGGCTCTTAAACCTTCTGCTACCCATCCGGGTTCCAGTACCATCAGCTGGTTCTCGGCAGTTCCTCAGCCTTCTTGTACCTTCTGCTACATTTCCAAGTTCAAGCTTTTTGAAATGGTTCTTGATAATCACTCTGGATCTCCCTGACGAGGACCCTAAAGACGAGGACCCTGAAGACCACCCCGAAGAAGACGAGGACCCCAAAGACGAGGACCCTGAAGACCAACCCGAAGAAGATGAGGACCCCGAAGATGACGACCCTGAAGACAACCCCGAAGACGAGGACCCCGAAGACGAGGACCCTGAAGACGAGGACCCTGAAGACCACCCCGAAGAAGACGAGGAGCCCGAAGACGAGGAATCTGAAGACGAGGACCCTGAAGACCACCCCGAAGAAGACGAGGACCCTGAAGATGACGACCCTGAAGACGACGACGCTGAAGACGACGACCCTGAAGACCACCCCGAAGAAGACGAGGACCCCGAAGACGATGACCCCAAAGACGACGACCCTGAAGACCACCCCAAAGAAGACTAAGAAGATGACCCTGAAGAAGTTGACCAAGAGGACAAAGAACAAGAAGACAACCACCAAGATACAGAAGAACAAGAGACAGAAAACTAAGAAGCAGAAGTACAAGAAGCTGCAGAACAAAAAGCGGAAGAACATTAAGCATAAGACTAAAAATCAGAGCAAAAGATATTATCTAAATTATAAGCCTAAGATGACTAAGCAGTGTATGGGGGTGAGTCCGTTCCTCCTCGTGGTGCCCCTGGAAAAGACCTGCTGCTGCAGGCCAAACTGAACGCGGACAAATCCTGTTGTAAATCTTTTGTGACGGGCAGAACGAAAGGTGTAATGTTCAAACTTTTATAGATAACAACTGCAGGAAAGCCTGTCACAAATAAGAATATGATGAAGAAGAAGAAGATGAAGAAGTAGAATATGAAGAAGAATAATAGTTGAATAAGAAGAATATGAAGAATGTAAAAAAAAAGAATAATACGAAGAAGGTGAAGAAGAAGAAGATGAAGAAGGTGAAGAAGAAGTTGATGAAAAAGATGCTGATGCTGAGGATGATGAAGGAGAAAGTGTGGGAGAAGTAAAAAAGAAGGTGAAGAGCATGGAAGTAGTGAAACATAAATATCTGACAAAATATAAAAAAACTTAACATAGTCAATATTTCTGTAACTCAGAACATCTTAAAAAAAAAATTAATTCCTGTTATTCCATTTGATTGGGCTAAACCTCTATGCCTTTATTGTCTCCCCCACCTCCCCCAATACATTCTACATTATTCTTAGTTGTTTTCCTTCATGTAGAATTAACCTACAAGGAAAGAAAGGGTTTTTTTTTATTCCGATATTTTTGTCCCATTGACTTGCATTGGGTTCCGGTATCGGAATCGGCGATATCCGATACTTTTTGGGTATCGGTCCGATCCAATCCGATCCGATATTTCCCGATATCGGAAGGTATCGCTCAACACTACTCCTGAGTACAGACATACCCTATATGTAGGGGAAAAGTATTGTTTGGGTGCACGGCAGGGCCTGGAAAGGAAGGAGTGACGTTTGGAACGCAGACTTTGATGTAATTGTCTTCAGGTGTCATGTCGCGTTTGGGGAGCCCCTGATGTGCCTAAACAGTGGAAAACCCCAACAAGTTGCCCCATTTTGGAAACTATACCCCTCAAGGATTTTATTCATGGGTATAGTGAGCATTTTGAACCCACAGGTACTACACAGAATTTGGTAACATTAGGTAGTCATACTGAAAATTTTCATTTTTTTTGCAAAAATGTAGATTTAGCCCCAAATTTGTAATTTTTGCAATGGATAATAGAAGAAAATGGACCCCATAATTTTTGTCATTGCTCCCGAATGCGATGATGCCCCATATGTCATCAGAAACTAGTGTTAGGCCACTCGTTAGGGCTGAGAAGAAAGAAGCACTATTTCTCTTTTGGAGCATAGATTTTGGTAGAATAGTTTGTGGGTGACATTTGCGAAGCCCTTAAGGTGCCAGAAAAGCAGAAAACCCCCAAAAGTGACCCCATTGTAGAAATTGCACATCTCAATGAATTCATCTACTGCTGCAGTGACTATTATGTAACATCTATACACGACTTTATTCTTATGCCAGTTTAGTGCCCATACATTGTACTCCCATAAAGTGTAGCGCCCCCATACATTTCTCCTGGTGACACACACCCTGTAAATTAATACAATACAATAATGCCAAACATGTGGCCGCTTACTGCGGTTTAGGCACAGTGGGGCTCAGAAGGAGGGGGCCTTTGGATTTGGGAGCGCAGAATTCACTGGATTTTATTTAAGGGGGCGGGAGCCATGTCACTTTTCCAGAGTCTTTGTTTTACCAGTAATGTGGGACCCCCTATAGTCCCAGTGACAGATGACGGACCTGTGAGGGGGTCTGGTTTTGTGTGGTATAAATTAGGGGTTTTAGTGGTAACATTTTGGGGTACATAATTTTTAATTGCTTCCAGAATAAGGCTGGATCACATTCTTGTGTTCTATGCTGAGCACTTACGTCGGGGTTTCCGTGTAAATCCCCAAAAAATGTGATTCAGACAAAACCCCCAACAGAACCACCCACCACAAAGAGGCAGATGGAGACGTTTGACGTCTGCTCCGGTAGACTCCATCTTTTTAGGCGCACAGAGATCTGTGGTCGTCCACACTTGTGTGGGAAAAAAAGCCTATAATGATGGTACACCGCCGGAATAGAGACCAGTCCAAAGGGACTCCATCGGCCTCATAAGTGAATGGCTCCATCTGGGTTTTTTGTCTGAATTGCGGTTTTGGTGAATTTACATGGAAACCCCAACGTAAGCACTCAGCGGAGAGCGCAGGATAAACATGAGCCAAGCCTTATTCCGATTTTTTTGGAGGCAGAATGAAGAAATAGACAGCAGTACCAGAATAGTTCTTATTTTTATTTTTTCACGGTACACTGTCCGGTATAAATGATAAGGCAGATTTATTCTTCTGGTTGGTGTGATTACAGCGATACCAAATTCATGTTTTTTTTTAGGTTTTGCTGCTATCACACATTAAAAATGTTTTTTTTTTTATAAAAAGTATTTTTGTCGCCATATTCTGAGAGCTGTAACTTTTTTCATTTTTGGTGAATAGAGCTGTTTGATGGCTTATTTTTTGCGGGACGAGTTGCAGATTTTTTAGGAACCATTTTGGGGCACATAGTAATTTTTGATCGCTGTTTATTCAGATTTTTCAGACACAGAATAAACAAAAATGATCATTTCAGTTATTGTTTTTATTTTTTATTTTTTGCGCCGTTCACCGTGCAGTAAAAGTGATGAGACCGATTTGTTCGTAGCGTCGGTACGATTACAGCAATATTAGATTCATATAATTTTTTTTATGCTTTGATATTTTTACAGACTAAAAACAATATTTTACAAAAAAGAATTTGATTTTGCATTGTCGCATTCTGAGAGCTGTAACTTTTTTATTTTTTGATTGCTTTTTATTCACTTTTTCGTGAGTCAGTATGATGAAAAAGTGTCATTTTTGGTGTGTTTTTTATTTTTTACGCAACAGTTTTGTAGAGCGGGTCATTCTGCTCGAGGTGATACCAATTATGTGTACATTTTTGCTTATTTTTGTTTTATCACAAGCGCTACGTTTTGAGCGACGAAACAGATTTTAGTGATTTGTGTGAACTTTTTGTGTGTTTTTTTTACTTTTTTACATATTTTATTTAACTTTTTCACTAAGTCCCACTGTGGGACATGTGTGATTTTCACTTTTATTGTTGATCTCATACTCTGCAGTACCTCTCTACTGCAGTGCATGAGATCTGTCAGTGAGTCATGTCTGACTCACTGACTGTGCCTGTGAGAGCCAGCTTATTGCTGGCTCTAACAGGCCACCGTACCTTGGGATCATCACATGATCTCAGGGTACTATGGTAACCATCGGGACCAGCGATTCTCATCTCGGGGATCCGATGGTTACTAAGGGGATCGCAAGACCCCCTTGTAAAAACTTAAATACCGCTGTCACGATTGACAGCGGTATTTAAGGGGTTAATCGGCCCCGATCGGCATCGTGGCCGGCCGGGGCCGATACTGCAGGGTGTCAGCTGTCATACACTTATTCCGCAGCTTCGCATTTTCACGGCGCTGTGGAATAAGTACCCTTAATGACCGCCGTAAAAATGCGCTACAGTGGTCGTTAAGGGCTTAAATCTACTCTACCTGGGTGGGCCACACCCTGAGGACGGAGAACTCCTCCTTCGAAACGTACCGGCCTGTGGCCCCACTGAGGCTCTGTAGCCTTTCCAACTGTGATGTCAAGCTAGACATGCCCCCTGTCCGTAGCGCCAGCCAGCAGCAGCGCTTCCAGCTGGAGCCCCCTGCGATTGAAACATCTCCTGGCACATACGGAGAGGAGCATTCACAGGAGGACGCTCCCACAATGAACTTCTGCTAGCAGGACTTTGCTTTGTGCCCTGCACCTTGTGCTGAACTGGGAAGCTGTCAGATCCCCAACAGTAAGTCCCCCGATTTACACAGCAACCACCAACAAGTGTGCTAGAGGCATCTTTTTGAACTGACATTTCTTAGTCTCCCTACAACGGATTAAAAGACTCTTTTGGGACTGTGATCCCCTGGCTTTCATCCACAGCCAGTCCTTTGGACATACATCTCCTTGTCAGGGAAGTATTTTGTCATTATCCAGACTGCAGGCCAATATTTTGTATAATATAGACATTCCGAGGATATATCACTAAAGTGTATGCATGATACCCACTGGTGATTCATCCACATATTTGAGTTCAGTTCTCCTTGCCTTATATTCTCTACATAGATTGCGGTTTTTTGAGCAGCACAGTAGTACCGTACTTTATTATCATTCTATCTACTTTTCTGACAGTCCTACACACAGAGCCTGTCTCACTACCAGCAGCTATACCTGCAATATTCTATGTGAGCTCGAATGGGTTCATTTTTTTTCTTTTTAGAAGCAGTAATAAACCACATCTGTCCTCTCCCCACAGCTGGTTATGACAACCGGAGACCGACCTTTTCCTGATAGATTACAGAAACAGGAGTTTTAAGCCCACGACAGAAATTTACCAAGGCGCAGTATTAAAGCTCAGGACCAGGCGCCATAAATTTATAGCACTTTGTCATTACCAGGCTAATATACTTTTTATATTTACTCTTTAATGTTTTCAAAATCTCTGTTTGCTGTCATTTAATGGGAACCTTTATATACCTCCAGTAAATGTCACCAAATGATTAGAACAGATTTTTAGCCTCTGGAAGTAAGAGATGAGGACTTCTATGGAATGACAGCAAGCATAGATCAAGCTGAGGAACTGATACAGAAAGTTGTAGAACTATTTATTACACAAATAATACCATTTTCATGTCAAAACTATAGTACCCATTTGACTTTTCATATACAAACTCTAAATAGTTTTATTGAGTTTACCATCCAGCAGCACAGGTAACATTCAAGGCCATAATGATCCACATCGCTTATATTTGACCTTCACATTTATAATAGAAATTGAACAAATTGATTTCTATAGAATTGAATGTTTTACCCTAAGTTTTAATCCATTCACTAAGAATTTATTACTTTCTACTCGTGACTGTGGATAAGGAAAAGGTATATTTCCTATCTAAGTATATTCTGTATGTGGCTCTATTTAATCAAAATACATTTCATGACTGAATGAATTTAAAGAGTATTTATTAGCTGATGTTTGATATAATGCAGCAACGAGCATTGTGTGCGACATCTGCACTCACTTATCAAATTCAAATATATTGCAAAGTTTCAGTAACTTTTGTACATTGCTAAATGAACTTTATAGACAAACGCCCTGTGGCATAGACACTTAAAGGGAACCTGTCATTACGATTTACCCCTAGAAGCTATTAAGGGCACTTTTTCAGCCTCCTAAAACCCTCTTTAATGATGCCTGTATTAGCCCTAATTGCTGAATGTAAGGCCGCCCTGATTCATCAGACCATTTTCACCAGAATGAAAATCGCTTTGAAAAGTTACAAAATTAATGCGCAACTCAGAATTGTGCAAAAATGTAGCGATTTTTTGTAATTTTACACCAGTTTCTCCTAACTCCACTAAAATGGGCTGAGCTGGGGCGGAACAGGCGAGCGGATGGGTCGTATCACCACAACTCGTCTAATTCATGGCGAGCTGTGGCATTCCTTACAATAGGAATCCTACTCCAGTCTTTGCTTGTAGTTAAATTTGTGACGTACTGCACACCACTCCTGATTTATTAAGAGGTGTGCACTTCATAATGAATCAGGAGCATCTGACTCCAACACACCCCCTCGTCAAGATATTCATGAACATCATCTATCTTGATTAATCAGGGTCTATGTGTTTAAAACTAAATTTACTTGTCCCTGCTCTTTCTGCCTGCGGTCACTGGACTAGTAAAGGACCACTGTCAATCAATGCCATTGCGTGGGGGCAGCATACTCACGGCAGTGTAAGGGTACATTCACATCAGCATTTTTTCAGTCCAAGTTCTTTCCATGAAAAAATGGACAGCACTCAGACCAATGTTATTCAAAGGGCAGTGCAGATGAGCAATTTTCTCATGGGCCTAATCTGCTTGTGAAAAAAAAATCGCACTATACAGTATTTTCTTCGGGTCTCATCTGATTTTGTAAAGGAAGGTGAACTTTTTTTTCTCTTCAACTTTAAAGGTAATCCATTTCTGTCACCAGAAGTAATGCAATTAACCTGCATATATGGCATTAATCTGCAGGTTAATAGCGTTATTAACCTGCCCGGCTCCCAGACTTAGCAGAACGTTAGAAAATAAACTTTATTCCCCTGCCATTGTTCGGGTTCCAGTCATGGGGGCGGCGCCGTCGCTGGTTCAGTCACTGCTCTGAGTATACAGAGCGGCAACTGTAACCGCGCCCCTGGCCCTGACCTTCACTGACTGTGCATTGGGGTCGGCAGTCAGTCGGATCCCGGCCGATCAGACATTGTTAACCTATCCTAAGGATAGGCCATCAATGTAAAAGTAGTGGACAACCTCTTTAACATTTGTCAAATTGAATCAGGCATGGATCAGTGAAAACTTTCATGCACCAAGAACTGATGTTAATAACAAATTCATCTATACCATTTGTCTGTCTGCCTGCCTGTCCATTATCTGTAGTGAACACTGTTCTGCTCCACCAGTGCTGGTGGGACCACACTCTGCTGGGCATCTACTCACTATCCATCATGTCTGTAGTACTGCTGGTGCCGGGGCTGCCGTTGCTGGCCCTAAACTGTCAAGCATCTCCTTGCCTCAATGGGTCTCTTAACTCTCTACTACGTTGCTCCATTCTCAGCCACTGCACAGCCACTCCATCCACACACTTACTGACTGCCCATTTTATTTCATAGTGCTTGAATGTACAACTGATACTGGGAAATGTAATTTCATGTTTTTGTACCCTGAAGGAACGGCTATGAAAACAGGCCTAATTTTTAAAAAGACTTTGTGACAGCAAGCCAGAAATTCATCACATTCAAAACAGAGTAACTGTTATCTCCAGGAAAAAAGGGGAATAATTTTTGGGCAGCTTGATAAAAACCTTGTAAATGCTTAATCATTTGGTGCTTAAGAAACCAGTTGTGAACCAAAAAAAGAGAGAATTTTTTTCAGTTCTGATTGAAAGGCCATTACTAGTGTTGAGCGAGCATGCTCGACACTGCTCGGTACTCGCCCGAGCATCACGCTACTCGGGATGTTCGGCGAGCACCGAGCATTTCCGGGTTACTCGGGCGGGAGCTCGGGTCTCCGCCCTGCATGTTTGGCACTCTTTACAGAGCCAATGAACATGCAGGTGTGGCACCCCAGGGGTCTGGTTTTCCACAGTAATGTAATGTTATGTCTGAGAGCAGGTGGGAGGTCCTTTGGTCAGGGATCCTGTGCATGCCACACCTCCTGCCCAGTCTTGGGAGGGGAAGAACTTCCCCTGTATAAACCCGGGGCTGAGGCAGGGTGAGTCAGACAAGGAGAGTGGAGACAAGAAGCAGCATAGGAAACAGCAGAGTTACAAGGAGTCAGGGGCTGGCAGCTGCAGAGCTCGCCCAGACTAAGAAGATTCTTTACCGGACCCGGAGTCCGAGGCTGTGGGGACTAACTCCTACCCAGCAGCAGAATCCGTCAGGCAGGGGATTTCAGGTCCTCTGGCCCAGAAGCCCGAAGGCACGGTCACACGCGTGGGACCAGCACCGCCATCGTGGAGCGGAAGCCATTAGAAGGCCCCGAGTCACCGGCCATACGGGTGAGCACCACACGGTACACTCAGGGACGTGGGCTACTTACATCAGCTTCTAGCAAGGTAGCCAGAAGAGTACAGTCAGTTTGGGAGGCCTACAACTACGCCTGGCCAGGGGAGATCCCATCTGCTCAAAGACTGACCAGGCCCCGTTTGCTAGCAAGTACTCCGGGAGGGTCTGTCGTTGTTACCAGTAAAGACCCTGAACTACACCGTACCGTCTCTGAGTGGTTCCTGCTACCCCCATCATCCACGTCGGCTGCCCTGAGGCCATACCCCTCCCGTTGGGGGTTATACTATCACGCTGCACAATCCTACCACCGGCCTCAGCGGTCTGCCCTGCAGCAGCAGCTTCCTGGCTGCACTCAACGGGTGGCGTAGTCATCAACTATTTACTACTAATAGACTGCCGTCTAGTTTGACTCCCTGGGCACGGACCGGGTCACCGCCACGAGACTACAACCCTCCACTGATCCGGCTCCGGGTAGGCTCCCGCGTGCGCAACGCAGCGCGACACAGGCCCAGGGGCGCGTCAACTTTGGCGTAGTCGGCAGGATTTCGTGCCCGCAACCACCGGGTACTGCGTGCCTGAAAAGCAAAGACTGTTCAAACTTACCAGTGGTGAAGGTTTCCCGCCATCCGGCGCCATCTTCGACCTTCTTCCCGCCATCCGTGGAGTTTTCCCGCCATTGGACGCCATCTTGAGGACGCCGCGCGGGAAGAAGAGGGGCGTGGACTCCGAAAGCGCGCGAGAACTGAAGCCCCGCCTCACGTCCGGACGTTGCGTAAGGTCCTGGAAGGAGCCCAGCAGACGCCGACGTCACAGGAGCGCGACGGAAGGTCCTCAACCCTGACGATCCACTGCGGAGCCGCGGCCTACGGAAGAGGATCATCGCAAGGTAGGCCACGGTCCACTAGGGGGGAGGAAGATGTCGGATACGGAGGAGAGCTTCACTGCCTCAACCCCCGCCAGCGCTACCGCTGCTGCAGTTATGCCCTTCACCATGCCCTATATCCCGGGAGCAGCTTGGCTACCCCAGTACTCAGGGGAGTCACATACCCTGCATGACTTTAGAGAAAAGCTGGATAGCCTCTTCCAGGTGTACCCCCTCACAGAAGAGCAAAAAGTGAGCATCCTGGTGGCCCAACTAACCGGGGCAGCCAAAAGGGAAGTAAAATCCTGGCCACCTGGGAGGAAGACTGTCGCAGGGATACTAACCCGGCTGAAGGACACCTTTGATACCCGCACCTCAGCCGAGATTAAGCTTAGATTCTACGGGTGCAAGCAGCGAGCGCATGAGAGTATAAGGGACTATGCACTAAACCTACAAGAGGCCCTGAGGGCCATAAAGCAGACCGACCCTGATGGGGTGGGAAACGAGGACAGGCTATTGACTGAACAATTTATAGAGGGTTTATATTGCAATGCCCACCGAACCCAGTTGCGGGCAATGGCCTTACAGGATCCCCATCTGGGCTTTGCACAGTTCAAGGATAGAGCTATCCGGGTGCTCCGAGAACCAGCACCGGGTGGCGTTGTTACCCACAGGCGCCCAGCTATCACTTACCACCAGGAGGCGGCGCCCTTGTCGGCAGGGCCTGTGGGAGCTGATGCGCAGGCATTGGACAATGACCCGGCTCCAGACCTACACCATCAGGTCCAAGAGCTAGCTAAGAGCGTTGCTGCGCTAACCCGAACTGTGCAGTCTTTACAGGTTTCCACCCCAGGGAAGATCCAGCTGGCATCCGGACCGGAGGACATCCCGTGGCGTCGACCAAGGAGGACCCCACCGGCCAGAGGAAGACCCAGTGACCGATACAGCGAGGACGGACGACCCATCTGCCGCCGCTGCAATCAACCCGGACATATGGAAAGGTACTGTTCTTTAAACGGGCACAACCTGGGGTAGAGGGCCAACCCCCAGGAAAAAGATCACCAGGCCCATCGAACTGGCGCGACAGATATGTGGGAGGACGTCCAGTCTTGCCTGTGGTACTGGATGGCATTCCCATGAGTGCCCTACTGGATACCGGGTCACAGGTCACCACCATCCCGTACGTGCTCTTCAAGCAGTACTGGAATGACTCGGATATTACCCGCTACCCTGACGACGACTTGAGTATCATCGCCAGCAATGGCCAGCCCGTGCCACAGATCGGATTTAAAGAGGTGACCCTCAAAATCGGTAGAGTCGAACTGGCCGCACAGGGACTGATCATTGTAGATATTGATAAACATGAGAGTCACCCAAAAATAACTCTAGGAACTAACGTAATTGAAAATTGTCTTGCAGAGGTGATTTTCCTTTTACAGCAGGTTGCCAAGAACGCCAGCTCCGGCGAGCAGCGGGTGCTCCAGAAAGAGATCCGGGCACTGATGCAACGGCAACAAGTGGAACTCTCCGGCGGTGAGATTGGTAGCGTAAGAATGTGTGACCCTTTTCCTATTGCCATGCCCCCAAAAAGTGAAATGATGATTTGGTGCCGGGCAGCTATTGGTCTGAGAGGTAGAGATTACCAGGCAATGGTAGAACCAGTTTACTCAGACAGTAGGCCCACCATTTTGACAGCACGGGGGGTGGTAAGTGTACGCCATGGGAGGGTGCCCATTCGCATAATAAATATCGGGGAGAGGGAAGTGTACCTGCCCCGGTATGCCACGCTAGCCAAATTATATACCACTAATCAAAATTCTATACAATCTGTGGAACCCTTGCCTCCATCTCACCCGGAGGAAGGTAACGGCTCTAAGAAAGACATGGAGGACTGGTGTCAGCAACTACATTTGGGTACTGATTCCACTCCCTCACATCAGAAACAAGGAGTCTATCGGGTGGTTCAAGAGTATGAGAGAGTGTTTAGTAAACACCCGTTAGACTTCGGGCGAGTCAAGGGGGTAGAACACCGCATCCCCACGGGAGATCATCCTCCCATAAAAGAGAGGTATCGACCCGTACCCCCTGCACATTACCAACACGCCAAGGGGATGCTTAGAGACATGAAGGAGGCTGGGGTAATCCGGGATAGCTGTAGCCCCTGGGCAGCCCCACTAGTTTTAGTCAAAAAGAAAGACAACACCATGAGGATGTGTGTAGATTACCGGAAAATCAACCGTATCACACACAAGGATGCGTACCCCTTACCAAGGATAGAGGAGTCATTGGCTGCTTTAAGATCTGCTAACTTCTTCTCTACCTTGGATCTCACTAGCGGGTACTGGCAGGTTCCTGTAGCAGAGGCGGACCGGGAGAAGACCGCATTCACCACCCCGATGGGACTTAGCGAGTTCACCTGCATGCCGTTCGGACTCTGCAACGCCCCAGGAACCTTCCAACGATTAATGGAGTGCTGTCTGGGCCACAGAAACTTCGAGACGGTCCTGTTGTACCTGGACGATGTCATCGTATACTCCAAAACTTATGAGGACCACCTGAAACACCTGGCGGAGGTGTTCGAAGCTCTGGCGAGTTACGGCCTAAAGGTGAAACCCTCCAAGTGTCACCTCCTGAAACCAAAGGTGCAATACCTGGGACACGTGGTGAGCGCTGACGGAGTGGCTCCCGACCCCGATAAGATCACCGCAATTAAGGGATGGCCAAGCCCCTCCAGCGTAAAAGAAGTGCGGCAGTTCCTAGGGTTGGTAGGCTACTACCGAAGGTTTATTCCCGGTTTCACCAAAAAGGCAGCGCCTATGCAGGACCTCCTGATAGGCCAGTCCCGAAAGGCCAAGAACCAGAAGCCGCCCTTCAAATGGGAAGAGCTAGAAGAAGAGTCCTTCCGCCAGCTGAAGATGGCCCTCACGGGGGATGAAATCTTGGCGTACCCGGACTATAGCCAGCCCTTCATCCTCTACACCGACGCCAGTAACATCGGGCTAGGAGCCGTACTGTCCCAGATTCAGCAGGGGAGAGAACGAGTAATCTCCTATGCCAGCCGAAAACTGCGACCCACCGAAAGGAACCCCGAGAATTACAGCTCATTTAAGCTAGAGTTCCTGGCCGTGGTATGGGCAGTCACCGAGCGCTTTAGGCATTACCTCGCTTCTTCCCGGTTCACCGTATACACGGATAACAACCCGTTGACACACCTGGACACGGCAAGACTCGGTGCCCTGGAGCAGAGGTGGATGGCCCGTCTGTCCAACTACGAGTTCACAATCAAATACCGGGCAGGACGCTCCAATACTAACGCGGATGCCCTGTCCAGGATGCCCAACCTGCCGGACGAAGGAGAAGATCCGGAGGGACTGGAAGAAGTTGAACTCCCTGCGTTCCACCGTCATGGGACTATCCAGTATTCCCACCGGGTAAGGGGTAAGCAGGCTGCTACGTTGAACCCCTTACCCCACTACAACTGGGCGGAAACGCAAGACAGCGACCCTGCCGTCCGACTGGTGAAGGAGATGCTGACTCGGCCGGAGGCTCGCCTTGAACCAGACGCTCCGGAGGAAGCCAAACAACTATGGGCGGAGAAGAGTCGACTATTCCTTTACAAGGGGAAGTTGTGCCGCAGAATGGTCAACTCCCGGACGCATGAACTACTCTGGCAAGTAGTGGTGCCACGAAGAGACGCAGCCATGGTGATGGAGGCATACCACGACGGAGCTGGACACTTCGGGTGGAAAAAGCTGGAGTTCCTGCTGCGCGAGCGGTTCCACTGGGTAGGCATGAGGGGAACCATCGGGAAGTGGTGCAGAGACTGTGGCCCGTGCAATCTGAGAAGGAAGGACCGGGCCAGCCAGAAGACTCCCCTGCAGTCCATCGTCACCCGGCAACCGTTGGAACTGGTAGCCTTGGATCATGTAAAACTGACCCCAAGCAGAAGTGGCTACGTCTACGCGTTAACCATCGTGGATCATTACTCCCGGTTCTTGGTTGTCGTCCCCGTCAAGGACTTAACGGCTCAAACAGCAGCTAGAGCCTTCCAGCAGCACTTCTGCCGTCCACACGGGTACCCGGACCAAGTGCTGACGGACCAGGGACCTGCCTTTGAAGCGGAGGTCTTCCAGGAATTCTGCAATCTGTATGGCTGCCGGAAGATAAGGACGACACCCTACCATCCGCAAACTAATGGACTTTGTGAAAAAATGAACCAGGTGGTAATGGATCTTCTAAAAACATTGCCCCTGGAAGAACGCAGTCTGTGGCCTGAGAAGTTGCCCGATCTGGTGGACCTATACAACCACATCCCGGTAGGTTCCACCAACTGTACCCCGGCTTACCTAATGAGGGCGAGACCTGGTAAGTTACCTGTTGACCTGGAAATGGGAGTCCTGACACCTGAGGACACTTCACCAGAAACAGACTGGGACACAGAGAGGCAGCAGCAGTACCGGAGAGTACAAGAGAGCGTGGAGCGAAGTCTCTGTCAGGCTAGGGAAAGACAAGAGAAGACTTACAACCAGTATGCTCCCGCTGTTCCCCTGGTACCCGGAGAGCAGGTCTTGAAGAGGAAAAGACGGCTCCACAAGTTGGATGACCAGTGGGAGAAGGACCCGTACACCGTACTGCCCTCAAGCCACGAGAACCCGAAGGTCTGTACCATCAGTAAAGACGGAGGGGAAACCACAGCCATTGTATCCCGGGACCACCTGAAGAAGTGTCCCGAACAACTGAGGAACCCTGAAGAGGAACAAGAAGACCATCGACCCGTGGGAGAAAGGGAAGATATGGTTAGTACCGTGCTCGGGGACTTCCCTCGGTCTTGGACTCAAGTCAATGGTGCAGTTGTGGTACCCGTACTCACCTTCCTCCAACCATCATCCCAAGAACCTACGGAGCAACGGGTAGAGCTGGAAGAACAGCCGGTCCAGGAGGCAGAAGACTCCACACGAGTAGAACAGGAGAATCAACCCTCTGCTTATAGTGAGCCTGCCGTACCCCTAGTGAGACAAAGAGCCGGTAGACAGCTGCCCAGTTTACCCTTGACAGCTCCTACACCCTGTAGTTCAGGGCCAGACAGTCAGCTCCGTAGGTCCACTAGGGCCACTAGAGGCCAGTTACCCGCACGCTGGAGAATTTGAAGTGTAAAAATAGTTTTATTTATGTTTATCTGTGTATTGTTGCTTGTGTATAATTTTGTGTTTCCAGTTGTTTTTAGGAAACCTTGGTGGATTTACCGGGAATCCTTGTATATAGTTGGAGCGTAACCCAGGATGGACTAGAGACTGTTAAGGACTCGGGGTAGGACAGACCCCTACCTGGTTACGTCTCCCTGTGTTGGTGAAATGGACACCTTTGCTTTTCTTCAAAGACTGCATCCGGTTGCGGACACGCCGTAACCATCTTATGTGTTTTTCTTATAGTATTGTTATTGTTATACTTTGTTATGTTTTTCTAAATGTGTTTAGTCCCGGAGTACTAAATTTCACTAGGGGGGAATGTGGCACCCCAGGGGTCTGGTTTTCCACAGTAATGTAATGTTATGTCTGAGAGCAGGTGGGAGGTCCTTTGGTCAGGGATCCTGTGCATGCCACACCTCCTGCCCAGTCTTGGGAGGGGAAGAACTTCCCCTGTATAAACCCGGGGCTGAGGCAGGGTGAGTCAGACAAGGAGAGTGGAGACAAGAAGCAGCATAGGAAACAGCAGAGTTACAAGGAGTCAGGGGCTGGCAGCTGCAGAGCTCGCCCAGACTAAGAAGATTCTTTACCGGACCCGGAGTCCGAGGCTGTGGGGACTAACTCCTACCCAGCAGCAGAATCCGTCAGGCAGGGGATTTCAGGTCCTCTGGCCCAGAAGCCCGAAGGCACGGTCACACGCGTGGGACCAGCACCGCCATCGTGGAGCGGAAGCCATTAGAAGGCCCCGAGTCACCGGCCATACGGGTGAGCACCACACGGTACACTCAGGGACGTGGGCTACTTACATCAGCTTCTAGCAAGGTAGCCAGAAGAGTACAGTCAGTTTGGGAGGCCTACAACTACGCCTGGCCAGGGGAGATCCCATCTGCTCAAAGACTGACCAGGCCCCGTTTGCTAGCAAGTACTCCGGGAGGGTCTGTCGTTGTTACCAGTAAAGACCCTGAACTACACCGTACCGTCTCTGAGTGGTTCCTGCTACCCCCATCATCCACGTCGGCTGCCCTGAGGCCATACCCCTCCCGTTGGGGGTTATACTATCACGCTGCACAATCCTACCACCGGCCTCAGCGGTCTGCCCTGCAGCAGCAGCTTCCTGGCTGCACTCAACGGGTGGCGTAGTCATCAACTATTTACTACTAATAGACTGCCGTCTAGTTTGACTCCCTGGGCACGGACCGGGTCACCGCCACGAGACTACAACCCTCCACTGATCCGGCTCCGGGTAGGCTCCCGCGTGCGCAACGCAGCGCGACACAGGCCCAGGGGCGCGTCACAGGGATTGCCAGCCAGTCACTGTAATGCCGCAGCCATGTTGTTTGTGGGCATTACAGTGATTGGCTGGCCGCACAGCGCCACCTCGAGTATTTAAAACCGGGCGCCGCCATCTTGGACACAGTCTCTCCGGATCAGACAGTGTAGGGACAGCACTGCTGATTTAGGGAGAGATATATCCTGCAAAATAGTTAGTGTAGGGTCTGTAAAGGCTGCCAGATCAAACAAACAGTCCTTCTCAGGACTAATATCCATCCCAGGTATATCAGGCAGGCAGGCAGGCTGTATAGGGGACGCAGTGGTTATACCAGCAAACGCTGCATTACAGTCCTGTGTGCTCCTGTTGCTGAAATTGCTGGACTTAGCTCCAGGTCCCGGGGGCCAGGAAAAATCCTTTTTTTTTATCTAAATCCTCTTTTTTTTTTCCTCCTTCACAATGTACAAATACCCATCTTATTAACCTTTTGGTGCCCCCCCCCCCAAAAAAAAAAGTGTGCCTCTGATTTTTCAGACACAAATATATCTGTTGAAAATAGTCTGGTGTAGGCCAGAGAAATACAAGTGTGGTTTTGCAGTTCTATGGGCCATTTGTATCTAAAAAAAACAGTTTGAGTGTGTCGCTCACTGTTCAGCCGCAAATATATATATATATTTTAAAAAGCCTGGTATACACCAGTAAATTATTACTGTGGTTTTGAAGTTCCACGGTAAAACATCTCTATTATCCTGTTTTTGGCATTTTTTGCTGTATAAAAATAATAATAGTGTCTCCCTGATTTTTCAGACACAAATATATCTGTTGAAAATAGTCTGGTGTAGGCCCGAGAAATACAAGTGTGGTTTTGCAGTTCCACTGTATAAACCTCTTTATTATCCACTTTTGGGCCATTTGTATCTAAAAAAAATAGTTTGAGTGTGTCGCTCACTGTTCAGCCGCAAATCTATATATATTTTAAAAAGCCTGGTATACACCAGTAAATTATTACTGTGGTTTTGATGTTCCACGGTAAAACATCTCTATTATCCTATTTTTTGCTGTAAAAAAAAAAAAAAAATAGTGTCTCCCTGATTTTTCAGACACAAATATATCTGTTGAAAATAGTCTGGTGTAGGCCCGAGAAATACAAGTGTGGTTTTGCAGTTCCACGGTACAAACTTCTGTATTATCCACTTTTGGGCCATTTGTATCTAAAAAAACAGTTTGAGTGTGTCGCTCACTGTTCAGCCGCAAATATATATATATTTTAAAAAGCCTGGTATACACCAGTAAATTATTACTGTGGTTTTGATGTTCCACGGTAAAACATCTCTATTATCCTGTTTTTGGCATAGAATCATAGAATGGTAGAGTTGGAAGGGACCTCCTGGGTCATCTGGTCCAACCCCCTGCTCAAAGCAGGATTCACTAGATCATCTCAGACAGATGTCTGTCCAGCCTCTGTTTGAAGACGTCCATTGAAGGGGAACTCACCACCTCTCGTGGCAGCCTGTTCCACTCATTAATCACCCTAACTGTCAAAAAGTTTTTTCTAATATCTAATCTGTCTCTCCTCCCATTTAGTTTCATCCCATTGCTTCTAGTCTTTCCTTGTGCAAATGAGAATAAAGATGATCCTTCTACAATGTGACAGCCCTTGACATATTTGTAGACAGCTATTAAGTCTCCTCTCAGTCTTCTTTTTTGCAAGCTAAACATTCCCAAATCCTGCAACCGTTCCTCATAGGACATGGTTTGCAGACCAGTCACCATTCTGGTCGCTCTTCTCTGAACTTGCTCCAGTTTGTCTATGTCTTTTTTAAAATGTGGTGCCCAAAACTGTACACAGTATTCCAGATGAGGTCTGGCCAAAGAGGAGTAAAGACCGATAATGACTTCACGTGATCTAGACTGTATGCTTCTGTTAATACATCCCAGAATTGTATTTGCCTTTTTTGCTGCTGCATCACACTGTTGACTCATGTTCAGTCTATGATCTATTAGTATACCTAAGTCTTTTTCACATGTACTGTTGCTTAGCTCTATTCCTCCCATTCTGTATATGCTTTTTTCATTTTTATTGCCCAGATGTAGTACTTTGCATTTTTCCCTGTTAAAAACCATTCTGTTGGTTGCTGCCCACTGCTCCAGTTTATTTAGGTCTTTTTGAATCCTTTCTCTCTCTTCTCTAGTATTAGCTATCCCTCCTAGCTTTGTGTCATCAGCAAATTTAATCAGTTTACCCTCAATTCCTTCATCTAAATCATTGATAAAGATGTTGAACAATACAGGTCCCAGGACGGAGCCCTGTGGTACCCCACTTGAGACATTCATACAGCATTTTTTGCTGTATAAAAATAATAATAGTGTCTCCCTGATTTTTCAGACACAAATATATCTGTTGAAAATAGTCTGGTGTAGGCCCGAGAAATACAAGTGTGGTTTTGCAGTTCCACGGTACAAACCTCTGTATTATCCACTTTTGGGCCATTTGTATCTAAAAAAAACAGTTTGAGTGTGTCGCTCACTGTTCAGCCGCAAATATATATGTAGCGCCCCGAGGGTTTGGCCGCTACAGGGGTATTGCACCTCAGTCCAGAGGTGTGATATTCCACTCCCGGGTAAGGATGGAGTATGGACCAGGGCTCAGTTAGCTGCATACAGCACACACACCCCATTTCCGAGGGACAGCTCAACGGTGCTCCCACTAGACAGAAGTGCAGGCACGACCGACTATGTCCCTGTCTGGAGTGGGGAGGGGGGTGGAACACCCAGTGCTGTAGGGGCAGGTAGGGGTTGGTTCCTGAGCGTAGGAAGGAGCCCATTGGTTGCTGGTCACCTGGGCTCATGTTTCTAGAGGGAGGTATAAAAGGTGGGCACCATCTTAGTTCTGGGTCAGTTCAAGCAGGAGGAGAAGAGAGAGGAGTTCGGCCAGAGAGGGCTGACAGGGAGCTGTGGCTCAGTCTGGGCCCAGCTCCATGAGGCAGGCCTGAGGAGAGGGCCAGGAACAGAAAGGAACAGAAACAGAAAGGAACAGCAAAGAAAGAGAGGAAGAAACAGAAGGGCTCAGGAACAAGAAGGTGGAAGGGACCCTAAGAACCCACGAGAATCCAGGGTGCAGGGTCAGGCAGATTAAGGGTACCGGATCCCAAGTTGGTGGAGGAGAAACAACCCTCAGCCAAAGACCGGAGGTCGTGATCATTTATTGGTGCGACACCTCATCAAACCTGCTAGGAAGGCACTGTTATGTTCTGCTACCAAAGCTAAGGAAAGAGAGGAGATCTGTCCCTACTATAGGACTCAGCTGAATCCCTACGATGTAACAGGGAACCTGATCCTGCGATCAGACCTGCTAAAGTCCTAATCTAGTCTGTACGGAGACCTATAGATGTGGGGAGGGAATCCCTACAAGTACTAAGGACTGGGAGGAATATGGGACACCTCCTAACAGAAATAGTAGCAGACAGACGAACAAACAAAATAGATAGAACATAGAGGTCCGTAGACCAAGCAAACTAACAGAGCTAGATACAGAGCACAGGCTAGCTAGAAAGTAGATATACAATGAAGTCCAGCAAAGCCAGAAGGGCGGAGCAGGATTAAATAGGCCAACAAGGTCATGTGACCAGCAAAGGAAAAAAAACCTAACAGCAAGGTTCTAACAGGCACCATATAGGACAGCGGAGGACGGGGCCCACGTTCAACCGCACAAGTCCGCGGTAGCTGGACAAAAGTGGGTCACTGGTGAGGCAGGCCAGAGAAAGGACAAAAGGGGGTCTTGAGCCATACTCCTGAGCTGTCTGGGGGTTGACCGAGCCCCTCACCTGGTGGATGCAGCACGACTCGGGCAGTCATTCCCTGCAGAAGTGACTTGGATATTAACCGTGAGTAAAGACCCTGGACTGCAGTACGTTGTCTGTGTGCTTTTTCGCTCCTCCGGCACTACCGGTACTGGGACTCTCACCACCATCATTCCCACCATCCACTACACTGCCCTGGGGCCGCACTCTTCCCGTGGGGAGTCACATCATCCCAGCTGCATACATCATCAGCCCCAGCGGTCTGCCCTGCAGCGGCGGTTCCTAACAACCGCAATCCACGGGTGGCGTAGTCGGACATAATCAATAGCACATAACGGACTACCACTGGCCTGACCACCCTGAGCCACGGAACCGGGTTGCCACTACTACTCCCATCATTCCCTATTGCCCGGATCCGAGTGCCCCACGGCCCAGGGGGCGAGTCATATATATATATTTTAAAAAGCCTGGTATACACCAGTAAATTATAACTGTGGTTTTGCTGTTCCACGGTAAAAAATCTCTATTATTCAGGTTTTGGTAGTTTTTTCCGTAAAGAAAAACAGTAGTGTCTCCTGACTGTTGTGACACAAAAATGTATCTGTTGAAAATAGTCTTGTGTAGGCCCAACATCCCAGTGTGGTTTCGCAGTTCCACGGGTCAAATCGCTGTACTATCCGGTTTTGGGCCTTTGGTATCTAAAAAAAAAGCAGTTTGAGTGTGTCGCTCACTGTTCAGCCGCAAATATCTCTATTTAAAAAAGTGTGGTATACCCCAGTAAACAATAACTGTGGTTTTCCTCTTCCACGGTTCTAATCTACTCTTTATTACCCTTTTTCCATTGATAGTGCAAGTGTAAGCTATTTTACTTCATTTACAATGGGCAAGGCGCGTGGCAAGGGATGTGGAAGTGGACGTTCTGGTGATGGTTCGTGCAGAGGACGGGGCCGTGGCCAAGGTGAAAATGTGCCACAACCAACAGCCACATCTTCTCGCTCCCACTTCTTGACCGAATTACTAGGGAAGCACAGAACAACACCAGTATTGAGAACTGATCAGTGTGAACAGGTTATTAATTGGATAGCAGACAATACTTCCAGTTACCTGGGCACCACCACCTCCGGTCTGTCTTCCACACGGTCAACTCTTAGTAGCCGTGAGTCTCGACCGCATACTCCTCCTCACCCTGATGCTCCTTCCTCCCACCATGCCGAGTGTCGTCAGACAGCAAGTGATCCCACACTTGGACACTCTGAAGAGCTGTTCACTGGTCCATTTCCATATTTGGGCCCCTCGCATGATACGCTTGAAGTGGTGGAAGAGGAGATCCCATGTTGCGATGCCCAAATATTTGAACAGCCACGGCCACAGGAAGTCGACGTTGGCAATCTGTCACAAGAGGTGGACGATGACGAGACACAATTGCCAGGAAGTGAGGAGGAGGATCGTGGTGCGCAAGTGGAAGAGGAGGAGGTGGTGGATGATCTAGTAACTGACCCAACGTGGAAGGAGGACATGCAGAGTGAGGCCAGCAGCACACAGGGGGAGGGAGGCAGAGTAACCCAACAGGCAGGAAGAAGCAGTGTGGTGGCCACAGACAGAAGGCAGGCAACCGTTCCCCGTAACACCAACACGAGGGACGTTGCCAGTACAAGCGGTAGGTCTTCCAGAGTCTGGAATTTTTTTAAAGACTCTGCTGATAACCCCAAAAAGGCCATATGTTCCACCTGCCATGCCAGCATCAGCAGGGGTGACAAAACTACCAGCCTGACCACCACCAGCATGATCAGGCACATGGCAGCAAAGCACCCGACTTTGTGGGGCGAAACCCAGGGTCCACGACCAGTGTCAGCGGGTGTCACCACTGCTTCTTCCACTGTTGTGCGTGCAATAGAACCCCCTGTTGTGTGTGCAAGGCAATCCCCTGTCCATACTGCATGTAAAGATGACCCCTCCTCTCAGTCTTCACTTGTTATGGCAGTTTCTCAAGAAACAGCATCAACGTCCACGTCCACGTCCCACCTCAGCGTTCAATTGTCCATATCCCAGACCTTTGAACGAAAGCGGAAATTCGCAGCTAACGCCCCACAGGCCACAGTCGTAAATTCGCACATTTCACGACTGCTTGCATTGGAAATGCTGCCTTTTAGGCTGGTGGAGACGGAATCCTTCCGCAAGCTTATGGCGGTGGCCGTCCCTCGGTACTCGGTCCCCAGCCGACACTATTTTGCCCGGTGTGCCATCCCCGCACTGCACAAGCACGTGTCCCAAAGCATCTGCCGTGCCCTCAACAACGCAGTTACTGGGAGAGTCCACCTGACAACGGACACGTGGACAAGTGCTTGTGGCCAGGGACGGTACATCTCTCTGACGGCACACTGGGTAAACATAGTGGAAGCCGGGACCCAGTCGGACCTTGGGACGGAACACATCCTCCCCACACCGAGGATTGCGGGCCCTATGTCAGTCAGAGTTGCCCCCACAGTGTACAGCTCCTGCGCATCCTCCTCCTCCTCCTCCTCCTCATGTTCAGCCTCCATCTCAGATATCACCACATCAGTTACAAGCTGGAAGCATTGCAGTACTGCCTCCGCCAAGCGGCAACAGGCTGTGCTGAAACTCATAAGCTTAGGTGATAAACCTTACACTGCTTGTGAGCTGTGGACAGCTGTGAAAGAGCAGGCAGATCTGTGGCTGAGACCGCTGAACCTACATCCCGGCATGGTCGTGTGTGACAATGGCCGTAACCTGGTGGCGGCTCTGAGGCGAGGTGAGATCACACACGTACCATGCCTGGCTCATGTGCTTAACCTCGTGGTTCAGCGGTTTCTTAAATCATACCCCGAGTTGCCAGATCTGCTCGTGAAAGTACGCCGCCTGTCAGCTCATTTTCGCAAGTCGGCTACAGCTTCCGCCGCCCTTGCTGTGTTGCAGCAGCGTTTGCAGCTTCCGGCACACCGACTGGTGTGTGATGTCCCCACACGTTGGAACTCTACCCTCCATATGTTGCAAAGGATTTGTGAGCAGAAGAGAGCAGTTGTGGAGTACCAGCTGCAACAAGGCTGTCGATATTCAGGTCAGACTCCACACATAAGACCTCAGGAGTGGACCTGGATGTCTGACATATGTACCATCCTGACAAACTTTGAGGAGGCCACCAAGATGGTGAGTGGCGATGACGCCATCATTAGTGTCAGCATCCCACTTGTCTGTCTTTTGCAACGCTCTCTGCAGAGAAT
Source organism: Phyllobates terribilis (assembly GCF_046119375.1). Taxonomy (NCBI): domain Eukaryota; kingdom Metazoa; phylum Chordata; class Amphibia; order Anura; family Dendrobatidae; genus Phyllobates; species Phyllobates terribilis. The sequence continues at coordinate 521,235,446 of NW_027362765.1, forward strand.
TAAAGAGGAGGCATTGCAGCCAGAGTATGATGAGATGGATCAAGAAGCCGTAGCGGGCGATTACACACAGCCCAGCCTCATCTCATCCCAACGTGCATTGGGGGACAATGAGGGAGAGGAGGAGGAGGAGGAGGAAGAACAGGAGCTGCTATCATGCGTTGTAGACGGTAGTACCTGTACAAGTGTCATACTGTCGGTTCAGCGTGGGTGGCCTGAGGACAGGGGGGGAGGAGGAAGAGGAGGAGGAGAGCATGGTCAGTCGTCATCTTGGTGAGGACACGGAAATCTTGCCCGTTACCAGTCTGGCACGCATGGCTGACTTTATGTTACGCTGCCTTAACCGTGACCCTCGCGTTGTCAAAATGTTGGGTGACAGTCATTACTGGTTGGTGACACTTGTAGACCCCCGCTACAAGGAGAACTTTCACTCTCTTATTCCTGAGGTGGAGAGGTCTACAAAAATGGGGCAATATCTGAAGGCCCTTGCTGCAGAACTCTTAAAAAAATTCCCATCTGAACACGCTAGCGGCACAGGTCACAGTTCGTTGCCCAACCAAGGCGTACAGGCGAGAGAGATGCAACTCCAATCCAGCAGAGGCAGGGGAACACTGTCAACGTTCTGGGACCGTTTTCTGACACCCGCCCAGCTTACAGGCCCTGAGGCGCGGGGTACTCTCACAAGGAGTGGAAAGTTTCAAAAGATGGTGAGGGAGTACCTTGCCGATCGTACCAGCGTCCTCCGTGATTCCTCTGTGCCTTTTAATTATTGGGTATCCAAGCTGGACACTTGGAATGAACTCGCTCTGTACGCCTTGGAGGTCCTGGCCTGCCCTGCCGCTAGTGTGTTATCGGAGCGTGTTTTTAGTGCCGCTGGGGGAATTATAGCTGATAAGCGCACTCGCCTTGTCAACTGACAATGCTGACAAGCTGACCCTTATCAAAATGAACAAGGGCTGGATTGGGCCAGACTTCTCATCACCACCAAATTACAGCAGAGTAACATAAAGTCAAATCCACTGTGTTATTTCGGGAGGTGTATTCACATGCACCACTTCACACCCACACATGGGTATACGCTTCCTCGTTTCGGCTGTTTAATCTTCTTCTCCTTATCCTCAGCCTCCACCACCACTATACCACCAGGGTGCCAGCATTGCAAGTTCCTCCGTCCTAATTTTTGGCAGCTTTTGCTGGGAAAGCATAAGCAAATACTATGGGAGACCCACTCCCCAATAATGGGACTTATGTTTGTAATATGCTGTACTGCATGGCTCTTGTAAGGGGCATTGCAAGTTGCTCCGTCCTAATTTTTGGCATCTTTTGCTGGGAAAGCATAAGCAAATACTATGGGAGACCCACTCCCCAATAATGGGACTTATGTTTGTAATATGCTGTACTGCATGGCTCTTGTAAGGGGCATTGCAAGTTGCTCCGTCCTAATTTTTGGCAGCTTTTGCTTGCAAGGCATAAGCAAATACTATGGGACACCCACTCCCCAATAATGGGACTTATGTTTGTAATATGCTGTACTGCATGTGACGCGCCCCCTGGGCCGTGTGTACACGTGTGTGGGATACTCTGTCAGGACTGCACACATACTGGCTGGCGACCAGTCCATGTATTATTATTTATCCTATTCAGTATATCAAGGCTGCATTATACAATATATGTACTTTTTACCTTTTGTGTCTCCCCCACTTCCTCATAGACTGTAAGCTCGCGAGCAGGGCCCTCACTCCGTTCGATATGAGATATGCTTATTCTGTATTGTCTGTATAAGTCCCCCCTAAAATTTGTAAAGTGCTGCGGAATATGTTGGCGCTATAAAAATAAACTATTATTATTATTATTATTACCCGGTGCCGGGTCTCTGGGGTCTGTAGTCTCCGTGGCGGTGACACGGTCCCGTGGCTCAGGCTGGTCAAACCAGTGGCAATCTTTCTTAGGTTTTGAGGTTAATTGTCCGACTGCGCCACCCGTGGATTGCGGTCAGGGAGTACCACCGCTGCGAGGCAGACCGCTGAGGCTGGTGTTGTGTGCGCAGCATAAAATGGGATAACTCCCCTCGGGAGGAGTATAGCCTCAGGGCAGTGAGTGTGGATGATGGGGGTGATGGTGCACGAGCGCAGCAGGAATGACTCAGAGTCTTTGCAGTGCAGTTCAGGGTCTTTACTGATGATTATAAGGTAGACCCTCCCGGGAGTACTGGCTAGCATAAGAGGCCTGGTCAGTCTGTGAGCAAGCAGGAGTTCCCCTGGCCAGGTGGAGTTGTAGGCCTCCCCGTCTGTCTGCACTCTTCCTGGCTACCTTGCTGTAAGCGGGTAGAAGTAGCCCACGTCCCTGAGTGTACCGTGTAGTGCTCACCCGTATGGCTGGTGACTTGGGGCCTTCTGTTAGCCTCCGCCCCACGACGGCGGTGCTGGTCCCTTGCTTGTGACTGAGCCTCCGGGCTTCTATGGCCAGAGGACCTGAAATCCCCTGCCGGCTGGTTTCTGCTGCTGGATATATAAGTCCTCACAGCTTCGGACTCCTGTGTCCGGTTCCTATTGTCTTCTGCCAGGGCGAGCTCTGCTCAGCTTCCAGCCCCTCGTCTTTAGCTCCTAGCTCCTACAGAGTTCCTTGCTGTTACTTTCCCTTGCTCGGACTCTGACTCTGACTGTTCTCTGTTCTCTGTCTCACTCAACCCCACCCCAGATCCAGTTTATAAGGGCAGAATTCTCTCCTCGCAGGACTGGGGCAGGAGGATGTTGCATGTTTAAGGGATCCTGACCAGGAAACCTCCCACTTGCTCTCCGACGTAATCTCTATTACTGTGGTGACCAGACCCCTGGGGTGCCACACATGGCTCATGTAAGGGGCATTGCAGTACCTCATAATTTTTGGAAAGCATTCCATTCAATGCTTAGGCCAACAGTGCACAGGAGACCCAGTTGCTATAAATGGAAAAAAAGGTTTAGTTAACGTCCTCTGACCTCCATGTCATTTCCAAGGGGCATTGGAGTGCCTCGAAATTTTTGGTAGGCATTGCACTCACTGTATGCCCTATAACTGTGTAGCCGAACCGCTCCTTTTGTTACAGAAACATATCCTACAAGACATATCTGGTTGACTGGCCTGATATTGATGTGAATGGTCCCTGTTCCTCCTGCTCTTTCTCCTTTGCCACTACCTCATCCATCATTTATCACCTGAAGCTTTGTTTTAACGGGAGTCATAGAACTTGGATAGTAGCAGGAAAACATCCAGCAATCCTCGGAGGAGGTAGGATATGCGCCAAAACGCTGACCTCCTCAGGCCTAGCCGCTACTACATACATGCGCTTGCATTACAACAAAACAAAGCAGATGCTAATGACTCACCCCCTGGGCCAGTGCTGTAGTGCGGCGCGGGGAATACCCGGAGCCGGATCCGATGGGGGTAGTAGTCTTCGTGTGGCGGTGACCCGGTCCGCGCCCAGGGTGGTCAAACTAAGTGGCAGTTATTGGTATGATGGTATTAGTGTCCGACTACGCCACCCGTTGAATGCGGTTATGAAACCGCCGCTGCAGGGCAGACTGCTGAGGCCGGTGGTATAGGTGTGCAGCAATGTTGATATAACCCCCAACGGGAGAGGTATGGCCTCAGGGCAGCGGATGTGGGTGATGTTGGGAGTTATGGTGTGGATGTCCCAGCACTAACGGTGCGACAAGGAAGCACGGAGACGCGAGGGTACAGTTCAGGGCCTTTACTGATGGTACAAGGCAAATTCCCCCGGGAGTACTGGCTAGTAGTTGGGGCCTGGTTAGTCTGCGAGTAAGCCGGAGTTCCCCTGGCCAGGTGGAGTTGTAGGCCTTCCCGTTAGTCTGTACCCTTCCTGGCTACCCTGCTTTCGGCGGTTACAAGTAGCCCACGTCCCTGGGTATACCGTGTGGTGCTCACCCGTATGGCTGGTGACCTGGGGCCTCCTGTTAGCCTCCGCTCCGGGATGGCGGTGCTGGTCCCTTCGTTGTGACTGAGCCTCCGAGCTTTTATGGCCAGAGGACCTGGAATCCCCTGCCGGATGGATTCTGCTGCTGGGTATATCTTAGTCCCCACAGCCTCGGACTCCTGTGTCTGGTTTTAGTACCTTCTCCCAGGGCGAGCTCTGCACAGCTCCAGCCCCTGGCGCTTCTCCTTGGCTCCTACAGAGCTCCTGATGTCTATCTGTCCCTGTTTCTGCGTGTCCAGACCAGACTCCGTCTCTGTCTGGAACTCCTCTCTCTAACCCTGCCTCAGCCCCAGTTTATGTAGGGGAAGTTCTTCCCCTCCCAGGACTGGGCAGGAGGTGTGGCATGCTTAGGATTCCTGCCCAGGAGACCTCCCACCTGCTCACAGACGTAATACTGCTATTACTGTGGAAACCAGACCCCTGGGGTGCCACATTCCCCCCTAGTGAATTTTAGTACTCCGGGACTAAACACATTTTCTTTTTTTAAAGAAACATAAATACAAGGTATAACAATAACAAGACAACATATTTACAAGAAGCTTTAGTCTGTAGAGGTCACGGCGTTTCCGTGACCGCGTGTCCATATCACCCAACAAGGCGAAGTCTTGGCACAGAATAGGGGACCTGTCCAAAGCAAACCCCTTGCGTTGTCCTTGGGCGTGGCTGCAAGGGTAGACTAACTACTTTGGGCCGCAAGGAGGCCACGCCAGACAGGTTTTCTCTTCTGCGGCCGTCTTCACAAGAGGCACCAAGGTGCAACTATCTACAAAACTGTTCCGGTTATCCAGTGTCCATAACCTGTTAGTCCAAATAAATCTGCAGGGTAACTGAGAAACATAATTAGTAACAGGCAACAAACATAAACCATAAACATTTTTCAATAAACAGTCAACTTTACAGTGCACTGGTTTAGATTCTCCAGCGAGCGGGCATCTGACCTTTAGTGACTCTAGTGGACCTACGGAGCTCACTAACTGGTTCTGCACTACAGGGTGTAGGAGGTGTTATGGGCAAGCTGGGCAGCTTTCTGCGCACTCTTTGGCTCACTAGGGGCACGGCAGGCTCACTACTAGTAGAGGGTTGATCCTCCTGTACTGCTGGTGTGGACTCTTCTGCCTCTTGGGCCGGCTGCTCTTCCAGCTCTACCGGTTCCTCTGTAGGCACTTGCGGGGCTGGCTGGAGAAAGGTGAGGACGGGTACCACGACAGCGCCGTTTACTTGTGTCCAAGACCGGGGGAAGTCTCCGAGTACGGTACTGATCATTTCTTCCCTTTCCTCTGCGGGTTGAGGGTTTTCTTGATCTTCTTCAGGGCTTTGCAGCTGCTCGGGACACTTCTTCAGGTGGTCTCTGGAGACAATGGCTGTGGTTTCTCCTCCATCCTTACTGATTACGCAGATTTTTGGGTTCTCATGGCTTGATGGCAGTACGGTGTACGGGTCCTTCTCCCACTGGTCGTCCAACTTGTGGAGCCGCCTCTTCCTCTTCAAGACCTGCTCTCCAGGTACCAGAGGATCAGCGGGAGCATACTGGTTATAAGCCTTCTCTTGCCTTTCTCTAGCTTGAGACAGACTTCGCTCGACGCTTTCCTGTACTTTCCGATACTGCTGCTGCCGTTCTGTATCCCAGTCTGCCTCTGGCGAGGTGTCCTCAGGTGTTAGGACTCCCATATCCAGGTCGATAGGCAGCTTACCAGGTCTTGCTCTCATTAGGTAAGCCGGGGTACAGTTGGTGGAACCTACAGGGATGTGGTTATACAGGTCCACCAGATCGGGCAGTTTCTCAGGCCACAGACTGCGTTCTTCCAGGGGCAATGTTTCTAGCAGATCTATCACCACCTGGTTCATCTTCTCACAGAGTCCATTGGTTTGAGGGTGATAGGGCGTTGTTCTTATCTTCTTGCAGCCATACAGGTTGCAGAACTCCTGGAAGACCTCTGCTTCGAAGGCTGGTCCTTGGTCTGTCAACACTTGGTCCGGGTACCCGTGTGGACGGCAGAAGTGCTGCTGGAAGGCTCTAGCTGCTGTTTGAGCCGTTAAGTCCTTGACCGGGACCACCACCAGGAACCGGGAGTAATGATCTACGATTGTGAGGGTGTAGACATACCCAGATCTGCTTGGAGCCAGTTTCACATGGTCCAGGGCTACCAGTTCCAGTGGCTGTCTGGTGATGATGGGCTGCAGGGGAGTCTTCTGGCTGGCACGGTCTTTTCTTCTCAGGTGGCACGGGCCACAGTCTCTGCACCACCTCTCGATGGCTCCTCCCATGCCTACCCAGTAGAACCGTTCACGCAACAAGAACTCCAGCTTCTTCCATCCGAAATGCCCCGCTCCGTTGTGGTATGCCTCCAGAATCATAGCCGCGTCTCGTCTTGGGACCACTACCTGCCAGGTCAACTCATGTGTTCGAGAGTTAACCATTCTCCGGCACAGCTTCTCCCTGTAGAGGAACAGCTTACTTTTCTCTTTCCACAGTTGCTTGGTCTCCTCCGGAGCGTCTGGGTCAAGACTGGCATCGGCCTGGGTCAGCATTTCTTTCACCAAACGGACTGCGGGATCACTGTCTTGCGTCTCCGCCCAGTTGTAGTGGGGCAAGGGATTGAACGTCACGGAGCGCCTGTCCTTCACACGGTGGGAATACAGGGTAATCCCATGACGGTGGAACGCAGGGAGCTCAACTTCTTCCAGATTTTCTGGATCTTCCCCTACGTACGGTAAGTTCGGCATTCTAAACAGGGCATCCGCGTTGGCATTTGATCGTCCTGCCCGGTATTTGATGGTGAATTCAAAGTTGGACAGGCGGGCCATCCATCTCTGTTCCAGGGCACCGAGCCTTGCAGTGTCCAGGTGTGTCAACGGGTTGTTATCCGTGTACACAGTGAATTTGGAGGAGGCAAGGTAATGCTTGAAACGTTCGGTCACTGCCCACAATACTGCCAGGAACTCCAGCTTGAATGAGCTATAATTCTCAGGGTTCCTCTCAGTGGGCCGTAGCTTTCGGCTGGCGTAAGCGATTACCCGTTCTTTCCCTTGCTGGATCTGGGACAGTACGGCTCCTAGCCCGATGTTGCTTGCGTCCGTGTGGAGGATAAAGGGCTGGCTGTAGTCTGGATATGCCAGGATTTCATCCCCCGTGAGGGCCATCTTCAGCTGGCAGAAGGACTCCTCTTCCAGCTTTTCCCACCTAAAGGGCGGCTTCTGGTTTTTGGCTTTCCGAGATTGGCCTATCAGGAGGTCCTGCATAGGGGCTGCCATTTTGGTGAAACCGGGAATGAATCTTCGGTAGTAGCCTACCAACCCGAGGAACTGCCGCACTTCCTTTATGCTGGAGGGTCTTGGCCAGTCCTTAATCACAGTGATCTTATCAGGGTCGGGAGCCACTCCGTCAGCACTCACCACGTGTCCCAGGTACTGCACCTTTGGTTTCAGGAGGTGACACTTGGAGGGTTTCACCTTTAGGCCGTAGTTTGCCAGAGCGTCGAACACTTCTGCCAGGTGTCTCAGGTGGTCCTCGTAGGTCTTGGAATAGACGATGACATCGTCCAGGTATAACAGGACCGTCTCGAAGTTCCGGTGTCCCAGACAGCATTCCATCAACCGTTGGAAGGTTCCTGGTGCGTTGCAGAGCCCGAACGGCATGCAGTTAAATTCACTGAGACCCATCGGGGTGGTGAATGCGGTCTTCTCCCGGTCCGCCTCTGCTACAGGAACCTGCCAGTACCCGCTAGTGAGATCCAAAGTAGAGAAGAAGTTAGCAGATTTTAACGCAGCCAAGGACTCTTCTATCCTTGGTAACGGGTACGCATCTTTGTGTGTGATACGGTTGACCTTCCTGTAGTCTACACACATTCTCATGGTGTTGTCTTTCTTTTTCACTAAGACTAGTGGAGCTGCCCAGGGGCTACAGCTGTCCCTGATTACCCCAGCCTCCTTCATGTCTCTAAGCATCCCCTTGGCGTGTTGGTAGTGTGCCGGGGGTACGGGTCGGTATCTCTCCTTTATGGGAGGATGGTCTCCCGTGGGGATGTGGTGTTCTACCCCCTTTACTCGCCCGAAGTCTAGCGGGTGTTTACTAAACACTCTCTCGTACTCTCGAACCACCCGATAGACTCCCTGTTTCTGGTGTGAGGGAGTGGAGTCAGTACCCAAATGCAGTTGCTGACACCAGTCCTCCATTGGTTTCTTAGAGCCGTTACCTTCCTCTGGTTGAGATGGAGGCAAGGGTTCCACGGCCTGTACAGAATTCTGGTTTATGGTGAACAATTTGGCTAGCGTGGCATACCGGGGCAGGTATACTTCTCTCTCCCCGATATTTATGATGCGAACGAGCACCCTCCCATGGCGTACATCGACCACCCCCCGTGCTGTCAAAATGGTGGGCCTACTGTCTGAGTAGACGGGTTCTACCATTGCTTGGTAGTCTCTACCTCTTAGACCAATAGCTGCCCGGCACCAAATCATCATTTCACTTTTTGGGGGCATGGCAATAGGGAACGGGTCACACATTCTCACGCTACCTATCTCACCACCAGATAGTTCCTCCTGTTGCCGCTTCATCAGTGCCCGGATCTCTTTTTGGAGCACACGCTGCTGGCCGGAACTGGCGTTCTTGGCAACCTGCTGTAAAATGAGAATCACCTCTGCAAGACAATTTTCAATCACATTAGTTCCCAAGGTTATTCTAGGGTGACTCTCATGACGGTCTATGTCCACTATTATCAGTCCTTGTGCCGCCAGTTCGACTTTACCGATCTTAATGGTCACCTCTTTGAATCCCACCTGCGGCACGGGCTGACCATTGCTGGCGATGATACTCAGGTCGTCATTTGGGTAGCGGGTTATGTCCGAGTCATTCCAGTACTGCTTGAAGAGCACGTACGGGATGGTGGTCACCTGTGACCCAGTGTCTAGTAGGGCACTCATAGGAATGCCATCCAGTACCACAGGCAAGATTGGACGTCCCCCTACGTATTTATCACGCCAGTTTGATGGGCCTGATGGTCTTATGCCTGGGGGTTGGCCCTCTACCCCAGGTTGTGCCCGTTTAAATGACAGTACCTTGCCACATGTCCGGGTTGATTGCAGCGGCGGCAAATAGGTCGTCCGTCCTCGTTGTATCGATCGCTGGGTCTTCCTCTGGCCGGTGGGGTCCTCCTTGGTCGGCGCCACAGGATGTCCTCCGGTCCGGATGCCAGCTCGATCTTTCCTGCAGTAGAAACCTGTAAAGACTGCACAGTTCGGGTTAGCGCGGCTACGCTTTTAGTTAGCTCTTGGACCTGATGGTGCAGGTCTGTAGCCGGGTCACTGTTTAAAGCCTGCGCATCAGCTCCCACAGGCCCTGCAGACAAGGGCGCCGTCTCCTGGTGATAAGTGATAGCAGGGCGCCTGTGGGTCACAGCGCCACCTGGTGCCGGTTCTCGGAGCACCCGGATGGCTCTGTCTTTGAACTGTGCAAAGTCCAGGTCAGGGTCCTGTAAGGCCATTGCCCGCAACTGGGTTCGGTGGGCATTGCACAGTAGACCCTCAATGAATTGTTCAGTCAACAGCTTATCTTCATTTCCCACGCTGTCAGGGTCTGCCTGCTTAATGGCTCTCAGGGCCTCTTGTAGGTTTAGAGCATAGTCTCTTATACTCTCATGTGCCCGTTGTTTGCACCCATAAAATCTTAGTTTTATTTCGGCTGAGGTGCGGGTGTCAAATGTGTCTTTAAGCCGGGTTAGTATGTCTCTGACAGTCCTCTTCCTCCCAGGTGGCCAGGACTTTACCTCCCTTTGGGCTGCCCCGATTAATTGGGCCACCAGGATGCTCACTTTTTGCGCCTCCGTGAGGGGATACACCTGGAAGAGGCTATCCAGCCTTTCTCTGAAGTCATTTAGGGTATGTGACTCCCCTGAGTACTGGGGTAGCCAGGCTGCCCCCGGGATATAGGGCATGGTGAAAGGCATGACCGCAGCAGCGGTGGCGCTGGCGGCGGCTGTGGCGGTGAAGCTCTCCTCCGTATCCGACATCCTCCTCCCCCCTAGTGGACCGTGGCCTACCTTGCGATGATCCTCTTCCGTAGGCCGCGGCTCCGCAGTGGATCGTCAGGGTTGAGGACCTTCCGTCGCGCTCCTGTGACGTCGGCGTCTGCTGGGCTCCTTCCAGGACCTTACGCAACGTCCGGACGTGAGGCGGGGCTTCAGTTCTCGCGGGCTTTCGGAGTCCACGCCCCTCTTCTTCCCGCGCGGCGCCCTCAGGATGGCGTCCAATGGCGGGAAAACTCCACGGATGGCGGGAAGAAGGCAGAAGATGGCGTCGGATGGCGGGAATCGGCTCCAGATGGCGGGAAACGACTCCGGACGGCGGGAAACTAAACCACAGGTAAGTATAAAAGTCTCTTTTTTCAGGCACGCAGTACCCGGTGGTTGCGGGCACGTAATCCTGCCGACTACGCCAAAGTTGACTCACCCCCTGGGCCAGTGCTGTAGTGCGGAGCGCGTGCGCGCGGGGAATTCCCGGAGCCGGATCCGATGGGGGTAGTAGTCTTCGTGTGGCGGTGACCCGGTCCGCGCCCAGGGTGGTCAAACTAAGTGGCAGTTATTGGTATGATGGTATTAGTGTCCGACTACGCCACCCGTTGAATGCGGTTATGAAACCGCCGCTGCAGGGCAGACCGCTGAGGCCGGTGGTATAGGTGTGCAGCAATGTTGATATAACCCCCAACGGGAGAGGTATGGCCTCAGGGCAGCGGATGTGGGTGATGTTGGGAGTGATGGTGTGGATGTCCCAGCACTATCGGTGCGACAAGGAAGCACGGAGACGCGAGGGTACAGTTCAAGGCCTTTACTGATGATACAAGGCAAATTCCCCCGGGAGTACTGGCTAGTAGTTGGGGCCTGGTTAGTCTGCGAGTAAGCCGGAGTTCCCCTGGCCAGGTGGAGTTGTAGGCCTTCCCGTTAGTCTGTACCCTTCCTGGCTACCCTGCTTTCGGCGGTTACAAGTAGCCCACGTCCCTGGGTATACCGTGTGGTGCTCACCCGTATGGCTGGTGACCTGGGGCCTCCTGTTAGCCTCCGCTCCGGGATGGCGGTCCTGGTCCCTTCGTTGTGACTGAGCCTCCGGGCTTTTATGGCCAGAGGACCTGGAATCCCCTGCCGGATGGATTCTGCTGCTGGGTATATCTTAGTCCCCACAGCCTCGGACTCCTGTGTCCGGTTTTAGTACCTTCTCCCAGGGCGAGCTCTGCACAGCTCCAGCCCCTGGCGCTTCTCCTTGGCTCCTACAGAGCTCCTGATGTCTATCTGTCCCTGTTTCTGCGTGTCCAGACCAGACTCCGTCTCTGTCTGGAACTCCTCTCTCTAACCCTGCCTCAGCCCCAGTTTATGTAGGGGAAGTTCTTCCCCTCCCAGGACTGGGCAGGAGGTGTGGCATGCTTAGGATTCCTGCCCAGGAGACCTCCCACCTGCTCACAGACGTAATACTGCTATTACTGTGGAAACCAGACCCCTGGGGTGCCACACTAACTTCTATCATCCTCATCATGCTCCTCACCTTGGCACTCTCAACTCCCCTGATGGAGAAGCCAGGGCCCACCGGAGGAGTCTGATAGTCTGGTGGGCTCGGCCAATGCTGCCCTAAAGCAGGCCAGGCTAAGAAAAGTGTGGGAAAGGTTACCGGTACAAATAGGGGTGGCTGGGGACCGAGTATGGACACCCGGCCACCCCCTGGAGGCTGGGGAGCAAGCGGGGACACCCGGCCACCAGGCGGCTGGGGACTGAGTATGGATACCAGGCCGCCGACACAGCCATGGCGTGGTGGCCAGATTCCGCCTACACATGCCTAAAAGGCCCAATTTAAAGTGCAAGCAAGCAAGCAGTATGGTATTGCAGCCTGGGGGTGGGTGGGTGGCAGGCTGCATACTTGCGCTTGCATTGCAAGGAATGGGAGAGGTAAAATTGAACACTGCCCTGGGACAAGGACTTGAATGGGGATAGTTGCAAGTCTGCAACGACAGGTGCAAGGTGGGAGGCATCTTCGCATGTACCATGAACAGGGGTTTGGCATGCACACACTACAGCGGAATAGGCTCTCCTTCCCACTAAATGCACTGGGGAGGGCACAGGTAATGTTTTGGTATACGCGCTTAATCTTATGTATAAGGCACACCAGGACAAATAGGGGCGGCTGGGGACTGAGTATGGATACCTCGCTGCCGAAGCAGCCATGAGGTAGTGGCCAGCTTCAGCCTCCTCTAAACTAAAAGGCCCCATTTCACGTGCAAGCTAGCAGTATGAATTGCAGTCTGGGGGTGGGTGGGTGGCAGGCTGCACACTTACACTTGCATTAAAAGAAAACATAGCAGATGCTAACTTCTGTCATCATCATCCTGCTCCTCACCTTGGCACTCTCAACTCCACCGATGGAGAAGTCAGGGCCCACCGGAGGAGTCTGGTTCTCTAGTGGGCTCGTCCAATGCTGCCTAAAGCAGGCCGGGCTAAGAAAAGTGTGTGGGGGGATGTTCCAAGGAGCAATGGGGGCGTCTGGGGACCGTTTATGGACACCCGACTGCCCCCAGGTGGCTGGGGACTGAGTATGGACACCCGGCCGCCGGGCGGCTGGGGACTGAGTATGGATTCCAGGCCGCCAACACAGCCATGACGTGGTGGCCAGATTCCGCCTCCACATGCCTAAAAGGCCCAATTTCAAGTTCAAGCAAGCAAGCAGTATGGTATTGCAGCCTGGGGGTGGGTGGGTGGCAGGCTGCATACTTGCGCTTGTATTGCAAGGAATGGGGGAGGTACAATTGAACACTGCCCTGGGACTAGAACTTGCATGGGGATAGTTGCAAGTCTGCATCTTCTGATGCGGCAAGGATCACTTATGATGGGCACACTTTTAGACAGTGACCTGGGAGTCAGAGATGCTTCCAGGGGTCTTCCCCATGCTGTTCCCATGTCTTTTCAGCACTTTATGCATGTGTCACACAGCACATGGCCAGATAAGGTTGTAAAATGTTAAAATGACATTTCCCGGTGAATGCATTTGTCATAGTTGAAAGCAATACAAAAGTGCAAAAACGCATAAAAATGCTACTTGTGAACATAGCCGAAGGTGTGGAGGAGTATTTTTGTTTTTGGTCATTTATTTTAACTTATACACAAGTCTTTTCCATGGAAAGGATGTTCCTTAACATATTTCACAGGAAAAAAGTTTCACTTTCGTTTTATTGTGAGCCTGTAAAAGTGGCTTAATACCTCTGACCACGTTGTTGACAGCAGTGACCTGGGGGTCAGAAATGCTTCCTGGGGCGATCCCCATGCTGTCCCCATGTCATTTGAGCACTGTCACTATCGTTTTGGGCACTTATTAGGCTTTTAAAAGACTGCCGGGGGTGCCACCGCAAAAATGCTCGAGTCTCCCATAGACTAACATTGGGCTCATTGCTCGGGTCGAGCACCCGAGTATCACGGCGAGCTCGGCCCGAGCTTCGAGCACCCGAGCATTTTAGTGCTCGCTCAACACTAGCCATTACTTCTTCACATTCAAAACTGTACAGTACACCTCTTTTGTCTCCCTATTAAAGGAATATTTTTTTGATGGCTTATAACAAGCTATCACTTCTTCATGTAGTAAATTGTAAAGCTCTTTATACCCCTCAAACAGATATAATTGTTGTGCCCATCCGCAAATCAAATTTTAGGGGAAAATTTGACGAAGTCAGCGAATTCGAATTTCAAAAGATCCACTCATCTCAAGTTTAAAGTATTATATATAAAATCATGCATTAAATTGGAACTTAATATAAGTTCATCAAAGCATACGGCGAAACGCGAGTTGGATGAGTAGTGGCGTCCTGGGGTTAGTATTCCTATTGTCTTTTATACATTCACCTGTCATCATCTGTATTGTGCAGCTGGTGTAGTGGATATGGTCTACTTAGCAAACACCTACCTATATTAGTGGTAACTTATTTTGATGGACTGAATACCTGGGCACAATGCACTTTACTAATGTGATTCAATATAACCAGTTTCTGTTCCTGTTAAATGGAATACCACCTATTATCACTTAGGATCCATTACATGATTGTATTTAATTGACGAAAACCTTATTTTGTATTGATTGTCACCTGAATACCATACTTATATACCCCAGGTGCCACTTTTGTTGGGCACTCTTTCCCTTTTTCTTAATTGTTGTACATTCCTTTACTATATTTTTGATACTCACGTGGTCAAAATTGTTGGTACCCCTTGTTTAATGAAAGAAAAACCCACAATGGTCACAGAAATAACTTGAATCTGACAAAAGTAATAATAAATTAAGAATCTTTGAAAATGAACAAATGAAAGTCAGACATTGCTTTTCAACCCTGCTTCCACAGAATTTAAAAAAAAATTAAAGTCATGAAATAGGCCTGGACAGAAATGACGGTATTCTTCTTAACTTAAAATTTTGTTGAATAACCTTTTGAGGCAATCACTGCAATCAAATGATTCCTGTAACTGTCAATGAGACTTCTGCACCTCTCGACAGATATTTTGGCCCACTCCTCATGACCAAACTGCTCCAGTTGTCTCGTGTGTGAAGGTAGCCTTTTCCAGATGGCATGTTTCAGCTCTTTCCAAAGATGCTCAATAGGATTTAGGTCAGGGCTCATAGAAGGTGTAACGGGTCTGGGAGGCGGAACCTCTGAGCTACTATACAAGGGGGCGGTCCTTGTAAGGGAGCGGGTGGCAACCAGGGAAGACGGGCAGGCAGTCACAGCAGGTGACCGGGGCAGTCTCTGGATGAACGGGCAGGAGGTCACGGCAAGTGACCGGGGCAGTCTCTGGATGAATGGGCAGAAGGTCACGGCAAGTGACCGGGGCAGTCTCTGGATGAACGGGCAGGAGGTCACGGCAAGTGACCGGGGCAGTCTCTGGATGAACGGGCAGGAGGTCACGGCAAGTGACCGGGGCAGTCTCTGGGTAAAGGGTTGGTACGACCTGTGACGGCTGAGCCTCCAGGTAGGCTAGCAGGCAGATGGTAGACGTGAGCTCCCAGGTGAGCAGGCGAGAGTCTCTGGATAAGCGGGTGGTCACAGCATGTGACGGCGGAGCCTCCAGGTAGACCAACAGACAGACAGCAGATGAGCGCTCCCAGGTGAGCGGGCAGGAGTCTCTGGACAGGCGGGTGGTCACAGCACGTGACGGCGGAGCCTCCAGGTAGACTAGCAGACAGGCAGCAGATGAGCGCTCCCAGGTGAGCGGGCAGGAGTCTCTGGACAGGCGGGTGGTCACAGCACGTGACGGCGGAGCCTCCAGGTAGACTAGCAGACAGGCAGCAGATGAGCGCTCCCAGGTGAGCGGGCAGGAGTCTCTGGACAGGCGGGTGGTCACAGCACGTGACGGCGGAGCCTCCAGGTAGGCTAGCAGGCAGGTAGCAGATGTGCGCTCCCAGGTGAGCGGGCAAGCTGGTCCATAGACAGACTGACAGGAGTTGGAGGGCAGACCGTCGGACCTCAGGCTAACAGGCAGGTAGCAGAAGTGCGCTCCCAGGTGAGCGGGCAAGCTGGTCCTTAGACAGACTGACAGGAGTCGGTAGGCAGACCGTCGGACCTCGGGCTAGCAGGCAGGTAAGCGGAATATCAGGCAGGAATCAGACAGCAAACTGGCAGGAATCTGGCAGGTAACTGGCAACGGGACCTGAGGGCTGAAGCAGAGTAGTGAACAGTGCAACAACATTGCTCGGGCACCTCCATTTTGGAGGAGGTGCCTTATATATGGTGAAGTCCTCCGGCCATTGGCCGGGGACTCCTTAGGACGGCGCGCGCGGCCCCTTTAAGAGGGAGGGAGCGCGCGCGCGCCCTAAGCACAGTGGCCGGGAAGGAGCGCGCGCTGCCAGCAGAGCGGGAGGAGGACGCCGGGCTCGGAGCAGAGGGGTGAGGGGAACAGCGTCCCTGCCTAGCAGAGGGCAGGGACGCCGGCGCTACAGAAGGCCACTTCAGAATAGTCCAATGTTTTCCTTTTAGCCATTCTTGGGTGTTTTTAGCTGTGTTTTGGGTCATTATCCTGTTGCAAGACCCATGACCTGCGACTGAGACCAAGCTTTCTGACACTGGACAGCACATTTCTCTCTTTCCCTTGATAGTCTTGAGATTTCATTGTACCCTGCACAGATTCAAGACACCCTGTGCCAGATGCAGCAAAGAAGCCCCAGAACATAACAGAGCCTCCACCATGTTTCACAGTAGGGACAGTGTTCTTTTCTTGATATGCTTCATTTTTCCATCTGTGAACATAGAGCTGATGTGCCTTGCCATAAACTTCCATTTTTGTCTCATCTGTCCATAGGACGTTCTCCCAGAGGCTTTGTGGCTTGTCAACATGTAGTTTGACAAATTCCAGTCTGGCTTTTTTATGATTTGTTTTCAACAATGGTGTTCTCCTTGGTCGTCTCCCATGAAGTTTAGTTTGAATCAAACAATGACGGATGGTGCGATCTGACACTGATGTTCATTGAGCTTGAAGTTCACCTTTAATCTCTTTAGAAGTTATCCTGGGCTCTTTTGTTAATATTCATATTATCCGTCTCTTTGATTTGTCATCAATTTTCCTCCTGCGGCAACATCCAGGGATGTTGGCTACAGTCCCATGGATGTTAATTTTCTGAATAATATGTGCAACTGTAGTCACAGGAACGTCAAGCTGCTTGGAGATGGTCTTATAACCTTTAACATGTTTGTCCATAATTTTCTTTCTAATCTCCTGAGACTACTCTTTACTTTGCTTCCTCTGGTCCATGTTGAGTGTTGTACACACCATGTCACCAAACAGCACAGTGAGTATCTGTAGCCTTATATACCGGCCCACTGACTGATTACAAGATTGTAGACACCTGTGATGCTAATTAATGGACACAACTAGATTTAACTTGTCCCTTTTGTCACATTATTTTTAGGGGTACCATTATTTCTGACGAGGCCTATTTCATGAGTTTAATTTTTTTTAAAATTCTGTGGAAGCAGAAAAGCAATGTCTGACTTTCATTTGTTCATTTTCATAGATTTTTAATTTATTTCTTTTGTCAGATTCAAGTTATTTCTGTGACCATTGTGGGATTTTCTTTCATTAAACGAGGGGTACCAACAATTTTGACCACGTGTGTATGTGTCATTTTTTTGGTGTATGTATATGGGGGAGTTGCAAGACTGTTCAGCCAAACGAACATTCAGTTGACAGCTATGACATGTATATGACCAGCTTTACTATACTGTTTTTTAAGAAAAAAAAAGTTTAAAAATCATACACCTGTGAACAACTTAAAGTGGTTGTCCAATTTTGTAGTAAAGTGGCTGAACATCTTGATCTGCTTTAAAACAACAAAATCAGCATTGCTTTCCTACTGAAGCACCTACTACAGTATGTGTAAGCTCTTAAGGTCAGTGGGTTCCACTCTCTCTCTCTTTTCCCCACTTGTATTTTCTGAGCAATTAAAAGCTTTCCAGTATTGAGATTCACGAGAATGTATTTGCCACAAATCAAATTTTGGGGGAAAATTTGGTGAAGCAGGCGAATTTGAATCTCAAAACATCCACAAATCTCTAAAAAGTTCTTGTCACTTGCTAAAAAATGAGTTAAATAACTTGTAAAAAAAAAGCCCTGAGCTTCTCTGATTCCACTGCTTTTTCAGTATTGCACAGCATTGCTGACCTAGATGTCTAGTACTCTTAGACACCACTGAGCCAGAATTGGGAGGGAGAAGTGAAAGAGCAAATCCAGAGAAGATTCTGAAGAACTGCAAGCAGAGATTTCACATATTGCGCTCCAAAAGCAAGAAATGTGAATATCTCTGCAATTTAGTCATACATCGCAAAATAGAAAAAAAAAGTGGTAGATTCAGGGGAGCTCAAAGATTTTTACAAGACAAATAAACTCTATTTTTTATGAGTAAATGATGGGTCATCTTTAACTACTGTAAGCACGCAGTCAATAAAATAGCGATATTTAAGTGAATTATTTTAATTAGAAAAACAAAATCATCTAGCTGCAGTGTCATAATAGGAAACACTAAACGTGACACATATCTCAAAGACAGAAAAGAGTTAGTAAGACGGTCTCTAATATTTGATCTTTTTGTAGCTGTGCTAATCCATAGCAGTAAAACCATGTAATATTTATACCGGAGTCTGCAATTTGTTGTCTGCTGGCATCGCTAAACCAGAGCAGTAAAGCAATGTAATATTTATACCAGAGCCTGTGTTTTGTCGCCTACTGGCATTAGATTATTGTCTTTTATTTGTAATTTCAAAGCATTTTAGATGTTTCTCAATGACTTATTCATAACTACACAATACAAAAATAAAAATAAAGATTATTATAAAGATTATTATTATTATTATTATTATTACAAAGGAAACTGCCTCCCAATGCGTGTACATCATACTGCCTGCTTTCCAGGCTCAGACATGCTTAGAGGTCGAAACATTGCATGTCACATGGGTAAAAACCAATGCTGATTTTTCTACTACTGTACTTTGGAAAGCTGTGTGATCAGAGGTAATCAAACCTAGTTCATACTTTCTTATAGGGAACCTGACTGCGGGATTGAAACCTATAAACTAATTATCTAGTTGCATTTGTCTTTAAATGGTCATTACAGGCAAAACTATTGTGTGGGCAAATTCACAGAATTTTGCAATACTTGCCTTTTCAAAGATTGTTCTTTGCATATTCTTGTGAATTGGACTAGTCTGAAATTTCTGCTATGTGCGGGCCAGTCCTATCCAACCTGTCCGTATCATGCCCACTGAGCTGTGGTCCGATCCCTGAGTCGCCCTTACACTGTCCTCCCAGAAAACTGTATCCTGAACATTACAACTTAGAGCATGTAAGTTAAGTCTGTCGTTTGTGCACTTATTCCCCAGTAACAGCCACAAACTCCAGTCTATCATACATGCTTACCCTGGAGAGTGCTCAGCACAGCACTGCTTTCAATCTGGACGCATCTTGGACTAGTCCAATTCACAAGAATGTGCGAAAAATTATCTTTGAAAAGGTGAGAATCGCGATATACTGTGAACTTGTCCCACACAATTGGGATTGTCTGTAATCACCATTAAAGGACAAAAGCAGCCCTTCAATTAGTTTATAGGTCTCAATTCTGCTGTCAGGTTCCCTTTAAGTATTGACAAGATTTGAATACCGCTGCTTACCTTTCAAAATCCTCCTGCGTATAATCCAAAAAAACACAGCTTTCCAAAGAATGGTGGTAAAAATTCAGCATTGGTTTATTTATCCATGTGACATGTGATGTTTCGACTAAATATGTCTGAGCCTTTGAAAGCAAATATTTTTAACCAAGAATCCCTATCAATCATCCAAAAATTGGCAGTGCTCCAAAGTATAGTGGTAAAAAAAATCAGCAGTGGTTTATTCATCCTTGTTGCATGTGATGCGATGCTTCAACTCCCAAATATGTCGAAGTCTTTGTCATTGCTGGAGAAAGACTAAGGCTGCGTGCACACGATGTGTTTTTAATGCGTTTCCGCTGCGGAATTTCCGCAGCGGAAACGCATAAAAAACGCATGGTAATCCGCACCCCATGGTCCCCAATGGCATTCCGCAATGTCAATGCACATGCTGCGGATTTTTCCGCAGCGTTTCTGCAGCGCTCATAAATCCGCAGCATGTTCATTAATTTTGCGGAAGAGCAGCGGAAGCGCCGCCATTGACTTGCATTGAGACGCATAGAATCCGTGTCTGTACATCTGTACAAGCGGATAATATGCGTTTCAATGTGCGGATGGTACCCAGTTCTGGAGGAGAGAAGACTCTCATCCAGACCTGGGTACCATTGTACCTGTAAAAAAAAGAATAAAATAAAAAATAAAGTTTATATTCACCTGTCCGGCGGCCCCTGCAGCGCTTCTCCTTCCAGGACCTGAGATGACGTCGCGGTCTCGCGAGATGCCGGCAAGCCAGGAAGGAACCAGAAAGGAGCGTGACAGCACACGCGGCGGCATCGGAGGTAAGTATAGCTTTATTTTTTTTATTTTTACGGCCACACTGTATAAATCCATGCCGTTTGCATGGATTTATACAGTGTGACCTAGTTGTCAAGCACTTTCCAAGTGATGCTATCGCCTGGAAAGTGCTTGTCAGTCCGCATGCGGAAACACATGCGTTAGCGCATGTAGATACGCATGGGAATCCGCATGTATTCTGCAGGAAAAACACATGCACAATCTGCATGCGTTTTTTCTGCCAGGGAGATGCAGAAATGCTGCAGAAATTTTCTGCTTCATTTCTGCATCGTGGGCACATAGCCTTAGGCATATTTGTGAATTAAAACATCACATGTCACATGGTGAGTAAAACCATTGCTGATTTTATAGACTATTGCTGATTTATACACCATTGTTGATTTATACACCACTACTGATTTATACACCACTGTCGATTTATGCACCACTGCTGATTTATACACCACTGTCGATTTATACACCACTGCTGATTTATACACCACTGCTGATTTATACACCACTGCCGATTTATACACCACTGCCGATTTATACACCACTGCCGATTTATACACCACTGCTGATTTATACACCACTGCTGATTTATACACCACTGTCGATTTATACACCACTGCTGATTTATACACCACTGCCGAGATTATACACCACTGCTGATTATTCAACCACTGCTGATTCTTCGACCACTTCTGATTTATACATCACTACTCATTTATTCCAAACCAGGAATTGAAGCTCGAGGAGGGTAATTTGCTTATTTCCGGTGTATTGTGGAAAGAGTGAAGAGTTGCCGTGAGTCTTAAGATCTTTGGGTGTAGCTGGATCAATCAATTCCTATTTTGCATCTGTGTTCTCTAATAAAGCAAATGTAACATCGACTGATCTTCACTGTGCTATGAAATGAGTAAAAGAATCCACAAAATCTATAAACAGGAAGATGGAGGCTAAACACTTGGCTAATTTAAATGAATTTAAATCTCCTGGTCCAGATGAATTACATCCTAGGGTACTGAAAGAGATAGCAGAGGAAATTGCAGAACCACTAGCCAGAATCTTTGAAAATTCCTGGAGAACAGGAGAAGTCCCAGAAAATTGGAGAAGGGCAAATGTTGTCCCTATCTTCAGAAACCGAAAAAGATGGAGCCAGGAAATTACAGGCCAATGAGCCTTACTTCTATACCAGAAAAGGTCTGTGAACAAATTATGAAACAGCGTGTATGTAAGTACTCAGATAAGAATACAGTAATTAACCGAGCCAGCATGGATTTGTAGCAAACAAGTCATGCCAGACTAATCTAATTTCCTTCTATGATGGAATCTCTGACTGGGTGGATCAGGGAAATGTGGTAGATATAGTATATCTCGACTTCAGCAAAGCATTTGATAAAGAATCTCATGATATCCCTATTAAAAAAATGACCAAGTATGGGATGATTGACAAGGCTACCTTTAGGTGGCTCAGTGATCATAATCAAAGAGTGGTAATAAATGGTTGCAAATCCAATTGGAAGAGTGTTTCAAGGGTACCACAAGGCTTCATCTTGGCCCTAGTATTCAACATTTTTATAAATTATATAGATAAGGGAAGTAAAGGTAAACTAATCAAATTTGCAGACGATGCAAATCTAGCTAGTGATGCGCCCCTGGGCCTGAGTCGTGCGGCATCGCGCGCACGGGGGCTTACCCGGAGCCGGATCAGATAGGGATAGTAGTCTCGTGGCGGTGACCCGGTCCGTGCCCAGGGAGTCAAACTGAGTGGCAGTATTTAGCAGTAGATGTTAGAATGTTCGACTACGCCACCCGTGGATTGCGGTCATGAGACCGCCGCTGCAGAGCAGACCGCCGAGGCTGGTGTTGTTGGTGCAGCTGAGAATGGAACGACTCCCCACGGGAGGAGTATTGCCTCAGGGCAGCTATTGTAGAGTTGATGATGGGGGTGATGGTGCGGATGTCCCAGTACTGGTGGTGCAGGTACGACGACGAAACACGGAGTCTGGTAGTGCAGTTTCAAAAGCTTTACTCACGGTTCTTTATCAGGTCGCTTGTGCACAGTAGGACCACCCGAGTCATGCTGCGTTCACCAGGTCAGGGACTCGGCCAACTCCCAGGCAATTCCAGAGCGTGGTCCAGAGCTCCCCTCTCTTCCTTCCTACTGGCCGTCCCCACCAGGGATCCACCTTTGTCCGGCTCCCTCGGGCCTTCTGGTGGTGAAACCTTTCCCGGCTTCCCTGACCCTATACGTGGTTTGCCTTCCTGGTGGATGTGGTGAGGGGTCGCGCCAAAACTTGTCCACGACCTCCGGTTCCTGGCTGAGGATAATTGGCCTCCACCAGTTTGGGATCCGGTACCCTGTTCTGCCAACCCTTCACCCGTTTTCGTTCTCTTGTGGGATCTCAGGGTTCCCTCTATGCTTGCGTCTCTGGGCCTTTCTTTGTGTTTCTCCTCTTCTTTCTCTCTCTCTCTGCCTCAGGCCTCCTCTCCAGGCCTGGCTCTGGAGCTGGGCCCAGACTGAGCCACAGCTCCCTGTCAGCCCTCTCTGGCTGAACTCTCTCTCTGAACAGACCCTGTTCCTAGATGGTGCCCACCTTTTATACTCCCTCTGACACCCGAGCCCTGGTGACAATGCAACCAATGGGCTCCTACCTATGCCCAGAGTCCCTCCCCTGTCTGCTCCTACACCACTGGGATGTTCCTCCCCCCCCCACTCCAACCAGGGACAGACGCTGTCGTACCTGCACAACTATCTGGTGGGAGTACCGTTGTTCTGTCCCCCGGAAATGGGGTGTATGTGGTGCATGCAGCTTACTGAGCTCTGTTCCACACTCCATCCTTACCCGGGAGTGGAATACCACACCTCTGGTCTGAGGTGCAATACCCCTGTAGCAGCCGAGCCCTCGGGGTGCTACATTCCCCCCTGGTAAACCACAGCACGTCCTCGGGCTGGAAAAGAGCAAAACATATTAAACATACAAAATTTTTAAAGTACACACTAACATATAAGACATATTAACTATGAACTCATCCCTTTATGGGAGGTACTCTGTTCTTCTTTTAACGTTACAGGTATAAACATTACGGAAACATTATTAGACTTTCTTCACACTTATAAAATACTATAAACTCTGTTAGCAGCATATGTAACTTTCAATATAAAACTTTTCATATAAAACATTCTCATATAAAACACATTCTTGATCTTCTGGCCACGGGGCAACTTGTGACCAGGTTAAGTGCAACAGTCACTAGTTCAAAAGTAGAAAAGCAGTCCTTCTATAAAACCAGAAGGGGGCGCCTTAAGAAGCGCAACTATTTACAGGGTGTGGCCGCTCTCAGTCCTCGGCCAGTGGGGATAAGGGAGTGGCTGCTCACAGTCCTCAGCCTGATTAGGGATAGGGGCACACAGGAAACAGTTCCACTAGTCTCAACGGGGAACACACTTCACTTAGCAGCATATCAAATACCCATATGGGTAACTTATTTACAGTACTTTGCTTATGCTACTCCCCTTTAGTAGCGATATCCTCTCCTTGTCTCCTTCTGAGGGTAGTCTTCAGACCCGTCCGGGTCCTCTTGATTTTCCTCATCCTGTATCTCCTCCTCCGTCAACCGGTGCACGTGAAGGGCGTATGGTCCTTTAGCACACTGGTGCCGGGTGAAGGTGACCTCATCACCTGAGTAAAGGTCACGTCCTCGGTGTCCCTCCGGCAGGTGAGACTCGACATCCCTGCGGGTGACAAAGACGTCGCCGGTGGTTCGGTGATCCCGGATAAAGCCCCAGCCATTCTCCAGCTGAAACTTTATCACAGTCCCGGTGGCGCGGGGACCGTGGGCCGCACAGGGGTTTCGTCGGGCCCAGCGTTTCTGCTCCGCGCTTTGGACCTGCAGCCGTTCGTCGCGGATCCGCCTTTCTCGCCGTTCTCTCCCGAAGACCTCTAACTGCTGACGGCAGCACTCCTCACGCCGGGCTGCGGCCGCCCGGGTCTCTTGGGTAAACCCCATGAGGTTTTCACCAGTGGGGTCCCATGCAAATTGGGCCTCCTCCAACGGGAGCGGGACAATATTGGCGGGTGCCGGTGCCGGAATCAAAGGCTCGCACAGGGGTCGTTCCTTCCGGAGTCGGGGGTTGACGAACTCCGGTGGCCACACGAAGGGCAGCCCGTCCGGGCTTCACCCAGGGGCAGCACTGTGGAAGTTGAGGGCACTGGAGGGGCAGCGGCGCCCGGGGGTACTCGGACTTTCGTCCAGGCCGTAGGCATCCTGTCTGGGTTCAAGTATGGCACTTTTGGGAAAGAGGGCGCTGGAGGGGCAGCGGCGCCCGGATCCACTAGGCCTTGCGACCAGGCCGGTGGCGCTGTGGAGGTAGAGGGCGCTGTGGAGACTGCGGCGCCCGGGGGTACTCGGCCCTGCGACCAGGCCGAGGGCACTTCCTCTTTTGCCGCGCTCAGGGTCAAGGGGCGTGGCGTAACAGAGGGCGCGACCGCGGCTCCTGCCCTCGAGGCCTAGTCGGGAGCAGCGGCGGTGCAGCAACGGGCGCGGTGAGTGGAACTTCGGGCTCTACGACGGGGAGCTGGGGCAGGCTTGCGGCTACCGGGCACGGGGTGATGACGTCCCCATTACCTGCTTCCATCTCTGCGGCTCCCTCCGCGGCGTCGTCTCCGGCCTCCGTCCCTCCTGCACCATCCTCAGGGGCAGACATGCTCCACGTTGCGGGTGGCGTCTTCTGCTGGCGGGTTCCAGCCTGCTGGACCATCTCTCTCCTCCACTCGGCCAGCGCTTCTTGCTGTACCCGGGCCATCTTCCGGGCCAAGGCCTCCAGCGCGGTTTGTGCACGCTCCCGATCTCTGGGGAGCTGTGCCAGGATCTCTACCAGGCCTTCTGGGGTGGCAGCCTGCAACAGGTTCCGGACCACAGGGTCGGTGCTGCTCGTCTCTTCCTCCATCTCCGGGTACGATCTGTCCAGACTCCTCCAGGCCGCACCCATCTTCTCTGTTTTGTTCTCTATCCGCCCCCATTGAGGGTGGTCCCGGGGCAACTTAGTGACAGTCAGTTCCAGGGGCAGCCCCCTCACGCTGATGGACATTTCTATCATTGCAGTCTCTGCTGGTGAGGGCGGTTCCCGCTTTTGGCGCCATTCCTGGACCTGGCCCACGATGGGAGGTGGCCTCTTGCCACCCTCTGGCACGCCCATAATGGAGTCCGCTCTGCCAGGGCGGGAAATCGTCTCAGATGGCGGGAATCTTCTCCCTATGGCGGGAAACTCCGTGGATGGCGGGAAAAGGCTGCAGATGGCGGGCAAACGGCGGGAAACGATCCGAGATGGCGTCCGATGGCGGGGACCCTCTGGAATTGGCGGGAGACTCCTTTTTACGGTAAATGTGAATTTTTCTTCAGGCAGGCAGTACCCGGTGGTTGCGGGCACGGAATCCTGCCGACTACGCCAAAGTTGACGCACCCCTAGGCCTGCTGTGTCGTGCGGCATCGCGCGCACGGGGGCTTACCCGGAGCCGGATCCGATAGGGGTAGTAGTCTCGTGGCGGTGACCCGGTCCGTGCCCAGGGAGTCAAACTGAGTGGCAGTATTTAGCAGTAGATGTTAGAATGTTCGACTACGCCACCCGTGGATTGCGGTCATGAGACCGCCGCTGCAGAGCAGACCGCCGAGGCTGGTGTTGTTGGTGCAGCTGAGAATGGAACGACTCCCCACGGGAGGAGTATTGCCTCAGGGCAGCTATTGTAGAGTTGATGATGTGGGTGATGGTGCGGATGTCCCAGTACTGGTGGTGCAGGTACGACGACGAAACACGGAGTCTGGTAGTGCAGTTTCAAAAGCTTTACTCACGGTTCTTTATCAGGTCGCTTGTGCACAGTAGGACCACCCGAGTCATGCTGCGTTCACCAGGTCAGGGACTCGACCAACTCCCAGGCAATTCCAGAGCGTGGTCCAGAGCTCCCCTCTCTTCCTTCCTACTGGCCGTCCCCACCAGGGATCCACCTTTGTCCGGCTCCCTCGGGCCTTCTGGTGGTGAAACCTTTCCCGGCTTCCCTGACCCTATACGTGGTTTGCCTTCCTGGTGGATGTGGTGAGGGGTCGCGCCAAAACTTGTCCACGACCTCCGGTTCCTGGCTGAGGATAATTGGCCTCCACCAGTTTGGGATCCGGTACCCTGTTCTGCCAACCCTTCACCCGTTTTCGTTCTCTTGTGGGATCTCAGGGTTCCCTCTATGCTTGCGTCTCTGGGCCTTTCTTTGTGTTTCTCCTCTTCTTTCTCTCTCTCTGCCTCAGGCCTCCTCTCCAGGCCTGGCTCTGGAGCTGGGCCCAGACTGAGCCACAGCTCCCTGTCAGCCCTCTCTGGCTGAACTCTCTCTCTGAACAGACCCTGTTCCTAGATGGTGCCCACCTTTTATACTCCCTCTGACACCCGAGCCCTGGTGACAATGCAACCAATGGGCTCCTACCTATGCCCAGAGTCCCTCCCCTGTCTGCTCCTACACCACTGGGATGTTCCCCCCCCCCCCACTCCAGCCAGGGACAGACGCTGTCGTACCTGCACAACTATCTGGTGGGAGTACCGTTGTTCTGTCCCCCGGAAATGGGGTGTATGTGGTGCATGCAGCTTACTGAGCTCTGTTCCACACTCCATCCTTACCCGGGAGTGGAATACCACACCTCTGGTCTGAGGTGCAATACCCCTGTAGCAGCCGAGCCCTCGGGGTGCTACACTAGCACTAGAGAAGGCAGAGAACGGATTAAGAAGGATCTAGATAAGCTTGAATAATGGGCAGCAACTAATAGAATGATATTTAACAGAGAGAAATGCAAGATTCTACATCTGGGTAAGAAAACGAAAATTTCATCTACAGAATGGGAGGAAAAGAACTAAGCAACAGCATATGTGAAAAATACTTGGGTATACTAATAGATCATAGACTGCACATGAGTCAACAGTGTGATGCAGCAGCAAAAAAGGGAAACCTAGTTCTGGGATGTATTGAGAGAAGCATACAGTCTAGATCAAGTGAAGTAATTATCCCCCTCGATTCCTTCTTGGTCAGACCTCATCTGGAATACTGTGTCCAGTTCTGGGCACCACATTTTTAAAAGGACATTGAAAAACTAGAGCAAGTTCAGAGAAAAGCTACCACGATGGTTCCTATGAGGAACGGTTAAAGGATCTAGGAATGTTAGCTTGCAAAAAAAGAAGGCTTTGAGGAGACTTAATAGTTATCTACAAATATCGGAAGGGATGTCACAGTGTAGAGGGATCATACTTGTTCTCATTTGCATATAGAAACACGAGAAGCAATGGAATGAAACTGAAAGGGAGAAGATACAGATTAGATATTAGAAAAAAACTTTTTGACAGTGACGGTGGTCAATGAGTGGAACACGCTGCCACGAGAGGTGGTGAGTTCTCCTTCAATGGAAGTCTTCAAACAAAGGCTGGACAGATATTTGTCCGAGATGGTTTAGTGAATCTTGCATTGAGCAGGGGGTTGGACATGATGATCCTGGAGGTCCTTTCCAACTCTACCTTTCTATGAATCTATGATTCCCCATTGCTGATTTATACACCACTGCCGATTTATACAGCACTGCTGATTCATAGACCTCTTCTGATTTATACACTACTGCCGATTAATAGACCACTGCCAATTTATACACCGCTGCTGATTTATACACCAGTACAGATTCATAGACCACTGCTGATTTATATACCACTGCTGATTTCTACACAACTGCTGATTTGTAAACCACTTCTGATTTATAAGCCACTGCTGGTGTATACACTGCTGACAATTTATACACCACTGCCGATTTATTCACCATTGCTGATTTATACACCACTGCCGATTTATACACCATTGCTAATTCATAGACCATTCCTGATTTATACACTAATGCTGACTTATTTACCACCATACTTTGGCATGCTTTCAGTGTTTGATTGATAGATATTCTTGAGCCTACTTTATACAGCCTCTGGTTTAAGTATTTAGCACAGCAATCAAGCTGATTAATTGCATATATAACTAAATTGTCTTCAAGGGTAAGTCACCTTACATTTTCATTTAAAAGTTATATATAGAATTAATCTACATAAAAAGGTGAGTATGTGGTAGTTATTTAGGAAAATGTTGGGTTTGAAGCATAAATAATTGTGAATGTAGATCTGGGATGTAATACAAGATAACTGGGCATACAGTGGGGAAAAAATGTATTTAGTCAGCCACCAATTGTGCAAGTTCTCCCACTTAAAAAGATGAGAGGCCTGTAATTAACATTATAGGTAGACCTCAACTATGAGAGACAAAATGAGAAAACAAATCCTGAAAATCACATTGTCTGATTTGGAAAGAAATTGTTTTCAAATTTTGGTGGAAAATAAGTATATGGTCAATTACAAAAATTCATCTCAATACTTTGTTATATATTCTTTGTTGGCGATGACAGAGGTCAAATGTTTTCTGTAAGTCTTCACAAGGTTGGCACACACTGTTGCTGGTATGTTGGCCCATTCCTCTATGCAGATCTCTTCTAGAGCAGTGATGTTTTGGGGCTGTCGCTGGGCAACACGGACTTTCAACTCCCTCCAAAGGTTTTCTATAGGGTTTAGATCTGGAGACTGGCTAGGCCACTCCAGGACCTTGAAATGCTTCTTAAGAAGCCACTCCTTCGTTGCCCTGGTGGTGTGCTTGAGATCATTGTCATGCTGAAAGACCCAGCCACATTTCATCTTCAATGCCCTTGCTGATGGAAGGAGGTTTGAACTCAAAATCTCAAGATTCATGGCCCCATTCATTATTTCATGTACATGGATCAGTCATTCTTGTCCCTTGGCAGAGAAACAGCCCTAAAACATGATTTTGCCACTCCCATATTTTACAGTAGGTATGGTGTTCTTTGGATGCATTCTTTCTCCTCCAAACACGACAAGTTGTGTTTCTACGAAACAGTTCTACTTTGGTTTCATCTGACTATATGACATTCTCCCAATATTCTTCTGGATCATCCAAATGCTCTCTAGCAAACTTCAGATGGGTCCGGACGTGTAATGTCTTAAGCAGGGGGACACGTCTGGCACTGCAGGATCTGAGTCCCTGGCGGCGTAGTTTGTTACTGATGGTAGTGACTCACCCAGGGGAAGGGGAAGACTCGGTACCCGGGCCTTTGCCTTGGGGATGTCGCAGTGGTCGGCTCCCGGACCCGTACCCTGGGGCCTCTCCTTAAAAAGGGTTGGCGATTTATGAAGTTTAAGTTTATGAAAGTTTGTGACGCCACCTGTGGCTTCTGGTGAGGATCACCAGCGCTGCGCAGTCCACTGAGGCCGGTGATAAGGCAGCTGGATGGTATAGCTCCCCACAGGTGGAGCTAGGCCTCAGGGCAGCGTGCAGATGGGGAATGCAGGACAGACGAGACCCAGCCGGGTCAGAGCAAGAACAGGGACAGACACGGTAGTCACTTCAGTACCTTTTACTGATGGAATTCAGGCACTTCCCGGAGCACTGTAGGGTGAAGGGTGCATGTCAGGATCCTCCCCAATAAGCGGGTTTTGGGCCTCCTGTCTCTTGCCTCTGCGTAGTAAGTTTCTGACCTGCCTGGAGCTAGGCCTAACTTTGTCTCTGTCTTGCGCTGTCTGACCTTGTGGTAGGGCCTTCTCTTGGAGTACACGCACCGTAGCTGCGGGCCTATGTGTCTCCTGGCTCTGTTACGTATCAGCACTTTAGCGATCCTGGGACTTGTAGTTCTCCAGGGATTCCGGTTATATCTTACTGGGTCATGGAGATCCCGGTAAGCTTCGGACCCGGTGTCCGGCAACTTCTTCGGGGTGAGCCAATTAAGCTCCTCTGCCCCCTATGTACTAACTCTCCACTCGCCTTTGGCCTACTTGGGCCCTCACTAGGCTACTCACACTAACGGCAGCTTGCCGCGCTCCACCGATCTTATGGCGCCGGCACACCTAAAGCTCACTGCTCTGAGCTACAACTGAGTCTTGATCTGGATAAGCTCCACTGCAGGATAGCAATTGCAGGAGCTGGAACAGGCTTTTGTCCTCTGAGGTAACTCTTCTCAGACTGCACTGGACTCACTGCTAAACCAGAATAGACTCACAACTAGAGATGAGCGGCGTTCGACTCGAACTGTTCGCCAATCTCAAATTCGAGCTGTTTTGGGCGGTGTTCGAGCCGTTCGGCGAACACGAATGATTTGAAAAAAATGTGGCTGTTCGAGGTTATGTTCGATAACTGTTCGTGCACCAAAATCATAACTGGATTTTTTCTCAGTAATGCTGAAAATTAATGTTAATGCGCAGTTTGAGTGTACAGCGGGGTGGGGGGAGGGGCTGGGGATGGATCTCTGCAGAAACAATGAAGATCTCCATTTTTTTTTCTCTTTCCCGCATTTACAGTGGGGAGGTGCAATCTGTCAGCCTATCAGCAGCGCACACACGGAGCGAACTGCTTTTTTTCACACAAGCAAGGGCATGTGTCATTGGCAGTGTTTGTCACATGTCCTTGCCCTATAAGACCCAGCCATTTTCCCCGTCGCCACCAAATATTTTGGCTTGTAGCAGTGTGTGGGACTTGTTCTATTAGTCCATCTATATTAACCTCCACCAGGTTGCAAATTCAATATAATTTTTTTCTGCATCTAGCTCTGAAAAAATATTTCAGCTTGTAGCAGTGTGTGGGACTTTTTCTATTAGTCCATCTATACTAACCTCCACCAGGTTGCAAATTCAATATAATTTTTTTCTGCATCTAGCTCTGAAAAAATATTTGGGCTTGTAGCAGTGTGTGGGACTTGTTCTATTAGTCCATCTATACTAACCTCCACCAGGTTGCAAATTCAATATAATTTTTTTCTGCATCTAACCCAGCCAATACTTTTGGGCTAATACCACAGTTTGGCACTCAGCTCTGCTCGGTTCCCATCCATTGTTTTTTGTGCAAACAACTCCAGAGTTGTCAATTAGTTAACCACCAAAATGAGTGGAAAAAGGCCTGCTGCTGGTGGAAAGGGGAATAGGCGTGTTGGGAAGGGAAAAAAAGGTTGTGTCCATGGGGTAGGTGTTAAGGCAACAGTAACATCTGCAGAAGAAAGACCATCTTCCAGCCAAACTAAGATGTCTACTTCTTTTTGTGATAAGATCCCTTTCTTACGGCCACGCCAATCGCTACAAATTCCAGATGAGGCACAAAAACAGCAGGTGCTTCAACGGATATCAAGTGCTCCTTTAAGTGGGCTCTCCTCCACATCAACTTCAACATCACAAATACTCCAGTCCTCAGAGGTGTCACCCCAATCGCACTTGCTTCCTCACAGCTCCCAAGTCTCCAGCTGCCCGTCTGAGTATGGGGTAGAACAGATGGTTGAGTCTGCAGAGCTGTTTACTCATACTATAGCCTGGGAATCAGAGGTCGGCTCCAGAGCTTCTGTGAATCCAGACGAGGAAATGATCTGCACTGATGCCCAGAATCTTTGAGTCGGATCCAGTACCAGACGCTGAAGGTTCTGACCATAATATAGACCCTCGTTCCCAAACTGTAACTCCTGTTGGTGGAGACAATGAGGAAGACGATGATGAGACTCAAATACCTGATTGGAGCGACAACTTTAGTTTTTTGTCAGGGCAGGAAGAGGTTGGCTCTGAGGACGACGGGTGTGATAACACACAGGGTGATGATGACGAGGTTGGAGATCCCACTTACTGTCAACCCACAGTCAGCCAGTCGATGAGGTCAGCAGAGGAGGTGGAGGAGGATGCTAGTGACGACGAGGTCAGTTTACGCCTTTCTGGACAGAGACGTAGTACTGGAAGCACGTCAACAACTGCATCCTCAAACACAACTCTGCCTCTGACCACAAGTCGTGGTGGCTCTTCAGGTCGCATGGGTGCTAAGCCTTGCATAGCCTGGGCATTTTTTCAGATCGATAAGGATGACCCAATGACCCAACTCGTGTTATCTGTAACATTTGTCAGCAAAAGCTAAGTAGAGGCCAAAACATACATAGTTTGAGTACTACATGCATGAACCGGCACATGGATATGAAGCATAAGTTGCAGTGGGAAGCTCACTGTGCTATAATGCGGCCTAGCCGGCCGGGCCAACCACTGTCTGCCACATCTTGTGCATCCGCGGCCTCTTCATCCTCTGTGACTGGGGAGACAGCAGTCGCACCTGTTTTGGGACGCAGACCTGCCACCTCTTTACCCACAACAGCCAGCGTGATTGGCAAATCATCATTTTCTTTGGAGGTGGAAACACCAGCTGGTGTTGAGCGCTGTCCGACATCGATAGCACCACCTTTGGATCAAGGCAACCTAACATGTCCGCCTGCATCTTCCTCACATACCGGCAGTTTGCTGGGGACACCCTTCTCAACCCTGTCTAAGCACAACAGCAAGCCCTCGGTCCCTCAGATGTGGACAAGTAAAAGACCATTTTCTCCTAGCCATGAGAAAGCTAAGAGGTTGAATTTCACCATCTGCAAGCTCTTGGCTACAGAAATGCTGCCTTTCCGCCTGGTGGACACAGAGGATTTTCGAGACCTTATGTCTGTCGCAGTGCCCCAGTACCAGATGCCCAGTCGGCACTACTTCTCAAAGAAAGGTGTGCCTGCACTCCACCAGCATGTCGCACACAACATCACCGCTTCTTTGAGAAACTCTGTGTGTGACAGGGTGCATTTCACCACAGACACTTGGACGAGTAGGCATGGACAGGGGCGTTACATGTTGCTGACTGGGCACTGGGTAACTATGGTGACAGCAGGACAAGGGGCTGCTGTCCAAGTCTTGCTGTCCCCACGAGTTGTGCGGCAATCCTCTTTATCTCGAAGTTCCTCCACTGTTTCTGCCTCCTCAACCTCCTCTCGGTCCTCCACATGCACCCAAAGCCTGTCTGGTCATGCCACAAGCTTTCTAACTGTGCAGAAGGGATCCTGCACACCTCCTTACTATGCTGGCAGCAGGGCTCAACGTCATCAGGCGGTTTTTACTTTGAAATGTCTGGGAAATGTGAGTCACACAGCTGAGGAGTTGTGGTCAGCTCTGGAGAACCAGTTTCATGAATGGTTGTCTCCACTGGACCTGCAACCAGGGAAGGCCGTGTGCGACAATGCTGCAAATCTGGGTGCGGCCCTTCGCCGGGGCAATGTCACACACGTGCCTTGTATGGCTCACGTGTTGAACCTGGTTGTCCAGCAATTTTTAGCCCACTATCCCGGACTAGATGGCCTTCTGCAGAGGGCACGGTCGCTGTGTGCTCACTTCCGCCATTCGCATTCTGCAGCTCAGCGACTTACATCTCTACAGAAGTCATTGGGCCTGCCACTTCACCGGCTAAAATGCGATGTGCCTACCCGGTGGAATTCAACTCTGCACATGTTGCAGCGACTGTGGCAGCACCGACAAGCCCTGGTGCAATACGTTCTGACGTATATCCTGGGCCAACGAGATCCAGAGGTGGGGCAAATCACGCTGGAGGAGTGGTCTCAGATCAGGGACCTATGCACCCTTCTGCACAGTTTTGAAATGGCGACGAAGATGTTTAGTGCTGACGATGCCATTATCAGCATGACTATTCCGGTGATTTACATGCTGGAGCACATGTTAAACAGAATTCGGAGTCAGGTGGTGGCACAAGAGGAGGTGGAGGAAGTAGAGGAGGAGGAGTTGTATGCGGAAGGGCTAACATCTGTAAGGTCCAGACAGTCGGCAGCACCAAGGCGGCAGGCATGTGAGGGTGGGGGAGATGGTTTTACCAGGGCGCATGGTAGCAGCCAAACTAGTGAGGAAGGTGCAGGAGCCCAGGAAGAAGTGGAGGACGAACTGATGGAAGACTCATCAGATGAGGGAGACCTTGATCACATTTCTGTTGTGCGAGGTTGGGGGGAGAGGGCAGAGGAAGGAAGCATGATTGTTACCTCACCACCAACACAACAGGGACTTGGTGCTCCTGGATGCGCAAGACACATGAGTGCCTTCTTGCTGCACTACCTGCAACATGACCCTCAGATTGTCCGAATTCGAAATAATCCTAACTACTGGGTTGCCACACTCTTAGATCCTCCACACTCTTCGATCAACCTTTTCATTTTAATAAAGAACAAAAAAAATGGTCATTTTTGAAATTATAAGCTTTAGCAGGTTATTAGAAACTGAAATCTAACAGTTTTCAACTCAAAACTTTATTCTAGGTGATGTTACATTTGCACATAGGACCCCTTGTTCGAAAGGAGCTTCTAAACTCTCTCGTCCATTGAATTTGTCAGGTTTTGGATGGTTTCTGCTTCAATTGTTTTGCATGGGGCCTCCCGCCATCATAGACTCTCCTTTTGATGATGCTCCAGAGGTTCTCAATGGGGTTGAGGTCAGGGGAGCATGGGGGTCACACCATAAGTTTGTCCCCTTTTATGCCCATATCAGCCAGAGATGCAGATGTGTTATGTGCAGCATGAGACGGTGCATTATCATGCATGAAAATGATCTTGCTGCGGAATACACGGTTCTTCTTCTTGAACCATTGCAGGAAGTGCTGTTTGAGAAACACCACATACATTATGGAGTTTGCCTCGTCAGGGATCCTAAAGGGGCCGACAATCCCCATGATTCCAGCCCAAAACATTACTCCACCTCCTCCTTGTTGGCGCCGTAGCCGTGTTTGCATGGGGTGTCCATCAACCAGCCATCCTCCACTCCATCCATCTGGACCATCGAGCGTTGCACGACACTCATCGGTGAACAAAACAGTTTTGAAGTCAGTCTTCATGTATTGTTTGGCCCACTGGAGCCGTTTCTGCTTGTGTACAGTGGATAGAGGAGGTAGACAGGAGGCTTACGCACAGCTGCAAACCTCTGAAGGACCCTGCATCTTGTTGTTTGGGGGACGTTGGAGGCACCAGCAGATTCAAAAACTTGTCTGCTGCTATGAGAAGGCTTTTTTGCCGCTGCTCTTTTAACCTGACGTAATTGCCTGTAGGCAAGAGTCCTCAATTTTCCCTTATCAGCACGCACACGTGTGTACTGTGAATCAGCTACATACTTCTTGATTGTGCGATGATCAGGATGAAGTGTCTTGGCAATGTTGATTGTAGTCATGCCTTGACCTAAACACTCCACAATTTGTTGCTTCTCAGCAGCTGACACATCCTTTTTCTTTCCCATTTTGGCAGAAAATGTAGGCTGCTTAATAATGTGGGACAGCCTTCTTAAGTAGTCTTGCCTTTCATTGGACACACCTGCCAAACTAATTAGCACAGGTGTCTGCAATTGCTTACAGTGATATAAAGAGCCCTGACGCACATCACCATCAATGAGTTTAACTGACAAACAAAAAAATTCTTACCTTATCACTCCTAAACACTTTTTGCATAATAATTTGGAACACACTGTACATGTGCTTTTCCACAAAACACCAGTGGTTCACGTAGTGAATCTTACAGTTCTAACATGCCAACCGGGGTCTGTATGGAGTTGTTCAATAAAGGGCCCAA
The DNA here is from genome assembly GCF_046119375.1 of Phyllobates terribilis. Taxonomy (NCBI): domain Eukaryota; kingdom Metazoa; phylum Chordata; class Amphibia; order Anura; family Dendrobatidae; genus Phyllobates; species Phyllobates terribilis. The sequence goes on from NW_027362765.1 coordinate 521,270,908, forward strand.
AATGAAGATAACAGACGGGAGAGGTCTCTATGAATACGAATTCCTAAGTATTTGATACCCTCTGAGGGCCAGGCAAAGGGAAAGTTGGACTGGATGGAATCCTGTATGGATTTGGGGAGGGAGACATCGAGGGCCTCAGACTTCGCTGCATTGATTTTAAAATTTGACCATGTAACAAAGTGATCTATTTCAGCCATAACAACAGGGATGGATATATGTGATTGAGTGATATATACTAGGACATCATCAGCAAATAGAGAGCACTTGTACTCGGTGCCTCCCACCTCAATCCACCTAATATTGGGGTTATGGCGAATTGATGAGAGCAGGTGCTCCGTCACTAGGATGTATAAGAGAGGGGTCAGAGGACATCCCTGCCTTGTCCCATTGGTGATTATGAAAGGTGATGAAAATGTTCCATTTATCTTCAGCCTAGGTGACATATTGCGATACAGGGCCATGATTTTGCCTATAAAAGGGTCCCCTAGACCCCTACCCCAAGCTTTTTAAGAGAATAATATATGGCGTGCCAGGAGACTCTATGGAATGCTTTCTCAGCATCCAACGAGAGTATCTAATTACAAATTTTTAACTGCATCTAGCCCAGGAAATACTTTGTGCCTAGTAGCAGTGTCTGCTAGTCAGTGGATTATCCCAGCTGTTAAGCAAGCTACACCACCTGTAGTTTGGACACTTAATTTTTTCAAAGGAAATGGTTCAGGCCCCCGGGACACTCAGTGAAGAGCATCGGGGAGGCACCCCAAGGCACAGGGGCTGGGACTGGCGGTAGGACTCCTTGCGCTGGACCGCCAAGCTCGATCCTTATAAAAGCTTTTTAACTGCAGCAGCTTTAGTGGACGCTACTGGAGCTGGAATTACGCGGCTGCTGGCATGAGACTTGCCCTCCAATAGATCCTTGTAAAAGGATTTAAAGTGTACTCATTCAAATTAGAGAGACAATTTAAATTAAAAAGATTAGACCTGCCTCCACCGCAGGGGGGCTCGCTCGACCCACCAGCAGACATGCACCAGTATTGGGAGAGGGGGGCTGGCCGTCAGGGTCCACCGCAGCTCTGGCACAAACCCGGCGACACGGAGGTCGCACGGGCAGGAACGGATTGGCCGTGTCGGCTTCGCACTTTTTTGGTTTTAGAAGGGCATGACATGCCTATATCTATGTCTCCCCCTCCTTTTACTCCTCCACCTCTTTTCTTTTCGCATGACTATATGTACTTGTCACTTCTCCATGTGTTAGTTGTGTCTTCTGAGCAGTTTGTCAGCTTTTGGACACCTTTGAACGTGTTTTCTATGTGTTTCTATGTGTTTTTGTTTGCCTGCCATTGGTTTTAACGGTGTTCGAAGGTGTTCGATGAACAGTTCGACGAACAGTTCGGCGAACATACGGGTGTTCGACGAACCGAACTCGAACACTACGGGGGTGGCTCAACACTACTCACAACTCACTGCTGCCTGGCTCCACCTTCCCTTTTATATCCCTAACGGGCTCCCTCTGCTGGTCTGAGGTGGAAGGTGGAGATGTGGGAACGGTTATGGGGGCCTCTTGTGGAGGAATCCTTCAATACACCCTTCTAGGATCTGTGATACCAAGCGCAGCTGGGCATCACCGTAGCATGTGTAACGTTGGTCCCAACTCTCTGCAGGTCATTCACTAGGTCCCCCTGTGTGGTTCTGGGATTTTTGCTCACCGTTCTTAAGATCATTTTGAGCCCACGGGGTGAGATCTTGTGTGGAGCCCCAGATCGAGGGAGATTATCTTTGGTATTGTATGTCTTCCATTTTCTAATTATTGCTCCCACAGTTGATTTCTTCACACCAAGCTGATTGCCTATTGCAGATTCAGTCTTCCTTGTTATGATCTGCAACATGTACTAAGGAAAGACAAGGGAAAACTGTCCCTACAGTAAAACTAAGCTGACTCCCTACGATGTAGTGAGCTGCCTGTTCCTAGCGAACAGACCCGCCTTAGTCCTCGGCTAGTCTGAACGAAGACCTATAGCATAAGGGGAGGGGTCCTTAAAAGAACTAAGGACTGGGACAAAAATGTGACACCTCCTAAACAGAGAAGTTGTTGCAGAACACAAAAAGACTAACAGACAAAAAAGTACTAGAGGTCCTAGAAGGACCAAATGAACTGACAGAGAAAGGCATAGAAGCACCTGGCTAGAGAAACAGTCAAACACAGAAGTCCAGCACAGCCAAAAGGGCGGAGCTGGAATATAAAGTCACGTGACCGCAAAACACAAGATGGAAAAAGCAAACAGGAGGGTTCTAACATTCCCAGCCTGGTGCAATTTTGTTTCTGGTGTCCTCCGACAGCTCTTTTGTCTTCACCATAGTGGAGTTTGGAGTGTGACTGTTTGAGGTTGCAGACAGGTGTCTTTTATACTGATAACTAGTTCAAACAGGTGCCAGTACTACAGGAAATGAGTGGAAGACAGAGGAGCCTCTTAAAGAAGAAATTACAGGTCTGTGAGAGCCAGAAATCTTGCTTGTTTGTAATTGACCAAATACTTATTTTCCACCAAAATTTGAAAACAATTTCTTTCCAAATCAGACAATGTGATTTTCAGGATTTGCTTTCTCATTTTGTCTCTCATAGTTGAGGTCTACCTATGATGTCAAATACAGGCCTCTCTCATCTTTTTAAGTTGGAGAACTTGCACAATTAGTGGCTGACTAAATACTTTTTTTCCCAACTGTAAGTACGATAAGTGATGCAATAACTTTCTAAAGTTACACAATTATTTATAGAAATTGATTAAAAAAGGGTACCAAAAGACACATGGTTTAAGTTACAAATACATATATGTATATTTTATCTTATCTTTATTGTGGTTTTTTTTTATTTCCATGACTTGCTTATTTTCCATTTTGTCTACATTTCTGATAACCCCTTAAGAAAACACCAGTATAGGGATCAATTAAATGACATGAATTAAGCTTCTCTAACTAAGAGGGGTGTTCCCCTACTGATCAACCCCAGCACAATCAATTCAGAACCTTAATTAAGATAAAAATAGTGGATACTCACCTCTGGCAGTGTTCCAGCAATGTTGGCGACTCGGAGAATGATGTGACTTGTTGTGTTGCATGCCACAGAACGCACATAAACATAGTATGATGGTCCCTCCCTACACAGTATAACTCCACACAGTATGACGCCCTCCACTTCCCCCTCAGAGTATAATGACCTAAATGTTACACACACAGAGTGTGATTGCGCCCAGAGCCCCACAAGGTATAATGGTCCCAACATGGTATGATTGCCCCCACAGACCTCACACCCCCAAGCACTGACTGAAAATTAAAAAATAAAAACTACTTACAGTGGTGAAAATAAGTCTTTGATACACTGCCAATTTTGCAAGTTTTCCCACTTACAAAGCTTGGAGAGATCTGTGACTTTTATTGTAGGTACACTTCAACTGTGAGAGACAGAATCTTAAAAAATAAAAAAAAAACAGAAAATCACATTGTAAGATTTTTACATAATTAATTTGCATTTTATTGCAAGAAATAAGTATTTGATACAATAGAAAAGCAGAACTTAATATTTGGTATAGAAACCTTTGTTTGCAATTACAGCGGTCAGATGTTTCCTGTAATTTTTGACCAAGTTTGCACACACTGCAGCAGGGATTTTGGCCCACTCCTCCATAAAGAACTTCTCTAGATCTTTCAGGTTTCGGGGCTGTTGCTGGGCAACATTGAGTTTCAGCTCCCTTCAAAGATTTTATATTGGGTTCAGGTCTGGAGACTGGCTAGGCCATTCCTGGACCTTGAAATGCTTCTTATGGAGCCACTCCTTAGTTGCCCTGGCTGTATGTTTTGGGTCATTGTCATGATGAAAAATCCAGCTACGACCCATCTTCAATGCTCTTACTGAGGAAAGGAGGTTGTTGGCCAAAATCTACATATACAATCACATTGTACTGTAGTGTAAACTATGTCCTGCGTCTTTTTGTATATATTGTTTATTGTGATTTGGTAATGCATTGTGTATAAGCTATGTAAAGGTAATGCCTAGTGTTGGTAGTGTACAGTATAGGATAAGACATAGTTTAGGAATTAGGACATAAAATAGGTAGGATAATGTAGTGCATGTAGTTAATGATGCTGGGGTAAGGATAGTGTTAATGTTGGGCACTAGCCCAAGTGTAAGGGCAAGTGACTGCTTCCTGTAGTTAGACAGATTCAGGACAAGTTCAAGTAGCAGCAAGAAGTGTCTGTGAGCAGTGCTGCTGTTGGGTGAGCTACCAAAAGGAGACTAAGGGGACAGAGATTAGCGCGACCTGGACCTCAATGAAGAGGCAGAGTGGCATGCCACCTTAAAGGGGCCCTTGGATAGGATGATATGTCATGAGAAACCTTGAGCTTGCTAAACACCTAAGATAGCAAAACTAAACAGGACTAAGTTTGTGGGACTAGTGGGTGGTCCTGAGTGGTAGATCAAGGGCACCAGAAGTGGAAGAAGTAGGACGTGGAACCACTGAGCAGGAAGAGGGACTTGCTAATCAGGACTGTGGAGACAAGCTGGGCTCTGACGTAGTAGGGCGGACCAGTGTGCTTCACCGGTCCTGAAGTAGACTACAGTGAAAGGAAGCCATGTGTGTGAAAATACTTTATACTGTGAATAAAGCATCACTAACACTTTGTATCCGCTACCACTTGTGCATAATCCTTATCAAGTCACCATTCAGTAAAGAATGTGTTTTAGAACAGAAGTCTTCTTTTTTTAACTTTAACACCCATGGTCTTGGCTGGCCAACACCATTGGCCAAAGGTGGCCTGCACGGGCGCAAGGCCCTCACAACACCAACACCCAGTCAGGACCCATCTTTTCTGTAAAGTGCCAGAGTGACATGGAGCAGCAGCTCGCCCACAACTACTGCTGTCTGTCACCTTACATTTGGGTAGTGAGTGGCCTCCCTGCAAAGTCATGAGATACTTTCTTGGTAGGGAAAGTAATTAAACTTTTATTCAAAGGAGCTATTGTTTATCTAATGTTCTGTTTGGGTCACACTTTTAACCATTATTATCAACTTATGCATTTTGTACAAAAAAAATCACTCTTGTGCAAAATTGCAAGTGCTAAGTGGCATATTCACAATGTACCAGGTGTCTTCTTCCAGAAAATATACAGAAATTAGGGTTGAATATCTATTTTGTTATTTAGTCATGTAGGTCTTATTTATTGGTGTCAAAAGTGCAAACATTGTCCTGGCTACCAGATGAGCATAGTTCATTCTCCTGCCCTTTAGGGGCAATATAAAAATAAATCTAAAGAGTAAGTGCATACCTAAGGGGGAAGACCGGGGTGTAAGTACTTTCAAAACAAGGGATCCGGAACTGCGGGGGCCATGCCTCTTGTTGCAGGGGGAAGACAGACTGCGAGACAGGAGTCAGGTGACCGGGAAGCTGGGGGTGTGTCCAAAGAGAGCTGAGGAGTCAGGTGACCGGGGAGCTGAGCTCGTGTCTATGAAGAGGGAGGAAAAGGAGTTTTTGCACGGGAAAAGCAGCAGTGGACAGTTGGAGTTAAGCCCGACTAGAGGGAGAAGAGACGCAGGATCCCTGGAGCCGAGCAAGTGAGGTGCACTGTTATAGACTAGGGGCTCAGCGGATCAAACCGGAGACCGCCCGCTGCCGCCAGAAGACGGAGCATTGTTTAGGCGGGGAAGCCGGAAGAAAGCAACACCGGCACCAGCCGGCAACTGCCTTGTGAGGAGCAAGAGTCAGCTAAGTGAAAAAACTGCCGATTACAACCGTGTCGACTCTGCTACATCTAGCCAAACTATGGATTGTCGGTTATAGCATATTACCTGCTACTCCCCTTGTTGTCCCCATATATTCCCTGTTACTCCCTGCGTGGAGATTGACCCTGTTACAGTAAATCCCGCTGGTTATTTAACCCTGTACTGGCTGCTCTGTGTTTCTGTGTCACTGCATCTAAAGTACCTGTGTTACACATACTCACACTCCTTTTAACTTACATTCTGGGTTTTTAAGGACAATGTTTGGTTATTATGTTTGTGGATTTCAGAAACAGTCCATGTATAATGGTTCCCGAGAAGTGAGGTTGAAAGGTACTGTAGGATAGAATTGAATTTGAAGCTGTTTCTTCCAGCCTTTCATATTTAAACATGTTTCAAGTATACAAAGCTGCTTTTCATATACAGTACAGACCAAAAGTTTGGACACACCTTCTCATTTAAAGATTTTTCTGTATTTTCATGAATATGAAAATTGTACATTCACACTGAAGGCATCAAAACTATGAATTAACACATGTGGAATTATATACTTAACAAAAAAGTGTGAAACAACTGAAAATATGTCTTATATTCTAGGTTCTTCAAAGTAGCCACCTTTTGCTTTGATGACTGCTTTGCACACTCTTGGCATTCTCTTGATGAGCTTCAAGAGGTAATCACCGGAAATGGTTTTCAGTTCACAGGTGTGCCCTGTCAGGTTTAATAAGTGGGATTTCTTGCCTTATAAATGGGGTTGGGACCATCAATTGTGTTGTGCAGAAGTCAGGTGGATACACAGCTGATAGTCCTACTGAATAGACTGTTAGCTGATTTTTTCTTGCCATAATACAAATTCTAAGTAAAGAAAAACGAGTGGCCATCATTACTTTAAGAAATGAAGGTCAGTCAGTTCGAAAACTTTGAAAGTGTCCCCAAGTGCAGTTGCAAAAACCATCAAGCGCTACAAAGAAACTGGCTCACATGAGGACCGCCCCAGGAAAGGAAGACCAAGAGTCACCTCTGCTTCTGAGGATAAGTTTATCCGAGTCACCAGCCTCAGAAATTGCAGGTTAACAGCAGCTCAGATTAGAGACCAGGTCAATGTCACATAGAGTTCTAGCAGCAGACACATCTCTTCAACAACTGTTAAGAGGAGACTTTGTGCAGCAGGCCTTCATGGTAAGATAGCTGCTAGGAAACCACTGCTAAGGACAGGCAACAAGCAGAAGAGATTTGTTTGAGCTAAAGAACACAAGGAATGGACATTAGACCAGTGGAAATCTGTGCTTTGGTCTGATGAGCCCAAATTGGAGATCTTTGGTTCCAACCACCGTGTCTTTGTGCGATGCAGAAAAGGTGAACGGTTGGACTCTACTTGCCTGGTTCCCACCGTGAAGCATGGAGGAGGAGGTGTGATGGTGTGGGGGTGCTTTGCTGGTGACACTGTTGGGGATTTATTCAAAATTGAAGGCATACTGAACCAGCATGGCTACCACAGCATCTTGCAGCGGCATGCTATTCCATCCGGTTTGCGTTTAGTTGGACCATCATTTATTTTTCAACAGGACAATGACCCCAAACACACCTCCAGGCTGTGTAAGGGCTATTTGACCAAGAAGGAGAGTGATGGGGTGCTACGCCAGATGACCTGGCCTCCACAGTCACTAGACCTGAACCCAATCGAGATGGTTTGGGGTGAGCTGGACCGCAGCGTGAGGGCAAAAGGGCCAACAAGTGCTTAGCATCTCTGTGAACTCCTTCAACATTGTTGGAAGACCATTTCCGGTGACTACCTCTTGAAGCTCATCAAGAGAATGCCAAGAGTGTGCAAAGCAGTCATCAAAGCAAAAGGTGGCAACTTTGAAGAACCTAGAATATAAGACATATTTTCAGTTGTTTTACACTTTTTTGTTAAGTATATAATTCCACATGTGTTAATTCATAGTTTTGATGCCTTCAGTGTGAATGTACAATTTTCATAGTCATGAAAATACAGAAAAGTCTTTCAATGAGAAGGTGTGTTCAAACTTTTGGTCTGTACTGTACACTCACACATGCAGTATGGTGCACACACACATAATATACACACATACAGTACATACACACATGTACTATACACACAGACATGCCCTACATACAGTGGGTATGGAAAGTATTCAGACCCCTTTACATTTTTCACTCTTTGGTTCATTGCAGCCCTTTGGTAAATTCTAAAAAGTTCATTTTTTCTCATTAAAGTACACTCTGTACCCCATCTTGACTGAAAAAAGCAGAAATGTAGAAATTTTTGCAAATTTATTAAAAAGAAAAACTGAAATATCACATGGTCATAAGTATTCAGACCCTTTGCTCAGTATTGAGTAGAAGCACCCTTTTGAGCTAGTACAGCCATGAGTCTTCTTGGAAATGATGCAACAAGTTTTACACACCTGGATTTGGGGATCCTCTGCCATTCTTCCTTGCAGATTCTCTCCAGTTCCATCAGGTTGGATGGTGAACGCTTGTGGGCAGCCATTTTCAGGTCTCTCCAGAGATGCTCAATTGGGTTTAGGTCAGGGCTCTGGCTGGGCCAGTCAAGAATGTTCACAGAGTTGTTCTGAAGCCACTCCTTTGCTATTTTAGCTGTGTGCTTAGGGTCATTGTCTTGTTGGAAGGTAAACATTCGGCCAAGTCTGAGGTCCAGAGCACTCTGGAAGAGGTTTTCATTCAGGATATCTCTGTACTTGGCCGCATTCATGTTTCCTTCAATTGCAACCAGTCATCCTGTCCCTGCAGCTGAAATACACCCTCATAGCATGATGCTGCCACCACCATGTTTCACTGTTGGGATTGTATTGGGCAGGTGATGAGCAGTGCCTGGTTTTCTCCACACATACCGCTTAGAATTATCACCAAAAAGTTCTATCTTCGTCTCATCAGACCAGAGAATTTTATTTCTCATAGTCTGGGATTCCTTCATGTGTTTTTGAGCAAACTCTATGCGGGCTTTTATATGTCTTGCACTGAGAAGAGGCTTCCGTCGGGCCATTCTGCCATAAAGGCCCGACTGGTGGAGGGCTGCAGTGATAGTTGACTTTGTGGAACTTTCTCCCATCTGGCTACTGCATCTCTGGAACTCAGCCACAGTGATATTGGGGTTCTTCTTTAACTCTCTCACCAAGGCTCTTCTCTCACGATTGCTCAGTTTGGCTGGACGGCCAGGTCTAGGAAGACTTTTGGAGGTCCCAAACTTCTTCCATTTAAGGATTATGGAGGCCACTGTGCTCTTAGGAACCTTGAGTAATGCAGAAATTCTTTTGTAACCTTGGCCAGATCTGTGCCTTGCCACAATTCTGTCTCTGAGCTCCTTGGGCAGTTCCTTTGAGCTCATGATTCTCATTTGGTCTGACATGCACTGTGAGCTGTGGGGTCTTATATAGACAGGTGTGTGCCTTTCCAAATCAAGTCCTATCAGTTTAATTAAACACAGCTGGATTCCAATGAAGGAGTAGAACCATCTCAAGGAGGATCACAAGGAAATGGACAGCATGTGACTTAAATATGAGTGTCTGAGCAAAGGGTCTGAATGCTTATGACCATGTGATATTTCAGTTTTTCTTATTTAATAAATTTGCAAAAATTTCTACATTTCTGTTTTTTTAGTCAAGATGGGGTGCAGAGTGTACTTTAATGAGAAAAAAAATGAACTTTTTAGATTTTACCAAATGGCTGCAATGAAACAAAGAGTGAAAAATTTAAAGGGGTCTGAATACTTTCCGTACCCACTGTACACACACATACTGTATATACACACATATGCTGTTCATAGACACATGTGCTATACACACAGACACAGACATTTCCTACATACACACATGTACTGTACATAAAAATATTGAGTGTCCACATATATATTGTATATCCGTGTGCAAGTGAGATGGGTGAGGGAAGAGTTCCAGGGCATGTTGTCACCCAAGAGATACTTACAAGTAAAAAACATGGACCCTTCTAGTATAGATAGATTGCCTGAATAGTGTTAACCCCTAACCAACATATGATGTACAGTTACGCCATATGCTGGCTCCGTGGCTTAGATGCGGGCTGAGCCCGCATCTTTGCCAGCAGATGATGGCTGTGTTATTCAGTCATCTGCCTGTAACAGCTGCGAAAGAAGCAGAACTCTGCCCACAGATATTAACCTGTTAAATGCTGCTGTCAATCTATGACAGTAGCACTTTGAGTGCACCACCTGGGGCGCGCTGTTCTAACAGGTCATCAGTGTCATTGTGGGGTATCGATGGATCATCAAGACAGCTACGTTACAATGAAAAGTAAAAAAAAGTTTTAAAAAATATAAAAAGAAAAAATACAAAAGATTGAATCACCCTATTTTTCCCCCATTAAAATGAGCAAATAAGAAAAATGTTAAAAATACACATCAAGCCCAATTTATCAAAATCTAAAATTAATTAACCCCATTGGTAAGCGGTGTAAAGAGAAAAAAAAATCAAAAAGCTAGGATTGCGTTTTTTCGACCGCCACAAAAGGGCAAAAAATGCAATAAGAGGCGATCAAAACATCCTTCCTACCCCAAATGTCAGTTCAGAGTACAAAAAACAAGCCCTTACACAGCTCCATCACCCAAAAATGTAAAACTTTACAGGTCTCCGAAAATTGCAACACAGGTAAATGAAAAAAAACTATATATGTTTGGTGCCTCTGTAATTGTGTTGAACTGGAGACTCTTACTGTCAGGCCATTTTTACCATGTAATGAATTCTGTAAATAAAAAGAAACCTGAAAAAACAATTGCAGAATTACGCTTTGTTCACTATTTCAGTGCACTTAGAATTTTTTCCTGGTTTCTGTTACATCAAATGATAAAATGGATGGTAGTATTCCAATGTACAAATCACCCCGGAAGAAAGAAGCCCTCATATGGTCATGTTGATAGAAAAATTAAAAAGATAAGGGGAAGGAAAATTGAAAGGGCAAAAATGGAAAATAGTTGTCAGGAAGTGGTTAAGGACATAGTTCAGATAAGGTAATATTCTCACCTTATGTCATTGTGGAATTACAGGCACAATACTAGTAACTGCATGTAGAACCAATAAAGTCAGTTGCAGCTGCTTTCCTTTTGTCGGTTTGTGATCAGTGCTTGCTCTTGATAATGGGAGATCAAGTCACCTATACCTAAAAATCAGAGGAAACTGAAAAAATATATACATGAAAGGAATGATTTCATATAATTACTTATCACATTTTTACTTGTAATGGTTAATTGACTGGTGGAGTGCCCCTTTAAGTATAGGATACAGTGGCCCTTTGTGGCAGAATGTTTATTCACTCAGTGGTGGGGTAAACAAGTGGACATAAACAGGAGGCCATTTGTTCAAGAAAACTTTATTCATAAAGGGGCAATGTGCTTGATGGTTACAAATAATCTAAAAAAAATGTGACTCTCTTTGAACGGAGCTTGACTAATGTTATATACAATAGCAGGAAGATTGCATTTGCAACAGCTTTTACAGTCTGCTGGCAATCTCTTCAGCAGCTCCTAATTTACTACAGTAAAATCCCGTGTCAAGTGTCCTCTCACTTGTTGCCTCACTTGAAAGCAATGTATTACTGTAAAACAATCTTGCACACTCACACAGTCACCAGATATCAGTCCCTCACACTCAAGCACCAGTTTACTTTCTGTCTCTTTGTTGGCAAAACTCTTGAGGAATAAGCCTCTCATATCCTCTTTGTGGTGGTAATCTTCTCTCTCAAGTAAAAGTATTCTCTCTTGCAAGTGGGCTGATCTCCTTCATCAGACTATACACCATATATAGAAAGTGTTGCTCAACCTCACTTTAGGCTATGATGCAAACACTTGCTCTTCTGGGATCCAGGGCTCTCCTGTTTCTGCTAGGCTATCTGGTTGCATGTATTTGACCTATACTGTCTAGCATCTCAGACCTTCTACCATCTACCAGTGGCATCCTGTCAGATATTACTTGCCAAGATAATTCTAAGCTTGAAAAGGAACTGTATTCTTCAAACTTTGTATAATTCAATCTTACAAGTGAATATAAGAAATTTCATGGAGAGTGGGAGACAACTGTGGGGGCCATTATACAATGTTGGGATAACTGTGGGTGCCACCATACAGTGTGGGTAGAACAGTGGGGGCAATCATACAGTATGGGAGCAAATTCAGGGGCCATAATAGTGAGGGGGCCATCACGTAGTGTGGGAACAACTGTGGGGGACATCATACAGTGTGGGATGCATTATAATGTGTAATGAAATAGGGGCATTTTACTGTGTAATGACTAGTGTGGGGGCCATCATACTGTGTACAGGTGTACAGAAGCGATTTGGGGCATATTATTGTGTATAGAGGGCTTTTGGGGTATTATACTGTGCAGGGCGGCCACCAGGAATTTCAGGAACCCATACTGGCAGCATTTTCGGGCACCCTTGAGACTCTGCCTCCACCCCAGCTCTCCTCCATCCCTCACACCTTCCACAGTCACACTGCTCACTCTTGGAAGAACTCCACTTCTGTACCACATCCTCAACCAATCACACATTAACCGTTCCCATCGAACCATATCACATACATAGCCATCAGCTTTTGTTTTGGCCAAAAGATTTTATAAGCCGCCACCACGACAAGGTAGACTCTTCTGGCTGGGCCTTACTCTACTCTAACCTATTAAACATTTCTTAAAATATCCAGTACTCTTTTTAGGTATATTTTATTCATTTTTCTTTAAGGGAATATGTCACATAAATTTTTTTTAAACGACCAATAAAATCACATGCAAAAGACAAATACTGTCACACCATAGCCGGACCACATATTACCACCAGATAGTGACCGAATAATACCAGATCACATATTATCACCACATAGTGACTTAATAATACCACATACAAGGAACAAATATCGCCACACCATGACGAGACCACATATTACCATCACATTTTGACCAAATAATACCACATACAAGGGACAAATACTGCCACACCATGACCAGACCACATATTGCCACCACATAGTGACCAAATACTACAATACTGATCATTAATAAAAAAAACACAATACTAATATTACATAAGTGCCATTATAGACAGGCGCTCTGTACATAGTATACAGTGTATAGTGTCAGTGTACAGGTAATACAGTGATCACCAGTGACATTATGCACAGGAGCTCTGTATATAGTGTCAGTGTACAGGTAATACAGGGATCACCAGTGACATTATACACAGGAGCTCTGTACATAGTATACAGTCTACCCACTCCCCAGTCTCAGTTCATCATATGGATAATGCTCTGCCCACTCCCCAGTCCCAGTTCATCATATGCATAATGCTCTGCCCACTCCCCAGTCCCATTTCATCATATTCATAATGCTCTGCCCACTCCCCAGTCCCAGTTCATCATATGGATGATGCTCTGACCATTCCCCAGTCCTAGTCCATCATATAGATAATGCTCTGCCCACTCCCCAGTCCATCATATGGATAATGTTCTGCCCACTCCCCAGTCCATCATATGGATAATGCTTTGCCCACTCCGCAGTTCATCATATGCCCCTACCCTCCCCCCAAAGACCATTTAATGAATTCTATTAAAGCAAAAAAAGTTTTTCATACTTACCCCTCATACGATCCCTGCAGCTCCACTTCCACTTCATCATGTACACGCCGACTCCAGTGCTTCACAGAAGAGGCGGAGGGACTCCCTTGGAGCTGCACGGCCAAACTACCATGAGAGCGCCTAGGCAGAAGCTCCCTGCGCCGAGGTATACGCCGCCTCAGGCGGCGGCATGACAGCGAGCGATATTTCGTGGCCCGGTGAGCAGAATCACAAGAGGGGGGGCCCCAGGCCCGGGCCCCCGATCTTTACTGCTGCTCACCGGGCCTCATACAGCAGTAAGGGCAGTAATGCCCTGATGGCTGCCCTGATACTGTGTATAGGAGAGTTTTTCGGCAATTATATTGTGTATAGAGAGCTGTGGGGAACAATATACTGTATATAGGGACAAGCGGGAGCTCATGATACTGTATATAGGGATATGTGGGGAATAACATTGTGTATAGGGGTGCTCTGGGGACATCATACTGTGTACGGTAGAGCTGTAGGCTCATCATACTGTTTATAGAGAGCTATGGAATTAGTTTTACCATTTTCCATGACATTGTATGGTGAGTAATTTGTTTCAAAACTACAACTCTTACCACAAAAGCATGCCCTCAGATGTTGACAGAAAAGTAAAAAAAAGTTATGTGTCAGCAGGCACGCTGACTATTTGCCACTCACTATCTAAGGCCATGGCCCCACTATCAGTATTCAGTCAGTATTTTTTCTCAGGAGTGGGAGGCAAAACCAGGTGAAGAACAATCAGAGAAAAGGTATAATAGAAACAAGTCACCAATTCTGCATTTATCACCCACTCCTGGTTTTGGCTCCCACTCCTGAGAAAAAATACTGACCGAATACTTACCAAATACTGATAGCGGGGCCATGGCCTAATACTGATTACTTTAGAGATTGCATTACATTTATTCAACAGCTGGAAGGCTAATATACATAGGTTAAAACCTCTTTAGTATAGCAGCATTTTCTATATACTGGCTTTTTTTTTAGCAATATGCCTTCTATTATTTTGAATGCTCATTTATAACAGCGTAGAGACACATTGATGTTTGACTCAATATAATACAAGTTACATTTTATATATTTATTGGTTGGTTGAATTAACGTATTATTTGTCCGATAGGACAATTTGTAATAGCGTGCTTTATATACCAAACCACCTACTACAGGTCCCAAAAAAAATTCTTGTATATATTAATCAACATATTCCACATTATAAAGATAGATTACTTTCTATATCCCGTTTTCTGGCTTCTCAAAATGTAAATGATCTTCAGTTATAATTGAATTTTAAGATCAAGTCTCTTAACATCTGCAGCATTTTGGCGAGCTGTCAGTGTAGCACCCTGAGGATTCGGCTGCTACAGGGGTATTACACCTCAAGCCAGAGGTGTGGTATTCCACTCCCGGGTAAGGATGGAGTGTGGAACTGAGCTCAGTAGGCTGCATGCACTACACACATCCCATTTCTGGGGGACAGACCAATGGTACTCCCACTAGAGAAATGTGCAGGTACGACAGTGTCTGTCCCTGGCTGGAGTGGGAGGGGGGGTGGAACATCCCAGTAGTGTAGGGGCAGATAGGGGGAGCAGTCTGGGTAATGCTAGGAGCTCATTGGGTGCTGGTCACCTGAGCTCACACATAGAGGGAGTATATAAGGTGGGAACCATCTTAGAACAGGGTCTTTTGTAGAGGTTTGGTCAGAAAGTCAGCTCAGCCAGCTCCAAGGCCAAGAGAGTGAGAGAGAGGAGAAAAGAAGGACCCAGAGGGGGAGAAGAGGGAACTCCAAGAACCCAAAATTAGACCAGAGGGTGAAGAGTTGGCACAAGGGTACCGGATCCCAAGCTGGTGGAGGGCACTAATCCTTAGCCAGAGACCGGAGGTCGTGGGCAGGATCTGCCACGACCACCCACTAAATCCACCCGGAAGGCAAACCAAGAATAGGGTCAGGGAACCCAGAGACAAGGGTTTTACCAACAAGAGGCCCGAGGGAGCCGGACTTAGGTGGATCCCTGGTGGGGAAGGCCAGAGAGAAGGACAAGTCAGAAAGGGAGCTCAGGAACACGCTCCAGAATCACCTGGGGGTTGGCCGAGTCCAGGACCTGGTGGACGCAGCACGGCTCGGGTGGTCACTCAAGGCCGGAGTGACCAACACAAAAGCAGTAAGTAAAAACCCTGAACTGCACAGCCCGACTCTGAGTTTCATTACCATCCTCACTGCACCTCCACAACCACCATCCTCTGCAACTGACCCCCTGAGGCTATACCCCTCCCGTTGGGGGTTATACTACCTGAGCTGCACACACACCACCAGCCTCAGCGGACCCTGCTGCAGCGGCGGCCGTAGTGACCGCAAATCAACGGGTGGCGTAGTCGACACTAAAGAACATCCAGTAACATCTGTAGGACTGCCACACACTGAGCTTGACACCCTGGGCACGGACCGGGTCACCGCCACTCGGAGACTACAACCCCCATCTGATCCGGCTCCGGGTATCCCCCAAACAACACTGGCCCAGGGGGCGCGTCATCAGAAATACATGGACATTGCACCTGCACCACCTTGGATGGCTGCCTAGTTGTTGGCAAACTCAAGATCCCGTAATTGGCTCCTCGTTGCTATATAACACTGAATCCTTTGCACCATTTCTGGTATCTCAGAACATTATAGAATAAATAGCACCAGGAGTACAGAAATAGGATGCTACCTTTTCATTTTCCAGGGCAGGAAATGTTCTTGCAGATATGTATGCTGTCACTATATTTTTAGCCTAATTCTCTAGTTTCATTTTTTAGACTGATTCTTATGGTTCCATTTTTTCATTTTTTGCTATATCTTGATTCTGCCTTCATTATCGTAGGGCTGTGATGGTTAATAGTTAAGAGACAAGTTTTTTTTTTTATATGTTTTTATTATTTCAGAATTAAGCATTTTTGGATTTTACATAAAAAGTTCTGCTGACAGTAGAGAAATTTTCTAGCCAGAATTTCTTCACAAGAACAGATGACAGCAATCTAAACACTCCACTTCTTTGACTGACAGGCGGCAATGACTTGAAAGGGATTTCTACCACCTCATCCTACTAAGCCATTATATATGTTGAGGTCATTTGTTTGATACATAAGTTCTTTGAAGATGAAACCTATTATAAGTTTCTACCATCTGACATCAAAAAGCGGAAAGTTACAAGACTTAATGGCTCAAATATTTTTGCAGTCAGAATTTACTAGCAAAAATTCCTCCAGATCTGGGGTTCAGGGTCCTGTCACTTCTTCCTTTTGGATCACCTGTCCTTTTTTACACAAATAGCCCATTGACTTGAATTATACCTATGTCATGCTTAATTTCCCTGGTGACGTTGTAAGACATTGACCACTTATCGCTAAATTTCCCTAGAGATCACAAGTGATTGCAGCAGGGAGGCGCTTTGTGATCTGTTTGTTGTCTAACACATGTTTGCAGAAAAGTAATGTGAGAAATATCCCTCAGGCCTCATTCACACATCCGTTTTTAAACACGTACATGAAAAAGTGATAGCAGTGTCTTCAGTGTTTTGTCATCTGTGTGTCCGTTTTTACTATCATTGTGTCATCAGTGCTTTTCACGGATGGGTAAAGAAATAAATACATTCCAAAGCTTCTCCTACACTTTGCAATGTTAAACATGGGCAGCACACAGATACTGACGCCATCCGTGTGCTATATGTGTTTTTCACGACCCATAGACTTTTATTGGCCCTTATCATCCACGTTGCCGGATAAAAAAAACAGACATGTCTCAGTGTATTTTGCACAGACTGTGAAAGATATGGACAAGTGAATAGCATCATAGATTATATTGGGTACTTGCTGTATCTGTCAAAAAAATGGATACAACATGTACGTGCAACACAGACATGTGAGTGAGGTTTAAAGCTGTATTTGGTGGCAAAAGTCGCCAAAGCAGTTCAAGACAGGAAAAAATAACTTTTTTTTTTTTACTTTGCGCCAAATTCATGAATCATATGCGCCATTTTGATTAATTTAGCACCAAAAAAGTAAACTAATACCATAAAACAAAAAAGGAAAGCTGATCTGTTCAGCTGTCATGTGCTCCTAACAGTCGTGGGTGGAATCGCGAACCACCTGCGGCTGTTAACATGTTAAAATGCCGCTGTCAATCTCTGACAGCTGCATTTAACACGAGCGCGCCGGAAGTGCGGCATTAGCCCCGCCCATCAGTGCCTCTGTCACATGATCGCAGGGCGCCAATAGGTTGGCATCACAAACGGAAGTCTGCAGAAGAACTCCGTGCTTATCACTGCTGATCTGCTATGAACGCCGGCCCGTGATTTTTGCTGCACATAGCTGAAGCCCTGCTATGTGTAACACAAGCGATCAGACTATCACAGCTTCAAGTCTCCTAAGGAGACTATTGACACAAGTAAAAGCAGAAATAAGTGTTTTTAAAAATATTTAAAACATTTTAAAAATATAAAAGTTCAAATCACTCACTTTTGCCCCATTCAAAATAAAACAAAAAAAAATTCACATATTTGGTATCGATGCGTTCAGAATCACCCGATCTATCAAAATATAAAAATAATTAATCAGATCGGTAAACGGCATAACAAGAAAAAAATCTAAACACCAGAATTACGTTTTTTTTGTCGTTCCAACATTGCAATAAAATGCAATAACTGACGATCAAAACATTGGATCTACCCCAAAATGGCATCAATAAAAACATCAGCTCGGTGTGCTAAAAATAAACCCTCACCCGACCCCAGAGCACGAGAAATGGAGGCACTACGGATCTCGGAAAATAGCGCCATTTGTGACTCGCCCCCTGGGCCGTGGGGCACTCGGATCCGGACAACAGGGCAATAATGGGGGTTGTAGTGGCAACCCGGTCCGTGGCTCAGGGTGGTCAGACCAGTGGCAGTCTTCTATATGTTTTGCAATGTCCGACTACGACACCCGTGGATTGCGGTCAGGGCTAACCGCCGCTGCAGTGCAGACCGCTGGGGCAGATGTAAGTGTGCAGCACTGAATAGTACAACTTCCCTCGGGAGGAGTATGGCCCCAGGGCAGTATATAATGGATGATGGAGGGGATGATTCCGACAGCAATAGCCAGGAAACGGAGGCCTCTTAAACAGTTCAGGGTCTTTATTAGAACAGGTGAAACGACCCAAAAACAGGCCCGGCTAGGAGGGGGCCTGGATGTCTGAGAGCAAGTGGGAAGCTGGCCCTGATCAGGGTGAGGGTGTAGGCCTACCGTGCTCTCTGCGCTCTCTCTGGCTATTTCCCTCCTCGTGGTGTAATAGCCCATGTTCTTGAGCTTGCCGTGTCTTCTCGCCCATATGGCTTGCAACTTGGGTCCCTTTTTACTCTTGGCCTGGTGTGGCTTCACCAGTCCCTTCTGCTGTGGCGGAACCTCCGGGCTTCTTAGGCCAAAGGACATACAGTCCCCTGCGGACTGGTTATTTGCTGTAGGACTTGGAATCCTAACAGCCTACGACACCAAAGTCCGGAAGATTAGCTTCTCTATCTGCCAGGACAGGCTCGCTTCGCCTCTTGCCCCTGGCTCGTGGCTCTGCTACTGCCACACGGCCTCTTAGGCTGCAACAAAACTGTCTGTCCCTGCTCCGGGACACCTCTCAATCCAGAGACAGGTTGTCCAGTTCTCCCCTAACCCTGCCCCCAGTTCCAGCTTTTATAGGGGCAGCCTGCTCCCCCTACTGGCCTGGGACAGGAGGTATTGCGTGCTAATGGTCCTTGACCAGAGAACCTCCCCCTTGCTCTCAGACACAGCTTTATTATACATTTGTGGCATCCAGACCAGGGTGACACATTCCCCCCTAGTAAAACTTAGTACTCCGGGACTAAGCTTAAAACACGAATACTTATGCATGAACATTAAAACATGACAAGGCAAGTGAAGACAAACGACGCACAGGTTGAGTTCTTAAGGTCACAGTGTGGTCTGTGACCGGGTGTCCATTTCACCAACACAATAGGGAGCCTTAACCAGGTGGGGGGGTCTGTCCTAGCCCCAAGTCCTTTACAGTCTTAGTTCATTCCTTAGTTAGGCTCCGAACGCAGTCCATACAAAGTTCCGGTTATTAAAAGTTCATAACCTTTGAGTCTGTACGGCAACTGTAAGAAACTGAAATACACAATTACTAATCATGCATGTAACTTTGCAAACATTTCAACACTTGGCAACAGGGTTATTTACAGTTTTAGTGCACCCTATATTCTCCAGCGAGCGGGTATCTGCCCCTTTGTGCTCCTGGTTAACCTGCGTAACCCACTGTCTGGTGGTGGTCTAACCTGGTTTTCTTCACTACCATTTAGGGTACAGTCACTGGCTAGACTTACAGACAGGGCAGGCAGCTGTCTGCGGGTCCTCTGGCTTACCGCAGGCATGGCAGGCTCACTGTCAGCAGAGGGTTGATTCTCCTGGGCTGCTGGTACAGGCTCTTTTGCCTCTGGAACTGCTTGTTCTACTTCACTTTCCCGCTCTGGTGTAGGTTGCTGCTGAGTTTGTTGCAGGAAATCCAGGACGGGTACCACTATGGCATTGTTTATTCGAGTCCAGGACTGAGGGAACTCCCCAAGAACGGTGCTGATCATTTCTTCCTTGTCCTCTGCGGATTCAAGGTCACTTTGATCCTCTTCTGCATTCCGTAGTTGCTCGGGGCACCGTTTTAGGTGGTCTCTGGAGACGGTACTAGTAGGTTCTCTGATCAGACTGCAGTACGGTGTAGGGTTCCCTTTCCCACTGGTCGTCCAACTTGTGTAGCCTTCTCTTTCGCTTCAGGACCTGCTCACCAGGTTCTAGGGGACTTGCAGGTGTGTGTTGGTTGAAGAGTCTCTCTTGCCTTTCTCTCACCTGGGCCAGGCTCTTCTCCACACTCTCCTGTACCTTCTTGTACTGCAGTCGCCTTTCCGTATCCCAGTCTGCATCTGGGGAGGTGTCCTCGGGTATTAGGACTCCCATCTCCAGGTCTATAGGCAGCTTACCTGGTCTGGCTCGCATCAGGTAAGCCGGGGTGCAGTTTGTAGCGTTCACCGGGATATGGTTGTATAAGTCTATCAGGTCCGGCAGTTTTTCTGGCCACAGGCTGCGCTCCTCCAGGGGCAACGTCTTCAGGAGATCAATGACTATATTGTTCATTTTCTCACACATCCCGTTGGTTTGTGGGTGGTAAGGCGTTGTCCGAATCTTCTTACAGCCATAGAGGTTGCAGAACTCTTGGAAGATTTCAGCCTCAAACGCTGGACCCTGGTCTGTCAGGACTTGTTCCGGATACCCGTGTGGACGGCAGAAGTATTGCTGGAAGGCTCTGGCCGCCGTTTGAGCTGTCAAGTCTTTTACAGGGACCACCACTAGAAATCGGGAATAGTGGTCCACGATTGTCAGGGCATAAACGTATCCTGACCGGCTTGGAGCCAATTTGACGTGGTCCAGAGCTACCAGCTCAAGAGGCTGCGTGGTGACGATGGGCCTCAAGGGTGTCTTCTGGCTGGTGTGGTCCTTCCTCCTTAGATTACAAGGGCCACAGTCTCTGCACCACTTCTCTACAGCCCCTCTCATGCCGATCCGAAAGAACTGGCCTCTTATCAGGAACTCCAGTTTCTTCCAGCCGAAGTGCCCCACCCTGTCATGGTAAGCCCCCAGGACCATATCTGCATCCCGCCTTGGGACCACGACTTGCCAGGTCAGCTCGTGTGTCCGGTGGTTGACAAGTCTTCTGCACAGATTGCCTTCATAGAGGAACAGCTTGCTCTTCTCTTTCCATAGCTGCTTGGCTTCGTCTGGAGCATCCGGATCTAAGCAGGCGTCTTCCTGGGTCAGTAGGTCTTTCACCATGCGGATTGCAGGGTCACTATCTTGAATCTCGGCCGAGCTGTGGTGAGGTAGGGGATTGATCATAACGGTTGTTAAATCTTCCTCCTTCACGCGGTGGGAGTATTGAGCGGCTCCATACCGGAGAAACGCGGGGATTTCTACCTCCTCCTGCTCTTCTGGGTCTTCGTCACCTTCAGGTAAGTGAGGCATTCTCGATAGGGCGTCAGCGTTGGCATTGGTTTTGCCAGCCCGGTACTTGATCACGAAGTCATAATTCGAGAGTCGCGCCATCCATCGCTGTTCTAGGGCACCTAGTCTTGCATTGTCCAGGTATGTCAACGGGTTGTTGTCCGTGTACACGGTGAACTTTGCGGAGGCCAGGTAATGCTTAAACCGTTCTGTGACGGCCCACACCACTGCCAAGAATTCTAGCTTGAAGGAGCTGTAATTCTCCGGATTCCTTTCAGTGGGCCTCAGCTTCCGTCTGGCATACGCGATCACCCTTTCTCTGCCCTGTTGGTTTTGCGACAGTACGGCTCCGAGCCCCACATTACTGGCGTCTGTGTGGAGAATAAAAGGCTGGCCATAATCGGGGTAGGCCAGGATCTCATCCCCTGTGAGGGCCATCTATAACTGGCGGAAGGACTCCTCTTCCGGCTTGTCCCACTTGAAGGGTGGCTTTTGGCTTCTGGACTTAGACTGTCCTATCAGGAGGTCCTGCATAGGGGCTGCCATCTTAGTGAACCCGGGGATGAACCTTCGGTAGTAGCCTACCAACCCGAGAAACTGCCTCACTTCTTTGATGTTTGAGGGGCTTGGCCAGCTCTTGATTACTGTGACCTTGTCAGGGTCGGGGGCTACTCCTTCTGCACTTACCACGTGCCCTAGGTACTGGACCTTCGGTTTCAACAAGTGACACTTTGATGGTTTCACCTTCAGGCCATAGCCTGCCAGGGCTTCGAACACCTCTGCCAGGTGTTTCAGATGGTCCTCGTAGGTCTTCGAATAGACGATCACGTCGTCCAGGTAAAGTAGGACCGTCTCGAAGTTTCGGTGCCCTAGACAGCAATCCATCAGCCTCTGCCACAGGAACCTGCCAGTACCCGCTAGTAAGGTCCAAAGTAGAAAAGAAGTTAGCTGATTTTAGTGCGGCTAAAGACTCCTCTATTCTAGGCAGCGGATATGCGTCTTTATGGGTGATACGGTTGATTTGTCTATAGTCCACGCACATTCTCATGGTACCGTCTTTCTTTTTTACCAGAACCAAGGGGGCTGCCCAGGGGCTACAGCTATCTCTAATGACCCCAGCTTCTTTCATTTCTCTTAGCATGCCCTTTGCATTCTGATAATGTGCAGGGGGTACAGGTCTGTGCCTCTCTTTTATTGGTGGGTGGCTCCCCGTGGGAATATGGTGTTCTACCCCTTTCACTCTGCCGAAGTCCAGCGGGTGCTTACTAAAGATTCTCTCGTACTCCAGAACCACCCGGTAGACTCCTTGTTTTTGGTGCAGGGGAGTGGAGTCAGCACCCACATGGAGTTTCTGGCACCAGTCCTCCTTTTGTTTCTGGGAGCCATTACCCTCCGCCTGTGGAGATGGAGGCAAAGGCTCCACGGCCCTGATAGCTTTGTGTTCGACAGCAAACAGTTTGGCAAGTGTAGCGTACCTGTTAGAACCTTGCTCTTAGGTCTTTTTTCCTTTGCTGGTCACATGACCTTGTTGGCCTATTTAATCCTGCTCCGCCCTTCTGGCTTTGCTGGACTTAATTGTATATCTACTTTCTAGCTAGCCTGTGCTCTGTGTCTTGCTCTGTTAGTTTGCTTGGTCTACTCAAACAGGGTGGAACGATTCTGCTCTGAAAAGTCTATTTCTTGCTGGGCTCAGTGAAAGGGTTAAAGACCTGCTAATTGCTTATCCTACACCTGAAGATTTGCAACAGGCTATGCAATTAGCTATACGGGTGGATAGAAGACTGCGTGCAAGGGTTAATGAGAGCAAATCCTCTGCTATGTCAGTTTCTGGTTATGAGAATGTGTGTACTAACAGTGGTGAACCGATGGAGATTGGATCGGTGGCACCTCGCTCTCAAGAAAAAGATCGTCGATTTTCTGAAGGCTTGTGTTTCTATTGCGGAAAATCTGGTCATTTGATTAAAGGCTGTGAGCTTCGTATGAAGAAAGAAAAAAAAATGGTCAGTCACGCCCGTATTGCCTGTTTAAATTCCAAGGGTATATTTTTAGCTGCTTCCACGATTGCTCAGAAAAAATTAATGGAATTTCGGGTGTTTGTTGATTGCGGGTCTACTCTGAATGTAATTGATGGGGGATTCGTGGAAAGACTCAATTTAAAACCTGAACCTTTATCATCCCCCATTGCTGTGGTTTCTGTGGATGGTTCCCCTTTGAAGAATATTACTCTCAAGGTCTGTGAATTTCCTCTCACTATTAATGGTGTTCACCATGAGAAATTGGATTTGGTAGTGTTGAATAACTTGCCTTCTCCAGTAATATTGGGATTGCCCTGGTTAAAAGTTCACAATCCTATACTGGATTGGTCTACCAGTGAAATTAAATCCTGGAGCCATAAATGTTATGACAAGTGTTGTAACGGGCGTATTGCAGCTTTGGATAGGGGAGAATTGCCTGTTCCTATTCAGGATTTTTGGAGAGTTTTTTCTGAGAAGGAATCGCAGGTTTTGCCTCCCCATAGAGACTATGATTGTTCTATTGAATTTGTCCCTGGAGCGACTATTCCTAAAAGTCGTTTATTTAACCTTACTATTCCTGAGAGGAAGGCTTTGGAGGAATACATACAGACAAGTTTGGCCGCCGGTCACATTAGGCCCTCTAAGTCTCCTGTGGCGGTTGGATTTTTTTTTGTAAAAAAAAAGGACGGCGGTTTACGTCCTTGTCTGGATTTTCGTGAGATTAACAAAATTACTGTACGCAATCCTTACCCACTGCCATTGATTCCTGATCTGTTTAACCAGTTAATGGGGGCCAAGTGGTTCTCTAAAATTGACCTTAAGGGGGCATACAATCTGTTGCGCATGAAGGAGGGTGATGAATGGAAGACTGCTTTTAACACTCCTGTGGGTCATTTTGAGAATCTGGTTATGCCTTTTGGTCTTACTAATGCTCCTGCATTTTTTCAGAATCTGATTAATGACATCCATAGACCTTTGATCGGTAAAAATGTGGTTGTGTATTTGGATGACATTTTGATTTATTCGCCAGATCTGGAGTCTCATTGGCGGAGCGTGCGTGAGGTATTACAGTTATTAATGGACAATTCGCTTTTTGCTAAGCTGGAGAAATGTGAGTTCGCTGTACAGAGAATTAGTTTTTTGGGCTACATTATCTCCAGCAAAGGTTTTGAGATGGATCCGGTTAAGGTTCAGGCTGTGCAGGAATGGCCTAGGCCTATTGGTTTGAAATCGATACAGAGGTTTTTGGGTTTCGCCAATTACTACAGAAAATTCATAAAAAATTTTTCTAGTATTGTCAAACCTCTGACTGATCTCACCAGGAAAGGTGCTGATGCGGTTCAGTGGTCTTCTGAGGCCATTGAAGCTTTTGTGTATCTCAAGGAGAGGTTCACCTCTGCTCCCATCCTTATGCAGCCTGATGTTACTAGGCCGTTTTTGGTTGAGGTTGATGCTTCCTCTGTGGGGGTTGGCGCAGTATTGTCTCAGGATAACGGGGATGGATTACATCCCTGTGCCTTTTTTTCAAAAAAATTTTCGGAGACTGAACTGAATTACGATATTGGTAATCGGGAATTATTGGCTATTAAACTCGCATTTGAACACTGGCGCCACTTCTTGGAAGGTGCGGAATTTCCCGTTCAGGTTCTTACGGATCATAAAAATCTGATATATCTTGATGCTGCCAAGCGCCTGAATGCCCGTCAGGCTAGGTGGGCACTGTTTTTCTCGCGGTTTAATTTCTCCGTTACTTACATCCCTGGTACTAAGAATGTTAAGGCGGATGCCTTGTCTCGCAGTTTTTCTCCCATAGTCGGTGCTGAGAAAGAGGAGAACATTTTACAAGAAGGTGTTGTGATAGCTGCTTTGGACTCCGTTTTGGAAAATGAGATTCTTAAAGCACAGGAGAATGCCCCTTCTAACACTCCTCATGGGAGGTTGTTTGTGCCTGGGACCTTTAGGAGAGATTTGTTTGTTGAGTGTCACGAATCTCGGTTGGCAGGTCATCCCGGAATCTCTGAGACCAAGAGACTGGTGGGTCGCAGTTTTTGGTGGCCTGGATGGCAGAAGGAAGTCATTAAGTGGGTGCGTCAATGTACTATATGTGCTAGATCTAAGTCCTCACATACTCCTGCTGCGGGGTTGCTTTGTCCTTTGGAGGTTCCCAGTGCTCCTTGGACACATTTGGCTATGGACTTTATAACTGACCTTCCCCCCTCTGAGGGTTTTACTGTCATCTGGGTGGTCGTGGACCGTTTTAGCAAGATGTGTCACTTGGTTCCTTTCGTCAAACTGCCCTGCGCTAAAACTCTCGCTAAGGCCTTTGTCAAGGAAATTGTCAGACTTCATGGCGTTCCTACTGACATTGTTTCTGATAGGGGTCCTCAGTTCGTGGCTCGTTTTTGGCGTGCCTTTTGTGATAGGTTGGGAATTCATTTGTCGTTCTCGTCCGGATATCATCCTGAATCTAATGGCCAGACAGAAAGGAAAAACCAGGATGTTGAGCAGTTCTTGCGTTGTTTTGTGGCAGACAATCAAGAGGGGTGGTCTGAGTTTCTGCCACTTGCTGAATTTGCTCTGAACAATCATACGTCTTCTTCTGCTGGTTGTTCGCCTTTTTTTTGTTGTTCTGGGAGACATCCGTCGTTTGGGTCGTTCTCAAAGTTGGGATCTGCCGTGCCTGAGGAGGAGAATTTTTCCGGTGATTTGGAGAGAGTTTGGACGGATGTGCGTGGTAATCTTCAGGAGGCCAACAGAAAATCTAAAGACTACTTTGATAGGAAACGACAGGAGGTTTTGTTCGCTGTTGGTGACATGGTTTGGTTGTCCTCTAGGAATCTGCGGTTGAGGATTCCTTCAAAGAAATTGGGTCCCAAGTTTGTAGGGCCCTTTAAGGTGCTTCAGGTTGTCAACCAATCTGCTGTTAGGTTGGAGGTTCCTACCTCCTGGAGAATTAATCTGGTATTTCATGTCTCTCTGTTGAAAAAAGCTGTTGTATCGGATTGTGACGCCTCTGCCTCTGTTCCTCCGGTGGTGGAGGACGGGGAATATGAAATTTCTCGCATCCTTAACTCTAGACGGTATAGAGGTAGTTTGCAGTATCTTGTGGCCTGGAAAGGTTTCGGTCCCGAGGATAACTCTTGGGTGAGGTCGGACGATGTTTCCGCGTCCAGACTTATCAGAGCGTTTCACAGGAGATTTCCTGATAAGCCTGGTCCTAGGGGATCCGGAGGATCCTCTTAGAAGGGGGGGTACTGTTAGAACCTTGCTCTTAGGTCTTTTTTCCTTTGCTGGTCACATGACCTTGTTGGCCTATTTAATCCTGCTCCGCCCTTCTGGCTTTGCTGGACTTCATTGTATATCTACTTTCTAGCTAGCCTGTGCTCTGTGTCTTGCTCTGTTAGTTTGCTTGGTCTACTGACCTCTATGTTCTATATATTTTGTTTGTTCGTCTGTCTGCTACTATTTCTGTTAGGAGGTGTCCCATATTCCTCCCAGTCCTTAGTACTTGTAGGGATTCCTTCCCCACATCTATAGGTCTCCGTACAGACTAGCTTAGGACTTTAGCAGGTCTGATCGCAGGATCAGGTCCCCTGTTACATCGTAGGGATTAAGCTGAGTTCTATCGTAGGGACAGATCTCCTCTCTTTCCTTAGCTCTGGTAGCAGAACATAACAGTACCTGGGTAAGTGTACCTCCCTCTCCCCAATGTTGAGAATGCGGACGGGCACCTTCCCATGACAGACATCAACCACCCCCCGGGCTGTCAAAATGGTGGGCCTGCTGTCTGAGTACACGGGTTCTACCATGGCTTGGTAGTCTCTGCCTCTCAACCCGATTGCAGTCCGACACCAGATCATCATTTCACTTTTGGGAGGCATGAAAATGGGGAATGGGTCACTCATTCTTACGCTACCGATCTCACCACCAGACAGTTCTACCTGCTACCGTCTCATCAGGGCTTTTATCTCTTTGTTGAGGACTCTCTGTTGGCTGGAACTAGCATTCACCGCCACCTGTTGTAGAATTACAATTACCTCTGAAAGACAATTTTCAATCACGTTAGTACCCACAGTTATTTTAGGGTGACTTTCACGACGGTCAATGTCCACAATAATCACTCCCTGTGCCGGTAGTACAACTTTACCAATCTTAATGGTCATCTCCTTGAACCCCATCTGTGGCACGGGCAAGCCATTACTGGCGATGATGCTCAAGTCACTGTCTGGATACCGTGTTATGTCAGCATCAGTCCAATACTGCTTAAAAAGTACATAAGGGATAGTGGTTACTTGCGACCCGGTATCCAGCAAGGCGCTCATGGGGATACCGTCCAGCACCACGGGTAAAACCGGGCGCCCCCCAACGTACTTATTACACCAATTGTAAGGGCCTGGTGATCTTATGCCTGGGGGTTGGCCCTCTGCCCCAGTTTGGACCCGTTTAAATGACAGTACCTGGAAATGTGTCTGGGCTGGTTGCATCGACGGCAAATGGGCTGTCCATCCTCTGCGTAGCAGTCTGTGGGCCTCCCTCGGAACGACGGGGTCCTCCTCTGTCGACGCCACGGGACATCCTCCGGACTTGAAGCCAACTCGATGGGTTTTGACGGGTCCACTTGTAACGCCTGGACGGTCCTGGTCAACGCTGCGACGCTCCTGGTCAGCTCCTGGACTTGGTGGTGCAGATCTTTCAATGGGGCTTGGTTCAGGGCCTGTGCATCGGCCCCCACAGAGTCCATAGAGGAGGGCGCCACCTCCTGGTGGTAGGTGAGAGCAGGGCGCCGGGAGTTTATAGCGCCACTGGTTGCGGGTTCACGGAGCACCCTTATGGCCCTGTCCTTGAATTGGGCAAAGGTCAGATCAGGGTTCTGAAAGAACATGAGGCGCAGCTGGGTCCTGTGGGCGCTAGACAGCAGACCTTCTATGAACTGTTCTGTTAGCAGCTTATCCGTATCCTGCATGCTGCCAGGGTCAGCTTGTTTGATTGTGTAGCACCCTGAGGATTCGGCTGCTACAGGGGTATTGCACCTCAACCCAGAGGTGTGATATTCCACTCCCGGGTAAGGATGGAGCGTGGAACTGAGCTCGGTAGGCTGCATGCACTACACACATCCCATTTCCGAGGAGCAGACCGACGGTACTCCCACTTAGAAATGTGCAGGTACGACCGAGTCTGTTCCTGGCTGGAGTGGGAGGGGGGTGGTACATCCCAAGTAGTGTAGGGGCAGATAGGGGGAGCAGCCTGGGTAAAGTTAGGAGCTCATTGGGTGCTGGTCACCTGAGCTCACACATAGAGGGTGTATATAAGGTGGGCACCAACTAAGAACAGGGTCAGTTGCAGAGAGAAAGTCAGCGAGCGGAGGAGAAGAGAGACCCAGAGTGAGAGAGGAGAAAGAGAGACCCAGAGGGGGAAACAGAAGAAGAGGACTCTAAGAACCCAAATTAAATCCCCGGGTGAAGAGTCGGCACAGGGTACCGGAACCCAAGCTGGTGGGGGCAAAAACACACCCCAGCCAGAGACCGGAGGCCGTGGGCAGCGTTTGCCACGGCCACCCACCACATCCACCACGAAGGCATACCACGTGGAGGGTCAGGGAACCCAAGGCCAAGGGTCTCCCAACAGAAGGCCCGAGGGAGCTGGACCTGGGTGGATCAATAGTGGGGACGGCCAGAGAAAGGACAGAAGGAGAGCTCAGGGTCACGCTCCGGACTTATTTGGGGGTTGGCTGGATCCAGAACCTGGTGGACGCAGCACGGCTCGGGAGGTCACTCGAAGCTGGAGTGACCGGAACATCAGCAGTGAGTAAACATCCTAAACTGCATAACCCGACTCTGTCTCTGATTGCCGTCTACACTGCATCACCACAACCCCCATCCTCTGCACCTGATCCCCCTGAGGCTATACCCCTCCCGTTGGGGGTTATCCTATCAAGCTGCACCAACACCACCAGCCTCAGCGGACCCTGCTGCAGCGGCGGCCACAGTGACCGCAACACAATGGGTGGCGTAGTCGACATTAAGAACTTAGTAACATCTGTAGGACTGCCACATACAACTGAGTTTGACACCCTGGGCACGGACCGGGTCACAGCCACTCGGAAGACTACAACCCCCATCTGATCCGGCTCGGGATATTCCCCCTAAAGAATATGGCCCAGGGGGCGCGTCAACTTTGGCGTAGTCGGCAGGATACCTTGCCCGCAACACCCGGGTACTGCGTGCCTGAAGAAAAGAACAAGTTTACCTCAAAAAGAAGTCTCCCGCCGGTTCCGGAGGGTCCCCGCCATCGGACTCCATCACAGATCGATTCCCGCCGGTTGTCCGCCATTAACAGCTTTTTCCCGCCATCTGCAGAGTTTCCCGCCACTGGGAGACGATTCCCGCCATTTCCGAAGGTTTCCCGCCTTGGAAGAGCGGACGCCATTATGGGCGTGCCAGAGGGTGGCAAGAGGCCGCCTCCCATCGTGGGCCAGGACCGAAAATGGCGCCAAAAGTGGAAACCGCCCCCACCAACAGAGACTGTGATGCTAGAGGTGTCTGTCAGCGTGAAAGAACCGCCCCTGGAGCTGACAGTCACCAAGTGGCCCCGGGACCGCCCTCGAAGTGGGAGGAGACGAAAGAAAAGAACGAAGATGGGTGCCGCCTGGAGCAGTCTGGAGCGAGCGCACCCGGAGGCAAGGAGCCTGGAGAAGAGTAACGGAGGAGCTCACCCGGAGATGGAGAGAGAGCAGAGCAGCACCGGCCCGCTGGCCAGGAGCCTGCTGGAAGAAGAGCAGAGCAGCACCGACCCGTTGGTCAGGAGCCTGCTGGAAACCACGACCCCACTAGGCCTAGTGGAGGTCCTTGCACAGCTCCCCCGAGACCGGGAGTGTGCACAGACTGCCCTGGAGGGCCTCGCACGGAGGATGGCCCGGGTACAGCGAGAGACATTGGCGGAGTGGAGCCGAGAGATGGCCCAGCAAACCAAGACCCGGAGCACGCCAGCCAAGATGAGGAGACAGACCGCCTCTGAGGATGGCGCGGGAGGACCCAAGGCCGGAGACGGCGCCGAGAAGGGAGCCGAACGCATGGAGGCAGGTAAAGGGGACGTCTATACCCCAAACCGGGAAACCGCGTACCTGCCCCAGCTCCCCGTCGCAGAGCCCGAAAGTCCCCCTGCTGTGCCCGAAAACGCCATGTCACCGACGCAGACTAGGCCCCAACCGGAAGCCGCCGCCGCGACCCCTGTGACGCCATGCGCACCGACCCCGAGCGTGGCAAAACAGGAAGTAACACCAGCCTGGTCGCAGGGCCTAGAATTCGCGGGCGTCGCATCACTAACAGCGCCCCCTACCTCCGCGGAGCCTCCGGCCTGGCCGCAAGGCCAGGTAGCCCAGGGCGCCGCCGTCCTAACGGTGCCCTTCACCTTCCAGGTGCCCCAGGCCTGGCCGCAAGGCCTGGGCAACCCGGGCGCCACCACCACCGCGCCCGCACCCGTAAAACCAAGGGTGCCGCGTCTGGGAGAGGACTTGTTTGCCCAGCACACGTGGCCGGACGGGCAGCCTTTCATCTGGCCCCAGAAATATTATGAACTGGAGCACCAGAGGAGAGTTGGGGCCATGTGTGCACCCCTGATTCCGGCTCCGAAGCCCGTGATAAGGATCTCGCCCCCGCTTGAAGAGACCCAATTTGAGTGGGACCCCACCGGAGAAGACCTAATGGGGTTCACTCAAGAAACCAGGGCAGCTGCAGCGGAGCGTGCTGAGTGCTGCCGACAGCAGCTCGAGGAGTTTGCGAGGGAGCGGAGAGAGAGGCGGGTCCGGGAACAACAGGCCCAAATAAGGAGCGCGGAGCAGAAGAGCCGGGCCAGGAGAGACCCCCGTGCAGCGCATAGTCCCCGCACCACCGGGACTGTGATAAAGTTTAACCTGCAGCATGGGTGGGGCTTCATCCGAGACCACCACACCCTAGGCGACGTCTTCGTAACCAGGAGAGACGTTGAGTCCCACCTACCGGAGGGACACAGAGGTCGTGACCTTTATATCGGGGACGAGGTCACCTTTACCCGGCACAAGTGTGCCAAAGGACCTTACGCCCTCCATGTGCATCGCCTGACGGAGGAAGAGCTGCGGTGTGAGGAGGAAGGGCAAGAGGACCCGGACGGGTCTGAAACTAGAGCCAAAGGTAACCAAAAAGCAAGAGCAGGAGGACGCCGTCGCTAAGGACAGCGAAGCAGAAGCTGTATATAGTTGCCCGTCGGGGCACAGTAAACTGAAACCGTGAACTGAAACTGAAACTGAAACTGTTATTGCTAATATAGTCCCCGTTGGGACCAGCTGAGTGAACTGTTCACCCGTTTACCCTTAATCCCACAGGCTGAGGACTGTGAGCAGCCATTCCCTTTCCCTCCTTAACTGGCCGAGGACTGAGAGCGGCCATATCCTTGTATATAGTTGCGCGTCCTAAAGCGCCCCCTACCGGTTTTATAGGAAAACCAGTTTTCCAGAGAGACTGTCGCACTTTACCCGGTCACACGTTGCACAGTGACCGGAGGAGGAGCCAGAGGCGACGAGAATGTTTTATATATATATATAATGTTTTATATGTTTATGCAAAAATTTGTATGTTTTTGGTGTTATGTCTTACAGCCCGAGGACGTGCTGTGATTTACCAGGGGGGAATGTAGCACCCTGAGGATTCGGCTGCTACAGGGGTATTGCACCTCAACCCAGAGGTGTGATATTCCACTCCCGGGTAAGGATGGAGCGTGGAACTGAGCTCGGTAGGCTGCATGCACTACACACATCCCATTTCCGAGGAGCAGACCGACGGTACTCCCACTTAGAAATGTGCAGGTACGACCGAGTCTGTTCCTGGCTGGAGTGGGAGGGGGGTGGTACATCCCAAGTAGTGTAGGGACAGATAGGGGGAGCAGCCTGGGTAAAGTTAGGAGCTCATTGGGTGCTGGTCACCTGAGCTCACACATAGAGGGTGTATATAAGGTGGGCACCAACTAAGAACAGGGTCAGTTGCAGAGAGAAAGTCAGCGAGCGGAGGAGAAGAGAGACCCAGAGTGAGAGAGGAGAAAGAGAGACCCAGAGGGGGAAACAGAAGAAGAGGACTCTAAGAACCCAAATTAAATCCCCGGGTGAAGAGTCGGCACAGGGTACCGGAACCCAAGCTGGTGGGGGCAAAAACACACCCCAGCCAGAGACCGGAGGCCGTGGGCAGCGTTTGCCACGGCCACCCACCACATCCACCACGAAGGCATACCACGTGGAGGGTCAGGGAACCCAAGGCCAAGGGTCTCCCAACAGAAGGCCCGAGGGAGCTGGACCTGGGTGGATCAATAGTGGGGACGGCCAGAGAAAGGACAGAAGGAGAGCTCAGGGTCACGCTCCGGACTTATTTGGGGGTTGGCTGGATCCAGAACCTGGTGGACGCAGCACGGCTCGGGAGGTCACTCGAAGCTGGAGTGACCGGAACATCAGCAGTGAGTAAACATCCTAAACTGCATAACCCGACTCTGTCTCTGATTGCCGTCTACACTGCATCACCACAACCCCCATCCTCTGCACCTGATCCCCCTGAGGCTATACCCCTCCCGTTGGGGGTTATCCTATCAAGCTGCACCAACACCACCAGCCTCAGCGGACCCTGCTGCAGCGGCGGCCACAGTGACCGCAACACAACGGGTGGCGTAGTCGACATTAAGAACTTAGTAACATCTGTAGGACTGCCACATACAACTGAGTTTGACACCCTGGGCACGGACCGGGTCACAGCCACTCGGAAGACTACAACCCCCATCTGATCCGGCTCCGGATATTCCCCCTAAAGAATATGGCCCAGGGGGCGCGTCAATTGCTCTCAAGGCTTCCTGCAAATTTAGGGCATAGTCTCTGATGCTGTCCTGTGCCCGCTGCTTACACCCGTAGAACCGCATTTTAATTTCAGCGGAGGTACGTGTATCAAAGGTACCCCGCAGCCGGGCCAGAATGTCCTTTACAGTTCTTTTCTCCTCAGCGGGCCATGACTTTACCTCCCGCTGGGCTACGCCAGTTAACTGCCCTGTCAGTATGCTGATCTTCTGTTCCTCTGTCAGGGGGTAAACTTGGAACAAACTGTACAGCCTTTCCTTAAAGTCAGTTAGTGCATGGGGCTCCCCTGAATACTTGGGCAGCCAGGCCGCTCCAGGGATGTAAGGCAGGGAGAATGGCATCACCGCTGCTGCAGCGGCGCTGGTGGTAGAAGATCCCTCCGCGTCCGTCATCTTCCTCCCCCGTAGTTAAGCGTGGCCTACCTTCCGACGATCCTCTTCTGTAGGCTGCGGCTCCGCTGGTGCTGCTCCGGACGAGGACCTTGCGTCGCGTCCTGGTGACGTCAGCGTCGCTCTCTCTCCCTTCCAGGACCTTGCGCAGCGTCTGTGCGTAGGGTGGAGCTTCAGGTCTCACGCGGTTTGGACATCCACGCCCCTCTTCTTCCCGCGCGGCATCCTGCAGATGGCGTCCGATGGCAGGAAAACGGCTGAAGATGGCGGGAGACGGCTGAAAATGGCCGGAAACGGCTCCGGATGGCGGGAAACCTCTTTTTAAGGTACGTGTACAGTCTTTTTCAGGCACGCAATACCAGTCTGTGGCGGGTTGGTCACAATCCTGCCGACTACGCCAAAGCTGACTCGCCCCCTGGGCCGTGGGGCACTCGGATCCGGGCAGCAGGGCAATAATGGGGGTAGTAGTGGCAACCCGGTCCGTGGTCAGACCAGTGGTAGTCTTCTATATGTTTTGCAATGTCCGACTACGCCACCCGTGGATTGCGGTCAGGGCTAACCGCCGCTGCAGTGCAGACCGCTGGGGCAGATGTAAATGTGCAGCACTGAATAGTACAACTCCCCATGGGAGGAGTATGGCCCCAGGGCAGTATATAATGGATGATGGAGGGGATGATTCCGACAGCAATAGCCAGGAAACGGAGGCCTCTTAAACAGTTCAGGGTCTTTATTAGAACAGGTGAAACGACCCAAAAACAGGCCCGGCTAGGAGGGGGCCTGGATGTCTGAGAGCAAGTGGGAAGCTGGCCCTGATCAGGGTGAGGGTGTAGGCCTACCGTGCTCTCTGCGCTCTCTCTGGCTATTTCCCTCCTTGTGGTGTAATAGCCCACGTTCCTGAGCTTGCCGTGTCTTCTCGCCCGTATGGCTTGCAACTTGGGTCCCTTTTTACTCTTGGCCTGGTGTGGCTTCACCAGTCCCTTCTGCTGTGGCGGAACCTCCGGGCTTCTTAGGCCAAAGGACATACAGTCCCCTGCGGACTGGTTATTTGCTGCAGGACTTGGAATCCTAACAGCCTCGGACACCAAAGTCCGGTAGATTAGCTTCTCTATCTGCCAGGACAGCTTCGCTTCGCCTCTTGCCCCTGGCTCGTGGCTGTCCTACTGCCACACGGCCTCTTAGGCTGCCACACAACTGTCTGTCCCTGCTCCGGGACACCTCTCAATCCAGAGACAGGTTGTCCAGTTCTCCCCTAACCCTGCCTCCAGTTCCAGCTTTTATAGGGGCAGCCTGCTCCCCCTACTGGTCTGGGACAGGAGGTATTGCATGCTAATGGACCTTGACCAGAGAACCTCCCCCTTGCTCTCAGACACAGCTTTATTATACATTTGTGGCATCCAGACCAGGGTGACACATTTTCTTTTTAACAAACTTTAGATTTTTTTTCATCACTTTAATAAAAAAAAAACTAGGCACATGTTTGATATCCGCGATCCCGTAATGAACTGGAGAATCATAATAACAGGTCAGTTAGTGAACATGGTACAAAAAAAAAAAACGGTTGCGGAATTGCACTTTTTTTGCAATTTCACCACACTTGGAATTTTTTTCACGTTTTCTAGTACACTATATGGTAAAATCAATGGTGTTGTTCAAAAGTACAACTCGTCCCACATGGCCATATTGATGAAAAAATGAAAAAGTTATGGCTTTGGGAAAAGGAGAGCAGAAAACGGAAAATCCCAAGGTCATGAAGGAGTTAACGATGGGGGATGGTGAGAATATTTTTTATTGAGTTATTTCAGACTTAATAGTTAGAATGAATGAAGATGTAAATTATGGTGACTCAATAATGGTATACAAATCCTGAAAAAATTCAGCTCTAGAAAGACAACTTCTCATATGTCCTGTTAGTGCATATTGATATCATAGAGAGCTGTCATCAACTAATGACACTTTTCTGCTAGCTAAGAGACAGTGAATGGAGAATGCAATCTACTCAGGCAATACCAGTCCTATTACATGGTCAAAGGTAAATGTTTGGCTACTCCAGTTTCAACTTATAATGTCATCTAGAACAGCACGGTGGCTCAGTGGTTAGCACGGTGGCTCAGTGGTTAGCACTGAGGTCCTGGGTTCAAATCCCACCAAGGACAACATCTGCAAGGAGTTTGTATGTTCTCCCTGTGTTTGTGTGGGTTTCCTCCCACACTCCAAATATATACTGATAGGGAATATAGATTGTGAGCCCCAATGGGGACAGTGATGAGAATGTATGTAAAGCACTGTGGAATTAATGGTGCTATATAAGTGAGTAAAAAAATACATTGGAATATAAATTATCACAAAAAACATTGCTCTAATATAATAATTTTCTGTGAATGGTAATGTACTCTAAATATAGTAGTTGTCAAATAAAAATATCACCACCCTGTGACTGAACAACACCCACTAACCAAGACAATTGTAATAATATACGTTATAATAATACTACTATACAAATAATACACTGAATATGCAGAAGTGATTGATCATTAGAGAGAACCTCTCAGCAAGATTTTGTAAAGTATGGACATGGCCATCTTGGTGCTGTTAGAGCTCGCTCACACTGGCGTATAACATGTCCAAGTGCTATGCAATGTTTTATCAGATAGCGCTCGTACCAGTGTTATACTATGGGGCAGTGCAGATCTGCAATTATTTTCTCGTGCCGATTCGAGATGAGAAAACAATCACAGTATGCTGCAAGTGGCTCCGATATTCATCTCACATGCATTCATACAAGTCTATGGGTGCGTGTAAAACATTGGACTGCACTTGGATGTCATCTGACTGCAGTCCGATGTACGCTCAAAGAGACAATGAAGAAGAAGGAGAAATGATGTTCTCAGTCTTCTCCACACTTGTGCTGGGATTCTCCCATGTAAGAGAATCGAGTCACAGTAAAATGACATTTGGATCAGACTCTGATAGAGATTGAGCAGAGTGTCGTTAGCATAAACAGCCCAATTCTCTTGCATGAGAGAATACAAGTCAGTGTGAGTGAGCTCTAATACTGATGAAAATGAAACTCATTTATTTTTGTGATTTTACCATCTTGTCTGTAAATGAATGATGTGTACAATCTAAACAGTGGCTCACCTACATGTGAGATTGAACAATACCTGTGGCCCACGGAGGTGTGAAATTGAACAATCCCTGAGCAACTCAATGACAGACCATAGTGTGAAAATAAATAGTGTCTACAAACTCAATGCATTGCCAATGTCTTAGAAAAACTATTCCTGAACAATTCACCTCCCCCCCACTGTTACATTTGTAATTCTGGTTAATATGGTTTCACATATGTCTTGCATTGGTGATCTGTGTTCATGCTTCTGTGGTGGAAGCAAAGCTGAACTTTGGGACAGTGAAAAACGCACCAAAAATACACAAAAATCTGTGTTTTTGATGCAGCTTCTTTCCTGCCTAGATCAAGTTTTGCTGCAGAAAAAAATGCTGAAAAAAACACCTAGTGTGAACATAGCCTAAAAGTCCACTAACAACTCATTCGGGAGTTCACAAAAACCCAGACAAAGCTTCTTAAGAACTTCTGACCTCATTTGACTAAGTTAAGGTCAATGTACCCTATTCCACAATAAGAAAGACACAGGTCAATAATGACATTCAAATTATGATGACCAACTAAGAACACAAAAGCTCATCTCTACTTTGTAAGCAACATGTAAACAACCTTGACTTTTAAGATAATACTCTGTCAAATGATGAGTAATGTTGAGCGATACCTTCCGATATCAGGAAATATCGGATCGGATTGGATCGGGCCGATACCCAAAAAGTATCGGATATCGCCGATTCCAATACCGGAAACCAATGCAAGTCAATGGAACACAAATATCGGAATGAAAATAAACCCTTTCTTTCCTTGTAGGTTAATTCTACATGAAGGAAAACAACTAACAATAATGTAGAATGTATTGGGGGAGGTGGTTGCCCAAATCGATGGGAACAGTGCTCACAGTGAAACATGAAAAGCCGGCAATTCAGCAGCGGCATACACCGGTACCCGACAATTTATAACAGAAAGAATAGAGCTTCACACATAGATTAGATAGATAGAAACATGTCAGTCACATATATATGAAGTACAGTGACAGTGTTGCTTACTGTATTTGTCATTTAGTGTAAAGGATTTATTAAAAAAAATAATAGTGTTTTCATGCACCGTCTCTTTAAAAAATCCGTCTGGCAATTCAGCATCTGTACCCGACAATTTAGAATAGAAAGAATAGAGAATCACACATAGATTAGATAGATAGAAACATGTCAGTCACATATATAAGAACTACAGTGATAGTGTTGATTACTGTACTTGTCATTTAGTGTTAAAATAAAGGATTTATTAAAAAAAAAATTGGCGCGGGGTTCCCCCTAATTTTAGTCTCTAGCGGAGGTTAAGCAGACGGCTGGGGCAGATGTTTGAAGCCTGGGAAGGGGGTAATACCCACGGAGCTTCCCAGGCTACTAATATTAGCCCCCAGCTGAATACCTAGCCTTTACTAGCTATTAAAATGGGGGACCCCCCTAAAAAATGACGTGGGGTCCCCCCTATTTTAATAGCTAGCAAAGGCTAGGCAGACAGCTGGGGGCTGATATTAATAGCCCAGGAAGGGTGCCATGAATATTGGCCCCCTCCCAGGCTAGAAACACCAGCCGTCAGCCGCCCCAGAAATGGCACATCCACAGGATGCGCCAATTCTGTCACTTAGCCTCGCTCTTCCCACTGCCCTGTAGCGGTGGCAGTGGGGTAATGGGGTTGGGGTTGATGTCAGCTTATAATGCCAGCTGGCATCAAGCCCAGGTTAGTAATGGAGAGGCGTCTATAAGACACCCTCATTACTAACCCCATAGTCAAAGTTAAAAAAGAACACAAACACCCAGAATAAAGTCCTTTAATTGAAATAAACACACAATTCTTTATTGTTCTAAATTAAACCATACTTACCGTCACACCCATTCCAGCTGAAGCCAACGATCTCCTGCAATAAAAATAAAATAATAAAGCAACATCATCCTTACCTTTCCATGGTTCCCAGGACGGTTCCAGCTCTGCTACATCGAGATGACAGGCTGGAACGCAGCAGAACGCTGCCATCCAGCCTGTCATCCCGCGGACACTGAGAAGCGCAGGCATGCTTGCGCTCCTCAGTGTCTGGCTGTGACGGCATCCAGATGAGCCGACAATGAACTCAGCTCACCTCATGCACGTCACTGACAGCGTGGGAGAATTCTCCTGCGCATGCGGTGACCGTGAGAGACTCGGCTCATCTGGATGCCGTCACAGCCTGACACTGAGGAGCGCAAGCATGCCTGCTCTTCTCAGTGTCCACGGGATGACAGGCTGGATGGCAGCGTTCTGTTGCGTTCCAGCCTGTCATCTCGATGTAGCAGAGCTGAAGCTGTCCTGGGAACCATGGAAAGGTAAGGATGATGTTGCTTTATTATTTTTCATTTATTGCAGGAGATCGTTGGCTTCAGGTGGAATGGGCGTGATGGTAAGTATGGTTTAATTTAGAACAATAAAGAATTGTGTGTTTATTTCAATTAAAGGACTTTATTCTGGGTGTTGTGTTTTTTTTTCAAATACTTTACTAGAAATTCATGGCGGTCATGTCTAATATTGGCGTGACCCCATGAATTTCGGGCTGAGGGCCAGCTGATAATGCCCTAACCCCTTTATTACCCAGTGAGCCACCGCACCAGGGCCCTGGATGAGTTGGGTACAGCGCCAGAAGATGGCGCTTCTATGAACGCGCCATTTTCCGGGGTGGCTGCGGACTGCAATTTGCAGCGGGGGGGGGCCAGAAAGCTTGGGTCTCCCTGCGCTGCAGATTCCAGCCCCCAGCTGCCTAGTTGTACCTGGCTGGACACAAATATAGGGCGAAGCCCCACATCAATTTTTTTTTAATTATTTCATGAATTTCCTGAAATAATTAAAAAAAAAATACGTGGGGCTTCTCCCTATTTTTGTGTCCAGCCAGGTACAACTAGGCAGCTGGGGGATGGAATCTGCAGCGCAGGGAGGCCCAAGCTTTCTGCCCCCCCCCGCTGCAAATTGCAGTCCGCAGCCACCCCGGAAAATGGCGCGTTCATAGAAGCTGGATGCTGTACCTGGCTGGCATACAAAAATATGGCAAAGCCCACGTCAAAATTTTTGGGAAAAATTAATTAAAAAATAAATAATAATTTAGGGACTGCATCTTTATTAACTCCTCAAATGTCATTTAGTGTTAAAATAAAGGATTTATTTAAAAAAAAATTGGCGTGGGATCCCCCATAATTTTAGTCTCTAGCGGAGGTTAAGCCGACGGCTGTGGCAGATGTTTGAAACCTGGGAAGGGGGTAATACCCACGGAGCTTCCCAGACTACTAATATCAGCCCCCAGCTGAATACCTAGCATTTACTAGCTATTAAAATGGGGGACCCCCCCAAAAAAATGACGTGGGGTCCCCCCTATTTTAATAGCTAGCAAAGGCTAGTGTTATGTTCTGCTACCAAAGCTAAGGAAAGAGAGGAGATCTGTCCCTACTATAAGACTCAGCTGAATCCCTACGATGTAACAGGGAACCTGATCCTGCGATCAGACCTGCTAAAGTCCTAATCTAGTCTGTACGGAGACCTATAGATTTGGGGAGGGAATCCCTACAAGTACTAAGGACTGGGAGGAATATGGGACACCTCCTAACAGAAATAGTAGCAGACAGACGAACAAACAAAATAGATAGAACCTAGAGGTCCGTAGACCAAGCAAACTAACAGAGTTAGATACAGAGCACAGGCTAGCTAGAAAGTAGATATACAATGAAGTCCAGCAAAGCCAGAAGGGCGGAGCAGGATTAAATAGGCCAACAAGGTCATGTGACCAGCAAAGGAAAAAAAACCTAACAGCAAGGTTCTAACAGTACCCCCCCTTCTAAGAGGATCCTCCGGATCCCCTAGGACCAGGCTTATCAGGAAATCTCCTGTGAAACGCTCTGATAAGTCTGGACGCGGAAACATCATCTGACCTCACCCAAGAGTTATCCTCGGGTCCGAAACCTTTCCAGGCCACAAGATACTGCAAACTACCTCTATACCGTCTAGAGTCAAGGATGCGAGAAATTTCATATTCCCCGTCCTCCACCACCGGAGGAACAGAGGCAGAGGCGTCACCATCCGACACAACAGCTTTTTTTAACAGAGAGACATGAAAGACCGGATTAATTCTCCAGGAGGTAGGAACCTCCAACCTAACAGCAGATTGGTTGACAACCTGAAGCACCTTAAAGGGCCCTACAAACTTGGGACCCAATTTCTTAGAAGGAATCCTCAACCGCAGATTCCTAGAGGACAACCAAACCATGTCACCAACAGCGAACAAAACCTCCTGTCGTTTCCTATCAAAGTAGTCTTTAGATTTTCTGTTGGCCTCCTGAAGATTACCACGCACATCCGTCCAAACTCTTTCCAAATCACCGGAAAAATTCTCCTCCTCAGGCACGGCAGATCCCAACTTGGAGAACGACCCAAACGACGGATGTCTCCCAGAACAACAAAAAAAAGGCGAACAACCAGCAGAAGAAGATGTATGATTGTTCAGAGCAAATTCGGCAAGTGGCAGAAACTCAGACCACCCCTCTTGATTGTCTGCCACAAAACAACGCAAGAACTGCTCAACATCCTGGTTTTTCCTTTCTGTCTGGCCATTAGATTCAGGATGATATCCGGACGAAAACGACAAATGAATTCCCAACCTGTCACAAAAGGCACGCCAAAAACGAGCCACGAACTGAGGACCCCTATCAGAAACAATGTCAGTAGGAACGCCATGAAGTCTGACAATTTCCTTGACAAAGGCCTTAGCGAGAGTTTTAGCGCAGGGCAGTTTGACGAAGGGAACCAAGTGACACATCTTGCTAAAACGGTCCACGACCACCCAGATGACAGTAAAACCCTCAGAGGGGGGAAGGTCAGTTATAAAGTCCATAGCCAAATGTGTCCAAGGAGCACTGGGGACCTCCAAAGGACAAAGCAACCCCGCAGCAGGAGTATGTGAGGACTTAGATCTAGCACATATAGTACATTGGCGCACCCACTTAATGACTTCCTTCTGCCATCCAGGCCACCAAAAACTGCGACCCACCAGTCTCTTGGTCTCAGAGATTCCGGGATGACCTGCCAACCGAGATTCGTGACACTCAACAAACAAATCTCTCCTAAAGGTCCCAGGCACAAACAACCTCCCATGAGGAGTGTTAGATGGGGCATTCTCCTGAGCTTTAAGAATCTCATCTTCCAAAACGGAGTCTAAAGCAGCTATCACAACACCTTCTTGTAAAATGTTTTCCTCTTTCTCAGCACCGACTATGGGAGAAAAACTGCGAGACAAGGCATCCGCCTTAACATTCTTAGTACCAGGGATGTAAGTAACGGAGAAATTAAACCGCGAGAAAAACAGTGCCCACCTAGCCTGACGGGCATTCAGGCGCTTGGCAGCGTCAAGATATATCAGATTTTTATGATCCGTAAGAACCTGAACGGGAAATTCCGCACCTTCCAAGAAGTGGCGCCAGTGTTCAAATGCGAGTTTAATAGCCAATAATTCCCGATTACCAATATCGTAATTCAATTCAGTCTCCGAAAATTTTTTTGAAAAAAATGCACAGGGATGTAATCCATCCCCGTTATCCTGAGACAATACTGCGCCAACCCCCACAGAGGAAGCATCAACCTCAACCAAAAACGGCCTAGTAACATCAGGCTGCATAAGGATGGGAGCAGAGGTGAACCTCTCCTTGAGATACACAAAAGCTTCAATGGCCTCAGAAGACCACTGAACCGCATCAGCACCTTTCCTGGTGAGATCAGTCAGAGGTTTGACAATACTAGAAAAATTTTTTATGAATTTTCTATAGTAATTGGCGAAACCCAAAAACCTCTGTATTGATTTCAAACCAATAGGCCTAGGCCATTCCTGCACAGCCTGAACCTTAACCGGATCCATCTCAAAACCTTTGCTGGAGATAATGTAGCCCAAAAAACTAATTCTCTGTACAGCGAACTCACATTTCTCCAGCTTAGCAAAAAGCGAATTGTCCATTAATAACTGTAATACCTCACGCACGCTCCGCCAATGAGACTCCAGATCTGGCGAATAAATCAAAATGTCATCCAAATACACAACCACATTTTTACCGATCAAAGGTCTAAGGATGTCATTAATCAGATTCTGAAAAAATGCAGGAGCATTAGTAAGACCAAAAGGCATAACCAGATTCTCAAAATGACCCACAGGAGTGTTAAAAGCAGTCTTCCATTCATCACCCTCCTTCATGCGCAACAGATTGTATGCCCCCTTAAGGTCAATTTTAGAGAACCACTTGGCCCCCAATAACTGGTTAAACAGATCAGGAATCAATGGCAGTGGGTAAGGATTGCGTACCGTAATTTTGTTAATCTCACGAAAATCCAGACAAGGACGTAAACCGCCGTCCTTTTTTTTTACAAAAAAAAATCCAACCGCCACAGGAGACTTAGAGGGCCTAATGTGATCGGCGGCCAAACTTGTCTGTATGTATTCCTCCAAAGCCTTCCTCTCAGGAATAGTAAGGTTAAATAAACGACTTTTAGGAAGAGTCGCTCCAGGGACAAATTCAATAGAACAATCATAGTCTCTATGGGGAGGCAAAACC
The DNA here is from genome assembly GCF_046119375.1 of Phyllobates terribilis. Taxonomy (NCBI): domain Eukaryota; kingdom Metazoa; phylum Chordata; class Amphibia; order Anura; family Dendrobatidae; genus Phyllobates; species Phyllobates terribilis. Next base: position 521,314,338 of record NW_027362765.1, read on the forward strand.
TGCGATTCTTTCTCAGAAAAAACTCTCCAAAAATCCTGAATAGGAACAGGCAATTCTCCCCTATCCAAAGCTGCAATACGCCCGTTACAACACTTGTCATAACATTTATGGCTCCAGGATTTAATTTCACTGGTAGACCAATCCAGTACAGGATTGTGAAATTTTAACCAGGGCAAACCCAATATTACTGGAGAAGGCAAGTTATTCAACACTACCAAATCCAATTTCTCATGGTGAACACCATTAATAGTGAGAGGAAATTCACTGACCTTGAGAGTAATATTCTTCAAAGGGGAACCATCCACCGAAACCACAGCAATGGGGGATGATAAAGGTTCAGGTTTTAAATTGAGTTTTTCCACGAATCCCCCATCAATAACATTCAGTGTAGACCCGCAATCAACAAACACCCGAAATTCCATTAATTTTTCCTGAGCAATCGTGGAAGCAGCTAAAAATATACCCTTGGAATTTAAACAGGCAATACGGGCATGACTGACCATTTTTTTTTCTTTCTTCATACGAAGCTCACAGCCTTTAATCAAATGACCAGATTTCCCGCAATAGAAACACAAGCCTTCTGAAAAACGACGGTGTTTTTCTTGAGAGCGAGGTGCCACCGATCCAATCTCCATCGGTTCACCACTGTTAGTACACACATTATCATAACCAGAAACTGACATAGCAGAGGATTTGCTCTCATTAACCCTTGCACGCAGTCTCCTATCCACCCGTATAGCTAATTGCATAGCCTGTTGCAAATCCTCAGGTGTAGGATAAGCAATTAGCAGGTCTTTAACCTTTTCACTGAGCCCAGCAAGAAATAGACTTTTCAGAGCAGAATCGTTCCACCCTGTTTGAGTGGACCAACGACGAAAATGTGTACAATATTTTTCCATATTACCTGATCCTTGTTTTAAACGTCTCAACTCAGTCTCAGCTGATGCCACACGGTCAGGATCATCATATAATAGTCCTAAAGCAGAAAAAAAACTATCCACTGATCTGAAGCATGTATCACTAGGTTGCAAAGAAAAGGCCCACTCCTGAGGCTCTTTGCGCAAAAGTGACATTATGAACCCTACGCGCTGGGATTCATCCCCAGAGGACTTGGGTCTCAAACGAAAATACAATAAGCAAGCATTTTTAAATGAAAAAAATTCTCGATGTTCACCAAAAAATAAATCCGGCAAACATACCTTAGGCTCCAAGAAATATGCTCCAGGACAGTTACTCACGTGCTGACGGAGCTCGGCCACTTCCAGAGAGAGTCCCTGCAGGTGTTTAGCCAAATCCTGAACCGACACCATGATGGAACAAAAAAAAAAATCTTTCCTTAGAGAATTTACAGGCTGGACTTACTGTTATGTTCTGCTACCAAAGCTAAGGAAAGAGAGGAGATCTGTCCCTACTATAAGACTCAGCTGAATCCCTACGATGTAACAGGGAACCTGATCCTGCGATCAGACCTGCTAAAGTCCTAATCTAGTCTGTACGGAGACCTATAGATTTGGGGAGGGAATCCCTACAAGTACTAAGGACTGGGAGGAATATGGGACACCTCCTAACAGAAATAGTAGCAGACAGACGAACAAACAAAATAGATAGAACCTAGAGGTCCGTAGACCAAGCAAACTAACAGAGTTAGATACAGAGCACAGGCTAGCTAGAAAGTAGATATACAATGAAGTCCAGCAAAGCCAGAAGGGCGGAGCAGGATTAAATAGGCCAACAAGGTCATGTGACCAGCAAAGGAAAAAACCTAACAGCAAGGTTCTAACAGCTAGGCAGACAGCTGGGGGCTGATATTAATAGCCCAGGAAGGGTGCCATGAATATTGGCCCCCTCCCAGGCTAGAAACACCAGCCGTCAGCCGCCCCAGAAATGGCGCATCCACAGGATGCGCCAATTCTGGCACTTAGCCTCGCTCTTCCACGCTGCCCTGATGCGGTGGCAGGGGGTAATAGGGTTGGGGTTCATGTCAGCGCCAGCTGCCATGAAGCCCAGGTTAGTAATGATGGGCGTCTATAAGACACCCCCATTACTAACCTACAAAGTGTTAAAAAGAAAAACACACACTACACCCAGAAAAAAATAATTTATTTGAAATAAAACACACCATTTTATTTAATTCTTAGTTTACTAAAAAAAATAGTTACCTGTCCACGTTCCTGCGCTGATCTCCCATGCACAGCTGTCACATCTGGAGATGGTGACAGCTGTGCATGGCTGTTGTAAGCTCACACTGCCGGGAACACGTCCGCTCCCGGCAGCGGGAGCCACTGACTGAGCTCACCAGAGTGAATTCAGGCAGCGCAGCTCCGGAGACCTCCTTTACGGCACTGCTGTACCGTGGGAATTTCTCACGATACAGCAGGGCCGTAAAGGAGCTAACCGGAGCAGCGCTGCCTGAATACCGGAGAACCCGCTTATGCAGTGACGGGGCTGCTTTACGGCCCCGTCATTCTAGCGGCGGCAGCGGTTCAGAGCGGTCACATTCTATGTGGCTGCTCTAAACTGGAGATCATCGTGGGACACTCGTGGACTACTACGGAGGGGTAAGGATAAGGTTGTGGTTTATTATTTTACATTTTATTACAGGAGATCGATGGCTTCGGGGAATTAGGTGTATTTTTTTACTTTATTTTAGGTGGCGATCGGCGGGGACAGGTAATGTATGAACTAATTTATTGTAGGTAACCACTGGCCACCAATGAAATGAATTTAAAATTTATTGGGGACACAGTAGGGCAATTTAAATAGCAGGATCAGGCTGATGGGAACTACTGCTCCCATCGAGCTGATCCTGCTGGCACGAGTGGACGGGGGACAGACATAGGCCGATGGGAGTAGTAGTGTCACATCGGCCTATGTCTGCCTGCACGCACACACCCGCAGACATCGCACAGACACCGCGCACACCCGCACACTCTCGCAGACATCGCACAGACACCGCGCACACTCGCAGACATCGCACAGACACCCCGCACACACCCGCAGACATCGCACAGACACCGCACACACCCGCAGACATCGCACAGACACCCGCACACACTAATCATGACGGGCTGATGGTCTGGGAGGTGAGGCTGACCTGTGCGACCGTGGGAAAGTTCATGCGAGTTCATGCAATGCAGTCAAGCATGAACTCGCATGAACCCTCTGAGGGCACCGCGGCTACTTCAAATGAACAGCTGATCGGCATCACCTGATACCTCAGCTGTTCATTTGAAATAACTGGCGGGAAAGCGCAGCACAGAACGGGAAAGCCGGCGGTGAAGTCTTTTCACTGCCGGCTTCCCCGCCCGGGTCCTTCGCTCCCCGCTCCTTGGTGCTGTGCTCCCCGCCTGGTCCTAACTTACGATCGGGATGGGAGGTGGCGAGGGGAGCGGAGGATCGGGGTGGGAGGCTGCGGGGAAGCAGTATGGGGCTGTGTGATTGTTTAAAAGCCGGCGGCTTTTTACGGCCCGCCGGCTTTTAAACAATCAGGAGAATTCTCTCACGCTGGGATGGCATTCTGATGACAGGCTGGATCGCAGCTGAGCGCTGTCATCCAACTTGTCATCCTTCAGAGACACTGCAGAGCGCAGGCATTATGGGAACTTCCGATTCCGGTATTCGATATTGTGAAAGTATCGGAATTAAGTATCGGAATTCCGATACCGCGAATATCAGCCGATACCCGATAATTCAGTATCGGAATGCTCAACACTAAGAGTAAAAGGTGGAACTATTTGATTAGACCTGTTACATTTGTCATAAAAATTTCATCACATTCCACCATAAGAACATGATGCTAACAGTCAAACATGGTGCCGGTAGTGTGATGGTGTGGGGCTGCTTTGCTTCTGCTTCCATAAATGATGGAAATAAGAATACTGCACTATATCAGAAAATCCTGAGGTAGAATGTCCATCTGTCAATGTGTGACCTAAGTGCAGTTGGGTTATGCATCCAAACCATTATGCAAAAATCCACCCTTTAAAGAAAAAAAAATGAAGGTTTTGGAAAGGTCGGTAAAAGGACTAATTTGAATTCCATTGAGATGCCCTAGCAAGCCCTTAAGGGGGTTGTCCATGCTCAAAAACCCACTAGTGTAGCTAAATTATAGGGAACCTGTCAAACACATAACCTCCAAACTTTAACTTCCCATCCCCAAATCATTTATATGAATGTGAAGCAGTCTAAAAGAAAAGCCAGTTGATGCCTTTATGAATCCAAAGTGCTGCATCAGCAGCGTGGAATCACTTTTTGAAGTTGTGACCGGAAGTGCATCTGGAAGTAACAATGCACTTACAGCACCTCAGCCTCACACTGTAGTTCATAACTAGCAGCACCCTCCCTTGGCTTATTGACAGGGCTGTTACACAGCCAGGGACCTGTCAACCACCCAGAGGAGGTTGTACTAGATAGGAAATGTAGAGGAGCTGTAAGTGCATCGCCGCACCCCAATGTATTTTTATAGACACAACTTCAATGTGCAATTTTTCACAGGTGGATCAGTGCTTTATAGTTATAGAGGGATTGAATGCCTTATCTTTTAAAGGGCTACACAATCATATTAATAGTTTGTGGGATGAAAGGTTCCCTTTAAAACAATTATGCAAGGTGTAGAGTTAAAATTCCTCCAATATGATGTAAAAGTCATTGCAAATTATCGCAAAAGTTGTTACTGTGAAGGATGGCACAGCCACTTATTAGGTTTAGAGGCACAATTACTTTTCCACATGGGTAATATACTGTAGGATTTTAAATTATCTTTATCTTCAATAAATGTAATTTTCATTTAAATGCTGAATTTTGTGTTTATCTTATATTAAAATTAGTTGAATGACCTGAAACTCTGAAATGCTAAATGTGAAAAATACTTTTTCGTTGCACTGTATGTTCAATAAAATATCAGATATTCACCATAATTTTTAAAAATGCCAGATCATTCTGTTTGCATTCCAATAAAGATATTCTTTATAGCAGTACAAAAGCGCCATCTACTGTAAGAGTCACATTTAACAAGAGACCTGAGCCAAATCTATTACACACGGTCCAGGAGGCCCTAAAAGCTGGAAACATTTATCATATTCATGAGAGCCACGTGGATTGTACAGTTTCTTACCCAATCACCCATACTGTTCACCCGATGACAGGACAGGCACAGGATTCTTGCTCTGTGAAGTCTTCCTTGATGCACAATCTGCAATCTACAACTCAGATCTGAGCCAGTTTCGGCACAGCAAAAGGCTGGGGTTTGGCAGCAACATGTGTTGTTCGCCAGCAGTTCTCAGAAAAGGTGCATGACCAAAAACATTTGTATAATTTGTCTGTGACTTGCTGTTGAATGACTACTCTGAAGCTGAAAACAAAAAAAATTACAAACAAGTCGCATGCAAGTTGCAGCCGCATCAACCGGCATTAAAATTTATCACAAAATAGTCACATATAATAATGAAAAATCCTGGGAAGAAAGAGGGGGAGGAAACGGGAGCACTATCTAAGCGGAATATTAATAGTGTAACATCAAAGTAGGGTGTGAGCGATTAAACTCACCTCGTGGAGTTGTGCAAGCAACAACTCTCGAAAGAATGTGTCTCCGATATGAATCCCTCATGGTGGTTTGCTGCCAGCGTGCTTGCCCTGGACAATTCAAAAATTCATGGGAATGGTTCCAACGTGAGGAGTAGAACAAAGAAACAGAAGACCAGGCTATAAGGTGATTCCACTTAGATGCATTGAGGATCAAGAGGTATGGATGTGAATCGGTCGACAGGGGTAGGGGTACACGGATACCAGGATGGATGGGTTACTTCTGTGGGGATCACGGTTGGTCGGTTCCCGGTTCCGTGCCCTGGACCGTCAGTAAAGGGATAGGGGTCAGGATGATGGGAGTATTGTGTCCTGACGCCTCCTGTGGTAACTGGTAAAATCGGTTACCAGCGCTGTGTATGGTTGCTGAGGTGATCAGCATACGGCTTGTACGAACGCTATAGGCAGTAATGTCAATGTAGGCACACACACACATTAAGTCTTTGTTTCAGTACCTTTCTTTTACTGATGTCCGGTAACAGGTACAGTTCATGAGGGTAACCAGGTTTTCGGTGCAGGTAGAGATATTCACCCTGGAGATTTCTGAGGCCTCCTCTAACAATGTGTGCATTGTTTGGGGTCAGTCCTGCCTTAAGCTGAACCTGCCACCTTCACTTTCTTTGGGGTCCTCCTCCACAACTGACAATGAGGACCTTTCCTTGGGGCTACCAATTCTCTTTTTGAGCCCCTGGTCCTATACTTGGTCAAGTTTGGCAACTCTTTCCCCTTCTTCTTCAGGGGGAGTAGATCCTCCTGATCTGTCAGGGTTTTCTATGCTATTCCTGAATTAATAGCAATCTCGGACTCCGGTGTCCGGGTGAGCTAAAGGGATAATAGTTTTATCTCTTTCTTTCTCCTTCTAGCCTCCGTCCCTCTCTCTAGGGTGCTTCACAACCCCGTCCAGTTTCCTAGTTCAGGGTTTAACTGGTCCCCAGCCAACAGCTCTCTGTCTTACTCCTCCTTCACCCCTCTCAAGACTAACTGCCCCTTTGCTGTCTCCCTGGAAACTGACTCCTCCCCTCAGACCTGGGGTGGAAGGTGTTGTGTGTGCCCAAGTGTACATCTCTCCCTGCACCTATGGATTCTGTGGTAATCCCCCGCAGGGGTGCCACAGATGGATTGAGATTTTTCATTTAAAAAACTAGCAAAGGGTTGCTAGACAGCAAAAACGTAATAAAACATAAACACAAAAATTTCGTCTGTCTAGCCTTTGATAGGTTTTTAAAATGAAAAATCTCAATCCATCCATACCTCTGGATCCTCAATGCATCTGAGTGAAAGCACCTCATAGCCTGAAATAGTCACATACAAATTGTGATCAGTGAAAAAGGAAAATCAAATGTGGTGATTCTTCCTTTTTTCCTTCCTTCCTTCCTTCCTTCCTTCCTTCCTTCCTTCCTTCCTTCCTTCCTTCCTCCCTTTCTTCCTTCCTTCCTCCCTCCCTCCCTTCCTTTCTTCTTTTCTTCCTTCCTTCTTATCTTCATTCTCTTCTTTCTTTTCTTGCTTCTCTTCTTTCTTTTCTTGCTTCCTTCTTTTCTTCATTCTCTTCTTTCTTTTCTGGCTTCTCTTCTTTCTTTTCTGGCTTCTCTTCTTTTCTTGCTTCTCTTCTTTCTTTTCTTCCTTCTCTTCTTCCTTTTCTTCCTTCTCTTCCTTTTTACTTTTCTTCTTTTTGTTTTAGTTAACATCTTAATTAAGCCTTGTTTCCACCTATTCTGCTATCGACCCATCACTTGTTCTGTCAGAATCGTCAAGGATCAGAAAACACTACATGTGTTTTGACATCAGCTGAGGCACAAGAAAGAAAACTTATCCAAATGTCAAAGATACAGTCATGGTGTGCAAATTGAAGTGGTCAGTGGGGCACACACTGTTCACTTTTCCCTTTGGAGTTGTGGCTGGAGGCTGCAGAGAACTGGATACAATTTCAGCTGCAGGACCTGTAGGACCGGCGATGATGTCATCACCCATGTGACCCCACCCGGAATCACATGATTGGAAGCTCCATCTGCTAATCCAGAGGAGACACTGAAGGCATCGTGGCAGCGCTATCAGCGCCAGTAGCTGTTTAACCTGGGTTGTGCGGTCTGCACAACCCACTCAGGTGAGCAGACCACTGTATCTGCACGTATATTCTACTTCCATACAGGTTCACACAAGCACTGCGCTTTTCCACCCCACCCCCTTTTTTTGTCTTTCACAGATACAGTCATGGCACCCTTGAAATTGTTCCAGAGAATGAAGTATTTCTCCCAGAAAATTATTGCAATTACACATGTTTTGTTATACACATGTTTATTGTGTGTATTGGAGCAACACAAAAAAAAAAAAACAGAGAAGAAAAGGCAAATTGGACATAATTTCACACTAAACCCCAAAAATGGACTGGGCAATATTGTTGGTGCCTTTCAAAAAATGTGGGTAAACAACTAGGTTTCAAGCATGTGATGCTCATTCAAACTCATCTGTGGCTAGTAACAGTAGTGACTGAAACCAGATAAAAAGGGGAGAAGTTGATTCAATCTTTGTATTGCGTGGCTGTGTGTGCCACACTAAGCATGGGGAACAAAAAGAAGAGAAGAGAACTGTCTGAGGACTTGAGAACCAAAATTGTTTAAAAATATCAACAATCTCAAGTTTACAAGTCCACCTGCAGAGATCTTGATGTTCCATTGTCCACTGTGTGCAATATCATCAAGAAGTTTACAACCCATGGCACTGTAGCGAATCTCCCTGGTTGTGGACGGCAAAGAAAAGTTGATGAAAGGTTAGAATGCAGGATAGTCTGGGTGGTAAATAAGCAGCCCCAATCAAGTTCCAAAGAAATTCAAGCAGTCCTGCAGGTTCAGGGTTCATCAGTGTCAGGGCAAACTATCCGTTGACATTTGAATTAAATGAAACCCTATGGCAGGAGACCCAGGAACACTCCACTGCTGACACAGAGACATACACACGTGGTTAAAATTGTTGGTACCCCTCGTTTAATGAAATAAAAACCCACAATGGTCACAGAAATAACTTGAATCTGACAAAAGTAATAAATTAAAAATCTATGAAAATGAACAAATGAAAGTCAGACATTGCTTTTCAGCCCTGCTTCCACAGATTTTTTAAAAAAAATTAAACTCATGAAATAGGCCTGGACAGAAATGATGGTACCCTTAACTTTAATATTTTGTTGAACAACCTTTTGAGGCAATCACTGCAATCAAACGATTCCTGTAACTGTCAATGAGACTTCTGCACCTCTAGACAGGTATTTTGGCCCACTCCTCATGAGCAAACTGCTCCAGTTGTCTGAAGGTTGCCTTTTCCAGATGGCATGTTTCAGCTCTTTCCAAAGATGCTTAATAGGATTTAGGTCAGGGTTCATAGAAGGCCACTTCAGAATAGTCCAATGTTTTCCTCTTAGCCATTCTTGGGTGTTTTTAGCTGTGTGCTTTGGGTCATTATCTAGTTACAAGACCAATGCTCTGCGACTGAGACCAAGCTTTCTGACACTGAGCAGCACATTTCTCTCTAGAATCCCTTGATAGACTTGAAATTTCATTGTACCCTGCACAGATTCAAGACACGCTGTGCCAGATGCAGCAAAGCAGCCCCAGAACATAACAGAGCCTCCTCCATGTTTCACAGTAGGGACAGTGTTCTTTTCTTGATATGCTTCATTTTTCCATCTGTGAACATAGAGCTGATGTGCCTTGCCAAAAACTTCCATTTTTGTCTCATCTGTCCATAGGACATTCTCCCAGAAGCTTTGTGGCTTATCAACATGTAGTTTGGCAAATTCTAGTCTGGCTTTTTTATGATTTTTTTCAACAATGATGTTCTCCTTGGTCGTCTCCCGTGAAGTCCACTTTGGATCAAACAACGACGGATGGTGCGATCTGACACTGATGTTCCTTGAGCTTGAAGTTCACCTTTAATCTCTTTAGAAGTTATCCTGGGCTCTTTTGTTACCATTCGTATTATCCGTTTCTTTGATTTGTCATTAATTTTCCTCCTGTGGCCACATACAGGGAGGTTGGCTACAGTCCCATGGATCTTAAATTTCTGAATAATATGTACAACTGTAGTCACAGGAACATCAAGCTGCTTGCAGATGGTCTTATAACCTTTACCTTTAACATGCTTGTCTATAATTTTCTTTCTAATCTCCTGAGACAACTCTTTCCTTTACTTCCTCTGGTCCATGTTGAGTGCGGTACACACCATGTCACTAAACAGCACAGTGAGTATCTGTAGCCCTAGATACAGGCCCACTGGCTGATTACAAGATGGTAGGTGGTAGGTGTGCAACCAAATATTAAGTTGAGGGTGCCAACAATTTTGTCTGGCACATTTTTGGGGTTTAGTGTGAAATGTCCAATTTGCCATTTTTTTCTCAGTTTTTTTTGTGTTGTTCCAATACACACAAAGGAAACAAATATGTGCACAACAAAATGTGTAATTGCAATAATTTTCTGGGAGTAATACTTCATTTTCTGTAACAATTTCAAGGGTGCCAACAGTTTTGGGCCTCATCCAGACATCTATTTTTCACATATGTGTTTTATCCTTGTTTTTTATGGATAGAACATGTATCCATTACAGTCTGTAGTGCTGTTTACATGTCTTATTTTGGAAGGGAGGGGCAGACTATTCAGTTAAAGAAAAATGGAGATATGTCCATTTTTAATGTGAGTCGGGGATCAAATTTGCCAATCCAAGTCTATGGAACCATGAAAAAAATGAATAACACAAAGTGTTGTCTATGTTTCATCCATGTGCTGTCCATTTTTCTGTCTGGTTTCTAGGCTATACCTGGAAAATTCCCTTCTAGCAGTATATTTGCATTTCTTGTTTTGATAGTAGTTAGAATATGTGCTGTCAGCATTCATCAATCATGTCAAAGCTGGATATAGACCGCTTAATTTTTCTTGTTCATAATAGGACCGAATTGTGAGAGAGCATTTGTGAGGGATATCATGACTGTGCATTGGTTGAGTAGTTGTTGGAGCCCTTCGCATCCGAGCTCGATCACAGAAGTGGAGGAGCTGTAGGGAGAAGTTTAGACAAGAGGTCCATGAAATTCACACTGGCTCAAAACAAATAAGAAGAGACCCTATGTTTATGGTCGTTGGATATCATTGGAGACTGGCCACTTCTGAAGTTCATCAGCGCTGGACAGTCTCTTAAGCAAGGAGAGCAGTGCTTACAAGTTCCTTGCTCTACAGCTTTCAAGCAGTGCTATGAAGCTGGCTGAATTGCTAGATCTTGGCAGGTTCCATGCCCTGTTCTCCTCTGATGTTGTAGGGACAACCCTGCCTCTGTTTGCAGTATCGGAGAGAGCACACAGTTCACACCAGTGGCACAACCATGCCACTGCTTCAAAATGACAACCATAAGGAGTGCACCATCCTCCATCAGGAATTAATATTTTTACAGATTTTGTTTAATAATAAGCCAATTTTCATATTGACATTTCTTAAAAGCACTTAAGATAATCTTGAGGAAAATGTAAATGAGGAGGAAGAAGTGCCTGGCCCATCCCTGTCTAATACTACAACCACTGGTGATGTCTAGGATGAATGTGGAGCAACAGCTGCAGCCCCAGTTTCTTCATCTCCAGAACATCAAACTTCCTTAGGACATAGGAGAAGCCAAAGTCGGAGAAGGATTCTTGAATAGGGATGAGAGGACCCGTGGAAGTTCGGGTTCTAGTACCCAACCCAAACTTTAGTCCAAAGTTTGGATCGGGTACCAGAACTGTACCTCAACTTGAACCAGAATCCAAACCCCATTGAAAACAATGTAAACCTGAACTTTGGATCTGGGAAAAAAAAATTTCTTCTCTCTCTCTCCAATGGACTTCCTTGGAACTCCGAACATTAAAACGACAGTACCTGTCCGGTATGAACCCCAAACTTTTACGTTCGGTTTCGCTCATCTCTATTCTTGACCTCTCTGCCACTTGAAAGTAAACAGTGGGTTCTGAACTATTTACAATGAAAGAAGCAAAAAGGAGGGCACCATCAGTAAGATAAGATGTTGCTCAACCCGTCACATACCCAAGCCAGAACAAGTAGCATGCAAAAAAAGGAAGGAAAGTGGTATGCATGGAAAGACAGGGAGCACTAAATGTATACCAACATGATTTTATTAATTCATAAGGGCCGGACAAACATGCAAAAAGTTAAAAACATTTAAAAAGCATAACGCTTAAATACATCAATAGTACCACATTTGAATATAACAGTGGTCAAAAAAAACCCTATATGTGTACAAACATCACCAATAAATATGTAACATCAATACTTGCACCCAGCTTATTTATGTAGACCCATGTAGGTCCCTGTGACCAAATAAATAAATCCTTCTCCTATTTTAGGTGACTCGGCAGCCGGGCCTCTAGTTGCCGGGGGATATCACGGTGGCTGGCCCGGTCCGTGACCCAGGGCGGTCAGTTAAATGGGGGAATACTTTTATTATATGGGGTTGTTGGGATTATTTGTGACTCCACCTGTGGTGTCTGGTGAGGATCACCAGCGCTGCAACAGTCCTCTGAGGCAGATGGTAGGGCAGCTTGCGATGGAATGGCTCCCCACAGGTGGAGCGGGCCTCAGGGCAGCGTGGGGAATGTACTGGATGGTGGTACAGGGGAGAGACGGCAGGACGGTCCCGGAGGAAGGACGGACACTCACACGGGGGTAAGCTTCAGTACCTTTACTGGTGATGCTGCAGGCACGGTCCAGGGTACTCCAGGTGAAGGGCGCACTTCTGGACTCTCCCCAGTGAGCGGGTATAGGGCCTCCAGATCCGTTGCTTTACTCTCTAAGCTTCTGGCCTGCCTGGAGCTGGGCCTAGCTTGGTTACTGTCTCTCTCTGCACCTGCTATCCTGGTGGTAGGGCCTTCTCTTTGGAGATCACTCTCCCTGGATGCTGGGACCTCTGTGACTCCTAGCCCTGGTACTGCAATCAGCATTTGGTGAACCTGGGACCTGTAGTTCTCCAGGGGTTCCGGTGGTTCATACTGGGTATAAGGAGTCCCTGTAGGCGCGGACCCGGTGTCCGGTATATATATATCGGGGTGAGCTTACTATGCTCCTCTGCCCCCTTAGCTCTACTCTCCTTTTCCTCTCGCCGTCGACCACACTCGGGGCCCTCACTACTTGGCGGCTGGCGTGCTGCGTCTTCACCGCTCTCTGAGCGTCGGCACGCTCTCTGCTCACTCTGAGCTGACTGACTGAACTGAAACTGAACACTGACTGAGAACTCAACTGAGCTGCCTAGCTCCACCTTCCCTATATATGTCCCTAACCGGCTCCCTCTGCTGGTCTGAGGTGGAAGGTGGAGGTGTATGAATGTAGTGACGGCCTCTTGTGGAGAAGTCAATCCATGCACCCTTCTGGGTCCTGTTGCACCAATGCGCAGCAGGGCGCCACATAGGCACCAAACAGTTTATGGTAACAATAACAGCACCACTATATTATATACATTCATTTAAATAGAAGCAGTGTTATCAAAATTCATAGTGGTAAATAGCCACAATTTTACCCAAGAAAAGGGAAGAAGTAGGAGAGGGATTAAACGTCCCCATGCCAATATTTAAAGACTCCTAAAATACGACCTGTAAGCTGGGGTAAAAATGTACCCGTGTATATCAAGGGGGTCAGAAGGACCACAACCCCACGTGTATCGCCACTAGCGCTGTGGCTTCATCAGGGGAGAGGTGTGGTATTAGAGCAGCTAAGCCGGTCTCTTATTTATATCTAAAAGAAAATTTGGTAATTACCCAGGCTGGTCCCAGATGCGAAAATCACCATCCGATGCAGCCGCCATGTTGTCCCAGCGCGTGCGCATTAGAATCAGATGTGCATCACCGGAAGGAGAGAGGTAAGTATTTCCGGGACGCATCCATCCAGCGTCTGGGTTATGCGCATGCGCGGGAACGCGCCCTATCTAGGTGCACATGACCGCGTCCCTGCATTATTGCAGGTATGTATGTGGAAGCAGGGCATGTCCGACACACTGACCCATCAGGTGGTGCAATTCAATGGGTCAGTGTGTGAGGCAGCATCATGATCATGCACTCTGACACACTAGACACCGGATCGCGGTGTCCAGATCTCAACAAGTGGCAAAAAAATGGCAAAAAATAATAAATATGGCGTAATAGGGCCAATGGCCATATATAAATAGGCGTATGAGGAAAGATATAAAAATATACTAGGAACGCCAAAAAAGACCCTTATTGTTATTATTAGTGCCATAGATTTTATGATAACCAAAGGAACCCCTAAGTCACATACCCAACAGAAGAGACATATAAGGGATGTGCGGCCACACCATTCATTCAGACATACAGTACAGACCAAAAGTTTGGACACACCTTCTCATTTAAAGATTTTTCTGTATTTTCATGACTATGAAAATTGTACATTCACACTGAAGGCATCAAAACTATGAATTAACACATGTGGAATTATATAGTTAACAAAAAAATGTGAAACAACTGAAAATATGTCTTATAATCTAGGTTCTTCAAAGTAGCCACCTTTTGCTTTGATGACTGCTTTGCACACTCTTGGCATTCTCTTGATGAGCTTCAAGAGGTAGTCACCGGAAATGGTCTTCCAACAATCTTGAAGGAGTTCCCAGAGATGCTTAGCACTTGTTGGCCCTTTTGCCTTCACTCTGAGGTCCAGCTCACCCCAAACCATCTCAATTGGGTTCAGGTCTGGTGACTGTGGAGGCCAGGTCATTTGGCGTAGCACCCCATCACTCTCCTTCTTGGTCAAATAGCCCTTACACAGCCTGGAGGTGTGTTTGGGGTCATAGTTCTGTTGAAAAATAAATGATGGTCCAGCTAAATGCAAACCGGATGGAATAGCATGCCGCTGCAAAATGCTGTGGTAGCCATGCTGGTTCAGTATGCCTTCAATTTTGAATAAATCCCCAACAGTGTCACCAGCAAAGCACCCCCACACCATCACACCTGCTCCTCCATGCTTCACGGTGGAAACCAGGCATGTAGAGTCCATCCGTTCACCTTTTCTGCGTCGCACAAAGACATGGTGGTTGAAACCAAAGATCTCAAATTTGGACTCATCAGACCAAAGCACAGATTTCCACTGGTCTAATGTCCATTCTTTGTGTTCTTTAGCCTAAACAAGTCTCTTCTGCTTGTTGCCTGTTCTTAGCAGTGGTTTCCTAGCAGCTATTTTACCATGAAGGCCTGCTGCACAAAGTCTCCTCTTAACAGTTGTTGAAGAGATGTGTCTGCTGCTAGAACTCTGTGTGACATTGACCTGGTCTCTAATCTGAGCTGCTGTTAACATGCGATTTCTGAGGCTGGTGACTCGGATAATCTTATCCTCAGAAGCAGAGGTGACTCTTGGTCCTCTTTTCCTGGGGCGGTCCTCAAGTGAGCCAGTTTCTTTGTAGCGATTTATGGTTTTTGCAACTGCACTCGGGGACACTTTCAAAGTTTTCCCAATTTTTCGCATTGACTGACCTTCATTTCTTAAAGTAATGATAGCCACTCGTTTTTCTTTACTTAGCTGCTTTTTTCTTGCCATAATACAAATTCTAACAGTCTATTCAGGAGGACTATCAGCTGTGTATCCACCAGACTTCTGCACAACACAACTGATGGTCCCAACCCCATTTATAAGGCAAGAAATCCCACTTATTAAACCTGACAGGGCACACTGTGAAGTGAAAACCATTTCCGGTGACTACCTCTTGAAGCTCATCAAGAGAATGCAAAGAGTGTGCAAAGCAGTCATCAAAGAAAAAGGTGGCTACTTTGAAGAACCTAGAATATAAGACATATTTTCAGTTGTTTCACACTTTTTTGTTAAGTATATAATTCCACATGTGTTAATTCATAGTTTTGATGCCTTCAGTGTGAATGTACAATTTTCAAAGTCATGAAAATACAGAAAAATCTTTAAATGAGAAGGTGTGTCCAAACTTTTGGTCTGTACTGTATATACCCCCCTACAAAAACAATTTAAAGACACATAGAGGTGGGCCACAGTAACGACATGTTCCCATTAGAAAGGAGCGGTTCTGCTATACAGTTATAGGGTATGCAGTAAATGCAACAGCTGGCAAAAATTTGGAGGCACTCCAATGCCCCTTGCAAGAGATGTAGAAGAGGGCCTCCTGAAAAAAATGTTCCCATTATTAGGATGTGGGTCTTCCATACTGTCTGCCTATGCAGTGAATGCAACGGCTGCCAAAAATTTGGAGGCTCTCCAATGCCCCTTGCAAGAGACATAGATAATGTTGATATGGTAGATATGGTGGTGATATGGTGGTGGAGGATGAGGAGAAGGAAGAGGACAAGACCAAATAGACAATATCAGGAAGCGTATAACCCATGTCTGGGTGTGAAGACAGAGGTGCATGGGAATAGAGTTAGACCTCCCAAAAAAAAGACACTGTATTTGAGTTTATGTTACGCTGCTATCATTCGGTGGTGTTGAGAAGTCTGGCCCAATCCAGCCCTTGTTCATTTTTATAAGAGTCAGCCTGTCAGCATTTTCCATTGATAGGCGGATGCGCCTTTCGGTTATAATTCCACCAGCGGCACTAAACCCACTGTGACAAAATGTTGGCGGCAGGGCAGGCCAGGACCTCCAAGGCGTAGAGAGCCAGTTCATGCCACATGTCCAGCTTGGATACCCAATAATTTTAAGGTACAGAGGAATCACAGAGGACATTGGTACGGTCGGCAAGGTACTCCCTCAGCATCTTCTGAAACTTTTCCATCCTTATGAGTGTACCCCACGCCTCAGGGCCTGTGCAATGGGAGGGTCTGAGAAAACTGTCCCAGAACTTTGACAGTGTTCCCCTTCCTCTGCTGGATTGGATTTGTGTCTCTCGCCTGTACTCCTTGGTTGTCCAATGAACTGTGACCTCTGCTACCAGGGTTTTCAGATGTGAATTTTTTTAATAATTCCGCAACAAAGGCCTTCTGGTACTGCCCCATTTTATTAAGCCTGTCAGGCGCGGGAATAAGAGATAGAAAGGTCTCCTTGTAGCATGTGTCTAGAAGTGTCACCAACCAGTAATGACTGTCACTCAAAATTTGGACAACCTGAGGGTCATGGGAAAGACAGCGTAACATAAACTCAGCCATATGTGCCAAACTGCAAAGAGGCAAGATTTCCCTGTCATCACCAAGAGGACGACTGACCACGCTCTCCTCCTCATCCTCTTCCTCCTCCCTGTCCTCAGGCCATCCATGCTGAACAGGCGGTATGACAGTTGTGCAGGTAGTACCATCTATAGCGCAGGAAACTAGCTCCTGTTCTTGTTCATCCTCCTCCTCTTCCTCAGTGTCACCCAGTCCACTTTGGAATGAGATGCGGCTGGGCTGTGTGGAATCATCCTGTATGGTTCCTTGCTCCATCTCATCGTTCTCTGCCTGCAATGCATCCTCATTAATTGTGAGCAGACAGCGATTCAGAAGACAGAGAAAAGGGATAGTAACGCTAATTATGGTGTCATCGCCGCTCACCATCTTGGTGGAGTCCTCAAAATTTTGGAGGATGGTACAGATGTCTGACATCCATGTCCACTCCCGAGGTCTTATGTGTGGAGTCTGCCCTGAATACTGACTGCCTTGTTGATGCTGGTAGCCAAAAGCTGCCCTCTACTGCTCACAAATATTTCCCAACATCTGTAATGCAGAGTTCCAATGCGAGGGGACATCGCACGCCAGTTGGTGAGCTGCAAGCTGCAAACACTGCTGAAGCACAACAAGGGTGGCGGAAGCTCTAGCTGACTTTCTAAAATGGACACACATGCGGTGTACTTTGACAAGCAGATCTGGCAGATCTGGGTAGGTTTTGAGAATCCGCTGAAACACAAGCACATGGGCCAGGAATAGTACGTGTGTAATGTGGGGACGGCACAATGGGATAAATAGTGGCGGCTGGGGACAGAGTACCGAGGGACGTCCACCGCCATCAGGTTGCGGAAAGCTTCCGTCTTCAAGAGCCTAAAAGGCAACATTTCGAGCGCAAGCATTCGCAAAATGTGTGAATTTAGTACTGTGCCCGTGGGGCATTGGCTGCGTATTTGCGCTTGCGCTCCAAGGACTGGGGTAGGGACAACTGAACGCTGCACTGGGACAGGGACGTGAACGTGCTTGCTGATGTGCTAGTTGAGAGTGTGCAACGACAGGTGCAGGGCGGGAGGCATCTTCGCATGCGCCATGGATGGGGGATTGGCGTGCACGCACAACAACAGAAGAAGCAGTGGTGTCACCTGCAGACACTGTTGCTGGACCCTGGGGTTCAGCCATCTTAGTCGGTTGCTTTGCTGCCATGTGCCTGATCATGCTGGTGGTGGTCAGGCTGCTAGTTTTGCTACCCCTACTGATGCTGGCCTGGCAGATGGTGCAAATGGCCTTTTTGGGGTTATCTGCAGAGTCTTTAAAAAACAACCAGACTCAGGAAGACCTAACAGTTGTGCTGGCAACTTTTGTCATGTTGGCGTTACGGGGAGTGCTTTCCCACCTTGTGTCTGCGGCTACTACACTGCTTCTTCCTGCCTGATGTGGTGCTATGCCTCCCTCCCCCTGTGTGCTGCTGTCCTCGCCCTGCATGTCCCCATGCCAGGTTGGGTCAGTTACTATATCATCCACCACCTCGTCTTCCACTTACGCACCCTGGCCCTCCTCCTGACTTTTTGGCAAATGTGTCTTATCATCATCCACCTCTTGTGACAGTAATTGCACTTTCCCACCATTGCCTTTGTGTGACCATGGCTGCTCAAATATTTGAGCATCGCTACATGGGTTCTCCTCTTCACCTGCTTGAAGCCGGCCGGGCTAGTGGCCCGAATCTATAAATGGAAAAGTGAACAGCTCTTCTGGGTGTCCAAGTGTGGGATCAGTTGACTCTGGGAACTCGGCATGGTGGGAGGAAGGAGGGTCAGGGTGAGGAATATGCGGTCCAGACTCACAGCTACTGAGACTTGACCATGTGAAGACAGGGTAGTGGTGGTGGCAAAGTGACTGGAAGCATTATCTGCTATCCAACCAACAACCTTTTGACACTGCTCTGTGTTCAATAGTGGTGTTCTGCGGTCCCCTGGGACAGGAAGGTCGAGCGACATGATGTGGGTGTTTGTTGTGGCACAATTTCAGCTTTCCCATGGCCTCGGCCTCGACCTCTGTATGCACCATCACCATCACGTCCACTTCCCCGTCCCTTAACACGCACCTTGCCCATTTTAAATGGAGGACAATATTTTCCACGTTCACTACAAATGGCTGAATTTGAACCGCAGTTATATGATACGTCTGACAGAGAGCCACGGTTTTAAAAAGCGGGCCTGTAGTTTACTAATACTATTCTTCACAGCGACCTCTTATGAATAGCTTTACCACCACACTGCAACAAAATGGAAATGGAAGCCAGAAATGGCTGATTTTGGAACGCAGTTACATGTGATAAACGGTTTTAAAAAGCGGGCCTGTAGTTCACTAATACTATTCTTCACAGCGACCTCGTGTGAATAGCTTCACTGACACACTGCAACAAAATGGAAATGAAATCCAGAAATGGCTGATTTTGGAGCGCAGTTATATGTGATACTTCTGAAGGAGAACCACGGTTTTAAGTGGCGGGCCTGTAGTTCACTAATACTATTCTTCACAGCGACCTCATGTGAATAGCTTCACCGACACACTGCAATAAAATGGAAATGGAAGCCAGAAATGGCTGATTTTGGAATGCAGTTATATGTGATACGTGTGCCGGAGAACCACGGTTTTAAAAAGCGGGCCTATAGTTTACTAATACTATTCTTCACAGCCACCTCGTGTGAATAGCTTCACCGATGCACTGCAACAAAATGGAAATGGAATCCAGAAATGGCTGATTTTGGAATGCAGTTATATGTGATATGTCTGATGGAGAACCACGGTTTTAAATAGCGGACCTGTAGTTCACTAATACTATTCTTCACATTGACACACTGCAACAAAATGGAAATGGAAGCCAGAAATGGCTGATTTTGGAATGCAGTTATATGAGATATGTCTGACGGAGAATCACGGTTTTAAAAAAGCGGGCCTGTAGTTTAGTAATACTATTCCTCACAGCTACCTCTTGTGAATAGCTTCACCAACACACTGCAACAAAATGGAAATGGAAGCCAGAAATGGCTGATTTTGGAACGCAGTTAAATGTGATACGTCTGACAGAAAACCGTGGTTTTAAATAGCAAGCCTGTAGTTTACTAGTACTATTCTTAACAGTGACCTCGTGTGAATAGCTTCACCAACACACTGCAACAACATGGAAATGGAAGCCAGAAATGGCTGATTTTGGAATGCAGTTATATGTGATACGTCTGATGGAGAAACACAGTTTTAAATAGCGGACCTGTAGTTCACTAATACTATTCTTAACAGCGACCTTGTGCGAATTGCTTCACTGACACACTGCAACAAAATGGAAATGGAAGCCAGAAATGGCTGATTTTGGAACACAGTTATATGTGATATGTCTGACGGAGAACCACGGTTTTAAAAAGCGGGCCTGTAGTTTACTAATACTATTCTTCACAGCAACCTCATGTGAAGAGCTTCACCGACACACTGCAACAAAATGGAAATGGAAGCCAGAAATGGCTGATTTTGGAACGCAGTTATATGTGATACGTCTGACGGAGAACCACAGTTTTAAAAAGTGGGCCTGTAGTTTAGTAATACTATTCTTCACAGAGACTTCGTGTGAATAGCTTCATCAACACACTGCAACAAAATGGAAATAGAGGCCAATATTTTCCACGTTCAGTTCAAATTTCTGGATTTTTATCGTTGTAATATGGAAAAGATCTTGCTGTATTCATCAGTGCTAACAAGCAAATGGAGCAGAAAAATGGTGTACTATAATAATCAGGATTAAGATAAAAAAATTTAGCCCTGGTCCCTGATATCTGGGGCTATGTTTACAAATATCTATAATAGCAGGATCAGTCAGAACGTGCAATGGACCCTCTTGTGCAGTATGCACTGCAGTCTGCCACATACACTGCCTGCCTTGCTTTTTAAGCAAATAGCCAGGATTAAGATAAAAAAATAGCCCTGTAGACATGGCCCAAGATATCAGGGGCTATGTCTACAAATATCTGTAACAACAGCAGCAGCAGACAGAATGTGCTATATGCACTGCAGTTTGTCACAAACCCTGCCTGCCTCCTAACTCCTGCTATTACCATTCACCACTGAATATATGCAGCTGGTTTAGTCCTCCTCAGAAGGACTGTTAGTTCAGAGGGATATATGTATATGCTGTGGAATACGTATACTAACTAAAAACAAGCAAATCTCTCCCTGACTCAGCAGCAGCTATCCCTACTCTGCCTGTTTCTGGGGTAGACTGTGACGAGTATAGCAGTGCCATGTCTTATATAGACCCGATGACGTTATGCGGCCAGCCAATCACTGCAATGCCCACAACTAACATGGCTACGGCATTACAGTGCGTGGCAGGCAATTCCTACATGCTCATTGGCTCTCTAAAGAGCACCAAACATGCAGGGCGGGGTCCCGAGCTCATGCCGAGCAACCCCGGAAATACTCGCCGAGCGCTGAGCTTGTCGAGCACCGTCATGCTCGGGCGAGTACCGAGTAGTGGCGAGCACCTTTGCTCATCACTAGTAAATACATATAAATCAAAATAAATAGCATATATACAAATCATTCATATTTGCATCAATTGATCTGACAGCCATGATTAATCCAACCACAATGCATTACAAAGTGCCAAGTGCATATACGAGGGTCAGTCAATAAGTAATGCCTCCTATTTTTTTTCTCCTTTTAATTGGCAAGAAATTCAAATGCAATTACATAGGTTGAAAACCACAACTTTAACGATTAATTTGTCACTTTTCAATATAATCTCCATCCATTTCCACAGTCTTGGTCCACCGTTTAACAAGGGCATGTATTCCAGCATGGTAAAAAGCATGGTCTTGCTTCCTAAGCCATTGACGCACTGACTTTTTCATGGCCTCCTCATCCTCAAAGTGAATCCCACGATGAGCTTCTTTTAGCCCGAACAGATGGAAGGTCACCACGAATGATGTCATCAACTCGCTGAATGTTGCTTGGAGTCACTGCGGTTACTGGCCTGCCACTCCGCATTTTGTCAGCCAACGGTGATGGCCCTTCAGCTGTGTTACAGCGACGAACCCATCATCTAACAATACTGACATCCACTGTTGCATCACCGGACACATTTTTCAGTCTCTCATGAATTCGAATGGGCGTTTCACCTTCTGCATGCAAGAATTCAATCACAGAACGTTGTCTAATACGAACATCGATGTCAGCCATTTTGTAAACGGATATGTAGCACCCTGAGGATTCGGCTGCTACAGGGGTATTACACCTCAAGCCAGAGGTGTGGTATTCCACTCCCGGGTAAGGATGGAGTGTGGGACTGAGCTCGGTTAGCTGCATGCACTACACACATCCCATTTCCGAGGAACAGACCAACGGTACTCCCACTTAGAAATGTGCAGGTACGACCGAGTCTGTTCCTGGCTGGAGTGGGAGGGGGGTGGTACATCCCAGTAGTGTAGGGGCAGATAGGGGGAGCAGCCTGGGTAAAGATAGGAGCTCATTGGGTGCTGGTCACCTGAGCTCACACATAGAGGGAGTATTTAAGGTGGGCACCATCTAAGATCAGGGTCAGTCTGTGAGAGGTCAGTCTGAGAGAAGTCAGCCTTTTGCAGAGAAGCCAGAGGAAGAGAGCAGAAGAGCAGAGCAGCCCCAGCCCAAGAGAGAGAGAGGAGAGAAAGAAAGACCCAGAGGGGGAGACAGAAGGAACTCTGAGAACCCAAGTACAACCCCAGGGTGAAGAGTTGGCAACAGGGTACCGGATCCCAAACTGGTGGGGGCTAAAGCATACCTCAGCCAGAGACCGGAGGCCGTGGGCAGGATCTGCCACGGCCACCCACCACATCCACCCTGAAGGCAAACCACGTGTAGGGTCAGGGAACCCAAGGCCAAGGGTCTCCCAACAGAAGGCCCGAGGGAGCTGGACCTAGGTGGATCCCTGGTGGGGACGGCCAGAAGAAAGGACAAGAAGGAGGGCTCAGGGACACGCTCCGGACTTGCTAGGGGGTTGGCTGAATCCAGGACCTGGTGGACGCAGCACGGCTCGGGTGGTCACTCAAGGCCGGAGTGACCGGAATATCTGCAGTAAGTAAACACCCTGAACTGCACAACCCGACTCTGTCTTTAATTATCATCTACGCTGCACCACCACAACCCCCATCCTCTGCACCTGACCCCCTGAGGCCATACCCCTCCCGTTGGGGGTTATACTATCTAAAGCTGCACCAACACCATCAGCCTCAGCGGACCCTGCTGCAGCGGTGGCCGTAGTGACCGCAATCCAACGGGTGGCGTAGTCGACATAACGAACTTTGTAACATCTGTAGGACTGCCACACACACTGAGCTTGACACCCTGGGCACGGACCGGGTCACAGCCACTCGGAGACTACAACCCCCATCTGATCCGGCTCCGGGTATTCCCCTAAAGAATATGGCCCAGGGGGTGCGTCAACTTTGGCGTAGTCGGCAGGATTACGTGCCCACAACAACCGGGTACTGCGTGCCTGAAGAAAAGAACGAGTTTACCTCAAAAAGAAGTCTCCTGCCGGTTCCGGAGGGTCCCCGCCATCGGACTCCATCACAGGTCGATTCCCGCCGGTTGTCCGCCATTAACAGCTTTTTCACGCCATCTGCAGAGTTTCCCGCCACTGGGAGACGATTCCCGCCATTTCCGAAGATTTCCCGCCTTGGGGGAGCGGACGCCATTATGGGCGTGCCAGAGGGTGGCAAGAGGCCACCTCCCATCGTGGGCCAGGACCGAAAATGGCGCCAAAAGTGGAAACCGCCCCCACCAACAGAGACTGTGATGCTAGAGGTGTCTGTCAGCGTGAAAGAACTGCCCCTGGAGCTGACAATCACCAAGTGGCCCCGGGACCGCCCTCGAAGTGGGAGGACTGAGAAGAAGAGAGCAAAGATGGGTGTCGCCTGGAGCAGTCTGGAGAGAGCGCACCCGGAGACAAGAAGCCTAGAGCTGAGTCCAGAAGAAGCTTACCCGGAGATGGAAGAAGAGCAGAGCAGCACCGGCCCGCTGGCCAGGAGCCTGCTGGAGACAACGGAAGGAGAGCAGAGCAGCACCGACCCGTTGGTCAGGAGCCTGCTAGAAGCAACGACCCCACTAGGCTTAGTGGAGGTCCTGGCACAGCTCCCCCGAGATCGGGAGTGTGCACAGACCGCGCTGGACGGCCTCGCACGGAGGATGGCCCGGGTGCAGCGAGAGACGTTAGCAGAATGGAGCCGTGAGATGGTCCAACAGACAAGAACTCGTCAGCGGAGCACGCCACCCGAGACGAGGAGACAGACCGCCTCTGAGGATGGCGCAGGAGGACTGAAGGCCGGAGACGGCGCCGAGAAGGGAGCCGAACGAAAGGAGGCAGGTAAAGGGGACGTCTCTACCCCAAACCGGGAAACCGCGTACCTGCCCCAGCTCCCCGTCGCAGAGCCCGAAGTACCCCCTGCCGTGCCCGTAACCGCAACGTCACCGCCGCAGACTAGGCCTCAAACGGGAGCCGCGACCCCTGTGACGTCACACGCCTCGACCCCGAGCGTGACCAAGCAGGAAGTACCACCAGCCTGGTCGCAAGGCCTAGTACCCCCGGGCGCCGCAATACCAACAGCGCCCCCTACCTCCGCGGAGCCACCGGCCTGGTCGCAGGGCCAAGTAGCCCAGGGCGCCGCCGTCCTTACGGTGCCCTTCACTTTCCAGGTGCCCCAGGCCTGGCCGCAAGGCCTGGGCAACCCGGGCGCCACCACCACCGCGCCCATAAAACCAAGAGTGCCGCATCTGGGAGAAGATCTGTTCGCCCAACATACGTGCCCGGATGGGCAGCCCTTTATATGGCCACCGGAGTTTCACCATCCCCGACTCCGGAAAGAGAGACCCCTAGACGAGCCCCTGATCCCGGCTCCGAAGCCCGTAAAAAGGACCTCGCCCCCGCTGGAGGAGGTACAGTTTGAGTGGGACCCCACCGGAGAAGATCTCATGGGGTTCACTCAGGAGACCCGGGCAGCTGCAGCGGAGCGTGCAGAGTGCTGCCGGCAGCAGCTCGAGGTCTTTGAGAGGGAGCGGAGAGAGAGGCGGGTCCGGGAACAACAAGCCCAAATAAAGAGCGCGGAGCAGAAGAGCCGGGCCAGGAGGAGTCCCCGTGCAGCTCATGGTCCCCCTTCCACCGGGACTGTGATCAAGTTCAATATGCAGCACGGGTGGGGCTTCATCAGAGATCACCGCACCCCAGGCGACGTTTTCGTGACAAGAAGAGACGTTGAGTCCCACCTACCGGAGGGACACAGAGTTCGTGACCTTTATATAGGGGACGAGGTCACCTTCACCCGGCACAAGTGTGCCAAAGGACCCTACGCCCTCCATGTGCATCGCCTGACGGAGGAGGAGCAAGAGGACCCGGACGGGTCTGAAGCTAAAGTTAATCACAAAGAAAGAGCAGGAGGACGTCGTCGTTGAGTACAGCGGAGTAGAAGCTGTATATAGTTGCCCGTCGGGGCACAGTGAACCGTTGCTGCTAATATAGTCCCCGTTGGGACCAGAGAACTGAACTGTTAACCCGTATTTCCCTTAATCCCACTGACCGAGGACTGAGAGCGGTCATCCCTTTCCTAATACCTGGCCGAGGACTGAGAGCGGCCATATCCCCTTGTATATAGTTGCGCTTCTTAAAGCGCCCCCTACCGGTTTTATAGGAAAACCATTTTTCTAGAGAAACTGTTGCACTTTTCCCGGGCACACGTTGCACAGTGTCCGGAGGAGGAGCTAGAAGCAAGAGAAGTCTACGAGAATGTTATTTATGAAAAAAAAAAGTTTTATTGCTGATATATATGTTTTATATGTTTTTATTATGTTGTTTATGCAAAAATTGTATGTTTTGGTGTTTTTATATCTTACAGCCCGAGGACGTGCTGTGATTTACCAGGGGGGAATGTAGCACCCTGAGGATTCGGCTGCTACAGGGGTATTACAC
Organism: Phyllobates terribilis; assembly: GCF_046119375.1. NCBI lineage: Eukaryota > Metazoa > Chordata > Amphibia > Anura > Dendrobatidae > Phyllobates > Phyllobates terribilis. The sequence goes on from NW_027362765.1 coordinate 521,340,023, forward strand.
CTCAAGCCAGAGGTGTGGTATTCCACTCCCGGGTAAGGATGGAGTGTGGGACTGAGCTCGGTTAGCTGCATGCACTACACACATCCCATTTCCGAGGAACAGACCAACGGTACTCCCACTTAGAAATGTGCAGGTACGACCGAGTCTGTTCCTGGCTGGAGTGGGAGGGGGGTGGTACATCCCAGTAGTGTAGGGGCAGATAGGGGGAGCAGCCTGGGTAAAGATAGGAGCTCATTGGGTGCTGGTCACCTGAGCTCACACATAGAGGGAGTATTTAAGGTGGGCACCATCTAAGATCAGGGTCAGTCTGTGAGAGGTCAGTCTGAGAGAAGTCAGCCTTTTGCAGAGAAGCCAGAGGAAGAGAGCAGAAGAGCAGAGCAGCCCCAGCCCAAGAGAGAGAGAGGAGAGAAAGAAAGACCCAGAGGGGGAGACAGAAGGAACTCTGAGAACCCAAGTACAACCCCAGGGTGAAGAGTTGGCAACAGGGTACCGGATCCCAAACTGGTGGGGGCTAAAGCATACCTCAGCCAGAGACCGGAGGCCGTGGGCAGGATCTGCCACGGCCACCCACCACATCCACCCTGAAGGCAAACCACGTGTAGGGTCAGGGAACCCAAGGCCAAGGGTCTCCCAACAGAAGGCCCGAGGGAGCTGGACCTAGGTGGATCCCTGGTGGGGACGGCCAGAAGAAAGGACAAGAAGGAGGGCTCAGGGACACGCTCCGGACTTGCTTGGGGGTTGGCTGAATCCAGGACCTGGTGGACGCAGCACGGCTCGGGTGGTCACTCAAGGCCGGAGTGACCGGAATATCTGCAGTAAGTAAACACCCTGAACTGCACAACCCGACTCTGTCTTTAATTATCATCTACGCTGCACCACCACAACCCCCATCCTCTGCACCTGACCCCCTGAGGCCATACCCCTCCCGTTGGGGGTTATACTATCTAAAGCTGCACCAACACCATCAGCCTCAGCGGACCCTGCTGCAGCGGCGGCCGTAGTGACCGCAATCCAACGGGTGGCGTAGTCGACATAACGAACTTTGTAACATCTGTAGGACTGCCACACACACTGAGCTTGACACCCTGGGCACGGACCGGGTCACAGCCACTCGGAGACTACAACCCCCATCTGATCCGGCTCCGGGTATTCCCCTAAAGAATATGGCCCAGGGGGTGCGTCAGATACAGTCCTGCCACCTGTTGGTGCAGGAAGTTGCAATTGCTGTGCATTGGAGAAGAAGGTTTGAGGAATTGTACCAAATTCGAATATTTAACATAACTACCTTATTTAAGGAGAAAAAAAATAGGAGGCATTACTTATTGACTGACCCTCGTAAATCAAAGATAAATTTTAATGTTAAATGCCAGACATATAATTAGAATGTATTGCAATATTAGTTAATAAATTGACCAGTATATAAGGGCTCAGGATACATCAGAACTTATTGTGTAAGTAACTGTAAGTAAGAGTATTGTGTAAGTAAAATATGGCAATGTCCCTCACTATACATATGTGTATCCTCTGACCATTAAGTCAAATTAAAGGAGACAAATGGATGTGTTTATAATAAACACCGTAGCGAGGAGGAGACAACAGTAGAAACCCTCACAGAAGATCCATCGCTCTATCCACATAAACATACCAGTTAGCTGCACTAACGTGTGTATATGGACTGGAGTGAGATCCCCGACGCCGCAATACGCATTTCGCCCTTTCTTCCTCAGGGGGCATGATTACTCAGGGGGCGTTATTTGTTATTAAATGTATGATGTTTCTTCTGTGTGTTGTAAGTTTTATCTCTTTTTTTCCTCTAAAATTTATGCTGTAGTAAAAAAATTTTATTCAAAAATGGCTGTTTGCTATTATTATTCTAGTGCTGTATGTGAATTTTCCATGTTATAAAACCTCTTAACTTTCCCTTATTAAGTGAAAAATAGCCAAGAGATCATCAGTCACCTGAAACTGAGGATGAACTTCTTTATCTTTTTATACGTAATTGTTTTTATTTTGTTACACTTGAAAGGTAATCATTCTTCTTATAATAATAATTTTTATTTATATAGCGCCAACATATTCCACAGCACTTTACAATTAAGTAGGGAGTGATGACATATACAGACAATATAAACAATACAATGTATCACATTTCAACAGTTACAGGAGGGTTGAGGACCCTGCTCGCAAGCTTACAATCTATATGAAAAAGGGGGGACACAATAGGTAGAACATGGTCATCAGCCAGTATCTGTCTGTCTATGTGCAGTTACCGTGTGGTATTTGGTGTATGGAGGATGTGGAGACAGATGAATAGGCAGGGGCAGATTAAGATTAACATTTAGGAGGGGACAGGGGAGAGTTAGGTTGATGAGTTGAGGTGATAGGCTTATCTAAACAAATGTCTTTTTAAAGCACGTTTGAAGACATGGGGCTAGATATCAGTCGGATCGTTTGGGGCAGTGCATTCCAGAAAACTGGGGCGGGACGGAGGTTTGAGGTTCGGACTAAGGAGGATGTTAGTTTTAGATCAGTAGCAGAACAGAGGGCATGGGAGGGGCGATAGATAGAAATGAGGGATGAGATATAGGGCAGTGCAGAACTGGGTGAGAGAGATGAGTTTGTATTGTATTCTGTGGTGAATGGGTAACCAGTAGTGTTGAGCGAGCATGCTCGACACTGCTCGGCACTCGCCTGAGCATCTCACTACTCGGGATGTTCGGCGATCACCGAGTATTTTCGGGTTACTTGGGCGGGAGCTCGGGTCTCCGCCCTGCATATTTGGCGCTCTTTACAGAGCCAATGAACATGCAGGGATTGCCAGCCAGTCACTGTAATGCCGCAGCCATGTTGGTTGTGGGCATTACAGTGATTGGCTGGCCGCACAGCATCACCTCGAGTATTTAAAACCGGGCGCCGCCATCTTGGACACAGTCGCTCCAGATCAGACAGTGTAGGGAGAGTGCTGCTGAGCTAGGGAGAGATTTATACTGCAAAATACTTAGTGTAGGGTCTTTAAAGCCTGCAAAATCAACCAAACAGTCCTTCTGAGGACTAATATCCATCCCAGATATCTGGCAGGCTGTATAGGAGACACAGTGGTTATACCAACAAACACTGCATTACAGTCCTGTGTACTGTAATGCTGCTCAAATTGCTAAACTTAGCCCCAGGTCTCAGGAAAAATCCTTTTTTTTTCATCTAAATCCTCTTTTTTTTTTCCCTCAGTCAGACTGTACAAATACCCGTCTTATTAAGCTTTTGGTATCCCCCCCCCAAAAAAAAAAAATTGAGTGTGTCTGTGAATGTTCAGACACTAATATATCTGTTTAAAAGAGTCTGCTTTCGGCCAGATAGCTAGAACTGTGGATTTGCAGTTCCACGGTTCAAATCTCTGTTTTATCCACATTTTTGCCTTTTTTCCATAAAAAAAACAGTTTGAGTGTCTCGCTGACTGTTCAGACACAAATATATCTATTTAAAAAAGTCTGGTATACGCCAGGAAATTAGAAATGTGGTTTTCCTCTTCCACGGTTCAAATCTGGATGTTATCCACCTTTTTGCCTTTTTTCTATAAAAAAAAACAGTTTGAGTGTCTCGGTGACTGTTCAGACACAAATATATCTGTTTAAAAGATTCTGGTATAGGCCAGAGAACTAGAACTGTGGTTTTCCTCTTCCACGGTTCAAATCTGGGTGTAATTCCCTTTTTGCCTTTTTTCCATAAAAAGAACAGTTTGAGTGTCTCGCTGACTGTTCAGACACAAATATATCTGTTTAAAAGATTCTGGTATAGGCCAGAGAAATAGAACTGTGGTTTTCCTCTTCCACGGTTCTAATCTCCTTTTTATTACCCTTTTGCCATTGATAGTGCGAGTGTAAGCTATTTTACTTCATTTACAATGGGCAAGGCACGTGGCAAGTGACGTGGAACTGGACGTGTTGGTGATGGTGCGTGCAGAGGACAGGGCCGTGGCCAAGGTGAAAATGTGCCACAACCAACAGCCATATCTTCTCGCTCCCAGTTCTTGACCGAATTACTATGGAAGCACACAACAACACTATTGCGAACTGATCAGTGTGAACAGGTTATTAATTGGATAGCAGATAATACTTCTAGTTACCTGGGCACCACCACCTCCGGTCTGTCTTCCACACGGTCAAGTCTTAGTAGCCATGAGTCTCGACCGCATACTCCTCCTCACCCTGATGCTCCTTCCTCCCACCATGCCGAGTGTCGTCAGACAGCAACTGATCCCACAGTTGGACACTCTGAAGAGCTGTTCACTGGTCCATTTCCATATTTGGGCCCCTCGCCTGCTCCGCTTGAAGTGGTGGAAGAGGAGATCCCATGTAGCGATGGGCAAATATTTGAACAGCCACGGCCACAGGAAGGTGACGCTGGCAATTTGTCACAAGAGGTGGACGATGATGAGACACAATTGCCACGAAATGAGGAGGAGGATCGTGGTGCAGAAGTGGAAGAGGAGGAGGTGGTGGATGATCTAGTAACTGACCCAACGTGGCAGGAGGACACGCAGAGCGAGGCCAGCAGCACACAGGGGGAGGGAGGCAGAGTACCCAAACAGGCAGGAGGAAGCAGTGTGGTGGCCGCAGACAGAAGGCGGGCATCCATTCCCCGTAACACCAACATGAGGGACGTTGCCGGTACAACCAATAGGTCTTCCAGAGTCTGGAATTTTCTTAAAGACTCTGCTGATAACTCCAAAAAGGTCATTTGTACCACCTGCCAGGCCAGCATCAGCAGGGGTGACAAAACTACCAGCCTGACCACCACCAGCATGATCAGGCACATGTCAGCAAAGCACCCGACTTTGTTGGGCGAACCCCAGGCTCCACGACCAGTGTCAGCGGGTGTCACCACTGCTTCTTCCGCTGTTGCGCGTGCAAGGCAATCCCCTGTCCATACTGCATGCAAAGATGCCCCCTTCTCTCAGTCTTCACTTGTTATGGCAGTTTCTCAAAAAACAGCATCAATGTCCACATCCACCTCCCACCGCAGCGTTCAATTGTCCATATCCCAGACCTTTGAACGAAAGCACAAATTCGCAGGCAACGCCCCACAGGCCACAGTCCTAAATTCGCACATTTCACGACTGCTTGCATTGGAAATGCTGCCTTTTAGGCTGGTGGAGACGGAATCCTTCCGCAACCTTATGGCAGTGGCCGTCCCTCGGTACTTGGTCCCCAGCCGACACTATTTTACCTGGTGTGCCATCCCCACACTACACAAGCATGTGCCCCAAAACATCTGCCGTCCCCTCAACAATGCAGTTACTGGGAGAGTCCACCTGACAACGGACACGTGGACAAGTGCTTGTGGCCAGGGACGGTACATCTCCTTGACAGCACGCTGGTTAAACATAGTGGAAGCCGGGACCCAGTTGGACCTTGGGACGGAACACATCCTCCTCACACCGAGGATTGTGGGCCCTATGTCAGTCAGAGTTCCCCCCCACAGTGTACAGCTCCTGCGCATCATCCTCCTCCTCCTCATGTTCAGCCTCCATCTCAGATATCACCACATCAGTTACAAGCTGGAAGCACTGCAGTACTGCCTCCGCCAAGCGGCAACAGGCTGTGCTGAAACTCATAAGCTTAGGTGATAAACCTCACACTGCTTGTGAGTTGTGGACAGCTGTGAAAGAGCAGGCAGATCTGTGGCTGAGACCGCTGAACCTACATCCAGGCATGGTCATGTGTGACAATGGCCGTAACCTGGTGGCGGCTCTGAGGCGAGGAGAGATCACGAACGTACCTGTGGCACCCCAGGGGTCTGGTTTCCACAGTAACAGCAATGTTATGTCTGAGAGCAGGTGGGAGGTCTCTTGGTCAGGGATCCTGTGCATGCCACACCTCCTGCCCAGTCCTGGGAGGGGAAGAACTTCCCCTATATAAACCTAGGGCTGAGGCAGGGTGAGTGAGTAGAGAAGAAGTAGAGACAGAGAAGAGAAGCAGATATAGGAAAAGAACATCAGGAGCTCTGTGGGCGCAGTGCTACAAGGAGTCAGGGGCTGGCAGCTGCAGAGCTCGCCCTGACTGAGAAGCTATCACCGGACCCGGAGTCCGAGGCTGTGGGGACTAATTCCTATCCAGCAGCAGAAACCGACCGGCAGGGGATTTCAGGTCCTCTGGCCAAGAAACCCGAAGGCACGGTCACACGCGTGGGACCAGCACCGCCGTCGTGGAGCGGACGCAACTAGAAGGCCCCGAGTCACCGGCCATACGGGTGAGCACCACACGGTACACTCAGGGACGTGGGCTACTTATACCCGCCTCTAGCAAGGTAGCCAGAAGAGTACAGTTAGTTTGGGAGGCCTACAACTCCGCCTGGCCAGGGGAGATCCCATCTGCTCAAGGACTGACCAGGCCCCAATCGCTAGCAGTACTCCGGGAGGGTCTATCTTTGTCACCAGTAAAGACCCTGAACTACACCGTACCGTCTCCGAGTGGTTCCTGCTACCCCCATCATCCACGTCGGCTGCCCTGAGGCCATACCCCTCCCGTTGGGGGTGATACTATCACGCTGCACAATCCTACCACCGGCCTCAGCGGCCTGCCCTGCAGCGGCAGCTCCTTCGCTGCATTCAACGGGTGGCGTAGTCGTACAACATCTACCGCTAATACAGCGCCACTTAGTCTGACTCCCTGGGCACGGACCGGGTCACCGCCACGAGACTACAACCCTCAACAGATCCGGCTCCGGGTAAGCTCCCGCATGCGCAATGCTGCGCGACACAGGCCCAGGGGTGCGTCATACCATGCCTGGCTCATGTGCTTAACATCGTGGTTCAGCGGTTTCTTAAATCGTACCCCGAGTTGCCAGATCTGCTCGTCAAAGTACGCCGCCTGTCAGCTTATTTTCGGAAGTCGGCTACAGCTTCCGCCGCCCTTGCTATGTTGCAGTAGCGTTTGCAGCTTCCGGCACACCGACTGGTGTGTGATGTCCCCACATGTTGGAACTCTACCCTCCACATGTTGCAAAGGATTTGTGAGCAGAAGAGAGCAGTTGTAGAGTACCATCTCCAACAAGGCCGTCGATATTCAGGTCAGACTCCACACATAAGACCTCAGGAGTGGACCTGGATGTCTGACATATGTACCATCTTGACAAAACTTTAAGGAGTCCACCAAGATGGTGAATGGCGATGATGCCATCATTAGCGTCAGCATCCCACTTGTCTGTCTTTTGCAATGCTGTCTGCAGAGAATTAAAGAGGAGGCATTGCAGCCAGAGTATGATGAGATGGATCAAGAAGCCATAGCGGGCAATTACACACAGCCCAGCCTCATCTCATCCCAATGTGCATTGGGGGACAATGAGGGAGAGGAGGAGGAGGAGGAAGAACAGGAGCTGGTATCATGCGCTGCAGACAGTAGTACCTGTACAACTGTCATACCGTCAGTTCAGCGTGGGTGTCCTGAGGACAGGGGGGAGGAGGAGGAGTGCATGGTCAGTCATCATCTTGGTGAGGACACAGACGTCTTGCCCGTTACCAGTCTGGCACGCATGGCTGACTTTATGCTACGCTGCCTTAACCGTGACCCTCACATTGTCAAAATGTTGGGTGACAGTCGTTACTGGTTGGTGACACTTTTAGACCCCAGCTACAAGGAGAACTTTCACTCTCTTATTCCTGAGGTGGAGAGGTCTACAAAAATGGGGCAGTACCAGAAGACCCTTGCTGCAGAACTGTTAAAAAAAATTCCCATCTGAACACGCTAGCGGCATAGGTCACAGTTCGTTGCCCAACCAAGGCGTACAGGCAAGAGAGACACAACTCCAATCCAGCAGAGGCAGGGGAACACTGTCAACATTCTGGGACAGTTTTCTGACACCCGCCCAGCTTACAGGCCCTGAGGCGCGGGGTACTCTCACAAGGAGTGGAAAGTTTCAAAAGATGGTGAGGGGGAATACCTTGCCGACTGTACCAGCGTCCTCCGTGATTCCTCTGTGCCTTTTAATTATTGGGTATCCAAGCTGGACACTTGGAATGAACTCGCTCTGTACGCCTTGGAGGTCCTGGCCTTCCCTGCCGCTAGCGTGTTATCGGAGCGTGTTTTTAGTGCCGCTGGGGGAATTATAACTGATAAGCACACTCGCCTGTCAACTGACAATGCTGACAAGCTGACCCTTATCAAAATGAACAAGGGCTGGATTGGGCCAGACTTCTCATCACCACCAAATGACAGCAGAGTAACATAAAGTCAAATCCACTGTGTTATTTCGGAGGTGTATTCCCATGCACCGCTTCACACCCACACATGGGTATATGCTTCCTCATTTCGGCTGTTTTTTGCTCTTCTCCTTATCCTCAGCCTCCACCGCTACTATATCACCAGGATGACCATGGTCCGTGTTGCCAGCATTGCAAGTTCCTCCATCCTATTTTTTGGCAGCTTTTGCTTTGGAAGGCATAGTCAAAGACTGTGGGAGACCCACTCCCCAATAATGGGAATAATGCTTTTAATATGTAGTTCTGCATGGCTCTTGTAAGGGGCATTTCAAGTTCCTCTGTCCGAATTCTTGGCAGCTTTTGCTTGGAAGGCATAGGCAAAGACTATGGGAGACCCACTCCCCAATGTAACATACCTGGTGGCGTCCTTGCATAGTGGTCCATCTCCCACTGTGCAAGAGCACGCACTTGATCTCCAGTCCAGTCTGCTAGCCTGGCTTCCCTCCATGCTGTCTGCTTGCCTCTGTTTTTGCTGCCTAAGGGCGGCGCCCGATCACTTCCTGTTTCTTGCACCTGCTGCAGACACACCCCTTGTGCGTCCTCAGCCTATTGCTGTCTGTCACCTGTTATTTAACCCAGCTCCTCCCAAGAAACCCTGCCTGAGCATTGTGTTCTGTCACTTGGCTTCTGGTCACTGATATGCCAGGTCCCGTTTATGTTTCCTGCCTTCGGTATCAGTTCCCGTGTCTGAACTGTGTCCTGCCTATCCTGGAGGCTGTATTTCCAGGCCTGTGTGTACACGCTCCTAGCCTGTTCATTACGCCATCTAGGGGCCGCATACCTAGACCCGATCCTGTATCTTGCTGCTGTGTCTGTTCTTGTCTGAATACTCTCCTAGCCTGTTTCCTGTTTTTCTCTTTGTCCGTACCTTCCCTTTTCCTGCAGAATCCCGTACCTATCTCCTACTCGTTGTCTCTGTACTCCTGTTTGTGAGTTTAGAGTCCACTCGCTACTTCATTGCAAGTATCCTGTGTGTACCTGGTTCTGCCTTTCCCTTCCAGTCTGTTCCGTGTGAACAGAGCCCTGTCCCCTCTGCTCTGCCTTGCTTACCGCTCCGGCGGTTCTTGCCCGCTCTGCCCTGTCCACCGCGACTGCGCTTTCGCTTTGCTCAGCCCTGTCCACCGCGTCTGCGCTTTCGCTTTGCTCAGCCCTGTCCACCGTGTCTGCGCTTTCGCTTTGCTCAGCCCTGTCCACCGCGTCTGCGCTTTCGCTTTGCTCAGCCCCGTCCACCGCGTCTGCGCTTTCGCTTTGCTCAGCCCTGTCCACCGCGTCTGCGCTTTCGCTTTGCTCAGCCCTGTCCACCGCGTCTGCGCTTTTGCTTTGCTCAGCCCTGTCCACCGCGTCTGCGCTTTCGCTTTGCTCAGCCCTGTCCACCGCGTCTGCGCTTTCGCTTTGCTCAGCCCTGTCCACCGCGTCTGCGGTTTCGCTTTGCTCAGCCCTGTCCAGCGCGTTTGCGGTTTCGCTTTGCTCAGCCCTGTCCACCGCGTCTGCGGTTTCGCTTTGCTCAGCCCTGTCTACCGCGTCTGCGGTTTCGCTCTGCTCAGCCTTGTCTACCGCGTCTGCGGTTCTGCTCTGCTCAGCCTTGTCTACCGCGTCTGCGGTTCTGCTCTGCTCAGCCTTGTCTACCGCGTCTGCGGTTCTGCTCTGCTCAGCCTTGTCTACCGCGTCTGCGGTTCTGCTCTGCTCAGCCTTGTCTAGCGCGTCTGCGGTTCTGCTCCGCTCAGCCTTGTCTACCGCATCTGCGGTTCTGCTCTGCTCAGCCTTGTCTACCGCACCTGCGGTTTCGCTTTACTCTGTTTGTTTACCGCATCTGCGGCTCTGAATTTGTCTCCCAGTCTGTACTGGACCCTACCCAGCCTGCGCTCTAGTCTGCCTGTTCCTGTATTCCCCGGTGTGGGTCAACAGCCGTTTCCGGAGTCTGACCTGGAGTAGACCCTGGTCCCTCTGCTCGGTTCCTCCCTGGTGCACTGGCGTCGTATGCCGTCGATACTTAGTTACGCCCCTCCAGGCACTCTCCGGTTCATGGCACAGTGGAACCACTAAACACGCACAAGCCAGTCAGTCCGAGCGTGTGCATTACACCCAATAATGGGAATAATGTTTTTAATATGCTGTACTGCATGGCTCTTTTAAGGGGCATTGCAAGTTCCTCTGTCCTAATTTTTGGCAGCTTTTGCATGGAAGGCAAAGGCAAAGACTATGGGAGACCCACCCCCCAATAATGGGAATAATGTTTTTAATATGCTGTACTGCATGGCTCTTGTAACGGGCATTAAAATCGTCTTGTTAAGCTACTGTGACCTCTACGTCTCTTCCAAGGGTCATTGATATTGTCTTTTTATTCCACTGGGACCTCCACGTCTCTTCCAAGGGGCATTGATATTGTCTTTTTATTCCACTGCGACCTCCACCACTCTCCAAGGGGCATTAAAACCGTCTTGTTAAGCTACTGTGACCTCACGTCTCTTCCACGGGGCATTGATATTGCCTTTTTATTCCACTGTAACCTCCACCACTCTGCCAAGGGGCATTGATATTGTCTTTTTATTCCACTGCGACCTCCACCACTCTTCCAAGGGGCATTAAAACCGTCTTGTTAAGCTACTGTGACCTCCACATCTCTTCCACAGGGCATTGATATTGTCTTTTTATTCCACTGTAACCTCCACCACTCTTCCAAGGGGCATTAAAACCATATTGTTAAGCTACTGTGACCTCCACGTCTCTTCCAAGGGGCATTAAAACCGTCTTGTTAAACCACTCTGAACTCCACAACTCTTCCAAAGAGCATTGAAATGTTGTTTTTAATTACTGTACCTCTAACCTCCACGACTCTTCCAACGGGCATTGCATTTCCTCCTAATTTTAGTCAGCTTTTGCTTTTCAATGCATAGGCGAACACTAAGGGAGACCCACTCCCCAATAATGGGTAGAAGGTTTTTAGTTCGCTTTAATCCATGTCTGTTCCAAGAGGCATTGCAGTTCCTCATAAAGCCTTCCATTCACTGCTTAGGCCAACAGTGGACAGGAGACCCAGTTGCTATAAATGGAAAAAATGGTTTAGTTAAGGCCTTCTGACCTCCATGTCATTTCCAAGGGGCATTGGAGTACCTCGAAATTTTTGGTAGGCATTGCACTCACTGTATGCCCTATAACTGTGTAGCCGAACCGCTCCTTTTGGTACAGAAACATATCCTACAAAACGTGTGGTTGACTGGCCTGATATTGATGTGAATGGTCCCTGTTCCTCCTGCTCTTTCTCCTTTGCCCCCACCTCATCCATCATTCATCACCTGAAGCTTTGTTTTAACGGGAGTCATAGAACTGGGATAGTAGCAGGAAAACATCCAGCAATCCTCGGAGGAGGTAGGATATGCGCCAAAACGCTGACCACCTCAGGCCTAGCCACTACTACATACATGCGTTTGCATTCCAAGGATCAGAAAGCTAAGGAGATGGATGGCCTCATGATCTGCAGCTGTCTACCTTCTGAACTTTGTGTTGAAGCCTGATTGGCCCAGGACCCGCAATCCTCTATGTCTGGAGGACGTGTTGCATCCCAGTGTCCAACTGTGTCCCAGCTTCCACAATATTAACCCAGTGTGAAGGCGTCAGTGAGATGGACCATCCCTGGCCACATTCACTTGTCCACGTGTTTGTGGTTAGGCTGTCCTTTCCACTAAATGCACTGGGGAGGGCACAGGTAATATTTTGGTATGTGCACTTGTGTATAAGGCACACCGGGACAAATAGGAGCGGCTGGGGACCGTTTATGGACACGCGGCCGCCCCCAGGTGGCTGGGGACCGTGTGTGGGCACCCGGCCGCCTGGGGGTGGCTGGGGACTGGACACCCAGCCGCCCCCTGGCGGCTGGGGACCAAGCGTGGACACCCGGCCGCCGGGCGGCTGGGGACTGAATATGGATACCAGGCCGCCGACGCAGCCATGACGTGGTGGCCAGATTCCGCCTCCACATGCCTAAAAGGCCCAATTTCAAGTGCAAGCAAGCAAGCAGTATGGTATTGCAGCCTGGCGGTTGGTGGGTGGAATTGCAAGGAATAGGGGAGGTACAATTGAACACTGCCCTGGGACAAGGACTTGAAAGGGGATAGTTGCAAGTCTGCAACGACAGGTGCAGGGCGGGAGGCATCTTCGCATGTGCCATGAACAGGGGGTTGGCGTGCACACACTACAGCAGAATAGGCTGTCCTTCCCACTAAATGCACTGGGGAGGCCACAGGTAATGTTTTGGTATGCCCGCTTGTGTATAAGGCGCACTGGGACAAATAGGGGTGGCTGGGGACCGAGTATGGACACCCGGCGGCCGGGGACTGAGTATGGATACCTGGCCGCCGATGCAGCCATGACATGGTGGCCAGCGTCTGCCTCCACAAGCCTAAAAGGCCTCATTTCAAGTGCAAGCAAGCTAGCAGTATGGTATTGCAGCCTGGGAGTGGGTGGGTGGCAGGCTGCACACTTACGCTTGCATTCCAAGTAAACAAAGCAGATGCTAACTTCTATCATCATCATCATGCTCCTCACCATGGCACTCTCAACTCCCCTGATGGAGAAGCCAGGGCCCACCAGAGGAGTCTGGTTGTCTGGTGGGCTCGTGCAATGCTGCCCTAAAGCAGGCCAGGCTAAGAAAAGTGTGGGGAAGGTTACCGGGACAAATAGTGGCGGCTGGGGACAGAGTATGGAGACCTTGCTGCCGAAGCAGCCATGAGGTAGTGGCCAGCTTCGGCCTCCTCCAAACTAAAAGGCCCCATTTCAGGTGCAAGCTAGCAGTATGGTATTGCAGCCTGCGGGTGGGTGGGTGGTTGGCTGCATATTTGCGCTTGCATTACAAGGAATGGGGGAGGTATAATTGAACACTGCCCTGGGACAAGGACTTGCATGGGGATAGTTGCAAGTCTGCATCTTCTGATGCGGCAAGGATCACTTCTGATGGGCACACTTTTAGGCAGTGACCTGGGTGTCAGAGATGCTTCCAGGCAGGGCCGGCGTCAGCACCTGGCGCACCCGGGCAAATGCCGGGGCCCTGAGCAGGCAGAGGGGCCCACTGGCGGTGGCGCACCCCGCTGGGCTATGGGCGGAGGAGAGCGGTGCCAGCGCCCGCCCTTCTCCGCCGCTTGCTCAGGGCCCCGGCAGCTGGATACTTACCTCTCCCCGTGCCTCCGCAGATCAGCTGTCTTCCTGCTCTGCGCTCCCTGTGACGTCTCAGGTCAGAGGGCGCGGTGACGCCGGTGACGCCTTTACACCGCGCCCTCCCCTGAGCCGTCACAGGGAACGCTGAGCGGGAAGACGCCGACAACGCTGGAGTTCGGACCCGAGCAGCGGGCAGCGGGCAGCAGGTAGCAGGTGAGGAGAAGGGAGGTGAGTATTTGATTTTTTTTTTTTTAATGTATGGAGGCATGGGGCAGTATAAAGAGAAGGGCGGGGGGCATCCTGCATGGGGCATTATAAAGAGAGGGGGGGACATCCTGCATGGGGCATTATAAGGTGGGGAACAGCCTGCATGGGGCATTATAAAGAGAAGGGGGGACATCCTGCATGGGGCATTATAAAGAGAGAGGGGGACATCCTGCATGGGGCATTATAAGGTGGGAAACAGCCTGCATGGGGCATTATAAAGAGAAAGGGGGACATCCTGCATGGGGCATTATAAAGAGAGGGGGGGACATCCTGCATGGGGCATTATAAGGTGGGGATCAGCCTGCATGGGGCATTATAAAGAGAAGGGGGGACATCCTGCATGGGGCATTATAAAGAGAGGGGGGGACATCCTGCATGGGGCATTATAAAGAGGAGGGGGGACATCCTGCATGGGGCATTATAAAGAGGAGGGGTGACAGCATGCATGGGGCATTATAAGGTGGGGAACAGCCTGCATGGGGCATTATAAAGAGGGGGGGGGACATCCTGCATGGGGCATTATAAAGAGGAGGGGTGACATCCTGCATGGGGCATTATAAGGTGGGGAACAGCCTGCATGGGGCATTATAAAGAGGGGGGGGGCATCCTGCATGGGGCATTATAAAGAGGAGGGGTGACATCCTGCATGGGGCATTATAAGGTGGGGAACAGCCTGCATGGGGCATTATAAAGAGGGGGGGGACATCCTGCATGGGGCATTATAAAGAGGAGGGGTGACATCCTGCATGGGGCATTATAAAGAAGAGGGGTGACAGCCTGCATGGGGCATTATAAGGTGGGGAACAGCCTGCATGGGGCATTATAAAGGGGGGGGCAGCCTGTATGGGGCATTATGTGGGGGGTAACAGCCTGCATGGAGCATTATAAGGGGGGGACAGCCTGTATGGGGCATTATGTGGGGGGTAACAGCCTGCATGCAGCATTATATGGGGGCCAGTATCCTGTATGGAGCGTTATAAGGGGACCGGTATCCTGTATGGAGCGTTATATGGGGGCCAGTATCCTGTATGGAGTTTTATAAGGGGACCAGTATCCTGTATGGAGCGTTATATGGGGGCCAGTATCCTGTATGGAGCTTTATAAGGGGACTAATATCCTGTATGGAGCGTTATATGGGGGCCAGTATTCTGTATGGAGCGTTATATGGGGGCCAGTATTCTGTATGGAGCCTTATATGGGGGCCAGTATTCCGTATGGAGCCTTATATGGGGGCCAGTATTCCGCATGGAGCCTTATATGGGGGTCAGTATTCCGCATGGAACCTTATATGGGGGTCAGTATTCCGCATGGAGCCTTATATGGCGGCCAGTATTCCGTATGGGGCCTTATATGGGGGCCAGTATTCCTTATGGGGCCTTATATGGGGGCCAGTATTCCGTATGGGGCCTTATATGGGGGCCACTATTCTGTGTGGAGCGATTCACCGGTTTCTGAGCTATTGTGGAATTTACAATAGATATCACTCATGTAATGTAAGAAGTGAAATCTTTGCATTGTACTATATATATATATATATATATATATATATATATATATATATATATATATATTTCTCCGCCGTATCTCTGCATCATGAATCGTGGTATGTGTTAAAGGGGCCCACTGAGACTCTTTCGCCCGGGGCCCAGAAAAACCTGGAGCCGGCCCTGCTTCCAGGGGTCTTCCCTATGCTGTTCCCATGTCTTTTCAGCACTGTATGCATGTGTCACACAGCACATGGCCAGATAAGGTTGTAAAATGTTAAAATGACATTTCCCGGGGAATGCATTTGTCACGGTTGAAAGCAATACAAAAGTGCAAAAACACATAAAAAATGCTACTTGTGAACATAGACCAAGGTGTGGAGGAGTATTTTTGTTTTTGTTTTTTTATTTTACCTTATACACAAGTCTTTACCCTGGAAAGGATGTTCCTTAACATATTTCACAGGAAAACAGTTTCAGTTTCGTTTTTGAACGTTTTATTGTGAGCCCGTAAAAGTGGCTTAATACCTCTGACCAGGGCCGGCTTAAGCACCCGGCGCACCTGGGCAAGTGCCGGGGCCCTGAGCAGGAGGAGGGGCCCACTCGCCATTGGGCACCAACCATGCTATGGGACCCGTGAGTGGAGAAGAGCGGTGTCAGCGCCCGCCACCCCCCCGCTTGCTCAGGGCCCCAGCAGCCGGCACAATACTTACCTCTCCCCGTGCCTCCGCAGCGTCTTCTGCGTCCTTTGACTGTGACGTCTCAGGTCAGAGGGCGCGGTGATGTCTTTACACCGTGCGCGCTCTCTCCTGAGCTGTCACAGCGCAGAGCAGGAAGACATGGGCGACGCTGGAGTCTGGAGCAGCAGCAAGTGAGAAGTGAGGTGAGTATTTGATTTTTTTTTTTTCATGTATGGGGGCATGGGGCATTATATGGTTGGGGGGTGACATCCTGCATGGGGCATTATAAGGGAGGGGGGGGTGACATCCTGCATGGGGCATTATAAGGGAGGGGAGGGGGTGTGACATCCTGCATGGGGCATTATAAGGGAGGGGGGGGTGACATCCTGCATGGGACATTATAAGGGAGGGGGGGTGACATCCTGCAAGGGGCATTAAAAGGGGGGAACATCCTGCATGGAGCGTTATATGGGGGCCAGTATTCTGTATGGAGCGTTATATCGGGGTCAGTATTCTGTATGGAGCGTTATATGGGGGTCAGTATTCTGGATGGAGTGTTATTTGGGGGCCAGTATTCTGTATGGAGCATTTTATGGAGGCCAGTATCCTGTATGAAGCGTTATATGGGGACCAGTATCCTGTATGGAGCGTTATATGGGGACCAGTATCCTGTATGGATCTTTATATGGGGACCAGTATCCTGTATGGAGCATTTTATGGGGGCCAGTATTCTGTATGGAGCTTTATGTGGGGACCAGTATCCTGTCTGGAGCGTTATATGGGGGTCAGTATCCTGCATGGGGCATTATATGGGGGTCAGTATCCTGTATGGAGCATTATATGGGGTCCATTATACTGTATGGAGGACTATACTGTCCGGTCTGCACTGTGCGTTGTGAGAATTCGCCGGTTTCTGAGCTATAGTAGAATTTACAATAGATATCGCTCATGTAATGTAGTAAGTGAAATCTTTGGCCTTGTACTATATATCTATATTTCTCTGCAGTATCTGTGCATCATGAATCGTGGTATGTGTTAAAGTGGCCCACTGAGACTCTTTCGCTCAGGGCCCACAAAAACCTGGAGCCGGCCCTGCCTCTGACCACGTTGTTGACAGCAGTGACCTGGGGGTCAGAAATGCTTCCTGGGGTGATCCCCATGCTGTCCCCATGTCATTTGAGCACTGTTACTATCGTTTTGAGCACTTTTTAGGCTTTCTACAGACTGCCGGGGGTGCCTCAGCAAAAATGCTCGGGTCTACCATTGACTAACAATGGGCTCGTAGATCAGGTCAAGCACCCGAGTATCATGGTGAGCTCGGCCCAAGCTTCGAGCATCTGAGCATTTTAGTGCTCGCTCAACACTAGTAACCAGTGCAATGACTGGCACAGAGTAGAGGCGTCGGTGAAGCGGCCTGATAGAAATAAGACCCTGGCTGCTGCATTCAGAATGGATTAGAGAGGAGAGAATTTGTTTAGAGGGAGACCGATCAGAAGAGAATTGCAGTAGTCCAGACGAGAGTGAATGAGAGCGACAGTGAGAGTTTTTGCAGTATCAAAGGTGAGAAAAGATCGGATTCTGGAGATGTTTTTAAGGTGCAGGTGGCATGAGCGAGTGAGTGATTGAACATGGGGAATAAAGGAAAGTTGTGGGTCAAATATGACCAAGACAGCGTGCTTGCTGCTTGGGAGTTATGGTGGCGCCACCCAAGGAAATTGAAAAGTCAGGTATAGGTTAGTAGAGGAAGGAAAAATAAGGAGTTCAGTTTTGGAAAGATTCAGTTTCAGGTAGAGGGAGGACATGATGTTAGAGACAGCAGACAGACAATCACTAGTATTTTGTATTAGAGTGGGGGTGATGTCAGATGAAGAGGTGTATAGTTGGGTGTCATCAGCATAGAGATGATACTGGAAACCAGTAACTTCTTATTGGATTGTGTACAATCATTTAAAAAAAGGTCTAACATTTTCATATCTGCGTGTATAAAAGTAATGAAATCCTGTAATAATAATAATTTTTATTTATACAGCGCCAACATATTCCGCAGCACTTTACAATTAAGTAGGGACATATACAGACAAACAATGCAATGTATCACATTTCAACAGTTACAGGAGGGTTGAGGGCCCTGCTCGCAAGCTTACAATCTATATGGACAAGGGGGTATTAAAATGTTCTTTCCCATTTCAGCTTGCCTTTTCAATAAACATTTTTACACTATTGGATTGTGTTATGTGAGTGTTTCTTACTACAAAGAAACATTGTTTAACTTTAATGCAGTTTGGTAAAAGTAGGCTTAAAGGGTTGGTCCAGTACCTAAAATGTATTTTCTAAATATCTATGTTTACAACCTAACCACTTTTGTAATTAACTTTATTATAAAAATACTCTACGCTTCTCCCTAGCTAATCCCTAAATGTGTTATTTTACTTAACTTCCTGTGACGTTTAGTTTGAGAGGAGTCTCAAATGTGACGTCACAGGAGGCTGGCACTGCACTCACTCCCTGCAGTGTCCATTGCCCCTCATGGAAGAGGACGTCATCAGGAGGTAGTGCTGCAGCCACTTACAACAGTTTCTTGCACTGCCTCCTAAAGATGCCCTGGTTCCAAGGTCATGGTGATAGAATCTGTGGGAGATGTGAGTGCAGCACCAGCACTCTGCTTTTATCTGCGCTGCCACTGCTTCTGTGAAAGTGATGTTATCAGGGGGCAGAGATAGAAGCAGTGAGTGACTCCAGAACTGCCCCACAGCTTCTAAGACTTTCCTCAAACGAGTCCTCATCAGGGGGTGGCGTTGGTATCACTCATTGCTTCTATTACTGCCCCCTGAGACAGAAGAAGAGTGTCGGTGCTGTACTCATTTCTCCCATAGATTCTATAACCATAGATCCAGGACTTCTTCAAAGGGCGGCGATGCAAGAAACTACAGTAAGTAACTGCAGCGCTGAAATCTGTTCCAGGAGAGGCAATAGACGCTGTGAGGAAGTGAGTGCAGACCCAGCCTCCTGTGACATCCTGTTTGAGACTCATCCTCTTATGTACTATGATATTTTATATGTAAACCACTTACCTGATGTATCATTTCCATCTCTTATTCTTTGGTACGTTTTTTAGATGCGATCGGCCACCTTTTTATGTATTCATATTCTCTTTTAACTATACTGTGATTAATAATACTTTTTGATATTTTACACTTTCTAAGCAGTCGTTTTTGTAGGTTTCGTGGACCAGTTTGAGCATGTTAAATTGGCCACATCATGGAGTAGTGGTTGCAGAGCTGAGCAAAACACAGTTTTTATTTTTAAATGTATTCTCTCCATTGCAGATATATTAACTTGTAAAGTTTAGGTTATAGTTTATGTTATAGTTCACCTGAGATTTGACCCTGGGGGTGTATTTATTTTCCTGCATCTGGTTGACCAATCATAAGCAGGCAGCAACACACAGGGGAAAAAAGAACTGGCCCGCCTCTCCTCACTGATCTCTGAAACTACTGTGCAGAGATACAGCAGAGCTGATTTATGTATCATTACAAGCACTTCCAGGTCTCATCTCAGTACAGTCAGTGTGGGGGGATTGTGAGAGCTAACAACACTGTGGAATGAGATCTAGGAGTGCGTGTGATGATACACAACTCTGCAGCTACTGTGTATAGTTAAAGCTGAGCTATGTATCTGTTATGATCTGCTACAAGCACTAAGGAAAGACAGGAGATCTGTCCCTACAATAGAACTAAGCTAGATTCGTACGATGTAACGGGGAATCTGATCCTGCGATCAGACCCGCTAAAGTCCTCAGCTAGTCTGAACGAAGACCTATAGATGTGAGGCAGGGATCCCTACAAGAACTAGGGACTGGGAGAAAGATGGACACCTCCTAGCAGAAATTGTAGCAGTAAAAAGACAAACAAACAACATAGAACATAGAGGTCAAAAGACCTAGCTAAACTGACTGAGAAAGGTAACAAAGCACCTGGCTAGCTTAAGAGTAGAAATTACAATGAAGTCCAGCAAGGCCAGAAGGGCAGAGCAGGATTAAATAGGCAAAAACGGTCATGTGACCAGCATAAATAAAAAACCTAACAGGAGAGTTCTAACAGTACCCCCTCTTCTATGAGGATCCTCCGGATCCCCTAGGCCCAGGCTTATCAGGAAACCTCTTGTGAAACGCTCTGACAAGTCTGGAAGCAGAAACATCATCTGCCCTCACCCATGAGTTATCCTCGGGACCGAAACCCTTCCAAGCGACGAGATACTGCAAACTCCCTCTATACCGTCTCGAATTAAGGATGCGGGAAATTTCATATTCCCCGTCCTCCACAACCGGAGGAACAGTGGCAGTGGCGTCTCTATCTGATACATAAGCTTTTTTCAATAGAGAAACATGAAACACCGGATTAATCTTCCAGGAGGTAGGAACCTCCAACCTAACAGCAGATTTGTTAACTACCTGAAGCACCTTAAAGGGCCCTACAAACTTGGGACCCAATTTTTTAGAAGGAATCCTCAACCGCAGATTCTTAGAGAACAACCAAACCATGTCACCAACCGTAAACAAAACCTCTTTACGTTTCCTGTCAAAGTACCTCTTAGATTTTTTGCTAGCCTCCTGAAGATTACCACGCACATCCGTCCAAACTCTTTCCAAATCACCGGAAAAACTCTCCTCCTCAGGCACAGCCGATACCAATTTGGAGAATGACCCAAAAGAGGGATGTCTCCCAGAACAACAAAAAAAAGGCGAACACCCAGCAGAAGAGGATGTATGATTGCCAAGAGCAAATTCAGCAAGCGGCAGAAACTCAGAGCACCCCTCTTGATTGTCTGCCACAAAACAACGCAAGAACTGCTCAACATCCTGGTTCTTCCTTTCTGTCTGGCCATTAGACTCAGGATGATATCCAGATGAAAATGACAAATGAACTCCCAACCTGTCACAAAAGGCCCGCTAAAAACGAGCCACGAACTGAGGTCCCCTATCAGAAACAATGTCAGTAGGAACACCATGGAGTCTGACAATCTCCTTGACAAAGGCCTTAGCGAGTGTCTTAGCGCAGGGCAGTTTGATGAAAGGAACCAAGTGACACATCTTGCTAAAACGGTCCACGACCACCCAGATGACTGTGAAACCCTCAGAGGGGGGAAGTCAGTAATAAAGTCAATAGCCAGATGTGTCCAAGGTGCACTAGGAACCTCCAGAGGGCAAAGCAACCCCGCTGCAGGAGTATGTGAAGACTTAGATCTAGCACACACCGTACATTGACGCACCCACTTAATGACTTCCTTCTGCCATCCAGGCCACCAAAAACTGCGACCCACAAGTCTCTTGGTCTCAGAAATTCCTGGATGACCTGCCAACCGAGACTCATCATACTCAACAAACAAATCTCTCCTAAAGGTCCTAGGCACAAACAACCTCCCATGGGGAGTGTTAGATGGGGCATTCTCCTGTGCTTTAAGAATCTCATCTTCCAAAACAGAGTCCAATGCAGCAATCACAACACCTTCTTGTAAAATGCTCCCCTCCTCCTCAGCACCGACCATGGGAGAAAAGCTGTGAGACAAAGCATCAGCTTTAACATTCTTGGTACCCGTGATGTAAGTAACGGAAAAATTAAACCGCGAGAAAAAAAGTGCCCACCTAGCCTGACGGGCATTCAAGCACTTGGCAGCATCAAGATAGATCGGATTTTTATGATCAGTGAAAACCTGAATGGGAAATTCAGCACCTTCCAAGAAATGACGCCAGTGTTCAAATGCGAGTTTAATAGCCAGCAATTCCCGATTACCAATATTGTAACTAAGTTCAGTCTCAGAAATTTTTTGGGAAAAAAAAGCACAGGGATGTACTCCATCCTTGTTTTTCTGAGACAACACCGCACTGACCCCCTCCGAAGAAGCATCAACCTCAACCAAAAACGGCTTAGTCACATCAGGCTGCATAAGGATGGGAGCAGAGCTGAACCTCTCCTTTAGAAACACAAAAGCTTCAATGGCCTCAGTAGTCCACTGAACCGCATTAGCACCTTTCCTGGTGAGATCGGTCAGTGGTTTGACAATAATAGAAAAATTTTTAATGAATTTTCTGTAATAATTGGCGAAACCCAAAAACCTCTGTATCGATTTCAAACCAATAGGCCTAGGCCATTCCTGAACCTCCTGAACCTTCACATGGTCCATCTCAAAGCCCTCGCTGGAGATAATGTAGCCCAAAAAACTAATTCTCTGTACAGCAAACTCACATTTCTCCAGCTTAGCAAAAAGCGAATTGTCAATTAATAACTGTAATACCTCACGTACGCTCCGCCAATGAGACTCCAGATCAGGCGAATAAATCAAAATGTCATCCAAATACACAACCATATTTTTGCCGATCAAAGGTCTAAGGATGTCATTAATAAGATTCTGAAAAAATGCTGGAGCATTGGTAAGACCAAAAGGCATAACCAGGTTCTCAAAATGACCCACAGGAGTGTTAAAAGCAGTCTTCCATTCATCAGCCTCCTTCATGCGCAACAAATTGTATGCCCCCCGGAGATCAATTTTAGAGAACCACATGGCCCCCCCTAACTGGTTAAACAAATCAGGAATCAATGGCAGTGGGTAAGGATTGCGTACAGTAATTTTATTAATCTCACGAAAATCCAGACAAGGACGTAAACCGCCGTCCTTTTTTTTAACAAAAAAAAATCCAACAGCCACAGGAGACTTGGAAGGCCTAATGTGACCGGCGGCCAAGCTTGTCTGTATGTATTCCTCCAAAGCCTTTCTCTCAGGAATAGTAAGATTAAATAAACGACTTTTAGGAAGAGTCGCTCCAGGGACAAATTCAATGGTACAATCATAGTCTCTATGGGGAGGCAATATTTGTGACGCCTCCTCAGAAAAAACTCTCCAAAAATCCTGACTAGGTACAGGTAATTCCCCTTTTTCCACCGCAGCAATCCGTCCGTTACAACACTTGTCATAACACTTAGGACTCCAGGACTTAATTTCATTGGTAGACCAATCCAGTACAGGATTGTGCAATTTTAACCAGAGTAACCCCAAAATTACTGGAGAAGGCAAATTATTTAATACCACCAAATCCAAATTTTCTTGGTGAATACCATTAATAGTGAGGGGAAATTCACAGACCTTGTGAGTAACACTCTTCAAGGGGGAGCCATCGATCGAAACCACAGCAATAGGGGATGACAAAAGTTTGGGTTTTAATTTAAGTTTTTCCAAGAATCCCCCATCAATCACATTCAGAGTAGAACCACAATCCACAAATATCCGAAATTCAATTAATTCTTCCTGAGCAGCAGTAGTAGCAGAAAGAAATACCCCCTTAGAATTTAAACAGGCAATACGGGCGTAACTGACCTTTTTTTTTCTTTGTTCATACGAATCACACAGTTCTTAACAAAATGGTCAGATTTCCCGCAATAAAAGCACAAACCTTCAGAAGATCTGCGGTCTTTTTCCTGAGAGCGGGGTGCCATCGCCCCAATCTCCATCGGCTCTCCAATGTCAGTACAGACCCTCTCAAGACTCGGAGCTGACATGGCAGAGGATTTACTTTCATTAACCCTTGCACACAGTCTCCTGTCCACCCGTATAGCTAATTGCATAGCCTCCTGCAAGTTTCCAGGAGTGGGATAAGCAATCAGTAAATCCTTAACCCTTTCACCTAGCCCCGCAAGAAACAAACTTTTCAAAGCTGAATCGTTCCACCCCACCTGGGCAGACCACCGCCGGAAGTGAGAACAATATTTTTCCACATTACCTGATCCCTGCCTCAAATGTCTTAATTCAGTCTCAGCTGATGAGACACGATCAGGATCATCATACAACAAACCCAAAGCAGAAAAAAAACTATCCACTGATCTAAAGCATGGATCACTAGGTTGGAGAGAAAAGGCCCATCCCTGAGGTTCTTTGCGCAAAAGTGACATTATGAACCCTATGCGCTGTGATTCATCACCAGAGGATCTGGGTCTCAAACGAAAATACAATAAACAAGCATTTTTAAAGGAAAAAAATTCCTGTTGATCACCAAAGAATAAATCAGGCAAACGTACCTTTGGCTCCACAAAATGTGCTCCAGAACAGCTACTCACGTGTTGTTGGAGCTCGGCCACCTCCAGAGAGAGTCCCTGCAGGCGTTGAGCCAAATCCTGAACTGACACCATGATGGAAACTGGAAGTCTTTCCTTAGAGATATTTTTGGACTGGACTTACTGTTATGATCTGCTACAAGCACTAAGGAAAGAAAGGAGATCTGTCCCTACAATAGAACTAAGCTAGATCCCTACGATGTAACGGGGAACCTGATCCTGCGATCAGACCTGCTAAAGTCCTCGGCTAGTCTGTACGAAGACCTATAGATGCAAGGGAGGGATCCCTACAAGAACTAGGAACTGGGATAAAGTTGGGCACCTCCTAGCAGAAATTGTAGCAGTAAAAGACAAACACACAACATAGAACATAAAGGTCCGAAGACCAAGCTAAACTGACTGAGAAAGGTAGCTAAGCACCAGGCTAACTTAAGAGTAGAAATTACAATGAAGTCCAGCAAGGCCAGGAGGGCAGAGCAGGATTAAATAGGTAAACAAGGTCATGTGACCAGCAAGATAGAAAAAACCTAACAGGAGAGTTCTAACAATCATAGGCCTAAATGCATATTCATAAAATATAAGAATTTTTGTATTAAATAAATATCTATTAACAGGTAATGGTAGGAACAAAGTGCACAGTGCAAATGGTTATATACAAAAAGGACACGCAGCAGTGGAGACATTATTCATAATGATGTCAATTCATACCATGTATACCATGCTAAAACCCTTCCGTAATAGGACTGTGCCAATAAGTAACAAATCATATGGTCTATATATAAAACTAAGTATTTGGCATGTCCTTACTGTCCAACATATGGCACTACCCAATCCAGACACAGCCTAATAGTACTATTCGTAGCCTATCTAGAAGGTAAATTCCACATTGGGATAAATATTCATAACACACTGGTGCCAATTTCTTACCAATAAACAGATAGGTACAGTGCCAGGTGGTAGGAGTAAACGGAAGGCTGCAAGCCTCCAACCAACAGTACGGCTGTCCCGACACGAGTTTCGAACTCCCTTCGTCAGGGGGCATACAGAGTGCATAGTGCAGGGGTTTAAAAAGGGCACCAAATGACATCGCGGCCCAGGAAGTGACGCATGCGTCACCATGTCAACTGGTATGATAGCCAGCGTCATGTGATGGCCGACGCCACGATCACATGGGAACCACATGACCAGAAGTCAGACGGCACAGAGAGCCGGCAGGGACCGCGGAAGTATAGCGCACATGCGTACAGGGT
This sequence comes from Phyllobates terribilis, assembly GCF_046119375.1. NCBI lineage: Eukaryota > Metazoa > Chordata > Amphibia > Anura > Dendrobatidae > Phyllobates > Phyllobates terribilis. The sequence continues at coordinate 521,365,208 of NW_027362765.1, forward strand.
CGCGATGGATAACAAAGAATCCCATTCCAAGAATATACACACAATGACTGACACAGGTAAATATGAACATTGAAATCACAATATGGGCATAATCAAAATACAGAAAGGGCAGTCTGGCCACAACACCATAACCATTCAAATATCTAGATCATATAGATATAGCATGTAGACTGCAAGGAAGGTATAAAATAAAACCATGTCCATATGTTAACATTGACTCATATATACATATATACAGGTACAAAAAGTGAAACTCATATTATATACAGTCATTACAGAGTGATCTATTTCAAGTGTTTATTTCTGTTAATGATGATTATGGCTTACAGCCAATGAAAACACAAAAGTCATTATCTCAGTAAACTAGAATAATTAACAAAAAACACCTGCAAAGGCTTCCTAAGCGTTTAAAAAGGTCCCTTAGTGTGTTTCAATAGCCTCCACAATCATGGGTAAGACTGCTGACTTGACAGATGTCCAGAAGGTAACTGACACACTACTGACACACTCCACAAGGTCCCAAAGTTCCAATTTTCATGTGGAAATCAAGGTCCCAGAGTCTGGAGGAAAAGTGGAGAGGCCACAATCCAAGCTGCTTGAGGTCTAGTGTGGTCAGTGATGGTTTGGGGAGCCATGTCATCTGCTGGTGTAGGTCCACTGTCTTTTATCAAGAACAAAGTCAGCGCAGCCATCTACCAGGAAATTTTAGAGCACTTCATGCTTCCCTCTACCAACAAGCTTTATGGAGATGGAAATTTCATTCTCCAGCAGGACTTGGCACCTGTCCACATTGCCAAAAGTACCATTATCTGGTTTAAAAACAAGAGTATCACTGTGCTTGATTGGCCAGCAAACTTGCCTGACCTTAACCCCATAGAGAATCTATGAGGTATTGTCAAGAGGAAGATGAGAGACACCAGACCCAGCAATGCAGACGAGCTGAAGGCTGCTATCAAAGTAACCTGGGCTTCCATAACACCTCAGCAGTGCCACAGGCTGATCGCCTCCATGCCACGCCGCATTGATGCAGTAATTAATGCAAAAGGAGCCCCGACCAAGTATTGAGTGCATTTACTGAACATACATTTCAGTAGGCCAACATTTCAGATTTTAAAAACATTTTTCAAGCTGTTGTTATAAAGTATTCTAATTTACTGAGATAATGACTTTTGTGTTTTCATTGGCTGTAAGCCATAATCATCAACATTAACAGAAATAAACACTTGAAATAGATCACTCTGTTTGTAATGACTTTATATAATATGAGTTTCACTTTTTGTATTGAAGAACTGAAATAAATTAACTTTTTGATGATATTTAATTTTGTGAGATGCACCTGTATATATGACACTTGTATAGTGCAATAGCCACGTCCTCATCAATACTACAGCAAAGCTATAAATCTGTAAACACCTAGCAATAACAAAGTTACATAACTGGTTGTACATAGTGTTTACAATTGAAAGCACATAATCACCAATGAAACTCCGCATAGGACTAACAATGTATCAATGTTTTTATATGGTGTAATATTGTAGACCTAATGTCAGGCACAGCAAAAAACAAACTGGCAGACCCATAGCATAGATAGTAGTACAGTCACTATAACACATATATGCATATATAAATGAGGATAACGTAAATAAGGAACCCTAGAGTATAAAAAGAAAACAAGTAAGCAAATAAAATTTATTAAAATCGGATAAGAACACTTGCAACAACCATGTGGACAAATACAAGCAGATAAGAACTAAAGCCACAATGATGGGTAATCAATCACAGAAAGGATGCAAAGTTAATATTTTCATTCAGTCTGCTGGGATGTAGTGTATTGAGCTTCCAAATCCAGCGAGATTCTAACTGCGCCAATCTCTGACTAGTTTTACCTGCACGTATGTTGGGTACAATAGAGTCAATCCCTCTAATTGTGAGGAGAGAACTGTCACAATTGTGATGTAAATTAAAGTGACTTGGTATGGTCTTGAGTGTAGATGTATCCGTGTAGTCAGATGCTGCATCAATACCCAATACATGATCACAAATACGTATCTTAAATTGTCGAGTGGTCAAGCCCACATAGATAAGTCCACATGGACAGGTGGCAAAATAAATAACCTTTTTTGTAGTGCAAGTGATACGCTTCTCAATCTTGTAGGTCTTGGACCCACTGGAATTAAAGAACGTATCACTGCGATCAACATTGGGACAAGCTACACATCAACCACACAGAACACATCCACATCTCCTACTGGCACCATCCAAGAATGTGATCACATGACAAGGACGCCAGCTGGCATCGCGGTGAATGAAGTATGCATCACTTTGTGGGCCGTGATATCATTTGGCGCCCTTTTAAAACCCCTGCACTATGCACTCTATGATCACTAGTATTAGTAAAATTATTGCTATATGTTACATACTATTACACTACAACTTTTCCTATGAATTCCTTTTACTATGGGAGAGTGCATGATATTTTACCAAGGACCATGAGAAGTACAATATATTCTATGTAGGACCATATGGAGTGCATGATATTCTATGGGGGACCATGGGGAGTGCATTATATTCTATGGGGGACCATGGGGAGTGCATTATATTCTATGGAGAACCATGGGGAGTGCATTATATTCTATGGAGGACAATGGGGAGCGCATTATATTCTATGGAGGACCATGAAGGGTGCCTTATATTCTATGGAGGACCATGGGAAGTACATTATATTCAATGAAGGACCATGGGGAGTGCATGATATTCTATTGAGGACCATTGGGAGAGGTGCATTATATTGTATGGAGGACTGTAGGTAGTGCATTTTATTCTATGGGGGACCATGGGGAGTGCATTATATTCTATGGAGAACCATGGGGAGTGCATTATATTCTATGGAGGACCATGGGGGGGCGCATTATATTCTATGGAGGACCATGGGGAGTGGATGATATCCTATGAAGGACCATGGGGAGAGCATTATATTCTATGAAGGGCCATGGGGAGAGCATTATATTCTATGGAGGACCATGGGGAGTGCATTATATTCTATGGAGGACCATGGGGAGTGCATTATATTCTATGGAGGACCATGGGGAGTGCATTATATTCTATGGAGGACCATGGGGAGTGCATTATATTCTATGGAGTACCATGGTGAGTGCATTATATTAGATGGAGGATGATGGGGAGTTGTATGGAGGAGCATGGGGAGAGGGGCATTATAGTATATGGCTGACCAATTGGAGACCATGGGAGAGTGCATGATATTTTACCAAGGACCATGAGGAGTACAATATATTCTATGTAGGACCATATGGAGTGCATGATATTCTATGGGGGACCATGGGGAGTGCATTATATTCTATGGGGGACCATGGGGAGTGCATTATATTCTATGGAGAACCATGGAGAGTGCATTATATTCTATGGAGGACAATGGGGAGCGCATTATATTCTATGGAGGACCATGAAGGGTGCCTTATATTCTATGGAGGACTATGGGAAGTACATTATATTCAATGAAGGACCATGGGGAGTGCATGATATTCTATTGAGGACCATTGGGAGAGGTTATATAGTTACATAGTTTATAAGGCCGAAAAAAGACAAGCGTCCATCCAGTTCAGCCTATTTCTTGTGCACTGCAGCTATTCTGCAGCGTTGATCCAGGGGAAGGCAACAAAAAACCATGAGGTATAGGCCAATTTACATCATTGAGGAAAAATTCACTTCCCGACACCAATCTGGCAGTAAGATTAAATCCCTGGATTAATTAACTAAGCATAAGATGTAATTTTATTGTTCTCAAGAAAGGCGTCCAGGCCTCTCTTGAACTCTTTAAGTGAGTTGGACATCACCACTTCCTCTCCCAGAGAGTTCCAGAGTCTCACGGCTCTGACCGTAAAGAATCCCCTTCTATGCTGGTGCAGGAACCTCCTTTCCTCCAGACGCATAGTGTGCCCCCTCGTCTTTGTCACCATCCTTGGTATAAACAGATCATGGGAGAGATCTCTGTACTGCCCCCTGATGTATTTATACATGTTTATGAGGTCTCCCCTAAGCCTTCTCTTTTCCAATGTAAATAGGCCTAATTTTGACAACCTCTCTTGGTATTCTAGTCCCTCCATTCCCTTTATTACCTTAGTCGCCCTCCTTTGTACCCTCTCTAGCTCCAATATGTCTTTCCTGAGCACCGGAGCCCAGAACTGTGCACAATATTCTAAGTGCGGCCTTACCAGCGCTTTATACAGAGGAAGAACAATGTTCTCATCATATGCCCCTATTCCTCTTCTGATGCATGCCATGACTCTATTTGCCTTCGCAGCTGCTGCCTGACACTGGGCACTCCAATTTAATTTGCTATTAACCAAGACGCCCAGGTCCTTCTCCATGTCAGATTTCCCCAACGGTTTCCCATTTAATATGTATGGGTGACTGCTGTTTTTCTTTCCCATGTGCATGACCTTACATTTATCGGCATTGAACCCCATTTGCCATTTTTTGGCCCAACTCCCCAATTTATCTAAATCCTCCTGTAGCTGTGCCCTGTCCTCATCTGTATTAACTACTTTACAAAGTTTAGTATCATCTGCAAATATTGCTATTTTACTATGCAACCCTTCCACTAGATCATTAATAAATATATTAAACAATATAGGGCCCAAGACAGACCCTTGAGGCACCCCGCTAGTAACCCTGACACACCCTGAGCTTACTCCATTGATAACCACCCTCTGCTTTCTATCACTCAGCCAGCTATTTACCCACTTGCACACATTATCCCCCAGACCAAGCATTCTCATTTTATATACCAACCTTTTGTGTGGCACGGTATCAAACGCTTTGGAGAAGTCAAGGTATACAACATCCACTGACTCTCCCCGGTCCAGCTGTGAGCTCACCTCCTCGTAGAAGGCGATCAGGTTTGTTTGGCAGGAGCGATCCCTCATGAATCCATGTTGATATGGAGTTAGACAGTTATTATCATTAAGATATTCTACAATAGCATCTCTAAGAAATCCTTCAAACAATTTACCCACAACAGACGTTAAGCTGACTGGTCTATAGTTCCCAGGGTCACTTTTAGACCCCTTTTTGAATATTGGTACCACATTTGCTTGGCGCCAGTCTAGTGGGACAGTCCCTGTCCATAAAGAGTGCTTGAATATAAGATACAGCGGTCTGTCTATCACATTACTTAATTCTTTTAGTACCCGGGGGTGTATGTCATCTGGGCCTGGTGACTTGTCTATTTTGATATTATTTAGGCGTTTCTGAACTTCCCCCTGGGTTAGGTGGGTGATATTTAGCGGAGGATTTACTTTATCACTCTGCATTTCCTTCGATAAATTGTTTTCTTTTGTGAAAACAGTGGAGAAAAAGCTATTGAGTAGGTTTGCTTTACCCTCATCGCCCTCTATGATTTTACCCAGGTTATTTTTCAATGGGCCAACGCCATCAGTTTTAATCCTTTTACTGTTTATATAGTTAAAGAACAGTTTGGGATTCGTTTTATATTCGTTTTATACATTATATTGTATGGAGGACTGTAGGTAGTGCATTTTATTCTATGGGGGACCATGGGGAGTGCATTATATTCTATGGAGAACCATGGGGAGTGCATTATATTCTATGGAGGACAATGGGGGGCGCATTATATTCTATGGAGGACCATGGGGGGCGCATTATATTCTATGGAGGACCATGGGGAGTGGATGATATCCTATGAAGGACCATGGGGAGAGCATTATATTCTATGGAGGGCCATGGGGAGAGCATTATATTCTATGGAGGACCATGGGGAGTGCATTATATTCTATGGAGGACCATGGGGAGTGCATTATATTCTATGGAGGACCATGGGGAGTGCATTATATTCTATGGAGTACCATGGTGAGTGCATTATAGTAGATGGAGGATGATGGGGAGTTGTATGGAGGAGCATGGGGAGAGGGGCATTATATTATATGGCTGGCCAATTGGAGAGCATTATATTCTATGGAAGACCATGGGGACAGCATTATATTCTATGGAGGACCAATGGGAATAATTATATTCTATGAAGGACCATGAGGAGGGCATTATATTATATGGCTGACCAATTAGAGAGCATTATATTCTATGGAAGACCATGGGGACAGCATTATATTCTACGGAGGACCATGGGGAGTGCATGATATTCTATGGAGGACCATTGGGAGAGGTGCATTATATTCTATGGAGGACTATAGGGTGCGCATTTTATTCTATGGAGGACCATGGGGAGTACATGATATTCAATGGAGGACCATGGGGGTGCATTATATTCTATGAGGAACCATGGGGACAGCATTGTATTCTATGGAGTACCATGGGGAGTGCACTATATTATGTGGAGGATCATGGGGAGTGCCTTATGTTGTATGGAGGAGGATGAGGAGAGGGGCATTATATTATATGGCTGACCAATTGGAGAGCATTATATTCTATGGAGGACCATGGTGGAATGCATTATATTCTAGGAAGGACCATGAGGAGTACAATATATTCTATGTAGGATCATAGGGAGTGAATGATATTCTATTGATGACTATGGGGAGAGCATAATATTCTATGGAGGACCACGTGGAGAGGATGTTATTCTATGGAGGAGCATGGGGAGAGCATGAAATTCTATGGAGGACCATGGGGAGAGCATTATATTCTATAGAGGACCATGGGGAGAGCATGATATTCTATTGAGGACCTTGAGCATTATAGGGCATTATTGTAACATGCAGAAGTAGTGCTGTTGCTTCCAAAGCATCCAGCAACTGTTACAAATAGCACAAGCACCGGAGACAGGAAGTGTTTTGCTCCAAAAGTATCCAGCAACTAGAGAGTTTAACACAGTCACAGGAGATAGGGATTGTTTTAGCAGAGTCCCAGGGGGATTGTGGGGAACTTTTTATTGTAGTCTGGCTGAAGCCGAAGAGAAAGGTGGCATGTTATCTGTATCTGACAGAAGGCAACTGAACAGGATTCCGATCAGGAGAGAAATTAAACACAGGTCAGATAAACTCCCTGAACTAACAGTGCAGAGTTTTATTGGGCAGGAAGATAAGGACTGAAATAAATTGTGTCACAGGGATCATCTCCCTCATCAAACCCTCCCCCCTCCATCTCCATGCAGGATAAAGAATGCTGTGTACTATTGTGTCCTTGTGAAGGAAAAGCCTGTGTTTGGGTATGCATAGAAGTGTGCTTCTAAGAGATCTAATCTATGCTGAATTGTGCTACTGAAGAGTCTGTAATACTGTGCCTTGTGAAGAAACTACGGTATTGTTACTGGAGCTGGTTGCTCAAGAAACTCAGACTGTACTTTATTGAAGATTGTTGCTGTAATATCCCTGAATTACACTGAATCAGATTAAATTCCACTGTTAAACTGTTGAAAAAGACTCTTGTCAGATCTGTCTGGTCAGCAATTGAATCTATCGTGTGCCTGAGAGAAGCTGCAGCCTATGGTTGCCCTGAGTAATGGTTCCCCCAGGATTCCAAAGAATTCATGAAACCCTTATCTGAACCTAGCGGTGTGCGTGTAACATTATATTCTATGGAGAACCATGGGGGGTGCATTATTTTCTAGTGAGGACCATGGTGAGTGCATTATATTAGATGAAGGATGATGGGGAGTACATTATGTTGTATGGAGGAGAATGGGGAGAGCATAATACTATATGGAGGACCAAGGGAATAGCATTATATTCTATGGAGGACTATGGGGGGTGCATTATATTCTATGGAGGACGGTGGGGAATGCATGATATTCTATGCAGGACTATGTGGGGTGCATTATATTCTATTGAGGACCATGAGGAATGGATGATATTCTATTAAGGACATTGGTGAGTGCATGATATTCTATGGAGGACCATGGGGAGTGCATTATATTCTATGGAGGACCATGGGGAGTGCATTACATTAAATGGAGGACAATGGGGAGTGCATTATGTTCTATTGAGGGGCATGGGGAGAGCATTATATTATATGGAGGACCAAGGGGAAATCATTATATTCTATGGAGGACCATGAGGAGTACATTATATTTTATGAAGGACCATGGGTAGTGCAGTATATTGTATGGAGTACCATGGAGAGTGCATTATATTAGATGGAGGATGTTTATGTTGTATGGAGGAGCATGGGTAGAGGGGCATTATATTACATGGAGGACCAATTGGAGAGCATTATATTCTATGGAGGACTATGGGGACAACATTATATTCTATGGAATACCATGGGGGAATGCATGATATTCTAGGGAGGACCATGAGGAGTACAGTATATTCTATGTAGGACCATAGGGAGTTCATGATATTCTATTGATGACTATGTTGAGAACATGATATTCTATGGAGGTGCATGGGGAAAGCATGATATTTTATGGAGGAACTTGGGGAAAGCATTATATTCTATGGAAGACCATGGGGAGAGCATCATATTCTTTGGAGGACCATGGGAGAGCATTATATTCTATGGAGGATCATGAGGGGATCATTATATTGTATGGATGACCATGAGGCGTGCATTATATTCTATGGAGGACCATGGGGAGTGCATTATATTTAATGGAGGACCATGAGGGGTGCATTATATTTTATGGAGGACCATGTGGATGGAGTACATTCTATTATATGGAGGACCATAGGGAGTGCATTATACTATATGGAGGACTATGGGGATTGAATTATACTATATGGAGGACTATGGGGAGTGCAGAATACTATATAGAGAACTATGGGAAGTGCAGAATACTATATGGAAGATTATGGGGGAGCTTTATAGTATATGGAGGACTATATGGGACCCATTATACTGTATTTAAGGCTATGTGGGATCCATTATAATATTTAGAGGGCAGTGTTGGGGCCATTAAACTGTATGAAGGACCATTATACTGCATGCAGAACTGTGTGGGGGTCAGGTCACAGTTGGTGGATCATACTATGTTGGGGTCACCATCCTTTGCCTTGGGAGTTGAAGTGGGGTACAGTAGGGTCATTATATTGTGCATGTGGAGGCTAATGTGGAGGAATTCACCATGGGGGTATCATACCCATCCCCCTAAAATTGTAAAGTGCTGTGGAATATGTTGTCGCTATAAAAATAAAAATTATTATTATTAATATTTTTATTACTATCATACTGTGTTTGGGGGCACTTTTGTTGGCATTATACTTTATGGGGGCAATGAAAGAGAAATCTAGGACTTCAGCAGTAGTAAAATAATTTTGTAAAGGTGTCACGTTACTGGCGATACTGGACTGGAGGTCAGTGGCCGGAGCAGATGTGTACAGGTGACCTGACCGTGTGAAGACTTCTGGGGACGCAGTATATGGCGGTAGTAGTTCACCTTGTCAGCAGATGCAGTATATGGCGGTAGTAGTTCACCTTGTCAGCAGATGCAGTATATGGCTGTAGTAGTTCACCTTGTCAGCAGATGCAGTATATGGCGGTAGTAGTTCACTATGTCAGCAGATGCAGTATATGGCGGTAGTAGTTTACCATGTCAGCAGATGCAGTATATGGCGGTGGTAGGCTTTGCAGGATACCGCTGATGAAATTGTCTAATCAAACGGGGAGCCTTGACGTTGCTTACTGGTTCCCATGAATTTTCTTCCGTGTCGTAGCCCTGCCATTTGATTAACCCTCCGTCACATGCAATAGGCCTGACAGGCACATCTCTTTTACTTTCATTTCTCCTTCCTCACCAGATTGTGAGGAAATCCCCTCCCTCCAGGTAGTCTCCTGTCTCTAGCAGCTCTGTGAAACCTCATACCACAGTTGGATTGCAGAGCTTCAGGAGGACAGATATAACTGCACTAATCTCTCAGGCTCATTGTATGTGAACACGTCACACTCAATAAGGTTGGTATTTTATGTTTTTATTCATCACAATTGTTTATTTAGCTTGTTTTATGAATGTATAGCACAAAGTGTGATGATATTTCATAGAAATAAGGCAGATTAAAAAAGAAAGTGCGCTGCTCAGGCATATACAGTAGTTCCCTAACACATATTCCTTCTCTTGCTTCAGATTATCTGCTGAAATGGAGAGGAAAATGTACAATTTATCAAAAAACCTTGATGTTGAGGAAGTAACAAACATGCTGTTAGATGATGCAGACCCCACACTGAATGAGGATTTAGGAGAGGAAAGTGAGATTGATTCTCATGATGAGGTGGAAGTATGTGAAGTGGATTCTGAAACAGAGCAAGATGGTGACAGTGATGAGGATGAAGATGTAGAATCTTATTATATGGGAAAAGATAAAAAAAAACCAATGGAACAAGAAGCCACTCCAGAAAAAACGTAGGGAACCTCAAAACATTATTACTCACCTTCCTGCAGTTATAGGAACTGCAAGTAATGCAAAAACTGCAGTTGAATGCTGGAATAGTTTATTCACAGATGACATTCTGGACTCTATTGTCACATATACCAACCAATATATAGACATTATAAAGGACAAGTTCATCTGCAACAGAACCATCAAGGCCACAGATGAAATAGAATTGGGTGCTTTTTTTGGATTATTATACCTTGCAGGAGCTTATAGGGCAAATAGACAAAGTTTGGAGGAACTTTGGAGTAAAGATGGGGATGGAGTTGAAGAATTTGGCCTTGTTATGTCCATAAACAGATTCAAGCTTCTAATTCGTTGCCTTCGGTTTGACGACAGAACTACCCGAACCGAACGTAAAACACATGACCGACTTGCTCCAATTCGTGATATATTCCAAAAATTTGTTGAAAACTGTAAAAAAAGCTATTGCCCTGGGGAGAATCTCACTACTGACGAAATGCTCCCTGGTTTTCATGGTAAATGTGCCTTTCATCAATATATTCCTAACAAATATGGAATAAAAATGTATGCCCTTGTTGATGCCAGTAAGGCCTACACTTACAACCTGGAAGTTTATGCAGGAAAACAACCAGAAGGTCCTTACTGTGTCAGCAACAAACCCAGTGATGTTGTAAAAAGACTGGCTGAGCCCTTATTTGGATCGGGTCGCAATATAATAGCTGACAATTGGTTTTCAAATTGTGATCTGATTGATTATCTGAAAATGCAGAAGCTTTCATATGTCGGAACTGTAAGAAAAAATAAAAAAGAATTGCCTACACAGTTTGTAAGTGTGAAAGGGAGACAACAGTACAGCAGTATGTTTGCATTCCATAATGGAAAGGTTTTGGTTTCCTATGTACCACAAGCAAAAAAAATTGTACTTCTTCTATCAACACTTCATGATGATGATGCCATCGATCCTGGGACTGAGGCACAAAAAAAACGGAGATAATTACATTTTATAATTCAACCAAAGGGGGTGTTGATACAGCTGATCAGATGTGCTCAACTTTCAACGTCAGCAGAAACACCAAACGCTGGCCAATGGTCATATTTTTTGCTATGTTGAATTTGGGTGGTATAAATTCACAAGTCATTTACCTTGAAAACAAGCTTGATCCACTCCGTAGACGATTCTATCTGAAAAAATTGGCCCATGAACTAGTGCTTGGAGAGCTACGCAGGAGAAGTATGAAAACAATCGGTATCCCCTCTCGCCTTAAAGTTCAGCTCAAAAGATTCCGCCCAGAAGATGATAGTGAAAATTCACCACTTGCACCACCTCCCAAAAGAAGGAGATGCACCACCTGCACCACGGAAAGCGGAATCAGAAGGCTTTCTAATTATGAATGTCACAAATGTCATAATGCAATCTGCCTGACACATGCAAAAATGATGTGTAATTCTTGCTCTTTGCTCTGCAAGTGTAATTTTTCTGGGGAAACTTCAGGATCTAATTCTGATTGAATATGTGTTTAATAGTACTTAAGGTACCTTAAAATTAAGTTTGTTTCCATAAATTTTCTTTGTAGAGTGTTTTGACAGAGTCGAACTGGGGACTATTTGGCGGGAGTTTTGAAATGTTTGTATTTCAGAGTTATTAGTTTTATGTTAAGTAAATGGTTTTTTTTTGCACCTGATTATGTGTAGTCTCTTTTATTACATCCCTATGAAGGTCACTGATCACTTTTAGAGCACTGAAATTGCAAACATTAGATATTATAGGTATTTTTCTAGCCTGCGCCTGACAGTCACATTGTATGTGAACTCGTTAGAACCGATATTGTATGTGACGGAGGGTTAAGTATTGTAAACAATTTCTGTGTATTCGGGAATCTAAGATCTTTTCCACCACAAACTGCTCCTGTCCGTCCACTTCAATTGCATCGGGAGGCGGAGGGGAACGTTCTGGAAATGGATTGGCTGTGGCGGCTTTCAGCAAAGACACGTGAAACATGGGATGAATCTTCATTGATGTTGGTAGCTGTAGATGTACAGCCAATGGACTCACAATCTTACTGATTTTGTATGGTCCCACAAACTTTTGTCCTAATTTAGGAGAAGGAATCTTCAATTTCAAATTCTTAGTGGATAACCACACTCGATCTCCAATCCTAAACGTGGGAGTGGGTCTACGATACTTGTCGGCAGTTTTTTTATATTTCTCCTGAGCTTCCCTTAATGTGTCTTTCAGAACATTCAGATTTTTCTGTAGAAGAGAGATTCTTTCTGCGACTGCTGGTTTTAATGGTGACACAGGATTCTTGGGAAGGATGTTTGGGTGATATCCAAGATTTGCAAAAAATGGCGTCGGTTTCGTAGAGGCATTCTGTGAATTGTTATACGAAAATTCCGCAAATGGCAACAGATCTACCCAGTCGTCTTGCAGATGGCAAATATAACAACGAAGATACTGCAGATTGCAGATGATAAGCGGTTGACAATCGTACCTTGATGTCTAGCGCTGAGCATAAACTGCGCCAGAATTTAGATGTAGATTGCACACCTCGATCTGAGACGACTTCATCCGGCACTCCGTGGAGGCGAAAAACATTGCAAATTATCAGATCAGCTGTATCTTTTGCTGAAGGCAGACCTGAACACGCGATAAAATGCGCTGCTTTCGTAAGTCGATCCACTACTACCAGAATGGATGTTTTTCCCTTGGAGTCTGGTAGGTCTACTATAAAGTCCATTGAAATCGATCCCAATGGTCGAGTTGGGATGGCGAGAGGCTGCAATAGTCCCATAGGAGATGCACGTGGAGTCTTATATCTGGCACAGATGTCACAGGAATTAACATACTTCTTCACATCTTCTTGAAAGTTCGGCCACCAAAAGAAACGTGACAAAAATTCCTGCGTTTTCTGTACCCCTTTGTGCCCTGCAACTTTAGAATCATGCACTAGTTGTAGAACTTTTAACCGAGCTGCTTCTGGCACATATAGTCGTCGACCATCGGTCCATACTTGATTTTTAAAAAACAGATGCACGTCCTCTGATGGACGTGATAGAAACGAGTCTGTTTCGTATGCTGCTTTCAAATCTTCCAGCAAATCTCCATCATGTATTACTCCCAAGATCTTAGTGTAGCACCCTGAGGATTCGGCTGCTACAGGGGTATTACACCTCAAGCCAGAGGTGTGGTATTCCACTCCCGGGTAAGGATGGAGTGTGGGACTGAGCTCAGTAGGCTGCATGCACTACATACATCCCATTTCCGGGGGACAGAACTACGGTACTCCCACCAGTATATGTGCAGGTACGACAGCGTCTGTCCCTGGCTGGAGTGGGAGGGGGGTGGAACATCCCAGTAGTGTAGGGGCAGATAGGGGGAGTAGTCTGGGTAAAGCTAGGAGCTCATTGTGTGCTAGTCACCTGGGCTCACACATAGAGGGAGTATATATGGTGGGCACCATCTTAGGACAGGGTCTTTTTAGCCTGAGGAGCAGAGCAGAGGAGCTCAGCCAGGAGGGCTGACAGGGAGCTGTGGCTCCGGCTGGGCCCAGCTCCAGAGCCAAGCCTGCAGAGGGAGAGAGGAGAAAAGAAGGACCCAGAGAGAAAGACAAGAAGGGAACCCCAAGACCCCAGAATAAAGACAAAAGGGTGAAGGGTTGGCGGACAAGGGTACCGGATCCCAAGCTGGCAGAGATCAAAACAAACCTTAGCCAGGAACCGGAGGTCGTGGGCAGGATCTGCCACGACCCTCACCAAATCCACCAGAATGGCACACCGAGCATAGGGTCAGGGAAGCCAGGGAAGGTTCAACCAACAAGAGACCCGAGGGAGCCGGACACAGGTGGATCCCTGGTGGGAACGGCCAGAGAGAGAGAGAGAGTCAGAAGGGAGCTCAGGACCACGCTCCGGAATCGCCTGGGGGTTAGCCGAGTCCAGGACCTGGTGGACGCAGCACGGCTCGGGTGGTCACTCAAGGCCAGAGAGACCAAAAGAACACCAGTAAGTAAAAACCCTGAACTGCATCTCCTGACTCTGAGTCTTCTTTCTGCATCATCACAACCCCCATCATCCACACCTGCTGCCCTGAGGCCATACCCCTCCCGTTGGGGGTTATACCATCACTGCTGCACATATACCACCGGCCTCAGCGGACTGCTCTGCAGCGGCGGCGTCAAAGCCGCACTCAACGGGTGGCGTAGTCGACAATCAAGTTAACATCTACTGCCATAGACTGCCACTTAGTTTGACACCCTGGGCACGGACCGGGTCACCGCCACAAGGACTACTACCCCTATCCAGATCCGGCTCCGGGTATCCCCTGAACATGGCCCAGGGGGTGCGTCAACTTTGGCGTAGTCGGCAGGATCACGTGCCCGCAACCACCGGGTACTACGTGCCTGAAGAAAAGTTTATCTGTACCGTAAAAAGAAGTCTCCCGCCAATTCGGGAGGGTCCCCGCCATCGGACGCCATCTCGGATCGGTTCCCGCCATTTGCCCGCCATCTGCAGTCTTTTCCCGCCATCCACAGAGTTTCCCGCCACTGGGAAGCGGTTCCCGCCATCTAAGAAGATTTCCCGCCCTGGCAGAGCGGACGCCATTATGGGCGTGCCAGAGGGTGGCAAGAGGCCACCTCCCATCGTGGGCCAGGACCAAGAATGGCGCCAAAAACGAAGACCGCCCCCACCAGCAGAGACTGCAATGATTGAGATGTCCATCAGCGTGGGGGGTCTGCCCCTGGAACTGACAATCACCAAGTTGCCCCAGGACCGCCCTCAATGTGGGCAGAGACAGAACAAAAGAGAGAAGATGGGAGCAGCTTGGAGGAGTCTGGAGGAGCCGTACCCGGAGATGGAGGGAGAGTCAGGCAGCACCGACCCTGTGGTCAGGAGCCTGTTGCAAGCTACCACTCCACAAGACCTGGTGGAGATCCTGGCACAGCTCCCCCGAGACCGGGAGCGTGCACAGACCGCGCTGGAGGGCCTCGCACGGAGGATGGCCCAAGTGCAGCGAGAAACGCTGATGGAGTGGAGCAGGGAGATGGCCCAGCAGGCTGGAACCCGCCAGCGGAGCACACCACCCGCAACGAGGAGCACGCCTGCCCCTGAAGAGGATGCAGAAGGGACGGAGGCCGGAGACGGCGCCGCAGAGGGAGCTGAAGAGACGGAGGCAAGTAAAGGGGACGTTACTACCCCGAGCCCAGCCACCGTAAGCCTACCCCCGCTCCCCGTCGCAGAGCCCGAGGTCCCACTGATCGTGCCCGTTGCCGCACCGCTACCGCTCCAGACTAGGCCCCAAGCAGGAGCCGCGACCACGCCCCCTGTGACGTCACACGCCTCAACCCTGAGCGCGGCCAAGCAGGAGACGCCACCGGCCTGGTCGCAAGGCCGAGTGCCCCCGGGCGCCGCCGTCTTCACGGTGCCCTTTACCTTCAGGGTACCCCAAGCCTGGTCGCAAGGCCTAGTGATCCCGGGCGCCGCTGCCACCACCGCGCCCTCAACTTCCACTGTGCCGCACCTGGGTGAGGACTTGTTTGCCCAGCACACTTGCCCGGATGGGCAGCCCTTTGCGTGGCCACCGGAGTACCACCATCCCCGACTCCGGAAAGAAAGACCCCTGGATGAGCCCCTAATCCCGGTTCCGGCGCCCGTCAAGATGACCCCGCTCTCGTTAGAGGAGGCGCAGTTTGAGTGGGACCCCGTAGGAGGAGACCTCATCGGGTTCACTCAAGAGACCCGGGCGGCTGCAACTGAGCGTGCGGAGTGCTGCCGCCAGCAGTTGGAAGTCTTTGAGCGAGAACGGAGAGAGAGACGGGTCCGCGAGGAGCGGCTGCAAGTAAAGAGTGCAGAACAAAAGAGCCGGACCCGAAGGAACCCCCGTGCAGCCCACGGTCCCCGTGCCACCGGGACTGTAATCAAATTCCAACTGCAGCACGGTTGGGGCTTCATCAGAGATCATCACACCCCCGGCGACGTCTTTGTGACAAGAAGAGATGTCGAGTCCCACCTATCGGAGGGACACAGAGGTCGGGACCTTTACCTGGGTGATGAGGTCACCTTCACCCGGCACCAATGTGCCAAAGGACCCTATGCCCTTCATGTACACCGACTGACAGAGAAAGAGCTGAGGTGTCAGGAGGAGCAAGAGGACCCGGACGGGTCTGAAGAATACAAGGAGGAAGCATCAGGAGGACGCCGCTACTAAAGTACAGTAGGAGCACTGTAAATAGTTACCCGTGAAGGTACAATAACTGTTACCATTATAGTCCCCGTTGGGACCAGTGAACTGTTCCAGTGTGTCCCATCTCCCCACAGGCTGAGGACTGTGAGCAGCCATCCCCTTTTCCCACTGGCCGAGGACTGAGAGCGGCCATATCCCTTGTATATAGTTGCGCTTCCTAAAGTGCCCCCTACCGGTTTTATAGGAAACTGTGTTTTCTACCAGAGACTGTGGCACTTACCTGGTCACAATTTGCACAAGTGGCCAGAGGACAAGAATGTTTATAATGAAAAGTTTTATATGAAGAGTATTATGCTGCTGATATATATATAGTGTTTTATATGTTTATGATGTTTTTGCAAAAATTTTGTATGTTTTTGGATATTTTGCTCTTTTACAGCCCGAGGACGTGCTGTGATTTACCAGGGGGGAATGTAGCACCCTGAGGATTCGGCTGCTACAGGGGTATTACACCTCAAGCCAGAAGTGTGGTATTCCACTCCCGGGTAAGGATGGAGTGTGGGACTGAGCTCAGTAGGCTGCATGCACTACATACATCCCATTTCCGGGGGACAGAACTACGGTACTCCCACCAGTATATGTGCAGGTACGACAGCGTCTGTCCCTGGCTGGAGTGGGAGGGGGGTGGAACATCCCAGTAGTGTAGGGGCAGATAGGGGGAGTAGTCTGGGTAAAGCTAGGAGCTCATTGGGTGCTAGTCACCTGGGCTCACACATAGAGGGAGTATATATGGTGGGCACCATCTTAGGACAGGGTCTTTTTAGCCTGAGGAGCAGAGCAGAGGAGCTCAGCCAGGAGGGCTGACAGGGAGCTGTGGCTCCGGCTGGGCCCAGCTCCAGAGCCAAGCCTGCAGAGGGAGAGAGGAGAAAAGAAGGACCCAGAGAGAAAGACAAGAAGGGAACCCCAAGACCCCAGAATAAAGACAAAAGGGTGAAGGGTTGGCGGACAAGGGTACCGGATCCCAAGCTGGCAGAGATCAAAACAAACCTTAGCCAGGAACCGGAGGTCGTGGGCAGGATCTGCCACGACCCTCACCAAATCCACCAGAATGGCACACCGAGCATAGGGTCAGGGAAGCCAGGGAAGGTTCAACCAACAAGAGACCCGAGGGAGCCGGACACAGGTGGATCCCTGGTGGGAACGGCCAGAGAGAGAGAGTCAGAAGGGAGCTCAGGACCACGCTCCGGAATCGCCTGGGGGTTAGCCGAGTCCAGGACCTGGTGGACGCAGCACGGCTCGGGTGGTCACTCAAGGCCAGAGAGACCAAAAGAACACCAGTAAGTAAAAACCCTGAACTGCATCTCCTGACTCTGAGTCTTCTTTCTGCATCATCACAACCCCCATCATCCACACCTGCTGCCCTGAGGCCATACCCCTCCCGTTGGGGGTTATACCATCACTGCTGCACATATACCACCGGCCTCAGCGGACTGCTCTGCAGCGGCGGCGTCAAAGCCGCACTCAACGGGTGGCGTAGTCGACAATCAAGTTAACATCTACTGCCATAGACTGCCACTTAGTTTGACACTCTGGGCACGGACCGGGTCACCGCCACAAGGACTACTACCCCTATCCAGATCCGGCTCCGGGTATCCCCTGAACATGGCCCAGGGGGTGCGTCATTAGTATCTGCCACAATGGGTTTGGGTGTTGTTACGAGGTTAGCCTCACTTGAAAACATTCGGGATAATGCGTCTGCTTTCTTGTTACGGGAGCCTGGTCGGTATGAAATTACAAAATTGAATTGATTCAAAAACAGACTCCAACGGGTCTGCCGAGGAGAGAGGCATTTTGCAGACCTGATAAATTCTAGATTGCGATGATCGGTCAACACCAGAATTTGTTGTGCAGCCCCCTGGAGATGATGTTTCCACTCTTTGAATGCTGATATGATGGCGAGCAATTCTTTATTTCCCACGTCATAGTTTTTTTCGGCTAAAGACATACAGTACAGACCAAAAGTTTGGACACACCTTCTAATTTAAAGATTTTTCTGTATTTTCATGACTATGAAAATTGTACATTCTCACTGAAGGCATCAAAACTATGAATTACCACATGTGGAATTATATACTTAACAAAAAAGTGTGAAACAACTGAAAATATGTCTTATATTCTAAGTTCTTCAAAGTAGTCACCTTTTGCTTTGATGACTGCTTTGCACACTCTTGGCATTCTCTTGATGAACTTCAACAGGTAGTCACCGGAAATGGTCTTCCAACAATCTTGAAGGAGTTCCCAGAGATGCTTAGCACTTGTTGGCCCTTTTGTCTTCACTCTGCGGTCCAGCTCACCCCAAACCATCTTGATTGGGTTCAGGTCTGGTGACTGTGGAGGCCAGGTCATCTGGCATAGCACCCCATTACTCTCCTTCTTAGTCAAATAGCCCTTACACAGCCTGGAGGTGTGCTTGGGGTCATTGTCCTGTTGAAAAATAAATGATGGTCCAACTAAACGCAAACCAGATGCAATAGCATACCGCTGCAAGATGCTGTGGTAGCCATGCTGGTTCAGTATGCCTTCAATTTTGAATAAATCTCGAACAGTGTCACCAGCAAAACACCCCCACACCATCACACCTCCTCCTCCATGCTTCACGGTGGGAACCAGGCATGTAGAGTTCATCCGTTCACCTTTTCTGCGTCGCACAAAGACACGTTGGTTGGAACCAAAGATCTCAAATTTGGACTCATCAGACCAAAGCACAGATTTCCACTGGTCTAATGTCCATTCCTTGTGTTCTTTAGCCCAAACAAGTCTCTTCTGCTTGTTGACTGTCCTTAGCAGTGGTTTCCTAGCAGCTATTTTACCATGAAGGCATGCTACACAAAGTCTCCTCTTAACAGTTGTTGTAGAGATGTGTCTGCTGCTAGAACTCTGTGTGGCATTGACCTGGTCTCTAATCTGAGCTGCTGTTAACCTGCGATTTCTGAGGCTGGTGACTTGGATAAACTTATCCTCAGAAGCAGAGGTGACTCTTGGTCTTCCTTTCCTGGGTCGGTCCTCATGTGACCCAGTTTCTTTGCAGCACTTGATGGTTTTTGAAACTGCACTTGGGGACACTTTCAAAGTTTTCCCAATTTTTCGGACTGACTGACTTTCATTTCTTAAAGTAATGATGGCCACTCGTTTTTCTTTACTTAGCTGCTTTTCTCTTGCCATAATACAAATTCTAACAGTCTATTCAATAGGACTATCAGCTGTGTATCCACCTGACTTCTGCACAACACAACTGATGGTCCCAACCCATTTATAAGGCAAGAAATCCCACTTATTAAACCTGACAGGACACACCTGTGAAGTGAAAAACATTTCTGGTGACTACCTTTTGAAGCTGATCAAGAGAATGCCAAGAGTATGCAAAGCAGTCATCAAAGCAAAAGGTGGCTACTTTGAAGAACCTAGAATATAAGACATTTTTTCAGTTGTTTCACACTTTTTTGTTACGTATATAATTCCACATGTGTTAATTCATAGTTTTGATGCCTTCAGTGTGAATGTACAATTTTCAAAGTCATGAAAATACAGAAAAATCTTTAAATGAGAAGGTGTGTCCAAACTTTTGGTCTGTACTGTACGTTGTGAGAAAAATGCGCAGGGATGCAGCAACTTCTTTTCCCTTGTCCTCTGAGAGAGGATAGCACCGACCGCACAGTCTGAAGCATCCACCTCGACGATAAAAGCCAATTCAGGGTCAGGATGGCGTAGTATGGGAGCCGTCGTGAATTTCATTTTTAAATGAGAGAATGCTTCTTGCGCTTGGGGGGTCCAGACGAATTTTCCTCCTTTTTTTGTTAGTTGCGTGATGGGTGCCACGATTTCTGAAAAATTCTTGATAAAACGTCTGTAAAAGTTGGCGAACCCCACAAAACGCTGAACTTCTTTCAAATTTTTAGGGATAGGCCACTCGGTGATAGCTTGCGTTTTCTTAGCATCCATCCATAATCCTTGAGGTGAAATGATGTATCCCAAGAACTGGATCTCTTCTTGATGGAATTCACATTTTTCTAATTTAATATATAACGAATTCTCCCTTAACCGTTGTAGCACTCGTCTTACGTGCGTCTGATGTTCCTCCACAGAGTTTGAAAAGATCAGGATGTCATCTAGATAGACGACCATGAACTGGTCCAACAGGTCTCGGAAAATATCATTTGCCAGGTGCTGGAAAGTAGCTGGAGCATTGCAAAGTCCGAAGGGCATCACTAGACTCTCAAAGTGTCCATATCGGGTACGAAAAGCCGTCTTCCATTCATCCCCAGGTTTTATACGTACTAAATTATATGCCCCACGTAAATCTAACTTAGTGAAGATTTTCGCACTTTGCACTTTTTCTAGGAGTTCCGGGATCAACGGTAGGGGATAACAATTTTTGACCGTGACTTTATTAAGCTCCCTGTAGTCCACTACTGGCCGTAGTGCTCCATCCTTCTTTTTAACGAAGAATATAGGGGCTCCAGCGGGCGAGGATGATGGACGGATGAATTTTTTGCTTAGATTTTCATCAATAAATTCTTTGAGAGCCTTCAGTTCAGGACCCACTAGAGGGTAGATAGTTCCAAATGGTATAGCGGCCCCTGGGAGTAGCTCTATTGGGCAATCGTACGTTCGATGCGGGGGAAGTGTATCCACTCCCCTCTTGTCACAGACATCTAGGAAATCTTCATACACCGCTGGTAGCTGAGGCAATTCTGGATTCTGAGCTGCTTCTAATGTGGACTCACTTGGAACCTCCGCCTGAACTTCCTTTTCGGGGAAACTAATCTTTTTTATCTCCCAATCGATGATAGGGTTTTGCTTCTGCAACCAGGGCAGACCTAAAATGATAGGAAAATGTGGAGAAGAAATAATTAGGAATGTCAACATCTCGCGATGCTGCGGCTCAATATAGATCTCTAAAAGTCCTGTCTCATGATCCACTGGCCCTGAATTCAGTGGAGATCCATCTACCGTCTCCATCACAATAGGTGAACGTCTTTTCTGCACATCTATGCCATGTTTTTGAGCAAATGCAGAATCCATGAAAGTCCCACTAGCCCCAGAGTCGATCATGGCTGATGCAGTGATCCACTGGGAGTTAACCTTCAGTTTGATAGTTACAAAATAATGGGATTCTCAGCTCTCCTTCCTGGTATGTGGAGCTATGGATGATGTGGACTGGATCTCATCTTTAGCGTATTCAGTTTCTGAGACGAAAGACTCCTCGTTGAAAGAATCAGGATCCATTATGGCCGCCACCATTTTCCTTCAACGGTTTGTGGGACGACTTGGACAGTTAATGAGAAAATGTCCTGCTTCCCCGCAGTACAAACATAGATTCTCTTTAAATCTCTGTTCTCTTCGTTCTGCACTCGCTCGTCTCTGGATCGCATCCACTTGCATTGGCTCTAATTCTGTATCTCGGAAATTTCGGCTAGGCACTTCTTTAGTGACCGATGGCAGGGAGGAGTTATATGAGTTAGTTGAACGATTCATGGAGGTCCACTTCTCTTGTCGTCGTTCAGACAGACGGGTGTCAACCCGGATGCAATGCTTGATAAAATCATCCAGATCCGAAGGGGTCTCTCCACGGGCAAGTTCGTCCTTTACTGCACTAGAAAGATCTCTTTTAAAGAAAGTTAACTTTGCTGCATTATTCCATTCGGTGTCGACGGCCCACCTCCTATACTCCATAGCATACTCTGCGACAGGACGTTTGCCTTGCCGTAATGCCAGCAACGTTGATTCAGCTGTAGCTGCACGATTTGGGTCATCAAACATCTGCTGCATCGCTCGAATAAACTCATTCAAATTGTCTAAACGTGCGTCCCAAGTCTCAATCAGAGGATTAGCCCAAGCGATCGCTTTGTGGGTTAACAGCATAATGATGCATAACACCTTTGACCTATCCGTCAGGAACTGATTAGCATGTGTATCGAAGAACAGGTAGCATTGATTGAAAAATCCACAAAATTTGTCTCGATCACCGCCAAAACAAAAAGGTGGTTGCTTGGGCGGCATGGCAAACGCCGAGACAGGAGCTTGTCCTTCTAACTGTGTAATTCGAGCAGTCAACACTTGTACCGCATTCTGCAGATCTTGGATAGCTTGTTGGTGATTCTGAACATTATGATCGCTCTGTACAATAAATGCGTCTACCCTTGATTTTCCATTCATCTGTTCGGCGTGCAGACTGGATATTGCACCCTGCAGTTTTCTGACACGTGTCTCCATAGTTTCTGCCCCAGCGGCCTCCATTTTTGAGAGGCTGAGTATTCTGTCACGTTACTGGCGATACTGGACTGGAGGTCAGTGGCCGGAGCAGATGTGTACAGGTGACCTGACCGTGGGAAGACTTCTAGGGATGCAGCATATGGCGGTAGTAGTTCACCTTGTCAGCAGATGCAGTATATGGCGGTAGTAGTTCACCTTGTCAGCATATGCAGTATATGGCGGTAGTAGTTCACCTTGTCAGCAGATGCAGTATATGCCAGTAGTAGTTCACTATGTCAGCAGATGCAGTATATGGCGGTAGTAGTTCACCATGTCAGCAGATGCAGTATATGGCGGTAGAAGTTCACTATGTCAGCAGATGCAGTATATGGCGGTGGTAGTTCACTATGTCAGCAGA
This sequence comes from Phyllobates terribilis, assembly GCF_046119375.1. Lineage (NCBI taxonomy): Eukaryota > Metazoa > Chordata > Amphibia > Anura > Dendrobatidae > Phyllobates > Phyllobates terribilis. The sequence goes on from NW_027362765.1 coordinate 521,388,378, forward strand.
TGCAGGGGCCCGTCCGAGCAAGGGCCGGCCGGGATCACACACGAGCACCAGGTTCGTTTAGGCAATAGAAGTTCGAGGTAGGAACAGCAGAGTCTTCACAAGAAGCAGGAAGGCGCCAGCAGAACACCTTCCAAATCAGGAGCTCAGATAATGCTTCACTCAGTTAGACTGAGCACCACAATACTCAGCAACAGGAAGCTGCACAGGGCCAGGTATATATAGCAGGTCCAATCAATCTCAATCAGGGCGGGAACAATCAGCAGGGCAGGTGATGATCTCTATCCCAGACGAAGTTCATATGGTTTCAGGCAGGAGTTAAACAAGTTCCAAATAGCTCCACAGCAAAGGATCAGACTAGCAAGCAATGAGTCACAGGTTCAAATCCTAACAAAAGGCTGCAAAGTTATGAGAAATGCTCTTTTCTGTGACCCTGACAAGTATTTATTTATTTTTTTGGGTGGGTAGGGCCCAATTAGAACTTCTGCTATGGGGTCCCATGACTTCTATGTACGTCCCTGTGCTTAGCCATACGGCGAGACTCAGGAGGGACAAAGCGCTATTTGCCTCCTAGAGCACAGATTTTCCTAGCATAGTTCGCCGACACCATATACTGAGCCTCTGAGTGCTAGAAGAGCAGAGTACCTCCTCAAGTGACCCCATTTTGGAAATTATACCCCTCTGGGAATTTATTTAAAGATGTAGTCACCTTTTTGACTACATGTGTGTTTTCCAGAAACAAGCAGCATTGGATGTTGCTCAGTGAAAATTGCAAACTTCTGTTGTAGTGATCAGTACGTTGTGGTCCCCAGTATGTTGTAGTCCACAGTACGTTGTAGTGCCCAGCTTGTGCTTCTGGAGACATGCACCCATAAATTAGGCGGGCTCTAATCACTACAGAAATGTCAAACATGTGGACGCTAAATGTGGTTTAGGGAGACTGTAGAGCTCAGAAGGGAGAGGCGCATTTGGATTTGGGAGCGCAGAATTTGCTGAATTTCTTTTGGGGGGTGAGGAGCCATTTTACTTTTCCAGAGCCTTTGTGCTACCAGTAACGTGGAAGCCCCTATATTTCCATTGACAGATGACAGACTTGAGTGGGGGCTTTTTTTGTGGATTGATTTGAAGCTTTTGTTAGGAACATTTTACATAACATTTTGAATTACATTTTTCCAGCGCTCTACGCTGATCACTTGTATTGGCGTTTCCATTTAAATTTCCAAGTGACATGATTCAGATGAAACCCCCTAGGGATGCTTTCACCATAATGAGGCAGCAGAGTTACTCTGGACTCCATCTAGCATCTGTTCAGCTTTGTCTTTTTTTTCAGAGGTGCACAAAACTGTGGCCGACGGCACTTTTATGCACGCCTAAAAAGATGGACACCGTGGGATGATGGACCAGACGGCGTCCACAGTGCCTGCATCTGCCTCATTATAGGGAATTTTCCACCCGGGGTTCCGTCTGAATCACCTATTTCAAAGTTTTACACTGAAACCCCAGTGTAAGCGCTGAGCACAGAGCGCAGGATAAATGTGAGCCGAGTCTTACTGAGATCTGCAATATTTGGGAAACAGAATGAGCAAATCAACAACAGGTTGATATTTGAGAGCTATACTTTTTTTTATATTTCTGCCAACACTCATGTGAGGGCTTGTTTTTTGCGGGACAAGTTGACATTTTTATTGGTACCATTATTGTTTTTTTATCAGTTTCTATTCTGATGTTTTTGGGAGGTAGAATGAACAAAAACCAGCAATTCAGGAATTGTTTTTTTTTCTTATGCTGTATTGCTGCTCCACGTGTAGTAAAATTAATAAGGCAGCTTCTTCGGGTCAGTACGATTACAGCGATACCACATTTATATATTTTTTTTATGTTTTGGTGCTTTTACACAATAAAAACTATTTTATAGAAAAAATAATTATTTTTGCATCGCTTTATTCTGACAGCTATAACTTTTTATTATTTTTCCGCTGCTGGAGCTGTATAGCAGCTTGTTTTTTGCAGGACAAGATGACATTTTCAGCGCTACCATTTTTGTTTACATATGATTTCATTTTATTATTACACTTTTTGTTCTGCAGTATGATGATACAGTATGATGATTTTTTGTGCTTAGTTTTTTTTTTTTTTACAGTGTTCACTGAAGGGGTTAACTAATGGAACATTTTTATAGGGTGGGTCATTCCGGACGCCAGGGCCGGCTCCAGGTTTTTCTGGGCCCCGGGCGAAAGAGTCTCAGTGGGCCCCTTTAACACATACCACGATTCATGATGCAGAGATACGGCGGAGAAATATATATATATATATATATATATATAGTACAATGCAAAGATTTCACTTCTTACATTACATGAGTGATATCTATTGTAAATTCCACAATAGCTCAGAAACCGGTGAATCGCTTCACACAGAATACTGGCCCCCATATAAGGCTCCATACGGAATACTGGCCCCCATATAAGGCTCCATACGGAATACTGGCCCCCATATAAGGCCCCATGCGGAATACTGGCCCCCATATAAGGCTCCATACGGAATACTGGCCCCCATATAAGGCTCCATACGGAATACTGGCCCCCATATAAGGCCCCATACGGAATACTGGCCCCCATATAAGGCCCCATACGGAATACTGGCCCCCATATAAGGCCCATACGGAATACTGGCCCCCATATAAGGCCCCATACGGAATACTGGCCCCCATATAAGGCCCCATACGGAATACTGGCCCCCATATAAGGCCCCATACGGAATACTGGCCCCCATATAAGGCTCCATACCGAATACTGGCCCCCATATAAGGCTCCATACGGAATACTGGCCCCCATATAAGGCTCCATACGGAATACTGGCCCCCATATAAGGCTCCATACGGAATACTGGCCCCCATATAAGGCTCCATACGGAATACTGGCCCCCATATAAGGCTCCATACGGAATATTGGCCCCCATATAAGGCCCCATACGGAATACTGGCCCCCATATAACGCTCCATACGGAATACTGGCCCCCATATAGGGCTCCATACAGAATACTGGCCCCCATATAACGCTCCATACAGGATACTGGTCCCCTTATAAAGCTCCATACAGGATACTGGCCCCCATATAACGCTCCATACAGGATACTGGTCCCCTTATAAAACTCCATACAGGATACTGGCCCCCATATAACGCTCCATACAGGATACCGGTCCCCTTATAATGCTCCATACAGGATACTGGCCCCCATATAATGCTGCATGCAGGCTGTTACCCCCCACATAATGCCCCATACAGGCTGTCCCCCCCTTATAATGCTCCATGCAGGCTGTTACCCCCCACATAATGCCCCATACAGGCCCCCCCCTTTTAATGCTCCATGCAGGCTGTTACCCCCCACATAATGCCCCATACAGGCTGCCCCCCCCTTATAATGCTCCATGCAGGCTGTTCCCCCCCACATAATGCCCCATACAGGCTGTCCCCCCATTATAATGCTCCATGCAGGCTGTTACCCCCCACATAATGCCCCATACAGGCCCCCCCCCCTTATAATGCTCCATGCAGGCTGTTCCCCCCCACATAATGCCCCATACAGGCTGCCCCCCCCCTTTATAATGCCCCATGCAGGCTGTTCCCCACCTTATAATGCTCCATGGAGGATGCCACCCCCCCCTTCTCTTTATACTGCCCCATGCCTCCATACATTAAAAAAAAAAAATCAAATACTCACCTCCCTTCTCCTCACCTGCTACCTGCTGCAGCTGCTCGGGTCCGGATTCCAGCGTTGTCGGTGTCTTCCCGCTCTGCGCTGCCTGTGACGGCTCAGGGGAGGGCGCGGTGTAAAGACGTCACCGCGCCCTCTGACCTGAGACGTCACAGGGAGCGCAGAGCAGGAAGACAGCTGATCTGCGGAGGCACGGGAAGAGGTAAGTATCCGGCTGCCGGGGCCCTGAGCTAGCGGGGGAGAAGGGCGGGCGCTGACACCGCTCTCCTCCGCCCATAGCCCAGCGGGGTGCGCGACCGCCAGTGGGCCCCTCTGCCTGCTCAGGGCCCCGGCATTTGCCCGGGTGCGACGGGTGCTAACGCCGGCCCTGCCGGACGCAGCGATACCAGATATGTGTACTTTTTCTGTTTGATTTGTATTTTTTCATAAAAATATTTGTTTATATGTACAATAAATATATAGATTTTTTTTTATTATTTAAGTTTTAAAAAATTTATTTTTATCTTTTTACTTAGTCCCCTTATGGGACTTTCACAGCTCTGATCACAGTTTTAAAGCATAGCAATGCAGTAGCAGTACCATGTTTCATTATCATTGCGGAAAAATCCGCAGCACAACCAATTTGGGCCCTATTTCGCGGCGAAATCGCGCCCATTGACTTCCATTGAACCGCATAGCATCCACATGTATACATGTATACATGTGGATGTTATGCGGTTCAATGCGCGGATGGTACCCGGGATGGGAGAAGAGGAGACTCTCATCCGACCTGGGTACCATCGTACCTGCAAGTTAAAAAAGAATTATAAAGTAAAAAATAAAAAAAAATATTCATACTCACCCCTCCGTCGGCCCCCGGCGGCGATCTTCTCTCCTTGGCGGCCCGCGGTGTATTGACAGAACCTGCAGTGATGTCATTTAGTCAGCTGATGGTCACGTAACCATCAGCTGACCGCTGACGTCAGCGGTCGCGTGACCATCAGCTGACTTAATTACGTCACCGCAGGTCCTGGCAGTACACCGCGGGCCGCCAAGAAGAGAGGATCGCCACCAGGAGGAGACCGGGGGCCGACGGAGAGGTGAGTATAAGTTTTTTTTTTTTTCTCTTTTTACTTTTTAATTCTTTACACTAGATGCACGATTTGAAGCAGAAATCTCCTCATAAGTTGGTCACACAATATAAATCCATGCCAGTTGCATGGATTTATATTGTGTGACCAACTTGCCAAGCCCTTTTCCAAGTGATGCTCAAAATCGCTTGGAAAACCGTTTGAAAAAAACGCATGCATAAACGCATGTAAAATCCGCATGCGTTCTTTCTGCCAAGGAGATGCAGAAACGCTGAGGAAATTTCTACTTCAAATCTGCATCGAGGGCACATACACGTATTGTGAGTCCGTAAAAGTGGTGTAATACCTCTGACAATATTGTTCACAACAGTGACCTGGGAATCAGAGATGCTTCCATCGGTCTTCCCCATGATGTTCCTATGTCATTTGAGCACTGTTCCCATCGATTTGGGCAATTTTTAGGCCCTCTGCAGATCTCCGATGGGGGGGGGGGCGCCGGAAAAATGCTCGAGTTTCCCATAGACTTACATTGGGCTTGTTGCTCGGATCGAGCACCCGAGTATTCCAATTTGCTCGACTTGAGCATTTTAGTACTCGCTCATCACTAATTGCCACCTGTTCACATGGGCCAATAAATGAACCAAGCTTTTTTTTTTTTTTTACTGTGACATGGGAGATGTTTCTGAATGAAGCCGGGACAACGTCATCCATAACTGTGTGGAGCGGGAAAGCTATAGTGACAGGTGAAGCTACACCTGTACCACGTCAGCAGCACAGAGGAATTATGGGACTTCTATGAGGATCTATTCAGCGTGCGTGAACATTCTGACATTGTAACTGACATATCTGCTATGGATAAAGAAAAAGAAAGAAGGGGGCTGGAGGCAAGGAACCTAGATGGAAGCACCACATGACCGGGAGGGGACAGGAGGGTGTAATTTGAACTTAAAAGGATAGGGATTGGATATAGGTTGAAGGGCGGGCATTTGAGGGGGGGAGGGTACATAAAGCAGAAAGGGTGGGGTGAGAAACGGTCAGTTCAGAGAAGAAAGCATTGGAACACGACAGGCTGGACACGAGAGTCGGGGTCTGGAAATCAAGGAAGGTCACGGACGGCAGGAAGTACCAGAGCCAGGATTGACGGAGGACGAGCAGCGGAGACGGCAGCGAGTGCTCAGGTCCCCCCTGATGACGAGGAGGCCAGGGGCGCGGGCCTTGCGCTGCAGCAGGAGTCGGACGGATCAGAGAGTGGGGAGGATAGAGGTGAATCCAGGCGTCGGCAGGACACAGGAATTTCGGCTGGCAGGGACACAGCACCTGCGCAGCTGGGTGAGTTTGCTTCTATGTTTTGTTTGTCGCCCGCTGGGTCATTACTGTATGAGGGAGTTGATAGGCAGTAGGCGGGGCCCAGCGGGCAAAATATTAGGGGAGGTTGCGGGTCAGATATAATGGGTCTTAGAGACATTTTGTTTAATATGTCGCAATTTTTGGCTAGAATAGATAGTGGGGGGAGTTAATCAGGGTGGATTGGCACCCGCGGCAGCGACGTGGGTGCCTAGTCAACCGGTGTCTTTGCAGGTGGGAAGCGAGATGGGCAGGTCGGGGGTCAGTGCAGACATTATACCTTCTGGGGTATCGGTTTGTGTGCAGACAGAGAAGGACAAGGCGGATAATGTAAGACTGGATGATAGGGCAAAAGGGGAAGTTTATGTGTGCTTTGAGGGGCCGTTGGGGGCACACCTAAAAAAAGAGGTAAAGGAAAAAATTTGGCGGGATGAGTACGTAGAGATTTTTTCCCTTCTTCCATTGGAAAAGTTTAACCTGGATAAGGGAAAAAGGGATGAGAGTAGAAAAGAGGAGGAGGAGGAGGAGGAGAAGCGTAGGTGGAGGTTGATTCCTCAGACGTTTGTAAATTGGTTACAGGCTTTCGCAATATTGGCTAGTGTTATTGGGGAGAAAGCTCCTGATAATTGCTCAGGCTTATTCTGCTACCTTGATGCTATCGGGGAGGCCCAGAGGACTTACGGGGGTCAGGCGTGGTTAAGATATGATGAGCAATTTCGGCAGAGAAAAGCAGTCCGACCGGAGATCAGATGGGATCAGAAAGACATTGGGTTGTGGTTGAGGGTTATGGCTCCAGTGAGTTATGGGCAGTCCTTTCACGGGGAACAACAGTAGTGGGAATCAATCAGTGGGACATGGGGGAGGTAGTCAGGGGGCGCAAAACATTAAAAAGGAAGCGGGAACTTGCTGGCAATTTAATGATGGCCAATGCAAGTACGGGAACTCCTGTAAATTCAAGCATGTGTGCTCCCATTGTAATGGAAGTTCACATCGAGCATCAAAATGCTTTAAGAGAGGAAAAGGAAAGCCGTCGGTGGTTACCGGTCAAGGGGGTTACTCCGGTGAGGGTTCACGCTATGGCCCCCTTTCTAAATAGGTATCCGGATCAGTTGAAGGCTAAAGTTATTGAGGATGGGTTTTTGGATGGTTTTAGAATACCAGCTCCTGATCATGTAGTCCCTTTTTCGGTTAAAAATTTAATGTCGGCTCACCGTTATCCAGAGGTGGTTAAGACGAAGTTAGCTAAAGAGGTTGAATTGGGCAGGATGGCGGGACCGTTTCAGGAATTGCCTAGCAACAAGGTGATTATTTCACCGTTAGGAGTTGTGCCCAAGAAAGAGGTGAATAAGTTTCGCTTGATTCAGCATTTGTCATACCCTAAAGGGCTTTCAGTGAATGATGGAATTGCGCAGGAGTTGTGTTCGGTCCAATATACATCTTTTGATGCGGCAGCACAATGGGTAAGGAGGTATGGGCCAGGCTCGTTGCTAGTTAAGACTGATATTGAGTCTGCTTTTAGGTTGTTGCCTGTTCACCCGGATAGCATCCCGTTGTTGGGATGTTTTTGGGAAGGGGAGTATTATGTTGATAGATGTTTGCCAATGGGTTGTTCAATTTCGTGTTCTTTGTTTGAAACTTTCAGTAGTTTTTTAGAATGGGTAGTGAAGGACCTGGCTTCTGTGAAGTCGGTCATTCATTATTTGGACGACTTCTTGTTTATAGGTCCCCCGCAATCATTGTTGTGTAGGAATTTGTTAGGTACTATGGAGTGGGTGGCAGAGCATTTTGGCGTACCTTTGGCAGTAGAAAAGACGGAAGGCCCTTGCACAACCCTAAGTTTCCTGGACATTGTAATTGATACTGAAAGGATGGAGTGTCGGTTACCAGATGATAAATTGATTTTGCTTAAACAGGAGGGCGATAGGATCCGGAGATTGCGCAAGGTGACACTGAAGGAGTTACAGTCACTGTTAGGGCGTTTGAATTTTGCGGGCAGGATTATGCCAATGGGCACAATATTTTGTCGCAGGTTGGCTGGAGCGACAGCAGGAGTGCGGGCTCCGCATCATTTTATTCGCTTAAATAAAGAACACAAGGAGGATCTGAAAGTTTGGAAGTTGTTTCTGCAAAATTATAACGGAAGATCGTTAATACAGGAGGAGTTTTTGAACAGTTATGATTGTGAGATATTTACGGATGCTGCAGAAAGTGCTGGTTATGGGGCATACTGGAAAGGACGGTGGAGTGTAGGTGAGTGGCCGAATATGTGGAAAGAGAGGGGTCTTACGAGGAACTTGGCATTTTTGGAGTTGTTTCCTATTGTTGTGGCGGTGAATATTTGGGGGGAGTGTTTTGCCAACAGGAGAATTCGGTTTCACTGCGATAACATGGGAGTGGTATCGGTCATCAACAGTTTGTTGGCCTCGTCGCCGCCTGTGATTAGGTTGCTGAGGGAACTTGTACTTTGTTGTCTTAAGTTGAACGCTTGGATTACAGCAGTCCATGTGCCAGGTGTAAAAAATTCCATAGCAGATGCCTTGTCTCGTTTTCAGTGGGATCGTTTTCGGGCACTAGCACCAGAGGCAGAGGACGTGGGTCAAGAATGCCCTTCGCGGTTGTGGCAGATGGTTATGGAGGAGCGGGACGGTTAATACAAGAGTCTATCACAAGGCAGACCTGGGCATCATACGAGGCATCGTGGCGAGTATGGCAAAGTTGGATTCGGGAGTGGGGTGGAGTGGAGAGTGAGGTAGATAGAGAGACGGCTGTGTTGTTTCTGCTGGGAAGGGCGGCGGAGAGCGGATGGTCGGTTTAAAAAGTTGGCAAGTTTGTGGCAGGATTAGCATTTGGTTTTAAATTGCTGGGTACGAAGGATGTTACGAAGGCCTTTTTGGTGAAGCAAGCTTTGAAGGGCTTTAGGAGAGGAGGTAAAGTGTTGGATAAACGTAGGCCGGTAACCTTTAGTATCTTGGAACGTTTGGGTTTGGTAATGGATAGAATTTGTTGTTCATTTTTTGAGGCCACATTGTTTAGATTGGCTTTTGCATTGGCATTTTTTGGTGCACTAAGGGTAGGTGAATTGGTGGCACCAAGCAGGAATAAGGTTGGGGGTTTGTTTGCTGAGGATATGAGCGGTCGAGATGGGGGCATTGAATTTTGGATAAGACGGGGGAAGACAGATCAATTGGGCAGAGGAAAACGTGTGGTCTTAGGTGAGGTTAAGGGATCTTTGGTTTGTCCTAGGACATGTTTAATGGCTTACTGGCAGGTTTGGTCAGGGAGGAAGGGCCCATTATTGTGTCATGAAAATGGTGAATTTCTATCGCATTTCCAGTTTATAGCAGTGTTTACGAAGGGTATTGCTGAGTTGGGCCTTAGCCCTGAGGTATATGGGTCACATTCCTTCAGAATTGGCGCGTCGTCGGAAGCGGATGGTTTGGGGTTAGGCAAGGAAGTGATAAAACGCATTGGGAGATGGAGTTCCGATCGATACCTGCCTTATGTAAGGAATTAGGCATTCGGTCTAATGTAATTATCTTTTGGATTTAAATATTTTTGGTTGTCTTGTTGCAGGTGGAGTCCCGTTGTTAGTGTGGATTATGGGGCACTCTTTTGTCCACTGGGGGGCGCTGCGGGCGGACGCGAGGCCCGACGGTAGGCAATTGGGCTTCAGCCGAGAGCAAGCCGTGGTTCGGTGGTTGGGTTTCCGAGGGATGGTGTGGAGAAGAGTACTGCCAGAGTTCCATAAAGCAGCTCGTTTGGATCGGGCACCGGATATTTTAGTGCTGCACATGGGAGGGAATGATTTGGGGGCTCGACCGGTCAGGGAATTGATGAGAGACATTAAAATTGATCTTTTAAGGCTATGGACATCGTTTCCTGAGATGTTGACTGTTTGGTCTGAGGTGGTGCCCAGAAAAACATGGATGGAGGCCAGATCATTGAAGGGAATTAATAGGGCACGAATAAAGTTGAACAGAGCCATATCAGCTTTTGTTAACAGGAATGGGGGAGTAAGCGTACGGCATCTTGAAGCGGGAGTTGGAGAATTTTGGGCAAAGGATGGCGTGCATTTGAATGATATAGGCATCGATTTATGGGTACTGGCCATACAGGGGGGGATTGAAAGGGATTTGGTGGTGTTGGGGCGCTCACGAGCCTGAGGTGGTCAGGGCTGTTCGTTTGTGGTGGGGGGGGGGGGTTCGGGTTCTTGGAGTTGGCACGGAAGTGTCGGTAAAAAAGGAGATTATCAAGTTACTGGCATTGGCTTGATTAAGTGGGGTGATCTGGCATTTTAGTTTTGGGGGCTCTGGATGGGGTTTTACCCTGGGAGCTTTTGGTGCCCTTGAGCTGGTGTGGTACGGCTGAGGGTAACATGGTGGTTCAAGTACTGTTTGCTTTATGCCAGATCAATTTTTTTAACTCCAAGAACCCTTACCCTTATTATTATAATGTTTATATGTTTAATATTGTTGTTTCTTAATAAAACGGCCGCTGTGGCCAAATTTATCCAAAGAGAAAATTACAGGTGCAGTGTTTTATTTGGCATGGGTGAAAAGGGGAGGGGGAATGTGAACAATGGAACCCGGGTTGGCCGTACACGGTCAGGAGGTGGAAAGATGGTGCCAGCCTCTGGTAGAAGACTGAAAAAAGGTATCAACAAATACATGTTGAAACCATTGTTAGACTTGGAATAGGTTGATTCTGAATGTTTCCTGTTAATTGATGGTGATGAACACAGACACTCATTGTCTCCTTATTAGTGTTGAGCGAGCACTAAAATGCTCGGGTGCTCGAAGCTCGGGCCGAGCTCGCCATGATACTCGGGTGCTCGACCCGAGCAACGAGCCCAATGTTAGTCTATGGGAGACCCGAGCATTTTTGCCCCGGCAGTCTGTTGAAAGCCTAAAAGGTGCCCAAAACGATAGTGACAGTGCTCAAATGACATGGGGACAGCATGGGCATCACCCCAGGAAGCATTTCTGACCCCCAGGTCACTGCTGTCAACAACGTTGTCAGAGGTATTAAGCCACTTTTACGGGCTCACAATAAAGCGTTCAAAAACGAAACTGAAACGGTTTTCCTGTGACTGAACACATCCTTTCCAGGGTAAAGACTTGTGTATAAGGTAAAATAAATAACCAAAAACAAAAATACCTCATACACCCGCGGCTCTGCTCCATAAACGCGTGGCTCCGCTCCGCACACCTCGTACACGCGCGTCTCCGCTCCGTACACCTCGTACACGCGCTGCTCCGCTCCGTACACCTCGTACACGCGCGGCTCCGCTCCGTACACCTCGTACACGCGCTGCTCCGCACACCTCGTACACGCGCGCCTCCGCTCCGCACACATCGTACCCGCGCGTCTCCGCTCCGCACACCTTGTTCACGCGCGTCTCCGCTCCGCACAGCTCGTACACGTGTGTCTCCGCTCCGCACACCTCGTACACGCGTGTCTCCGCTCCGCACACCTCGTACACGTGCGTCTCCGCTCCGCACACCTCGTACACGCGCATCTCCGCTCCGCACACCTCGTACACGCGCGGCTCCGCTCCGCACACCTCGTACATGCGCGGCTCCGCTTTGCTCCGCACACCTCATACACAAGCGGCTCCGCCCTGCTCCGCACACCTCGTTCACGCGCGTCTCCGCTCCGTACACCTCGTAAACGCGCGGCTCCGCTCCGTGCACCTCGTACACGCGCGGCTCCGCTCCACTCCGTACAACTCGAACTCGCGTGGCTCCGCTCCGTACATCTTGTACACGCTCGGCTCCGCTCCGTACACCTCATACACGCACGTCTCCGCTCCGTACACCTCGTACACGCCCGACTCCGCTCCGTACACCTCGTACACGCGCGACTCCGCTCCGTACACCTCGTACACGCGCGACTCCACTCCGTACACCTCGTACACGTGCGGCTCTGCTCCGTACACCTCGTACACGTGCGGCTCCACTCTGCTCCGCACACCTCGTACACGCGCGGCTCTGCCCTGCTCCGCACACCTCGTACACGTGCGGCTCTGCCCTGCTCCGCACACCTCATACACACGCGGCTCTGCCCTGCTCCGCACACCTCGTACATGCGCGGCTCTGCTCCGTACACCTCGTACACGCGTGGCTCCGCCCTGCTCCGTACACCTCGAACTCGTGTGGCTCCGCTCCGTACATCTTGTACATGCTCGGCTCCGCTCCGAACACCTCGTACACGCGCGTCTCCGCTCAGTACACATCATACACGCGCGGCTCCGCTCCGTACACCTCGTACACGCGCGGCTCCGCTCCGTACACCTCGTACACGCGCGGCTCCGCTCCGTAGACCTCGTACACGTGCGAATCCGCTCCGTAGACCTCGTACACACGCGGGATCCTCTACGCTCCGCAAATCTCGCACACGCGTGGCTCCGCTCCGTACAACTCGTACACACGCTGCTCCGCTCCGTACACCTCGTACACGTGCGGATCCGCTCCGTACACCACGAACACACCCGGCTCCGCTCCGTACACCTCGTACAGGCACGGCTCCGCTCCATAAACCTCGTACACGCACGGATCCACTCCGCTCCGTACACCTCGTACACACGCGGCTCCGTCCTGCTCCGTACACCTCGAACTCGTGTGGCTCCGCTCCGTACATCTTGTACATGCTCGGCTCCGCTCCGAACACCTCGTACACGCGCGTCTCCGCTCAGTACACATCATACACGCGCGGCTCCGCTCCGTACACCTTGTACACGCGCGGCTCCGCTCCGTACACCTCGTACACGCGCGGCTCCGCTCCGTAGACCTCGTACACGTGCGAATCTGCTCCGTAGACCTCGTACACACGCGGGATCCTCTACGCTCCGCACATCTCGCACACGCGTGGCTCCGCTCCGTACAACTCGTACACACGCTGCTCCGCTCCGTACACCTCGTACACGTGCGGATCCGCTCCGTACACCACGAACACGCCCGGCTCCGCTCCTCTCACCTCGTACACACGTGTCTCCGCTCCGCACACCTCGTACACGTGTGTCTCCGCACCGTACACCTCGTACACGCTCGTCTCCGCTACGCACACCTCGTACACGCTCGTCTCCGCTTCGTACACCTAATACAAGCGCGGCTCCGCTCCGTACACCTCGTACACGCGTAGATCTGCTCCATACACCTCGTACACGCGCGGATCCTCTCCGTACACCTCGTACACGCGCCACTCTGCTCCACTCCGTACACCTCGTACACGTGCGGCTCTGCTCCGTACACCTCGTACAGGCGCGGCTCCGCTCCATAAACCTCGTACACGCACGGATCCACTCCGTTCCGTACACCTCGTACACACGCGGCTCCGCCCTGCTCCGTACACCTCGAACTCGTGTGGCTCCGCTCCGTACATCTTGTACATGCTCGGCTCCGCTCCGAACACCTCGTACACGCGCGTCTCCGCTCAGTACACATCATACACGCGCGGCTCCGCTCCGTACACCTCGTACACGCGCGGCTCCGCTCCGTACACCTCGTACACGCGCGGCTCCGCTCCGTACACCTCGTGCACGCGCGAATCTGCTCTGTACACCACGAACACGCGCGGCTCCGCTCCGTACACCTCGTACACGCGCGGATCCGCTCCGTACACCTCGTACACACGCAAATCCGCTCTGTACACCACGAAAACGCGCGGCTCCGCTCCGTACACCTCGTACACGCGCGAATCCGCTCCGTAGACCTCGTACACACGCGGGATCCTCTACGCTCCGCACATCTCGCACACGCGTGGCTCCGCTCTGTACAACTCGTACACACGCTGCTCCGTACACCACGAACACGCGTGGCTCCGCTCCGTACACCACGAACACGCTCGGCTCCGCTCCGTACACCTCGTACACGCGCGGCTCCGCTCCGTACACCTCGTACACGCACAAATCCGCTCTGTACACCACTAACACGCGCGACTCCGCTCCGTGCACCTCGTACACGCGCGGCTCCGCTCCGTGCACCTCGTACACGCGCGGCTCCGCTCCGTACACCTCGTACACGCGCGGCTCCGATCCGAACACCCCGTACACGCGCGGTTCCGCTCCGTACACCTCGTGTACGCGCGGCTCCATTCTGCTCTGCACACCTCGTACACGCGCGGCTCTGCTCCATACACCTCGTACATGCGCGTCTCCGCTCCGTACACCTTGTACTTGAGCGGCTCCACTCTGCTCCGCACAACTCGTACACGCTCGTCTCCGCTTCGTACACCTAATACACGCGCGGCTCCGCTCCGTACACCTCGTACACGCGTAGATCTGCTCCATACACCTCGTACACGCACGGCTCCGGTCCGTACAACTCGTACACGCGCGGATCCTCTCCGTACACCTCGTACACGCGCCACTCTGCTCCACTCCGTACACCTCGTACACGTGCGGCTCTGCTCCGTACACCTCGTACAGGCGCGGCTCCGCTCCATAAACCTCGTACACGCACGGATCCACTCCGCTCCGTACACCTCGTACACACGCGGCTCCGCTCCGTACACCTCGTACACGCGCGGTTCCGCTCCGTACACCTCGTACACGCGCGGCTCTGCTCCGTACACCTCGTGTACGCGCGGCTCCATTGTGCTCCGCACACCTCGTACACGCCCGGCTCTGCTCCGTACACCTCGTGCACGCGCGTCTCCGCTCCGTACACCTTGTACTTGCGCGACTCCGCTCTTCTCCGCTTTGTACACCTCATACACGCACGGCTCCGTTCCGTACACCTCGTACACGCGTAGATCTGCTCCGTACACCTCCTACACGCACAGCTCCGCTCCGCACACCTCGTACACGCGCGTCTCCGCTTCGCACACCTCGTACACGCGCTTCTGCGCTCCGCACACCTCGTACACGCGCGTCTCCGCTCCGCACACCTCGTACACGCGCGTCTCCGCTCCGCAAACCTCGTACACGCGTGTCTCTGCTCCGCACACCTCGTACACGCGTGGCTCCGCTCCGTACACCTCGAATTCGCGCGGCTCCGTTCCATACATCTTGCACACGCTCGGCTCCGCTCTGCTCCGCACACCTCGTACACGCACGGCTCCGCTCCGCACACCTCGTACACGCGCGTCTCCGCTCCGCACACCTCGTACACGCGCGTCTCCGCTCCGCACACCTCGTACACGCGCGTCTCCGCTCCGCACACCTCGTATACACGCGTCTCCGCTCCACACACCTCGTATATGCGCGTCTCCGCTCCGCACACCTCGTACACGCGCGTCTCCGCTCCGCACACCTCGTACACGCGCGTCTCCGCTCCGCACACCTCGTACATGCGCATCTCCGCTCCGCACACCTCGTACACGCACGTCAACGCTCCGCACACCTCGTACACGCGCGGCTCCGCTCCGTACACCTCGAACTCGTGCGGCCCCGCTCCGTACATCTTGTACACGCTCGGCTCCGCTCTGCTCCGCACACCTCGTACACGTGTGGCTCCGCTCCGTACACCTCGTACACGCGCGGCTCCGCTCCGTACACCTCCTACATGCGCGGCTCCGCTCTGCTCTGCACACCTCATACACGCGCGGCTCTGCCCTGCTCCGCACACCTCGTACACGCGTGTCTCCGCTCCGTACACTTCATAAACGCGCGGCTCCGCTCCACTCCGTACACCTCAAACTCGCGTGGCTCCGCTCCGTACATCTTGTACACGCTCGGCTCCGCTCCGTACACCTCGTACACGCACGTCTCCGCTCCGTACACCTCGTACATGTGCGGCTCTGCCCTGCTCCGCACACCTCGTACATGCGCGGCTCTGCCCTGCTCCGCACACCTCGTACACGCGCGGCTCTGCTCCGTACACCTCGTACACGCTCGACTCCGTTCCGTACACCTCGTATACGCGCGGCTCCGCTCCATACACCTCGTGTATGCGCGGCTCCATTCTGATCCGCACACCTCGTACATGCGTGGCTCCGCACACCTCATACACACGCGGCTCCGCTCCGTACACCTCGTACACGCGCGGCTCCGCTCCGTACACCTCGTACACGCTCGGCTCCGCACCTTACACCTCGTACACGCGCGGCTCCGCTCCGTACACCTCGTACACGCGCGGCTCCGCTCCGTACACCTCGTACACGCGCGGCTCCGCTCTGCTCTGCACACCTCATACACGCGCGGCTCTTCCCTGCTCCGCACACCTCGTACACGCGTGTCTCCGCTCCGTACACTTCATAAACGCGCGGCTCCGCTCCACTCCGTACACCTCAAACTCGCGTGGCTCCGCTCCGTACATCTTGTACACGCTCGGCTCCGCTCCGTACACCTCGTACACGCACGTCTCCGCTCCGTACACCTCGTACATGTGCGGCTCTGCCCTGCTCCGCACACCTCGTACATGCGCGGCTCTGCCCTGCTCCGCACACCTCGTACACGCGCGGCTCTGCTCCGTACACCTCGTACACGCTCGACTCCGTTCCGTACACCTCGTATACGCGCGGCTCCGCTCCATACACCTCGTGTATGCGCGGCTCCATTCTGATCCGCACACCTCGTACATGCGTGGCTCCGCACACCTCATACACACGCGGCTCCGCTCCGTACACCTCGTACACGCGCGGCTCCGCTCCGTACACCTCGTACACGCTCGGCTCCGCACCTTACACCTCGTACACGCGCGGCTCCGCTCCGTACACCTCGTACACGCGCGGCTCCGCTCCGTACACCTCGTACACGCGCGGCTCCACTCCGTACACCTCGTACACGCGCGGCTTCGCTCCGTACACCTCGTAAACACGCTGCTCCGCTCCCTATATCGCGTACACTCGCGCATCCGCTCCGTACACCACGAACACGTGCGGCTCCGCACATCTCGTACACGCATGTCTTTGCTCCGCACACCTCGTACACGCATGTCTCCCCTCCGTATACCTCGTACACGCTCGGCTCCGCTCCGTACACCTCGTACACGCGCGTCTCCGCTCCGTACACCTCGCATAAGCGTGGCTCCGCACTGCTCCGCACACCTCGTACACGCGCGGATCCGCTCTGTACACCACGAACATGCGCGGCTCCACTTCGTACACGCGCGAATATGCTCCGTACACCTCGTACACACGTGGGATCCACTCCGCTCCATACATCTCGTACACGCGCAACTTCGCTTCGTACACCTCGTACACACGCTGCTCCGCTCCGTATACCTCGCACACGCGCGGATCCGCTCCGTACACCACGAACACGTGAGGCTCCGCTCACCTCGTACACGCATGTCTCCGCTCCGCACACCTCGTACACTCGTGTCTCCGCTCCGTACACGCTCGGCTCCGCTCCGTACACCTCGTACACGCGCGTCTCCGCTCCGTACACCTCGTATACGCGCGGCTCCGCTCCGTACACCTCGTGTACGCGTGGCTCCATTCTGCTCCGCACACTTCGTACACGCGCTGCTCCGCTCCGTACACCTCGTACACACTCTGCTCCGTACACCTCGTACACACGCAGATTCGCTCCGTACACCTCGTGCACGCACGGCTCCGCTCCGTACACCTCGTACACGTGCCGCTCTGCTCCACTCCGTACACCTCGTACATGCGCGGCTCTGCTCCACTCCGTACACATCGTACACGCGCGGCTCTGCTACGTTCACCTCGTACACGCTCTGCTCCACTCCGCACACCTCGTACATGCGCGGCTCCGTTCCGTACACCTCGTACACGTGCGGCTCCGCTCCGTACACCTCGTACACGTGCGGCTCCGCTCTGTACACCTCGTACACACGTGGCTCCGCTCCGTACACCTCGTACACACGCGGCTCTGCTCCGTACACGCACGGATCCACTCCGCTCCGTACACGTCGTACATGCACGGCTCCGCGCCGTACACCTCGAACACGCGCGGCTCCGCTCCGTACATCTCGTACACGCTCGGCTCTGCTCTGTACACCTCGTACACGCGCTTCTCTGCTCCGTACACCTCATACATGCACGGCTCCGCTCTGTACACCTCGTACACGCGCAGATCCGCTCCGTACACCTCGTACACGCACGGCTCCGCTCTGTACACCTCGTACACGTGCCGCTCTGCTCCGTACACCTCGTACACGCTCTGCTCCACTCCATACACCTCGTACACGCGCGGCTCCGTTCCGTACACCTCGTACACGCGCGGATCCGCTCCGTAAACCTCGTACACGTGCGGCTCCGCTCTGTACACCTCGTACACGTGCGGCTCCGCTCCGCATACCTCGTACACGCGTGGCTCCGCTCCGTACACCTCGTACACACGCGGCTCTGCTCCGTACACGCACGGATCCACTCCGCTCTGTACACCTCGTACATGCGCGGCTCCGCGCCATACACCTCGAACATGCGCGGCTCCGCTCCGTACATCTCGTACACGCTCGGCTCTGCTCCGTACACCTCATGCACGCACAGCTCCGCTCCGTACACCTCGTACACGCCCGGCTCCTCACCGCACACCTCGTACACGCGTGGCTCCGCTCCGTACACCTCGTACACGCGCGTCTCCGCTCCGTACACCTCGCATAAGCGTGGCTCCGCACTGCTCCGCACACCTCGTACACGCGCGGATCCGCTCTGTACACCACGAACATGCGCGGCTCCACTCCGCACACCTCGTACACGCGCGAATACGCTCCGTACACCTCGTACACACGTGGGATCCACTCCGCTCCATACATCTCGTACACGCGCAACTTCGCTTCGTACACCTCGTACACACGCTGCTCCGCTCCGTATACCTCGTACACGCGCGGATCCGCTCCGTACACCACGAACACGTGAGGCTCCGCTCACCTCGTACACGCATGTCTCCGCTCCGCACACCACGTACACTCGTGTCTCCGCTCCGTACACGCTCGGCTCCGCTCCGTACACCTCGTACACGCGCGTCTCCGCTCCGTACACCTCGTATACGCGCGGCTCCGCTCCGTACACCTCGTGTACGCGTGGCTCCATTCTGCTCCGCACACTTCGTACACGCGCTGCTCCGCTCCGTACACCTCGTACACACTCTGCTCCGTACACCTCGTACACACGCAGATTCGCTCCGTACACCTCGTGCACGCACGGCTCCGCTCCGTACACCTCGTACACGTGCCGCTCTGCTCCACTCCGTACACCTCGTACATGCGCGGCTCTGCTCCACTCCGTACACGTCGTACACGCGCGGCTCTGCTACGTTCACCTCGTACACGCTCTGCTCCACTCCGCACACCTCGTACATGCGCGGCTCCGTTCCGTACACCTCGTACACGCGCGGATCCGCTCCGTACACCTCGTACACGTGCGGCTCCGCTCTGTACACCTCGTACACACGTGGCTCCGCTCCGTACACCTCGTACACACGCGGCTCTGCTCCGTACACGCACGGATCCACTCCGCTCCGTACACGTCGTACATGCACGGCTCCGCGCCGCACACCTCGAACATGCGCGGCTCCGCTCCGTACATCTCGTACACGCTCGGCTCTGCTCTGTACACCTCGTACACGCGCTTCTCTGCTCCGTACACCTCATACACGCACGGCTCCGCTCTGTACACCTCGTACACGCGCAGATCCGCTCCGTACACCTCGTACACGCACGACTCCGCTCTGTACACCTCGTACACGTGCCGCTCTGCTCCGTACACCTCGTACACGCTCTGCTCCACTCCATACACCTCGTACACGCGCGGCTCCGTTCCGTACACCTCGTACACGCGCGGATCCGCTCCGTACACCTCGTACACGTGCGGCTCCGCTCTGTACACCTCGTACACGTGCGGCTCCGCTCCGCATACCTCGTACACGCGTGGCTCCGCTCCGTACACCTCGTACACACGCGGCTCTGCTCCGTACACGCACGGATCCACTCCGCTCTGTACACCTCGTACATGCGCGGCTCCGCGCCATACACCTCGAACATGCGCGGCTCCGCTCCGTACATCTCGTACACGCTCGGCTCTGCTCCGTACACCTCATGCACGCACAGCTCCGCTCCGTACACCTCGTACACGCCCGGCTCCTCACCGCACACCTCGTACACGCGTGGCTCCGCTCCGTACACCTCGTACACATGCAGCTCTGCTCCGTACACCTTGTACACGCGCGGCTCTGCTCCGCACACCTCGTACACGCGCGGCTCTGCTCTGCTCCGCACACCTCGTACACGTGCGGCTCCGCTCCGTACACCTCATACACGCGCGGCTCCGCTTCGTACACCTCGTGCACTCGCGGCTCTGCTCTGCTCCGCACACCTCGTACACGCGCGGCTCCGCTCCGTACACCTCGTACACGCAGCTCCGCTCCGCACACTCGTACACATGCGGCTCCGCTCCGTACACCTCGTACACATGCGGCTCCGCTCCGTACACCTCGTCCACGCGCGGCTCCGCTCCGTACACCTCGTACACGCGCGGATCCGCTCCGTACATCTCATACACGCGCGGCTCAACTTATTTAGCTCTGTATGGCGGTATTATCTGGGCGGTGTGTTATTTAGCTCTGTATGGTGGTATTACCTGGGCGGTGTGTTATTTAGCACTGTATGGCGGTATTATCCGGGCGGTGTGTTATTTAGCATTGTATGGCGGTATTATCTGGGCGGTGTGCTATTTAGCTCTGTATGGCGGTATTATCCGGGCGGTGTGTTATTTAGCACTGTATGGCGGTATTATCCGGGCGGTGTGTTATTTAGCATTGTATGGCGGTATTATCTGGGCGGTGTGCTATTTAGCTCTATATGGCAGTATTATCTGGGCGGTGTGTTATTTAGCACTATATGGCGGTATTATCCGGGCGGTGTGTTGGGGTACTCTGCCTCCCTCCCCTTATGTGCTGCTGACCTCGCTCTGCGTGTCCTCCTGCCATGTTGGGTCAGTTACTAGATCATCCACCACCTCCTCCTCTTCCACTTCCGCACCACGGTCCTCCTCCTCACTTCGTGGCAATTGTGTCTCATCATCGTCCACCTCTTGTGACAAATTACCAGCGTCGCCTTCCTGTGGCCGTGGCTGTTCAAATATTTGGCCATGGGATCTCCTCTTCCACCACTTCAAGCGGAGCAGGCGAGGGGTCCAAATATGGGAATGGACCAGTGAACAGCTCTTCAGAGTGTCCAACTGTGGGATCAGTTGCTGTCTGATGACACTCGGCATGGTGGGAGAAGGGAGCATCAGGGTGAGGAGGAGTATGCGACTCATGGCTACTAAGATTTGACCGTGTGGAAGAAAGACCGGAGGTGGTGGTGCCCAGGTAACTGGAAGTATTATCTGCTATCCAATTAATAACCTGTTCACACTTATCAGTTCGCAATACTGGTGTTGTTCTGTGCTTCCCTAGTAATTCGGTCAAGAAGTGGGAGCGAGAAGATGTGGCTGTTGGTTGTGGCACATTTTCACCTTGGCCACGGCCCTGTCCTCTGCACGCACCATCACCAGAACGTCCAGTTCCACGTCCCTTGCCACACGCCTTGCCCATTGTAAAGGAAGTACTATAGCTTACACTCGCACTATCAATAGAAAAAGGGTAATAAAAAGTAGATTAGAACCGTGGAAGAGGAAAACCACAGTTCTATTTCTCTGGCCTACACCCGACTCTTTTAAACTATCTGAACAATCAAGGAGAAACTATTACTGTTTTTCTTTACGGAAAAAATACCAAAAGCTGAATAATAGAGACTTTTTACCGTGGAATGGCAAAACCACAGTTATTGTTTACTGGGGTATACTGTTTTTTTTAAGGTAAAAATGGCCCAAAAGTGGATAATAAAGAGGTTTGAATCGTGGAACTGCAAAACCACAGTTCTATTTCTCTGGCCTACACCAGAATATTTTCAACAAATATATTTGTGTCTGAACAATCAGGGAGACACTACTACATCTTTTTTTTACGGCAAAAAATGCCAAAAGCAGGATAATAGAGATTTTTTACCGTGGAACAGCAAAACCACAGTTATAATTTACTGGTGTATACCAGACTCTTTTAAACAGATATATTGGTGTCTGAACAATCAGGAGACACTATTACTGTTTTTCTTTATGGAAAAAATACCAAAAGCTGGATAATAGAGATTTTTTACTGTGGAACTGCAAAACCACAGTTCTATTTCTCGGGCCTACACCAGACTATTTTAAACAGATATATTGGTGTCTGAACAATCAGGAGATACTATTACTGTTTTTCTTTACGGAAAAAATACCAAAAGCTTGGATAATAGAGATTTTTTACCGTGGGACAGCAAAACCACAGTTATAATTTACAGGTGTATAACCAGACTCTTTTAAACAGATATATTTGTGTCTGAACAATCAGGAGACACTATTACTGTTTTTCTTTACGGCAAAAGATGCCAAAAGCAGGATAATACAGAGATTTGACCCGTGGAACTGCAAAACCACAGTTCCATTTCTCGGGCCTACACCAAACTATTTTCAACAGATATATTTGTGTCTGAACAATCAGGAGACTCTATTACTGTTTGTCTTTATGGCAAAAAATGCCAAAAGCAGGATAATAGAGATTTTTCACCATGGAAGGGCAAAACCACAGTTATAATTTACTGGTGTATAGCAGACTCTTTTAAACAGATATATTGGTGTCTGAACAATCAGGAGACACTATTACTGTTTTTCTTTACAGAAAAAATACCAAAAGCTGGATAATAGAGATTTTTTACCGTGGAACGGCAAAACCACACTTCTATTTCTCGGGCCTACACCAGACTATTTTCAACAAATATATTTGTGTCTGAACAATCAGGGAGACACTATTACTGTTTTTTTTTACGGCAAAAGATGCCAAAAGCAGGATAATAGAGATTTTTTACAGAGGAACGGCAAAACCACAGTTATAATTTACTGGTGTATACCAGACTTTTTAAAATAGATATATTTGGCGCTGAACAGTGAGCGACACACTCAAACTGTTTTTTTTTAGGTAAAAATGGCCCAAAAGTGGATAATACAGAGGTTTGAACCGTGGAACTGCAAAACCACACTTCTATTTCTCTGGCCTACACCAGACTCTTTTAAAAAAATATATTTGTGTCTGAACTGTCACAGACACACTTCTTTTTTTTTCTTTTTTTTTTGGGGGGGGGGGCACCAAAAGGTTAATAAGATGGGTATTTGTACATTGTGAAGGAGGAAAAAAAAAAAAGAGGATTTAGATGAAAAAAAGGATTTTTCCTGGTCCCCGAGACCTGGAGCTAAGTCCAGCAATTTCAGCAACAGGAGCACACAGGACTGTAATGCAGCGTTTGCTGGTATAACCACTGCGTCTCCTATACAGCCTGCCTGCCTGATATCTGGGATGGATATTAGTCCTGAGAAGGACTGTTTGTTTGATCTGGCAGCCTTTACAGACCCTACACTAACTATTTCGCAGTATATATCTCTCCCTAAATCAGCAGCGCTGTCCCTACACTGTCTGATCCCAGCCGTCTGTGTCCTAGATGGCGGCGCCCGATTTTAAATACTCGAGGTGACGCTGTGCGGCCAGCCAATCATTGTAATGCCCACAACCAACATGGCTGCGGCATTACAGTGACTGGCTGGCAATCATGTTCATTGGCTCTGTAAAGAGCGCCAAACGTGCAGGGCGGAGACACAAGCTCCCGCCCGAGTTACCCAGAAATGCTCGGTGCTCGCCGAACATCCCGAGTAGCTTGATGCTCGGGCGAGTACCTGTAAGGTGACCCAGTGAGGTAGTCGTGGGCGAGCTGTAGCCCCCTCTCGCTATGGCACCCTACAGACAATACGTGTCCTCCCTCTGAAGTGTGGCTGTGTATGTAGTGCTCTTCACTTACTTCAAGCCATCCGATCGCGGCTGTCTCCAGGCAATTTTCTTCTGGGACCAGGGCAGCAATAATTTCAGAGGACACGAGGTTCTTAACCAGAACTTGGACTTTACTTGGGGAAGAGGAATATATACAATATTTACAGTCAGATATAATGGATAAGGCCCGACAGGCAATCATCTCTCTCACAGGCGCTGTTAACTGCTTCAGCCCTGGTTCCCTCTTTAAGCGGAGCATCTCTGTGGCTATAATCCCTGGCCAAGAGACTCCTCTGTATTGACAGTGACCTGGATCTGATATCTCTCCCCCACGTCTTAGCCTGGAGTCCTATTTAGCTTCCTCTGCTTCCTGCAGACTAGAAGTGCCCCGTGTCCTCATTACGCTTTGATGAGTTTCTCCAGCGGGCTGACAGGACTCGTGCTCTTGTGTGGGGAGACTTGCACACTGGAATCCCACTGTCTGAGGGTACGGAGCTCCCGTCTACCCTAGCAGCCACTATAATCAGGCTGTCTGAACAACTTGCGGTCTCAACTCGTACTGAAGAATCACTTCCTGATTCTGGAAACTAAACAGAGACTTTCCTAATATGCCCACCCTCAGTGAGCTGTCATCACAGAACTTTAACCCATCACTGTCTATAACTTTGCTGGCAGACTCAACCTGACATCTGCACCCAGAACAGTGGCATCTTGTGGCTGTTTTCAGGTACTACAGCCCAGAAGGAATTATACCAGGAACAAGCTTTATATCTCTCTAGGCTTGATAAGGGCACTAAGTTCCCCCTCTACTCTACTAACTGGACCACTAAAGCTAACCCCCTTAGCTTGGTCTACCACAGAGAGGGAGGTCTGACTTCAGGGACACTTCCTTTAACTATCTCAGTACCAAGGGAAGGCTACGCCCTTCCCCACTATTACATTCCCCAACACTTTAATGTTGGTCGTCCCTGACCACACTAAGCAATAAACATCAATCAACAGCTATAAAATTATGTTGCATAACTAAATTTTACTAAAACATTTTTAGTAAACGACTGGTCCTGAGGTCATCTTCTTGGATGGAAGACCGGCCCCTCTCGGTTAAGGGCCCTGGAACAGCAATTCAGGACAGTCCATTATCAACTTTTTCAGAGGCACCGGTCCTTCTTGGTAAGGACCGTGGAAACGAAGTGTCCACAGTTTTAAGTCAGGTCAACACCTCAATAGCCCCCAATCCCCTCCTGGGGCTACATTCTGAGGCACACAGTCACAGGAAACACCCTGTGAGTCTCTTTCTTCTTGGCCCTAGCGGGGGTCACCGGTTCTTCCCGCTAGGCCGCAAGTCTTTTTGATTTGGAGGATATCCATCCTCAAGGTGTGCCTCAGCATTTTAAATTCCAGCAGAAAAGGGTGCAACAAGCGCAACAAAAAGAAAACAAAAGTAAAAACAAAAAGAGCAGCTCTCCTGGGCACGCAACTTTTGGGTGCTGCTTAAGGCCTTCCTGGCCTGGGAGGTAGGGGAACAGTCCTCCATTTTTTTTTTTTTTTTTTAACTTAATTCAACATGGGGCACTCCGCCCCCATTGGGAAAAAGTCCCAGGAACAGGACCACATTCCGGTGAGTCCTAGTAGGAGAAGAGGTGAAAGGTCAACGGACCTTTTAGCCTACTCACTTCTTCCGGGCCTCCCGTCGCTCCTTCATGAAGGCGGCCCATGCTGCAGACGAAGGTGGCTTCCTCCATTTCCACGGCTTATCGGGGTATCAGCTAGGCCAGGGGTCCTCGTCCGAGGACGTAGCACTGCCACAGTCGACCTGGGTAGGGCCGTAGCTGGTAACAGAAAAATGATGGACCTCCTGACTGGCACCAGCCTGAGTCTCTCTGGCAGTCCCTTGCTCAACGGCCTCAGCCCCTCCTGGGTGTTGTGGTGCCGACCACTTCTCTGACACCTCACTAAGGAAATCAGCTTCCTTGTCGCTTGGGACATCCTCCTCCTCGTCGCTCACAATATCTCCCCACTGCCGCCTCCTAGGCTCCTCTGTTGGCGGAGTACTGGCCTTAGGTGGGGACAGAAAGCCTTTAGGGGCTTCCCTAGCCCAGCGCTGCTTAGCCTCCCTTTTGGCCCTCCTCCTGAAGACCTCCTCGTCCTTTTCCAGGACATCTTCCCACTTGTACGGTCGGGTGAGCGCAGCCGCGTACCACCCCCTGGAACATTCACACTTGACGAAGTGGACAATGTCCCCCACACGTAGGTTGTGGAGACGGTCGGGCAGGTAGTCACGCTTGATGACCTCACAGGTGACAAATACCTCGTCCCCGGTCCACTCTTCCTCCAGGAACCCATACCCCTCACGGATGTGGAACTCGAGGACTCGCCCCCGAGTCTGGGACGCCTCCACCGACTCTCTCCGCGCCGCGTTGGACCCTTCCAGCCAGCCTCTGAGGAAAGTGTCGGTCCATCGCCGCTGCTCTCGTGGCATCATCGGGGGGTTGCGGGTAGTCCACTTCAGACTCCAGAGCTCGGCGTAACGATTCGCCGAGGGGGTGTTGATGGCCTCCACTGCCAGCTGCCAAAAATTCTCTTGTGGGGCCCTCTTCCTGGGAGGCCTCGCCTCCCCCTCCGCACCACCCCCTGTCGCCATGGAAGCTGTCGCGGCAGGCGCCGCAGGCGAAACCGGCCGCTGGGGTATAGGCTGCTCACCTCCGTCAGGCTCCGCTGCAGCTGGTGCTCCGGCCCCACCAGAATGTTCTCCACCCTCGGCCGAGGGGGACGGGTCTCCCGGCATCCGGCTCCAGCACCACACGCGGAACTCATGGATAAGCAGGCCCAGCTCCGGTTCGGGCCTAGTGGACCACTGGACAGCCACTGGGGGTAAAAACTCACGGGCGGCATCCGCGAGTGAGCTACTCTCGCCTGCAGCCCCTGGGGTACTTAGCTTCAGCATCTCTTCCTCAGCGCGCACTCCGGACAGGTCGTCCGATCCTCCGTTTGCCATTCTCTCGGAGCGTCCACCTCAGCATCGCCTTCCTCTCACGTGCCAGGCAGAAAATCGCGCCGGTCGCTTACTGGTGACCCGCGTCCTGCGCGTCCAACTCCGCCTCTTCCTGGCCCGGCCTTCTGACGCGACTGCCGCGTCACTCGTCACTCTCGGCCGCTCCGCCTTCAGCCGCGCCCCCTCTCTGCGCGCGCTGATACTCCCCGGGCCGGGCTTCACTTTACGCCGCGCCCTCTTCCTCTCTGGACGTCCCATCCTGGGACGCATCTTCACCGCTGGGCCCATCCTTCTTTGGGCCGGAACTCGTAGGGGCTGGACATCTTTTCGCGCTCTCCAGCGCCGTCCACTCCCACGATAGGCGGTTCTTCTCCCAGACTTTACCGCCGTCATCACCATCTTGGAATCCATTCTTCGGGCCGCCATCTTGGGCCGCATGCCTTCCAACACTTTCTCCTCAGTGTTCTGTGTCGGCTCTTCCCCGCTTTCTTCATGCGAGGAGCTCGCATCCTGCCGACTACGCCAAATATAAGGTGACCCATCGAGGTAGTCGTGGGCGAGCTGTAGCCCCGTCTCGCTATGGCACCCTACAGACAATACGTGTCCTCCCTCTGAAGTGTGGCTGTGTATGTAGTGCTCTTCACTTACTTCAAGCCATCCGATCGCGGCTGTCTCCAGGCAATTTTCTTCTCGGACCAGGGCAGCAATAATTTCAGAGGACACGAGGTTCTTAACCAGAACTTGGACTTTACTTGGGGAAGAGGAATATATACAATATTTACAGTCAGATATAATGGATATGGCCCGACAGGCAATCATCTCTCTCACAGGCGCTGTTAAATGCTTCAGCCCTGGTTCCCTCTTTAAGCGGAGCATCTCTGTGGCTATAATCCCTGGCCAAGAGACTCCTCTGTATTGACAGTGACCTGGATCCGATATCTCTCCCCCACGTCTTAGCCTGGAGTCCTATTTAGCTTCCTCTGCTTCCTGCAGACTAGAAGTGCCCCGTGTCCTCACTACGCTTTGATGAGTTTCTCCGGTGGGCTGACAGGACTCGTGCTCTTGTGTGGGGAGACTTGAACACTGGGATCCCACTGTCTGAGGGTACGGAGCTCCCGTCTACCCTAGCAGCCACTATAATCAGGCTGTCTGAACAACTTGCGGTCTCAACTCGTACTGAAGAATCACTTCCTGATTCTGGAAACTAAACAGAGACTTTCCTAATATGCCCACCCTCAGTGAGCTGTCATCACAGAACTTTAACCCATCACTGTCTATAACTTTGCTGGCAGACTCAACCTGACATCTGCACCCAGAACAGTGGCATCTTGTGGCTGTTTTCAGGTACTACAGCCCAGAAGGAATTATACCAGGAACAAGCTTTATATCTCTCTAGGCTTGATAAGGGCACGAAGTTCCCCCTCTACTCTACTAACTGGACCACTAAAGCTAACCCCCTTAGCTTGGTCTACCACAGAGAGGGAGGTCTGACCTCAGGGACATTTCCTTTAACTATCTCAGTACCAAGGGAAGGCTACGCCCTTCCCCACTATCACATACCGAGTAGTGTCGAGCATGCTCGCTCAACACTGCTCCTTATCTGTGGAGAAAAAAAGGAAAAATATATAAAATAATTAATTTATCAGACAATAAGAAACTAAATGAGAAACTAAATATTTCCAAGAATATTCTAAAAATAACATTATAGTTTTGAAAATAATAGAGGATTTTTTCTTGCCTCCATCCCAGGTGGATGAGGCCACGCTTGTATCACTTCACTAGTACAGAGGAATTATGGCACTTGTAGGAAGAGCTGGTCAGTGTGGGCTCTCATTCTGATGTTGCAACTGCCATATCCACTGGAGAGAAGTAGGAAAATGGGGTAGAAAGATTGTGCCAGCCATGGATATGTGTCACCCTGGCCTGGATGCCACAAATGTATAATAAAGCTGTGTCTGAGAGCAGGAGGGAGGTTCTCTGGTCAGGGACCATTAGCATGCAGCACCTCCTGTCCCAGGCCAGTAGGGGGAGCAGGCTGCCCCTATAAAAGCTGGAACTGGGGGCAGGGTTAGAGAAAGCTGGATGACCTGTCTCTGAAGTGAGAGGCGTCCCAGAGAAGGGAGAGTCAGTTGAGCTGTAGCTGACGAGGTCGTGTGGCAGTAGAGGTGCCACGAGCCAGGGACGGAAGGCGAGGTGAGCCTGTTCTGGCTGAGAGAGAAACTGATCTACCAGACTTTGGTGTCCGAGGCTGTTAGGATTCCAAGTCCTACAGCAAATAACCAGCCCGCAGGGGATTGTATGTCCCTTGGCCTAAGAAGCCCGGAGGTTCCGCCACAGCAGAAGGGACCAGCAAAGTTGCACCAGGCCAAGAGTAGAAAGGGACCCAAGTTGCAAGCCATACGGGCGAGAAGACACGGCGAGCTCAGGAACGTGGGCTGTTACACCACGAGGAGGGAAATAGCCAGAAAGAGCGCAGAAAGCACAGTAGGCCTTCACCCTCACCCTGACCAGGAGGGCTTCCCACTTGTTCTCAGACATCCAGGCCCCCTCCTAGCCGGGACTGTTTTTGGGTCGTCTCACCTGTTCCAATAAAGACCCTGAACTGTTCAAGAGGCCTCCGTTTTCTGGCTATTGCGATCGGAATCATCCCCTCCATCATCCACTTACACTGCCCTGGGGCTACACTCCTCCCGTGGGGAGTTATACTACTCAGTGCTGCACACTTACATCTGCCCCAGCGGTCTGCACTGCAGCGGCGGTTATCCCTGACTGCAATCCACGGGTGGCGTAGTCGGAACTTCCCATACATATAACAAAAGACGGTTCCCCTTTAAGCCTGACACCCTGAGCACGAGACCGGGTCGCCACTACTACTCCCCATCCGCATCCAGAGGCCCGGCCCTGAGTATCCCACGGCCCAGGGGACGAGTCAGCTTTCTGGCGTAGTCGGCAGGATTGTGACCAACTCGCCACAAACGGGTATTGCGTGCCTAGAAAAGACTTCATACTTACCTGAAAAAGAGGTTTCCCGTCATCCGGAGCCATTTCCCGCCATCTTCAGCCGTTTCCCGCCATCCTCAGCCGTGTTCCCGCCATTGGACGCCATCTTTAGGACGCCGCGCGGGAAGAAGAGGGGTGTGGACGTCCAAACCGCGCGAGACCCGAAGCCACGCCCTACACACCGACGCTGCGCAAGGTCCTGGAAGGAGTGAGAGCGACGCAAGGTCCTCGCCCAGAGCAGCACCAGCTGAGCCGCGGCCTACGGAAGAGGATCAACGGAAGGTAGGCCACGCTTAACTAGGGGGGAGGAAGATGACGGACGCGGAGGGACCTTCTACCACCAGCGTGGCTGCAGCAGCGGTGATGCCGTTCTCCATGCCCTACATCCCCGGAGCAGCCTTGCTGCCCCAATACTCAGGGGAATCCCATACCTTAACTGACTTTAAAGAAAGACTGCACAGTCTATTTAAAGTTTATCCCCTGACAGAAGAACAGAAAGTGAGCATTCTGACGGGGCAGTTATCCGGCGCAGCCCAGCGGGAAGTGAAATCATGGTCAGATGAGGAGAAAAGGACTGTAAGGGACATTCTGACCCGGCTGCGGAGTACCTTTGACACCCGTACCTCAGCAGAGATCAAAATGCGGTTCTATGGCTGTAAACAGCGGGCACAGGACAGCATCAGAGACTATGCCCTAAATTTGCAGGAAGCCTTGAAAGCCATCAAACAAGCTGACCCTGGCAGCGTGCAGGATACAGATAAGCTACTAACAGAACAGTTCATAGAAGGTCTGCTGTCTAGTGCCCACAGAACCCAGCTGCGCCTCATGTTCTTTCAAAACCCTGGTCTAACCTTTGCCCAATTCAAGGACAGGGCCATAAGGGTGCTCCTTGAACCTGCACCAAGTGGCGCTATAAACCCCCGGCGCCCTGCTCTCACCTACCACCAGGAGGCGGCGCCCTCTTCTATGGACTCTGTGGGGGCCGATGCACAGGCCCTGAACCAAGCCCCGTCGAAAGATCTGCACCACCAAGTCCAGGAGCTGACCAGGAGCGTCGTGGCGTTGACCAGGACTGTCCAGGCGTTACAAGTGGACCCGTCAAGACCCATCGAGTTGGCTTCAAGTCCGGAGGATGTCCCGTGGCGTCGACAGAGGAGGACCCCGTCGTTCCGAGGGAGGCCCACAGACCGCTACGCAGAGGATGGATAGCCCATTTGCCGTCGATGCAGCCAGCCTGGACACATTTCCAGGCACTGTAATTTAAACGGGTCCAACCTGGGGCAGAGGGCCAAACCCCAGGCATAAGATCACCAGGCCCTTACAATTGGCGTAATAAGTACGTTGGGGGGTGCCCGGTTTTACCCATGGTGCTGGACGGTATCCCCATGAGCGCCTGGCTGGATACAGGGTCGCAAGTAACTACTATCCCTTATGTACTTTTTAAGCAGTATTGGACTGATGCTGATATAACACGGTATCCAGACAATAACTTGAGCATCATCGCCAGTAATGGCTTGCCCGTGCCGCAGATGGGGTTCAAAGAGATGACCATTAAGATTGGTAAAGTTGAACTGTCGGCACAGGGCGTGATTATTGTGGACATTGACCGTCGTGAAAGTCACCCTAAAATAACTGTGGGTACTAATGTGATTGAAAATTGTCTTTCAGAGATAATTGTAATTTTACAGCAGGTGGCGGTGAATACTAGTTCCAGCCAAAAGAGAGTCCTCAACAAAGAGATAAAGGCTCTGATGAGACGGCAGCAGGTAGAACTGTCTGGTGGTGAGATCGGTAGCGTAAGAATGAGTGACCCATTCCCCATTTCCATGCCTCCCAAAAGTGAAATGATGATCTGGTGTCGGACTGCAATCGGGTTGAGAGGCAGAGACTACCAAGCCATGGTAGAACCCATGTACTCAGACAGCAGGCCCACCATTTTGACAGCCCGGGGGGTGGTTGATGTCTGTCATGGGAGGGTGCCCGTTCGCATCCTCAACATTGGGGAGAGGGACGTACACTTACCCAGGTACGCTACACTTGCCAAACTGTTTGCTGTTGAACACAAAGCTATCAGGGCCATGGAACCGTTGCCCCCATCTCCACAGGCGGAGGGTAATGGCTCCCAGAAACAAAAGGAGGACTGGTGCCAGAAACTCCACGTGGGTGCTGACTCCACTCCCCTGCACCAAAAACAAGGAGTCTACCGGGTGGTTCAGGAGTACGAGAGAATTTTTAGTAAGCACCCGCTAGACTTCGGCCGAGTAAAGGGAGTAGAACACCATATCCCCATGGGAAGCCACCCACCAATAAAAGAGAGACACAGACCTGTACCCCCTGCACATTATCAGAATGCAAAGGGCATGCTGAGAGAAATGAAAGAAGCTGGGGTCACTCATTAGAGATAGCTGTAGCCCCTGGGCAGCCCCCTTGGTTCTGGTAAAAAAGAAAGACGGTACCATGAGAATGTGCGTGGACTATAGACAAATCAACCGTATCACCCATAAAGACGCGTACCCGTTACCTAGGATAGAGAAGTCTTTGGCAGCCCTAAAATCGGCTAACTTCTTCTCTACTTTGGACCTTACTAGCGGGTACTGGCAGGTTCCTGTGGCAGAGGCTGACAAGGAGAAAACCGCCTTCACCACCCCGATGGGATTGAGCGAATTCAACTGTATGCCCTTCGGGCTCTGCAACACACCGGGGACCTTCCAGAGGCTGATGGAATGCTGTCTAGGGCACCGAAACTTCGAGACGGTCCTACTTTACCTGGACGACGTAATCGTCTATTCGAAGACCTACGAGGACCATCTAAAACACCTGGCAGAGGTGTTCGAAGCCCTGGCAGGCTATGGCCTGAAGGTGAAACCATCAAAGTGTCACCTGTTAAAACCGAAGGTCCAGTACCTAGGGCACCTGGTGAGTGCAGAAGGAGTAGCCCCCGACCCTGACAAAGTCACAGTAATCAAGAGCTGGCCAAGCCCCTCAAACATCAAAGAAGTGAGGCAGTTCCTCGGGTTGGTGGGCTACTACCGAAGGTTCATCCCCGGGTTCACTAAGATGGCAGCTCGAATGCAGGACCTCCTGATAGGTCAATCCAAATGCAGAAGTCAAAACCACCCTTCAAGTGGGACAAGCCGGAAGAGGAGTCCTTCCGCCAGTTGAAGATGGCCCTCACGGGGGATGAGATCCTGGCCTACCCCGATTATGGCCAGCCTTTTATCCTCCACACAGATGCCAGTAATGTGGGGCTGGGAGCCGTACTGTCACAAAACCAACAGGGCAGAGAAAGGGTGATCGCATATGCCAGCCGGAAGCTGAGGCCCACTGAAAGAAACCCGGAGAATTACAGCTCCTTCAAGCTAGAATTCTTGGCAGTGGTGTGGGCCGTCACAGAACGGTTTAAGCATTACCTGGCCTCCGCAAAGTTCACCGTGTACACGGACAGCAACCCGTTGACACACCTGGACAATGCAAGACTAGGTGCCCTAGAGCAGCGGTGGATGGCACGACTCTCGAATTATGACTTCACGATCAAGTACCGGGCAGGCAGAACCAATGCCAATGCTGACACCCTATCAAGAATGCCTCACTTACCTGACGGAGGCGAAGACCCAGAAGAGCTGGAGGAGGTAGAACTCCCTGCGTTTCACCAGTATGGAGCCACTCAATACTCCCACCGCGTGAAGGAGGAAGATTTAACAACCATCATGATCAATCCCCTACCTCACCACAGCTGGGCCGAGACCCAAGATAGTGACCCTGCAATCCGCACGGTGAAAGACCTGCTGACCCGGGAAGACGCCCGTCTAGATCCGGATGCTCCAGAGGAAGCCAAGCAGCTATGGAAAGAGAAGAGCAGGCTGTTCCTCTATGAAGGTAAGCTGTGCAGGAGACTCGTCAACCACCGGATTCACGAGCTGACCTGGCAAGTCGTGGACCCAAGGCGAGATGCAGCTATGGTCCTGGAGGCTTACCATGACAGAGCGGGGCACTTCGGCTGGAAGAAACTGGAGTTCCTGCTAAGAGGATGGTTTTTCTGGATCGGCATGAGAGGGGCTGTAGAGAAGTGGTGCAGAGACTGTGGCCCTTGTAATCTAAGGAGGAAGGACCGCACCAGCCAGAAGACATCCTTGAGGCCCATCGTCACCAAGCAGCCTCTTGAGCTGGTAGCTCTGGACCACGTCAAATTGGCTCCAAGCCGGTCAGGATACGTTTATGCCCTGACAATCGTGGACCACTATTCCCGATTTCTAGTGGTGGTCCCTGTAAAAGACTTGACAGCTCAAACGGCGGCCAGAGCCTTCCAGCAATACTTCTGCCGCCCACACGGGTATCCGGAACAGGTCCTGACAGACCAGGGTCCAGCGTTCGAGGCTGAAATCTTCCAAGAGTTCTGCAACCTCTATGGCTGTAAGAAGATTCGGACAATGCCTTACCACCCACAAACCAACGGGATGTGTGAGAAAATGAACAATATAATCATTGATCTCCTGAAGACGTTGCCCCTGGAGGAACGCAGCCTGTGGCCAGAAAAACTGCCGGACCTGATAGACTTATACAACCATATCCCGGTGAATGCTACAAACTGCACCCCAGCTTACCTGATGCGAGCCAGACCAGGTAAGATGCCCATAGACCTGGAGATGGGAGTACTAAGGCTATGTGCCCACGATGCAGAAATGAAGCAGAAAATTTCTGCAGCATTTCTGCATCTCCCTGGCAGAAAAAACGCATGCAGATTGTGCATGCATTTTTCCTGCAGAATACATGCGGATCCACATGCGGATTCACATGCGTTTCCGCATGCAGATTGACAAGCGCTTTCCAGGTGATAGCATCACTTGGAAAGTGCTTGACAACTAGGTCACACTGTATAAATCCATGCAAACGGCATGGATTTATACAGTGTGAACCGTAAAAATTAAAACAAATAAAGCTATACTCACCCCCGAGGCCCCGGTGTGTGCTGCAGCGCTCGTTCCTGTCTGGTTTCCGGCTGCCGGCATATCGCGAGACAGAGCGGTGAAGGGCCTGCGGTCACATGACTGTGACGTCACCGCAGGTCCTCAAGCGATGCCGGCATTCAGAGAGAAGACGCTGGACAGGTGAATATAACTTTATTTGTTATTTTATTCTTTTTTTACAGGTACAATGGTACCCAGGTCTGGATGAGAGTCTCCTCTCCTCCAGAACTGGGTACCATCCGCACATAGAAACGCATAGAAGCCGCTTGTAGAAATGTACAGTCGCGGTTTCTATGCGTTTCAATGCAAGTCAATGGCGGGAGTTCCGCTGCGCTACTGCAAAATTAAATGACATGCTGCGGATTTTTGTACGCAGCATAAATGCTGCGGGAAAATCCGCAGCATGTGCATAGAACATGCGGAATCCCCTTGGGGACCATGGGGTGCGTATTACCTAGCGTTTAACAAGCGTTTACGCTGCGGAAATTCCGCAGCATAAACACTTGAAAAACGCTACGTGGGCACCCAGCCTAACACCCGAGGACACCTCCCCAGATGCGGACTGGGATACGGAAAGGCGACTGCAGTAGAAGAAGGTACAGGAGAGTGTGGAGAAGAGCCTGGCCCAGGTGAGAGAAAGGCAAGAGAGACTCTTCAACCAACACGCCCCTGCTGGTCCCCTAGAACCTGGTGAGCAGGTCCTGAAGCGATAGAGAAGGCTACACAAGCCGGACGACCAGAGGGAAAGGGAACCCTACACAGTACTGCAGTCTGATCACGACAACCCGAAGGTGTGCGTGATCACCAAGGATGGAGGAGAAACCACTAGTACCGTCTCCAGAGATCACCTAAAAAGGTGCCCCGAGCAACTACAAAGTGCAGAAGAGGATCAAAGTGACCTTGAACCCACAGAGGACAAGGAAGAGATGATCAGCACAGTTCTTGGGGAGTTCCCTCAGTCCTGGACTCGAATAAACGATGCCATAGTGGTACCCGTCCTACATTTCCTGCAACCAATTCAGCAACAACCTACACTAGAGCAGGAAGGGGAAGAAGAACAAGCAGCCCCAGAGGCAGAAGAGCCTGTACCAGCAGCCCAGGAGAATAAACCCTCTGCTGACAGTGAGCCTGCCATGCCTGCGGTAAGCCAAAGGACCCGCAGACAGCTGCCTGCCCTGCCTGTAAATCTAGCCAGTGACTGCACCCCGAGCACTAGTGAGAAAAGCCAGGTTAGACCACCACCAGACAGTTGGTTACGTAGGTCAACCCGGAGCACTAAAGGGCAAATACCAGCTCGCTGGAGAGTGTAGGGTGTGATAGCAAATGTAAATAGCCTGCAAAATGTTGAATTGTTTAAAATGTAATTGCATGACCAGTAACTACGCGTTTTCTCAGTTTCTTTCAGTTAATACATGGACTAACAGGTAATGAACTGTGAGTAACCGAGACTTTCCTGTAAATATGTTTGGAGCTTAACCAACGGAAGGAACAAGGACTGTCAAAGACTTGGGGCTACGGCAGACCCCCACCTGGTTTGAGCTCCCCGTTGTTGTTGGTGAGATGGACACCCGGTCACAGACCACACTGTGACCTTAAGAACTCAACCTGTGCGTCGTTTGCTTTTACTTGCCTAATAATGTTTTTATGGTCATGCATATTACTCTTGTTTTAAGCTTAGTCCCGGAGTACTAAGTTTTACTAGGGGGGAATGTGTCACCCTGGCCTGGATGCCACAAATGTATAATAAAGCTTTGTCTGAGAGCAGGAGGGAGGTTCTCTGGTCAGGGACCATTAGCATGCAGCACATCCTGTCCCAGGCCAGTAGGGGGAGCAGGCTGCCCCTATAAAAGCAGGAACTGGGGGCAGGGTTATAGAGAGCTGGACGACCTGTCTCTGAAGTGAGAGGCGTCCCAGAGAAGGGAGAGTCAGTTGAGCTGTAGCTGAGGAGGTCGTGTGGCAGTAGAGGAGCCACGATCCAGGGACGGAAGGCAAGGTGAGCCTGTCCTGGCTGAGAGAGAAGCTGATCTACCGGACTTTGGTGTCCGAGGCTGTCAGGATTCCAAGTCCTACAGCAAATAACCAGCCCGCAGGGGATTGTATGTCCCTTGGCCTAAGAAGCCCGGAGGTTCCGCCACAGCAGAAGGGACCAGCAAAGTTGCACCATGCCAAGAGTAGAAAGGGACCCAAGTTACAAGCCATACGGGCGAGAAGACACGGCGAGCTCAGGAACGTGGGCTGTTACACCACGAGGAGGGAAATAGCCAGAAAGAGCGCAGAGAGCACAGTAGGCCTTCACCCTCACCCTGACCAGGAGGGCTTCCCACTTGTTCTCAGACATCCAGGCCCCCTCCTAGCCGGGACTGTTTTTGGGTCGTCTCACCTGTTCCAATGAAGACTCTGAACTGTTCAAGAGGCCTCCGTTTCCTGGCTATTGTGATCGGAATCATCCCCTCCATCATCCACTTACACTGCCCTGGGGCTACACTCCTCCCGTGGGGAGTTATACTACTCAGTGCTGCACACTTACATCTGCCCCAGCGGTCTGCACTGCAGCGGCGGTTATCCCTGACCGCAATCCACGGGTGGCGTAGTCGGAACTTCCCATACATATAACAAAAGACGGTTCCCCTTTAAGCCTGACACCCTGAGCACGGGACCGGGTCGCCACTACTACTCCCCATCTGCATCCAGAGGCCCGGCCCTGAGTATCCCACGGCCCAGGGGCAAGTCAGATAGTTGTCTCAGCTCAGCATCTGAAGTAGCACATTTTTGCTGAGAATTATTGTATTTGTTAATAGCAGCCAACCTTGCTGGGTGATCTCTGATGCGGGGTTGCTCGATGCTGGGAAGGTTTTAAAAAGGTCACTGTCCACCTACTCCTCATTTAGAGCCTCTGACCATATCATTATCAAAGAATCCATTTGAGTTTAGATTCTCTATTTTTGTTTTATTGGATTATCTGTAGGAGAATGCGGCAATTATTTGCGCTGGTCTTTAGGAGGTGACAGAATTCTCTGATCTGTACCTCTCTGATATAGTTGTCCAGCTTTGCGAATATCTTCTGCAGTTGTGGAGGAAAATGCTACTATATATCTTGGGTTAGAGCAAAAGATTTATTGCTGCCTGTCTTGTATATAACAGTTGCGTTATCAAATTGCCAATAGATGGAGGTGGGACTGTAGTGACGGTTGGGAGAGTCTCTTGACTATTCTCAGGGTTGTGAAATAACTGAGGGTTGTTTGACCAGTGTCCACCACAGTTGCACTACGAGTAGTAGTGTTTAGTGATGATTGAGCGCTAAAATGTTCGAGTGCTCGTTTTTCGAATTGAGCAGGTCAGACGCTCAGACGGGCTCAACTCAAGTACCGAATATAATGGAAGTCAAAGGGAAACTCGAGCATTTTTCCGGAAGACCCTAACAGGAGGGCTGGGGAGGCAGGAAAATCACTGAATTGGATGGAAACAGTGCTCAAATTGAATGGGAACAGCATGGGGAAGGTGCCTGGATGCATCTCTTACTTCCAGGTCGCTGCTGGGAACGATGTTGTCAGAGTATTACTCCACTTTTACAGACTGACAACAAAATGTACAAAACCGAAGAGTTCTTTCCTGTATAATGACTTGTGTATAGGGCAAAATAAAAAAGAGGAAAAAAACCCTGCCTTTTCCACCTCTTAATAGCTGCGCCACGCTCACCGTATTTACCCGTTGCCTATGACTACAGTAGATGACATAGTAGAGGGGGAAATAAATCTGCACCCACCGGAAGTCACCGGTAAATGTAATTTTAATATTTTAGTACCTTTTCTGGGCATGTGGTGTGTGTGACCTGGTCAGACACATCCTGTTTAATTTATGAAGGAGGGACTCTGAAACTCACAAAGCCTATGCAGAAAATGCAAGAACTGCCAAAAATTAGAAGGAAGAGGGACTCCGATACACCATGTATTAGACATAAAGGCGGGCCTCATGCACATTCTGTTAAAATTGTTCGGTAGTGATACTGCTAGACTCATATAGTCAATGCACTAAGTGCAAGAGCCGCCAAAAATTAGAAGGAGGGACTGCAATACACCTTGGAAGACACGTATAGAAGGGCCTCAGAAAACATTTTTCCCAGCGATTAAAATTACTGTAACAGCAATTAAATATTGACTATATGCCTGCCATAATCTAAGCTCTCTCTCCTAGATCAACTCTCCCTGAACTGCTTCAAGAGGAGTGGGGGCCGAGCATCGCGTCACCGGGTCTTATATAAGTGTCACGGCTGTGTCTGATGCAACAGACAGTCGCTCTGGATCTGTTTGTAGAAGGTCACTGCGTCCGGCATTGCAGACGCTGTCTTAATTCGTCTGCTATTAGGACCCAGCGGCTACCTCCCTTCTGCTCAGATTGACACACCCTAGTATGGGTGTTTAAAAACTCTCAGTCTGCTTCAGGGTTTCACCGGTGATATTTTTATTTTCATTGGCTCTGACTTGGAGTACTAGCAAGATTCTTCTCTGGTGCCCTTGGAGGACTGTTGGCGTTGCTCCTCTGGTGTCTGCTCAAGCTAAATTATCCCCTTTGTTTGACTACCTTGTTGTCTTTAGTTTGTAGTGGGGCCTGACTAGTGCTCACCCCCTCCACCTCCCTATCTCGGGCCAAGCTCTAGGGATATACAGGGCTTAGGTTTCCTGCTTGGCGATTGGTGTGAAATCAATATAGGAATGGTAGGGTAGGCAGGGCGTTATTAGATCTGCCTAGGGGTCTCAACTCCCCCTTTCTCTAGTGTTTGGCCTTCCTTCCCCTCTTTTCTTCTTGTT
The DNA here is from genome assembly GCF_046119375.1 of Phyllobates terribilis. Taxonomy (NCBI): domain Eukaryota; kingdom Metazoa; phylum Chordata; class Amphibia; order Anura; family Dendrobatidae; genus Phyllobates; species Phyllobates terribilis. The sequence goes on from NW_027362765.1 coordinate 521,428,004, forward strand.
GCACTTAGTCTTCCTACATTGTGCGATGCCGCAGGCCAATCACAGTAAAGCCAGTAGCCAACATGGCTACGGCATTACCGTGTATGGCAGAAAATCCCAACATGTTTATTGGCTGTCTAACAGCTGAGAAACATGCGGGGACTTCAGCATGGTGCTTGATCGCCCGCAATACTAGATTGAGTAAGGAGCTTACCCGAGCACCCCAATGCTCTATCGAGTATCGAGCAGTGGCAAGCACGTTTCCTCATCACTAGTAGTGATATGATAATCGGACACTTATCAGTTAGATCTTGTCTAGTAGACATCCTAACATATTGGAGCTGTACTACTAATGGAGTTATAAATGAGGCTGATCCAGACCTAAATATTGGTCCTGAAATATTTGGGGTAAGACCTCTGATGATTGGTAACTTGTGGAGCACCAGGTTCTGATACGGAGGAGTTTAAATGAGAAATGCCTCTTGTAAGTGATAGGTTTTCTGCTTGTCACCTGTTATCTGGAGCTGGTGAGCTCTAATCATCATGAGATTGGTGGGAAAGCAATGAATCAGGTCATTTAATACATTATTCAGTTCAGATGTTAAACTTAATTTTATATTTTAATTATTGTAATGGCTCACAATCTAATTATTGGTATTGTTGTGGCTTACAATGTAAACTCCCTATCCATATGTCTTTAGAGTGTGGGAGGAAACCGGAGTACCCGGAGGAAACCCACGCAATCACGGGGAGAACATACAAACTCCTTGCAGATGTTGTCTTGGCGGGATTGGATCCCCGGACCCCAGTGCTGCAAGGCTTCAGTGCTAACCACTGAGCCACCGTGCTGCCCAAAACGTAATTCAGACAAGTTGTTTCCGTTACAACAGCTCCATCCATCGCTTCTTCAGCCTTGTACTGTATAGCGAGGAGAGCTGTCCGCCTTGTCTCTTCACCCTGAGTTGCTCTTGTTGCTGTGACATCCTTACGTGGTGGCCACTTGATGTATTCGGGCTCCACAGCGGCGGCAATAACATTTATTCTTTGGTATTTTATTGAAACGCCCGCATCTACAAAGATAGAAGGAATATTGGTTAACAGACTGGCATGAATGTTGGTTAGTACCATGGATCGTATCAAAAAGTATAAATTGTAAAAAAAAATATGAAGAACTGTCTGTAGGCAACAAAATATAATATGTATCATCCTCAACCCTACAGTTTCCAGACGTCAGTCTACTCTGATAGTAGCAAAATATAGACGCATAATACCAACAGAGCCGCACCGGTGTCATTCCACAGTGATTGCGTTTCATGAGGTATAGAATCATGAGATTTACTTACTTGTTATTACATAAAGTACATTGATAGTAGAAGTTATACTTTATGATATAATTGTGATACTTCGTCACGTCTGGCAGCTCAGGATGGATGTATTTGATGCTTTTTGCATAATCCTGCCATAACGGTCCATGGTTGTCGTTAATTTCACCGTTGATCAACCAGCAGGCAGCATGGCACATCTTGTGTGCAAGTGTGGATCGTAATCGCTCTGAAAATAAAAGAGTTTATACAGGCATGAGATTAACTAAGTACACCCTGTTTGAAGTCTTTGGTTTTACATATCAGGGCATAGTAAAACATATGTGGTCCTTAGAAGATCTTCAAAGAAGGGAGATACAACCTGAGATGAACAACTCCATGTCATTATTTATTTATCAAAAACTGTGTGAAAAATTAGGTGCATCCCAAGAATCAATAGCTTGGTAAGCAAGTCCATGTGGATGAACAATTAATTAATGGGAACCTGTCAGTTCCGGTAGTGCTGTTAACCTGCAGATATAGGGTTAATCAGCAGGTTACTAGTGTTATGAAGGTGCCTGGCCACAGCACTGGAAGTGTGACACCAGGAAGAAAATGAACTTTATTTCCCACAGAAGCTGCCGGCTTTCAGTCATGCAGGCATGCCTGGATCAATTACAGTCATCACTTAGAGCACTGAGAGCGGTGGCTGTAAAAACACCCTGACACTGACTGAGAGCCACACTGAACTGTGCACAGTAGAGCTGGCTGTCAGTCAGTGCCGGGATGTGCTTACAGTCGTCGCTCTCAGTGACCGGTGACTGTAATTGCTCTGAGTATGCCTGTTCTCTGCAAGCCGGCAGCTCCTGGATGAAGTAAAGTTCATTTTTTCCCGGGTGCTGCACTTTCAGTACTGCGGCCGGGCACTCTCATAGCACTATTATCCTATACAATAACCCTTTATCTGCAGGTTAATAGCATTATTGGACCTTACAGGTTCCCTTTTAGTTCATATTATTAGCAGCACATGGCTGCTGCTTCACTTATTAATTCCTATTAAAGCAACAAAGGTGTACTTAATTTTTCACACACTGCTTTTCTATGTTGGCCTAGTTTTTGTCAAATACATAATGTCATAGTTATTTATCAGGAGTTGTTGTTTCCTGAGGTTGTATTTCCCTAATTTTAAGACATTCTAAGCACCAAATGCTTTTTTATTTTGTCCTGATGTAAATCCATGGAATTCAAAGAGGGTGTACTTAGTTCTTCTCAATGAGTATATGAGATGTATGATATCCCAAGTAGCAGCTTTTTGCCAAGTATACACGTTATCTTATGAAGCTGCTGGAAGTGATGTGAAACCTACCGGCAGAATCCAAGACTTTATCGGAAAGCTGAATAATGGAATAACGTTGGTTATTCTTCTGTATGTTACCGCTTCGTCTGGATGTTGTTTTCAGTCTCTTATTCCACACAATTTTCATTTTTTCAGGAAGCTAAAAAGAGGAAACAATTTTCATTAAATCTGTAAACTCTTAGGTCCCAATCTATCAAAGTACCCAGCGCTCATATGTAATTTACTTTACTGGTCTTCTTATATGGCCAAATCCTTTGAACTTCAAACCATAATCTGAGAATCTCTATGTCTGTGAATGGTGGATATCATGTACGGTCTCCACTCATTCCATAGATAAGAACAGGGTTTTCCACAGATTTTAAATAACTCATTTTCAGAAGTGTAACCAAGGTATTAAGGTGCCCTCCAGAAAGCTAAAGCCACTTTTCTTGGAAATAATTGTTGGAGGAGGGAGATGATGGATTTGTCATGTATAACCCAGATACGGATGAAAGCATACCTGATTAAAGAAGACTGTTTCATTATACAGCTGATACAGTTCTTGCACTAGCTCCTCTTTATTCTCCTGGAAGTTTGTCACGTAGATGGAACTTGGTGATATGATGTCTTCCAGGAAACAACCAGGGATTTTGCACATTGGCATACTGGGAAAAATAAGGAATCATTTATAAATTCACAAGAAACATTTCTTACCTAGTTCATGGTTTTATATAGAGATATTTATGTACAACATAACTCACCTCTCCTCTGTGTCGGAGGTCTCCTCAGCATCAGATGGTTCATTATCTGTTCAGAAATATGGAACAGTGAAAAGATTTTTCTAAGTTTTAGGCTCAAAACTGATGATAAGACATGTCAGTATACAGGTCTATACTAGAGAGGGGTCTATAAACATGGAGTCTGGAGAGCCAATAAGACTGCAAATATATGTTCAAGCCAGAGCAGAATACATCACTGACCAGACTACCAGAGATCCTCAGGATCCAACATTAGGACCAGAATCGGACATGATAATGAGGTCCAAACCCAACAGAACCCAGGAGTTTTAGCAGACGTCTACCCCACCTGCTGCTCAGTTAAACTGTCCTTATTGATTATATGATTTCTATGTTCAGTAGAAGATTAGAAGTGAACATGTCCTAAGTAGCGGGAGTGTGGACCCTCAAAAATCTCAACCATTCTAACAATAATTTTCAGGAAATAAATGGAAGCTAAGATTAGATGATTTCCAACTAGATATGAAAAGTTAAGTCACTTAATATGTTCTGCACAGGTAATACTATCATATTAGTTATTTATGGCACATCAGGTCTGTCCAGTGGGGCCTCCATCTAACATGAAACTAGACGTCCCATGACCTTATTTACTGTGTCATGGTAACTTTCACAGGTTTTAATGGAGATGTGGGAGCACTTGTATAAGACTCTATTGATGTCTATGGGACTTACAGCAAAACCCAAGCAAATTTATTGCACTGATGTAAGAAATTCTGTAAAGACAATGGTGGCCATAAGTCAACATGGTAGTCAGTTGTTCTACCAATATGGAAGTGTCCATCTAAAAAAAACTAAGAATTGTTCTTTCTACAATAACATAAACCTGAATTTTATCTGGAAGTTATTACTTACTTTTATCTGTGGAAGTTTCTCCAGTATTAGAAGTCTCATTAGCACTAATAGTGATGTCATCATCGGAGCTGTGAAATAAATATAACAATATGTGAGCCCACCACTAATCATTAGTCCCCATAAAGTCTCTAGTAATAGAGAAGATATATGTCCTACCTGGTGGTATTGTCCGAATCACTATCTGAAGTTGGTATTTTCAGATCTGAGGGGACAAGAAAACATAAATTTCTTTTTAGAATATTATAATAGCAATGACCGAGACTCAATATTAAAAAAACAAATGCTAATGAAGTATTCAGTGCACCCCTATATGTACATGGGGAAAATGATCCCATTCAGCTACAGTAAACTGCACTGTGGCCAACTTTAGTCAATGTGGCTCAACATGAGAAGAAATTCCCAAATCCAATTTCTATCTGAATTAAGAACTGCAGCATGAAGATTCCTAACTAAATGTTGAAAAGAAATATTAAATGTAAACTCATTTACCACGGAAGTAAAAATTGCAGTCTCAGTGGGTGCGACCATGACCAAACCTGTGGAGTCAAGGAGTCCGGCGACGCCAACATAATTTCAGTTAAATGTATGTCTGAGGACGTACATTCAGCTCAAATATATTGTGCCACAGAGAGCCGCCTGCTACCTACACCACAATATACCCATCGTGGATAGCACATGAGGTCACTTGCCATGAGCCGCCACCAGCCTGCACTAGTTATAGAGCAGGAAGAGACACTGCTGGCTGTGGGAGCCGGTGAGGTAAGAATAATCTTTTTTTTTTAATATGTTGGATAATACACTCAGGATGGAGGATGTTATCACAAGAAGGGACCAGGATAGGGAACATTATTACTAGAAGGGGCCAGGATTAGGGACATTATTACCAGATAGGGATGAGGAGGGGTTACATTATTATTGAACAGGGACCAGGATGGGATACATTATTAATGGATAGGGGGCCAAGCCGGGGGACATTATTACAGGATAGGGACCAGGACAGGAGACATTATTACAGATTAGGAGCAAGGAAGATGGACATTATTATAGTAAAGAGATCACGATGTGGGACGTTATTACAGGATGGCAGCCAAGAAGGGGAACAAATTACAGGATGGGGGAAGGACGGGGGACATTATTGCAGGATGTTTCCCAATACAGGGGAAATTATTACAAGATGAGGGCCAAGATGGAGTACAATATTACAAGAAAGGAATCAAGAAGAGGGACATCATTACATGATGGGGGACATTACTACAGGATGGGGGACATTATTGCAGGATGTTAGCCAATACGGGGGAAATTATTACAAGATGGGAGGCCAAGATGGAGGACAACATTAGAAGAAAGGAATCAAGAAGAGGGACATCGTTATATCATGGGGGGCATTCCTACAGAGGGCCAGGATGGTGACATTATTACAAGATGGGCTTAGCATGGCGGATATTTTTATAGGATTAAGAGTTGGTAGGAGACGGTATTACAGGATAAGAGGCAGGACGGAAGACATTATTACAGATGCCTGTATATCTGACCAACATGCTTCTGAGGTCACCGGTCCAAGTTTTGCCCCATGGCTCATAGAACTTTAATTATGTCCATGCTCTTTGCCGTATACATACAATAGAGATATATCCAAACCCTTACCAAAATGTGCACATGAGCTGCACTCAATGACTACAATGACTCTAATGACAGCAATAAATATACCAGAACCTTTTCTGGATCAGAGCGCAATACCTGGTTTTCTCGGTGATGAGCAGGAATTCAAGCCACTGGTGTTATTCAGGCCTGGAGACCTGGGAATTGGCTGCTTCCTTGGATGAGACTGGAAAAAATATCAAACATGTCAACTAAAATCAATCTTTAAACCTAAATATCTCCAATTTATAATTAGTCCATATTCTATTGTTTTCCATTTAGACACCTACTTGTTTACCATTGGCCTATGCTTATTTCATGTACAGAGTATGAGGAGTGTGGGAAATACTTATGGGCAGGATATGGATAGGGGTGGTGATGACAATTACGTGTTTTCATGCAATATTATTATATATCCTGCAATACCACAACTGAGGGTAGTCTTTACTCTGCAAACATAATCCAACCTATCACTGCATAATCCCTCTTTCTGGAGCTATGTTTTTGGTCCCCTCATCTTCTTCTCGGATTTTTAACCCAAATTAATTTTAAGCAATTAACAATATAAAATTGAAAGTTACCTGATGGAAATCTTCATCATCACTACTGTCCTCGCTATCAGAAAGAACAATCATACGCTTAAAGCGCTTCTTTTTCATCATATTTGCAAATAATTACTCAGAACACTCCTCTCTCTACAAACGCCTACAGACACCTTCAACAGAACTTTGGATGACGGGGTGTTCTATATCGCTATGTTTTTTGTGACATCATTGGAATGATGCATTTCTTTTATTTTTTCAAAAACTTTATTTAAATATCTGTGTGATGATCTGTTATATTAACAAAAAAAAAAACAGACAAAAACAACAATCCTTCTAATTCCCCCGCTCCCACCCAACTCCAACTGTTCAGAAAAAAACAAACATAAACCAACATTAAAAGAAACAACAAAAACCACTGGTAACCTGGCTGTATCATTATCCCTCTTACTTACGTTTTAATGCTCTCCGCTACATTTTTTCCAAAATCTCTTCCAACCTGCCCTTTTTCTGAATTTATGATTTCATTGAGGGAGATCTCACTTATGTTTTTATAAGTATATTGTGCCATGGTGCAGCTGTAATATTTACTGTATACTTTTACTAACTAAGCTTAAATGTGAAATTACACATGTAGGCTACGGTTATTGGTATATAAATAAATTTATTATATTATATAATATTGTACATTATATCTCAATTTATAAATATTTCATAGATTCTTTTTTACAGTTCCAACTAATCAACAAATAATCCATTTTTCTATGAGAGGCAATGTGAAAATAATTTGAATTCTTCATACTCTTCACCGCATGATGAATGTGACAATGTCAAAATCAACCACTTTACTTAACTTTTTCTCCAACACATTAAATGGCATCAACTCGCCTTCATTGATTAAATCTTTAACCAAATAAAACCATTTCTCTTCAAAAACCTTGTGTTTTGTATCTTAACAAATTCTTGTATATTTATATTGTCCCATAAGGGGTTAATTCAATTGTCGTGATAATATTTAATATCTTCTTTAAAGATCCCAAAGTACAATTCCATGAATATTGTCCATCTTCTATATTCACATGAATCAACATCTCTGATTCTAATAATTCATACATGGACTATAATGCCCCATTTGCTCTTATTGAGGACAAATCTTTCCAAATCAAAATTCCTGAAATTTTATACCACAAGTAATTAGGTGCCAGAAATATCTGTGGAGAAAATGGCCGGTGAAGCATCAGTCTCACTCAGACTTCAGAAGATATTGTCTTTTTATTCTCACCCTCTGACAACCTAAAATCAGGTTGTTTAAAAGCGTTTCCATGAATCTAAAAATTCTCTTATTTACTCATATCAGGCAGACTCTTAATATATATAGAACTAGAAGCGAAAGACCATCATCTTAATCAGGACTATTCTATCTGCATTAGATAACGGCAGCTTAAACCACACTAATATCTTCTGTCCTACTTTCCTAATTAACTATATAGTGTCAAGTGATACCACACTTGTATCCTCAATGTGATAATTATTAGTGATGAGCGAGCACTAAAATGCTCGGGTACTCGTTGCTCGGGTCGAGCAAATTGGAATACTCGGGTGCTCGACCCGAGCAACGAGGCCAATGTAAGTCTATGGGAAACTCGAGCATTTTTCTGGCGGCTCCCCCCGGCAGTCTGCAGAGGGCCTAAAAATTGCCCAAATCGATGGGAACATTACTCAAATGACATTGGAACAGCATGGGGAAGATCCCTGAAAGCATCTCTGACTCCCAGATCGCTGCTGTCAACAATGTGGTCAGAGTATTACGCCACTTTTACAGACTCACAATAAAACATACAAAAACGAAACCAAAATAGATTTTCCTGGGAAATATGTTAAGGAACATTCTTTCCAGGGTAATGACTTGTATATAAGGCAAAATAAATAACCAAAAACAAAATTACTCCTCCACACCTTGGGCTATGTTCACACGTAGTGGTTTTGATGCGTTTTGCATTGCTTTCAACCAAGACAAATGCATTCACCAGGAAATGTCATTTTAACATTTTACAACCTTATCTGGCCATGTGGTGTGTGACACATCATCAGACACATGCATACAGTGCTGAAAAGACATGGGAACAGCATGGGGAAGACCTCTGGAAGCATCTCTGACTCCCAGGTCACTGCCTAAAAGTGTGCCCATCATAAGTGATCCTTGGCGCATGCGAAGATGCCTCTTGCTATGCACCTGTCGTTGCACACTTGCAACAATCACCGCCCACGTCCTTGTCCCACTGCAGCGTTCAGTTGTCCCTACCCCATTCCTTGGAATGCAAGCGCAAGTATGCAGCCAGCCACCCACCCACCCACAGGCTGCAATACTCTACTGCCAAATTTTTGACAGCTGCTTGCACTTGAAATGTGTCTTTTTAGGCTCGTGGAGGTGGAACCTTTTCATAACCTCATGCCGGCGGTGGCCGGGTGTCCATACTCGGTCCCCAGCCGGCACTATATTTCCCGGTATCGCCGCCGCCTTCCACAAGCACTTGTCCCACAACATGACCCGCCCGTGCCCTCCCCAGTGCACTTACTGGGAAGGACCTCCTAACCACAAACACTTGGACAGGTGAATGTGGCCAGAGACTGTACGGAGCCAGTCCACAACTTTTTTTGCTAAGAGTTGTATTTAGCTTGGTGAAAGGACTGGCATAGAGGGAAACCGTATCTACCCTGCGTGTCATTTCTCCCAAGAAGTCCTGTAATTGAGCTTGTTGCAGAAGCAATGGCAGCCCGTCCAACATCAACTCGCACTTGTCGGTGGTGCTTTGACACACACATCTTTCTTTGCGCATTTAATTTCTTGAATACAGAGTTGGACAATGGCCTGATCTGTAATGCGTTTTGAGAAATAACATGCATAAGCATGGCCAATCCACATTAAAAAAGCAGCCATAGAGTGTGCGGGAACCTTCCCCCACACCTTTCTTTGCCAGGGCTGCTTTTCGGCTGGGTTGGACGGGCCCACCAGAGAACCAGAGACTCCTCCGGCAGGCCCTGGCTTCTCCTTCAGGAGAGTTCATAGTGCCGAGGTGAGGCCATGATGATGATAGAGGCCACTATCTGCTTAGTTTTCTGTTACTTCGAATGCAAGTGCAAGTATGCAGCCAGCCACCCACCCACCCACAGGCCGCAACACTAAACTGCCAGATTTCTGGGCAGCTCTTTGCACTTGAAATATGGCCTTTTAAGCTTGTGGAAGCGTAAGCTTTTCACAACCTCATGCCGGCGGTGGCCAGGTGTGCATACTCGGTCCCCAGCCGCCATTATATTTCATGGTATCGCCTCCACCTTCCACAAGCACGGGTCCCACAACATGACCCGTGCCCTCCCCAGTGCACTTACAGGGAAGGACCGCCTAACCACAAACATGTGGACAGGTGAATGTGGCCAAGGACGGTAGGGAGCCAGTCCACAACTATTTTTGCTAAGAGTTGTATTTAGCTTGGTGAAAGGACCGGCATAGAGGGAAACCGTATCTACCCTGCGTGTCATTTCTCCCAGGAATTCCTCTAAAGATGCTTGCACTTGAAATGTGGCCTGAACATTACAATGTTATCTTCAGCACCGCCTGTTGCCGCTTGGCCAAGGCAGTGCGTGCTGCAGTGCTGTCAGCTTGTGACTGATGTGGTCATTTCGGAGATGGAGGAGGAGGTGCATGAGCTGAACAATGTGATTACATTGAGGTTAAATTGGTGACGCTGTTTTTTATACTAAAGAAAGATCCTATTGTTTTGGTTTTTTACATTTTTTTTTAAGACAAATGCATTCATCGGGAAATGTCATTTTAACATTTTACAACCTTATCTGGCAATGTTGTGTGTAACACATCATCAGACACATCCTGTTTTATTTATGATGGAGGGACTCTGAAAGTCATAAAGCCTATTTTTATAGGGACATCAGACAGCCCTTACTATTCTTAAAAGGCCAGCAGTCGGCCCTAGCTATTGTTAGAGAGCCATCAGCCGGCTATGCTTTGTTCCCATTATTATCAAGTGGGTCTCCTATACTGTTATTGCGTATCCAGTGACTGCAAAGGCTGCCAAAAATTAGGACGCAACCCAATAGCCCTTTGAAGAGACATAGAGGAGGGTCTCAGTAAAAAAATGTTCCCATTATAAAGGAGCGGGTCTCCTATATTGGTAATGCCCATGCTGTGACTGCAAGGGCTGCCAAAATTTGGGAAAAACCGCACTAAGAATTTAAAGACACATAGAGCAGGGCCACAGTAACGAGTACGACATGTTCCCATTAGAAAGGAGAGAGTCTGCTATACAGTTATAGGGTGCGCAGTGAGTCCAACAGCTGACCAAATTTAGGAAAAACCCCACTAAGAATTTAAAGACACAAAGAGCAGGGCCACAGTAACGAGTACGACATGTTCCCATTAGAAAGGAGAGAGTCTGCTATACAGTTATAGGGTATGCGGTGAGTCCAATGGCTGACCAAATTTAGGAAAAACCCCACTAAGAATTTAAAGACACAAAGAGCAGGGCCACAGTAACAAGGTACAACATGTTCCCATTAGAAAGGAGAGAGTCTGCTATACAGTTATAGGGTATGCAGTGAGTCCAACGGCTAACCAATTTTAGGAAAAACCCCACCTAGAATTTAAAGACACACGGAGCAGGGCCACAGTAACAAGGTACGACGTGTTCCCATTTGAAAGGAGAAGGTCTGCTATACAGTTATAGGGTATGCAGTGAGTCCAATGGCTGACCAATTTTAGGAAAAACCCCACTAAGAATTTAAAGACACACGGAGCAGGGCCACAGTAACAAGGTAGGACATGTTCCCATTAGAAAGGAGAGGGTCTTCTATACAGTTATAGGGTATGCAGTGGGTCCAACGGCTGACCAATTTTAGGAAAAACCCCACTAAGAATTTAAAGACACACAGAGCAAGGCCACAGTAACGACAAATTCCAAGTAGAAAGGAGAGAGTCTCCCATAGTGTTGGCCTATGCAGTGAATGCAAGGACTGCCAAAAATTTTTAGGCACTACAATGACCCTTGGAAGAGACGTGGAGGAGGGCCTCATAAAAAAATGTTCCCATTAAAAAGGAGCGGGCCTCCTATACTTGTAATGCCCATGCACTAAGTGTATGGGCTGGAAAACATTTACCCCTGGGGGGTATACATGAACATACTGTATAAAAAAATGTTTTACGGGCATCGTAAACACCCTTTAAAATAATTATGTGGGTGTTGCATCACGGACCACGGTCACCCTGGTGATATGGTGGTGGAGGATGAGGAGAAGGAGGAGGACAAGAGCAAATAGCCAAAATCAGGAAGCGTATACCTATGTGTGGGTGTGAAAAGGTGCATGGGAATACACCTCCCAAGAAAAGACACTGGATTTGAATTTATGTTACGCTGCTATCATTCGGTGGTGTTGAGAAATCTGGCCCAATCCAGCCCTTGTTCATTTTTCTAAGAGTCAGCCTGTCTGCATTTTCAGTTGACAGGTGGATGCGCTTATCAGTTATAATTCCACCAGCGGCACTAAAAACCTGCTCTGATAAAACGCTGGTGGCAGGGCAGGCCAGGACATCAAAGACATAGAGAGCCAGTTCATTCCACGCATCCAGCTTGGATACCCAATAATTATAAGGCACAGAGGAATCTCGGAGGACGTTGGTACGGTCGGCAAGGTACTCCCTCAGCATCTTCCCAAACTTTGCACTCCTTGTGAGAGTACCCCACGCCTCAGGGCCTGTGCGATGGGATGGTCTGAGAAAACTCTCCCAGAACTTTGACAGTGTTCCCCTGCCTCTGCTGGATTGAAGTTGGGTCTCTCTCGCCTGTATTCCTTGGTTGTCCAACGAAGTGTGCCCTCTGCCGCCAGCATTTTCAGATGGGAATTTTTTTAATAGTTCCACAACAAGGGCCTTCTGGTACTGCCCCATTTTTGTACACCTGTCCTCCTCAGGAATAAGAGATATAAAGTTCTCCTTGTAGCGTGGGTCTAGAAGTGTCACCAACCAGTAATGACTGTCACCCAAAATTTTGAGAACGTGAGGGTCATGGGAAAGGCAGCTTAACATAAACTCAGCCATGCGTGCCAGACTACTAACAGGCAAGACTTCCGTGTCCTCACAAAGAGGTTGACTGACCATGCTCTCCTCCTTCTCATCCTCCTCCTCTCTGTCCTCTGGCCATCCACGCTGAACAGACGGTATGACAGCTGTGCAGATAGTACCGTCTATAGTGCATTAAACTAACTTCTGTCTTTCCTCCTCCTCCTCCTCTTCTTCATTGCCACCCAATCCATGCTGGGATGAGATGAAGCTCAGCTGTGTGCAATCACCCTGTATGGTTCCTTGCTCTATCTCATCGTGCTCCACCTGCAATGCATCCTCTTTGATTGTGAGCAGAGAGCGTTTCAGAAGACAGAGAAGCGGGATGGTGATGCTAACTATGGCATCATCGCCGCTCACCATCTTGGTGGAGTCCTCAAAGTTTTGGAGGATGGTACATATGTCTGACATCCATGTCCACTCTTGAGGTCTTATGTGTGGAGTCTGAACTGAATACCAACGGCCTTGTTGATGCTGGTACTCAACAACTGCCCTCTTCTGCTCACAAATCCTTACCAACATCTGCAGTGTAGAGTTCCAACACGTGGGGATATCACGCACCAGTCTGTGAGCCGGAAGCTGCAAACGCTGCTGAAACACGGCAAAGGCGGCGGAAGCTGTAGCTGACTTTCTAAAATGGGCACACAAGCAGCGTACTTTAACAGGTAGATCCGGCAGCTCCGGGTAGGATTTGAGAAACCGCTGAACCACGACATTAAGCACATGGGCCAGGCATGGTGCGTGTGTGAGCTCGCCTCGCCTCAGAGTTGCCAACAGGTTCCGGCCATTGTCACACATGACCATGCCTGGCTGTAGGTTCAGCGGTGTGAGCCACAGATCTGCCTGCTCTTTCAGAGCTGTCCACAACTCTTCAGCATTGTGCAGTTTATCACCTACACATATTAGCTTCAGCACAGCCTGTTGCCGCTTGGCCGAGGCACTGCTGCAGTGCTTCCAGCTTGTGACTGATGTGGTCATTTCGGAGATGGAGGCTGAAGAGAAGGAGGAGGCTGAGGAGGATGAGGTGCAGGAGCTGTAGACCGTGGGGGCAACCGTGATTGACCTAGGGCCCGCAAGCCTTGTCGTCGGGAGGACGTGTTCCGTCCCAAGGTCCGACTGGGTCCCGGCTTCCACTATGTTAACCCAGTGTGTGGTCAGCGAGATGTACTGTTCCTGCCCACAAGCACTTGTCCACTTGTCCGTGGTTAGGTGGACTTTCCCGGAAACTGCGTTGTTGAGGGCACGGCTAATGTTTTGGGACACGTGCTTGTGTAATGCGGGGACGGCACACCGGGAGAAATAGTGGCGGCTGGGGACCGAGTACCGAGGGATGGCCGCCGCCATCAGGTTGCAGAATGCTTCTGTCTCCATGAGCCTAAAAGGCAACATTTCAAGCGCAAGCAGTCATGAAATGTGAGAATTTAGTAGTGTGGCCTGTGAGGCGTTGGCTGTATATTTGCGCTTGCGTTCCAAGGACTGGGGTATGGACAACTGAACACTGCGCTGGGACAAGGAGATGGACGTGCTTCCTGATGCTGCTACTTGAGAGTGTGCAATGACAGGTGCAGGGCAGGAGGCATCTTCGCATGCACCATGGACAGGGGATTGGCTTGCATGCACAACAGCGGAAGAAGCAATAATGCCACCCACAGACACTGTTCCTGGACCTTGGGGTTTGGCCCACAAAGTCGGGTGCTTTGCTGCAATGTGCCTGATCATGCTGGTGGTGGTCAGGCTGGTCGTTTTGCCACCCCTGCTGATGCTGGCCTGGCAGGTGGTGCAAATGGCCTTTTTGGGGTTATCGGCAAAGTCTTTAAAAAGCAACCAGACTCTGGAAGACCTAACAGTTGTACTGGCAACTTCCTTCGTGTTGGTGTTACGGGGAAACACCTCCCTCCCCCTGTGTGCTGCTGTCCTCGCTCTTCATGTACTCCTGCCAGGTTGGGTCAGTTACTATATCATCCACCACCTCGTCTTCCACTTCCACACCCTGGTCCTCCTCCTGACTTTCTGGCAATTTTGTCTCATCATCGTCCACCTCTTGTGAGACTTTCCCACCGTCGCCTTCGTGTGACCGTGGCTGCTCAAATATTTGGGCATCGCTACACGCAATCTCCTCTTGCCCCGCTTCACGTGGACCGGGTGAGAGGCCCGAATCTATAAATGGAAAAGTTAACAGCTCTTCAGAGTGTCCAAGTGTGGGATCAGTTGTCTCTGGGTACTCGGCATGGTGGGAGGAAGGAGGATCAGGGTGAGGAATATGTGGTCCAGACTCACAACTACTGAGATTTGACCGTGTGAAAGACAGGGTGGTGGTGGTGGTGGCTAAGTGACTGGAAGCATTATCCGCTATCCAACCAACAACCTTTTGACACTGCTCTGGATTCAATAGTGGTGTGCTGCGGTCCCCTAGAAATTGGGACAGGAAGGGCAGGCGAGAAGATGTGGGTGTTTGTTGTGGCACATTTTTGGCTTGCCCACGGCCTTGTCCTCGGCCTCTGCATGCACCATTACCATCACGTCCAGTTCCCCATCCCTTGCCACTTGCCTTGCCCATTTTAAATGGAGGACAGTATCTTCCACCCTCTCTACAAATGACTGAGTTTGGAGCGAACTTGTATGTGATCCATGTGATGGAGAAAACAGAGTTTTAGATTCCTGGCCTGTAGGTAAGTAGTTTGAACAGCAAACTGCGGTGAATTGCTTCACTGACACACTAAAAGAAATTTTTAATGGAGGCCAGAAATGGCAGTATTTTCTGACAACGTATATGTGATCCGTGTGACGGAGAAAACAGAGTTTTAAATACCTGGACTGTAGGTAAGTAGTTTGAACTGCAAACTGCTGTGAATTGCTTCACTGACACACTAAAGGAAATTTTAATGGAGGCCAGAAATGGCAAATTTTCTGACAACGTATATGTGATCCGTGTGACGGAGAAAACAGAGTTTTAAATACCTGGACTGTAGGTAAGTAGTTTGAACAGCAAACTGCTGTGAATTGCTTCACTGACACACTAAAGGAAATTTTTAATGGAGGCCAGAAATGGCAAATTTTCTGACAACTTATATGTGATCCGTGTGACGGAGAAAACACGGTTTTAAATAGCTGGATTTCTAGCCTCTTGTGCTATATGCACTGCAGTCTGCTATATACACTGCCTGCCTATACACCCTGCCTGATATCTCTGCAGATGGATTAGTCCTCAGAAGGATTGTTTGTTAAGATGGATATGTGTAATGTACGTTTTTTCTCCCTACACTACCTAATACACAAGCAAATCTCTCCCTAACACAGCAGCAGCTGTCCCTACACTGTCTGACCCAGAGGGACTGTGACGAGCATGGCGGCGCCAGGTCTGATATAGACCTGATGATGCTGTGCGGCTAGCCAATCACTATAATGCGAGCACCGAGCAGTAGCAAGCATGCTCGCTCATCACCAATAATTATCCCTAAATTTTCCAAACTATATTTTTTTCTAGTAAAATCTGTAAATCTTCCCATGTTTGTCTAATATTTTCATGACTTGATAATAAAACCCATTTACTCTAGTTGATGTCCAAGGCAGAGTGGACACTAAAAGCTCTAATGACATTTGTGGTCCACAGGAGGCATTTCCCTATCTCTAATGCATCAGGGAGAGGGGCCTCCATGTCTTGTCTCATGACTTGAGGTGAGGTGGTTGATATAATAGTTTGATTCACCTAATAAAATTCTCCCCAAACCTCTCCAATACGCTCCGTATAAACTCCCGCTCCATCCGGTCAAACGCATTTGTGACCTTTAATACCAGGACGGAGCAGTTACCTCCTTCTCCTACTTGTATATATGAAAACTCTTTTTTGTGCACTGCAGCCACTATTACATACAAACATTTGGTGAAAGGTCCTCTTTAACCTAGGGACTGTCAGGGCTATGAGCCATAATAACATTATAATAGATTGCACTAAATTTTATAGCTTGACGTCATTTGCAGCAACAGAAACAACACTATTAGGCTACGGTCACACGTTCAGTATTTGATCAGTATTTTGCATCAGTATTTGTAAGCCAAAACCAGGAGTGGATAAAAAATGTAGAAGTGGTGACGTGTTTCTATTATACTTTTCCTCTGATTGTTCCACTCCTGATTTTGGCTTACAAATATTGATCAAATCCTTAACATATACACGTGGCCTTAATCCCGTTGTCTAAATCCGTATTCATTAATGCTTCTACATATCTTAGTGTTTCTGAGATTGCTTTTGTGTGACACATTGTACTTTATTTTACTGGTAAATTTAGGCTGATATGTTTTGCCTTTTGTTGTAAAAATATCTGAATTTTGTAAAAAATTTAGAAAAAATAGCAATTTTCAAACTTTGTTTACACTCTTAAGGCTTGTTCAGATGAGCATATAATGATTAAAAATCGGACAGCACATTGACCAATACAACTCAGTAGGTCTGTTCAAACGACAGATTTTTCACACGGACCAAGTGTCCTTTGAAAAAATTGCAGCATGCATTATTCTCTTTTGAATCTTGAATGAGGGTCGCCCAGTCAAGTCTACAGGGGCGAAAAGCAATTGATTCCCACATAGAACCTTGTGTGACATCCAGTTCCTTAGGATACATGTCCATAATTAACCTAGGAAATTGTATTTGATTGTGTATATTTTTGAATGAAGAAGTATGAAAATGGATGCCACGTAGATGTCACATGGACGTCAAAAACGGACACACAAATGGCACACGGATGATAATATGAATTTATTTTTGTGGGAAATCCACTAGGATATTCATATGACAAGTTTTTTTTTCTGATGAAATCCATTCCAAACTATGGACCGTCAAATGAAAAAGCTGCAGAAAAGCACTTCAGTAGGGAACCTCTTCCAAAACTCTTCAAAACCGCTTCAGGAAAAGAAAAACTCCTCCAAAAACTTCCCAAGAAAGGAAAGTTTCCTGAAGCTATTTCCATTTGAAAAACATATTGTTTTCAAATTCCTGAAAAACTGTGTGAACATAGCCTTAGACTATTACAGATATGATATTGATGATCTATAAAAAGAATAGGCCATTAATATCAAGGAGAAGTGGCTGTAGACAGATATTAAAATAAAAGAATTTATTCGTAATTATACATCAGTAAGAAAGGTAGTTAAAAATTGGGTGTCAGACATATACGGGGTTTAATAAAATAAGTGGAGGCAACTATCCTCCTAAAAACAAGTTAAAAAGTGACGCTGAGTAACGTGTTAATTAGAAGGTGACTTGATGCTTGCTTCAGGCGGTGTGGTGGGTGGTGGTCTGCAGTAGATGGAGTAGGCCTAGAGAAAAAGGGAGGTAGGGGTAGTTAGATAGGCCTAACTCTTGAGATTAAACCCTCAAGAGTTAGGCCTATCTAACTACCCCTACCTCCCTTTTTCTCTAGGCCTACTCCATCTACTGCAGACCACCACCCACCACACCGCCTGAAGCAAGCATCAAGTCACCTTCTAATTAACACGTTACTCAGCGTCACTTTTTAACTTGTTTTTAGGAGGATAGTTGCCTCCACTTATTTTATTAAACCCCGTATATGTCTGACACCCAATTTTTAACTACCTTTCTTACTGATGTATAATTACGAATAAATTCTTTTATTTTAATATCTGTCTACAGCCACTTCTTCAGTTTCTCCTCAACTACCTAGACCAGCGCAGATACCCTATCTTCGTTTTTTTTTTACTTCGACAGCCTTTTTGGTTTACTGTTAGTATCAGCAGCAGGTTTAGGTTGTGGGTTTACCAGCGCCACCTACTAGTATCTCAGATTGTATATTTGCCTTATTTTGGTTGGAAGCATTTCTTCCTATTGATACTGTACCATTATATCATAGAAAGCACTTACTGCAGTTGTAGAAGCTTGTTTTACTCCACTTTTATAAAATGCCTTTTATCCAATAATGTTCAATGTTGTAAAATAGTGATAAAAGACATAGCTTTCTATACATTCTGCTCAAATTTTACAAAAATTAGCATTCGCCAAAATGTTGATTTTTTAGTAATTCGCTTCCAGGCAGATTCAGCAATATGACAGCCGCTGGGCAACATTTTCCTGAACCATAAAGGGCCATCAAAAGGTTAAAAAAGTTTAAAAATCCTGTACTGCTCACCTCTTAACCACATACATTGTTTATAATTCAGGTTAGGCCATGGAATTACGCCTAAACTATGCAAAAAATATTAAATAAGCCACTCCTTATAACATGGAAAAAAGGAGAAAACTAAATTTTTTGATGCACTGCCGATTTGTAAGTTTTTCCACCTACAAAGAATTGATAGGTCTGTAATTTTAATCATAGATTCACTTCACCTGTGAGAGACAGAAACTTAAACCAAATCCAGAAAATCACATTGTATGATTTTTACGTAATTAATTTGCATTTTATTGCATGAAATAAGTATTTGATACAGAAAAACAGAACATAATTTTTGGTACAGAAATCTTTCTTTGCAATTGCAGAGATCAGACGTTTCCTGTAGTTCATGATCAAGTTTGCAGACACTGCAGCATCAGGGCTTTTGGCCCACTCCTCCATACAGATCTTCTCTAGATCTTTCATTCTTTGGGTCTGTGGCTGGGCAACATTGAGTTTCTGCTCCCTCCAAAGATTTTCTATTGGGTTCAGGTCTGGAAACTGGTTAGGCCACTCAAGGACCTTAAAATGCATCTTATGGACTCACTCCTTAGTTGTGCTCGCTGTGTGTTTCAGGTCATTGTCATTCTGGAAGACCGAGCCACAACAAATCTTCAATGCTCTTACTGAGGGAAGGAGGTTGCTGTTGACCAAAATCTCGCAATACATGACCCCATCCACTCTCCCTTCAATACGGTTCAGTCGTCCTGCCACCTTTGCAGAAAAGCACCCCCAAAGTATGATGTTTACCCCACCATGCTTCACGGTTGAGACAGTGTTCTTGAGGTTGTACTCATCCTTCTTCTTCCTCCAAACACGGCAAGTGAAGTTGATACCAGAAAGTTTTATCTTGGTCTCATCTGACAACATGACCTTCTCCCAGGCTTCCTCTGGATCATCCATATGGTCATTGGTGAACTTCAAACGGGCCTGGACATGTGCTGGCGTAAGCAGGGGGAACTTGCATGCCCTGCGGGCTTTTAATCCATGATGGTGTAGTGTGTTACTAATGGTAATGTTTGAGACTTTGGTCCTAGCACAGTTCTGGGCTGATTCATGACCTTTCTTAGAATCATCCTTACTCCTCAAGGCGAGATCCTGCTTGGAGCCCCAGACCAAGAAGATTGACCGTCATCTTGTGTTTTTTCAATTCTCTAATAATTGAGCCAACAGTTGTTGCCTTCTGACCAAGCTGCTTGCCTATTGTCCTGTAGCCCATCCCAGCCTTGTGCAGGTCTACAATTTTGTCCCCGGTGTTCTTAGACAGCTCTTTGGTTTAGGCCATGGTAAAGAGGTTGGAGCATTATTGATTGTGTGGACAAGTGTCTTTTATATAGGTAACAAGTTCAAACAGAAGCAATCAATGCAGTAATTAATAAGGTAATGAGTGCAGAGTAGGAGGGCTTCTTAAAGAAAAACTAACAGGTCTGTGAAAGCCAGAATTCTTGCTGGTCGGTAGGTGATCAAATACTTATTTCATGCAATAAAATACAATTTATTATTTAAAAATTGTAAAACGTGATTTTTTTTCAAGATTCTGTCTCTCACAGTTGAAGTGAACCTATGATAAAAATTACAGACCTCTCCATTCTTTGTAGGTGGGAAAGTCGGCAGTGTAGCAAATACGTGTTTTCCCCCCTGTATATTTATTAATTACACATATAATGAAACCATTTGGATAGATGACAGCCAAACAGGTAACAGGTTAACCAGCAGTGTATCCATTTATAGAAGTCATATATGAGATGGATGTGCACAAGTGTGTACATATATTATCTCTCAAATAGCACAGCGGTCTTGTTCCCAAAACTGACATCCAATTCTCATCAAACATAATTAAAAGTAAATGTCTACCCATAGTGCCAGTGCACACTACAAACGTTACCACATACAAATAAATGAAGACCCCAACACGCGTTTCACGTGTGAAATAACTTTGCTTTCTCAAGGAAAACTTCATTTATTCTTATGTGGTAGCGTTTGCACTGTACAGCAACAGAGGAGGAGAGAGGGAAGAAATATTGAAAAATAGGGAAGCCTGGTGGATTTTAAAACTAAGCACCCGGCTCCACATGGTTCAAATTTTAGCAAAAAATATTATGCTACACTAATAAATAATATCTCAATGTAGTAATTAATAAAAAATGAAAAGAAAAAAAACATTTAAAAGAATTTTTTTTGTGCAGAGGAAGAGTGATGTTTTACAATATACATAATGTATTTGCTATTATTCATTTTGAAATAATGCCACTAATTCCTTTGCACTGAAATATCCCATTACATGCCATGTTTGTACAGTGACTTGCAAAAGTAATAACCCTCCCCACCTTGGCATTTTTTGTGCTATTCTACCTCAGAACCTGGAATTTGATTGTTTTTTTTGAGGGTTTGCATCAGTTCATGTAAAGAACATGCCTATAATTGTGAACATTTAGTTTTCTTTTTATTGTTAATCAAAAAACAAATAGGACAAAATAAATAAAAACTTCAGGGTGCATAACTACTCACCCCCCTAAAGTTAGTACTTTGTAGAGCCTCATTTTGCAGCAATTATGGCAATTATAACTGCAACTTGCTTTGGATAAGTGTCTATGAGCTTTCCACATCTTACCACTGGGATTTTTACCCATTCCTCAAGGAAAAACTGCTCCAGCAACTTCAAGTTAGATGGTTTCCTCTGATTGAACAGCAATCTTCAAGTCTGTCCACAAATTCTCAATTGGCTTAAGGACAGGGGTTTGACTAGGCCACTAAAAAACATTTATTACCCGTTTCCCCTTAAACCACTTGAGTGTTTCTTTAGCAGTATGCGTTGGGTCTTTGTCTTGTTGGAAGGTGAACCTCCGTCCCAGTCTCAAATTACTTACATACTAAAACAGGTTTTGCTTAAGAATATCCCTGTATTTTGCACCATCCATCTTCCCCTCCCCTCAACTTGGACCTTTTTCCCTGTCCGTGCTGCCGAAAAACATCCACACAGCATGATGCTGCCATCACGTTTCACTATAGGGATGGTGTTCTTGGGGTTATGAGCTGTGTTGGTTTGGCGCCAGACATAGTGTACCATTGTGGCCAAAAAGTTCAATTAGGTCTCATCTGACCATACTATTTTCCTGCGTATCTTTGGGGAGTCTCCCATATGTCTTTTGTCAAACTCAAAATGAGCCTTACAATTTTTTTTGTGTAAGTAAAGGCTTTTTTTCTGCCCACTCTTCCATAAAGGCCACCTCTATGGAGTGTATGACCTATTGTGGTCGTATGGACAGATACTCCAATATCTGCTTGGGAAGTCTGCAGTTCCTTCAGGGTTAACTTTGGTCTCAGTGCTACCTCTCTGAGTAATGCCCTCCTTGCCCAGGCTGAGATTTTTGGTGGGAGGTTATCTCTTGGCAGGTTTGTTGTGAAACCATGTTCTTTCCATTTGATGGTAATGGATGTGATGGTGCTCCGGGGGATCATCAGAGATTAGGATACTTTTTACAACCCAACACTGACTTGTACTTCTCAATAACCTTGTCCCTGACTTGTTTGGAGATCTCCTTGGTCTTCATGGTGTTTGTTTAGTGATGCCTCTTGCTTAATGGTGTTGCAGTCTCTGTGGCCTTTCAGAAAAGGTAAAGTGTATATACTGACAGACAAGTGACACTTAGATTGCACACAGGTGGACTTTCTTGCACTAAGCATGTGACTTTTGAAGGTACCATTTTTTTTCGGACTGTAAGACGCACCAGACCATAAGACGCATCTAGGTTTTAGAGGAGGAAAATAGAAGAAAAAATGTAAGCAAAACATGTGGTCATGATGCCCTGTTAAGGAAAGGGGGTCTGCTGCTGACACTGTTATAGGGGTAATGTCTCCAAATTCTGTTAATATCCCCCATTCTGGTATATATGGCCCCCTCTTTCCTGTTATACGTGGCCCTCATCCCCATCCTGGTATGCATGGCACCCCTCATCACCATCCTGGTATGCATGGCACCCCTCATCCCCATCCTGGTATGCATGGTACCCTTCATCCCCATCCTGGTACGTAT
This sequence comes from Phyllobates terribilis, assembly GCF_046119375.1. Taxonomy (NCBI): domain Eukaryota; kingdom Metazoa; phylum Chordata; class Amphibia; order Anura; family Dendrobatidae; genus Phyllobates; species Phyllobates terribilis. The sequence continues at coordinate 521,450,773 of NW_027362765.1, forward strand.
GGCACCCTTCATCCCTCATCCTGGTATGTTTTTCACCCCTCATCCCTCTTCCTGGTTTGTATAGCACCCTTCATCCCTCTTCCTGGCATGTATGGCCCCCCTCATCCCTCTTCCTGGTATGCTTGGCACCCCTCATCATGGTATGTATACAAAGAAAATGATGAAGTCCGCTCACCTATAAACTCCTTCGCGGTGTTTCCTCCTTTCTGCTCGGATAGCAGCAGGCTGCTGCATTGAACACAACTTCAGACCAAAATCCAGCGAGTGAGGAGACTCCAGCGATGTGGTGTAATTAAAATTTCCATTTATTTTAAGGATGATATTTCCACAAAAAATGCACTTACAGAAAGATCCAATTCACACCATATGGGCAAACAGAGTAAAAAAAACGCTACGCGATTCGGCTTAGAAAAGCCTTTATGATGGTACATACATTGGAATACAGGCAGGGTATAAATACAAAAGAACAGCAAACTGACAAAGGAATTCCAATCAGTTAACTAATTAATTCTTGTGACGTTCAGGTGTTACATCTCATCTTCGTTTCCAAGTTGGAGACAGGCTTTTTTCTTTTTGTGGTTATTTAATGCTACAGACGTTATAATAAAAGTCCTGACATTGAGGTTTCTGGCAAGAGAATTGAAACAAATTAGCTGAACAGTGTAGATTCTGCATGTTGGAAACAGTAATAAGTATACGAAACACAATATATACCAACGAAATATATGTATGTGTAGCTGAATAAAAAATCTCCCACAGCGGGAGGTGACCAGTTTAGTTTGTCCAGTTTATTCCAGCTTTCATCTAGATATCCCTATATATATCGTACTACCGTATATAATAAAACTGTTATTTTCAATTATCCATTGCTGTATACAAAAGATATGTTGGCATTATTTATTAGTATATATGGAACGAAAAATTACTTACAGTTTGCTGTCAAAAAAGAAAGAAATTGATAACTTTTTGTTCACAATGACCTGTTATTAATGTATTATTAATCTCTCCTCCACTTATTTCTCTATAACAGAAAAAGAAAAATATATGTCATTGTGTATTTTTTCTTTTTTTGCTTAATTATTTGCCGCTTTAAACGCTTGTTCACACTCGTTTGGTTTCACATCCACTTTCCACTTTAACTTCTAGAAATGGTTAAATTGACCCTGTATTCCACAATCTAAATATTTATTGCACATTAATGTGTAAGAAAGAGAGAGAGAAATGCACATCGGAGACTCATATAATTTTTGGGTTTCTTTCTTCTCCCATGTATCCTTTATTTATTTAACAGAGATAGCACTGGATGGTAACATGATCTTAATTATATTGTAACACAAGATCCCTTCTAACATTCAAGCCGACCGGTGTTCTTGTATCCAGCTTGAACATCCAGTTGCTTTCCCTGTTCAAAATTTTCCTCCTGAAATCACCGCCCTGTGCAGATCGTCTCACTCTTTCTATACCACAGAACTTCAGCCTGGTTGTATCACCCCCATGACAAGCAGAAAAATGCCTGGATATTGCTGAAATTCCCACCTTTAAGTCTCCAACTGCATCAGATATATGTCTTCTAATGCGTCTTTTTAAAGGGCCAATTGTACACCCTACTAGTGTTGAGCGATACCTTCCGATATCGGGAAATATCGGATCGGATTGGATCGGACCGATACCCCAAAAATATCGGATATCGCCGATTCCAATACCGGAAACCAATGCAAGTCAATGGGACACAAATATCGGAATGAAAATAAACCCTTTCTTTCCTTGTAGCTTAATTCTACATGAAGGAAAACAACTAAGAATAATGTAGAATGTATTACATGAAAAGCCGGCAATTCAGCAGCGGCATACACCGGTACCCGACAATTTAGAACAGAAAGAATAGAGCATCACACATAGATTAGATAGATAGAAACATGTCAGTCACATATATAAGAAGTACAGTGACAGTGTTGCTTACTGTACTTGTCATTTAGTGTTAAAGGATATATTTAAAAAAATAATAGTGTTTTCATGCACCGTCTCTTTAAAAAAGCCGGCCGGCAATTCAGCATCGGTACCCGACAATTTATAACAGAAAGAATAGAGCATCACACATATATTAGATACATAGAAACATGTCAGTCACATATATAAGAAGTATAGTGATAGTGTTGATTACTGTACTTGTCATTTAGTGTTAAAATAAAGGATTTATAAAAAAAAAAATTGGCGTGGGGTTCCCCGTAATTTTAGTCTCTAGCCGTGGTTAAGCAGACGGCTGGGGCAGATGTTTGAAGCCTGGGAAGGGGGAAATACCCACGGAGCTTCCCAGGCTACTAATATCAGCCCCCAGCTGAATACCTAGCCTTTACTAGCTATTAAAATGGGGGACCCCAAAAAAAAGACGTGGGGTCCCCCCTATTTTAATAGCTAGCAAAGGCTAGGCTGACAGCTGGGGGCTGATATTAATAGCCCAGGAAGGGTGCCATGAATATTAGCCCCCTCCCAGGCTAGAAACACCAGCCGTCAGCCGCCCCAGAAATGGCGCATCCATAGGATGCGCCAATTCAAGCACTTAGCCTCGCTCTTCCCACTGCCCTGTAGCAGTGGCAGTGGGGTAATAGGGCTGGGGTTGATGTCAGCTTATAATGCCAGCTGACATCAAGCCCAGGTTAGTAATGGAGAGGCGTCTATAAGACACCCCCATTACTAACCCCATAGTCTAAGTTAAAAAAAAACACAAACACCCAGAATAAAGTACTTTATTGAAATAAACACACAATTCTTTATTGTTCTAAATTAAACCATACTTAGCATCACGCCCATTCCAGCTGAAGCCAATGTCTTCTGCAATAAAAATAAAATAATAAACCAACATCATCCTTACCTTTCCATGGTTCCCACGACAGCTTCAGCTCTGCTACATTCACATGACAGGCTGGATCGCAGTCAAAAGCTGCCATCCAGCTTGCCATGCCGCAGACACTAAGAAGCGCAGGCATGCTTGCGCTCCTCAGTGTCTGGCTGTGACGGCATAAAGATGAGCCGAGGTCATGTCCAATGAACTAAGCTCACCTCATGCACGTCACTGACAGCGTGGGGAAATTCTCCTGCGCTTGCCGTGAATTCTGTCTCTATGTGTGTAGATAGGCCGGGTCTCCCTCTGAACTACGCTCAGAAAAAGGGTATGGGTGGCAGCTCCGCTCCTTCCGTTACCCGGCGGGATCCCCAGGGCCTACCGACCTTCCCTGACCAGGACGTGGAGTAGCAAGGTCAGGAATCGGGGACCGGTACCCCTCTTGCAGCCGGAATCCCTCTGAATAGATCAGCATAGCGAGGACAGGTGGCGTATACCGCTCCGTCTACATCCTCCCTGGGATCCATTTGCGGTGGAGCTACACTTCTGAGCTCCGGGCCTTCTTGGTCATGGTCCTTGACCGGGTTGAGACATACTCTATCTGCAACCTGCCCCTCAACCCAAGGCCAGGGTATGAGGGCCGTGTCTCTATCCACTGCAGGTCCACACAGGATCCACGTTCAGGGTGGGAGATCACGATCAGAAGACAGTCAAAGAACCAAAACCAAAATGGCTTTGTATTAAATATCAATTATTAAGTGTCACTAAAATGTGAGTCCTCCAGCCTCACCCACTAATTGGTTCCCCCATCTCTTGGTTCCCCAGTCTCCTGAGTACCAGTAGGGGCAGCACCTAGTGCCTTCTAGCCCCCTCTGGTGGGAGAAGTGTGGTGTTGGATGTGGAAGTGGGGTCCTGACCATCACACTGTTCTTACCTCAGAGGAGGAACACTACACCCCATTAGAGAGGTGCAGCATCCCTGTGGCGGTCAAACCCTCAGGGGCGCCACATTCCCCCCTGGTGAAACACAGCATGTCTGCGGGCTGCAAAAGAGCAATACATAGTACAGTTTTGTTTTATATATAACAATAAGCCATCTTCCCTTTATGGGAGGCACTTCTTCTTAAACGTTTACAAAAAGTATAAAATTATAAAAGTGCTAGCATCATTCAGAGACATTTATGCACAGACAGATGGGTTAAAGTGCAGGGATGTAAAGGCAGTTCAGAAGCACGAGGGACCTGTCCCAAACCCCCAACGTGGGCCCTGGGGTGGCTGCAGGGCATGAAGATCCCGAGTTGGACCTCCAGGAGAGCCACCCAGACAGGTTTTTCTTCTGAGGTCTGAGGTAGGAATAGCCGCGGTTTTACATAAAACCAATAAGGAGCACCTAAAAAGATGCAAACTATTTACAAGGTAGGAGTCTGTCTGCCGCAAGTCCGCAGGGACCAATGTCTCTGGAAACCGGGGTAAGCAACTCAAAACATAAACGTCAACATAATAACTTTGAACAGGTTACAGCCTCCGGGGCTGCTTAACTCTCGGGTTCCCTCCTGGGAAAAGGCTCATTCCTCCCAACGGAGGCTGACCGGTCCTCTGAGGCTGAGTGCGAGGGGGCGTCGCTCCCGGACACCTTGTGGACATCCAGGGCGTACCACCCCCGCACCCCATGGTGGCGGGTGTATGTAACTACGTCACCCGGGAAGAGGTTCTGGCCAGGGTGTCCCTTTTTCAGCCACGGTTCGACGTCCCGCCTGCTGACGAAGACGTCGTCCTGATACTGGGGACTCCTTATGAACCCCCACCCCACCTCATGGTGTAAGCGGACGACTTGCCCTTCCACACGGGGGCTTAGACGGGTTGCCTCTTCCTGTCGGGCCCGGGACTTTGCAGCCTTGGCGCGCACCTCGAGGCGCTCGCAGCGGACCTCCCTCTGGCGTTGCTCCCGGCTGAGTTGGAGAATCTGCTCACGGCACCGCTCGCTCCTCCTGCACGCTTCAGCCCGGGTCTCCCGGGGGAAGCCCATCAGGTCACCCACCTGGTTGTCCCAGGCCCACTCCTCAACCTCCGGCCAGATGACTGTTGGTGCGGGTAGCGGTGACATAAGGGGTTGCTGCGGGTCCTCTGCAAGTGCGGACCAGTCCGGGTTGGGGTCGGTGGAAACCCCAGCAGCCTCAGGTACTTAAGGTTCGGGAGTTGGACGGCAATGCAGGTCTCCGCCTATAGCTGAAGCTTGCAGCTCCGGGGCAAAGACCTGCTCCCAGGTGACCGCGCCGGGCAGGAGATATTCGGCCATGAGGTCCAGTATGGGTACGGTAGGCTCTGCAGCCGGGGCAGGGGTAGCACACTCACCCGCCTCTGGGCCGCTCGCGACCTTTGTCACCGCTTCTCCCTGAGCTTCAGCTCCTTGGCAGCGGGTCTGTATGCGCAGCAGCATTTCTTCCCGCCACGCAGCAGACGCCACCTTCTGGGCCTCGTCCAGTTTCTGTGCAAGACCCGGGGCTTCCTGGTGGAGAAATGCAATATCTCCCACTGTAAGTCTGGTGCCGCTTCGCTCCCTGCCGGGGGAAGGACCTGGACCGGGTTCGGAAGACTCGGTAGGTTGTGCTCCAGAAGCGTCCATGTCCGCTCCCGAAGGTCGCCAAACTCCAACTGCTATGGTCGCACCTTGTTGTTTTTCTTCTTCCTCCTCTTTCAGGGCAGTTCCTGGGCGGTGTGCAGACAGGCCCGCCTTCTTTCAGCCCATCCGGTTTGACGGGCATTACCCCGCGGACAGTCTCTGATGGAAAGGGCGGTCCGCACTTTTGGCACCATGTGGGAGCCCAGCCCACGATAGGAGGTGTTAGAAGGCCATCTTTCCACAGCACTATGACGCCTGTCTTCTTGGATGGGCGCCATTTTAAGTGAAAACGACAGTCTAAGGTGTAAAGCACACAGTACCCGGTAGCAATGGGTAATTCCTTCCTTTGCTGCGTGCACGCGATCCTGCCCACTACGTCAAGTTGTGTGACTCACGCGCGCCTCCTGTAAGCCCTACCCTGGGAGATAGGGACTCGGAGTCGGGTCCTGTGATGTTGATGGGGGTGCAGCCGTGGCCCGGACCCGCTCCGTGCCCAGGGCCATCACACTAAAAAAGAAAGATTGAACGGGCTTATCCGGGTTGAGTGGCTGATCTTGACTACACCACCTGTGGCACCTGCTGAAGGCCACCAGTGCTGCTGCTGCAGTCCGCTGAGGCATGGTGTTATCGCAACTGTCGTTGTTGCTACTCCCCACAGGCGGAGCAGGGCCTCAGGGCAGAGGGACAGGATGGAGGGGGTAGTAGTCTAGGAGTTCTGGTGCTGCGTAGTGTGGTGTAGCGCAGAATAAAGAGTCCGGAGGCCATAGGGGTTAACTTCCAGGGTTTTTACTCACGGTGGAGATTGCAGTAGGAAGGCGTCTCCCTGCTCCTGCGGTCACCAAAGACGGGGGTCCGACAACCTCCGAGTAAGTCCAGTGTTAAATCAGGACCCCACAACAGAGTGTTCCTAGACTTCAGACTGGGTCCTTTCCTGTCTGTGTGTGTGTAGATAGGCCGGGTCTCCCTCTGAACTACGCTCAGAAAAAGGGTACGGGTGGCAGCTCCGCTCCTTCCGTTACCCGGTGGGATATTCAGGGCCTACCGGGCTTCTCTGACCAGGACGTGGAGTAGCAAGGTTAGGTATCGGGGGCCGGTACCCCTCTTGCAGCCGGAATCCTTCTGAATAGATCAGCATAGCGAGGACAGGTGGCGTATATCACTCCGTCTGCATCCTCCCTGGGATCCATTTGCGGTGGAGCTACACTCCCAAGCTCCAGGCCTTCTTGGTCATGGTCCTTGACCGGGTTGAGACATACACTATCTGCAACCTGCCCCTCGACCCAAGGCCAGGGTACGAGGGCAGTGCCTCCATCCGCTGCAGGTCCACACAGGATCCACGTTCAGGGTGGGAGATCACGATCAGAAGACAGTCAAAGAACCAAAAACCAAAATGGCTTTGTATTAAATATCAATTATTAAGTGTCACTAAAATGTGAGTCCTCCACCCTCACCCACTAATTGGTTCCCCCTTCTCTTGGTTCCCCAGTCTCCCGAGTACCAGTAGGGGCAGCACCTAGTGCCTTCTAGCCCCCTCTGGTGGGAGAAGCGTGGTGTTGGATGTGGAGGTGGGGTCATGACCATCACACTGTTCTTACCTCAGAGGAGGAACACTGCACCCCATTAGAGAGGTGCAGCATCCCTGTGGCGGTCGAACCCTCAGGGGCGCCACATGGAAAACAAGTCAAAATTCCTTGAAGGTGAGTATCCTAGACCTTTCGATAGTACGGATATGTGTTCCTCTTTCAAAATTTGCGCTGAAAGGTTCCATACTGGAACCGCTTCATTTAAAATCTTTTCTTTCTGTTGCTTTTTCTTATTGGGATGCCTTCTTCCTCCCCGCCTCCCCCGTTTTTTGAAAGATTCAGACCTTGTTTGTTTCTGGATATTCCAGGGTTTTCCACACTACTTTCTTTAGAATCTTCAGATTCTGTGGTGGTAATTGTAGCATCGGCATCTCTGCCCCCTGCCAGGCAGAAGCGCCGTCCCCCCTGCCGCCGCGGTCCTGCTCCGGCGTCTTCCGGCCTCCCTGCTGCTGCTGCTGGTGCACGCAGCTTCCCTGGCATTGTGCTTAGGGCGCGCTCCCTCCCTCTTAAAGGGACTGCGCGCGCTGTCCTAAAAAGTCCCCGACAAATGGCCGGAAGGCTTTCTCTATAAAAGGCACCTTCTCCAATATGGAGGTGCCCGTGCAAGGTTGTTGCTCTGTTATACTTACTTTGCTTTAGCCCTCAGGTCCTCTGCAAGTCAATCCTGTTCGCCAGTCTGTTCTTCAGTCCAGTCCGCCAGTCTGACTACTTTCCAGCCCGACAGTCTGTCTATGGGATCTGCCCGCCTGTTTACCTGGAAGCATCTGCCTGCTAACTGCCGTACCTGCCTGCTTACCTGGAAGCACCTGCCTGTTACCTGTTGTGTCCGCCAGCTTGCCTACCCGGAGCACCTGTCTGACAATCTGCCGAATCAGCCTGCTTGTCTACCCGTACCACCCGACAGCCTGCCTGCTGCGCGTTTCCGCTGTACTGGTCTGCTCCTGCCTTCAATCTCATGAGAGTCACCTGCTCTCATACAAGGTCGGTCCCAGAGTGGCACCTGGTCCCTCTGCTCGGTCCCTCCCTGGTTCTTGGTCAGGCTGAGTAGATACTTAGTTACGCCCCTCTGGTCCCTCCTTGCACTGCAGCACAAAAGTTCCACCACCCCGATCCGTAACAGTAATTGTCTCAATCGATGTTTCAGGGTTGAAAATAACCTTTCTTTTTTGCTTCCAATGACTTTTCCTCCACTAGTACAGGTATCACATACCTTATACAGGATTTGATAAATTGTGATACCACAGGGGTGGTTTACTTGGTGGAGTGCATCGAGTCTAAACTCCAATATGTAGGGTGTACAATTGGCCCTTTAAAAAGACGTATTAGAAGATATATGTCTGATGCAGTTGGAGACTTAAAGGTGGGAATTTCAGCAATATCCAGGCATTTTTCTGCTTGTCATGGGGGTGATACAACCAGGCTGAAGTTCTGTGGTATAGAAAGAGTGAGACGATCTGCACGGGGCGGTGATTTCAGGAGGAAAATTTTGAACAGGGAAAGCTACTGGATGTTCAAGCTGGATACAAGAACACCGGTCGGCTTGAATGTTAGAAGGGATCTTGTGTTACAATATAATTAAGATCATGTTACCATCCAGTGCTATCTCTGTTAAATAAATAAAGGATACATGGGAGAGGAAAGAAACCCAAAAATTATATGAGTCTCCGATGTGCATTTCTCTCTCTCTTTCTTACACATTAATGTGCAATAAATATTTAGATTGTGGAACACAGGGTCAATTTAACCATTTCTAGAAGTTAAAGTGGAAAGTGGATGTGAAACCAAACGAGTGTGAACAAGCATTTGAAGCGACGAATAATTAAGCAAAAAAATAAAAAATTCACAATGACATATATTTTTCTTTTTCTGTTATAGAGAAATAAGTGGAGGAGAGATTAATAATACATTAATAATAGGTCATTGTGAACAAAAAGTTATCAATTTCTTTCTTTTTTGACAGCAAACTGTAAGTAATTTTTCGTTCCATATATACTAATAAATAATGCAAACATATCTTTTGTATACAGCAATGGACAATTGAAAATAACAGTTTTATTATATATGGTAGTACGATATATAGGGATATCTAGATGAAAGCTGGAATAAACTGGACAAACTAAACTGGTCACTAGTGTTGAGCATTCCGATACTGAAATATCGGGTATCGGCCGATATTCGCGGTATCGGAATTCCGATACTTAATTCCGATACTTTTACAATATCGAATACCGGAATCGGAAGTTCCCATAATGCCTGAGCTCTGCAGTGTCTGTGAAGGATAACAAGTTGGATGGCAGCGCGATCCAGCCTGTCATCAGAATGCCATCCCAGCGGGGGAGAATTCTCCTGATTGTTTAAAAGCCGGCGCGCAGTAAAAAGCCGCCGGCTTTTAAACAATCACACAGCCCCATACTGCTTCCCCGCAGCCTCCCACCCCGATCCTCCGCTCCCCTCGCCACCTCCAATCCCAATCGTAAATTAGGACCGGGCGGGGAGCGCAGCACCAAGGAGCGAAGGACCCGGGCGGGGAAGCCGGCAGTGAAAAGACTTCACCACCGGCTTTCCCGTTCTGTGCTGCGCTTTCCCGCCGGTTATTTCAAATGAACAGCTGAGGTATCAGGTGATGCTGATCACCTGTTCATTTGAAGTAGCCGCGATGCCCTCAGAGGGTTCATGTGAGTTCATGCTTGACTGCATTGCATGAACTCACATGAACTTTCCCACGGCCGCACAGGTCAGCCTCACCTCCCAGACCCGTCATGATTGGTGTGTGTGGGTGTCTGTGCGATGTGTGCGGGTGTGTGCGGGGTGTCTGTGCGTGTGTGTGCGGGGTGTGTGTGCGATGTCTGCGTGTGTGTGCGGGGTGTCTGTGCGATGTTTGTGCGGGTGTGCGCGGTGTCTGTGCGTGCAGGCAGACATAGGCCGATGTAACACTACTACTCCCATCGGCCTATGTCTGTCCCCGGTCCACTCGTGCCAGCAGGATCAACTCGATGGGAGCAGTAGTTCCCATCAGCCTGATCCTGCTATTTAAATTGCCCTACTGTGTCCCCAATAAATTTTAAATACATGTCATTGGTGGCCAGTGGTTGCCTACAATAAATTAGTTCATACATTACCTGTCCCCGCCGATCGCCACCTAAAATAAAGTAAAAAATAAAAAACTACACCTATACTCACCTAGACACCTAATTCCCCGAAGCCATCGATCTCCTGTAATAAAATATAAAATAATAAACCACAACCTTATCCTTACCCCTCCGTAGTAGTCCACGAGTGTCCCACGAAGATCTCCAGTTTAGAGCAGCCACATAGAATGTGACCGCTCTGAACCGCCGCCGCCGCTAGAATGACGGGGCTGTAAGGGTTCACCGGAGTTCAGGCAGCGCTGCTCCGGTTAGCTGCTTTACGGCCCTGCTGTATCGTGAGAAATTCCCACGGTACAGCACTGCCGTAAAGGAGGTCTCCGGAGCAGCGCTGACTGAATGCACTCCGGTGACCTCAGTCAGGGGCTCCCGCTGCCGGGAGCGGACGTGTTCCCGGCAGCGTGAGCTTACAGCAGCCATGCACAGCTGTCACCATCTCCAGATGTGACAGCTGTGCATGGGAGATCAGCGCAGGAACGTGGACAGGTAACTATTATTTTTAGTAAACTAAGAATTAAATAAAATGGTCTGTTTTATTTCAAATAAATTATTTTTTTCTGGGTGTAGTGTGTGTTTTCTTTTCAACACTTTGTAGGTTAGTAATGGGGGTGTCTTATAGACGCCCATCATTACTAACTTGGGCTTCATGGCAGCTGGCGCTGACATGAACCCCACCACTATTACCCCACTGCCACCGCACCAGGGCAACGTGGAAGAGCGAGGCTAAGTGTCAGAATTGGCGCATCATATGGATGCGCCATTTCTGGGGCGGCTGACGGCTGGTGTTTCTAGCCTGGGAGGGGGCCAATATTCATGGCACCCTTCCTGGGCTATTAATATCAGCCCCCAGCTGTCTGCCTAGCCTTTGCTAGCTATTAAAATAGGGGGAACGCCACGTCATTTTTTTGGGGGGGGTCCCCCATTTTAATAGCTAGTAAAGGCTAGGTATTCAGCTGGGGGCTGATATTAGTAGCCTGGGAAGCTCCGTGGGTTTTACCCCCTTCCCAAGCTTCAAACATCTGCCCCAGCCGTCTGCTTAACCTCCGCTAGAGACTAAAATTATGGGGGATCCCACGCCATTTTTTTTTTAAATAAATCCTTTATTTTAACACTAAATGACATTTGAGGAGTTAATAAAGATGCAGTCCCTAAATTATTATTTATTTTTTAATTAATTTTTCCCAAAACTTTTGACGTGGGCTTCGCCATATTTTTGTATGCCAGCCAGGTACAGCATCCAGCTTCTATGAACGCGCCATTTTCCGGGGCGGCTGCAGACTGCAATTTTCAGCGGAGGGCAGAAAGCTTGGGCCTCCCTGCGCTGCAGATTCCATCCCCCAGCTGCCTAGTTGTACCTGGCTGGACACAAAAATAGGGAGAAGCTCCACGTTTTTTTTTTTTAATTATTTCATGAAATTCATGGAATAATTAAGAAAAAAAGGGCTTCCCTATATTGTTGTGTCCAACCAGGTACAAATAGGCAGCTGGTGGTTGGGGGCAGCCCGTTCCTGCCTGCTGTACCTGGCTGGACACAAATATAGTGCAAAGCCCCACGTCAATTTTTTTTTAATTATTTCAGGAAATTCATGAAATAATTAAAAAAAAATTATGTGGGGCTTCGCCCTATATTTGTGTCCAGTCAGGTACAGCAGGCAGGAACGGGCTGCCCCCAACCACCAGCTGCCTATTTGTACCTGGCCGGACACAACAATATAGGGAAGCCCTTTTTTTCTTAATTATTCCATGAATTTCATGAAATAATTAAAAAAAAAAAAAACGTGGAGCTTCTCCCTATTTTTGTGTCCAGCCAGGTACAACTAGGCAGCTGGGGGCTGGAATCTGCAGCGCAGGGAGGCCCAAGCTTTCTGCCCCCCCCCCCCCCGCTGAAAATTGCAGTCTGCAGCCGCCCCGGAAAATGGCGCGTTCATAGAAGCGCCATCTTCTGGCGCTGTACCCAACTCATCCAGGGCCCTGGTGCGGTGGCTCACTGGGTAATAAAGGGGTTAAGGCCAGCTTGGCATTATCAGCTGGCCCTAAGCCCGAAGTTCATGGGGTCACGCAAATATTAGACATGACCGCCATGAATTTCTAGTAAAGTATTTAAAAAAAACACAAACACCCAGAAAAAAGTCCTTTAATTGAAATAAAGACACAATTCTTTATTGTTCTAAATTAAACCATACTTACAGTCACCCCCATTCCAGCTGAAGCCAACGATCTCCTGCAATAAAAGAAAAATAATAAACCAACCTCATCCTTACCTTTCCATGGTTCCCACGACAGCTTCAGCTCTGCTACATCGAGATGACAGGCTGGACCGCAGCAGAACGCTGCAATTCAGCCTGTCTTCCCGCAGACACTGAGAAGCGCAGGCATGCTTGCGCTCCTCAGTGTCAGGCTGTGACGGCATAAAGATGAGCCGAGGTCATGTCCAATGAACTCAGCTCACCTCATGCACGTCACTGACACCGTGGGAAAATTCTCCTGCACTCAGCGCTTCAGCGTGAGAATTCTCCCACGCTGTCAGTGACATACATGAGGTGAGGTCATGTCCAATGAACTCAGCTCACCTCATGCACGTCACTGACAGCGTGGGAAAATTCTCCTGCACTCAGCGCTTCAGCGTGAGAATTCTCCCACGCTGTCAGTGACGTACATGAAGTGAGCTGAGTTCATTGGACATGACCTCGGCTCATCTGGATGCCGTCACAGCCAGACACTGAGGAGCGCATGCCTGCGCTTCTCAGTGTCTGCGGGATGACAGGCTGGATGGCAGCGTTCTGCTGCGGTCCAGCCTGTCATCTCGATGTAGCAGAGCTGAAGCTGTCGTGGGAGCCATGGAAAGGTAAGGATGATGTTGCTTTATTATTTTACTTTTATTGCAGGAGATCGTTGGCTTCAGCTGGAATGGGCGTGACTGTAAGTATGGTTTAATTTAGAACAATAAAGAATTGTGTGTTTATTTCAATTAAAGGACTTTTTTCTGGGTGTTTGTGTTTTTTTTAAATACTTTACTAGAAATTCATGGTGGTCATGTCTAATATTGGCGTGACCCCATGAATTTCGGGCTTAGGGCCAGCTGATAATGCCAAGCTGGCCTTAACCCCTTTATTACCCAGTGAGCCACCGTACCAGGGCCCTGGATGAGTTGGGTACAGCGCCAGAAGATGGCGCTTCTATGAACGCGCCATTTTCCGGGGCGGCTGCGGACTGCAATTTGCAGCGGGTGGGGCCCAGAAAGCTTGGGCCTCCCTGCGCTGCAGATTCCAGCCCCCAGCTGCCTAGTTGTACCTGGCTGGACACAAAAATAGGGCGAAGCTCCACGTATTTTTTTTTTAAATTCATGAAATTCATGGAATAATTAAGAAAAAAAGGGCTTCCCTATATTGTTGTGTCCGGCTAGGTACAAATAGGCTGCTGGTGGTTGGGGGCAGCCCGTTCCTGCCTGCTGTACCTGACTGGACACAAATATAGGGCGAAGCCCCACATCAATTTTTTTTAATTATTTCATGAATTTCCTGAAATAATTTAAAAAAAATTGACGTGGGGCTTCGCACTATATTTGTGTCCAGCCAGGTACAGCAGGCAGGAACGGGCTGCCCCCAACCACCAGCTGCCTATTTGTACCTGGTTGGACACAACAATATAGGGAAGCCCTTTTTTTCTTAATTATTTCATGAATTTCATGAAATAATTAAAAAAAAAAAATACGTAAAGCTTCTCCCTATTTTTGTGTCCAGCCAGGTACAACTAGGCAGCTGGGGGATGGAATCTGCAGCGCAGGGAGGCCCAAGCTTTCTGCCCCCCCCCCCCCCCCCCCCGCTGAAAATTGCAGTCCGCAGCCACCCCGGAAAATGGCGCGTTCATAGAAGCTGGATGCTGTACCTGGCTGGCATACAAAAATATGGCGAAGCCCACTTCAAAAGTTTTGGGAAAAATTAATTAAAAAATAAATAATAATTTAGGGACTGCATCTTTATTAACTCCTCAAATGTCATTTAGTGTTAAAATAAAGGATTTATTTAAAAAAAAATTGATGTGGGGCTTCGCCCTATATTTGTGTCCAGCCAGGTACAGCAGGCAGGAACGGGCTGCCCCCAACCACCAGCTGCCTATTTGTACCTGGCCGGACACAACAATATAGGGAAGCCCTTTTTAAAAAAAATTATTTCATGAAATAATTAAAAAAAAATTGACATGGGGCTTCGCACTATATTTGTGTCCAGCCAGGTACAGCAGGCAGGAACGGGCTGCCCCCAACCACCAGCTGCCTATTTGTACCTGGTTGGACACAACAATATAGGGAAGCCCTTTTTTTCTTAATTATTCCATGAATTTCATGAAATAATAAAAAAAAAAAATGCGTGGGGCTTCGCCCTATTTTTGTGCCCAGCCAGGTACAACTAGGCAGCTGGGTGCTGGAATCTGCAGCGCAGGGAGGCGCAAGCTTTCTGGGCCACCCCCGCTGCAAATTGCAGTCCGCAGCCGCCCCAGAAAATGGCTCGTTCATAGAAGCGCCATCTTCTGGCGCTGTACCCAACTCATCCAGGGCCCTGGTGCGGTGGCTCACTGGGTAATAAAGGGGTTAAGGCCAGCTTGGCATTATCAGCTGGCCCTAAGCCCGAAATTCATGGGGTCACGCCAATATTAGACATGACCACCATGAATTTCTAGTAAAGTATTTAAAAAAACACAACACCCAGAATAAAGTCCTTTAATTGAAATAAACACACAATTCTTTATTGTTCTAAATTAAACCATACTTACCATCACGCCCATTCCAGCTGAAGCCAACGATCTCCTGCAATAAAAGTAAAATAATAAAGCAACCTCATCCTTACCTTTCCATGGCTCCCACGACAGCTTCAGCTCTGCTACATCGAGATGACAGGCTGGACCGCAGCAGAACGCTGCCATCCAGCCTGTCATCCCGCAGACACTGAGAAGCGCAGGCATACTTGCACTCCTCAGTGTCTGGCTGTGACGGCATAAAGATGAGCCGGGGTCATGTCCAATGAACTCAGCTCACCTCATGCACGTCACTGACAGCGTGGGAAAATTCTCACGCTGAAGCGCTGAGTGCAGGAGAATTTTCCCACGCTGTCAGTGACGTGCATGAGGTGAGCTGAGTTCATTGGACATGACCTCACCTCATGTATGTCACTGACAGCGTGGGAGAATTCTCACGCTGAAGCGCTGAGTGCAGGAGAATTTTCCCACGCTGTCAGTGACGTGCATGAGGTGAGCTGAGTTCATTGGACATGACCTCGGCTCATCTTTATGCCGTCACAGAGAGACACTGAGGAGCGCAAGCATGCCTGCGCTTCTCAGTGTCTGCGGGATGACAGGCCGGATGGCAGCGTTCTGCTGCGGTCCAGCCTGTCATCTCGATGTAGCAGAGCTGAAGCTGTCATGGGAACCATGGAAAGGTAAGGATGAGGTTGCTTTATTATTTTTCTTTTATTGCAGGAGATCGTTGGCTTCAGCTGGAATGGGCGTGACGGTAAGTATGGTTTAATTTAGAACAATAAAGAATTGTGTGTTTATTTCAATTAAAGGACTTTATTCTGGGTGTTTGTGTTTTTCTTTAACTTTGACTATGGGGTTAGTAATGGGGGTGTCTTATAGACGCCTCTCCATTACTAATCTGGGCTTGATGTCAGCTGGCATTATAAGCTGACATCAACCCCAGCCCTATTACCCCCTGCCACCGCTACAGGGCAGTGGGAAGAGCGAGGTTAAGTGCCAGAATTGGCGCATCCTATGGATGCGCCATTTCTGGGGCGGCTGACGGCTGGTGTTTCTAGCCTGGGAGGGGGCCAATATTCATGGCACCCTTCCTGGGCTATTAAAATCAGCCCCCAGCTGTCTGCCTAGCCTTTGCTAGCTATTAAATTAGGGGGGACCCCACGTTATTTTTTTGGGGGGGTTCCCCCATTTTAATAGCTAGTAAAGGCTAGGTATTCAGCTGGGGGCTGATATTAGTAGCCTGGGAAGCTCCGTGGGTATTACCCCCTTCCCAGGCTTCAAACATCTGCCCCAGCCGTCTGCTTAACCTCCGCTAGAGACTAAAATTAAGGGGAACCCCACGCCAATTTTTTTTTAAATAAATCCTTTATTTTAACACTAAATGACAAGTACAGTAATCAACACTGTCACTGAACTTCATATATATGTGACTGACATGTTTCTATCTATCTAATCTATGTGTGATTCTCTATTCCTTCTATTCTAAATTGTCGGGTACCGATGCTGAATTGCCGGCCGGCTTTTTTAAAGAGACGGCGCACGAAAACACTAATATTTTTTTAAATAAATCCTTTACACTAAATGACAAGTACAGTAAGCAACACTGTCACTGTACTTCATAGATATGTGACTGACATGTTTCTATCTATCTAATCTATGTGTGAAGCTCTATTCTGTCTGTTATAAATTGTCGGGCACCGATGCTGAATTGCCGGTCGGCTTTTTTAAAGAGACGGTGCACGAAAACACTAATATTTTTTTAAATAAATCCTTTACACTAAATGACAAGTTCTGTAAGCAACACTATCACTGTACTTCATATATATGTGACTGACATGGTTCTATCTATCTAATCTATGTGTGAAGCTCTATTCTTTCTGTTGTAAATTGTCGGGTACCGGTGAATGCCGCTGATGAATTGCCGGCTTTTCGCATAATACATTCTACATTATTCTTAGTTGTTTTACTTCATGTAGAATTAACCTACAAGGAAAGAAAGGGTTTATTTTCATTCCGATATTTGTGTCCCATTGACTTGCATTGG
The DNA here is from genome assembly GCF_046119375.1 of Phyllobates terribilis. Lineage (NCBI taxonomy): Eukaryota > Metazoa > Chordata > Amphibia > Anura > Dendrobatidae > Phyllobates > Phyllobates terribilis. The sequence goes on from NW_027362765.1 coordinate 521,467,753, forward strand.
TTTCCGGTATCGGAATCGGCGATATCCGATACTTTTTGGGTATCGGCCCGATCCAATCCGATACGATATTTCCTGATATCGGAAGGTATCGCTCAACACTACTGGTCACCTCCCGCTGTGGGAGATTTTTTATTCAGCTACACATACATATATTTCGTTGGTATATATTGTGTTTCGTATACTTATTACTGTTTCCAACATGCAGAATCTACACTGTTCAGCTAATTTGTTTCAATTCTCTTGCCAGAAACCTCAATGTCAGGACTTTTATTATAACGTCTGTAGCATTAAATAACCACAAAAAGAAAAAAGCCTGTCTCCAACTTGGAAACGAAGATGTAGCACCTGAACGTCACAAGAATTAATTAGTTAACTGATTGGAATTCTTTTGTCAGTTTGCTGTTCTTTTGTATTTATACCCTGCCTGTATTCCAATGTATGTACCATGATTAAGGCTTTTCTAAGTCGAAACGCGTAGCGTTTTTTTTTACTCTGTTTGCCCATATGGTGTGAATTATCTTTTTTTGTAAGTGCATTTTTTATGGAAATATCATCCTTCAAATAAATGGAAATTTTAATTACACCACATCGCTGGAGTCTCCTCACTCGCTGGATTTTGGTCTGAAGTTGTGTTCAATGCAGCAGCCTGCTGCTATCCGAGCAGAAAGGAGGAAACACCGCGAAGGAGTTTATAGGTGAGCAGACTTCATCATTTTCTTTGTATACATACCATCATGGTATGTATGTCTACCCTCATCCCTCTTCCTGGTATTCTTGGCACCCCTCATCCTGGTATGCTTGGCACCCCCTGATCCCCATCACGTTACACACAAAAAAATTAAACAATCATACTCACCTCCTCTCTCCGCCACCACTGCGTCCTGCTCTGCTGGTCAAAGGGATCTCACTGTGTGAGCCGCGCATGGCGTTACTAACATGCTCCCTCACACTGTGAGGTGCTGTACCGGAATATTCACTGTTCCCCACGCCGGGACTGTGTGCGTGGGGAGCAGTGACCATTCACTGTCCTTAATAGCGTGCATATTGTACCCGCAGCGCGGCTCCTGCTGCCTCTTAGCAGTCACATGTGCCCACTATTAAAGACCATGAATATTCACTACAACCCATGGGCGTGGGTTGCAGTGAATATTCATGGTCTTTAATAGCGGGTAAAGTGACCGCCGAGCTGCAGCAAGAGCTGTACTGCGGCTACAGTGTGCACGCTATTAAGGTGAGTGAATGGTCACTGCTCCCCACACACACAGTCCTGGTGTGGGGAGCAGTGACTATTCCGGTACAGCATCTCACAGTGTGAGTGCGCATGGCAGTAACGCCATGCGTGGTTCACACAGATCCCATTGGCCAGCAGAGCAGAACGCAGCACTGGAGGAGAGAGGAGGTGCGTATAATTGGTTTTTTTTGTGTGTGCAGCGTGATGGGGATCAGGGGTTGCCAAGCATACCAGGATGAGGGGTGCCAAGCATACCAGGAAGAGGGATGAGGGGGGCCATACTTACCAGGAAGAGGGATGAGGGTGGCCATACATACCAGGAAGAGGGATGCTGGTGGCCATACATACCAGGATGAGGGATGAAGGGTGCCATATATACATGGAGCCGCGCTGCAGGTACAGTGTGCACGCTATTAAGGAAAATAAATATTAATTTCTTTAGTAGCGGGCACATTGTAGGCTGCAGTAGGTGGCTGTTACCCCCTGTGCCCCGCTCCTCCACCACTGTCACTCCCCCTACAAGCCCCCACCACCCACAGCCACAGTATTTATATATATATATATATATATATATATATATATATATATATATATATATATATATATCTCGGACTATAAGACGCACCCCCCACTTTTTGGAGGAAGAAAGTGCATCTTATAGTCCGAAACCAGGGGAGGAGTCCTGAGGAGATAATTTGCATATTCCCACTGCATTTTGGGGTAAGTGAAGAGTCTCCGCAAGCTCAAAGAACACTGGATTTTGGCTGTTGGAGCTGAAAAGAGGACATCGGTAAACCAGGGGAGGAGTCCTGAGGAGATAATTTGCATATTCCCACTGCATTTTGGGGTAAGTGAAGAGTCTCCGTGAGCTCAAAGAACACTGGATTTTGGCTGTTGGAGCTGAAAAGAGGACATCGGTAAACCAGGGGAGGAGTCCTGAGGAGATAATTTGCATATTCCCACTGCATTTTGGGGTCAGTGAAGAGTCTCCGCGAGCTCAAAGAACACTGGATTTTGGCTGTTGGAGCTGAAAAGAGGACATCGGTAAACCAGGGGAGGAGTCCTGAGGAGATAATTTGCATATTCCCACTGCATTTTGGGGTAAGTGAAGAGTCTCCGCGAGCTCAAAGAACACTGGATTTTGGCTGTTGGAGCTGAAAAGAGGACATCGGTAAACCAGGGGAGGAGTCCTGAGGAGATAATTTGCATATTCCCACTGCATTTTGGGGTAAGTGAAGAGTCTCCGCGAGCTCAAAGAACACTGGATTTTGGCTGTTGGAGCTGAAAAGAGGACATCGCATTTTGAAGCTTTTTTTTTTTTAAGCTTTTTTCACTGTTTTCAGAACATTAACAGTAAGAACATGGAAGAGTCCAGGAGCCATTTGGTGAGCTGCATATCCTGCTACATGTTCACAGACTTGCCAGTGGAAAAGCCAAACTTCACATGCCAGAAATGCAAGCTTGTGTCCCTGTTGGAGGAAAAGTTGCGAAATCTAGAAGAGAGGTTAACTACCTTGAAAATCATTAAGGAAGGTGAAGAGTTCTTAGAGCAGAATTATCTCTTCATGATTCAGAAAGAGAAGAAATTCGAACTGCACCTGACGAAACAGAGGAATGGAAGCATGTGACCCAGAGAAGCAGGAGGATCGAGAGGCAGTCAGCACCCATACTGCTCAGGAACCAGTACCAGGCTCTCACGCAGGAGAAGCATGAAGAAATACAGCAAAATAAGACTTTGCCAGCAATGAATAACCTTGTAAGCCCTCAGAATCATCCTGGATGGAGAAAGAAGAATGTTGTGAAGAAAAAACGGAGAGTGGTGGTCATGGGGGATTCCCTGTTAAGAGGAACAGAGGCCGCTATCTGCAGACCAGACATAACCTCAAGAGAAATGTGCTGTCTTCCAGGAGCAAAAATTAAAGATGTGTCTGACAGGATATCAAGACTCTTCAGACCTACAGATCACTACCCATTCCTGCTAATACATGTGGGGACAAATGACACCGCAAGAAAGGACCTGGAAACCATCTGCAGTGACTTTGAAGACTTAGGCAAGAAAGTGAAAGAATTGGGAGCGCAGGTGGTCTTCTCATCCATCATCCCAGTGGATGGCCATGGAACAATGAGGTGGAATAAGATTCTACAGGTGAACAACTGGCTACGTCGATGGTGCCGTCAACAAGGATTTGGATTTCTGGATCACGGAATGAATTACCTATACGATGGACTACTTGCTAGAGATGGGGTGCACCTTACGAAGACTGGAAAACATGTATTTGGAAGTCGCCTTGCTGCACTCATCAGGAGAGCTTTAAACTAGAACAATGTGGGAAGGGAAGCAAAAGGCCAGAAAAAGCCATACAGCTGACAAATACTATTGAGATCTCTGCTACTGGAAGTGGAAAGGAAGAACAAAGACAAAACAATTTAAATAATAAAAATATGGGAGGAAGAGAAACCAATCACAAACTAAAATGTTTTTATACAAATGCACAAAGCATGGGCAACAAACAAGGAGAATTGGAACTACTAACGCAGGAAAAGGAATATGATGTTATTGGAATCACTGAAACTTGGTGGGACGATACACATGATTGGAATAAAAGGCTAAAAGGATACAACTTATTTGCAAGAAACAGACTTGATAAACGAGGAGGAGGTGTCGCATTGTATGTTAGAAAAGCGTATATCTGCACAGAGATTGAAGCTTCAGAGACTGGGAGTTCTGTGGAAACTGTTTGGGTAAGAATACAAGGAGAGAACAACGGAAAGGACACCATTGTAGGCATTTACTACAGGCCACCTGGGCAAGCTGAAGATATGGATGAACTCTTTATGTATCAAATGACCAAGTTCTCCAAAAAATATGACGTAGTGGTCATGGGAGATTTCAACTATCCAGACATTTGTTGGGAATCTCTCTCAAGTAAAACTAACAGGTCAAGCAAATTCTTATCCTCTCTTGCTGACAACTTTATCTTCCAAAAGGTAGGGGAGAAAACAAGGGGATCTGCTACTTTGGATCTAATCCTTATAAACAGGGAGGAAATGGTTGAGGAGGTAAAGGTGGCTGGGACGCTAGGAGGCAGCGATCATGCTATTATAGAATTTTGGATAACTAGAGGAGGAAGACATGTGAAGACTCAAACTTCAAGGTTAGATTTTAGAAAGGCAGATTTTAAGAGACTCAGAAAGAGAATAGGAGGGATCCAATGGCTGGATGTCCTTAAGGACAAAAATGTCCAGGAAGGATGGGAAATTTTTAAAAATGAGATTCTCAAAGCACAATCGTTAACAATCCCGAAAAGTAGGAAGAATGGGAAGCATTTAAGGAAACCAGGATGGATGAACACAGAACTTAAACACATGCTAAAAAGAAAGAAAGAAATGTTTATTAAATGGAAAGAGGGAGGCATATCTAAAGAAGATTATAATGCAGTCTGCAGATCCTGTAGGGCACGTATCAGGTTAGCTAAAGCTGACAATGAATTAAGGCTTGCAAGAGATGTCAAAAGCAATAAAAAAGGATTTTGGGGGTATGTCAAAAGTAAAAGAAAAGTCAAAGATGCTATAGGATTTTTACAGGATGAAAATGGAGAAATGGTAAGAGAGGATGTTGAGAAGGCCGAACTTTTTAATTCCTATTTTGCATCTGTTTTCTCTCAGAAAGAAAATGTAACATCAACTGATCTTCACTGTCCTTTTAGAGGAATAGAGGAATCCAAGTTATCTGTAAACAGAAAGATTGTGAGGGAATATTTAGATAACATAAATGAGTTCAAGTCTCCAGGTCCAGATGAATTACACCCCAGAGTACTGAAGGAGATCATAGAAGAAATTTTAGAACCACTCTCCATAATCTTTGAAAATTCTTGGAGAACAGGAGAAGTCCCAGAAGACTGGAGAAGAGCAAATGTTGTTCCTATCTTCAAAAAAGGGGAAGAAGGTGGACCCAGGGAACTATAGGCCGGTGAGTCTGACTTCTATACCAGGAAAGATCTTTGAACAAATTATTAAACAACATGTATGTAAGTACATGGATAAGAATGAAGTGATTAACCAGAGTCAGCATGGGTTTGTAACTAACAAGTCATGCCAGACTAACTTAATTTCCTTCTATGACAGAATCACTGACTGGGTGGATCAGGGAAATGCTGTAGATATAGTATATCTTGACTTCAGCAAAGCATTTGACAAAGTATCTCACACCATCCTTATTGAAAAAATGACCAAGTATGCAATGGACCAGGCAACTGTTAGGTGGATTCATAACTGGCTTAGTGATCGGACTCAAAGGGTGGTTGTAAATGGCTTCACATCCAGCTGGATGAATGTCTCAAGTGGGGTACCACAGGGCTCTGTCCTGGGACCTGTATTGTTCAACATCTTTATCAATGATTTAGATGAAGGAATTGAGGGTAAATTAAATTTGCTGATGACACAAAGCTAGGAGGGATAGCTAATACTAGAGAAGAGAGAGAGAGGATTCAAAAAGACCTAAATAAACTGGAGCAGTGGGCAGCAACCAACAGAATGGTTTTTAACAGGGAAAAATGCAAAGTACTACATCTGGGCAATAAAAATGAAAAAAGCATATACAGAATGGGAGGAATAGAGCTAAGCAACAGTACATGTGAAAAAGACTTAGGTATACTAATAGATCATAGACTGAACATGAGTCAACAGTGTGATGCAGCAGCAAAAAAGGCAAATACAATTCTGGGATGTATTAACAGAAGCATACAGTCTAGATCACGTGAAGTCATTATCGGTCTTTACTCCTCTTTGGTCAGACCTCATCTGGAATACTGTGTACAATTTTGGGCACCACATTTTAAAAAAGACATAGACAAACTGGAGCAAGTTCAGAGAAGAGCGACCAGAATGGTGACTGGTCTGCAAACCATGTCCTATGAGGAACGGTTGCAGGATTTGGGAATGTTTAGCTTACAAAAAAGAAGACTGAGAGGAGACTTAATAGCTGTCTACAAATATGTCAAGGGCTGTCACATTGTAGAAGGATCATCTTTATTCTCATTTGCACAAGGAAAGACTAGAAGCAATGGGATAAAACTAAATGGGAGGAGACACAGATTAGATATTAGAAAAAACTTTTTGACAGTTAGGGTGATTAATGAGTGGAACAGGCTGCCACGAGAGGTGGTGAGTTCCCCTTCAATGGACGTCTTCAAACAGAGGCTGGACAGACATCTGTCTGAGATGATTTAGTGAATCCTGCTTTGAGCAGGGGGTTGGACCAGATGACCCAGGAGGTCCCTTCCAACTCTACCATTCTATGATTCTATGATTCTATGAAAAATACGGTAATTGTTGCACCAGAAATTTTTAGGGGCTTTATAGCAAAAGGGGTGAATACATATGCAGATGCCAATTTTTAGTTATTTGATCCCATAAATTTGATTTAAGCCTATATTTTTCACACTTCACCAACTTAGACTATTTAGTGCTGATGCATCACACACAAATTGGATTACAAAAATATTTAAACACAGGTTGTAATTTAACAAAATAGATTAAAAGCCAAGGGAGAGAATACTTTCACAGGCCACTGTATGTTCAGGTTTGCTGTAAAATTCTAGATGACTTCTGTGGTGTCAGAAACATGTTGTGTGTGTGACATGTGACTCGCCCCCTGGGCCGTGGGGCACTCGGATCCGGGCAATAGGGAGACGATGGGGGTAGTAGTGGCGACCCGGTTCCGTGGCTCAGGGTGGTCAGGCCAGTGGTAGTCTGCTACGTTCTGCTGATAATGTCCGACTACGCCACCCGTGGATTTGCGGTCATTAGGAACCGCCGCTGCAAGGCAGACCGCTGGGGCTGATGATGTATGCAGCTGGGATGGTGTGACTCCCCACGGGAAGAGTGCGGCCCCAGGGCAGTGTAGTGGATGTTGGGAGTGATGGTAGTGAGAGTCCCAGTGCTGATAGTGCTGGAGGAGCAAGGAGCACGCAGACAACAGGTTGCAGTCCAGGGTCTTTACTAGAACAGGTAAATTGACCCACAAACAGTCCCAGCTAGGAGGGGACCTGGATGTCTGAGAGCAACGGGGAAATTGGCCCTGGTCAGGGTGAGGGTGTAGGCCTACCGTGCTTTCTGCACTCCTTCTGGCTATCTCCTCGTTATAGGGTAACAGCCCACGTTTCCGAGCTTTCCGTGTATTCTCGCCTGTATGGCCTGCGACGAGGGTTCCTTTCTGCTCCCAGCCTTGTACGGCTTTACTGGTCCCTTCGGTTGTGGCAGGGCCTCCAGGCTTCTTAGGCCAAGGAATATACAGTCCCTTGCGGACTGGTTATCTGCTGGGGGATGTGGAATCCTCCCAGCCTCAGACACCAAAGTCTGGTAAAGTAAGTCTTTTATCTGCCAAGACAGGCTCTCTTCGCCTCTTGTCTCTGGCTTGTGGCTCTCCTCCTGCCACACTTCCTCTTAGGTGCAGTGCAACTGTCTGTCCCTGCTCTGCTCTGGGACAAGTCTCAGTGCTGAGACAGGCCATCAAGTTCCCTCTAACCCTGCCCCCAGCACCAGCTTTTATAGGGGCAGCCTGCTCCCCCTACTGGCCTGAGACAGGAGGCATGGCATGCTAATGTTCCCCTGACCAGAGAACCTCCCCCTTGCTCTCAGACACAGCTTTAATACATTTTGTGGCATCCAGGCCAGGGTGACACACATGGTCAGACATATTCTATTTAATTTATGAAGGAGGGACTCTGATACACCCTGTATTAGACATAAATGAGGGCCTCATACACAGTCTGTTCAAATTGTTAGGTAGTGGTACTGCTAGACTCATATAGTCTAAGCACTAAGTTCAAGAGCCGCCAAAAATTAAAAGGAGAGACTGCAATACACCCTGGAAGACATGTATAGGAGGGTCTCAGAAAACATTTTTTGCATTTTTAAGGAGTGGAACTCCTAGACTGCTAAAGTCTATGCACTAAGTGCAAGGACTGAAAAATATTTACCCCAGGGAGGTATACCTATATATATGTGAGAGAATTGTTGAGATAGGCCTCATACACATCCTGTAAAAATTATGAAGCAGGGCATCATACACACCCTGGAAAAATTAAGAGCGAGGGTCGCATGATGAAACGCTCTAAAATTATTAGAGAGGACTGCATCATGACCCTCTAAAAATTTGGAGTGAGGGCCGCATGGTAAGTGAGGACACACATCCTCGGCCTTCTGTGTGCACCATCAGCAGCACATCCACTTCCCCGTCCGGTACCGCACACATTGTGAATTTTAAATTAGGTATGTAATATATGCCTGCAAACTTTCCGGTATTAATAGGGAAAAGAAACTATGTAGCCCTAAAAATGGTGCTTGTTTTTAGGTTGCAGCAGCAGTATACCTATAGAAGGACTGTAAGGCAATAAACCCAGCCTATATTCCTCTAACCTAAAACTATCCCTCCTCCACCAGCTATCCCTACACTGAATGCAGGTAACAGCGGTTTACTAGAGAAAGGACAGTATGTAGCCCTGAAAAAGAATTTTATTTTAATGGTGCATCAGCGGTATAAAATTACTGTAATAGCAATTAAACATTGACCATAATCCTGCTATGAGCTAAGCTCTCTCTCCTAGATCAACTCTCCCTGAACTGCTTCCAGAGGAGTGTGTGCAGAGCATCGCGTCTCCGGGTCTTATATAAGTGTGACACCCCAGGGGTCTGGTTGCCACAGTAATAGAGATATTATGTCTGAGAGCAAGTGGGAGGTTTCTCTGGTCAGGAGCCCTAAGCATGCAACACGGTCCGCCCAGACCTGGGAGGGGAGGAATCTGCCCTTATAAACTGGGTCTGGGGCGGGATTAGTGAGTGAAGCTGCAGACAGAGACAGAGCCTGCAGAACAAGCAGAGCAGTCAGAGCCTGGAGAGGGAAAGTGAGAACAGGAGCTCTGTAGGAGCAGAGGCAGAAGGCCAGGGGCTGTGAGCAGAGATATAGCTCGCCCTGGCTGAAGTTACTAAAACCGGACACAGGAGTCCGAGGCTGTGGGGACTGATATATACCCAGCAGCAGAAACCAACCGGCAGGGGATTCCAGGTCCTCTGGCCATAGAAGCCCGGAGGCTCAGTCACAAAGAAGGGACCAGCGCCGCCATCCAGGAGCGGAGGCTAACAGAAGGCCCCAAGTCACCAGCCATACGGGTGAGCACCACACGGTATACTCAGGGACGTGGGCTACTTGTAACCGATGACAGCAAGGTAGCCAGGAAGAGTGCAGATAAACGGGGAGGCCTACAACTCCACCTAGCCAGGGGAACTCCTGCTTGCTCGCAGACTTACCAGGCCCCTTATACTAGCCAGTACTCCCGGGAGGGTCTGCCTTGTACCATCAGTAAAGACCTTGAACTGCACCTCACGTCTCTGCGATTCCTTGCCGCACCAGCACCATTAGCACTGGGACCCTCACACCATCACTCCCATCATCTCTCACATTAGCTACCCTGAGGCAATACTTCTCCCGTGGGGAGTTATCCCATACTCGGCTGCGCAAACAACATCAGCCTCAGCGGTCGGCAGCGCAGTGGCAGTCCCCACTGACCGCAATCCACGGGTGGCGTAGTCGGACATTTGCTATACATTAAGACTGCCACTGGTTTGACCACCCTGGGCACGGACCGGGTCAGCGCCACACGGAGACTACAACCCCCAGCATTCTACAACAGGCCCGGTTCCGGGTTCCCCTGCACAACACAGGCCCAGGGGGCGGGTCAACTTTGGCGTAGTCGGCAGGATTTCGTGCCCGCAACCACCGGGTACTGCGTGCCTGAAAAAGAGACTTTTATACTTACCTGTGGTGAAGTTTCCCGCCATCCGGAGCCGATTCCCGCCATCAGACGCCATCTTGGACCGTTTCCCGCCGTCTACTGCCTTCTTCCCGCCATCCGCAGCTGCTTCCCGCCTTCGGACGCCATCTTCGGGACGCCGCACGGGAAGAAGAGGGGCGTGGACGCCGAAAGCACGCGAGATCCGAAGCTCCGCCCCACGCTCCACCCCACGCTCTGACGCTGCGCAAGGTCCTGGAAGGGAGGAAGAGCGACGCTGACGTCATCGGAGCGCGACGCCAGGTGCTCAACCCCGACGATCGACTGCGGAGCCGCGGCCTACGGAAGAAGAGCATCGCAAGGTAGGCCACGGTCCACTAGGGGGGAGGAGGATGGCGGATACCGAGGGGAGCTCCACTGCCACAGCCACCGCCAGCGCAACCGTTGCAGCAGTCATGCCATTCACCATGCCCTATATCCCGGGGGCAACCTGGCTACCCCAGTACTCAGGGGAGTCACATACTCTAAATGACTTTAGAGAAAGACTGGATAGCCTCTTCCAGGTGTACCCCCTCACAGAAGAGCAAAAAGTGAGCATCCTGGTGGCCCAATTAATCGGGGCAGCCCAAAGGGAGGTAAAGTCCTGGCCACCTGGGAGGAAGAGGACTGTCAGAGAAATACTAGCCCGGCTGAAAGACACATTTGATACCCGCACCTCAGCCGAAATAAAGCTCAGATTTTACGGGTGTAAACAGCGGGCACATGAGAGTATAAGAGACTATGCTCTAAACCTACAAGAGGCCCTGAGAGCCATTAAGCAGGCAGACCCTGACAGCGTGGGAAATGAAGATAAGCTGTTGACTGAACAATTTATTGAGGGTCTACTGTGCAATGCCCACCGAACCCAGTTGCGGGCAATGGCCTTACAGGACCCTGACCTGGACTTTGCACAGTTCAAGGACAGAGCCATCCGGGTGCTCCGAGAACCGGCACCAGGTGGCGCTGTGACCCATAGGTGCCCTGCTATCACTTACCACCAGGAGACGGCGCCCTTGTCTGCAGGGCCTGTGGGAGCTGATGCGCTGGCTTTAAACAGTGACCCGGCTACAGACCTGCACCATCAGGTCCAAGAGCTGACTAAGAGCGTTGCCGCGCTAACCAGAACTGTGCAGTCTTTACAGGTTTCTTCTCCAGGAAAGATCCAGCTGGCATCCGGACCGGAGGACGTCCCGTGGCGCCAACTGAGGAGGACCCCACCGGCCAGAGGAAGACCCAGCGACAGATACAACGAGGACGTACGACCCATCTGCTGCCGCTTCAATCAACCCGGACATGTGGCAAGGTACTGTCATTTAAACGGGCACAACCTGGGGTAGAGGGCCAACCCCCAGGCATAAGACCATCAGGCCCATCAAACTGGCGTAATAAATACGTAGGGGGACGTCCAATCTTGCCTGTGGTACTGGACGGCATTCCTATGAGTGCCCTACTAGACACTGGGTCACAGGTGACCACCATCCCGTACGTGCTCTTTAAACAGTACTGGAATGACTCGGACATAACCCGCTACCCAGATGACGACCTGAGTATCATCGCCAGCAATGGTCAGCCCGTGCCGCAGGTGGGATTTAAAGAGGTGACCATTAAGATCGGTAAAGTCGAACTGGCGGCACAAGGACTGATTATAGTGGACATAGACCGTCATGAGAGTCACCCTAGAATAACCTTGGGAACTAATGTGATTGAAAATTGTCTTGCCGAGGTGATTCTCATTTTACAGCAGGTTGCCAAGAACGCCAGTTCCGGCCAGCAGCGTGTGCTCCAAAAAGAGATCCGGGCACTGATGAAGCGGCAACAGGTGGAACTATCTAGTGGTGAGATAGGTAGCGTGAGAATGTGTGACCCGTTCCCTATTGCCATGCCCCCAAAAAGTGAGATGATGATTTGGTGCCGGGCAGCTATTGGTCTAAGAGGTAGAGACTACCAAGCAATGGTAGAACCCATCTACTCAGACAGTAGGCCCACCATTTTGACAGCACGGGGGGTGGTCGATGTACGCCATGGGAGGGTGCCCGTTCGCATCATAAATATCGGGGAGAGAGAAGTACACCTGCCCCGGTATGCCACGCTAGCCAAATTGTTCACCATCAACCAGAACTCTGTACAGGCCGTGGAACCCTTGCCTCCATCTCAACCAGAGGAAGGTAACGGCTCTAAGAAACCAATGGAGGACTGGTGTCAGCAACTGCATTTGGGTACTGACTCCACTCCCTCACACCAGAAACAGGGAGTCTATCGGGTGGTTCGAGAGTACGAGAGAGTGTTTAGTAAACACCCGCTAGACTTTGGGCGAGTAAAGGGGGTAGAACACCACATCCCCACGGGAGACCATCCTCCCATAAAGGAGAGATACCGACCCGTACCCCCGGCACACTACCAACACGCCAAGGGGATGCTTAGAGACATGAAGGAGGCTGGGGTAATCAGGGACAGCTGTAGCCCCTGGGCAGCTCCACTAGTCTTAGTGAAAAAGAAAGACAACACCATGAGAATGTGTGTCGACTACAGGAAGGTCAACCGTATCACACACAAAGATGCGTACCCGTTACCAAGGATAGAAGAGTCCTTAGCTGCATTAAAATCTGCTAACTTCTTCTCTACTTTGGATCTCACTAGCGGGTACTGGCAGGTTCCTGTAGCAGAGGCGGACCGGGAGAAGACCGCATTCACCACCCCGATGGGTCTCAGCGAATTTAACTGTATGCCGTTCGGGCTCTGCAACGCATCCAGGAACCTTCCAACGGTTGATGGAATGCTGTCTGGGACACCGGAACTTCGAGACGGTCCTGTTATACCTGGACGATGTCATCGTCTATTCCAAGACCTACGAGGACCACCTGAAACACCTGGCAGAAGTGTTTGAAGCTCTGGCAAACTACGGCCTAAAGGTGAAACCCTCCAAGTGTCACCTCCTGAAACCAAAGGTGCAATACCTGGGACACGTGGTGAGTGCTGACGGAGTGGCTCCTGACCCTGATAAGATCACAGTGATTAAGGACTGGCCAAGACCCTCCAGCATAAAGGAAGTGCGGCAGTTCCTCGGGTTGGTAGGCTACTACCGAAGATCCATTTCACCAAAATGGCAGCCCCTATGCAGGACCTCCTGATAGGTCAATCTCGGAAAGCCAAAAACCAGAAGCCGCCCTTTAGGTGGGAAAAGCTGGAAGAGGAGTCCTTCTGCCAGCTGAAGATGGCCCTCACGGGGGATGAAATCCTGGCATATCCAGACTACAGCCAGCCCTTTATCCTCCACACGGACGCAAGCAACATCGGGCTAGGAGCCATACTGTCCCAGATCCAGCAAGGGAAAGAATGGGTAATCGCTTACGCCAGCCGAAAGCTACGGCCCACGGAGAGGAACCCTGAGAATTATAGCTCATTCAAGCTGGAGATCCTGGCAGTAGTGTGGGCAGTGACCAAACGTTTCAAGCATTACCTTGCCTCCTCCAAATTCACCGTGTACACGGATAACAACCCGTTGACACACCTGGACACTGCAAGGCTCGGTGCCCTAGAACAGAGATGGATGGCCCGCCTGTCCAACTTTGAATTCACCATCAAATACCGGGCAGGACGCTCAAATGCCAACGCGGATGCCCTGTCTAGAATGCCGAACTTACCGGACGTAGGGGAAGATCCAGAAGATCTGGAAGAAGTTGAGCTCCCTGCTGTTATGTTCTGCTACCAGAGCTAAGGAAAGAGAGGAGATCTGTCCCTAAGATAGAACTCAGCTTAATCCCTACGATGTAACAGGGAACCTGATCCTGCGATCAGACCTGCTAAAGTCCTAAGCTAGTCTGTACGGAGACCTATAGATGTGGGGAAGGAATCCCTACAAGTACTAAGGACTGGGAGGAATATGGGACACCTCCTAACAGAAATAGTAGCAGACAGACGAACAAACAAAATATATAGAACATAGAGGTCAGTAGACCAAGCAAACTAACAGAGCAAGACACAGAGCACAGGCTAGCTAGAAAGTAGATATACAATGAAGTCCAGCAAAGCCAGAAGGGCGGAGCAGGCTTAAATAGGCCAACAAGGTCATGTGACCAGCAAAGGAAAAAAAAACTAAGAGCAAGGTTCTAACAGTACCCCCCCTTCTAAGAGGATCCTCCGGATCCCCTAGGACCAGGCTTATCAGGAAATCTCCTGTGAAACGCTCTGATAAGTCTGGACGCGGAAACATCATCCGACCTCACCCAAGAGTTATCCTCGGGTCCGAAACCTTTCCAGGCCACAAGATACTGCAAACTACCTCTATACAGTCTAGAGTTAAGGATGCGAGAAATTTCATATTCCCCGTCTTCCACCACCGGAGGAACAGAGGCAGAGGCGTCACAATCCGATACAACAGCTTTTTTCAACAGAGAGACATGAAATACCGGATTAATTCTCCAGGAGGTAGGAACCTCCAACCTAACAGCAGATTGGTTGACAATCTGAAGCACCTTAAAGGGCCCTACAAACTTGGGACCCAATTTCTTAGAAGGAATCCTCAACCGCAGATTCCTAGAGGACAACCAAACCATGTCACCAACAGCGAACAAAACCTCCTGTCGTTTCCTATCAAAGTAGTCCTTAGATTTTCTGTTGGCCTCCTGAAGATTACCACGCACATCCGTCCAAACTCTCTCCAAATCACCGGAAAAATTCTCCTCCTCAGGCACGGCAGATCCCAACTTGGAGAACGACCCAAACGACGGATGTCTCCCAGAACAACAAAAAAAAGGCGAACAACCAGCAGAAGAAGATGTATGATTGTTCAGAGCAAATTCAGCAAGTGGCACAAACTCAGACCACCCCTCTTGATTGTCTGTCACAAAACAACGCAAGAACTGCTCAACATCCTGGTTTTTCCTTTCTGTCTGGCCATTAGATTCAGGATGATATCCGGATGAGAACGATAAATGAACTCCCAACCTGTCACAAAAGGCACGCCAAAAACGAGCCACGAACTGAGGACCCCTATCAGAAACAATGTCAGTAGGAACGCCATGAAGTCTGACAATTTCCTTGACAAAGGCCTTAGCGAGAGTTTTAGCGCAGGGCAGTTTGACAAAGGGAACCAAGTGACACATCTTGCTAAAACGGTCCACGACCACCCAAATGACAGTAAAACCCTCAGAGGGGGGAAGGTCAGTTATAAAGTCCATAGCCAAATGTGTCCAAGGAGCACTGGGAACCTCCAAAGGACAAAGCAACCCCGCAGCAGGAGTATGTGAGGACTTAGATCTAGCACATATAGTACATTGACGCACCCACTTAATGACTTCCTTCTGCCATCCAGGCCACCAAAAACTGCGACCCACCAGTCTCTTGGTCTCAGAGATTCCGGGATGACCTGCCAACCGAGATTCGTGACACTCAACAAACAAATCTCTCCTAAAGGTCCCAGGCACAAACAACCTCCCATGAGGAGTGTTAGAAGGGGCATTCTCCTGTGCTTTAAGAATCTCATTTTCCAAAACGGAGTCCAAAGCAGCTATCACAACACCTTCTTGTAAAATGTTCTCCTCTTTCTCAGCACCGACTATGGGAGAAAAACTGCGAGACAAGGCATCCGCCTTAACATTCTTAGTACCAGGGATGTAAGTAACGGAGAAATTAAACCGCGAGAAAAACAGTGCCCACCTAGCCTGACGGGCATTCAGGCGCTTGGCAGCATCAAGATATATCAGATTTTTATGATCCGTAAGAACCTGAACGGGAAATTCCGCACCTTCCAAGAAGTGGCGCCAGTGTTCAAATGCGAGTTTAATAGCCAATAATTCCCGATTACCAATATCGTAATTCAGTTCAGTCTCCGAAAATTTTTTTGAAAAAAAGGCACAGGGATGTAATCCATCCCCGTTATCCTGAGACAATACTGCGCCAACCCCCACAGAGGAAGCATCAACCTCAACCAAAAACGGCCTAGTAACATCAGGCTGCATAAGGATGGGAGCAGAGGTGAACCTCTCCTTGAGATACACAAAAGCTTCAATGGCCTCAGAAGACCACTGAACAGCATCAGCACCTTTCCTGGTGAGATCAGTCAGAGGTTTGACAATACTAGAAAAATTTTTTATGAATTTTCTGTACTAATTGGCGAAACCCAAAAACCTCTGTATCGATTTCAAACCAATAGGCCTAGGCCATTCCTGCACAGCCTGAACCTTAACCGGATCCATCTCAAAACCTTTGCTGGAGATAATGTAGCCCAAAAAACTAATTCTCTGTACAGCAAACTCACATTTCTCCAGCTTAGCAAAAAGCGAATTGTCCATTAATAACTGTAATACCTCACGCACGCTCCGCCAATGAGACTCCAGATCCGGCGAATAAATCAAAATGTCATCCAAATACACAACCACATTTTTGCCGATCAAAGGTCTAAGGATGTCATTAATCAGATTCTGAAAAAATGCAGGAGCATTAGTAAGACCAAAAGGCATAACCAGATTCTCAAAATGACCCACAGGAGTGTTAAAAGCAGTCTTCCATTCGTCACCCTCCTTCATGCGCAACAGATTGTATGCCCCCTTAAGGTCAATTTTAGAGAACCACTTGGCCCCCATTAACTGGTTAAACAGATCAGGAATCAATGGCAGTGGGTAAGGATTGCGTACAGTAATTTTGTTAATCTCACGAAAATCCAGACAAGGACGTAAACCGCCGTCCTTCTTTTTACAAAAAAAAATCCAACCGCCACAGGAGACTTAGAGGGCCTAATGTGACCGGCGGCCAAACTTGTCTGTATGTATTCCTCCAAAGCCTTCCTCTCAGGAATAGTAAGGTTAAATAAACGACTTTTAGGAAGAGTCGCTCCAGGGACAAATTCAATAGAACAATCATAGTCTCTATGGGGAGGCAAAACCTGCGATTCCTTCTCAGAAAAAACTCTCCAAAAATCCTGAATAGGAACAGGCAATTCTCCCCTATCCAAAGCTGCAATACGCCCGTTACAACACTTGTCATAACATTTATGACTCCAGGATTTAATTTCACTGGTAGACCAATCCAGTACAGGATTGTGAAATTTTAACCAGGGCAATCCCAATATTACTGGAGGAGGCAAGTTATTCAACACTACCAAATCCAATTTCTCATGGTGAACACCATTAATAGTGAGAGGAAATTCACAGACCTTGAGAGTAATATTCTTCAGAGGGGAACCATCCACAGAAACCACAGCAATGGGGGATGATAAAGGTTCAGGTTTTAAATTGAGTCTTTCCACGAATCCCCCATCAATTACATTCAGAGTAGACCCGCAATCAACAAATACCCGAAATTCCATTAATTTTTTCTGAGCAATCGTGGAAGCAGCTAAAAATATACCCTTGGAATTTAAACAGGCAATACGGGCGTGACTGACCATTTTTTTTTCTTTCTTCATACGAAGCTCACAGCCTTTAATCAAATGACCAGATTTTCCGCAATAGAAACACAAGCCTTCAGAAAATCGACGGTCTTTTTCTTGAGAGCGAGGTGTCACCGATCCAATCTCCATCGGTTCACCACTGTTAGTACACACATTCTCATAACCAGAAACTGACATAGCAGAGGATTTGCTCTCATTAACCCTTGCACGCAGTCTTCTATCCACCCGTATAGCTAATTGCATAGCCTGTTGCAAATCTTCAGGTGTAGGATAAGCAATTAGCAGGTCTTTAACCCTTTCACTGAGCCCAGCAAGAAATAGACTTTTCAGAGCAGAATCGTTCCACCCTGTTTGAGTAGACCAACGACGGAAATGAGTACAATATTTTTCCACATTACCTGATCCTTGTTTTAAACGTCTCAACTCAGTCTCAGCTGATGCGACACGGTCAGGATCATCATATAATAGTCCCAAAGCAGAAAAAAAACTATCCACTGATCTGAAGCATGTATCACTAGGTTGCAAAGAAAAGGCCCACTCCTGAGGCTCTTTGCGCAAAAGTGACATTATGAACCCTACGCGCTGGGATTCATCCCCAGAGGACTTAGGTCTCAAATGAAAATACAATAAGCAAGCATTTTTAAATGAAAAAAATTCTCGGTGTTCACCAAAAAATAAATCCGGCAAACATACCTTAGGCTCCAAGAAATGTGCTCCAGGACAGTTACTCACGTGCTGACGGAGCTCGGCCACCTCCAGAGAGAGTCCCTGCAGGCGATGAGCCAAATCCTGAACCGACACCATGATGGAACAGAAAAATCTTTCCTTAGAGAATTTGCAGGCTGGACTTACTGTTATGTTCTGCTACCAGAGCTAAGGAAAGAGAGGAGATCTGTCCCTAAGATAGAACTCAGCTTAATCCCTACGATGTAACAGGGAACCTGATCCTGCGATCAGACCTGCTAAAGTCCTAAGCTAGTCTGTACGGAGACCTATAGATGTGGGGAAGGAATCCCTACAAGTACTAAGGACTGGGAGGAATATGGGACACCTCCTAACAGAAATAGTAGCAGACAGACGAACAAACAAAATATATAGAACATAGAGGTCAGTAGACCAAGCAAACTAACAGAGCAAGACACAGAGCACAGGCTAGCTAGAAAGTAGATATACAATGAAGTCCAGTAAAGCCAGAAGGGCGGAGCAGGCTTAAATAGGCCAACAAGGTCATGTGACCAGCAAAGGAAAAAAAAACTAAGCAAGGTTCTAACACCTGCGTTCCACCATCATGGGATTACCCTGTATTCCCACCGTGTGAAGGACAGGCGCTCCGTGACGTTCAATCCCTTGCCCCACTACAACTGGGCGGAGACGCAAGACAGTGATCCCGCAGTCCATTTGGTGAAGGAAATGCTGACCCAGGCCGAAGCCCGTCTTGACCCAGATGCTCCGGAGGAGACCAAGCAACTGTGGAAGGAGAAAAGTAAGCTGTTCCTCTACAGGGAGAAGCTGTGCCAGAGAATGGTTAACTCTCGAACACATGAGTTGACCTGGCAGGTCCAAAGACGAGACTCGGCTATGGTTCTGGAGGCATACCACAACGGAGCAGGGCATTTCGGATGGAAGAAGCTGGAGTTCTTGTTGCGTGAACGGTTCTACTGGGTAGGCATGAGAGGAGCCATCGAGAGGTGGTGCAGAGACTGTGGCCCGTGCCACCTGAGAAGAAAAGACCGAGCCAGCCAGAAGACTCCCCTGCAGCCCATCATCACCAGACAGCCAATGGAACTGGTAGCCCTGGACCATGTGAAACTGGCTCCAAGCAGATCTGGGTATGTCTACGCCCTCACAATCGTAGATCATTACTCCCAGTTCCTGGTGGTGGTCCCGGTCAAGGACTTAACGGCTCAAACAGCAGCTAGAGCCTTCCAGCAGCACTTCTGCCGTCCACACGGGTACCCGGACCAAGTGTTGACAGACCAAGGACCAGCCTTCGAAGCGGAGGTCTTCCAGGAGTTCTGCAACCTGTATGGCTGCAAGAAGATAAGAACAACGCCCTATCACCCTCAAACCAATGGACTCTGCGAGAAGATGAACCAGGTGGTGATAGATCTGCTAGAAACATTGCCCCTGGAAGAACGCAGTCTGTGGCCTGAGAAACTGCCCGATCTGGTGGACCTGTATAACCACATCCCTGTAGGTTCCACCAACTGTACCCCGGCTTACCTAATGAGAGCAAGACCTGGTAAGCTGCCTATTGACCTGGATATGGGAGTCCTGACGCCTGAGGACACCTCGCCAGAGGCAGACTGGGATACAGAACGGCAGCAGCAGTATCGGAAAGTACAGGAGAGTGTCGAGCGAAGTCTGTCTCAAGCTAGAGAAAGGCAAGAGAAGGCTTATAACCAGTATGCTCCCGCTGTTCCCCTGGTACCTGGAGAGCAGGTCTTGAAGAGGAAGAGGCGGCTCCACAAGTTGGACGACCAGTGGGAGAAGGACCCGTACACCGTACTGCCATCAAGCCATGAGAACCCAAAAATCTGCGTAATCAGTAAGGATGGAGGAGAAACCACAGCCATTGTCTCCAGAGACCACCTGAAGAAGAGTCCCGAGCAGCTGCAAAGCCCTGAAGAAGATCAAGAAAACCCTCAACACGCAGAGGAAAGGGAAGAAATGATCAGTACCGTACTCGGAGACTTCCCCCGGTCTTGGACACAAGTAAACAGCGCTGTCGTGGTACCCGTCCTCACCTTTCTCCAGCCAGCCCCGCAAGTGCCTACAGAGGAACCGGTAGAGCTGGAAGAGCAGCCGGCCCAAGAGGCAGAAGAGTCCACACCAGCAGTACAGGAGGATCAACCCTCTTACCCATAACACCTCCTACACCCTGTAGTGCAGAACCAGTTAGTGAGCTCCGTAGGTCCACTAGAGTCACTAGAGGTCAGATGCCCGCTCGCTGGAGAATCTAAACTAATGCACTGTGAATTTATCTGTTAAATGTTTATGGTTTATGTTTGTTGCCTGTTATTAATTATGTTTCTCAGTTACCCTGCAGATTTTTATGGACTAACAGGTTATGGACGCTGGATAACCGGAACAGTTTTGTAGATAGTTGCACCTTGGTGCCTCTTGCGAAGACGGCCACGGAAGAGAAAACCTGTCTGGCGTGGCCTCCTTGCGGCCCAATGTAGTTAGTCTACCCTTGCAGCCACGCCCAAGGCCAACGCAAGGGGTTTGCTTTGGACAGGTCCCCTACTTCGCTTAAAGCTTCACCTTGGGTGATATGGACACCCGGTTGCGGACACGCCGTGACCTTTAAAGAGCTAAAGCTTCTTGTAAATATGTTATCGTATTATTGTTTATACCCTGTTATTATGTTTTAAAAATGTGTTTAGTCCCGGAGTACTAAAATTTACTAGGGGGGAATGTGACACCCCAGGGGTCTGGTTGCCACAGTAATAGAGATATTATGTCTGAGAGCAAGTGGGAGGTTTCTCTGGTCAGGAGCCCTAAGCATGCAACACGGTCCGCCCAGACCTGGGAGGGGAGGAATCTGCCCTTATAAACTGGGTCTGGGGCGGGATTAGTGAGTGAAGCTGCAGACAGAGACAGAGCCTACAGAACAAGCAGAGCAGTCAGAGCCTGGAGAGGGAAAGTGAGAACAGGAGCTCTGTAGGAGCAGAGGCAGAAGGCCAGGGGCTGTGAGTAGAGATATAGCTCGCCCTGGCTGAAGTTACTAAAACCGGACACAGGAGTCCGAGGCTGTGGGGACTGATATATACCCAGCAGCAGAAACCAACCGGCAGGGGATTCCAGGTCCTCTGGCCATAGAAGCCCGGAGGCTCAGTCACAAAGAAGGGACCAGCGCCGCCATCCAGGAGCGGAGGCTAACAGAAGGCCCCAAGTCACCAGCCATACGGGTGAGCACCACACGGTATACTCAGGGACGTGGGCTACTTGTAACCGCTGACAGCAAGGTAGCCAGGAAGAGTGCAGATAAACGGGGAGGCCTACAACTCCACCTGGCCAGGGGAACTCCTGCTTGCTCGCAGACTGACCAGGCCCCTTATACTAGCCAGTACTCCCGGGAGGGTCTGCCTTGTACCATCAGTAAAGACCCTGAACTGCACCTCACGTCTCTGCGATTCCTTGCCGCACCAGCACCATTAGCACTGGGACCCTCACACCATCACTCCCATCATCTCTCACATTAGCTACCCTGAGGCAATACTTCTCCCGTGGGGAGTTATCCCATACTCGGCTGCGCAAACAACATCAGCCTCAGCGGTCGGCAGCGCAGCGGCGGTCCCCACTGACCGCAATCCACGGGTGGCGTAGTCGGACATTTGCTATACATTAAGACTGCCACTGGTTTGACCACCCTGGGCACGGACCAGGTCACCGCCACACGGAGACTACAACCCCCAGCATTCTACAACAGGCCCGGTTCCGGGTTCCCCTGCACAACACAGGGGGCGGGTCATAAGATCCAATGACGCGATGCGGCAGGCCAATCACAGTAAAGCCAGTAACCAACATGGCTACGGCATTACCATGTATGGCAAGAAATCCCTGCATGATTTTTGGCTGTCTAACATGGCATGGCGATCGATCACCCACAATACTAGATTGAGTAAGGAGTGTACCCGAGCACCCCAATGCCTGATCGAGTATCTAGCAGTGGCGAGTACATTTGCTGATCACTAGTAGTGATATGATAATCGGACACTTATCAGTTAGATCTTGTCTAGTAGACATCCTAAAATATTGGAGCTGTACTACTAATGGAGTTAAAAACGAGGCTGATCCAGACCTAAATATTGGTCCTGAAATATCTGGGGTAAGACCTCTGATGATTGGTAACTTGTGGAGCACCAGGTTCTGATATGGAGGAGTTTAAATGAGAATTGCCTCTTGTAAGTGATAAGGTTTCTGCTTGTCACCTGTTATCTGGAGCTGGTGAGCTTTAAGGCCCCGTCACACATAGCGACGCTACAGCGATCCCGACAACGATATGACCTGTCAGGGATCGTTACTGCGTCGCTTTGTGATAGCTGGTGATCTGTCAAACAGGCAGACTCACCAGCGATCAGGGGAGCAGCGACATCGTGGAAAGAATCTTTCCATGATGTCCTGCTCCTGGTTACCAGTTTGCTGAAGCAGGAGCAGGCTGGTAACCATGATAAACTGCGGGTTACTAGGGGCACACGCGCACCTAGTAACCTGCTGTTTATTATGGTTACCACTCTGCTACGGTGAGCGGGAGGAACCCCACGCAATCATGGGGAGGACATACAAACTCCTTGCAGATGTTGTCCTTAGTGGGATTGGATCACTGGACCCCAGTGCTGCAAGGCTTCAGTGCTAACCACTGAGCCACCGTGCTGCCCCAAACGTAATTCAGACAAGTTGTTTCCGTTACAACAGCTCCATCCATCGCTTCTTCAGCCTTGTACTGTTTAGCGAGGAGAGCTGTCCGCCTTGTCTCTTCACCCTGAGTTGCTCTTGTTGCTGTGACATCCTTACGTGGTGGCCAGTTGTTGTATTCGGGCTCCACAGTGGCGGCAATAACATTTATTCTTTGGTATTTTATTGAAACGCCCGCATCTACAAAGATAGAAGGAATATTGGTTAACAGACTGGCATGAATGTTGGTTAGTACCATGGATTGTATCAAAAAGTATAAATTGTAAAAAAAAATATGAAGAACTGTCTGTAGGCAACAAAATATAATATGTATCATCCTCAACCCTACAGCTTCCAGACGTCAGTCTACTCTGATAGTAGTAAAATATAGAAGCGTAATACCAACAGAGCCGCACCGGTGTCATTCCACAGTGATTGCGTTTCATGAGGTATAGAATCATGAGATTTACGTACTTGCTATTACATAAAGTACATTGATAGTACAAGTTATACTTTATGATATAATTGTGATACTTCATCACGTCTGACAGCTCAGGATGGATATATTTGATGCTTTTTTCATAATCCTGCCATAACGGTCCATGGTTGTCGTTAATTTCACCGTTGATCAACCAGCAGGCAGCATGGCACATCTCGTGTGCAAGTGTGGATCGTAATCGCTCTGAAAATAAAAGAGTTTATACAGGCATGAGATGAACTAAGTACACCCTGTTTGAAGTCTTTGGTTGTACATTTCAGGACATAATAAAACATATGTGGTCCTTAGAAGGTCTTCAAAGAAGGAAGATACAACCTGAGATGAACAACTCCATGTCATTATTTATTTATCAAAAAATGTGAGAAAAATTAGGTGCATCCCAAGAATCAATAGCTTGGTAAGCAAGCCCATGTGGATGAACAATTAATTAATTGGAACCTGTCAGTTCCGGTAATGCTGTTAACCTGCACATATAGGGTTAACCAGCAGGTCACTAGTGCTATGAAGGTGCCTGGCCACAGCACTGGAAGTGTGACACCAGGAAGAAAATTAACTTTTTTTCCCACAGAAGCTGCCGGCTTTCAGTCATGCAGACATGCCTGGATCAATTACAGTCACCACTTAGAGCACTGAGAGCGGTGGCTGTAAAAACAACCTGACACTGACTGAGAGCCACACTGAACTGTGCACAGTAGAGCTGGCTGTCAGTCAGTGCCGGGATGTGCTTACAGTCGTCGCTCTCAGTGACCGGTGACTGTAATTGCTCTGAGTATGCCTGTTCTCTGCAAGCCGGCAGCTCCTGGATGAAGTAAAGTTCATTTTCTCCAGGGTGCTGCACTTTCAGTACTGCGGCTGGGCACCCTCATAGCACTATTATCCTATACAATAACCCTATATCTGCAGGCTAATAGCATTATTGGACCTTACAGGTTCCCTTTTAGTTCATATTATTAGTAGCACATGGCTGCTGCTTCACTTATTAATTCCTATTAAAGCAACAAAGGTGTACTTAATCTTTCACACACTGCTTTTCTATGTTGGCCTAGTTTTTGTCAAATACATAATGTCACAGAGTTATTTATTAGGAGTTGTTGTTTCCTGAGGTTGTATTTCCCAAACTTTAAGACATTCAAAGCACCAAATGCTTTTATTTTTGTCCTGATGTAAATCCATGGAATTCAAAGAGGGTGTACTTAGTTCTTCTCAATGAGTATATGAGATGTATGATATCCCAAGTAGCAGCTTTTTACCATGTATACACGTTATCTTATGAAGCTGCTGGAAGTGATGTGAAACCTACCGGCAGAATCCAAGACTTTATCGGAAACCTGAATAATGGAATAACGTTGGTTATTCTTCTGTATGTTACCGCTTCGTCTGGATGTTGTTTTCAGTCTCTTATTCCACACAATTTTCATTTTTTCAGGAAGATAAAAAGAGGAAACAATTTCCATTAAATCTGTAAACTCTTAGGTCCCAATCTATCAAAGTACCCAACGCTCATATGTAATTTACTTTACTGGTCTTCTTATATGGGGCATGGGGTATTGTGAGAAGTCCAAGTTGTGACAGCAACAACAAAAATAAACTTACTGTATTATTATATGTCCAAATGTCAACTAAATGGATTTATTTATAAATGTAAAAATCCTTTGAACTTCAAACCATAATCTGAGAATCTCTATGTCTGTGAATGGTGGATATCATGTAGGTCTCCCCTCCTTCCATAGATAACAACAGGGTTTTCCACAGATTTTCAATAACTCATTTTCAGAAGTGTAACCAAGGTATTAGGGTGCCCTCCAGAAAGCTAAAGCCACTTTTCTTGGAAATAATTGTTGGAGGAGTGAGATGATGGATTTGTCATGTATAACCCAGATACGGATGAAAGCATACCTGATTAAAGAAGACTGTTTCATTATACAGCTGATACAGTTCTTGTGCTAGCTCCTCTTTATTCTCCTGGAAGTTTGTCACGTAGATGGAACTTGGTGATATGATGTCTTCCAGGAAACAACCAGGGATTTTGCACATTGGCATACTGGGAAAAATAAGGAATCATTTATAAATTCACAAGAAACATTTCTTACCTAGTTCATGGTTTTATATAGAGATATTTATGTACAACATAACTCACCTCTCCTCTGTGTCGGAGGTCTCCTCAGCATCAGATGGTTCATTATCTGTTCAGAAATATGGAACAGTGAAAAGATTTTTCTAAGTTTTAGGCTCAAAACTGATGATAAGGCATGTCAGTATACAGGTCCATGCTAGAGAGGGGTCTATAAACATTGAGTCTGGAGAGTCAATAAGACTGCAAATATAGGTTCAAGCCAGAGCAGAATACATCACTGACCAGACTACCAGAGATCCTCAGGATCCAACATTAGGACCAGAATCGGACATGATAATGAGGTCCAAACCCAACAGGACCCAGGAGTTTTAGCAGACGTCTACCCCACCTGCTGCTCAGTTAAACTGTCCTTATTGATTATATGATTTCTGTGTTCAGTAGAAGATTAGAAGTGAACATGTCCTATGTAGCGGGAGTGTGGACCCTCAAAAATCTCAACCATTCTAACAATGGTTTTCAGGAAATAAATGGAAGCTAAGATTAGATGATTTCCAACTAGATATGAAAAGTTAAGTCACTTAATATGTTCTGCACAGGTAATACTATCATATTAGTTATTTATGGCACATCAGGTCTGTCCAGTGGGGCCTCCATCTAACATGAAACTAGACGTCCCATGACCTTATTTGCTATGTCATGGTAACTTTCATAGGTTTTAATGGAGATGTGGGAGCACTTGTATAAGACTATATTGATGTCTATGGGACTTAAAGCAAAATCCAAGCAAATTTATTGCACTGGTGTAAGAAATTCTGTAAAGACAACGGTGGCCATAAGTCAACATGGTAGTCATTTGTTCTGGCAATATGGAAGTGTCCATCTCAAAAAAACTTAGAATTGTTCTTTCTACAATAACATAAACTGAATTTTATCTGGAAGTTATTACTTACTTTTATCTGTGGAAGTTTCTCCAGTATTAGAAGTCTCATTAGCACTAATAGTGATGTCGTCATCGGAGCTGTGAAATAAATATAACAATATGTGAGCCCACCACTAATCATTAGTCCCCATAAAGTCTCTAGTAATAGAGAAGATATATGTCCTACCTGGTGGTATTGTCCGAATCACTATCTGAAGTTGGTACTTTCAGATCTGAGGGAACAAAAAAACATAAATCTCTTTTTAGAATATTATAATAGCAATGACCGAGACTCAATATTAAAAAAACAAATGCTAATGAAGTATTCAGTGCACCCCTATATGTACATGGGGAAAATGATCCCATTCAGCTACAGTAAACTGCACTGTGGCCAACTTTAGTCAATGTGGCTCAACATGAGAACAAATTCCCAAATCCAATTTCTATCTGAATTAAGAACAACAGCATGAAGATTCCTAACTAAATGTTGAAAATAAATATTAAATGTAAACTCATTTAACACGGAAATA
The DNA here is from genome assembly GCF_046119375.1 of Phyllobates terribilis. Classification (NCBI taxonomy): domain Eukaryota; kingdom Metazoa; phylum Chordata; class Amphibia; order Anura; family Dendrobatidae; genus Phyllobates; species Phyllobates terribilis. The sequence continues at coordinate 521,494,621 of NW_027362765.1, forward strand.
AAAATTGCAGTCTCAGTGGGTGCGACCATGACCAGACCTGTGGAGTCAAGGAGTCCGGCGACGCCAACATAATTTCAGTTAAATGTATGTCTGAGGATGTACATTCAGCTCAAATATATTGTGCCACAGAGAGCCGCCTGCTAACTACACCACAATATGCCCATCGTGGATAGCACATGAGGTCACTTGCCATGAGCCGCCACCAGCCTGCACTAGTTATAGAGCAGGAAGAGACACTGCTGGCTGTGGGAGCCGGTGAGGTAAGAATAATCTTTTTTTTCAATATGTTGGATAATACACTCAGGATGGAGGATGTTATCACAAGAAGGGACCAGGATAGGGAACATTATTACAAGAAGGGGCCAAGATTAGGGACATTATTACCAGATAGGGATGAGGAGGGCTTACATTATCATTGAATAGGGACCAGGATGGGATACATTATTAATGGATAGGGGGCCAAGCCGGGGGACATTATTACAGGATAGGGACCAGGACAGGAGACATTATTACAGAATAGGAGCAAGGAAGATGGACATTATTATAGTAAAGAGATCACGATGTGGGACGTTATTACAGGATGGCAGCCAAGAAGGGGAACAAATTACAGGATGGGGGAAGGACGGGGGACATTATTACAGGAAAGGGGCCAGGACAGGAGACATTATTACAGAATAGGAGCCAGGATGATGGACATTATTACAGTAAAGAGATCACGATGTGGGACATTATTACATTATTACAGGATGGCAGCCAAGAAGGGGAACAAATTACAGGATGGGGGCAGGACGGGGGACTTCTGAGGTCATAGGTCCAAGTTTTGCCCCATGGCTCATAGAACTCTGATTATGTCCATGCTCTTTGCCGTAGACATACAATAGAGATATATCCAAACCCTTACCAAAATGTGCACGTGAGCTGCACCCAACGACTACAATGACTCTAATGACAGCAATAAATATACCAGAACCTTTTCTGGATCAGAGCCCAGTACCTGGTTTTCTCGGTGATGAGCAGGAATTCAAGCCACTGGTGTTATTCAGGCCTGGGGACCTGGGAATTGGCTGCTTCCTTGGAAGAGACTGGAAAAATATCAAACATGTCAACTAAAATCAATCTTATAAATATCTCCAATTTATAATTAGTTCATATTCTATTGTTTTCCATTTAGACACCTACTTGTTTACCATTGGCCTATGCTTATTTCATGTACAGAGTATGAGGAGTGTAGGAAATACTTATGGGCAGGGTATGGATAGGGGTGGTGATGACAATTAAGTGTTTTCATACAATATTATTATATATCTTGTAATACCACAACTGAGGGTAGTCTTTCCTCTGCAAACATAATCCAACCTATCACCCCATAATCCCTCTTTCTGGAGCTATGTTTTTGGTCCCCTCATCTTGTTCTGGGATTTTTAACCCAAATGTATTTTAAGTAATTAACAATATAAAATTGAAAGTTACCTGATGGAAATCTTCATCATCACTACTGTCCTCGCTATCAGAAAGAACAATCATACGCTTAAAGCGCTTCTTTTTCATCATATTTGCAAAATAATCACTCAGAACACTCCTCTCTCTACAAACGCCTACAGACACCTTCAACAGAACTTTGGATGACGGGGTGTTCTATATCGTTATGTTTTTTGTGACATCATTGGAATGATGCATTTCTTTTATTTTTTTTAAAAATTTATTTAAATATCTGTATGATGATCTGTAATATGAACAAAAAAGAAAACCAGACAAAAACAACAATCCTTCTAATTCCCCCGCTCCCACCCAACTCCAACTGTTCAGAAAAAAACAAACATAAACCAACATTAAAAGAAACAACAAAACCACTGGTAACCTGGCTGTATCATTATCCCTCTTACTTACGTTTTAATGCTCTCCGCTACATTTTTTCCAAAATCTCTTCCAACCTGCCCTTTTTCTTACACAGTTTATCTTGCTCATTCTGTACTATAGTAAAGAGAATAATATAACCAATGGATCAATTTATGATTTCATTGAGGGAGATCTCACTTATGTTTTTATAAGTATATTGTGCCATGGTGCAGCTGTAATATTTACTGTATACTTTTATTAACTAAGCTTAAAGGTGAAATTACACATGTAGGCTACGGTTATTGGTATATAAATAAAATTATTATATTATATAATATTGTATATTATATATCAATTTATAAATATTTCATAGATTCTTTTTTACAGTTCCAACTAATCAACAAATAATCCATTTTTCTATGAGAGGCAATGTGAAAATAATTTGAATTCTTTATACTCTTCACCGCATGATGAATGTGACAATGTCAAAATCAACCACTTTACTTAACTTTTTCTCCAACACATTAAATGGCATCAACTCGTCTTCATTGATTAAATGTTTAACCAAATAAAACCATTTCTCTTCAAAAACCTTGTGTTTTGTATCTTAACAAATTCTTGTATATTTATATTGTCTCATAAGGGGTTAATTCAATTGTCGTGATAATATTTAATATCTTCTTTAAAGATCCCAAAGTACAATTCCATGAATATTGTCCATCTTCTATATTCACATAAATCAACATCTCTGATTCTAATAATTCATACATGGACTATAATGCCCCATTTGGTCTTATTGAGCAGAAATCTTTCCAAATTAAAATTCCTGAAATTTTATGCCGCAAGTAATTAGGTGCCAGAAATATCTGTGGAGAAAATGGCCGGTGAAGCATCAGTCTCACTCAGACTTCAGAAGATATTGTCTTTTTATTCTTACCCTCTGACAACCTAAAATCAGGTTGTTTAAAAGCGTTTTCATGAATCTAAAGATTCTCTTATTTACTCATATCAGGCAGACTCTTAATATATATAGAACTAGAAGCGAAAGACCATCATCTTAATCAGGACTATTCTATCTGCATTAGATAACGGCATCTTAAACCACACTAATATCTTCTGTCTTACTTTCCTAATTAACCATATAGTGTTAAGTGATACCACACTTGTATCCTCAATGTGATAATTATCTCTAAATTTTCCGAACTATATTTTTTTCTAGTAAAATCTGTAAATCTTCCCATAATTGTCTAATGTTTTCATGAATTGATAATAAAACCCATTTACTCTAGTTGATGTCCAAGGCAGAGTGAGCACTTAAAACCCTAATGACATTCGTGGTCCACAGGAGGCATTTTCCCTTTCTCTAATGCAGTAAGGAACCTCTTCCAAAACTCTTCAAAACCGTTTCAGGAAAAGAAAAACTCCTCCAAAAACTTCCCAAGAAAGGAAAGTTTCCTGAAACTATTTCCATTGAAAAACATATGGTCTACAAATTCCTGAAACTCTGTGTGAACATAGCCTTAGACTAGTACCGATATGATATTGATGATCTCTAAAAAGAATAGCCCATTAATATCAAGGTCCAAGTAAAGACTTTTAGGTCCTGATTCATTAAAGAGTTTTCTATTGAAAAACTCCTTGAAATGTGACAAACTTTTGGCATGTAAAATTTTAGAAGCTTTCAGCATTTTTACACTAGACCATGAATGACTCTGCCAAAGTGGGCAGAGTTTATGCAGAATTGCGTGTTGCGATGCTCTCCTATCAAATTAATCATAGTTTGGCTCACAAACATGGTGTAAATTATACCAGAAATGTAGTTCAGCCAGGGGTAACAGTTCTGGCAAGGAACATATGACTTGTAAAATGCATCAAATTCATTAAGTGGAGCGTGCCACTTAATGAATTTGGTACATCTTACTCCAGTACACCTTTCATTAAGACTTGTGTGAAAAACTCCAGTTTTAATGAATTGGGCCTTAAACTTTTACTATAGTTTGAATAAGGTACACAATAGTTACTATATAAATTGGCACAGCTGGCAGGTGTTTTTCAGATGTACTGCACTTATCTGATTTTTTCGTGTGCCCATTTTAGACTTGATCTTCTAATCTATATAAATGAAAATGGAAATGTTCGTTTGTTCAAAATCTTAAATCTCCGAAAGTTCTTCACCGATTGCTTTGAAATTTTGACACAACGTTTCATTCGAATACACGCATGTGTGTAATCTCTATATCTACACAGGCAATGGAACAGCAAAAAATATTGTATACCCACAAACATTGTGAAATTAAATATTTTAGAAACGTGTGCTTTCTCTTTTCATTCTTTTCCATTTAACCAGAATGAGCCACAGCAACGTGTGGCCGGGTACAGCTAGTACTAAATATAAATCTGCTGTACTGTGTCTATCGGATTGTATATTTGCCTTATTTTGGCTGGAAGCATTTCTTCCTATTGATACTGTACCATTATATCCTAGAAAGCACTTACTGCAGTAGTAGAAGCTTGTTATACTCCACTGTTATAAAATGCCTTTTATCCAATAATGCTCAATGTTGTAAAATAATGATAAAAGACTTTCTATACATTCTGCTCAAATTTTACAAAAATTTGCATTCGCCAAAATGTGGATTTTTTCTAATTCGCTTAAAGGCAGTTTCAGCAATATGACAATCGCTGGGCAACATTTTCCTGAACCGTAAAGGGCCATCAAAAGGTTAAAAAAAAAGTTTAAAAATCCTGTACTGCTCACCTCTTGGGCCCCTCTACTCCTCACTATCAACTAGGAAAAACAATTTACCAAATACATTGTTTATAATGTGGGTTAGGCCATGGAATTAGGCCTAAACTATGCAAAAAATATTAAATAAGACACTCCTTATAACATGGTAAAAAAAGTGAAAACTAAATTTTTTGATGCACTGCCAATTTGTAAGTTTTTCCACGTACAAAGAATGGATAGGTCTGTAATTTTAATCATAGGTTCACTTCACCTGTGAGAGACAGAATCTTAAACAAAATCCAGAAAATCACATTGTATGATTTTTACTTAATTAATTTGCATTTTATTGCATGAAATAAGTATTTGATACAGAAAAACAGAACATAATTTTTGGTACAGAAACCTTTCTTTGCTATTACAGAGATCAGACGTTTCCTGTAGTTCATGATCAAGTTTGCAGACACTGCAGCATCAGGGATTTTGGCCCACTCCTCCATACAGATCTTCTCTAGATCTTTCATACTTTGGGTCTGTGGCTGGGCAACATTGAATTTCAGCTCCCTCCAAAGATTTTCTATTGGGTTCAGGGCTGGAAACTGGTTAGGCCACTCAAGGACCTTAAAATGCATCTTATGGACTCACTCCTTAGTTGTCCTGGCTGTGTGTTTCAGGTCATTGTCATGCTGGAAGATCCAGCCACGACAAATCTTCAATGCTCTTACTTAGGGAAGGAGGTTGCTGTTGACTAAAATCTCGCAATACATGACCCCATCCACCCTCCCTTGAATATGGTGCAGTCGTCCTGCCACCTTTGCAGAAAAGCACCCCCAAAGTATGATGTTTCCCCCACCATGCTTCATGGTTGAGACGGTGTTCTTGAGGTTGTACTCATCCTTCTTCTTCCTCCAAACACGGCAAGTTGTAGCATCGGCGTCTCTGCCCCTTGCCAGGCAGAGACGCCATCCCTCTCACCGCCGCGCTCCCCGCCCGGCATCCTCCAGCGCTCCTCTTCCTGCTTCTGCTGGCTCCGCCCTAAGGAGTCCCCGGCCAATTGCCGGAGGTCCTCCCATATATAAAGCACTTCCTCCAATATGGAGGTGCCCGAGCAATAGTTGATGCACAGTGTACTTACCTCTGCTTCAGCCCTCAGGTCCCGCTGCTTGCCTGACTACTAGTCCTGCCCGCCAGCCTGACTATCATTCTAGTCCGCCAGCCTGACTACTCTCCAGCCCGACAGTCTGTCTTCTGTTCAGTCCGCCAGTCTGTCTATGGGCTTTGCCCGCCTGCTTACCTGGAAGCACCTGCCCGCTACCTACCGTGCCTACCTGGAGGCTCCTGCTTGTTACCTGCTGTGCCTACCTGAAGGCTCCCACTTGCTACCTACCGTGCCTACCTGGAGGCTCCCGCTTGCTATCTGCCGTGCCTACCTGGAGGCTCCCGCTTGCTACCTGCCGTGCCTACCTGGAGGCTCCTGCTGTCACTTGCTGTGACCACCTGTCAGCCTACCTGGAGGCTCCTGCCTGTCACTTGCCGTGACCACCTGTCAGCCTACCTGGAGGCTCCTGCCCGTCACTTGCCGTGACCACCTGACAGCCTACCTAGAGGCTCCTGCCTGTCACCTGCCGTGTCTGCCAGTCCATCCACCAGGACCACTCGTCAGCCTGCCTGCTGTGCCCATCTGCTATACTGGTCAGTCCTCGCCATCTGTCCTGTGGGAGTCACCTGCTCTCTTACAAGGTCGTCCCCAGAGTAGCACCTGGTCCCTCTGCTCGGTCCCTCCCTGATCACGGAGTCGTTAGCCGCCGTACGACCTAGGTCGGTCCGAGTTGATACTTAGTTACGCCCCTCTGGGTCCCTCCTTGCACAGCAGCACAGAGGTTCCACCAACCGGATCCGTAACAGTTTGCTCGGGCCATGGAACCCGGTGGCCCCCAAGCTCCTTCGCTCTCTGAACTGTACCAGGAGGTTTCTCGTCAGCGATCCCAACAGGAAGCCATCCTAAACTTCCTGCGGAGTGTCAACTTCCGCCTGGACACACTGACTGTTCCACCTGTGTCCGCCTCGAGTCGTGCGACTCCCGCTCCAGCAGCTCCGCTGCCCACCTTTACCATGGCATCTAACCCAGGTCCCCGGCTTTCTGCACCTCCTCGTTTTGGAGGTGACCCCGCTCTAGCTCGGGGTTTCATAAACCAGTGCACCCTGCACTTTGAACTTTTAGCACATCAGTTTCCCTCCGACCGGGCCAAGGTGGCGTTCATCATGTCTCACCTCACTGGAGAAGCACTGGCATGGCTAAATCCCCTGTGGGAGAGAGGGGATCCCCTGGTGTCCGATCTATCGCCTTTCCTTGCTGCTTTCCGGAAAGTCTTCGATGATCCAGGACGAAAATCCTCTACTGCCTCCTCTCTGCTTCTTATCCGCCAAGGGAGTCTCACCGTGGGCCAATATGCCATACGGTTCCGTACCCTCGCTTCTGAGCTTGCCTGGGACAACGAGGCCCTGGTGTCCATCTTCTGGGAGGGCCTTTCCGGTCAGATTAAGGACGAGTTAGCCGGCCAGGACATTCCTACCACCCTGGAAGACCTGGTGTCGCTAGCTACCCGGATCGACATCCGTTTCCTGGAACGTGCTAAGGAGACTTCCCGGGAGCGAAGATTTCCTTGTCTTGCTCCTACTTTCCAGAGACCTGCCTCCATATTAGCAACTCCCTGGGCACGCTCACCCGAACCTATGCAGGTTGACCAGACCAAGATGGTCAAATCTTGCCAAGAGTCACGCCGAGCCGAGGGGAGCTGTTTCTACTGTGGCAGTAAGGAGCACTTCATCCGTTCCTGCCCGGTGAAGCTGGGAAACGCCAGTGTCTAGGACCGCTCGGAGAGGTCATCCTAGGCAAAAGTAAACCCTCTGCTTCCCTGACTTTGTCTGTCTCCATCTCCTGGAGAGAGAACTTTGAAATAGCACACCTAGATTCCGGAGCTGCTGGGAACCTCATTTCCCAGTCCCTGGTAGAGAAATATCACATTCCCACAAAACCTCTGGCTGAACCATTGGCAGACGCCTCCATGGATGGAAGACTCCTTCCGGTGACCATCCTGCTCGTCACAAAACCTATAACCCTGCAGGTGGAAATGCTGCACTCTGAGAAGATCTCCTTCCATGTGCTTTCCGGTCTCTCTGACTCCCTATTGCTTGGTCTACCGTGGCTTCAGAAACATGAACCTGTGCTGAATTGGCAATCTGGTGAAGTTCTCCGTTGGGGGCAGAATTGCCATAAGACCTGCCTGGTCCCGGTCCGCCCAGTTCGTCCTCCTCCCACCCCGGCTAATCTACCCGGTTTACCGGCACCTTACTGGTCCTATGCAGATGTATTAGACAAAAAGGAAGCAGAGACACTGCCACCTCATAGGCCATATGATTGCCCAATCGACCTGGTACCCGGAGCCACTCCATCCCGTGGGCGCATTTACCCGTTGTCTTCTGTGACCTTGTATATTCCTGCGTGGTGGTGTACCTGGGCGACATCTTGGTCTTCTCTCCGGACCTTCCCACACACTGGAGGGATGTTCGTCAGGTCCTGCTTAGGCTCAGGCAGAATCACCTCTATGCAAAATACGAGAAGTGCCTCTTCGAGCAGACCTCCCTTCCATTCCTGGGCTATATTATCTCCCAGACAGGTCTACGAATGGACCCCGAGAAGCTCTCTGCCGTCTTAAAGTGGCCCCGTCCGGAGGGGTTGAAGGCGATTCAGCGATTCCTGGGCTTCGCCAACTACTACCGTCTCTTTATCCCGCACTTCTCTTCCCGGATTGCTCCCATCTCTGCGCTCACCCGTGAGGGAGCAAATCCCAAGGTATGGCCGCCCGAAGCTGAGGAGGCCTTCTATTCCTTAAAGCAAGCCTTCTCCTCTGCCCCAGTGCTGCAGCGTCCGGACTGCAACAAACAGTTCTTCCTGGAGGTTGATGCTTCCTCCTCCTGAGCCGGAGCGGTGCTCACCCAAAAATCTTCATCCGGGAGAATGGTAACCTGCAGCTTCTTCTCCAAACTCTTCTCCTCGTCTGAGCGCAACTACTCCATAGGAGACCGAGAACTGCTAGCCATCAAATTGGCGCTGGAGGAGTGGCGTTACCAGCTTGAAGGGGCTCTATGCCCAGTGATCATCTATACTGATCACAAAAACCTTGCATATCTCCAGAATGCCCAAAGACTCAATCCGCGTCAGGCCCGGTGGTCTTTGTTCTTCGCTCACTTCGACTTTATCCTACATTTTCGCCCGGCGGACAAGAATGTTAAAGCTGACGCCTTGTCCCGATCCTTCCTGTCCTCCGATCTAGAGGAGGAGCCTATGCACATCATCGACCCCTCCAAAGTGATGATGTTACTAAGAAAATCGCTGATTGGTCGCTGCCCGCGACCAATCACCGATTTGGGCATCACATTTAAATAGCGGCCGCGACTAATCACCGATCTTGGCGCCACATTTAAACACTGCTGTGCTGATTGGTCGCGGACGCTGCCCGCGACCAATCACCGATTTGGGCGCCACATTTAAATAGCGGCTGCGACCAATCACCGATCTTGCAGACACATATAAACACCGCTGTGCTGATTGGTCGCGGACAGCATCCGCGACCAATCAGCACAGCGGTGTTTAACTTTTGCGGCAAGATCAATGATTGGTCGCGGACGAAGACCGCGACCAATCATCGAATCGTATTGGTGAGGACCGGGGAGTGGAATCGTATTGGTGAGGACCGGGGAGCGCTGCTGCCTGTGCGGCTACTTCCGCTGCGAGAACCCGGGACATGAGCGGGCGCTCACAGCAGAAGTATCCCAACCCGCAGCGGGATCCTTCTGCTGCTACCGGCCGGGAGATGAGCGCCTCGTGCCGGTCATCTCCCGGCTGCATCTCCGTCCCGCAGATGAGCCGCTAACGGCCACCATCTTTTTTCACAAATCCCGCGGCGCTGATTGGCCGCTGCCGGACCAATGAGCGACGCGGGATTTCCAGGACAGACAGACAGACAGAAAGACAGACAGACAGACATACACACAGACAGACGGGATAAGACGATTATATATATATAGATGTGTGCAGTGATTGGGGGGATGAGGAAGCCACACATACCAGGAATGGGGGATTGAGGAGGCCACACATACCAGGAATGGGGGATTGAGGAGACCACACATACCAGGAATGGGGGATTGAGGAGACCACACATACCAGGAATGGGGGATTGAAGAGGCCACACATACCAGGAATGGGGGATTGAGAAGGCCACACATACCAGGAATGGGGGATTGAGGATGCCACACATACCAGGAATGGGGGATTGAGGAGGCCACACATACCAGGAATGGGGGTTTGAGGAGGCCACACATACCAGGAATGGGGGATTGAGGAGGCCACACATACCAGGATTTGGGGATTGAGGAGGCCACACATACCAGGATTTGGGGATTGAAAAGGCCACACATACCAGGATTGAGGAGGCCACACATACCAGGATTTGAGGGGGCCACACATACCAGGATTGGGGGATTGAGCAGGCCACACATACCAGGATTGAGGGGTTGAGGAGGCCACACATACCAGGATTGAGGGGTTGAGGAGGCCACACATACCAGTATTGAGGGGTTGAGGAGGCCACACAGACCAGGATTGAGGGGTTGAGGAGGCCACACACACCAGGATTGGGGGATTGAGGAGGCCACACATACCAGGATTGGGGGATTGAGGAGGCCACACATACCAGGATTTGGGGATTGAGGAGGCCACACATACCAGGATTTGGGGATTGAGGAGGCCACACATACCTGGATTGAGGGGTTGAGGAGGCCACACATACCAGGATTGGGGGATTGAGGAGGCCACACATACCAGGATTGGGGGATTGAGGGGGCCACACATACCAGGATTGGGGGATTGAGGAAGCCACACATACCTGAATTGACGGATTGAGGAGGCCACACATACCAGGATTTGGAGATTGAGGAGGCCACACTTACCAGGATTGGGGGATTTAGGAGGCCACACGTACCAGGATTGGGGGATTTAGGAGGCCACACATACCAGGATAGGGGGATTGAGGAGGCCACACATACCAGGGATTGTGGGATTGAGGGGGCCACACATACCAGGGATTGTGGGATTGAGGGGGCCACACATACCAGGGATTGTGGGATTGAGGGGGCCACACATACCAGGGATTGTGGGATTGAGGGGGCCACACATACCAGGGATTGTGGGATTGAGGGAGCCACATATACCAGGGATTGTGGGATTGAGGGGGCCACACATACCAGGGATTGGGGGATTGAGGAGGCTACACATACCAGGGATTGTGGGGGCCACACATACCAGGGATTGTGGGATTGAGGGGGCCACACATACGAGGATGGGGAAATTTACCAGTAGCTGCTGCATTTCCCACCCTAGGCTTATACTCAAGTCAATAGGTTTTCCCATTTTTATGTGGTAAAATTAGGGGCCTCGGCTTATATTCGGGTCGGCTTATTTAAAATATATGGTATTTTAAAATCAGTGAGTACATGATGCCCATAATACTGCAGGATTGTGGCGTGCATTATACTATATGGGGGCTGCATTTTACCCTATGGGGTGTGTAATATACTGTATGGAGGACTATGGGGAGTGCATTATATTCTATGGAGGATCATGGGAAGTTCATTATACTATATGGAGGATTATGGGGGGCGCATTATACTATATGGAGGTTTATGGGGGGAGCATTATACTATATGGAGGATTATGGGGTCGCATTATACTATATGAAAGATTATTGGTGGTGCATTATACTATATGGAAGGCTATGTGGGGCCATTATAATATTTTGAGGGCTATGTGGTTGGCCATTATACTGTATGAAAGCAATTATACAGTGTGAATGTTTGTGTGGGGTCATTATACTGTTTGGAGGGCTGTGTGGGGGCCATTATACTGTTTGGAGGGCTGTGTGGGGCCATTAGAGTGTATGGAGGGCTCTGTGGGGTTCACAGTTGGGGGATTATACTGTGTTAGGGTCACCATACTTTGCCGTGGGAGTTGAAGTGGGGTACAATAGGGTCATTATACTGTGCATTGTGGAGGAATGCACCATAGGGGTATCATACTGTTTGGGGGGCACTTTTGTTGGCATCATACTTTATGGGGGCAATGAAGGAGGAATCTACGGCTTCAGAAGGAGGTAAATTACTATGTAAAGGCTGGAAAGTTATGTGATCTGCTTTTCTTTGACACAGTCAAACATTTATTTTTTGTAGGGGGGGGGCCCAATTAGAGCTTCTGCGGGCCCCATGACTTCTATGTACGCCCCTGATTGGATAGCAGATAATACTTCCAGTTACCTGGGCACCACCACCTCCGGCCTGTCTTCCACACGGTCGACTCTTAGTAGCCGTAAGTCTCGACCGCATACTCCTCCTCACCCTGATGCTCCATCCTCCCACCATGCCGAGTGTCATCAGACAGCAACTGATCCCACACTTGGACACTCTGAAGAGCTGTTCACTGGTCCATTTCCATATTTGTGCCCCTCGCCTGCTCCACTTGAAGTGGTGGAAAAGGAGATCCCATGTAGCGATGCCCAAATATTTGAACAGCCACGGCCACAGGAATTCGACGCTGGCAATTTGTCACAAGAGATGGACGATGACGAGACACAATTGCCAGGAAGTGAGGAGGAGGATCGTGGTGCGCAAGTGGAAGAGGAGGAGGTGGTGGATGATCTAGTAACTGACCCAACGTGGCAGGAGGACATGCAGAGTAAGGCCAGCAGCACACAGGGGGAGGGAGGCAGAGTACCCCAACAGGCACGAAGAAGCAGTGTGGTGGCCGCAGACAGAAGGAGGGCAACCGTTCCCCATAACACCAACACGAGGGACGTTGCCAGTACAACCGGTAGGTCTTCCAGAGTCTGGAATTTTTTTAAAGACTCTGCTGATAACCCCAAAAAGGCCATTTGTACCACCTGCCATGCCAGCATCAGCAGGGGTGACAAAACTACCAGCCTGACCACCACCAGCATGATCAGGCACATGGCAGCAAAGCACCCGACTTTGTGGGGCAAACCCCAGGGTCCACGACCAGTGTCAGCGGGTGTCACCACTGCTTCTTCCGCTGTTGTGCGTGCAATAGAACCCCCTGTTGTGTGTGCAAGGCAATCCCCTGTCCATACTGCATGCAAAGATGCCCCCTCCTCTCAGTCTTCACTTGTTATGGCAGTTTCTCAAGAAACAGCATCAACGTCCACGTCCCACCGCAGCGTTCAATTGTCCATATCCCAGACCTTTGAACGAAAGCGGAAATTCGCAGCTGACGCCCCACAGGCCACAGTCCTAAATTCGCACATTTCACGACTGCTTGCATTGGAAATGCTGCCTTTTAGGCTGGTGGAGACGGAATCCTTCCGCAACCTTATGGCGGTGGCCGTCCCTCGGTACTCGGTCCCCAGCCGACACTATTTAGCTCGGTGTGCCATCCCCGCACTACACAAGCACGTGTCCCAAAACATCTGCCGAGCCCTCAACAACGCAGTTACCGGGAGAATCCACCTGACAACGGACATGTGGACAAGTGCTTGTGGCCAGGGACGGTACATCTCCCTGACGGCACACTGGGTAAACATAGTGGAAGCTGGGACCCAGTCGGACCTTGGGACAGAACACATCCTCCCCACACCGAGGATTGCGGGCCCTATGTCAGTCAGAGTTGCCCCCACAGTGTACAGCTCCAGCGCATCCTCCTCCTCCTCCTCCTCATGTTCAGCCTCCATCTCAGATATCACCACATCAGTTACAAGCTGGAAGCACTGCAGTACTGCCTCCGCCAAGCGGCAACAGGCTGTGCTGAAACTTCTAAGCTTAGGTGAGAAACCTCACACTGCTTGTGAGTTGTGGACAGCTGTGAAAGAGCAGGCAGATCTGTGGCTGAGACCGCTGAACCTACATCCAGGCATGGTCGTGTGTGACAATGGCCGTAACCTGGTGGCGGCTCTGAGGCGAGATCACACACGTATCATGCCTGGCTCATGTGCTTAACCTCGTGGTTCAGCGGTTTCTTAAATCGTACCCCGAGTTGCCAGATCTGCTCGTCAAAGTACGCCGCCTGTGAGCTCATTTTCGGAAGTCGGCAACAGCTTCCGCCGCCCTTGCTGTGTTGCAGCGGCGTTTGCTGCTTCCGTCACACCGACTGGTGTGTGATATCCCCACATGTTGGAACTCTTCCCTCCACATGTTGCAAAGGATTTGTGAGCAGAAGAGAGCAGTTGTGGAGTACCAGCTGCAACTAGGCCGTCGATATTCAGGTCAGACTCCACACATAAGATCTCAGGAGTGGACCTGGATGTCTGACATATGTACCATCCCGACAAACTTTGAGGAGGCCACCAAGATGGTGAGTGGCAATGACGCCATCATTAGTGTCAGCATCCCACTTGTCTGTCTTTTGCAATGCTCTCTGCAGAGAATTAAAGAGGAGACACTGCAGCCAGAGTATGATGAGATGGATCAAAAGCCGTAGCGTAGCAACAGCCCAACCTCATCTCATCCCAACGTGCATTGGGGGACAATGAGGGAGAGGAGGAGGAAGAGGAGGAAGAACAGGAGCTGGTATCATGCGCTGTAGACGGTAGTACCTGTACAACTGTCATACCGTCGGTTCAGCGTGGTTGTCCTGAGGACAGGGGGGAGGAGGAGGAGTAGGAGGAGGAGAGCATGGTCAGTCGTCATCTTGGTGAGGACACGGAAATCTTGCCCGTCTGGCACGCATGGCTGACTTTATGTTACGCTGCCTTAACCGTGACCCTCGCGTTGTCAAAATGTTGGGTGACAGTCATTACTGGTTGGTGACACTTGTAGACCCCCGCTACAAGGAGAACTTTCACTCTCTTATTCCTGAGGTGGAGAGGTCTACAAAAATTGGCCAGTACCAGAAGGCCCTTGCTGCAGAACTGTTAAAAAAATTCCCATCTGAACATGCTAGCGGCAGAGGTCACAGTTCGTTGACCAACCAAAGCGTGCAAGCGAGAGAGAGGCAACTCCAATCCAGCAGATGCAGGGTAACACTGTCAACATTCTGGGACAGTTTTCTCAGACCCTCCCTTCGAACAGACCCTGAGGCGCGGGGTACTCTCACAAGGAATGGAAAGTTTCAAAAGATGGTGAGGGGGTACCTTGCCAACCGTACCAGCATCCTCCGTGATTCCTCTGTGCCTTTTAATTATTGGGTATCCAAGCTGGACACTTGGAAAGAACTCGCTCTGTACGCCTTGGAGGTCCTGGCCTGCCCTGCCGCTTGCGTGTTATCGGAGCGTGTTTTTAGTGCCGCTGGGGGAATTATAACTGATAAGCGCACTCGCCTGTCAACTGTCAATGCTGACAAGCTGACCCTTATCAAAATGAACAAGGGCTGGATTGGGCCAGACTTCTCATCACCACCAAATGACAGCAGAGTAACATAAAGTCAAATCCACTGTGTTATTTCGGGAGTTGTATTCACATGCACCGCTTCACACCCACACATGGGTATACGCTTCCTCATTTCGGCTGTTTTTTGCTCTTCTCCTTATCCTCAGCCTCCACCAACACTATACCACCAGGGTGACCGTGGTCCGTGTTGCCATTATTGAAAGTTCCTACATCCTGATTTTTGTCAGCTTTTTCTTGGAAGGCATAAGCAAAGACTGTAGGAGACCCACTCCCCAATAATGGGAATAATATTTTTAAGATGCTGTACTGTATGGCTCTTGTAAGGGGCATTAAAAGCGTCTTGTTAAGCTACTGGGACCTCCACGTCTCTTCTGAGGGGCATTAAAAGCGTCTTGTTAAGCTACTGGGACCTCCACGTCTCTTCTGAGGGGCATTAAAACCGGCTTGTTAAACTAGTGCGATCTTCACCACTTTTCCAAGGGGCATTAAAAGCGTCTTGTTATATCACTCTGACCTCTACGTCTCTTCTGAGGGGCATTAAAAGCATCTTGTTAAGCTACTGTGACCTCCACGTCTATTCTGAGGGGCATTAAAGCCGTCTTGTTATACCACTCTGACCTCCATGTCTCTTCTGAGGGGCATTAAAAGCGTGTTGTTATACCACTCTGACCTCCACGTCTCTTCTCAGGGGCATTAAAAGCATGTTGTTATACCACTCTGACCTTCATGTCTCTTCTGAGGGGCATTAAAACCGTCTTGTTAAGCTACTGGGACCTCCACGTCTCTTCTGAGGGGCATTAAAAGCATGTTGTTATACCACTCTGATCTCCACGTCTCTTCTGAGGAGCATTAAAAGCGTGTTGTTATACCACTCTGATCTCCACGTCTCTTCCAAGGGGCATTAAAACCGACTTGTTATACCATTCTGACCTCCACGTCTCTTCTGAGGGGCATGAAAACGGTCTTGTTAAGCTACTGGGACCTCCACAACTCTTCGAACGGGATTTGCATTTCTTCATAATTTTTGGCAGCTTTTGCTTGGAAGGCATAAGCAAATACTATGGGAGACCCACTCCCCAATAATGGGAATAATGTTTGTAATATGCTGTACTGCATGGCTCTTGCAAGGGTATTGCAAGCTCCTACGTCCTAATTTTTGGCAGCTTTTGCTTGGAAGGCATAAGCAAATACTATGGGAGACCCACTACCCAATAATGGGAATAATGTTTGTAATATGCCGTACTGCATGGCTCTTGTAAGGGTATTGCAAGTTCCTACGTCCTAATTTTTGGCACCTTTTGCTTGGAAGGCATAAGCAAAGACTATGGGAGACCCACTTCCCAATAATGGGAATAATGTTTGTAATATGCTGTTCTGCATGGCTCTTGTAAGGGTATTGCAAGTTGCTCCGTTCTAATTTTTGGAAGCTTTTGCTTGGAAGGCATAAGCAAATACTATGGGAGACCCACTCCCCAATAATGGGAATAATGTTTGTAATATGCTGTACTGTATGGCTCTTGTAAGGGGCATTAAAACCGTCTTGTTAAGCTACTGTGACCTCCACGTCTCTTTCGAGGGACATTAAAACCATCTTGTTAAACTACTGCGACCTCTACCACTTTTCCAAGGGACATTAAAACAGTCTTCTTAAGCTACTGCGACCTCCACCACTTTTCCAAGGGGCATTAAAAGCGTCTTGTTATGCTACTGCGACCTCCACGTCTCTTCCGAGGGGCATTAAAACCGTCTTGTTAAGCTACTGCAACCTCCATGTCTCTTCCAAGGGGCATTAAAACCGTCTTGTTAAGCTACTGTGACCTCCACCACTTTTTCAAGGGGCATTAAAACCGTCTTGTTAAGCTACTGTGACCTCCACGTCTCTTCCGAGGGGCATTGAAATGTTGTTTTTAATTACCTCTAACCTCCACGACTCTTCCAACGGGCATTGCATTTCCTTCTAATTTTAGTCAGCTTTTGCTTTTCAATGCAAAGGCGAAAACTAACGGAGACCCACTCCCCAATAATGGGTAGAAGGTTTTTAGTACGCTGTAATCCACGTCTGTTTCAAGGGGCATTGCAGTTCCTCATAATTTTTGGAAAGCCTTCCATTCACTGCTTAGGCCAACAGTGTACAGAAGACCCAGTTGCTATAAATGGAAAAAACGGTTTAGTTAAGGCCCTCTGACCACCATGTCACTGCCAAGCGGCATTGGAGTGCCTCGAAATGTTTGGTAGGCATTGCACTCACCTTATGCCCTATAACTGTGTAGCAGAACCTCTCCTTTTGTTACAGAAAAATATCCTACAAGACATGTGTGGTTGACTGGCCTGATATTGATGTGAATGGTCCCTGTTCCTCCTGCTCTTTCTCCTTTGCCACCACCTCATCCATCATTCATCACCTGAAGCTTTGTTTTAACAGGAGTCATAGAACTGGGAAAGTAGCAGGAAAACATCCAGCAATCCTCGGAAGAGGTAAGATATGCGCCCAAACGCTGACCACCTCAGGCCTAGCCGCTACTACATACATGCGCTTGCATTCCAAGAAAACAAAGCAGATGCTAACTTCAGGCCAGTCTAAGAAAAGTGTGTGGGTCGGTAACAGGAGAAATAGGGGCGGCTGGGGACCGTTTATGGACACCCAGCCACCCCCATGCGGCTGGGGACCGTGTGTGGACACCCGGCCGCGGGGCATCTGGGGACCGAGTGTGGACACCCGGCCGCCGGGCGGCTGGGGACTGAGTATGGATAAAAGGGCCGCCGACGCAGCCATGACATGGTGGCCGGCATCTGCCTCCACATGCCTAAAAGGCCCAATTTCAAGTGCAAGCAAGCTAGCAGTATGGTATTGCAGCCTGGGGGTGGGTGGGTGGCAGGTTGCACACTTACGCTTGCATTACAACAAAACAAAGCAGATGCTAACTTCTATCATCATCATCATACTCCTCACCTTGGCACTCTCAACTTCCCTGATGGAGAAGCCAGGGCCCACCGGAGGAGTCTGGTTCTCTGGTGGGCTCATCCAATGCTGCCCTAAAGTAGGCCGGGCTAAGAAAAGTCTGTGGGGATGTTCCGCGGAGAAATCGGGGCGGCTGTGGACTGTTTATGGACACCCGGCCGCCCCCAGGCCACTGGGGACCGAGTGTGGACACCCGGCCGCCCCCTGGCGGCTGGGGACCGAGTGTGGACACCCGGCCGCCGGGCGGCTGGGGACTGAGTATGGATACCTCGCTGCCGAAGCAGCCATGAGGTAGTGGCCAGCTTCGGCCTCCTCAAAACTAAAAGGCCCCATTTCAAGTGCAAGCTAGCAGTATGGTATTGCAGCCTACGGGTGGGTGGGTGGTTGGCTGCATATTTGCGCTTGCATTGCAAGGAATGGGGGAGGTACAATTGAACATTGCCCTGGGACAAGGACTTGCATGGGGATAGTTGCAAGTCTGCATCTTCTGATGCGGCAAGGATCACTTCTGATGGGCACACTTTTAGGCAGTGACCTGGGAGTCAGAGATGCTTCCAGGGGTCTTCCCCATGCTGTCCCCATGTCTTTTCAGCACTGTATGCATGTGTCACACAGCACATGGCCAGATAAGGTTGTAAAATGTTAAAATGACATTTCCCGGTGAATGCATTTGTCACAATTGAAAGCAATACAAAAGTGCAAAAAAGCATAAAAAATGCTACTTGTGAACATAGCCCAAGGTGTGGAGGAGTATTTTTGTTTTTGGTTATTTATTTTACCTTATACACAAATCTTTACCCTGGAAAATAAATTCCTTAACATATTTCACAGGAAAAAAGTTTCACTTTCATTTTTGAACGTTTTATTATGAGCCTGTAAAAGTGGCTTAATACCTCTGACCACGTTGTTGACAGCAGTGACCTGGGGGTCAGAAATGCTTCCTGGGGCGATCCCCATGCTGTTCCCATGTCATTTGAGCACTGTCACTATAATTATAGTTGTTAGCCAAAATCTTGTGAGACATGACCCCCTCCATCCTCCCTTCAATACAGTGCAGTCGTCCTGTCCCCTTTGCAGAAAAGCACCCCAAAAGTATGTAGTTTCCCCCACCATGCTTCACGGTTGGGACGATGTTCTTGGGGTTGTAATCATCCTTCTTCCTCCAAACACGCCGAGTGGAGTTGATGCCAAAAAGTTCTATTTTGGTCTCATCTGACCACATAACCTTCTCCCAAGCCTCCTCTGGACCATCTAGATGGTCATTGGTAAACTTCAAATGGGTCTGGACATGTGCTGGTGTGAGCAGGGGGTCTCTGCGATCCTTGGGAGGCAGAATGAACAACCCAGCAGCAGGTGAAGAATTGGTTTCATTTATTTTTTACGTCATTCCTCATGCGGTAGCAAAATTCTTTCTTATTTTCTGCACTTTTTGACCCAAAAAAACAATTATAATTTAGACAATTCTGTATATATACTGAAATACGTCACCCACAAAAAGTACAACTCATCGTAAATGCTGTACTTTTAATGTTGGGGAGCAGGAAAGAATAAAAAGTTGGACTGTGGAGTTAGTATCAGAAGAAGGTACCGATTCCAGCTGCATGAAGAAAAATGTAAAAAACGTCTAGATTGTTAATATTGTATAATATAAATTATTTTCATGTATAAATTCCTGAATATTTACTCTTAATTGGTGCAGTACATTTGTTATTAGTAATTATTATCGATGAAAGTTTGGCTTACTGACCCCACAGCCCTAGTTTAAAGGGTTTTTCCCAGAAGTGAATTCATATCACTGGAGTACAGTATGTCTTATTAGGTGGATATGGATAACAAGGTATTGTACATGTAGAAGGCGCTTATCAGGCTAACTACTACCAATGGCAGCGATAATTGTGGACAGGGAACCACTAATGTCCGTAGTAGATATACTACAATAAATTAACTGTTCTATAGTAAAAATCGCGCTATCGGTAGTGAAAAAGAGATCAGGAGAAGAGTACTATTATTTTATAAAAAATGTTTTATTTGTTTGGATGCTAGCGATACAAACTTAATAAAATACAGGATTAAAAGACGAGTGTAGTAAACAATATTTCGTTTGGGATAAAAAAAAAACTAATGATATACAAGGTGTAATAAATAGTTAAATCCAGCGGTTAATTTGGTGTGGTAAAATGCCTGTGGTGGCTTTGTACCTGGAAAGAAGAGGAGTTTGGTTAGGACTATTGTTCTCTAGTATTGGATATGCTTAGCTGGCTGTGGAGCTGTTACTCACCAGGTATCAGAATTGGCAAAGTGCAGGTGTGCACTAGGACTGTGGTCCGTCAGGATTCTTTGGGTGGGGCGTGGTCCTGAACGCTTTGTTATGCTCCTGGAGATTTAATGATATGGGGTTAATGCTGTTAGCACTGGGTAGGTAGATAGTGGGGTTAGCGACTTACCCTCGGAGGAGCTGTTCTGCTTTTGGAGATTGCTTATTAGCACTCCCTCAGTTGGGGGGTGCAGCAGGAGGCTCTGGATTGTATCTGACTTTATTGCAGAGATGTGACAGGGGGGCTTTTTGGTTGCCGGTAGGCGTAGTAACGCTTGAGGATACTCAATGTCCTGTATATAGATATGGAGGAAGGGTTAGGAACTGAGGCATACAGGAATAGTCCACAGTATGTGGTAAACCTAGATGTTTACCTGTGCGTAATTATCAGTAATCCAGGGGTGCAACAGGTGGCTCTGGATTGTATCTGTCTCTGAGCAGAGATGTAGCAGGAGGCTTCTGGTTGCCGGGTGATAGGGGGCGTTGTGGCACTCAAGGATATTTGATGTCCTGTATATAGATGGGGAGGGAGAGTTAGGAGCTGAGGTATGCAAACAATAAGCCACAGTGTAAGTAAGCCCAGGTGTTTACCTTGTTTAGGGTTCAAGTGTGAAATGGTCAGTCACCTTCTTATCTGTAGCTGAAGGCCTAAATCAAGGGAAGGTGTTCAAGAGGTTCTGCAAGAGGTTTCAGCCTAGTGGTAGGTGCAGCAGGAGGCTCTGGCTGAGTAGTTTACTGGCTAAGTAGCAGTGGGTCTTGTCCCTGGACGCTGTGGTGCAGCAGGGGACCGGCTGCAAATCTGGCAGGAGGCCTGGTCTGGGTAAGTATATTCAAGTAGGTGGCAGGCTATGGTAGCAGGCTGTGTAGTAGATATCCGGGCAAGGTCTATGGTTATGCGGAGTCCGGTTTTCATGCACGGTCCCTACTCGTGTGGAGTCAGGCAGGCCGCGTTCCTGGAATCCTGTCGGTAATAAACAGGTGAGTGTGTGTGGTTTTGGTCCTTGTGGTGGCGTGTGTCATAAGCGGTGGGGGCCGTGGCCCAGGGTACTTACGGTCCGTAGTCCTGCGGAGATGTCAAGAGGTAGTGGGGCCCGGAGCGAGAGCGGGGTCCCGGCCGGTGACCGCCGCTACTCGCGTGCTTCCGGGTAGGTGGAGCAGGAGAGGAGGGGCGGAGAAGGTGAGGGGGGCGCGTTCTATTGAAAGCGCGCGAGAGGCAGAGAGACGCGCTGACACGTGGTGTGCAGCGTGTATTCAGGACGGATGCCTGTGGGCGCCTTCTCTGCTGGGTCAGTCAATTCCAACGCGTTTCGACAGCTGACGGCTGTCTTCATCAGGGATAGTCTGGCCCAGTAGGTGGAGTCCTTTATATACCTGTCTATAATGACGTCATGGCAACGGTCCGCTGTTTGTGGCGTTGTCATGGTAACTATCAGTCATTGAAAGCGAATAGCTCAATTTCGCTGTTAAGACCCCATGGTCTCAAGGTGTTTAATTTAAAGATCCACTCGCTTTCTTTTCTTGACATATGTTTAATAAAATCACCCTGTCTCCAATGTTTGTGAACTATTTGTATGCCTATCACTTTAATTCCTTTGATGGATCCTTTATGTTTGTCCGTAAAGTGCTTGGACAGGGGGTGGCCCATGTATTTATTTTTAATATTCCTCAGATGTTCATTAATTCTAGTGCCCATTGCTCTTTTAGTCCGACCTATATACATTTTTTCACAAGGGCACATTAGTCCATAGATAACCCCCGTAGTGGTACATGTGACGAAGTCTGTGATGGGATATGACTCTTTGCGGTGATTGACAGTGTGTGATTTGGCTGGTTTCAGGGTTTTGCATATTTTGCATTTTTGGCATGGAAAGAACCCTGTTATTTTTTGTTGAAAAGGTGTGACTGGTTTTTTTGTGATGATATTATTTTTTACGGTGGGGGCTATGAGTGATCCTAGGTTCTGTGCTTTCCTGAATATGAACCTAGGCCTATTGGGCATTTGATCGCCAATGATTTTGTCATCCTTTAGTGTATGCCAGTGTTTTTCCACAATTTTTTTAAAAATATGCGTATTGGCGGAGTAAGGGGTGATGATGGGCATGATTATATTGGGATTGGGATTGGTTCGTGTTGATTTTGTGGTGTTTGTATCAGTTAAGAGGTTTTGTCTTGGTATTGCAGCTATTCTTTCTTTAGTATTTTTAAGAAACTGAGCATTGTATCCTTTTTCCAAGAATCTATCCGTGAGTGAATCTGCCTCATTGTTGAAGTCTTCCTGTTTGGAGCAGTTTCTATGGAGGCGCAGGTATTGGCTGCGGGGGACATTAAGTAACCAGTTGGGAAGATGGCAACTATCTAGCGGAATATAGCCATTAGCATCAGTTGGTTTGTGGTATGTGCGAGTCTGAATGGAATTGTTTTCGATATAAATATTGAGATCTAGGAAGTTAATGCGAACCTGGTCCTATGGCGGAGATTCATTGATGACATATTATTCATTTGGTCAGGCGACAAACCCTCCCTGGATCTATTTATACAGGAACTAAACAAAAACGAATTATTTTTAGAATTTACATCTACCACTAGCTCCACTGCAATTAACTTCCTAGATCTCAATATTTATATCGAAAACAAGTCCATTCAGACTCGCACATACCACAAACCAACTGATGCTAATGGCTATATTCCGCTAGATAGTTGCCATCTTCCCAACTGGTTACTTAATGTCCCCCGCAGCCAATACCTGCGCCTCCATAGAAACTGCTCCAAACAGGAAGACTTCAACAATGAGGCAGATTCACTCACGGATAGATTCTTGGCAAAAGGATACAATGCTCAGTTTCTTAAAAATACTAAAGAAAAAATAGCTGCAATACCAAGACAAAACCTCTTAACTGATACAAACACCACAAAATCAACACGAACCAATCCCAATCCCAATATAATCATGCCCATCATCACCCCTTACTCCGCCAATACGCATATTTTTAAAAAAATTGTGGAAAAACACTGGCATACACTAAAGGATGACAAAATCATTGGCGATCAAATGCCCAATAGGCCTAGATTCATATTCAGGAAAGCACGGAACCTAGGATCACTCATAGCCCCCACCGTAAAAAATAATATCATCACAAAAAAACCAGTCACACCTTTTCAACAAAAAATAACAGGGTTCTTTCCATGCCAAAAATGCAAAATATGCAAAACCCTGAAACCAGCCAAATCACACACTGTCAATCACCGCAAAGAGTCATATCCCATCACAGACTTCGTCACATGTACCACTACGGGGGTTATCTATGGACTAATGTGCCCTTGTGAAAAAATGTATATAGGTCGGACTAAAAGAGCAATGGGCACTAGAATTAATGAACATCTGAGGAATATTAAAAATAAATACATGGGCCACCCCCTGTCCAAGCACTTTGCGGACAAACATAAAGGATCCATCAAAGGAATTAAAGTGATAGGCATACAAATAGTTCACAAACATTGGAGACAGGGTGATTTTATTAAACATATGTCAAGAAAAGAAAGCGAGTGGATCTTTAAATTAAACACCTTGAGACCATGGGGTCTTAACAGCGAAATTGAGCTATTCGCTTTCAATGACTGATAGTTACCATGACAACGCCACAAACAGCGGACCGTTGCCATGACGTCATTATAGACAGGTATATAAAGGACTCCACCTACTGGGCCAGACTATCCCTGATGAAGACAGCCGTCAGCTGTCGAAACGCGTTGGAATTGACTGACCCAGCAGAGAAGGCGCCCACAGGCATCCGTCCTGAATACACGCTGCACACCACGTGTCAGCGCGTCTCTCTGCCTCTCGCGCGCTTTCAATAGAACGCGCCCCCCTCACCTTCTCCGCCCCTCCTCTCCTGCTCCACCTACCCGGAAGCACGCGAGTAGCGGCGGTCACCGGCCGGGACCCCGCTCTCGCTCCGGGCCCCACAACCTCTTGACATCTCCGCAGGACTACGGACCGTAAGTACCCTGGGCCACGGCCCCCACCGCTTATGACACACGCCACCACAAGGACCAAAACCACACACACTCACCTCTTTATTACCGACAGGATTCCAGGAACGCGGCCTGCCTGACTCCACACGAGTAGGGACCGTGCATGAAAACCGGACTCCGCATAACCATAGACCTTGCCCGGATATCTACTACACAGCCTGCTACCAAAGCCTTCCACCTACTTGAATATACTTACCCAGACCAGGCCTCCTGCCAAATTTGCAGCCGGTCCCCTGCTGCACCACAGCGTCCAGGGACAAGACCCACTGCTACTTAGCCAGTAAACTACTCAGCCAGAGCCTCCTGCTGCACCTACCACTAGGCTGAAACCTCTTGCAGAACCTCTTGAACACCTTCCCTTGATTTAGGCCTTCAGCTACAGATAAGAAGGTGACTGACCATTTCACACTTGGACCCTAAACAAGGTAAACACCTGGGCTTACTTACACTGTGGCTTATTGTTTGCATACCTCAGCTCCTAACTCTCCCTCCCCATCTATATACAGGACATCAAATATCCTTGAGTGCCACAACGCCCCCTATCACCCGGCAACCAGAAGCCTCCTGCTACATCTCTGCTCAGAGACAGATACAATCCAGAGCCACCTGTTGCACCCCTGGATTACTGATAATTACGCACAGGTAAACATCTAGGTTTACCACATACTGTGGACTATTCCTGTATGCCTCAGTTCCTAACCCTTCCTCCATATCTATATACAGGACATTGAGTATCCTCAAGCGTTACTACGCCTACCGGCAACCAAAAAGCCCCCCTGTCACATCTCTGCAATAAAGTCAGATACAATCCAGAGCCTCCTGCTGCACCCCCCAACTGAGGGAGTGCTAATAAGCAATCTCCAAAAGCAGAACAGCTCCTCCGAGGGTAAGTCGCTAACCCCACTATCTACCTACCCAGTGCTAACAGCATTAACCCCATATCATTAAATCTCCAGGAGCATAACAAAGCGTTCAGGACCACGCCCCACCCAAAGAATCCTGACGGACCACAGTCCTAGTGCACACCTGCACTTTGCCAATTCTGATACCTGGTGAGTAACAGCTCCACAGCCAGCTAAGCATATCCAATACTAGAGAACAATAGCCCTAACCAAACTCCTCTTCTTTCCAGGTACAAAGCCACCACAGGCATTTTACCACACCAAATTAACCGCTGGATTTAACTATTTATTACACCTTGTATATCATTAGTTTTTTTTTATCCCAAACGAAATATTGTTTACTACACTCGTCTTTTAATCCTGTATTTTATTAAGTTTTTATCGCTAGCATCCAAACAAATAAAACATTTTTTATAAAATAATAGTACTCTTCTCCTGATCTCTTTTTCACTACCGATAGCGCGATTTTTACTATAGAACGGATATGGATAACACTTAAGTAAAGCCACATTTAGGTATAAGGGTTCAAGTGTCTGGAAAATCTAGGGATCAGAACATGTTTTTCCTTGGATTGACTGCATTCATAGATGTAACAGGATCACTCGTCCTCTCCTCCACTTTTGGCCAATGTTTATAGGGTAAATCTAAGACATGAAATGGATATTCTCCTGTTTGTAACCCCTCACACTAGACATATATAACGTATAGTACTGATATGCCATGAATGTCAGTAATATTCCAATAAATGCAATTGAACATAATTCAATTAGATTTTTTTTTAATTAAGAATATCATGGAAGGATGAAAGGATGTTTTTGGAGGGGCCTTCTTCTTCTACAGATGTTCCTTGCTGGTCAGAAGGCCACAGGCAGATGGTACAAATCCTTCCATAGAGGTGCAGCTTTGATGGTGGACATGCTGCACTCTCTTCAGGGTGCTAGACGTGGGGTCTTTCTGCTCTCGAGATTTTTATGCTGCCCCGCTGACAGGCTGCAAATATACAGCTTTCTCTGATGGAGTGAGCAGCCCTGGATAATCCTCGCCGGCAGGATGATATCAGCCGACGGAAGATAGAACCTATGAGAGGAGACATAACTAATGTAAGTAATGGCACTCCATATTAGAGGATACTACTGTGGTGTCACTGTGGCAGGAAGGTAGAGGAGTCTTATCCTTACAGAGGTGCGGGGTCATTGTCAGTCATTGTACATGTGACAATCCCACCACTGACAGAGAACATCTGCTCCACATGACTTCTTCTCACTGACTGACATCACACAACATGGAGCTTGTGGTCACACTTACCTCTTCTACTTCTCCCCTCTTCTACTTTTTCTGCTTCTTGTTGTTTTCTCAATGCAGATTTTCTTCTCCCCTGAACTGGAAGTTCTAATCAAGAATCAAGAAAAAGATGTAGATTATAAACACCTAAAAGATTAGCTTTGTATCTTTATAGAGGTATCTTATTCTTGTATCCTGTAGTCCTCGTAATTTATTATTGCACCATAATAGAGAGAATATGTCATATATACATAACATAACCTGAGGGTCTGAGAAATAGATTGCCTTGTGAACTGATTAATATAAAACCTGATATGTGTTGTCAGTTTTTATATTAATCAGATCACAAGGCAATCTATTTCTCAGACCCTTAGATTATGTTATGTATACGATATGACATATTCTTTCTATTATGGTGCAAAAATAACAGACGCCTTATTACCATCACATTACTTGCAGGATGCCACAGTGTTGCCTTATAATCAGTGTAACATTAAGAACATAAGGAGGATCAGTATAGGCTCATATGGAGCCATGGGTACAGTATTCAATATCAGTTTGGCAGAAGACTGAATGGCTCCTTATAACTTAATGCATTATATAAAAGAGTAAGTTTTTTACACAATGAAGTGCTGGACTGTACTTTCTTTTATAGGTAGTAATTTTCTGAGCCTTTATGTGCACGTTCACATTACACTTTTTGATCTGAGGCTGTAATAGGATGGCCAATAGACATGTACATACCTGACAATGGGGATGACTGGCTGTCTTTGGCAGTGAAACGCTGCTTGTCACCATCAGATTCAGGAGAGGAAGATTCTTTCTTTCTGTTTGGTAGAAGAGAAAAATATAAATTACAAGTGAAAGCAATACAAAAGGGAAGAACATCTGTGTGCAAGGCCTGTTAGGAAGTTTGGATAACATGGAGGGGATGCAATGCTCAGGACTCCCAGCAAGAATGGAGAATCACTAGTAATGTTAGCCTGTAATGATCTGGAAATGAATGGCTGGTCTCAATGATCACCTTTTATCACCAGCATTCTCACAAGCCAGAACCACGGTGATGAGCAATCAAGGGGTCATGGATCCTGGATTTAGTATTGAGTTACATTTGTCTTGCATTTGGTGTTCTGAACATACATCAGACTTGAACCCCATAATAGTAATTTACTCACATGTCTGAGTGTTTTGCGTTTTCTGGGGAATACCCTGGTGGTGACTTGGGTTCTTCATTGTTCATCATTTTGGTATTGATGGAACAGAGCTAAAGCATAGAGAAAAATAAAATATATGTATAGTTCTAAACTTTATCTTAGTTATAGGTTTTATTGATCTTTTGGGTCACATACTTACTTTAGAAAGCCTATGAGAAGATGATAGAAACTTTTGGATTTCTGGCCAGTCATTGTCCTCACTTGAGTCCTCCTCATCTGAATCACTATGTTGGTATCTGCTGCGTCGAGCTGCAAAGTACAAGTGTTATTAGAGATTACTAGTTACGGACAGTCACCATGTTATAATAATTATGGAGACTGATTGTCACATAAAATGAAAGACAAGACAAACAGCAGCTTTCTGAAGATAATGTCTCATTCTCCTTACTGTCAAAGTAGCGGGTGTCCTCATCTGACTTAATATGAGGAATGAATTGTGGCTTCTTACTTAGAAGATTGTTAAAGTCCAAGTTTTCCAGAAATGGATGAATCTTGATCTCATTTGCTCCTCCTAGAAAATAAAAGACAATAGAAAGATATACAGACATTGTCAGGGAGATGGTTCCATATCTGTACATTTTATGTTAAGCTGAACTGAAGATGTAACAGAGCCAAAGTGAAGGGAATATAGTGAAAGTCATAGCATGAAGAATGGAGAATGCGCAAGTTGGTAGAGTAGAGCACCTCAGTGCTGATCCTCATGGATGTAATCATTTTTCTTGTCACAGAGGTGTAATAAGTTATTATTAATACTTTTATATACATTACCTGTCCCAAGTCTATATGCTGGATCTTTTCTGAGCAGCTCAGTGATGATATCTTGAGCATCGGGTGAAGGAGCAGAATTATTAAATTTCCAAGTTATGTCATCTGTTATATAAAAAGCAAATATTACAGAAAATGAAACCTCTTCATTTACGTTATTAAAATTAAAATCTTTAGCATTAACACAAGTAACTAATCCATAGAACCAACCTAATCAAATAACAATGACATCACATATCATTCAGATATTTTTACTTACCCCATAAAATACGGCTCAAAGTCTCGTATTGGGAACGCCCACGAAATGGTACACGTCCTACAAGAAATTTATGTAGGATGATTCCAATTGACCACCAGTCAGCTGGCCTTCCATAGCCTTCCTGTAAAAGCACTTCTGGAGCTGTGTAACTATAGGTGCCACAAGTCTGGAAACCAACAGAGGAATGAGATGATGATCAGTGAAAATAATTGTGACCAATAGCATTAGTGGAAATGTTTTCTAAATGAGAAAATATCAGAGAAGGAGAAATATATGAAATCAGTAAAGAAAAAGTTGGTGCCTACCTCATTATCACAGAACTCTCTGGTGATGTCCTCAGTTGGAGCCTTGTAGATGTTTGATGTTGGTCTCATGAGGCAGAGTTTGGACAGCCCAAAATCGGTGACTTTAATATGACCGGTTGATGTTACCAGGAGACTGTGAAAAAAAGGATGGTATAAGCCCCAAATAATAACCCATAGACTTTATGACAATTTCTGACTTTTTCGTATTTACTGTACATCAAGGGTCACTTACTTTGAAGGCTTCAGGTCTCTGTGCATTACACCGTAGCTATGCAGGTATTCAACAGCTAAAACTGTTTCTGCGATGTACATACGAGCCAAGGGGACAGGTAAACGCCCACAGTGTTTCAAGAGAGTGTCACAGTCTCCTCCTACAGAAGAAAGAAAATATGACAGGAGAGGGTTTGTTACAATGGGTTTAATCTGCAGGTTAATAGCATTCTGAAGGTACCAGCCACCGCACTGACTGCCCGGCTGTCCCGGCTGACGACTGGTTTTTACCTTTCCCCTTCTCAATGAGATGTGTTCTTACACAGTCTGATATTGTGAGAAATAATGGGACACGGCCAGACTGCTGGTACACTCGAATTATACTGACAATTTATAACATTAAGGCTGAATTCACACATCTGTGTGTCACAGTCTGAGTCCAACCATCATCCAGGGACTGGCAGCCGGTATATTGACCCGAAATTAACAAGCGCATAAGCAAATATGTAAAGTTCAGGTCAGGAGACCAATGGCCGGTCTGTGAATAATGGTCTGTACTCAGACCGTGACACACAAACGTATGAATTCAGCCTTATTCCGACATTTCTAGGAGGGATCACAGAGGAACTTCACAATTGTTAATTGGAGTACCAGTATTTACTATATTCTGCCCATGAATTTGTCTGATCAGTGATGTATTTTTTAGCATAGTCTGCAGTGTTATAATAGTCTGCAGTGTTATAATAGTCTGCAGCCGTCTGTGTTGAAGCGGTGTCTATTCACCATATAGTGTAAGTACAACTATGCGCTTTTTTTCTTACATATAGCTATCCACTCTCCTCTCATGGTTAGATATTAACATCAACAAGATTCTATTATACCATGCTGACAGATTGCTGACACCTCTATGAATTATATATTTATTTAGCTTATTAATTGTAAGATACATAGTATAGCTTATACTTTTTGGCCGTAGTAGTGTCCCTTTGTTGTAGGAGTTACCTTGTTATTTTTAACTATGGATTCCATGTGACTAATACAGATTCATGTTTTTATATTGGACATTGTGTCATTGCACTTGTTTTGCAGCTTTTGCACATTTGTGGTTTTGCTTTATATACTGTATAATGTAGAGCGTATACTATATACTGCAGAGTGACCCTATACAGAAAGGCAGAGCCGGGCTTCATCTACAAGCCTCTTATTACTTTCTCTATGAAATGCTCATCTATACAAACTCTTATAATAAAGTCAAATCCTCCTTTTAGCCATAGTAGAGATTTCTGCCACGCTCAGTGAGGACGTACGCCGGAGACTTCACAGAGATAATAATTTTTCGGGCATCTTGGTAACAGATAGGTGCTAGAGATAAGCAGATCCGGGCTGGATATAGATATGATAGATATGACCTACCTGCTACATACTCCATGACCATACACAGATGATGGGTAGTTGGAAAGGAGCAGAACATGGAGGCCACAAAGGGACAATCAGAGAATGTTAGGATGTCCCTCTCTAGAAAGGCACGTTCCAGGCTTATTGGATCTCTCAAGTTCCGCTTGTCCAGTTTCTTCATAGCGAATGTCTGGTTTGTGTCTTTGTGGCGCACTAAGTGGATGGTCCTGGAGAGGAGAAAAATCCATGATTTATAATGAATTCTTACTAGACATCTTCAAATGATCTCCTGTACTAATGATTAATACTAGATGTACGGCCAACACTAGAAATCCATGAAATAACATTACATAAATGATCATCTATGGGAGATCCTCATCCATGCCACATCCTGAATGACCTGAATAGTGACAATTAGACGTGGATTGTAGAGATGAGCAAATAAATTTGAGTGGAATAGAATTCTACTTAAATTTTACAAAGATCCGCATTCACCAAAATGGCGATTTTCTTTTTGTAATTTGCTTCCTCACGCAATGAGCAAAATGGCAGGCGTTGGCCACTATTTTCTAAACCTTAAAAGGCCATCAAAATGTTAAAAAATAAACAAATTCTTACACTCATCTCTCCAGCCCTTCCAACTCAACCGACTGGACTTTGCTGCATCCTCAAATCTCTTCTGCTAGTGCTGACATCCAAACGTCTCTCAGGCTGGGTTGGATCATTCGGCATCGAAGATGTCCTGGAGAATTCTGTGCAAGTGCATGAAGGATCACATCATGACGCTGTGACCCTTCATGTGCTTGTATAGAACCCTCCTGGACCTCCTCAAAGCCAGAAGTTCTGGCCTAGACTGAGCTGCGGTGTTTTGATGATGCGGTGAGAATTGGACAAGTGACGGTGAGGAGTGAAGGGATTGGAGAGTTGAGTAGTAAGGTAAGTAAGTGTATTTTTCATTTTTTACATTTATTAGGCTCTGGGGTCAGGAGAGATCCAGAGCATAATAAGGAATAATACATTTGCATAGAATAATTTCTTCATAAATCGGATGAAAGTCTGCGTGATCAGGCAAATTTGAATTTTGCCAGATCCGCTCAATTCTAGTGGACAGTGATGTGGACTCGTATAATTTCTCTGTGGTAACATTGTACTGGCAGGGCACAGAGACTGAGGCATCGCCATAAGGAGCCCTAGGAAATGTATATTATCCCAAACTATAGGCTCACCCAAAAGCTCCACTGCTGATCAGTTTGATCGGTTTGTAGTCAGTCTTGCAAGGATTTCTCCCCACATTCAATGATCCGTTCAAGGCCTAGAAATAATAAGAAATTATGTTAAGACATAGAAGCTCCAGATGCAGGAACGTCTCGCTTCTATATTATGTCCCTGCTGATTACAGTGCAGCACATGTAGAAGACGTGATGCAAGTCTGACCCTCTGCAGACACTATTATATTATAAGGGGAAACCCTTCATATATACATTACATACATATATATATATATATATATATATATATATGTATATATATATATATATATATATATGCGTATGGCAGGGGAGGATAAGGGACAACACAAAGGAGACAGCAGGAATAATAGCATCACACACAATAGGTCTGATCTACCTAAGAGCAGAGATATCCCATTGTCATCTGGGGTGTAATATTATATGTGTAATTCATTTCCCGTTATCTGATGATATACAGACTTCTCTGATACTTACACTGGCAGATTCGTGGATCTCTGGTGTCTCACATTTTCCATCAGTAATTGCCGGCACAGTTATTTCTAAAATAATGATAAAATAATGAAGAGATGTCATTTATCAGTCTGTATCAGTACTTAATATACAACACATCCATATAATGAAGGAAATGACAAGACCTCTGTAAATGATATAAAACTAGGTATATGGTATTCTGTACATACTGTATACATGTATGGCACATCCATAGATAGATATACTGCACCATAAATGTGCGACTGTTCAGGATCTGATTAATTCTTGAACAATTACATAATTGGGGAACTATGAGCCACCTTGTACATTTTGGAGCTGAGAAGAGCACAGAGGAGAGAAGCAGAATTCCATGAGCCCTCTCCATTATAGTCTATACAGAGGATAAAGAATAAATCTACATATTCTCTGTGGTTCTCTATAATATCTCGATATTTGAATGTAAAATATTAGATGATCGGCTTACCTTCCATCAGAT
Organism: Phyllobates terribilis; assembly: GCF_046119375.1. Taxonomy (NCBI): domain Eukaryota; kingdom Metazoa; phylum Chordata; class Amphibia; order Anura; family Dendrobatidae; genus Phyllobates; species Phyllobates terribilis. The sequence goes on from NW_027362765.1 coordinate 521,527,484, forward strand.
CATTTTCTAGCTCTAGCTGACTAATATTAAAGTCAGGCATATTCACGTTTTGCCCCTCTTCGGAGTCACCTTCTGATGTTTCCTGATGGTTAGAATATGTACAATTAGTATAACATTTCACAAATACTAAATTACTGTATACACAAAGCAGGAAGGACTAAACCTGGATTTACTGGATAATTTCAATATTGAGGGGACTATTCACAGCCGCCCCATCTAGTAAATCCACATTAATAAATAAGGGACTTGTATCTACAACTGTTCTCTAATAACTTCTATTATCAGAACAGCAGCATTTACCAGAAGAAAATTGTGATGATCGGGCAAAACAGATGCAGAATGCAAACTCCGTATCGCTGAGTACAGACTGTCATCACAGATGATGGAGCCACAGGAACAGGCTGTCATAATATCCTGTGCCTGGCTGGAGATGACAGGGAGGCCTCTAACATCATAAATCTGACCTTCTGCTATATGACTGGTAATCTGGAGAAGATCAGACAACAAGGACATGTGATATAGAAGACGATGGATCCTTACCAGGTGCTCCGGTGAGCGGGCCGGACTCTTCAGTATACACAGGACATTTTGGGCCAGTTGTTTAAAAAAGGCCAATTCTCCACTTTGGGATTTTTCTTCAGCCTATCAAAATGCAAATATATAGAAAAGGAAAATAATGAGGGAAAGTGCAGAATCTAGGAGGCCATTTATGTCACCATTTTGCTCCTATCTGCAGCTATAATTACTACATAGCTGGATATTTGGTATTGAAACCTATCAGATACCCCATGCCCTGTAAACCCGCCGTATTCAGCCATGTGTGATAGAACCCCCTTCCCTAACTAGCCTCGTGTAACATAATTCGGTTAAATAAATTCTTTAAAAAACATTTATAACCTCTGCTTTCCCTATGCTAATGAGGGTTTTGACTAGTTGATGGCGTGTTAGTTCCCCAGACTAGTCACCCCTCTTCCATGCTCATGTAAATTATGTTATCACGCCCAAAGGGATATCATAGAAGAGAGCTGACTAGGCTGGGGAACTATCGCTCCATCAGCTAGTCAAAACCCTCATTAGCATAGGGAAAGTGGAGGTTATAAATACTTTTTTTAAATAATTAATTTACCCGAATTATGCTACACAGAGCTGGTTAGGGAGGGGTTTTTATCACACATGGCTGAATACTGCGGGTTTACAGGGCATGGGGGACCCGACAGGTTCCCTTTAAATAAACTTGTATTAAATTATTATTAAATACACGATTATTAAATACAATATTAGATACACGGGGGTATCACTGTTACACTAGGGCTATATACTCTTGTATAAGCAGTGGTGGTGAAATATGATGTCATAATAGCAGTGATGCCGTGATGGAATGTTGTGATGGAATCTTAACAGAGTATCTCAACTTAAAAGAACGTTGCCTAGCAATAGTTAAGGTGACAACTCCATATTCTAAGTATTAGAACCAGATGCTGGAATGTAAGAAAGAGCTATGGGTACTTTTCTCTTCTGATCAGTAAGGGTATTTTTATGCTCTAAGGTAAATTATTAATATCTACTATACACAGTAAAAATCCTAATTATGTATTTATGATATTTATGAGAAATCTGGATTCAGGTTCTAAAAGAAGTATCTTTTCTAAGATATCAGGGCTGGACTGGGAATGAAATCAAGCCCTGGCATTTGTATCAATCCGGCCCAAGCTACACTTTTACACCCACTTCCCAAGATGGGGACTTCTTGACATAGGAGAAAATCTAAATTGTATTATTATTAATCATACTACTATATAGGGGTGACCAACTAAGCCTCTTTATACTAATAGTAATGATAATAATAATAATAATAATAATAACAATAACATTTGATCCTGCTAATAATAATAACAACAATAATAATAATAAATTGTGCAGATTGTCTGCTATTTACCTGTTCTACTAATGTCTTGATGTTCTGCTGTAAATGCTCAAGATATTCAAATGTAATGCGACCTTGGTGATATTTGGTCAGGCAATCCCTTACTAACTCCATAACCAGCCGGTAAGTGAAGCTGAGGACGCCATCGGGTAGTGGTAGCACAATGTCAGGGGTATAGGTGGTAAGAATCCCCTGGAGTAGTGCTAACTCCTGAAATTTGTCTGGAAGAATTCCAGACATTTCAATCAAATCCAAGCGCAATCAGTATATCACTAGTAAATAGCTAAACACTGAAAACAATGACACCGGGGTATCACTGTGACAGGGGGCCTATAAACACTTGTATAAGTAGTGGTAGTGAATTATGATGTCATAATAGCAGTGATGACATGATGGAATCTTGTGATGGAATCTTAAAGGGGCATTTCACCTTATAAGGAAGTTGCCTAGCAACAGTTAAGGCAACAGCACCATAGACTGAGCATTAGTACCAGATGCTGGAATGCAAAAGGATATTTTTATGATCTAAGATAAATTATTAATATCTGTTATACACATTAAAAAACATAATTACGTATTTAGAAGAAATCCGGATTCAAGTGCTAAGAAGTATCTTTACTGAGGGACCAGGCCTGGACTGGTAATGAAATCCCTCCCTGGCATTTGCATCACATTAGTCCATTCTACACCCGTACACCCACTTCCCAGCGTGAGAATCTTTATTACAAATATGACACTGCTTGAAATTGGAGAAATTTAAAATGTTATTACTACAATTTATCACGCTCGCAATTGCTCGATAGTCAACTGCCTGAGCATCTCACTGTTCGAGATGCTTGGCGCTCGGCGAGTATTTCCGGGATGCTCGGGAGGGAGCTCGGGTCCCCGCCCCGCATGTTTGGCGCTCTTTACACAGCAAATAAACATGTGGGGATTGCCTGCCACTCACTATAATGCCATAGCCATGTTGGTTGTGGCATTACAGTGATTGGTTGGCCACATAGCGTCATCAGGTCTATATAAGACCCGGGACCCTATGCTCATCACAGTCTACCCCTGAAACAGGCAGATTAGGGAGAGATACTGATGAGTGAGGGAGAGAAATGGCAGATTATTAGTGAAGTATTAGGTATTCCACAGTAAGATATATATCGATTTGAACTAACAGTCCTTCTAAGGACTAATCAAGCTGCATATATTAATCCGGATGATAGCAGGAGTTAGGCAGGCAGAGTTTGTGGACAGTGTATACAGCGGAATAGGGTCCATTGCACATGCTGTCTGCTGGTGTTACAGATATTCATAGCCCTAGATATCAGGGCTAATTTTTTGTTTTGCTCACAATCCTGATTATTTGTTTAAAAAGCAATATAGTGCACCATTTTTACTGCTCCATTTGCTTGTTAGCAGAATACATTCAAATTTGTTTGATTTTATTCGCATTGCTGTATTGTGGAAGCAGAGAAAATTGCCCATCATCAGACATGATCCGATATTACTGCTGTAATAAACGTGAAATTTTTTAGAGTTTGCCAAATGTTACACTCCATTTCTAGTCTGCCAGCTGTGTGTTGTTGAACCTATTCACACTTGGTCCCTGACCAATACCACACTACAAGGCCACCGCCTAAAACCGTGGTCATCACGTGTAATCCCATATTACTGCAGTAATAATACAGTCATTTTGTTGAGCGTGCCAAATATACTCCATTTAAAATTATCAATGTGCGTGGCAAGGGACGCAGAAGTGGACGTGATGGTGATGGTGCACGCAGAGGCCGAGACCATGGGCAAGATGAAACTGTGCCTGTTGAGGGAGCACCACATATTCCTCATCCTGATCCTCCTTCTTCCCACCATGCCGAGTGCCCAGAAACAAATGATCCCACACTTGGACACTCCGAAGAGCTGTTCACTTTTTCATTTATAGATTTGTGCCTCTTGCATGGCCCGGGGAAAGAGGAGATCGCATGTAGCGATGCCAAAATATCTGAGCAGCCACGGTCACATGAAGGCAATGGTGAGAAACTGTCGCAGGAGGTGAATGATGATGATGAGACACAATTGCAAGCAAGTCAGGAGGAGGCCCAGTGTGCGTACATGGAAGACGAGGTGGTGGACGATGAAGTCACTGACCCAACCTGGCAAGATGACATGTTTAGCGAGGACAGCAGCACAGAAAGAGTGGGAGTGTCACGCACAGTGTAGGAAAGACAAAGTGTGACACAAATGAACGAGAGGAAGGGAGCCCAGACACTAGGGAAAGGGGGAAGTGGAGACCTCTAAGGCTGGTCTGCCATCGCTCTGCCTCCCCTACCTTCCCTATATTGGTTCCTCACCAATCACCACACAGGAACCTATCCCTGTATTTCCCTAGTACTTGGACCTGGATAGGGAAGGGGGGATCCCCCCTAACAGCTAAAGACAGCAAAGGGATACAGACTCAGGGAAAGTAGCTTAGATTGAGTCGACTTCAGAGAGATGGCACGCACGTCCTCTTAGCACCAGAGAGGAAGTTGTAGCACCACAACATTCAGGAACAAGTAGTGGGGTGGCCACAGACACAAGGCGGGCAACTGTTCCCCTGAACATCAACACAAGGGAAGTTGCCAGTCCAACTGTTAGTGTGGCGCCCCTGAGGGTTCGACCGCCACAGGAATGCTGTACTTCTTTAGTGGAGTGTGGTGTTCCTCCTCTGAGGTAAGGCCGGTGTGATGGTAGTGACCTAGCCTTTTGCATCCAACACCACATTCCACCAGAGGGAGCTAGTATGCACTAGTGCTGCTCCCCTGGTTACAGGGAGACTGGGGAACACAAAGTGGTAGGAACCAGTTAGTGGGTGTGGGTGGAGGAACACTAGTAAGTTACACTTCAAATTTCATATTTAAGAGAATGCCATCTTTGATCTTGGTTCTTCGTTGGTCTGTTCTCTGGTCTCTCTCTTTTTGGTTCTTGGGCTGTCAAGCGGTCTAAATTACTGTGTGTAATGTGACTTCCCTCTGGGAGCGCAGATCCAGTGTGGGCCTGCACCGGTATGGGACACAGCCCTCGTACCCCGATCTATGGGACGAGAGGAAGGTTGCAGACAAGGAATGTCTCAACCCGGCCAAGGACCAGGATCAAGAAGGCCCAGGAGCTTTAGAGTGTGGCTCCCTAGCAAATGGGTCCCGGGGAGGATGCAGATGGAGCGGAGCATGACACCTGTCCTCGCCTACCTGATCTATTCAGAGGGATTCCGGCTGCGAGAGGGGTACCGGCCCCCGACACCCGACCTCGCACTCTATGTCCAGGACGGGAAAGCCCGGTTAGGACCTGAGGATCCCGCCTCGGATGGAGAGGAATTGCCAACCGAGCCCTACACCTGAGAGGAGCTCAGAGGGATACCCAGCCTATCTACACACGCACAGACGGGAAAGGGTAAAGTCTGTAGTGCAGGAACACTCTGGTGTAGGGATGCTACCTCACACTGGACTTCCTCGGAGTTAGTCGGACCCCCGTCCCTGGTGGCCGCAGGACTCCGCGAGGAGCCGGGAGAAGCCTTGCGCTGCTTGAGAGAGAACTGTGAGTAAAGCCTTGGAAGTTTATCCCTATGGCCTCCGGACTGTTCATTACGCGCCATACCATGCTACGTGGTGCCCTTACGCCCCGCACTACTAACCTTCCTCTATCCTGCCTTGCCTGCCCTGAGGCCACGCTCCGCCTGTGGGGAGCAGCGAGAACTCTAGCCGCCATGACACCGGGCCTCAGCGGACTGTAGCGGCGCTGGTGGCGCATCACCAGACACCACAGGTGGCGTAGTCGACAATTACCACTCAACCCGGAAAGCCCTAACATCATTTTTAATGTGACGGCCCTGGGCACGGAACGGGTCCAGGCCACGGCTGCATCCCCCTGCAACATCTGACCCGGCTCCGAGTATCCCCCATCTTCCCAGGGCAGGACTTGCGAGCGTCACATCACTGGCGTAGTCGGCAGGATTGCGTGCCCGCAGCAACGGAGAAAAGTGCCCATTGCTATCGGGTACTGTGTGCCTTACACCTTGGACTGTTGTTTTACACTTAAAATGGTGCCCGCCCAAGAAGAACAGGCGCCATTATGCTGTGAAAAGACTGTCTTTGTACGCCTCTCATCGTGGGCTGGGTTCCTGCTTGGCGCCAAAAATGTGGACTGCCCCTTCCATCAGAGACTGTCCGCGGGGTAATGCCCGTCAAAGTGGATGGGCTGAACGAAGGCGGGCCTGTCAGCATTCCACCCAGGAACCGCCCCGAAAGAGGAGGAAGAAAAGAAGCAACAAGGTGCGGCCATTGCAGTCGGAGCATGGCATTCAACGGAGGCAGACATGGATGTCTCCGGGGAGCAAGACCACGCGACCACTGAACCCGGTTCAGGCCCTTCACCCGGAACAGAGCAAGGCGGCAGCGTATTGACTCCGGGAGATATTGAGTTTCTCCACATGGAGGCTCCGGGACTTGCTAGGAGGCAGAAGGAGGTCCAGGAGGCGGCAACGGCAGCGTGGAAAGCGGAGATGCTGCAACGTATCCGAGACCGCCGCCGAGGAGTGGAGGTTCCAGGACCAGACGACCCGGAGGTCGAAGTAGAGAGTGACCTAGCGGCGGGTGAGTCTGTAACCCCTGCCCCGGCTGCAGAGCCAACAGAGACTATCCTGGACCTCATGGCGGAGTACATAGCCCCCCATGCGGTCACCTGGGAGCAAGCGCTAGCTTCTGAGCTGCAATCGGCAGCCGTCGGTGGGGACCTGCGGTGCCGCCCAAACTCGGAAACGGAGGTGCCTGGAGCTGCGGAGGAGGCTACCGGCTCCAACCCAGACTGATCCGCATCTTCCGAGGACTTGCAGCAACCCGTCCTCGCCCCGCTACCTGCACCAGCGGTGACCTGGCCCGAGGCCGAGGAGTGGGCCTGGGAAAACCAGGGGGGCGACCTAATGGGTTTCCCGCGAGAGACCCGAGCGGAAGTGCGAAGGAGGAGCCAATGGTGCAGCAATTAAATCTTCCAGCTAGCACGGGAACAACGTCGGTGGGAGCAACGCTGCGAGCACCTCGAAGTCAGGACCAAGGCTGCAAAGACTCGGGCGTGACAGGAGGAGGCCACCCGTGCCAGTCCCCGGTATGAAGGCCAGATCGTCCGATTTCACCATGAGGCGGGGTGGGGGTTTATCCGGTGTCCCATGCTCCAGGACGATGTGTTCGTCAGCACGCGGGACGTCGAGCCGCGCCTTAAGAAGGGACATCCCGGCCGGAACCTCTTCCCGGGCGATACTGTGACTTTCACTCGCCACCAGGGGGAGCGTGGGTGGTACGCCCTGGACGTCCGCAAAGTGTCTGGGAGTGACGCCACCCCGCCCTCAGCCTCAGGTGACCGGTTAGCCTCTGTCGGGAGGAATGAGCCTTTCCCTCCACGTGAGCCCCAAGTCTAGAGCAGCCCCCGGCTGCTGTTGTTGTTGTTTCAGGTTCAAACAATTGCTGCTATTTTTTGTGTTTTTCCTTTATATAGAGACTTTGGTCCCTGCGGACTATGGCAGGCGGCGGACTGCATTGTAAATAGTTATGCATCTATTTAGGTGCTCCCTATTGGTTTTATACAAAACCGTGTCTTCTTTCTACCTCAGACCTCAGAAGCAAAACCTGTCTGGAGTGGCTTGTGTGGGGGTCCAGCTCCGGATCTTCATGCCCTGCAGCCACCCCAGGGCCCACGTAGAGGGTTTAGGGCAGGTCCCTCTTGCTACTGAACTGACCCTCGTCACCTTTAACCAGTCCGCTGCCTTGATCAAAAAGTCTCTTGTCTTAATTTATAATTTTGCACTTTTATATCTTTATACTTTTATAATTTTATACTTTGCACTTTTGTACTCTTATAACTGTTATGCAACGTTACAAGAAATGTGCCTCCCATAAAGGGAAGATAGTTTTACTTGTTATATAAAAAGAAATTTTCCTGGGTGTTGCTTCCTTTGCAGCCCACGGACGTGCTGTGTTTTACCAGGGGGGAATGTGGCGCCCCTGAGGGTTCGACCGCCACAGGAATGCTGTACTTCTTTAGTGGAGTTTGGTGTTCCTCCTCTGAGGTAAGGCCAGTGTGATGATAGTGACCTAGCCTTTTGCATCCAACACCACATTCCACCAGAGGGAGCTAGTATGCACTAGTGCTGCTCCCCTGGTTACAGGGAGACTGGGGAACACAAAGTAGTAGGAACCAGTTAGTGGGTGTGGGTGGAGGAACACTAGTAAGTTACACTTCAAATTTCATATTTAAGAGAATGCCATCTTTGATCTTGGTTCTTCGTTGGTCTGTTCTCTGGTCTCTCTCTTTTTGGTTCTTGATCTGTCAAGCGGTCTAAATTACTGTGTGTAATGTGACTTCCCTCTGGGAGCGCAGATCCTGTGTGGGCCTGCACCGGTATGGGACACAGCCCTCGTACCCCGATCTATGGGACAAGAGGAAGGTTGCAGACAAGGAATGTCTCAACCTGGCCAAGGACCAGGATCAAGAAGGCCCGGGAGCTTTAGAGTGTGGCTCCCTAGCAAATGGGTCCCGGGGAGGATGCAGATGGAGCAGAGCAGGCCACCTGTCCTCGCCTACCTGATCTATTCAGAGGGATTCCGGCTGCGAGAGGGGTACCGGCCCCCGACACCCGACCTCGCACTCTATGTCCAGGACGGGAAAGCCCGGTTAGGCCCTGAGGATCCCGCCGGGCCTCGGATGGAGAGGAATTGCCACCCGAGCCCTACACCTGAGAGGAGCTCAGAGGGAGACCCAGCCTATCTACGCATGCACAGACGGGAAAGGGTAAAGTCTGTAGTGCAGGAACACTTTGGTGTAGGGATGCTACCTCACACTGGATTTCCTCGGAGTTAGTCGGACCACCGTCCCTGGTGGCCGCAGGACTCCGCGAGGAGCAGGGAGAAGCCTTGAGCTGCTTGAGAGAGAACTGTGAGTAAAGCCTTGGAAGTTCATCCCTATGGCCTCCGGACTGTTCATTACGCGCCATACCACGCGACGCGGTGCCCTTACTCCCCGCACTACTAACCCTCCTCTATCCTGCCTTGCCTGCCCTGAGTCCACGCTCCGCCTGTGGGGAGCAGCGAGAACTCTAGCCGCCATGACACCGGGCTTCAGCGGACTGTAGCGGCGCATCACCAGACACCACAGGTGGCGTAGTCGACAATTACCACTCAACCCGGAAAGCCCTAACATCATTTTTAATGTGACGGCCCTGGGCACGGAACGGGTCCAGGCCACGGCTGCATCCCCCTGCAACATCTGACCCGGCTCCGAGTATCCCCCATCTTCCCAGGGCAGGGCTTGCGAGCGTCACATTAGCTCTTCCAGAGTCTGGCTCTTTTCTAAAGACTGTCTAGAACCCCAAAAAGGTCATTTGGAACACTGCCATGCCAGCATCAGCAGGGGCAGCAAAACTACATGCCTGACCACCACCAGCATGCTAAGGCACATGACAGCAATGCACCCGACTAGTTAGGCCGAATGACAGGGTCCAGAAACCGTTTCTGCGGGAGACACCACTGCCCGTTCCGCTGTTGTGTGTGCATGCCAATCCTCTGTCCATGGCGTAGGCAAAGCTGCCCCCACCCTGCACATGTTGTCGCACACTTGCAACCATCACCGTCCACGTCCTTGTCTCAGTGCAGCGTTCAGTTGTCCCTACCCCAGTCCTTTGAATGAAAGGGCAAATACGCAGCCAATGCCCCACCCCACAATACTAAACTCCCACATTTCTTCAATGCTTGCACTTGAAATGTTGCCTTTTAGGCTTGTGGAGACAGAATCTTTCCGCAACCTGATGGCGGTGTCTGTCCCTCAGTACTCGGTTCCCAGCCGCCACTATTTCTCCTGGTGTACCGTCCCCGCCTTACACAAGCACGTTTCACAGAACATGCCCTGTGCTGATTCGTGGGGTACTCTAACAGAGAGGGAAAAGTTTTGGAAGATGCTGAAGGAGTACCTTGCCGACTGTACCAACGTCCTCCATGATTCCTCTGTGCCTTATAACTAATGGGTATCCAAGCTAGATACGTGCCATGAACTGGCTCTCTACGTCTTGGAGGTCCTGGCCTGCCCTGCTGCTAGCGTTTTGTCAGAGTGGGTTTTTAGTGCCGCCGAGGGCATTATAACTGATAGGCTCATCCGCCTGTCAACTGAAAATCCTGACAGGCTGACTCTTATCAAAATAAATAAGGGCTGGATTGGGCCAGACTCCTCAACACCACCGGATAATAGCAGCGGAACATAAAGTCAAATCCAGTAGCTTTTTTTTGGGAGGGAGTCTATTCCCATGCACCTCTTCTCACCCAAACAAGCATATATGCTTCCTGATTTAGTCTATTTTCTGTTGTCCTCCTCCTTCTCCTTCTCCCCATCCTCCACCACCATATCACCAGGGTCACGGCGATGAAATACCCACATCATTTTTTTAAGGGTGTTTATGATGCCCATAGGAATTTTTTTTAGAGGCCTACCTCTAACATTCTGTATATTATACAGTATGTTCCTGTATACTCCCCAGGGGTAAATATTTTTCAGCCCATGCACTTAGTGCATGGGCATTACCAGTATAAAAGACACACTGCTTAACAATGTACCAATTTTTTTAATGAGGACCTCCTCTACGTCTCTTCAAAGAGTATTGTAGTGAGTCCAATTTTTGTCAGCCCTTGCAGTCACTGCATGGGCATTACCACTATAGGATACTCACTCCTTAATAATGGGAATAATTTTTTTTTAATGAGGCCCTCCTCTACATCTCTTCAAGGGGGTATTGGAATGCTTTCAAAGTTTTGGCAGCCATTGCAGTCACTACATGTGCAATTACAGTATAGTAGACCCACTTCTTTATAATGGGAACATTTATTTTTACTGAGGCCCTCCTCTATGTCTCTTCAAAGGGGTATTGTAGTGCATACAAATTTTTGGTAGCCATTGCAGTCACTGCATGTGCAATCACAGTATAGGAGACCCACAAATTTATAAAGGGAACATTTTTTTTTACTGAGGCCCTCCTCTACATCTCTTCAAAGGAGTATTGTAGTGCATCCAATTTTTGGGCAGCCCTTGCAGTAACTGCATTGGCATTACCACTATAGAAGAGGGCCAACTGTTGGCCCTTTAACAATAGTGCTGCCTGATGGCCCTGTAAAAATAGGCTTTGTGACTTTCAAAGTCCCTTCTTTATAAATGAAACAGGATGTATCTGATCATGTCTCATACACCACATGGGCAGATAAGGTAGTAAAATGATAAAATTACATTTACTGGTGAATGTATTTTTCACTGTTGAACGCAATGCAAAAGTGCAAAAATGCATCAAAAACTATACGTGTGAATATAGCCCAAGGTGTGGAGGAGCATTTTTGGTTATTTATTTGCCTTATATACAAATCATTACCCAGGAAAAAATGTTCCTTAACATTTTTTCCAGGAAAATCTGTTTTTGTTTAGTTTTTGAATGTTTTATTGTGAGTCCGTAACAGTGGCATAATAATCTGACAACATTGTTGACAGCAGTGACCTGGGAGTCAGAGATGCTTCCAGGGGTCTTCCCCATGTTGTTCCCATGTCATTTGAGCACCGTTCCCATCGATTTTGGCAATTTCCCGTTGACTTACATTGGGCATCTATAATATAACGGGAGATGTGTCCGTCTGTCCGAAGCATCTATAGACTGCACAGGCGCGATGCGCCTGCACAGTCTGGCCCCAGACACAAGAACGCATTCAGCTGTTATAGGTGACCAGTAAGAGGAGCATGGTGCCGGAGATCGCAGTATGCGTAGGCACTGAATGCATACTGCAATCTCCAGCGGCACATTTGCAGTGTGTCTTCAACAAATGGCGCCAGACAGTGCGGTATGCGCAGGCGCGAACTCCGGCGCCATTTTGTTGAATACACTCTGTAAATGTATCTTCACTAAAATGGCGCCAGATGTTGCGCTATGCAGGTGCTGATTCTGGCGCCATTTTAATAAAATAACACATGCGAAACGCTGCAGGGGAGCGATGGAAAGGTGAGTAGGAGTGTCTTTTTTTAAGTGATACTGACGCGCCTCCTGGGCCATATTCTTTAGGGGGAATATCCGGAGCCGGATCAGATGGGAGTTGTAGTCTTCCGAGTGGCTGTGACCCGGTCCGTGCCCAGGGTGTCAAACTCAGTTGTATGTGGCAGTCCTACAGATGTTAATAAGTTCTTAATGTCGACTACGCCACCCGTTGTATTGCGGTCACTATGGCCGCCGCTGCAGCAGGGTCCGCTGAGGCTGATGGTGTAGGTGCAGCTTTGGTGATATAACCCCCAACGGGTGGGGTATAGCCTCAGGGGGTCAGGTGCAGAGGATGGGGGTTGTGGTGGTGCAGCATAGGTGTTAAATGAAGACAGAGTCGGGTTATGCAGTTTAGGGTATTTACTCACTGCTGATGTTCCGGTCACTCCAGCTTCGAGTGACCTCCCGAGCCGTGCTGCATCCACCAGGTCCTGGATCCAGCCAACCCCCAAGCGAGTCCGGAGCGTGACCCTGAGCTCTCCTTCTGTCCTTTCACTGGCCGTCCCCACTATTGATCCACCCAGGTCCAGCTCCCTCGGGCCTTCTGTTGGGAGACCCTTGGCCTTGGGTTCCCTGACCCTCCACGTGGTATGCCTTTGTGGTGGATGTGGTGGGTGGCCGTGGCAGACGCTGCCCACGGCCTCCGGTCTCTGGCTGGGGTGTGTTTTTGCCCCCCACCAGCTTGGGTTCCGGTACCCTGATGCCAACTCTTCACCCGCTGATGGACTTTGGGTTCTCAGAGTTCCTTTTCTGTTTCCCCCTCTGGGTCTCTCTTGCTTTCTCCTCTCTCTCTCTGGGGCTTCTCTGCTCCTCTTCCTGACTCTGACAGACTGACCCTGTTCTTAGTTGGTGCCCACCTTATATACACCCTCTATGTGTGAGCTCAGGTGACCAGCACCCAATGAGCTCCTATCTTTACCCAGGCTGCTCCCCCTATCTGCCCCTACACTACTTGGGATGTACCACCCCCCTCCCACTCCAGCCAGGAACAGACTCGGTCGTACCTGCACATTTCTAAGTGGGAGTACCGTCGGCCTGTTCCTCGGAAATGGGATGTATGTAGTGCATGCAGCCTACCGAGCTCAGTCCCACACTCCATCCTTACCCGGGAGTGGAATATCACACCTCTGGGTTGAGGTGCAATACCCCTGTAGCAGCCGAATCCTCAGGGTGCTACAATACAGGATGGGGGCAGCACAAAACAAGCAGGATAGGGGCAGCACAACACAAACAGGATGGGAGCAGCACAACACAAATAGGATGGAGGTAGCACAACACAAACAGGGTTGGGGAAACACAAGACAAACAGGAAGGGGGTAGCACAACACAAAACAGGGTGGGGGCAGCACAAAACAAACAGGATGGGGGCACACAAAACAGGACGGGGCGCACAAAACAGGAAGGGGGAGCAGGATTAAGGCGCACAAAATAGGATGGGGGAGCAGGATGAAGGCGCACAAAACAGGATGGGGGTGCACAAAACATAATGGGGGAACAGGATGAGGGCGCACATAACAGGGTGGGGGAGGAGGATGGGGGTGCACATAACAGAATGGGGGCGCACAAAACAGTATGAGGAAGCACAAAACAGGATGGGGCGCACAAAACAGGATGGGGCGCAGGATGGGGGTGCACATAACAGGATGGGGACGCACATAGCAGGATGGGGGCAGCACAAAACAAACAGGATGGGGCAGCACAAAACAGGATGAGGGAGCAGGATGGGGATGCACAAAACAGGATGGGGGAGCAGGATGGGGTCAGCACATACCAGGATAGGGGTGCACACAGCAGGATGGGGGTGTACATAGCAGGATGGGGGTGCACATAGGAGAATGGGGGCGCAAATAGCAGGATTGGGCGCACAATGCAGGATAGGGGTGCACATAACAGGATGGGTGCAGCACAAAACAAACAGGATGGGGGCAGCACAAGACAGGATGGGGGAGCAGGATGGGGGCGTACAAAACAGGATAGGGGAGCACGATGAGGCGCACATAACGGGATGGGGGAGCAGGATGGGGCCTACATAACAGGATGGGGGCAGCACATAACAGGATGGGGGAGCACATCCCAGGATGGGGGAGCATGGATCAGGATAGGGGACCATATACCAATAAAAATGCTCGCCACCCGGGCGTAGAACGGGTTCAATAGCTAGTAATAATAATGGCGCATCTGTGCTTACTTTTCTTATATTACAAATAATAGTCCCACCGGGCCTCTTTATAGTAATAATAATAATATTAATGATACCCACCTGGGCCTTCTTTTAATAATAACTCCTCATGGGCTTTCTTCTAATAATAACAGTGCCCCCTGGGCCTCCTCATAATATTAATAATATCCCTTTGGGCTTCTGGGCTTCCTCATAATAATAATAGCAATCTCCTGTGGCTCCTTTCCTTATATTGAAAACTAGATGGTGGCCCGATTCAAACGCATCGGGTATTCTAGAATATGTATGCAACAGACCGGGCGCAATCAGCAGAGCGGTGATTAAATTTGGCGCCAATATCACTGATTGGTCGCGGCCGACGGCCAGCGGCCGTGACCAATCAGCGAACCGTGTTAGTGAGGGCCGGAGAGCGTGTTTAAATTTGGCGCCAATATCCCTCCTGGATATCTCTGTAATTGTATCGATCTGAAGAATTAATTTAACTTTACTACTATACTGCACAGTGAGCTTCCCAATAAATCTAAATAAAAAGTTATTGAAGATTTATATATTTTTTATTGTCACTTATATCATACCAAAAAGTAGTCATAAAATCCTCGTCCTGGGGTTGCAATTTTATGTAAAAAACAAACAGACTGTACTTTACTCACCCTCCTCGGGCCGGCACTGAGTATCCCGGCTCAATAATTGGCTGCAGCGCTGTCAGTAAAAGGAACATGGAGCAGCTATGGAGATTCTGGACCCGGGAGAGGGCGAGTAAAGCAGAGTATATATTTTTTTAAAACAAACTAAACCCGGGGAACAGGAGTTTTTCTAAAGCGGAAAATGTACCCAAAATAAAAAAAAACAAGACCTCCTGCAGTTCTGTCTCGGAAGTTATGGATTCCAGAAAATGGGGAGAAAAAAATCTGAATTAAAAAAGTTGTACATTAGTAATAAAAAAATAAATAAATACATACATTCTGTACTATTGTGATTTTATTTAACTGTCAAATAAAGACGATAATAATATTAATAATTGCAATAATAATTTTTATTTCTATAGCGCCAACATATTCCGCAGCATGTTACCTTTTAGAGGGGACTTGTACAGACAATAAATTAATTACAAAATAACACATCACTCAGATACCAAAAGGAGTGAGGGCCCTGCTCGCAAGCTACAATCTATGAGAACGATTACATGTCAGTCATATCTAATGGTAAACTGTGTAAAAAATGAATAAATACAATCCAGAATTGCTGCTTTATTTGATCATTTTACCTCCCAAATAATATAATAAAAGGTGATATGTTCTACACTGGTACTATTAAAAATGACAGCTTTTCATTCCAAAAGTAAGTCCTCAGCTCCATTTACAGAAATTTGTAAAACTTAGGGTTCTCTGAGAGAGAGGGAGAGAAAAACACAAAAACTTTTTGACACAAAAACTTAGGACTTATTTTTCATTGTACTTTTTGTACAAAGGTAATAAAACTGGATAAAGCTACATAAATTTGATATTATCATAAATGTGCTAAGCCATAAAATAAGCTTAATATTTTATTTGTTCAGCATGTCAAAAGAATAACAATTTTAAAGGTAAATAAAAAAAAAAACCACAAGCAGTATCACTATTTTGTTTCTAGTCCTTCCCATAAAGAGATAATGAAAAATCTTTAATTAGCTATATGTACACTAAAATGGTGCCACTGACAAATACAGCTCATTGTGAAAAAAACATGCCCCATAAGGCTTTATGGATAAAAAATAAAAAGGGAACGCTGTGTATCTGTACTTAGACACATACTGGTTGGTGACTGGCTCATGAACCTTTATTAGAAAACCCCTATTTATTATAATGATGGCGGGACCATACAATACAAGCACTTTCTACCTATTGTGTCCCCCCTATTTCTTTATATATTGTAGCTTGTGAGCAGGACCCTCACCCCACCTGTATCTGGTGAACTATGTGTTACTCTATAATGCCTTTATTGTCTGTACATGTCCCCGCTTAATTGTAAAGTGCTGCGGATAAGGTTGGCGCTATATAATTAGCAAAAATATGATGTTATTGTAAAAAGGTTTGTAAATGTGGATGAGAAAAAAAATTCTTCTAAAGACTAAAAAATACCTTGTCCTTAAAGGGTTAATTAGGCCATTATGGCGTGCCAAAAGCTGTAGTTTTCTTTAAACTTTGTGAGCCATTAGGGGTATTTTCCGACATTCCTTGTTTCTGCAGAAGGGAACATAGTTTACAGTTTAAAAATCTTGATATCAAGGAAGATGTTATATACAGTATCTGGTTTGAAATCAGGTTATCAATGCATAGCCATGGCATTCTGTTGCCTTAACCCCTTTACGACCAATGACGGACATAGCCCGTCATGACCGGGTGTCATTTCCTATACTATAGCGGGCTATGCCCATCATGACTTGAACAAGGGCCGGACTGGGACAAAAAGCAGCCCTGCCACACAAACCCCACAAGCCCACATACTATAACACCCATCAGCCCTGATAAGTGAATTTTGCCCCTCACCACTCTCTTAAAGCGAACCTGTCAGCAGGATTTAGCCCTATAAATTAAAGGCATGGCTATAATGGCGCTGTGATCCTGATTAATCTGATATGAAGTTAACAGAAAATGATGTCTTGAGTGCTTCGGGCGGGACATGGGGCAGGGTCTAAATGGCGCTGGAGGCAGCGCATGTGCAGATCGAAATCTCGGCACTGAACTAAGCAGAGATATCAATCTGCGCATGCGCCACCTCTGGCGCCATTTTCTTGAAGTCCTGCCCTGAATTTTAAAAAGGAGGCAGGTCACTGAATAATCAATGGTCAATAATTAAAAGAAACAGAGGAGGCTAGTGGGGGGTCGGAGAACGAAAAGAGGACCCTGCCTCCACTCCCATCCCGAAGCATACTGAAGTGCACAAGACGTCATTTTCTGAAAACTTCATAAGGTGAGTATTAAACAACCACTGAGCAGATCCCTTCACATCAGGTATCAGATTAATCAGCATCGCAGCACCATTATGGCCATGCCTTTAGTTTATAGGGCTAAATCCTGCTGACAGGTTTGCTTTAAGCGACGGTACTGCACATCCGCCTGCCATTGAATTGAATAGGAAGCGGATGTGCAGTACCCCGCGCCGGCCGCTGTAACTTGATAACCAAGCATCACAGGTGAGCACTTCTGGCCGGCGGCCCCCGCCGCCGGCACCAATAGCAGCTGATCGGCAGGGGTGCCGGGTGCGGGACCCCAGCTGATCAAACATTGATGCCCTATTCTATGGACAGGGCATGAATGAAAGCGTAGTAGACAACCCCTTTAAGCAGCGGGTGAAAAGCTTTTAGGACACATACCCATAAATCAAAGGGATTTATAAAAAGAAAATAAGCAGCACTCCGATTAATTGTGGAAAAGTGGAGGACTCTTTATTAGCCCATGTGGCAACATTTCTGTTCCATTATAGCAGAGAAATGTTCTGTTATGGATCCGAAACGTGGCCACATTGTCTAATAGAGTCGTCCACTTTTTCACAATTAATTGGAGTGCTGCTTATTTTTATAAAAATATATATACAGACACATTCATTATTAGAGCAGATACTGAGATTTACACCATGTATATGTGTCACCCTGGCCTGGATGCCACAAAATGTAATAAAGCTGTGTCTGAGAGCAAGGGGGAGGTTCTCTAGTCAGGGGAACATTAGCATGCAGTACCTCCTGTCTCAGGCCAGTAGGGGGAGCAGGCTGCCCCTATAAAAGCTGGTACTGGGGGCAGGGTTAGGGAGAACTTGATGGCCTGTCTCAGCACTGAGACTTGTCCCAGAGCAGAGCAGGGACAGACAGTTGCACTGCACCTAAGAGGAAGTGTGGCAGGAGGAGAGCCACAAGCCAGAGACAAGAGGTGAAGCAAGCCTGTCTTGGCAGATAAGAGACTGACTTTACCAGACTTTGGTGTCTGAGGCTGGGAGGATTCTACATCCTCCAGCAGAGAACCAGTCCGCAAGGGACTGTATATTCCTTGGCCTAAGAAGCCTGGAGGCCCTGCCACAACCGAAGGGACCAGTAAAGCCGTACAAGGCTGGGAGCAGAAAGGAACCCACGTCGCAGGCCATACAGGCGAGAATACACGGAAAGCTTGGAAACGTGGGCTGTTACCCTATAACGAGGAGATAGCCAGAAGGAGCGCAGAAAGCACGGTAGACCTACACCCTCACCCTGACCAGGGCCAATTTCCCCGTTGCTCTCAGACATCCAGGTCCCATCCTAGCTGGGACTGTTTATGGGTCAGTTTACCTGTTTCAGTAAAGACCCTGGACTGCAACCTATTGTCTGTGTGCTCCTTCGCGCCTCCAGCACTACCGGTACTGGGACTCTCACCACCATCGCTCCCACCATCCACTACACTGCCCTGGGGCCGCACTCTTCCCGTGGGGAGTCACACCATCCCAGCTGTACACCTCATCAGCCCCAGCGGTCTGCCTTGCAGCGGCGGTAGCTAATGACCGCAAATCCACGGGTGGCGTAGTCGGACATTATCAATAGCACATAACGGACTACCACTGGCCTGACCACCCTGAGCCACGGAACCGGGTTGCCACTACTACTTCCACCGTTTCCCTAATTGCCCGGATCCGAGTGCCCCACGGCCCAGGGGGCGGGTCAGCTTTGGCGTAGTCGGCAGGATTTCGTGCCCGCAACCACCAGGTACTGCGTGCCTGAAAAAGACTTTAACTTATCTGTGGCGAAGTTTCCCGCCATCCGGAGCCGATTCCCGCCATCAGACGCCATCTTGGACCGTTTCCCGCCGTCTTCTGCCGTCTTCCCGCCATCCGCAGCTGTTTCCCGCCATCGGACGCCATCTTCAGGACGCCGCGCGGGAAGAAGAGGGGCGTGGACGTCAAAACCGCGCGAGATCCGAAGCTCCGCCCCACGCACCGACGCTGCGCAAGGTCCTGGAAGGGAGCGAGAGCGACGCTGACGTCATCAGGACGCGACGCCAGGTCCTCGTCCATAGCAGCAGCAGCGGAGCCGCGGCCTACAGAAGAGGATCGTCGGAAGGTAGGCCACGCTTGACTAGGGGGGAGGAAGATGTCGGACACAGAGGCCCCCACTACCACCAACGCAGCTGCAGCAGCGGTGATGCCCTTTTCCCTGCCCTACATCCCTGGAGCGGCCTGGCTGCCCAAATACTCAGGGGAGCCCCATGCCCTAACTGATTTCAAGGAAAAGCTATACAATTTGTTCCACGTTTACCCCCTGCCAGAGGAACAGAAGGTCAGCATATTAACAGGGCAGTTAACTGGCGCAGCCCAGCGGGAGGTAAAATCATGGCCCACTGAGGAGAAAAGGACTATGAAGGGTATTCTGGCCCGGCTGCGGGGTACCTTTGACACACGTACCTCCGCTGAGATTAAAATGAGGTTCTATGGATGTAAGCAGCGGGCACAGGACAGTATCAGAGACTATGCCCTAAATTTGCAGGAAGCCCTAAGGGCTATTCAACAAACTGACCCTGGCAGTGTGCAGGAAACGGATAAGCTGCTAACAGAACAATTCATAGAAGGTCTGCTGTCTAGCGCCCACAGGGCCCAACTGCGCCTCATGTTCTTTCAGAACCCCGACCTGACCTTTGCCCAATTTAAGGACAGGGCCATAAGGGTGCTCCGTGAATCCGCAACCAGTGGCGCTATAAACCCCCGGCGCCCTGCTATCACCTACCACCAGGAGGCGGCACCCTCCTCTATGGATCCCGTGGGGGCTGATGCACAGGCCCTGAACCAAGCCCCGTCGAAAGACCTGCACCACCATGTCCAGGAGCTGACCAGGAGCGTCACGGCGTTGACCAGGACCGTCCAGGCGTTGCAAGTGGACCCGTCAAGACCCATCGAGCTGGCTTCAAGTCCGGAGGATGTCCCGTGGCGTCGACAGAGGAGGATCCCGTCGTTCGGAGGGAGGCCCACAGACCGCTACGCAGAGGATGGACAGCCCATTTGCCGTCGATGCAACCAGCTCGGACACATTTCCAGGTACTGTAATTTAAACGGGTCCAACCTGGGGCAGAGGGCCAACCCCCAGGCATAAGATCACCAGGCCCTTATAATTGGCGTGATAAGTACGTTGGGGGGTGCCCGGTTTTACCCGTGGTGCTGGACGGTATCCCCATGAGCGCCTTGCTGGATACTGGGTCGCAAGTAACCACTATCCCTTATGTACTTTTTAAGCAGTATTGGACTGATGCTGATATCACACGGTATCCAGACAGTAACTTGAGCATCATCGCCAGTAATGGCTTACCCGTGCCGCAGATGGGGTTCAAGGAGATGACCATTAAATTGGTAAAGTTGAACTACCGGCACAGGGAGTAATTATTGTGGACATTGACCGTCGTGAAAGTCACCCTAAAATAACTGTGGGTACTAACGTAATTGAAAATTGTCTTTCAGAGGTAATTGTAATTCTACAACAGGTGGCGGTGAATGCTAGTTCCAGCCAACAGAGAGTCCTCAACAAGGAGATAAAAGCCCTGATGAGACGGCAGCAGGTAGAACTGTCTGGTGGTGAGATCGGTAGCGTAAGACTGAGTGACCCATTCCCCATTTCCATGCCTCCCAAAAGTGAAATGATGATCTGGTGTCGGACTGCAATCGGGTTGAGAGGTAGAGACTACCAAGCCATGGTAGAACCCGTGTACTCAGACAGCAGGCCCACCATTTTGACAGCCAGGGGGGTGGTTGATGTCCGTCATGGGAGGGTGCCCGTCCGCATTCTCAACATTGGGGAGAGGGAGGTACACTTACCCAGGTACGTTACACTCGCCAAGCTGTTTGTGGTCGAACACAAAGCTATCAGGGCTGTGGAACCCTTGCCTCCATCTCCTCAGGCGGAGGGTAATGGCTCCCAGAAACAAAAGGAGGACTGGTGCCAGAAACTCCACGTGGGTGCTGACTCCACTCCCCTGCACCAAAAACAAGGAGTCTACCGGGTGGTACGGGAGTACGAGAGAGTCTTTAGTAAGCACCCGCTAGACTTCGGCAGAGTAAAAGGGATAGAACACCACATCCCCACAGGGAGCCACCCACCAATAAAAGAGAGACACAGACCTGTACCCCCTGCACATTATCAGAACGCAAAGGGCATGCTAAGAGAAATGAAAGAAGCTGGGGTCATTCGAGATAGCTGTAGCCCCTGGGCAGCCCCCTTGGTTCTGGTGAAAAAGAAAGACGGCACCATGAGAATGTGCGTGGACTATAGACAAATCAACCGTATCACCCACAAAGACGCATATCCGCTGCCTAGAATAGAGGAGTCTTTAGCCGCACTAAAATCAGCTAACTTCTTTTCTACTTTGGACCTTACTAGCGGGTACTGGCAGGTTCCTGTGGCAGAGGCTGACAAGGAGAAGACCGCCTTCACCACCCCGATGGGACTGAGCGAATTCAACTGCATGCCTTTCGGGCTCTGCAATGCACCAGGGACCTTCCAGCGGCTGATGGAATGCTGTCTAGGGCACCGAAACTTCGAGACGGTTCTCCTTTACCTGGACGACGTGATCGTCTATTCGAAGACCTACGAGGACCACCTAAAGCACCTGGCCGAGGTGTTCGAAGCCCTGGCAGGCTATGGCCTGAAGGTGAAACCATCGAAGTGTCACCTGCTGAAACCAAAGGTCCAGTACCTAGGGCACGTGGTAAGCGTGGAAGGAGTGGCCCCCGACCCTGACAAGGTCACGGCAATCAAGAGCTGGCCAAGCCCCTCGAACATCAAAGAGGTGAGACAGTTTCTCGGGTTGGTAGGCTACTACCGAAGGTTCATCCCCGGGTTCACTAAGATGGCAGCTCCTATGCAGGACCTCCTGATCGGACAGTCTAAGTCCAGAAGTCAAAAGCCACCCTTCAAGTGGGATAAACCGG
The DNA here is from genome assembly GCF_046119375.1 of Phyllobates terribilis. Taxonomy (NCBI): domain Eukaryota; kingdom Metazoa; phylum Chordata; class Amphibia; order Anura; family Dendrobatidae; genus Phyllobates; species Phyllobates terribilis. Next base: position 521,549,567 of record NW_027362765.1, read on the forward strand.
AAGAGGAGTCCTTCCGCCAGCTAAAGATGGCCCTCATGGGGGATGAGATCCTGGCCTACCCTGATTACGGCCAGCCTTTCATTCTCCACACAGATGCCAGTAATGTGGGACTGGGAGCTGTACTGTCCCAAAACCAACAGGGCAGAGAACGGGTGATCGCATACGCCAGCCGGAAGCTGAGGCCCACCGAGAGGAACCCGGAGAATTACAGCTCCTTCAAGCTAGAATTCTTGGCGGTGGTGTGGGCCGTGACAGAACGCTTCAAGCATTACCTGGCCTCCGCAAAGTTCACCGTGTACACGGACAACAACCCGTTGACACACCTGGACAATGCAAGACTGGGTGCCCTAGAACAGTGGTGGATGGCCCGTCTCTCCAACTATGACTTCGTGATCAAGTACCGGGCCAGCAAAACCAATGCCAACGCTGACGCCCTATCGAGAATGCCTCACTTACCTGAAGGTGACGAAGACCCAGAAGAGCTGGAGGAGGTAGAACTCCCCGCGTTTCACCGGTATGGAGCCGCTCAATACTCTCACCACGTGAAGGAGGAGGATCTAACAACCGTGATGATCAATCCCCTACCTCACCACAGCTGGGCCAAGACCCAAGATAGTGACCCTGCAATCCGCCTGGTGAAAGATCTGCTGACCTGGGAAGACGCCCGCTTAGATCCAGATACCCCAGAGGAAGCCAAGCAGCTATGGAAAGAGAAGAGCAAGCTGTTCCTCTACGAAGGCAAGTTGTGCAGAAGGATTGTCAACCACCGGACGCACGAGCTGACCTGGCAAGTCGTGGCCCCAAGGCGAGATGCAGCAATGGTCCTGGGGGCTTACCATGACAGAGCGGGGCACTTCGGTTGGAAGAAACTGGAGTTCCTGCTAAGAGGAAGATTCTTTTGGGTCGGCATGAGAGGAGCTGTAGAAAAATGGTGCAGAGACTGTGGCCCTTGTCACCTAAGGAGGAAGGACCACACCAGCCAGAAGACACCCTTGAGGCCCATCGTCACCACGCAGCCTCTTGAGCTGGTAGCTCTAGACCATGTCAAGTTGGCTCCAAGCCGGTCAGGGTACATCTACGCCCTGACAATCGTGGACCACTATTCCCGTTTTCTCGTGGTGGTCCCGGTAAAAGACTTGACAGCCCAAACAGCGGCCAGAGCCTTCCAGCAATATTTCTGCCGTCCACACGGGTATCCGGAACAGGTCCTGACAGACCAGGGTCCAGCGTTCGAGGCTGAAATCTTCCAGGAGTTCTGCAACCTCTATGGCTGTAAGAAGATTCGTACAACGCCTTACCACCCCCAAACCAACGGGATGTGTGAGAAGATGAACAATATAGTCATTGATCTCCTGAAGACGTTGCCCCTGGAGGAACGCAGTCTGTGGCCAGAAAAACTGCCGGACCTGATAGACCTATACAACAATATCCCGGTGAATGCTACAAACTGCACCCCGGCCTACCTGATGCGAGCTAGACCAGGTAAGCTGCCCGTAGACCTGGAGATGGGAGTCCTAATACCTGAGGACACCTCCCCGGATGCGGACTGGGATATGGAAAGGCAACTGCAGTACAAGAAGGTACAGGAGAGTGTGGAGAAGAGCCTGGCCCAGGTGAGAGAGAGGCAAGAAAAACTCTTCAACCAACACGCCCCTGCTGGTCCCCTAGAACCTGGTGAGCAAGTCCTGAAGTGGAAGAGAAGGCTACATAAGTTGGACGACCAGTGAGAAAGGGAACCCTACTCCGTACTGCAGTCTGACCACGACAACCCAAAGGTGTGCGTAATCACCAAGGACGGAGGAGAAACCACTAGTGTCGTCTCCAGAGACCACCTCAAAAGATGCCCCGAGCAACTCCGTAGTGCAGAAGAAGATCAGAGTGACCTTGAACCCGCAGAGGACAAGGAAGAAATGATCAGCACCGTTCTCGGAGAGTTCCCTCAGTCCTGGACTCGCATAAATGATGCCATAGTGGTACCCGTCCTGCATTTCCTGCAACCGGCACAGCAACAACCAACACCAGAGCCGGAAGGTGAAGAGGAGCAAGCGGTTCCAGAGGCAGAAGAGCCTGTACCAGCAGCCCAGGAGAGTCAACCCTCTGCTGACAGTGAGCCTGCCATGCCTGCGGTAAGCCAAAGGACCCGCAAACAACTGCCTGCCCTACCTGTACACCCAGCTGGTAGCTGTACCCCTAATGGTAGTGGGGAAAGCCAGGTTGGTCCACCACCAGACAGTGGGCTACGTAGGTCAACCAGGAGCACAATGGGGCAGATACCCGCTCGCTGGAGAATATAGAGCGCGCAAAAATTGTAAATAACCCTGTTACCAAATGTTGAATTGTTTGCAAAGTTACATGCATGTTTGGTAATTCTGTGTTTCAGTTTCTTGCAGCTACCGTAAGGACTCAAAGGTTATGGACTTTTTATAACCGGGACCTGGTATGGACTGCGTTTGGAGCCTAACCCAGGATTGAACTAAGACTGTGAAGGACTTGGGGTAGGACAGACCCCCACCTGGTTAAGGCTCCCCGTTGTATTGGTGATATGGACACCCGGTCACAGACCACACTGTGACCTTAAGAACTCAATTTGTGCGTCACTTTCCTGATAATGTTTTATGGTTATGCATATTGTCTTTGTTTACTGTTTAGTCCCGGAGTACTAAATTTCACTAGGGGGGAATGTGTCACCCTGGCCTGGATGCCACAAAATGTAATAAAGCTGTGTCTGAGAGCAAGGGGGAGGTTCTCTAGTCAGGGGAACATTAGCATGCAGTACCTCCTGTCTCAGGCCAGTAGGGGGAGCAGGCTGCCCCTATAAAAGCTGGTACTGGGGGCAGGGTTAGGGAGAACTTGATGGCCTGTCTCAGCACTGAGACTTGTCCCAGAGCAGAGCAGGGACAGACAGTTGCACTGCACCTAAGAGGAAGTGTGGCAGGAGGAGAGCCACAAGCCAGAGACAAGAGGTGAAGCAAGCCTGTCTTGGCAGATAAGAGACTGACTTTACCAGACTTTGGTGTCTGAGGCTGGGAGGATTCTACATCCTCCAGCAGAGAACCAGTCCGCAAGGGAGTGTATATTCCTTGGCCTAAGAAGCCTGGAGGCCCTGCCACAACCGAAGGGACCAGTAAAGCCGTACAAGGCTGGGAGCAGAAAGGAACCCACGTCGCAGCCCATACAGGCGAGAATACACGGAAAGCTTGGAAACGTGGGCTGTTACCCTATAACGAGGAGATAGCCAGAAGGAGCGCAGAAAGCACGGTAGGCCTACACCCTCACCCTGACCAGGGCCAATTTCCCCGTTGCTCTCAGACATCCAGGTCCCATCCTAGCTGGGACTGTTTATGGGTCAGTTTACCTGTTTCAGTAAAGACCCTGGACTGCAACCTATTGTCTGTGTGCTCCTTCGCGCCTCCAGCACTACCGGTACTGGGACTCTCACCACCATCGCTCCCACCATCCACTACACTGCCCTGGGGCCGCACTCTTCCCATGGGGAGTCACACCATCCCAGCTGCACACCTCATCAGCCCCAGCGGTCTGCCTTGCAGCGGCGGTACCTAATGACCGCAAATCCACGGGTGGCGTAGTCGGACATTATCAATAGCACATAACGGACTACCACTGGCCTGACCACCCTGAGCCACGGAACCGGGTTGCCACTACTACTCCCACCGTTTCCCTAATTGCCCGGATCTGAGTGCCCCAATGCCCAGGGGGCGAGTCATATACAGGACAGGAGAAGTATACACGACGTGCACAGCTCCACAATATATACTGTGTTCAGGAATATAGAGTGGAGCTGTGTATATAGTATACACTGTAGAGACGTGCCAGTGTATATAGTGTGGATTCCACACTTTATACACAGCACCATACTATATAAACATCTGTAAACTATATACTATAGATACACAACTCTACATTATACACTTTATTAAGACAGCATTACAATATGTACTAGACTAGATATATCTACAATTTCCCTCAGGATCAATAAAATGTATTGCATTGTATATTATGATGCATACATCACATACAGTGGTGGCCAAAAGTATTGGCACCCCTGCAATTCTGTCAGATAATACTCAGTTTCTACCTGAAAATGATTGCAATCACAAATTCTTTGGTATTATTATCTTCATTTAATTTGCTTGCAAGGAAAAAACACAAAAGAGAATGAAGCAAAAATCAAATCATTGATCATTTCACACAAAACTCCAAAAATGGGCCAGACAAAAGTATTGGCACCCTCAGCCTAATACTTGGTTGCACAACCTTTAGCCAAAATAACTGCGAACAACCGCTTCTGGTAACCATCAATGAGTTTCTTACAATGCTCTGCTGGAATTGTAGACCATTCTTCTTTGGCAAACTGCTCCAGGTCCCTGATATTTGAAGGGTGCCTTCTCCAAACTGCCATTTTGAGATCTCTCCACAGGTGTTCTATGGGATTCAGGTCTGGACTCATTGCTGGCCACCTTAGAAGTCTCCAGTGCTTTCTCTCAAACCATTTTATAGTGCTTTTGGAAGTGTGTTTTGGGTCATTGTCCTGCTGGAAGACCCATGACTTCTGAGGGAGACCCAGATTTCTCACACTGGGCCCTACATTATGCTGCAAAATTTGTTGGTAGCCTTCAGACTTCATAATGCCATGCACACGGTCAAGCAGTCCAGTGCCAGAGGCAGCAAAGCAACCCCAAAACATCAGGGAACCTCCGCTATGTTTGACTGTAGGGACCGTGTTATTTTCTTTGAATGCCTCTTTTTTTTTCCTGTACACTCTATGTTGATGCTTTTAGCCAAAAAGCTCTACTTTTGTCTCATCTGACCAGAGAACATTCTTCTAAAACGTTTTAGGCTTTCTCAGGTAAGTTTTGGCAAACTCCAGCCTGGCTTTTTTATGTCTCGGGGTAAGAAGTGGGGTCTTCCTGGGTATCCTACCATACAGTCCCTTTTCATTTAGACGCTGACGGATAGTATGGGTTGACACTGTTGCACCCTCGGACTGCAGGGCAGCTTGAACTTGTTTGGATGTTAGTCGAGGTTCTTTATCCACCATCCGCACAATCTTGCGTTGAAATGTCTCATCAATTTTTCTTTTCCGTCCACATCTAGGGAGGTTAGCCACAGTGCCATGGACTTTAAACTTCTTGATGACACTGCGCACGAAAGACACAGGAACATTAAGGTCTTTGGAGATGGACTTGTAGCCTTGAGATTGCTCATGCTTCCTCACAATTTGGTTTCTCAAGTCCTCAGACAGTTCTTTGGTCTTCTTCCTTTCTCCATGCTCAATGTGGTACACACAAGGACACAGGACAGAGGTTGAGTCAACTTTAATCCATGTTAACTGGCTGCAAGTGTGATTTAGTTATTGCCAACACCTGTTAGGTGCCACATGTAAGTTACAGGTGCTGTTAATTACACAAATTACAGAAGCATCACATTATTTTTCAAACAGTGCCAATACTTTTGTCCACCCCCTTTTTAGGTTTGGTGTGGAATTGTATCCAATTTGGCTTTAGGACAATTCTTTTTGTGTTTTTTTCATTGAAGACAAATTAAATGAAGATAATAATACCAAAGAATTTGTGATTGCAATCATTTTCAGGAAGAAACTGAGTATTATCTGACAGAATTGCAGGGGTGCCAATACTTTTGGCCACCACTGTAGGAGACACACAGAGTAAATATCATATAGGAGACACTGCTGAATATATAACACATTGAGACTGCTGTATATACATTATATAGGTGACACTGTGACTGCTGTACTGTATATGTTATGTAGCTGATACTCGATTATAAAACAGCAGTTGTAGTATCCCCTATATAATGTATGTAAACGGCTGTATATACATTATATAGGTGATACTGTGATTATACACAGCATTCTATATACATTATATAGTCGATATTGCGACGGCTGTATATACATTATATAGGTGATACTGCTTTGTATAATTGCAGTATCACCTGTATAATGTATATACAGCAAAAGCAGTATCACCTGTATAATGATTGCTGTATATACAATATATAGGTGATACTGCTACTGCTGTGTATACAATATATAGGTGATACTGCTTTGTATAATTGCAGTATCACCTATATAATGTATACACAGCAGTAGCAGTATCACAAACAGTATACATTGTATACACAGCAGTCCATATACATTATACAGGTGATACTGTGACTGCTGTATATAAATTTATATAGGTGATACATATACAACAGTAGCACTTGTATAATGTATATAGACTGCTTTATATAAATTATATAGATGATACATATACAACAGTAGCACCTGTATAATATATACTGTATACAGCAGTATCACCTGTATAATGTATAGACAGCAGTAGCACCTGCATAATGTATATAGGCTGCTGTATATAAATTATATAAGTGATACATATACAGCAGTAGCACCTCTATAATATATATACAGCAATATCACCTGTATAATGTATATACAGCAGTAGCACCCAGAAGTGACATCCTGCATGAGGCATTATATGAAGGGGAATGACATCCTGCATGGGGTATTATATAGGGGGAAAATGACATCCTGCATTGGGCATTATATGGGGGGAGTGACATCCTGCATGGGGTATTATATGGGGTGTGACACCCTGCATGGGGCATTATATGGGGGGGTGACGTCCTGCATGGGCCATTATATGGGGGAGAAGTGACATCCTGCATGGGGTATTATTAGGGGGGAGTGACATCCTGCATGGGCCATTATATGGGGGGGGATGATATCCTGCATGGGGCATTATATGGGGGGGATGACATCCTGCATGGGCCATTATATGGAGGAGAAGTGACATCCTGCATGGCGCATTATGTGGGATGGGGACAGCCTGAATGGGACATTATGTGTGTGTGCGGAGGAACAACCTGCATGGGGCATTATGTGGGGGGACACAGCCTGCATCGGGCATTATATGGGGGTTAGTATCCTGTATGGAGCATTATAACGGGGACAGTATCCTGTATGGAGCCTTATATGGGGGCCAGTATCCTGTATGGAGCGTTATATGGGGCCCATAATACTGTATGGAGTACTATGTGGTTCCCATAATACTGTATGCAGGACTATACTGTACAGTCTGCACTATGCGCTGCAAGGATTCGCCGGTTTCTGAACTATTGTGGAATTTACAATAGATATCGTTCATGTAATGTAAGAAGTGAAATTCTTTGGCATTGTACTATATACACTGCTCAAAAAAATAAAGGGAACACTTAAACAACAAAATATAACTCCAAGTAAATCAAACTTCTGTGAAATCAAACTGTCTACTTAGGAAGCAACACTGATTGACAATCAATGTCACATGCTGTTGTGCAAATAGAATAGACAATAGATGGAAATTATTGGCAATTATCAAGACTCAATAAAGGAGTGGTTCTGCAGGTGGGGACCACAGACCACTTCTCAGTACAAATACTTTCTAGCTGATGTTTTGGTCACTTTTGAATGTTGGTTGTGCTTTCACACTCGTGGTAGCATGAGATGGACTCTACAACCCACAGAAGTTGTTCAGGTAGTGCAGCTCATCCAGGATGGCACATCAATGCAAGCTGTGGCAAGAAGGTTTGCTGTGTCTGCCAGCGTAGTGTCCACAGGCTGGAGGCACTACCAGGAGACAGGCCAGTACACCAGGAGACGTGGAGGGCCCTGTAGGAGGGCAACAACCCAGTAGCAGGATCGCTACTTCTGCCTTTGTGCAAGGAGGAACAGGAGGAGCACTGCCAGAGCCCTGCAAAATTACCTCCAGCAGGAAACAAATGTGCATGTGTCTGCACAAACGGTTAGAAACCGACTCCAAGAGGGTGGTATGAGGGCCCGACGTCCACAGATGGGGGTTGTGCTCACAGCCCAACACCGTGCAGGACGCTTGGCATTTGCCACAGAACACCAAGATTGGCAAAGTCACCACGGGTGCCCTGTGCTCTTCACAGATGAAAGCAGGTTCACACTGAGCACATGTGACAGACGTGACAGAGTCTATAGACGCCGTGGAGAGCGATCTGCAGCCTGGAACATCCTTCAGCATGACCGGTTTGGCAGTGGGTCAGTAATGATGTGGGATGGCATTTCTTTGGATGGCCGTACAGCCCTCCATGTGCTCGCCAGAGGTAGCCTGACTGCCATTAAGTACCGAGATGAGATCCTCAGACCCCTTGTGAGACCATATGCTGGTGTGGTTGGCCCTGGTTTCCTCCTAATGCAGGACAATGCCAGACCTCATGTGGCTGGAGTGTGTCAGCAGTTCCTGCAAGATGAAGGCATTGAAGCTATGGACTGGCCCGCCCGTTCCCCAGACCTGAATCCGATTGAGCACATCTGGGACATCATGTCTAGCTCCATCCACCAACGTCACGTTGCACCACAGACTGTCCAGGAGTTGGCAGATGCTTTAGTCCAGGTGTGAGAGGACATCCCACAGGAGACCACCCGCAACCTCATCAGGAGCATGCCCAGGCGTTGTAGGGAGGTCATACAGGCACGTGGAGGTCACACACAATACTGAGCCTCATTTTGACTTGTTTTAAGGACATTACATCAAAGTTGGACCAGCCTGTAGTGTGTTTTTCCACATTAATTTTGGGGGTGACTCCAAATCCAGGCCTCCATTGGTTAATAAATTTGATTTCCATTGATGATTTTTGTGTGATTTTGTTGTCAGCACATTCAACTTTGTACAGAACAAAGTATTCAATGAGAATATTTCATTCATTCAGATCTAGGATGTGTTATTTGAGTGTTCCCTTTATTTTTTTGAGCAGTGTATATATATTTGTCTGTGGTATCTGTGCATCATGAATCGTGGTATATGTTAAAGGGGCCCACTGAGACAATTTCGCCCAGGGCCCACAAAAACCTGGAGCCGGCCCTGGGTATACGCTTCAGGATTTCGTCTATTTTATGTCGTCCTCCTCCTTCTCCTCATTCTCAATCACTATATCAAGTTAATCATCATTCAACCCCTATCCCCCATTCATTTTTTTAAGCATATTTATGATGAACAACTTTTAGAGGCATGCGTCTAATATTCTTTAAAATATATATGTATAAATAAAACAACCACAAATACTACCGCGCTTTATGCTCCCGCTTTACCCCGCCGGCTCATCAATACAGACCCAGCTGGACGTATGGTAACAGCGCGCATCAACTGCTGAACTATTGCGCTCGGTCTGGCTGGCTGACGACTTCCACAACCAACAGCTGATGGCTGAGATTCTGCAAAGCCTGCCTAATCAACACACCTTTCTCCGGAAGTAGCCCATACTTCTCAGAGTAAGTGCTGCCACTTTTCTCTCTCTGTTTCTTTCTCATGGAGCTATTGTTGATTGTAGCTAGGATCAATGTGTGTATCCTCACTGAGGGGGCAGTTAGAAGTAGGATATCTATTTGGGTAGCACTTTTATTTTCTCTTTTTGTTTTTATCTACACCCATCTAGTCAGAGCCACCAGTTCTGAGTGTACTTAGCGCGGTAGTATTTGTGGTTGTTTTATTATTATTATTATTATTATTATTATTATTACATTGTGCAGGCAGATACACACAGAGCCTGCTTACTACCAGCAGCTTTTATATCCTGCGTGAAGCAGGATGGACCTACACCAGCAGATGACATGGCACCCCAAACCATCACTGGGGTGGGTGGGTGTACCTCCGGGGTGGGCCGCCGGAAAAATGCTCAAGTTTCCCATTGACTTCCGGGATCAAAAGCTCGGAATGGGCTGAGACTAGAGATGAGCGTTGTTCGACTCGAACTGTTTGCCAATCTCAAATTCGAGCTGTTTTGGGCGGTGTTCGAGCCGTTCGGCGAACACGAACAATTTGAAAAAAATTCGGCTGTTCGACGTTATGTTCGATAACTGTTCGTGCACCAAAATCATAACTGGATTTTTTCTCAGTAATGATGAAAATTAATGTTAATACGCAGTTTGAGTGTACAGCGGGGCGGGGGGAGGGGCAGGGGATGGATCTCTGCAGGAATAATGAAGATCTCCATTTTTTTTTCTCTTTCCCGCATTTGCAGTGGGGAGGTGCAATCTGTCAGCCTATCAGCAGCGCACACACGGAGCGAACTGCTTTTTTTCACACAAGCAAGGGCATGTGTCATTGGCAGTGTATGTCACATGTCCTTGCCCTATAAGACCCAGCCATTTTCCCCGTCGCCACCATTTTCTCACTGCTGCAGCTGCGTGTTAGACGGCACCGCTGTTGCTGTGTGCGCTATACAGGGGCGGAACTACCGCCCGTGCAGCCGGTTCATTGAACGGGGGCCCCGAGGGAGAGGGGGCCCCTCCAGCAGGGCCGCCATCAGGGCATGACTGCTCTAACTCCAGTATGGGGACCGGCTGGTAGGGGCCCCCTCGGAGCCCCGTTGGGGGCCCCCCTCTTGTGCGTCTCTCTCCTCATGGGGCCCCCGGCCCCATGCTAAGCGCCGAGTCTGGGACATCTCAGCGCTGCGCTCCTGCGGCAGCGCCTTCATGATTCCCCTGACTTCCGGTCATGTGACGGCGCCGTCACATGGCCGGAAGTCAGGAGAACCTGGTGTCAGCGATTTGGACGAGCGCCAGGATTCTGCAGGGATCGCATGGGGGTAAGTATAACAAGTTTTATTTTTTTTTAAATACAATTAACTAGGAGTGGGGGGAATGGGAGATGCACATGTGGGGGGGGTGAGAGATGCATATGTGGTGGAGGGGGATGAGAGAGGTGCACATGTGGTGGAGGGGGATGAGAGAGGTGCACATGTGGTGGAGGGGGATGAGAGAGGTGCACATGTGTGGGAGGGGGATGAGAGAGGTGCACATGTGGGGGAGGGGGATGAGAGAGGTGCACATGTGGGGGAGGGGGATGAGAGAGGTGCACATGTGGTGGAGGGGGATGAGAGAGGTGCACATGTGGTGGAGGGGGATGAGAGAGGTGCACATGTGGTGGAGGGGGGTGAGAGAGGTGCACATGTGGTGGAGGGGGGTGAGAGAGGTGCACATGTGATGGAGGAGGATGAGAGTGGTGCACATGTGGGGGAGGGGGATGAGAGAGGTGCACATGTGGTGGAGGGGGATGAGAGAGGGGCACATGTGGGGGAGGGGGATGAGAGATGTGCACATGGGAGTGGTGAGAGATGCACATGGGGGGATGAGAGAGGGGCACATGTGGGGGAGGGGGATGAGAGATGTGCACATGGGGGGGTGGTGAGAGCTGCACATGGGGGGGTGAGAGCTGCACATGGGGGGGATGAGAGCTGCACATGGGGGAATTGGGAGAAAATGAGCTGCACATGGGGGAATTGGGAGTAGGGGGATAATGAGCTGCACATAATGAATGTGGGGTGGGGGAGAGTAAATGATGATGGGGTGGGGAGAGCACGGACATGATATAATGAATTGGGGCAGGGGGTGCATGTAAATAATGAATGCGGGGAGCAGGAAGTATAGAGAAGGGGGCGTTGCGGATGCAGGAGTGTAACTGGTAACAAATTGGCGGAAAGAATAGAGGTTCTAATTAAATTATATATTAAGTGCCTATTTACAGTTAATGGGGGCACCGTGGTGGATTACAATTTATATTTGGAATGGTAGGTTGCATAATAACTAACCATATATTGAAGGTGGATGCACGTCTGTATTCAGCTGCGTAATGTAGAAGTTGGGGAATGTGCTCTAGATAACTGTGTTATTTTATGCAGAGACGAGTCCTGGCTGGAAGACGTGATGGCAGTCTGTGCTGGATGAAGGAGAAAAGCGTAGCTGAAGGACTTCACCTAGAGACGTCACCAGTGAGTCAGTGTATTACATGTACACTTACACTATATACTATGTACCGGGCTCCTGTGTATAATGTCACTGGTGATCACTGTATTACCTGTACACTATATATAGAGCTCCTGTGTATAATGTCACTGGTGATCACTGTATTACCTGTACACTGACACTATATACAGAGCTCCTGTGTATAATGTCACTGGTGATCACTGTATTACCTGTACGCTATATACAGAGCTCCTGTGTATAATGTCACTGGTGATCACTGTATTACCTGTACACTGACACTATATACAGAGCTCCTGTGTATAATATCACTGGTGATCACTAGATTACCTGGACACTTACATTATACATACCATGTATAGAGCTCCCGTGTATAATGACACTTATGGTAATATTAGTAATGTGGTGGTAATATTAGTAATGTGGTGGTAATATGTGGTCTGGTCATGGTGTGGCAGTTTTTCTCCCTTCTGTGTGGTATTATTCGGTCACTATGTTGTGGTTATATGTGGTCTGGTCATGGTGTGGCGGTATTCCCTGTATGTGGTATTATTGGTCATTTAAAAAAAAAATGTATATGACACATTCCCTTAAAGAAAACTAAATAAAAATATATCTAAAAAGAGTATTGGATATTTTAAGAAAATTTTAATAGGTTAGAGTAGGGCCCGGCCAGAAGAGTCTACCTTATCGTGGTGGTGGCTTTAAAAATCTTTTGGCCAAAACAAAAGCTGATGGCTATGTATGTGGCGCCGTCACATGGCCGAACGTCAGGAGAACCTGGTGGCAGCGACGTGGACGAGCACCAGGATTCTGCAGGGATCACATGGGGGTAAGTATAACAAGTTTTATTTTTTTTAAATACAATTAATTAACTAGGAGTGGGGGGAATCAGAGATGCACAGGGGGGAATCAGAGATGCACAGGGGGATGAGGGATGCACATGGGGGGGTGAGGGATGCACATGGGGGGTGAGAGATGCACATGGGGGGGTGAGAGATGCACATGGGGGGGATGAGAGATGCACATGGGGGGGATGAGAGATGCACATGGGGGGATGAGAGATGCACATGGGGGGGATGAGAGATGCACGGGGAGGGTGAGAGATGCACGGGGGAGGGTGAGAGATGCACGGGGGAGGGTGAGAGATGCACGGGGGAGGGTGAGAGATGCACGGGGGGTGAGAGATGCACGGGGGGGATGAGAGATGCATGGGGGGGATGAGAGATGCATGGGGGGGATGAGAGCTGCACATGGGGGGGTTATGTTTACATAACTTTGTTGCCTTATGAAGGGCAGGGGGGGGCCCCAAAAAATTTCTTGCACAGGGGCCCACTACAGTCTGTGTCCGCCCCTGGCGCTATACCTTGTTAATTTAAAGCCAATTGTCGCACAAATCTACAGATAGCTTGGGAGTAGGGAAGAGTTGTGAATGCAGTCCTTTTAAGGACTAGGTTACAGCATTTCCTACGACTTTAATCAGGCAGGTCTGTGCTCTTAAATAGATAGGTTGGGAGTAAAGACTAATTGTAATTGCAGTCCTTTTCAGGACTAAGTTACATCAGTTCCTATCAGTTTTTGCCAGGCAGGTCTGTGCCAGTGCTGTGCAAGTTTTTTTCACAGCATTTGGCTAAATCTAGCAAAGCTAATCCTTTTTGGCCTATTGCAGAGTGTGTTAGTCAGTGGAGTAGCCTATCTGTGTTGCAAGCTACACCACCTGTGTATAGAATACCAATTTTTTTACTGCACCTAGTGAAGTAAAACCTTTTGGGCATAGAATCATTCTATTAGTCCATCTATAATGACCTCCATAAGGTTGCAAATTGAATATAATTTTTTTCTGCATCTAGCTCTGAAAAAATATTTGGGCTTCTAACAGTGTGTGGGACTTGTTCTATTAGTCCATCTATAGTGACCTCCATCAGGTTGCAAATTAAAAATAATTTTTATCTTCATCTAGCTCTGAAAAAATATTTGGGCTTCTAGCAGTGTGTGGGACTTGGTCTATTAGTCCATCTATACTAACCTCCATCAGGTTGCAAATTAAAAATAATTTTTATCTGCATCTTGCTCTGAAAAAATATTTGGGCTTCTAGCAGTGTGTGGGACTTGTTCTATTAGTCCATCTATACTGATCTCCATCAGGTTGCAAATTGAATATAATTTTTTTCTTCATCTAGCTCTGAAAAAATATTTGGGCTTCTAGCAGTGTGTGGGACTTGTTCTATTAGTCCATCTATACTGACCTCCATCAGATTGCAAATTGAATATAATTTTTTTCTGCATCTAGCTCTGAAAAAATATTTGGGCATCTAGCAGTGTGTGGGACTTGGTCTATTAGTCCATCTATACTGACCTCCATCAGGTTGCAAATTAAAAATATTTTTTATCTGCATCTAGCTCTGAAAAAATATTTGGCCTTCTAGCAGTGTGTGGGACTTGGTCTATTAGTCCATCTATACTGACCTCCATCAGGTTGCAAATTAAAAATATTTTTTTTCTGCATCTAGCTCTGAAAAAATATTTGGGCTTCTAGCAGTGTGTGGGACTTGTTCTATTAGTCCATCTATACTGACCTCCATCAGGTTGCAAATTGAATATAATTTTTTTCTGCATCTAGCTCTGAAAAAATATTTGGGCTTCTAGCAGTGTGTGGGACTTGGTCTATTAGTCCATCTATACTGACCTCCATCAGGTTGCAAATTAAAAACAATTTTTTTCTGCATCTAGCTCTGAAAAAACATTTGGGCTTCTAGCACTGTGTGGGACTGGTCTATTAGTCCATCTATACTGACCTCCATCAGGTTGCAAATTGAATATAATTTTTTTCTGCATCTAGCTCTGAAAAAATATTTGGGCTTCTAGCAGTGTGTGGGACTTGGTCTATTAGTCCATCTATACTGACCTCCATCAGGTTGCAAATTAAAAATATTTTTTTTCTGCATGTAGCTCTGAAAAAATATTTGGGCTTCTAGCAGTGTGTGCGACTTGTTCTATTAGTCCATCTATACTGACCTCCATCAGGTTGCAAATTGAATATAATTTTTTTCTGCATCTAGCTCTGAAAAAATGTTTGGGCTTCTAGCAGTGTGTGGGACTTGTTCTATTAGTCCATCTATACTGACCTCCATCAGGTTGCAAATTAAAAATATTTTTTTTCTGCATCTAGCTCTGAAAAAATATTTGGGCTTCTAGCAGTGTGTGGGACTTGGTCTATTAGTCCATCTATACTGACCTCCATCAGGTTGCAAATTCAATATAATTTTTTTCTGCATCTAGCTCTGAAAAAATATTTGGGCTTCTAGCAGTGTGTGCGACTTGTTCTATTAGTCCATCTATACTGACCTCCATCAGGTTGCAAATTGAATATAATTTTTTTCTGCATCTAGCTCTGAAAAAATATTTGGGCTTCTAGCAGTGTGTGGGACTTTTTCTATTAGTCCATCTATACTGACCTCCATCAGGTTGCAAATTAAAAATAATTTTTATCTGCATCTAGCACTGAAAAAATATTTGGGCTTCTAGCAGTGTGTGCGACTTGTTCTATTAGTCCATCTATACTGACCTCCATCAGGTTGCAAATTGAATATAATTATTTTCTGCATCTAGCTCTGAAAAAATGTTTGGGCTTCTAGCAGTGTGTGGGACTTGTTCTATTAGTCCATCTCTACTGACCTCCATCAGGTTGCAAATTAAAAATAATTTTTTTCTGCATCTAGCTCTGAAAAAATATTTGGGCTTCTAGCAGTGTGTGCGACTTGTTCTATTAGTTCATCTATACTGACCTCCATCAGGTTGAAAATTGAATATAATTTTTTTCTACATCTAGCTCTGAAAAAATATTTGTGCTTCTAGCAGTGCGAGGGACTTGGTCTATTAGTCCATCTATACTGACCTCCATCAGGTTGCAAATTAAAAATATTTTTTTCTGCATCTAGCTCTGAAAAAATATTTGGGCTTCTAGCAGTGTGTGGGACTTGGTCTATTAGTCCATCTATACTGACCTCCATCAGGCTGCAAATTGAATATCATTTTTTTCTGCATCTAGCTCTGAAAAAATATTTGGGCTTCTAGCAGTGTGTGGGACTTGTTGTATTAGTCCATCTATACTGACCTCCATCAGGTTGAAAATTGAATATAATTTTTTTCTGCATCTAGCCCTGAAAAAATATTTGGGCTTCTAGCAGTGTGTGGGACTTGGTCTATTAGTCCATCTATACTGACCTCAATCAGGTTGCAAATTGAATATAATTTTTTTCTGCATCTAACCCAGCCAATAGTTTTGGCCTAATACCACAGTTTGGCCACTCAGCTCTGCTCGGTTCCCATCCATTGTTTTTTGTGCAAACATCTCCAGAGTTGTGAATTAGTTAACCACCAAAATGAGTGGAAAAAGGCCTGCTGCTGGTGGAAAGGGGAATAGGCGTGTTGGGAAGGGGAAAAAAGGTTGTGTCCGTGGGGTAGGTGTTAAAGCAACAGTAACATCTGCAGAAGAAAGACCATCTTCCAGCCAAACTAAAATGTCTACTTCTTTTAGCGGACAATGTGATAAGATCCCTTTCTTACGGCCACGCCAATCGCTACAAATTCCAGATGAGGCACAAAAACAGCAGGTGCTTCAACGGATATCAAGTGCTCCTTTAAGTGGGCTCTCCTCCACATCAACTTCAACATTACAAATACTCCAGTCCTCAAAGGTGTCACCCCAATCGCACTTGCTTCCTCACAGCTCCCAAATCTCCAGCTGCCCGTCTGAGTATGAGGTAGAACAGATGGTTGAGTCTGCAGAGCTGTTTACTCATACTATAGCCTGGGAATCAGAGGTCGGCTCCAGCGCTTCTGTGAATCCAGACGAGGAAATGATCTGCACTGATGCCCAGAATCTTTATGAGTCGGATCCAGGACCAGACGCTGAAGGTTCTGACCATAATGTAGACCCTCATTCCCAAACTGTAACTCATGTTGGTGGAGACAATGAGGAAGACGATGATGAGGCTCAAATACCTGATTGGAGCGACAACTTTAGTTTTTTGTCAGGGCAGGAACAGGTTGGCTCTGAGGACGACGGGTGTGATAACGCACAGGGTGATGATGATGAGGTTGGAGATCCCACTTACTGTCAACCCACAGTCAGCCAAGAGATGAGGTCAGCAGAGGAGGTGGAGGAGAATGCTAGTGACGACGAGGTCAGGTTGCGCCTTCCTGGACAGAGACGTAGTACTGGAAGCACGTCAACAACTGCATCCTCAAACACAACTCTGCCTCTCACCACAAGTCGTGGTGGCTCTTCAGGTCGCATGGGTGCTAAGCCTTGCATAGCCTGGGCATTTTTTCAGATCGATAAAGATGACCCAACTCATGTTATCTGTAACATTTGTCAGAAAAAGCTAAGTAGAGGCCAAAAAATACATACTTTGAGTACTTCATGTGTTAGAACCTTGCTCTTAGGTTTTTTCCTTTGCTGGTCACATGACCTTGTTGGCCTATTTAATCCTGCTCCGCCCCTCTGGCTTTGCTGGACTTCATTGTATAACTACTTTCTAGCTAGCCTGTGCTCTGTATCTGCTCAGTTAGTTTGCTTGGTCTACGGACCTCTGTGTTCTTTATATTTTGTTTGTTCGTCTGTCTGCTACTATTTCTGTTAGGAGGTGTCCCATTTTCCTCCCAGTCCTTAGTACTTGTAGGGATTCCTTCCCCACATCTATAGGTCTCCGTACAGACTAGCTTAGGACTTTAGCAGGTCTGATCGCAGGATCAGGTCCCCTGTTACATCGTAGGGATCTAGCTGAGTTCTATCGTAGGGACAGATCTCCTCTCTTTCCTTAGCTCTGGTAGCAGAACATAACAGTAAGTCCAGCCTGCAAA
Organism: Phyllobates terribilis; assembly: GCF_046119375.1. Taxonomy (NCBI): domain Eukaryota; kingdom Metazoa; phylum Chordata; class Amphibia; order Anura; family Dendrobatidae; genus Phyllobates; species Phyllobates terribilis. Next base: position 521,567,241 of record NW_027362765.1, read on the forward strand.
TTCTCTAAGGAAAGATTTTTCTGTTCCATCATGGTGTCGGTTCAGGATTTGGCTCATCGCCTGCAGGGACTCTCTCTGGAGGTGGCCGAGCTCCGCCAGCACGTGAGTAACTGTCCTGGAGCACATTTCTTGGAGCCTAAGGTATGTTTGCCGGATTTATTTTTTGGTGAACACCGAGAATTTTTTTCATTTAAAAATGCTTGCTTATTGTATTTTCGTTTGAGACCCAAGTCCTCTGGGGATGAATCCCAGCGCATAGGGTTCATAATGTCACTTTTGCGCAAAGAGCCTCAGGAGTGGGCCTTTTCTTTGCAACCTAGTGATACATGCTTCAGATCAGTGGATAGTTTTTTTTCTGCTTTGGGGCTATTATATGATGATCCTGACAGTGTCGCATCAGCTGATACTGAGTTAAGACGTTTGAGACAGGGATCAGGTAATGTGGAAAAATATTGTACTCATTTCCGTCGTTGGTCTACTCAAACAGGGTGGAACGATTCTGCTCTGAAAAGTCTATTTCTTGCTGGGCTCAATGAAAGGGTTAAAGACCTGCTAATTGCTTATCCTACACCTGAAGATTTGCAACAGGCTATGCAATTAGCTATACGGGTGGATAGGAGACTGCGTGCAAGGGTTAATGAGAGCAAATCCTCTGCTATGTCAGTTTCTGGTTATGAGAATGTGTGTACTAACAGTGGTGAACCGATGGAGATTGGATCGGTGGCACCTCGCTCTCAAGAAAAAGACCGTCGATTTTCTGAAGGCTTGTGTTTCTATTGCGGAAAATCTGGTCATTTGATTAAAGGCTGTGAGCTTCGTATGAAGAAAGGAAAAAAAATGGTCAGTCATGCCCGTATTGCCTGTTTAAATTCCAAGGGTATATTTTTAGCTGCTTCCACGATTGCTCAGGAAAAATTAATGGAATTTCGGGTGTTTGTTGATTGTGGGTCTACTCTGAATGTAATTGATGGGGGATTCTTGGAAAGACTCAATTTAAAACCCGAACCTTTATCATCCCCCATTGCTGTGGTTTCTGTGGATGGTTCCCCTTTGAAGAATATTACTCTCAAGGTCTGTGAATTTCCCCTCACTATTAATGGTGTTCACCATGAGAAATTGGATTTGGTAGTTTTGAATAACTTGCCTTCTCCAGTAATACTGGGATTGCCCTGGTTAAAATTTCACAATCCTGTACTGGATTGGTCTACCAGTGAAATTAAATCCTGGAGCCATAAATGTTATGACAAGTGTTGTAATGGGCGTATTGCAGCTTTGGATAGGGGAGAATTGCCTGTTCCTATTCAGGATTTTTGGAGAGTTTTTTCTGAGAAGGAATCGCAGGTTTTGCCTCCCCATAGAGACTATGATTGTTCTATTGAATTTGTCCCTGGAGCGACTCTTCCTAAAAGTCGTTTATTTAACCTTACTATTCCTGAGAGAAAGGCTTTGGAGGAATACATACAGACAAGTTTGGCTGCCGGTCACATTAGGCCCTCTAAGTCTCCTGTGGCGGTTGGATTTTTTTTTGTAAAAAAAAAGGACGGCGGTTTACGTCCTTGTCTGGATTTTCGTGAGATTAACAAAATTACTGTACGCAATCCTTACCCACTGCCATTGATTCCTGATCTGTTTAACCAGTTAATGGGGGCCAAGTGGTTCTCTAAAATTGACCTTAAGGGGGCATACAATCTGTTGCGCATGAAGGAGGGTGACGAATGGAAGACTGCTTTTAACACTCCTGTGGGTCATTTTGAGAATCTGGTTATGCCTTTTGGTCTTACTAATGCTCCTGCATTTTTTCAGAATCTTATTAATGACATCCTTAGACCTTTGATCGGCAAAAATGTGGTTGTGTATTTGGATGACATTTTGATTTATTCGCCGGATCTGGAGTCTCATTGGCGGAGCGTACGTGAGGTATTACAGTTATTAATGGACAATTTGCTTTTTGCTAAGCTGGAGAAATGTGAGTTCGCTGTACAGAGAATTAGTTTTTTGGGTTACATTATCTCCAGCGAAGGTTTTGAGATGGACCCGGTTAAAGTTCAAGCTGTACAGGAATGGCCTAGGCCTATTGGTTTGAAATCGATACAGAGGTTTTTAGGTTTCGCCAATTATTACAGAAAATTCATAAAAAATTTTTCTAGTATTGTCAAACCTCTGACCGATCTCACCAGGAAAGGTGCTGATGCGGTTCAGTGGTCTTCTGAGGCCATTGAAGCTTTTGTGTATCTCAAGGAGAGGTTCACCTCTGCTCCCATCCTTATGCAGCCTGATGTGACTAAGCCGTTTTTGGTTGAGGTTGATGCTTCCTCTGTGGGGGTTGGCGCAGTATTGTCTCAGGATAACGGGGATGGATTACATCCCTGTGCCTTTTTTTCAAAAACATTTTCGGAGACTGAACTGAATTACGATATTGGTAATCGGGAATTATTGGCTATTAAACTCGCATTTGAACACTGGCGCCACTTCTTGGAAGGTGCGGAATTTCCCGTTCAGGTTCTTACGGATCATAAAAATCTGATATATCTTGATGCTGCCAAGCGCCTGAATGCCCGTCAGGCTAGGTGGGCACTGTTTTTCTCGCGGTTTAATTTCTCCGTTACTTACATCCCTGGTACTAAGAATGTTAAGGCGGATGCCTTGTCTCGCAGTTTTTCTCCCATAGTCGGTGCTGAGAAAGAGGAGAACATTTTACAAAAAGGTGTTGTGATAGCTGCTTTGGACTCCGTTTTGGAAGATGAGATTCTTAAAGCACAGGAGAATGCCCCATCTAACACTCCTCATGGGAGGTTGTTTGTGCCTGGGACCTTTAGGAGAGATTTGTTTGTTGAGTGTCACGAATCTCGGTTGGCAGGTCATCCCGGAATCTCTGAGACCAAGAGACTGGTGGGTCCCAGTTTTTGGTGGCCTGGATGGCAGAAGGAAGTCATTAAGTGGGTGCGTCAATGTACTATATGTGCTAGATCTAAGTCCTCACATACTCCTGCTGCGGGGTTGCTTTGTCCTTTGGAGGTTCCCAGTGCTCCTTGGACACATTTGGCTATGGACTTTATAACTGACCTTCCCCCCTCTGAGGGTTTTACTGTCATCTGGGTGGTCGTGGACCGTTTTAGCAAGATGTGTCACTTGGTTCCCTTCGTCAAACTGCCCTGCGCTAAAACTCTCGCTAAGGCCTTTGTCAAGGAAATTGTCAGACTTCATGGCGTTCCTACTGACATTGTTTCTGATAGGGGTCCTCAGTTCGTGGCTCGTTTTTGGCGTGCCTTTTGTGACAGGTTGGGAGTTCATTTGTCGTTCTCGTCCGGATATCATCCTGAATCTAATGGCCAGACAGAAAGGAAAAACCAGGATGTTGAGCAGTTCTTGCGTTGTTTTGTGGCAGACAATCAAGAGGGGTGGTCTGAGTTTCTGCCACTTGCTGAATTTGCTCTTAACAACCATACATCTTCTTCTGCTGGTTGTTCGCCTTTTTTTTTTGTTCTGGGAGACATCCGTCGTTTGGGTCGTTCTCCAAGTTGGGATCTGCCGTGCCTGAGGAGGAGAATTTTTCCGGTGATTTAGAGAGAGTTTGGATGGATGTGCGTGGTAATCTTCAGGAGGCCAACAGAAAATCTAAAGACTACTTTGATAGGAAACGACAGGAGGTTTTGTTCGCTGTTGGTGACATGGTTTGGTTGTCCTCTAGGAATCTGTGGTTGAGGATTCCTTCTAAGAAATTGGGTCCCAAGTTTGTAGGGCCCTTTAAGGTGCTTCAGGTTGTCAACCAATCTGCTGTTAGGTTGGAGGTTCCTACCTCCTGGAGAATTAATCCGGTATTTCATGTCTCTCTGTTGAAAAAAGCGGTTGTATCGGATTGTGACGCCTCTGCCTCTGTTCCTCCGGTGGTGGAGGACGGGGAATATGAAATTTCTCGCATCCTTAACTCTAGACGGTATAGAGGTAGTTTGCAGTATCTTGTGGCCTGGAAAGGTTTCGGACCCGAGGATAACTCTTGGGTGAGGTCGGATGATGTTTCTGCGTCCAGACTTATCAGAGCGTTTCACAGGAGATTTCCTGATAAGCCTGGTCCTAGGGGATCCGGAGGATCCTCTTAGAAGGGGGGGTACTGTTAGAACCTTGCTCTTAGGTTTTTTCCTTTGCTGGTCACATGACCTTGTTGGCCTATTTAATCCTGCTCCGCCCTTCTGGCTTTGCTGGACTTCATTGTATAACTACTTTCTAGCTAGCCTGTGCTCTGTATCTGCTCTGTTAGTTTGCTTGGTCTACGGACCTCTGTGTTCTTTATATTTTGTTTGTTCGTCTGTCTGCTACTATTTCTGTTAGGAGGTGTCCCATTTTCCTCCCAGTCCTTAGTACTTGTAGGGATTCCTTCCCCACATCTATAGGTCTCCGTACAGACTAGCTTAGGACTTTAGCAGGTCTGATCGCAGGATCAGGTCCCCTGTTACATCGTAGGGATCTAGCTGAGTTCTATCGTAGGGACAGATCTCCTCTCTTTCCTTAGCTCTGGTAGCAGAACATAACATCATGCATGAACCGGCACATGGACATGAAGCATAAGTTGCAGTGGGAAGCTCACTGTGCTACAATGCGGCCTAGCCGGCCGGGCCAACCACCGTCTGCCATATCTTGTGCATCCGCGGCCTCTTCATCCTCTGTGACTGGGGGGACAGCAGTCACACCTGTTTTGGGACGCAGACCTGCCACCTCTTTACCCGCAACAGCCAGCGTGATTGGCAGGTCATCATTTTCTTTGGAGGTGGTAATACCAGCTGGTGTTGAGCGCTGTCCGACATCGATAGCACCACCTTTGGATCAAGGCAACCTAACATGTACGCCTGCATCTTCCTCACAGACCGGCAGTTTGCCGGGGACACCCTTATCAACCCCGTCTAAGCACAATAGCCAGCCCTCGGTCCCTCAGATGTGGACAAGTAAAAGACCATTTCCTCATAGCCATGAGAAAGCTAAGAGGTTGAATTTCACCATCTGCAAGCTCTTGGCTACAGAAATGCTGCCTTTCCGCCTGGTGTACACAGAGGATTTTCGAGACTTTATGTCCGTCGCAGTGCCCCAGTACCAGATGCCCAGTCGGCACTACTTCTCAAAGAAAGGTGTGCCTGCGCTCCACCAGCATGTCGCACACAACATCACCGCTTCTTTGAGAAACTCTGTGTGTGACAGGGTGCATTTCACCACAGACACTTGGACAAGTAGGCATGGACAGGGGCGTTACATGTCGCTGACTGGGCACTGGGTAACTATGGTGACAGCAGGACAAGTGGCTGCTGTCCAAGTCTTGCCGTCCCCACGAGTTGTGCGTCAATCCTCTTTATCTCAAAGTTCCTCCATTGCTTCTGCCTCCTCAACCTCCTCTCGGTCCTCCACCTGCACCCAAAGCCTGTCTGGTCATGCCACAAGCTTTCTAACTGCGCAGAAGGGATCCTGCACACCTCCTTACTATGCTGGCAGTAGGGCTCAAGGCATCAGGCGGTTTTTACTTTGAAATGTCTGTGAAATGTGAGTCACACAGCTGAGGAGTTGTGGTCAGCTCTGGAGAACCAATTTCATGAATGGTCGCCACTGGACCTGAAACCAGGGAAGGCCGTGTGCGACAATGCTGCAAACCTGGGTGCGGCCCTTCGCCAGGGCAATGTCACACACGTGCCTTGTATGGCTCACGTGTTGAACCTGGTTGTCCAGCAATTTTTAGCCCACTATCCCAGACTAGATGGCCTTCTGCAGAGGGCACGGTCGCTGTGTGCTCACTTCCGCCGTTCGCATCCCGCAGCTCAGCGACTTACATCTCTACAGAAGTCGTTGGGCCTGCCACTTCACCGGCTAAAATGCGATGTGCCTACCCGGTGGAATTCAACTCTGCACATGTTGCAGCGACTGTGGCAGCACCGACAAGCCCTGGTGCAATACGTTCTGACGTATAGCCTGGGCCAACGAGATCCAGAGGTAGGGCAAATCACGCTGGAGGAGTGGTCTCAGATCAGGGACCTATGCACCCTTCTGCACAGTTTTGAAATGTCGACGAAGATGTTTAGTGCTGACGATGCCATTATCAGCATGACTATTCCGGTGATTTACATGCTGGAGCACATGTTAAACAGAATTTGGAGTCAGGTGGTGGCACAAGAGGAGGTAGAGGAAGTAGAGGAGGAGGAGTTAACATCTGCAAGGTCCAGACGGTCGGCAGCACCAAGGTGGCAGGCATGTGAGGGTGGGGGAGATGGTTTTACCAGGGCACATGGTAGCAGCCAAACTAGTGAGGAAGGTGCAGGAGCCCAGGAAGAAGTGGAGGACGAACTGATGGAAGACTCATCAGATGAGGGAGACCTTGATCACATTTCTGTTGTGCGAGGTTGGGGGGAGAGGACAGAGGAAGGAAGCATGATTGTTACCTCGCCACCAACACAACAGGGACTTGGTGCTCCTGGATGCGCAAGACACATGAGTGCCTTATTGCTGCACTACCTGCAACATGACCCTCGAATTGTGAGAATTAGAAATAATCCTGACTACTGGGTTGCCACACTGATAGATCCCCGGTACAAAAGTAAATTTGCAGAAATTATTCCTGCCATAGAAAGGGATGCACGCATGCAGGAGTATCAGCAGAGACTGTTGCAGAATCTTACATGTGCTTTTCCACAAAACACCAGTGGTGCACGTAGTGAATCTCACAGTTCCAACATGCCAACCGTGGGACCGTCGAGTGTTCAGCACTCAAACCGTAACAGAAACACAGTATCTGCTGGTAACATCAATTTTGCGGAATCATTTCACCACTTTTTTAGCCCATCCTTTGCAAGGCCACAGGAGACAAGAAGTCTGACACATAGTCAACGCCTAGAGACGATGGTACAGGAGTATCTCCAAGTAAACATTGAAGCCATGACTGTGTCACTGGACCCTTGCTCTTTTTGGGCTTCCAATCTGGATAACTGGCCGGAGCTAGCCACTTACGCCTTGGAGATCTTGTCATGCCCCGCAGCCAGCGTTCTGTCTGAACGTGTGTTCAGCGCTGCTGGTGGTGTGCTGACAGATAAGTGTAGCACCCTGAGGATTCGGCTGCTACAGGGGTATTGCACCTCAAACCAGAGGTGTGGTATTCCACTCCCGGGTAAGGATGGAGTATGGAACTGAGCTCAGTAGGCTGCATGCACTACATACATCCCATTTCCGGGGGACAGAACAACGGTACTCCCACCAGATATATGTGCAGGTACGACAGCGTCTGTCCCTGGCTGGAGTGGGAGGGGGGTGGAACATCCCAGTAGTGTAGGGGCAGATAGGGGGAGCAGCCTGGGTAAAGCTAGGAGCTCATTGGGTGCTGGTCACCTGAGCTCACACATAGAGGGAGTATATAAGGTGGGCACCATCTTAGATCAGGGTCAGTCAGTCAGTCAGCCTGTGAGTCAGTCAGACAGTCTGTCTGAGAGCCTGAGAAGCAGAGCGGAGGAGAAGGAAGAGGGACCCAGAGGCGCAAGACGAGAGGGGACCCCAAGATCCCAGAATAAGGACAAAAGGGTGAAGGGTCGGCAAAAGGGTACCGGATCCCAAGCTGGCAGAGGCTACAGCACATCTTAGCCAGGAACCGGAGGTCGTGGGCAGGATCTGCCACGACCCTCACCAAATCCACTAGAAAGGCATACCAAGCATAGGGTCAGGGAGCCCAGAGGAGGCTTGACCACCAAGAGACCCGAGGGAGCCGGCCAAAAGTGGATCCCTGGTGAGAACGGCCAGAAGAAGGGAGAGTCAGAAAGGAGCTCAGGACCATACTCAAGAATTGCCCGGGAGTTGACCGAGTCCCGCACCTGGTGGACGCAGCACGGCTTGGGTGGTCACTGCTGTACACAGTGACCCGAGCAACACCAGTAAGTAAAACCCTGAACTGCATTTCATGCCTCTGAGTCTCCTTGCTGCACCTTCACAACCACCATCCTCCACGTCTGACCCCCTGAGGCTATACCCCTCCCGTTGGGGGTTATACTACCACAGCTGCACACACACCACCAGCCTCAGCGGACCATCCTGCAGCGGCGGCCTTTTGACCGCAAATCAACGGGAGGCGTAGTCGACACTAAAAACATCTATAAGGACTGCCGCACACTGAGTTTGACACCCTGGGCACGGACCGGGTCACAGCCACTCGGAGACTACAACCCCCATCTGATCCGGCTCCGGGTATCCCTAACAACATGGCCCAGGGGGCGCGTCAACTTTGGCGTAGTCGGCAGGATAACGTGCCCGCAACCACCGGGTACTGCGTGCCTGAAGAAAAGTTCGCATTTACCTCAAAAAGAAGTCTCCCGCCAATTCCAGAGGGTCCCCGCCATCGGACGCCATCTCGGATCATTTCAGGCCATTTGCCCGTCATCTGCAGTCTTTTCCCGCCATCCACAGAGTTTCCCGCCACTGGGAAGCGATTCCCGCCATCAGAAAAGATTTCCCGCCTTGGCAGAGCGGACGCCATTATGGGCGTGCCAAAGGATGGCAAGAGGACACCTCCCATCGTGGGCCAGGACAGAAAATGGCGCCAAAAGTGGAAACCGCCCCCACCAGCAGAGACTGTGATGATTGATATGTCCATCAGCGTGAGAGAACTGCCCCTGGGACTGACAATCACAAAGTTGCCCCAGGACCGCCCTCAGTATGGGCGTGTACAGAACAAAAGAAAGAAGATGGGAGCAGCTTGGAGGAGTCTGGAGGAGAGTCCAGAGAGAACACACCCGGAGATGGAGGGAGAGTCAGGCAGCACCGACCCAGTGGTCAGGAGCCTGTTGCAGGTCGCCACTCCAGAAGGCCTGCTGGAGATCCTGGCGCAGCTCCCCGGAGATCGGGAGCGTGCACAGACCGCGCTGGAGGGCCTAGCACGAAGGATGGCCCGGGTGCAGCAAGAAACACTGGCGGAGTGGACTCGAGAGATGGCCCAGCAGGCTGGAGCCCGCCAGCGAAGCATGCCACCCGCAGCGAGGAGCAAGTCCACCTCTAAGGACGGCGAAGGAGGGACGACGGCCGGAGACGACGCCGCGGAGGGAGCCGAAGAGATGAAGGCAGGTAATGGGGACGACCGCATCCCGTGCCCAGAAGCCGTAAACCTGCCCCAGCTCCCCGTCGCAGAGCCCGAAGCCCCACTCACCGTTCCCGTAACCGCTGCGTCATCGCTCCAAGCTAGGCCTCAAGCGGCCGGAGCCGCGGCCACGCCCCCTGCTACATCACGCGCCTCGATCCAGAGCGCGGCCAAGCAGGAGACGCCACCGGCCTGGTCGCAAGGCCGAGTGCCCCCGGGCGCCGCAGTACCAACAGCGCCCTCTACCTCTGCCGAGCCACCGGCCTGGTCGCAAGGCCAGGAACACCCGGGCGCCGCCGTCTTCACGGTGCCCTTCACCTTCAGGGTGCCCCAAGCCTGGTCGCAAGGCCTGGTAAACCTGGGCGCCGCTAACACCTCCGCGCCCTCAACGTCCACAGCGCCACACCTGGGTGAAGACTTGTTTGCCCAGCACACTTGCCCGGATGGGCAGCCCTTTGTGTGGCCACCGGAGTACCACCATCCCCGACTCCGGAAAGAAAGACCCCTGGATGAGCCCCTGATACCGCCTCCGGCGCCTGTCAAGATGACCCCGCTCTCGTTGAAGGAGGCGCAGTTTGAGTGGGACCCCACTGGAGGAGACCTCATGGGGTTCACCCAAGAAACACGGGCGGCCGCAGCTGAGCGTGCAGAGTGCTGCCGGCAGCAGCTGGAGGTCTTTGACAGGGAAAGGAGAGAGAGGCGGGTCCGTGAGCAGCGGCTGCAAATACAGAGCGCTGAACAGAAGAGCCGGACCCGGAGGAACCCCCGTGCAGCTCATTGTCCCCGTGCCACCGGGACTGTGATTAAATTCCAACTGCAGCACGGTTGGGGTTTCATCAGGGATCATCAGACCCCCGGCGACGTCTTTGTCACCCGCAGAGACGTTGAAAGTCATCTGCCAGAGGGACACAGAGGACGTGACCTATATGTAGGGGACGAGGTCACATTCACCCGGCACAAATGTGCCAAAGGACCGTACGCCCTTCATGTACACCGGCTGACGGAGGAGGAGCTGCGGGGTGAGGAGGAGCAAGAGGACCCGGACGGGTCTGAAGTTTGCCCGCGAGAAGGAACAGGAGGACGCCGTCATTAGAGTACGGTATCGTGAAACTGTAAAATAGTTACCCATCAGGGTACAAGAACAGTTAATAGTTTAAAATATAGTCCCCGTTGGGACCAGTGAACTGTACCCGTGTGTCCCTATCCCCTAACAGGCTGAGGACTGTGAACAGCCATTCCTCTTCCCCATTGGCCGAGGACTGAGAGCGGCCATATTCCCCTTGTACATAGTTGCGCTTTCTAAGGCGCCCCCTACCGGTTTTATAGGAAACTGTTTTTCTTCCAGAAGAGACTGTGGCACTTACCCGGTCACAATTTGCACCGTGGCCGGAGGAACAAGAATGTTAATATGAAAAGTTTTTATATGAAGAGTTTATTGCTGCTGATGATATATATAATGTTTTATATGTTTATGATGTTTTTGAAAAAATTGTATGTTTTTGGATGTTTATTCTTTTACAGCCCGAGGACGTGCTGTGATTTACCAGGGGGGAATGTAGCACCCTGAGGATTCGGCTGCTACAGGGGTATTGCACCTCAAACCAGAGGTGTGGTATTCCACTCCCGGGTAAGGATGGAGTATGGAACTGAGCTCAGTAGGCTGCATGCACTACATACATCGCATTTCCGGGGGACAGAACAACGGTACTCCCACCAGATATATGTGCAGGTACGACAGCGTCTGTCCCTGGCTGGAGTGGGAGGGGGGTGGAACATCCCAGTAGTGTAGGGGCAGATAGGGGGAGCAGCCTGGGTAAAGCTAGGAGCTCATTGGGTGCTGGTCACCTGAGCTCACACATAGAGGGAGTATATAAGGTGGGCACCATCTTAGATCAGGGTCAGTCAGTCAGTCAGCCTGTGAGTCAGTCAGACAGTCTGTCTGAGAGCCTGAGAAGCAGAGCGGAGGAGAAGGAAGAGGGACCCAGAGGCGCAGGACGAGAGGGGACCCCAAGATCCCAGAATAAGGACAAAAGGGTGAAGGGTCGGCAAAAGGGTACCGGATCCCAAGCTGGCAGAGGCTACAGCACACCTTAGCCAGGAACCGGAGGTCGTGGGCAGGATCTGCCACGAACCTCACCAAATCCACTAGAAAGGCATACCAAGCATAGGGTCAGGGAGCCCAGAGGAGGCTTGACCACCAAGAGACCCGAGGGAGCCGGCCAAAAGTGGATCCCTGGTGGGAACGGCCAGAAGATGGGAGAGTCAGAAAGGAGCTCAGGACCATACTCAAGAATTGCCCGGGAGTTGACCGAGTCCCGCACCTGGTGGACGCAGCACGGCTTGGGTGGTCACTGCTGTACACAGTGACCCGAGCAACACCAGTAAGTAAAACCCTGAACTGCATTTCATGCCTCTGAGTCTCCTTGCTGCACCTTCACAACCACCATCCTCCACGTCTGACCCCCTGAGGCTATACCCCTCCCGTTGGGGGTTATACTACCACAGCTGCACACACACCACCAGCCTCAGCGGACCATCCTGCAGCGGCGGCCTTTTGACCGCAAATCAACGGGAGGCGTAGTCGACACTAAAAACATCTATAAGGACTGCCGCACACTGAGTTTGACACCCTGGGCACGGACCGGGTCACAGCCACTCGGAGACTACAACCCCCATCTGATCCGGCTCCGGGTATCCCTAACAACATGGCCCAGGGGGCGCGTCATAAGCACACGCGGCTCTCCACTGATAATGTAGACAGACTCACGTTCATAAAGATGAACAAATCATGGATCCGAAACGACTTTTCTACCCCTGTGTCATCCTGGGGAGAGTAAAAGCTTGATGATTGGTTAAAATCACCTCACCAACCGTTTTAAGCTTTCAAATTACTAATCATGTTTATCTGTATCTTGGCTGGAAAATAATTTGGGCTTTGTAGCAGTGTGCAGCACTGATTCTAATAGGCCATCTATATTAAGCTCCACCAGATTTAAAATTACTAATCATGTTTATCTGTATCTTGGCTGGAAAATAATTTGGGCTTTGTAGCAGTGTGCAGTACTGATTCTATTAGGCCATCTATACTAAGCTCCACCAGATTTAAAATGAATAATAATTTTTAGCTGCATCTAGCCCGGAAAATAATTTTGGGGCTCCGAGATGCGCAAGACACATAAGTGCCTTCTTGCTGCACTACCTGCAACATGATCCTCAGATTGTCAGAATTCGAAGTAATCCTGACTACTGGGTTGCCACACTCTTAGATCCCCCACACTCTTCGATCAACCTTTTCATTTTAATAAAGACCAAAAAAATGGTCATTTTTGAAATTATAAGCAATAGCAGGTTATTAGAAACTGAAATCAAACAGTTTTCAAGTCAAAACTTTATTCTAGGTGATGTTACATTTGCACATAGGACCCCTTGTTTGAAAGGAGCTTCTGAACTCTCTCGTCCATTGAATTTGTCAGGTTTTGGATGGTTTCTGCTTCAATTGTTTTGCATGAGGACAGAATACCCTCCCAAAGCTGTTGCTTAGATGTGAACTGCCTCCCGCCATCATAGACACTCCTTTTGATGATGCTCCAGAGGTTCTGAATGGGGTAGAGGTCAGGGGAGCATGGGGGTCACAGCATAAGTTTGTCCCCTTTTATGCCCATGTAATAGTGGGGAAGGGCATAGCCTTCCCTTGGTACTGAGGTAGTTAAAGGAAGTGTTCCTAAGTCAGACCTCCTCCAACTGTGGTAGACCAAGCTAAGGGGGTTGGCTTTGGTGGTCCAGTTAATAGAGTAAAGGGGGAATTTAGTGCCCTTATCAAGCCTAGAGGGATATAGAGCTTGTTCCTGGTATAGTTCCTTCTGGGCTGTAGTACCTGAAAACAGCCACAAGATGCCACTGTTCTGGTTGCAGATGTCAGGTTGAGTCTCCCAGCAGAGTCATAGACAGTGATGGGTTAAAGTTCTGTGATGACAGCTCACTGAGGGTGGGCATATTAGGAAAGTCTCTGTTTTAATTTCCAGAATCAGGAAGTGATTCAGCAGTCGAGACCTCAAGTTGTTCAGACTGCCTGATTATAGTGGCTACTAGGGTAGACGGGAGCTCCGTACCCTCAGACAGTGGGATCCCAGCGTGCAAGTCTCCCCACACAAGAGCACGAGTCCTGTCCGCCCGCCGGAGAAACTCATCAAAGCGTAGTGAGGACACAGGGCACTTCTAGTCTGCAGGAAGCAGAGGAAGCTAAATAGGACTCCAGGCTAAGACGTGGGGGAGAGATATCGGATCCAGGTCACTGTCAATACAGAGGAGTCTCTTGGGCCAGGGATTATAGCCGCAGAGATGCTCCGCTTAAAGAGGGAAGCAGGGCTGAAGCAGTTAACAGCGCCTGTGAGAGAGATGATTGCCTGTCGGGCCTTATCCATTATATCTGACTGTAAATATTGTATATATTCCTCTTCCCCAAGTAAAGTCCAAGTTCTGGTTAAGCACCTCGTGTCCTCTGAAATTATTGCTGCCCTGGTCTCAGAAGAAAATTGCCTGGAGACAGCCGCGATCGGATGGCTTGAAGTAAGTGAAGAGCACTACATACACAGCCACACTTCAGAGGGAGGACATGTATTGTCTGTAGGGTGCCATAGCGAGAGGGGGCTACAGCTCGCCCACGACTACCTCGCTGGGGCACCTTACACCCATATCAGCCAGAGATGCAGATGTGTTATGTGCAGCATGAGACGGTGCATTATCATGCATAAAAATGATCTTGCTGTGGAATACACGGTTCTTCTTCTTGAACCATGGCAGGAAGTGCTGTTTGAGAAACTCCACATACATTATGGAGTTCATCTTTACCCCTTCAGGGATCCTAAAGGGGCCGACAATCTCTCTCCCCATGATTCCAGCCCAAAACATTACTCCACCTCCTCCTTGTTGGCGCTGTAGCCGTGTTTGCGTGGGGTGTCCATCAACCAGCCATCCTCCACTCCATCCATCTGGACCATCGAGCGTTGCACGGCACTCATCCGTGAACAAAACAGTTTTGAAATCAGTCTTCGTGTAATGTTTGGCCCACTGGAGCCGTTTCTGCTTGTGTGAAGTGGATAGAGGAGGTCGACAGGATGGCGTACGCACAGCTGCAAACCTCTGAAGGACCCTGCATCTTGTTGTTCGGGGGATGTTGGAGGCACCAGTAGCTTCAAAAACTTGTCTGCTGCTATGACAAGGCTTTTTTGCCGCTGCTCTTTTAACCTGACGTAATTGCCTGTAGGAAAGAGTCCTCAATTTGCCCTTATCAGCACGCACACGTGTGTACTGTGAATCAGCTACATACTTCTTGATTGCCAAGACACTTCATCCTGATCATCGCACAATGTTGATTGTAGTCATGCCTTGACCTAAACACTCCACAATTTGTTGCTTCTCAGCAGCCAACACATCCTTTTTCTTTCTCATTTTGGCAGAAAATGTAGGCTGCTTAATAATGTGGGACAGCCTTCTTAAGTAGTCTTGCCTTTCATTGGACACACCTGCCAAACTAATTAGCACAGGTGTCTGCAATTGCTTACAGTGATATAAAGAGCCCTGACACACATCACCATCAATGAGTTTAACTGACAAACAAACAAATTCTTCCCTTATCACTCCTAAACACTTTTTGCATAATAATTTGGAACACAGTGTACATGTGCTTTTCCACAAAACACCAGTGGTTCACGTAGTGAATCTTACAGTTCTAACTTGGCAACCGTGGTCTGTATGGAGTTGTTCAATAAAGGGCCCAAAATTAAGATAACATAGACGGGAGAGGTCTCTATGAATAGGAATTCCTAAGTATTTGATACCCTGTGAGGGCCAGGCAAAGGGAAAGTTGGACTGGATGGAATCCTGTATGGATTTTGGGAGGGAGACATCGAGGGCCTCAGACTTCGCTGCATTGATTTTAAAATTTGACCATGTAACAAAGTGATCTATTTCAGCCATAACAGCAGGGATGGATATATGTGATTGAGTGATATATACTAGGACATCATCAGCAAATAGAGAGCACTTGTACTCGGTGCCTCCCACCTCAATACACCTAATATTGGGGTTATGGCGAATTGATGAGAGCAGGTGCTCCGTCACTAGGATGTATAAGAGAGGGGACAGAGGACATCCCTGCCTTTGGTGATTATGAAAGGTGATTAAAATGTTCTGACGCGCCCCCTGGGCCTTGGGACACCCGGAGCCGGACCCTTTTTGGTGGATGCTGGTGGTTGTAGTCTCCGTGGCGGCGACCCGGTTCCGTGGCTCAGGGCAGTCAAACCAGTGGCGGAACTATTTATGTGGTTTTGATGTCTAAATGTCCGACTACGCCACCCGTGGATTGCGGTCAGAGTGAACCGCCGCTGCAGGGCAGACCGCTGAGGCTGGTGTTGTGGGTGCAGCAGAGCGTAGCATAACTCCCCACGGGAGGAGTATAGCCTCAGGGCAGTGTATGCGGAGGATGGGGGTGATGGTGCAGGGCAGCAGCAGTAACGACACAGAGTCAATGATGCAGTCCAGGGCCTTTACTCACAGTTCTTATTATCCAGACCACTTCTGCAGGTAACGGCTGCCCACGTCGTACTGTGCTTACCAGGTGAGGGGCTCAGACAACTCCCAGATAACTTTGGAGCGCTTCACAGGACCCCCTTTGTGTGCCCTTTGTCTGGCCTTTCTTACCAACGCTTCTGTCCGGCTGCCTCGGGCCTCCTCTTGGTAAACTTGGCGCCAGTTTCCCTGACCCTATGTGGTGCCTTCCTAGTGGGTGTAGCGAGGGGCTGCGCCACATAAAATGTCACAGCCTCCGGTTTCTAGCTGAGGGTCGTTTCCCGCCTCCACTAGTTTCAGGGACCGGTCTCCCCCTTTGGCCTGACCCCTCCACGCAGGTGGATTCGGGCGTGCAGTGGCGACTCGCCCGTCCGCACCCCTGGGATCCCTTCGTTCCTCGTTCCTGGAGCCTTCTCCGCTCCTCTTCCTTCCTTCTCCCTCTACCAGGCCTGGGCCTCTGTTACTAGGCCCGCCTCCGAAGCAGAGCTCATGCAGAGCCCCTGCTCCCTGTCACTTCTGCTCAGACTTCTCTGCACTGAACTAAGATGGTGCCCACCTTTTATACTTCCTTCTCAATGCACCCAGGAACTGCTTCCTCCCTGCTCCTGCACTACAGGGTTCCTCTTCCTCAGTGTTCCCTTCCCCCACTCCAGCCAGGGACAGGGACTGTCGTGCCCATCTCAGAGGCATATTGGTCGCCCTGTCCCACGGCAATGTGGTGTAATGCATGCAGGTGTCGGGGTCCTGATCCACACTCCATCCTTACCTGAGAGTGAGATATCACACCTCTGGGTGAGGTGCAATACCTCTGTAGCAACCAAGCCCTCGGGGTGCTACAGTTCCATTTATCTTCAGCCTAGGTGACGTATTGCGATACAGGGACGTGATTTTGGCTATAAAAGGGTCCCCTAGACCCCTACCCCAAGCTTTTTAAGAGAATAATATATGGCGTGCCAGGAGACTCTATGGAATGCTTTCTCAGCATCCAACGAGAGTATCTAATTACAAATTTTTAACTGCATCTAGCCAAGGAAATACTTTGTGCCTAGTAGCAGTGTCTGCTAGTCAGCGGATTATCCCAGCTGTTAAGCAAGCTACACCACCTGTAGCTTGGACACTTAATTTTTTCAAAGGAAATGCTTCGGGACCACGGGATACTCAGTGAAGAGCATCAGGAGGCACCCCAAGGCATAGGGGCTGGGACTGGCGGTAGGACGCCTTGCGGTGGACCGCCGAGCTCGATCCTTATAAAAGCTTTTTAACTGCAGCAGCTTTAGTGGACGCTACTGGTGCTGGAATTACGCGGCTGCTGGCATGAGACTTGCCCTCCAATAGATCCTTGTAAAAGGATTTAAAGTGCATTCATTCAAATTAGAGACACAATTTAAATTAAAAAGCTTAGACCTGCCTCCACCACAGGGGGCTCGCTCGACCCACCAGCGGACAGGCACCAGTATTGGGAGAGGGGGGCTGGCCGTCAGGGTCCACCGCGGCTCTGGCACAAACCCGGCGACACGGAGGTGGCACGGGCAGGAACGGACTGGCCGTGTCGGCTTCTCACTTTTTGGATTTTAGAAGGGCATGACATGCCTATATCTGTGTCTCCCCGTCCTTTTACTCCTCCACCTCTTTTCTTTTCGCATGACTATATGTACTTGTCACTTTTCCATGTGTTAGTTATGTCTTCTGAGCAGTTTGTCAGCTTTTGGACACCTTTGAAGGTGTTTTCTATGTGTTTCTATGTGTTTTTGTTTGCCTGCCATTGGTTTTAACGGTGTTCGAAGGTGTTCGACGAACAGTTCGACGAACAGTTCGGCGAACACAAGGGTGTTCGACGAACCGAACCGAACTCGAACACTACGGGGGTGGCTCAACACTAGCTGAGACACGTCACTGACAGCGTGGGAGAATTCTCACACTGAAGCGCTGAGTGCAGGAGAATTTTCCCACGCTGTCAGTGACGTACATGAGGTGAGCCGAGTTCATTGGACATGACCTCTGCTCATCTGGATGCCGTCACAGCGAGACACTGAGGAGCGCAAGCATGCCTGCGCTTCTCAGTGTCTGCGGGATGACAGGCTGGATGGCAGCTTTCTGCTGCGTTCCAGCCTGTCATCTCGATGTAGCAGAGCTGAAGCTGTCCTGGGAACCATGGAAAGGTAAGGATGATGTTGCTTTATTATTTTACTTTTATTGCAGGAGATCGTTGGCTTCAGCTGGAATGGGCGTGACGGTAAGTATGGTTTAATTTAGAACAATAAAGAATTGTGTGTTTATTTCAATTAAAGGACCTTATTCTGGGTGTTTGTGTTTTTTTTAACTTTCACTATGGGGTTAGTAATGGGGGTGTCTTATAGACGCCTCTCCATTACTAACCTGGGCTTGATGTCAGCTGGCATTATAAGCTGACATCAACCCCATCCCTATTACCCCACTGCCACCGCTACAGGGCAGTGGGAAGAGCGAGGCTAAGTGCCAGAATTGGCGCATCCTATGGATGCGCCATTTCTGGGGCGGCTGACGGCTGGGGTTTCTAGCCTGAGAAGGGGGCCAATATTCATGGCACCCTTCCTGGGCTATTAATATCAGCCCCCAACTGTCTGCCTAGCCTTTGCTAGCTATTAAAATAGGGGGGACCCCACGTCATTTTTTGGGGGGGGTCCCCCATTTTAATAGCTAGTAAAGGCTAGGTATTCAGCTGGGGGCTGATATTAGTAGCCTGGGAAGCTCCGTGGGTATTACCCCCTTCCCAGGCTTCAAACATCTGCCCCAGCCGTCTGCTTAACCTCCGCTAGAGACTAAAATTATGGGGAACCCCACGCCAATTTTTTTTTTAATAAATCCTTTATTTTAACACTAAATGACAAGTACAGTAATCAACACTGTCACTGTACTTCTTATATATGTGACTGACATGTTTCTATCTATCTAATCTATGTGTGATTCTCTATTCCTTCTATTCTAAATTGTCGGGTACCGCTGCTGAAATGCCGGCCGGCTTTTTTAAAGAGACGGTGCATGAAAACTCTATTATTTTTTTTAATAAATCCTTTACACTAAATGACAAGTACAGTAAGCAACACTGTCACTGTACTTCTTATATATGTCACTGACATGTTTCTATCTATCTAATCTATGTGTGATTCTCTATTCTTTCTGTTCTAATTTGTCGGGTACCGGTGTATGCCGCTGCTGAATTGCCGGCTTTTCATGTTTCGAACATAACCTCGAACAGCCGAATTTTTTGCAAATTGTTCGGGTTCGTCAAACAACTCGAACACCGCCCAAAACAGCTCGAATTTGAGATTGGCGAACAGTTCTAGTCGAACACCGCTCATCTCTAGTCCCTATTACTGCACCTGCTGTGTGCTCTCTAGATGGTAAAACACACCTCTAGAATATAGTAATGCTGTGTGCAAGTGTCCTAGAAAACAGTGCCCACATTGTGCCCCCTAGAAAGTAATAATGCCCTTTGTGTTCCTCTGACAGTCACAATAACCTGAGTTCCCCTATAATGATATGTGCCCACTTAAGATTTAATAATGTCCTGAGTCCCCTCCTATGTACAGCTCCCTTCTACACAGTATGATGCTCTTCTATACATAGTATAATGCCCCCTCACGGTATAGTACCCACAACACAGTATACTCACCTCTTAGTAACCTCCAAACTGATGGCTCCAACACTGTATGATGGCCCCACACTGTGCAAAGACCCCACATTATCTCCCACACTGTATGATGGCCCCCAAAAACTATACAAAGACCCCACATTATCTCCCACACTGTACAAATAGCCTACATATAGTATGATGCACCAGATAGTCCTCAATATAGTATAATGCACTCCCCATAGTCCTTCATATAGTATAATGCACCCCCCATAGGCAGAGTCTGTAGTAAAATGCACTATTTTGTCAACTTTTCTTTTTTTTTTTTCTTTTTAAATAGAAACAGTCAGTTCATTTAGGGTTAAAACTGAGTTTTCTGAGACTCTGGACTCATGTGTAATTGAGCTTCTGAACAGGTGATGTCGGTGGCCGGCTACTTTCTCCATATGCCTTTAAAAGTTTTTCCATTTCAACATTGTATTATGCCATGAATAAGGATCTACGTATCTGAAACGCGTAAGCCTCTGTATGCTTTTATTTGCACTATGGTCTCATGTTTTTAATTTTTTCAAAATAAAGGCTATTTTTTAAGTCAATTTCACGAGTTGCCAGATAACTACCCTTTCATCACTGCCTAATGTCTCCCAGACGGGGATCTTTACAATCCGAGCACCGTGCCTCATGAGAAAGTGGACCGAGCAGGCTGACCCAGGTGAGCTGAAATATTTTTTCTACATTACTCACTACTAACCGTCTGAACATTTTTTCGTGCTCCCGGGTGTAAAATCATTGATATAGGGAGGAAAAGTTCATTGCTATATACCCCTATAAATTTGAACATGACAGCTGCTCATAAGAGATGTTAGCATTGTCTATGATTATAAACAAACTTTGGAGAAAATGGAAACTATTTTTAAGGATACCACCTTTTTGAGCCTAAATGATAAAGCGAGACTGGATGCTTCTATCATTTCTAAGAAGAAACCAGCCACCAGTAATGATGGTCATGAGGGAATAAGACAGAGCATGAACCAACTTGAGAAATATTTGTCTGCACGCCTCAAAACGTGGTGGGACTATACAATGTTTGAGAAATATGTGGAAAACTTTATGATCCCTTGTGGATTAAGGATAAAGAAACAATCAACCATCCAGTTTGATGAAAAATTCCAAAGAGAGTGGAATGATATATTAACAGGCTGTTCTTTGAATTTAATGGACTTGCTGATCCATTATGAGCAGAGAAAGGTCAAAGAATTAGATCTGAGAATAAAAGAAATTGAGAACTCTATGACCGAATATGTGGAAAATGAAGAGTATAGAAAAATGAGATCTGACGTAATGGAGAGGCTTAAAGCACTAGAGGACACCATAGCTGACAATAAACAGAAAAAATATAACCGTGATTGTAAAGATTGCGAAACAGACCATGTATATGATTGGCGACCTCTGCGCAGACCGAATAGAAATTTGAAAAGTCCGAAAAAGCTTAAGTCTATCTTGAAAAACCCTGGTGGTAATAGATTTCCTGCGATTGGGGAAACACCTAGGGTTACCTTCAGCTCCTCTGAATATGAATCTACAGATGGAGAAGCAGAAGGCAGTGATGAAGTGGGCTTTATAATATCCAGTGAAAGGTCCGGCACATCAAAAAACGGGACTGTTTTAAATCAGCATCAAAATCAGCATCGAAATCCGCATCGAAATCAGGATCAAAACAGAGACCTAATAGAAAATAGGGGCGCAAGCATAAACATAGGAGAGAGGAGACACAATTACGGCACCAGATTTCTGAAATAAATCAATTCCAATATCCTTACTAAGAATGATTTAGATGTTTTGGAAAAAGGACCGAATTTTGTTCCGGAAAATAATGGGGACTTTTTTCCCACGATTTTGGATGTGATCAAATTTATAAGGAAACTCACTATTAAAAAACATTTCTATAATCAGGATCAGGAAATAACTGACATTAATGATATTTTGCTACCGGAGAATATTTATAAAGGACTTTCCTTTCAGCAACAGTTTTTCATTATACAACTGAATACCCTGTCCGATAATGACATGAAAGAAAACCTTGTGAATGATGGCATGTTTTCTTCTAGAATATCTAATGAGGATTTCTATCCCATACAGTCAAGAGCTCCCATCATGGATGATTTTTAGTTAATGGTAGAAAATGATTTTAAACAAATCTATTCTAAAAAAAAATCAGATAAGGATAATCTAACAAGGGGGGGGGAAGAAGAGCTCTAAATAATATCAAAAATAACCCCAATATTATAGTGAAGAATTCTGACAAAGGAGGGTCAGTGGTAGAATTGGATAAAGAGTTTTATGCTAGAGAGGTAAATAAGATTTTGAATGATGAACAGTCATACCGTAAGATAAGTTATGATCCCACACAGATTATAGGAGAAAAGTTGGATAAGATTTTACAAGAAGGGGTGGACCTGGGTATCCTGAATTTAAAGGAAAAGGATTATTTACAACCTAGTAATCCAAGAATACCGATTTTTCATGCGTTACCAAAAGCGCACAAGGACCAGTTTCCACCCCCTCTGAGACCTATAGTCTCAGGCATAGGTTCACTGCTGGAGAGATTGGGTTCATGGTTGGATGATAGGTTACAACTATTGGTAGTGATATCACCCAGTTATTTCAGAGACAGTAAGCGCGTTCTAACCATCATGAATGATGTGACATGGAGTGAGGATCTAACTTGGATGACCTGTGATGTCAGAACTTTATATTCCTGCATTCCGCACAGTTTGGCCATTCAAGCATTAACGGAACAACTAAATGCAAATTCTAATTACTCTGATGAAATGAAGGAATACATTCTTGATGTTACTCTTTTCTTGCTTCAAAATAATTACTTCAAGTTTTCCCATCAGTTTTATGTACAGTGCCAGGGATGTTCCATGGGGGCCAAATTCTTACCATCTCTGGCAAATCTGTACATGAACTGATGGGACTCTAAATACATTTATGCTATTTCTACCGATTATTCAGGCTATCTGCGGTATTACATGCGCTTCATAGATGATATTTTAATTGTTTGGAGCGGAGAGGAGAGTGACATTCTCGGGTTTGAAAATGATTTAAACACTAATGAATTGAATTGATCCTTTACTATTGAAGCAAGAAAGGAAGAAATTTCCTTTTTAGATTTGAAATTAAAGGGTGATATTAATAACCATTGGGTGGAATGCAACCTTTTTGTAAAAAAATAGCTGGCAATTCAATATTGCACGCCTCGAGCCAGCACCCTAAACATGTTATTAGTAACATACCCATGTAAGAGGGAAGACCCGGGTGTAAGTACTTTCAGAGCAAGGTATCCGGAACTGCCGGTGCCGTACCTTCTGTTGCAGGGGGGAGACAGACTGCGAGCACAGGAGTCATGTGACTGGGAAGTGGGGAGTGTGTCCAGAGACATAGCTGGGAGGTCAGGTGATCAAGGGACTCCTGGTGTGACTAGAGAGAGGAAGAGACGAGGACGTTTTGCGCGGGAAAGCGGAGCTGAGTCCTGCGCAGGAGAACAGTGTGAGAGGGTCCAGGCTCCTGGCTCGAGTACTGGAAGCAGGAGACGGTTGCAGTGGACCGGAGGAGTCAAGCCCGACTATAGAGACAAGGGACGCAGGGTCCGTGGAGCCGAGGCACGTGAGGTACCGTGTTATGGACTAGGGGCTCAGCGGGTAAAACCGGAGACCGCCCGCTGCCGCCAGAAGACGGAGCATTGTTTGGGCGGGGAAGCCTGAAGAAATCAGCACCTACATCCGCTGGCAACTGCCTTGTGGAGGAAAAGAGTCAGACAGTGAACTGTTAGTTATAGACTTTCACCTGCTATTTCCCTTGTTTTCCCCCCATATTTTCCTTGTTGCTCCCTGCGTGGAGATTGTCTTTGTTCTTATAAACGCCCCCTGTTTGTTAACCCCTTATTGGCTGCTCTGTGTTTCTGTGTCACTGCATCTAAAGTACCCATGTTACATTTGGCGTAGTTGGCAGGATGCAGTCATTAGACACAGACACTGCAGAGCAGTCCATCCTGGTAGCCCCTAGATCTAGCTTGCCGCTGGGGGCCATACTCAGCAATCTCCCAAAGTTCACCCGGGGACAATTTGATGCTGTGGGACTGGAATGAGAGAGTTAGGAGTATGTGACATTTGCATCCGATGACCCCAGCTATGTAAGCCGAAATAGCCTTGCTTGACCTGGACGGCGAGGCCATACAATCTGTGATGTACCGCCCTCCCCATGACCGGGATACTGTAGAAAAAGTGGTGCGGATATTGAAGGAGATGCATGGGGATCCCACCAATGTAGGAGAACTGAGGATATGGCTGTTTCACCAAGTGCAGCAGGAGGGGGAGACTGTGATGCAGTATGTTAATGCATTACAGAGGGTGCATGCCTATATGACTAGAAAAAGCGACATGGGGAATTTGGGAATGGGCCACCCCTGACGTGATCTTAAGGGACCAGTTTGTGGCAGGCCTCAGGGATGTGCAGCTGAAGCAGGCCTTGCGGGAGCGCATGTGCGCCAACCCACGTATGACTTTTCTAGAAGTGGGGGCAGAGGCACGTGTGAGAGAGCAGGAGATGGGGGTGACGGCCCTGGCAGGGATGGTCCGGAGTAATGAGGTACCCACCCTGCCTGCAGCTGAACCGGAATGGGCTCGAGAGATGCGGAAGGAGATACAGGAGATGCAGGATGGATGGTCCAGTCTCAAGAAGACCCCTGCCCCGACACCAGAGATACCCAGATCGATTCCCCCAGTTATGGAAGGGGTTGAATTCAGGACCCCCCCTGCAGGAGAGTTCCGTAGAGGAGTGAGGCAGCCCTACACAGACAGAGACACGACCTGCTGGAAGTGTGGAGGCGCAGGACATTACGCCAGGGGTTGTGCTAGCCGAGGGCGGCCCCTGTCGCGACAGCCGTTAAACTAGCGTGCTCCGTGTTTGGGGGACACAGCATGGAGCCTGAGGAAGGGGAAAGAAAAATAGGAAGTCCCAAGGACCTAGTTTCCAGCAGCCCGACTGTCTGGGCCGAAATAAGCTGTCGGGCTGTTCACTGCCTGATTGACACAGGATCCCAGGAGACTACGATGACAGAAGCCTACTTTCAACAGCGATTTCCAGAGATAGCGCGGCCTGAATGGAGACCAGTAATTAGACTCACGGCAGCTAATCAATTACCCATCCCAGTCGCAGGGGTGGTGTGGATGAAGATTTGAGTGTGTGGGGAAAAAAAGGAGCAGTCCTGGTCGCAGGGGGAAGCGGAAGTGGACCCCCGGTGACCCTTGGAATGAATGTGCTGAAAGAGATCGGGAAAATCCTGATTAGTGAGCCGAAGGAGATTCCTCTAGACCAGTGGGACCCACAAACTCCCCAAAGGAGGGTCTTTCAACAACTAATCCAAACTGCCCAGGCTCAGAAGACGTCAAGTGAAGGGAAGATCCTGGGAAAATAATAGTGCCAGCAGCTACAGCGCTCACCTTACCACCCGGACAAACTGTACTCACATTACCTGCACGGGCCTGCACCCCTCTTGAGGGGGTCAAAGTTCAGATAGAACCAACATCAATGGACAAAGTACCCCCCGGACTCTTGGTGGCTCGGACACTGGCCATCGTCCAGGGTGGCAATGTTATAGTGCGGTGTGTTAATCTGGGCGAAGATGATCTCACACTCCCTCCCAGGGCGGAAATAGCCCAGATTCTGGGAATGCCAGAGAAGTTGGTGCGACCTGATGTGGTACAGCTGTCTGCTGTACGAGGAGACCCCTGGACTCTGGCGGTCACCATGCCGCCGGAATCCCACCGGGCTAGTGCGAAGGGGGGACGAAGAATCCTAGAACAAATGCGGGCTGAATTGACGGGACTTACACCTCGACAGGTGCAACAAGTTGAGGAGCTACTGGAGCGGTACCAGGAAGTCTTTGCTCGCCATAAGGATGATTTTGGTTGCACCGAAGCCATTACCCACGAGATTCCCACGGGGAGCGCTGCCCCAGTGCGGGAGAGATACCGGCAGATACCTCCCGAGATGTATAAAGAGGTTAAGGAGATGATAGTGACGCGCCCCCTGGGCCGCGTGGGGAACCCGGAACCGGGCCTCTGGTGGGATGCTAGGGGTGGTAGTCTCAGTGTGGTGGCGACCCAGTCCGTGGCTCAGGGTGGTCAAGCCAGTGACAGTCTTAGTGTAATAACAAATGTCCGACTACGCCACCCATGGATTGCGGTCAGTGGGGACCGCCACTGCGCTGCAGACCGCTGAGGCTGATGTTGTAAGCGCAGCCAAGTATGGGATAACTCCCCACTGGAGAAGTATTGCCTCAGGGCAGCTAGTGTGGATGATGGGAGTGATGGTGTAAGCGTCCCAGTACTAATGGTGCTGGTGCGGCGATGAAACACAGAGACGTGTGGTGCAGTGCAGGGTCTTTACTGGTGTTATAAAGCAGACCCTCCCGGGAGTACTGGTTAGCAGTAGAGGCCTGGTCAGTCTATGAGCAAGCAGGATCTCCCCTGGCCAGGCGGAGTTGTAGGCCTCCGTCTATCTGCACTCTTTCCTGGCTACCTTGCTCTAAGCGGTTACAAGTAGCCCACGCTAAGACGCGCTAAGAGTTGGTATTCGTGGAGGTAAACTGAGCCAACGTCTGGCTCAGCTCGAATCTAGATGGATTTGGCGATTAAATACTGTACATCCCAATGGACTAAATGAGAATCTCAGCTTCGCTCCCTTTCTTTAATCTCTCCCCTGTCACATATTTTGTTGTGGTTTTTATGATTTTAACATTCTTTTATTATTATTTTTTAGTATTCTTCATCATCCATTTGCAGTTTACTTCCTCTGGCGAGTTGTGTCTACATCATGGCTGATATTATATGGTTGAATATGCGAATAAGAATATACTGAATAATCTATTTCATCTGGGAACGACTACTGTGGTGTATATATATTGTGGATCTTCCTCTCGTGTTCGAAGATCTTTATATGTTAATGTGTTTAAATGGAAGTTATATCTGGGAAGTTCGCTACCCCTACATTAGATATTGTTCCCCTTGATTTAATCATGATGATATATAGGATGTTATCTTTTGATATTCCACCTACTATATATTATTGCTACGACAATATGGCTTTTCCACATTCCTTTATATATATATGGGATTGAACATGATCTGTATGGGTACCTTGTCATATTGTTATGTATACTACTTGATGTGATGATATATTGTATGCAGATTGTCATATTGTTAATTTACTTGGTTGGGATACTGTCTTTATCATATGTTCTATCTATATATCTATGTGGTGGTAGTGGAAGTATATACGCCATTTAATTGAGCTTATACCTCTTGTTATAGTTCCCGACTATGGGAGGTTTAAGGACCTTACGCGCGAGCGTCGCCGCTCTCTGAGTGTCCCGTGCCGCCTGGCGTCTCTATGCAAGGACCTGTATCACGTGGGTCCATGTGACCATCACGTGATCCCTTGCATGACGCCCGCGCCACCGGTTGCTTGGTAGCGGGGACGCTGCGCGCGTTACTGCGGGTCCACCCCCTCCACCTGATTGGCCAACACAACATTTAAGTACATACGCCCTTAGAGGAAGTTGACGCCCCCTGAAGAAGGCAAACGCCGAAACGTGCGTTGGGGTGGACGAGCGGTCCACATGTGGGTGCCCTGACATCGCAGCTTGTGGCCCAGGTAATTCTCCCCTACATAACGCAGCACCTGCTTTTTACTCGCCTATCTTCATACTCGCCTGGTATACACTCTGTCAATATAACTCTATTAACTGAACCCTCCTAGCTGTCATACCTTGATTATAATAGTGCTATAGTGGCTATTACTAGTGTCCCTTATGTGGCGTTTGATATGATGAATGTATATCCTAGCTGCTGGTATATGGCACCCTGACAGTATAGGTTTTGAGTTCCCTATGAGGTATTGCCAAGTATTTGATATTATTCTTACATATATACTTGGTATATGCACTACCATATGGGTATTACTATGGGTATTATACTGTGGTCATTTGATAATCCTCTTTATTGGTCTGTCATATGAAGGACTACATATATGCTTTTTTGCTGTGGTGCCTCGGACCCTATAACATGTGGACCGGATCGTCCCTTCAGTGAGATGGTCATCCTACATGATATGTGTCTTTCTGTATTTCTGTACTGTGCCCTATATTGATTATGGAGTAACTTTTTATACTATTTATGAATAAAAGTTCATTTTTAATATTATTTTGGGTTGATATGGTCGTATTTCTCTCTTCAAGTATTTATCTATGTCGAACGACCTAACCTATATTTCCACCATTAGGTGCTAGCCATTGAGCAGTATATATATTATCTTTAATATGCACCAATTGAGAAACTTATATTGGATTATTGTGTCTGTGTTATGCACAGAATTTTTGTTTCCAATAGTGATGGACTTTAGAGCCAAGGAACAAACCTGGCTCGGTCAGATGGATCAGGTATTTGGCGCGGGCACTGCGGAACCACAGGTGGAGAGTGAGCGGAGCTGGGATTCTCAGGTTCGGTCCATTCAGTCATTAATTTTGAAGCGGACTAAGTTGTGGTGGAATAGGGCTTTCCTACAGAGGTACATCGCCAATAAACTTATCCCGAGAGGTTTGAGAGTTCGGGTGATTCCCACCTTTGTGGTGGATAATATAGACTTTATCTCCAGTTGGGAAGACCATTGTAATACTTGTTCGTTCGGATTTATGCGATTATTAATTGATCTCAATACTAAGGCTATTACAGCTCTGGATGTTTCTATTGATGAAGCACAGAATACACTCAGAAGTAATTGCCCAAGTGAGAAGCTTCAAGAATTTGACGCACAAATTGATAAGAACTTGGATTTGTGCGTAAAAAAACTCCATGATACCCAAGCCAATAAAATGGCAAGGGATCAAAGAGTCTTCTCTTCTAACATGGTCTACCACTGGAGGAAGACGACTACTCAATATTCTGCAGCGCAACGTTCATCTTCCATCACATCATGTTCATCTCTTAGTGATTCATCCAGCATCACGTCTTCCTCTGTGGTCACACGGTCAGGACTAAGCCTTAAGAGGACACGGGACACGAATTTTCATCCTTATAGACGCAGACCGTTTAGACAGTCGCTCGTGGACAGTGGGGACAACAAGGTAATTAACCTTAGTAGTTACAAACTTACTGACACGGACCTTGCCCTACTTAGCAGGGGTCTTTCCTTCTCACCTAAGAGCAACTTTGATGTCTTTTCTGCCATCAAGGACCTCCATTTATTTGCGAGGTCTTTGATGTTTAAGAAACATTTTTTTGATGAGACACAATTCAATCTCTTTCCAACAGAAGAGGAGCAAGTAGCCCTACGAACGTTGGAGGAACTCTCTACAGAACACAATATGGAAGAAGCAGGTAAGATCCCTGCATCTATTAGAGTAAGGTCCAAAAAGTTTCCCCCACTGTCCACGTGCGCTAATATAGATTTATTTGTACAGGTGGTTACGAGAGAGTTTGAACACATACCACGCTATATAGAGAAGGACAATCTAACTACACATGAGCGTGGACGCCTTCAGGCTCTCCAGAACCTCCCTAACATAGTGCTGAAGCCGGCCGACAAGGGTGGGAACATCGTGCTATGGCCAAAAGACATGTATGAGAGAGAGGCCTTTAGACAGCTTCATAATAAAACCTGTTATAAATGCTTGACATTTAATCCTTTGGCCTCTTTCTCATCCCAATTGTCCAAAATTATCAACAAATCCGTGGCCGATGGGATCATCACTGTCGGATTGGCTTCAGCACTTTTGGTTAATGAACCGACGGTATCTACATTCTACTTGTTGCCCAAAGTGCACAAGAATATGTCCTCACCACCTGGGTGTCCTATCATCTCTGGAACAGGGAATTTTCTAGAGAATGTCAACCGATGGATTGACAGTAAACTTCAGCCGTTAGTAGAAAGTCTTCCATCATTTCTTTTAGACACAGGTGATCTACTTAAGAAAGTTGATGGATTATATTTGGACCCAGAGATGATTCTTGTGACGGGTGATGTGGAATCACTTTATACTAATATCAAGCATGTGGATGGTCTAAGAGCTTGCGCTTTTTTCCTCAATACCTCTAATCTACCGAGAGATATCGTCGACTTGGTGATGTGCCTCTTGAAATTTTCCCTTACCCACAACTTTTTCACTTTTAAGGGGTCCTTCTACCTACAGCTCCAGGGCACGGCAATTGGTGCTTCATTTGCGCCGGCCTATGCAAATTTGTTCCTGGGGCTGTGGGAGAGGGGCCTCACCCTGCCGGATCGGCGGGCGTCAATGGATCGCGTCCCTTTTTGGACGCGCTACATTGATGATATCCTGCTGATCTGGCAGGGTTCAGTTGAGGACTTGCAAACATTTGTGCAACTCCTCAACACTAATGAGATGAATATCTATATTACTTTCAATTGGGATATTGATACAGTTAACTTTCTTGATGTTACCCTTACAAGGGATCATAATAATTTGATACAAACAAACATCTATAGAAAGGACACCTCCACAAATATGTTGCTCCACGCGTCGTCCTCCCATCCCCCGTGGATGGTTCGATCTGTACCCACTGGGCAATTTCTGCGTCTCCGCAGACTTTGTTCCAGTGATGAAGATTTTGTTAGACAGTCCAAGGACATGAAGAGGAGATTCTATGAGAGGGGCTACAGTAAACGGGTGGTTAAAAGAGCGTACCATCGTGCTAAATATTCGAATAGGTACGATTTGCTTTATTTGCACAGAAGTCCAAAGATCAATGACAAACCTAGATTCATAACAAACTACCATGGACAATTCGGACGGATGAGGAAATGCTTGACTCAAGCTTGGCCCATCCTCCTGATAGATCCGGTATTGTCAAAAATCCTTCCTGATCGTCCACCCATCACTGTACGCCGCTCCAAGAATCTCCGTGACTATCTTGTACATAGTCACTACCAAACTGTATCTGGCACGTCTACAATTTTTGGTGCATTGAGTCCTGAGTGTGGTAGTTTTCCGTGCGGTCGATGCGTCGCTTGCCCCAATATGGATAGAACCAATATTTTCTCCAATGCAGCTGGCACTAAAACCTATGAAATAAGGAGCCGCATTACATGTACTTCACGCTTTGTTATTTATTACGCCACTTGCCCGTGTGGGCTCATTTATGTTTGCCTAACAACACGCCAACTCAAAGTGAGAATAAGAGAACATGTATTGGGGATATCGGCGGCGATCGACTGCGCGGATCCCTCCACACTCAGGACTATACCAAAACATTTTAAACTCCATCATGACTGTGATAGCTCCCTCCTGAGGGTTCGGGGGATAGACGCGCTAAGAGTTGGTATTCGTGGAGGTAAACTGAGCCAACGTCTGGCTCAGCTCGAATCTAGATGGATTTGGCGATTAAATACTGTACATCCCAATGGACTAAATGAGAATCTCAGCTTCGCTCCCTTTCTTTAATCTCTCCCCTGTCACATATTTTGTTGTGGTTTTTATGATTTTAACATTCTTTTATTATTATTTTTTAGTATTCTTCATCATCCATTTGCAGTTTACTTCCTCTGGCGAGTTGTGTCTACATCATGGCTGATATTATATGGATGAATATGCGAATAAAAATATACTGAATAATCTATTTCATCTGGGAACGACTACTGTGGTGTATATATATTGTGGATCTTCCTCTCGTGTTCGAAGATCTTTATATGTTAATGTGTTTAAATGGAAGTTATATCTGGGAAGTTCGCTACCCCTACATTAGATATTGTTCCCCTTGATTTAATCATGATGATATATAGGATGTTATCTTTTGATATTCCACCTACTATATATTATTGCTAGGACAATATGGCTTTTCCACATTCCTTTATATATATATGGGATTGAACATGATCTGTATGGGTACCTTGTCATATTGTTATGTATACTACTTGATGTGATGATATATTGTATGCAGATTGTCATATTGTTAATTTACTTGGTTGGGATACTGTCTTTATCATATGTTCTATCTATATATCTATGTGGTGGTAGTGGAAGTATATATGCCATTTAATTGAGCTTATACCTCTTGTTATAGTTCCCGACTATGGGAGGCTTAAGGACCTTACGCGCGAGCGTCGCCGCTCTCTGAGTGCCCCGTGCCGCCTGGCGTCTCTATGCAAGGACCTGTATCACGTGGGTCCATGTGACCATCACGTGATCCCTTGCATGACGCCCGCGCCACCGGTTGCTTGGTAGCGGGGACGCTGCGCGCGTTACTGCGGGTCCACCCCCTCCACCTGATTGGCCAACACAACATTTAAGTACATACGCCCTTAGAGGAAGTTGACGCCCCCTGAAGAAGGCAAACGCCGAAACGTGCGTTGGGGTGGACGAGCGGTCCACATGTGGGTGCCCTGACATCGCAGCTTGTGGCCTAGGTAATTCTCCCCTACATAACGCAGCACCTGCTTTTTACTCACCTATCTTCATACTCGCCTGGTATACACTCTGTCAATATAACTCTATTAACTGAACCCTCCTAGCTGTCATACCTTGATTATAATAGTGCTATAGTGGCTATTACTAGTGTCCCTTATGTGGCGTTTGATATGATGAATGTATATCCTAGCTGCTGGTATATGGCACCCTGACAGTATAGGTTTTGAGTTCCCTATGAGGTATTGCCAAGTATTTGATATTATTCTTACATATATACTTGGTATATGCACTACCATATGGGTATTACTATGGGTATTATACTGTGGTCATTTGATAATCCTCTTTATTGGTCTGTCATATGAAGGACTACATATATGTTTTTTTGCTGTGGTGCCTCGGACCCTATAATATGTGGACCGGATCGTCCCTTCAGTGAGATGGTCATCCTACATGATATGTGTCTTTCTGTATTTCTGTACTGTGCCCTATATTGATTATGAAGTAACTTTTTATACTATTTATGAATAAAAGTTAATTTTTAATATTATTTTGGGTTGATATGGTCGTATTTCTCTCTTCAAGTATTTATCTCAGTCTGTGAGCAAGCAGGATCTCCCCTGGCCAGGCGGAGTTGTAGGCCTCCCCGTCTATCTGCAGTCTTTCCTGGCTACCTTGCTGTAAGCGGTTACAAGTAGCCCACGTCCCTGAGTATACCGTGTGGTGCTCACCCGAATGGCTGGTGACTTGGGCCTTCTGTTAGCCTCCGCTCCTGGATGGCGGCGCTGGTCCTTTCCTTGTGACTGAGCCTCCGGGCTTCTATGGCCAGAGGACCTGGAATCCCCTGCCGGCTGGTTTCTGCTGCTGGGTGTATATCAGTCCCCACAGCCTCAGACTCCGGTGTCCGGTTGTAGTGTCCTCAGCCAGGGCGAGCTCTGCTCAGCTCCAGCCCCTGGTCTTCAGCTACTGTTCCTACAGAGCTCCTGCTGTATCTTTCCCTCTCCAAGCTCTGACTCTCTAATCCCGCCCTAGACCCAGTTTATAAGGGCAGATTCCTCCCCTCCCAGGTCAGGGCGGGCAGTGTTGCATGCTTAGGGCTCCTGACCAGAGAAACCTCCCACTTGCTCTCAGACATAATATTTCTATTACTGTGGCAACCAGACCCCTGGGGTGCCACATTCCCCCCTTGTAAATTCTAGTACTCCGGGACTAAACACATTTTTAAAGAAACATAAATACAAGGGTATAAACGATAATACAATAACATATTTACAAGAAGCTTTAGTTCTTTAAAGGTCACGGCGTGTCCGCAACCGGGTGTCCATATCACCCAAGGTGAAGTTTGTGAAACAAGAGGGTGTCCATGTCACCCAAGGTGAAGCTTTAAGCGAAGTAGGGGACCTGTCCAAAGCAAACCCCTTGCGTTGGCCTTGGGCGTGGCTGCAAGGCAGAAGCTAGCTACTTTCGGCCGCAAGGAGGCCACGCCAGACAGGTTTTCTCTTCCGCGGCAATCTTCGCAAGAGGCACAATGTGCAACTATCTACAAGACTGTTCCGGTTATCCAGCGTCCATAACCTGTTAGTCCAAAGAAATCTGCAGGGTAACTGAGAAACATAATTAATAACAAGCAACAGCAAAAACCATAAACATTTTCAAGAAACAGGTAAATTTACAGTGCATTACTTTATATTTTCCAACGAGCGGGCATCTGACCTCTAGTGACTCTAGTGGACCTACAGAGCTCACTAACTGGTTCTGCACTACAGGGTGTAGGGCATGTTGCGGGTAGGCTTGGCAGCTGTCTGTGCACTCTTTGGCTCACTAGGGGCATGGCAAGCTCACTACTAGCAGAGGGTTGATTCTCCTGGTCTGCTGGTGTGGATTCTTCTGCCTCCTGGGCCGGCTGCTCTTCCAGCTCTACCTGGTCTTCTGTAGGCACTTGAGAGGCTGGCTGGAGAAAGGTGAGGACGGGCACCACGATAGCGTTATTTACTTTTGTCCAGGACCGGGGAAAGTCTCCGAGTACGGTGCTGATTATTTCCTCCTTTTCCTCTACGGGTTGAGGGTCTTCCTGATCTTCATCCGTGCTTTGCAACTTCTCGGGGCACTTTTTCAGGTGGTCTCTGGAGACAGTGGCTGTGGTCTCTCCTCCATCCTTGCTGATGACGTACACCTTTGGATTATTGTGGCTTGAGGGCAGTACGGTGTACGAGTCCTTTTCCCACTGGTCGTCCAACTTATGGAGCCGCCTTTTTCTTTTCAAGACCTGCTCTCCAGGTACCAGGGGAACAGAGGGAGCATGTTGGTTATAAGTCCTCTCCTGCCTTTCTCTTGATTGACAGAGACTTCGCTCGACGCTCTCCTGTACTTTCCGGTACTGCTGCTGCCATTCTGTATCCCAATCTGCCTCTGGAGAGGTGTCCTCAGGTGTCAGGACTCCCATATCCAGGTCAATAGGCAGCTTACCAGGTCTTGCTCTCGTTAGGTAAGCCGGGGTACAGTTGGTGGAACCTACCGGGATGTGGTTATCCAGGTCCACCAGATCGGGCAGTTTCTCAGGCCACAGGCTGCGTTCTTCCAGGGGCAATGTTTTTAGCAGATCTATCACCACCTGGTTCATCTTCTCGCAGAGTCCGTTGGTCTGCGGGTGATAGGGCGTTGTTCTTATCTTCTTGCAGCCATACAGGTTGCAGAACTCCTTGAAGACCTCTGCTTCGAAGGCTGGTCCTTGGTCTGTCAACACTTGCTCCGGGTACCCGTGTGGACGGCAGAAGTGCTGCTGGAAGGCTCTAGCTGCTGCTTGAGCCGTTAAGTCCTTGACGGGAACCACCACCAGGACCCGGGAGTAGTGATCTACGATTGTGAGGGCGTAGACATACCCAGATCTGCTCGGAGACAGTTTCACATGGTCCAGGGCTACCAGTTCCAGTGGC
Source organism: Phyllobates terribilis (assembly GCF_046119375.1). Taxonomy (NCBI): domain Eukaryota; kingdom Metazoa; phylum Chordata; class Amphibia; order Anura; family Dendrobatidae; genus Phyllobates; species Phyllobates terribilis. The sequence goes on from NW_027362765.1 coordinate 521,601,917, forward strand.
TGTCTGGTGATGATGGGCTGCAGGGGAGTCTTCTGGCTGGCACGGTCCTTTCTTCTTAGGTTGCACGGCCACAGTCTCTGCACCACCTCTCGATGGCTCTTCTCATGCCTACCCAGTAGAACCGTTCACGCAACAAGTACTCCAGCTTCTTCCATCCAAAATGTCCTGCCCCGTTGTGGTATGCCTCCAGAACCATAGCCACGTCTCGTCTTGGGACCACTACCTGCCAGGTCAACTCATGTGTTCGAGAGTTAACTATTCTTCGGCACAGCTTCTCCCTGTAGAGGAATAGCTTACTTTTCTCCTTCCACAGTTGCTTGGTCTCCTCCGGAGCGTCTGGGTCAAGACGGGCATCGGCCTGTGTCAGCATTTCCTTCACCAGACAGACTGCGGGATCACTGTCTTGCGTTTCCGCCCAGCTGTAGTGGGGCAAGGGATGGAACGTCACAGAGCGCCTGTCCTTCACACGGTGGGAATACAGGGTAATCCCATGACGGTGGAACATAGGGAGCTCGACTTCTTCCAGATCTTCTGGATCTTCCCCTACGTCCGGTAAGTTTGGCATTCTAGACAGGTCATCCGCATTGGCATTTGAGCGTCCCGCCCGGTATTTGATGGTGAATTCATAGTTGGACAGGCGGGCCATCCATCTCTGCTCCAGGGCACCGAGCCTTGCAGTGTCCAGGTGTGTCAACGGGTTGTTATCCGTGTACACGGTAAACTTGGAAGAGGCAAGGTAATGCTTGAAACGTTCGGTCACTGCCCACACCACTGCCAGGAACTCCAGCTTGAATGAGCTATAATTCTCAGGGTTCCTCTCCGTGGGCCGTAGCTTTTGGCTGGCGTAAGCGATTACCCGTTCCTTCCCCTGCTGGATCTGGGACAGTACGGCTCCTAGCCCGATGTTGCTTGCGTCCGTGTGGAGGATAAAGGGCTGGCTGTAGTCAGAATATGCCAGGATTTCATCCCCCGTGAGGGCCATCTTCAGCTGGCAGAAGGACTCCTCTTCCAGCTTTTCCCACCTGAAGGGCGGCTTCTGGTTTTTGGCCTTCCACGATTGACCTATCAGGAGGTCCTGCATAGGGGCTGCCATTTTGGTGAAACCGGGAATGAATCTTCGGTAGTAGCCTACCAACCCGAGGAACTGCCGCACTTCCTTTATGCTGGAGGGTCTTGGCCAGTCTTTAATCACGGTGATCTTATCGGGGTCGGGAGCCACTCCGTCAGCACTCACCACGTGTCCCAGGTATTGCACCTTTGGTTTCAGGAGGTGACACTGGGAGGGTTTCACCTTTAAGCCATAGTTTGCCAGAGCTTCAAACACTTCGGCCAGGTGTTTCAGGTGGTCCTCGTAGGTCTTGGAATAGACGATGACATCGTCCAGGTATAATAGGACCGTCTCGAAGTTCTGGTGTCCCAGACAGCATTCCATCAACCTTTGGAAGGTTCCTGGTGCGTTGCAGAGCCTGAACGGCATACAGTTAAATTCGCTGAGACCCATCGGGGTGGTGAATGCGGTCTTCTCCCGGTCCGCCTCTGCTACAGGAACCTGCCAGTACCCGCTAGTGAGGTCCAAAGTAGAGAAGAAGTTAGCAGATTTTAATGCAGCTAAGGACTCTTCTATCCTTGGTAACGGGTACGCATCTTTGTGTGTGATACGGTTGACCTTCCTGTAGTCTACACACATTCTCATGGTGTTGTCTTTCTTTTTCACTAAGACTAGTGGAACTGCCCAAGGGCTACAGCTGTCCCTAATTACCCCAGCCTCCTTCATGTCCTTTAACATCCCCTTGGCGTGCTGATAGTGTGCAGGGGGTACGGGTTGGTATCTCTCCTTTATGGGAGAATGGTCTCCCGTTGGGATTTGATGTTCTACCCCCTTTACTCGCCCAAAGTCTAGCGGGTGTTTGCTAAACACTCTCTCGTACTCCTGAACCACCCGGTAGACTCCCTGTTTTTGGTGTGAGGGAGTGGAGTCAGTACCCAAATACAGTTGCTGACACCAGTCCTCCATTGGTTTCTTAGAGCCGTTACTTTCCTCTGGTTGAGCTGGAGGCAAGGGTTCCACGGCCTGTACAGAATTCTGGTTTATGGTGAACAATTTGGCTAGCGTGGCATACCGGGGCAGGTATACTTCTCTCTCCCCGATATTTATGATGCGGACGGGCACCCTCCCATGACGTACATCGACCACCCCCGTGCTGTCAAAATGGTGGGCCTACTGTCTGAGTAGACGGGTTCTACCATTGCTTGGTAGTCTCTACCTCTCAGACCAATAGCTGCCCGGCACCAAATCATCATCTCACTTTTTGGGGGCATGGCAAAAGGGAACGGGTCACACATTCTCAAACTACCTATCTTACCACCAGATAGTTCCACTTGTTGCCGCTTCATCAGTGCCTGGATCTTTTTTTGGAGCACACGCTGCTGGCTAGAACTGGCGTTCTTGGCAACCTGCTGCAAAATAAGAATCACCTCTGCAAGACAGTTTTCAATTACGTTAGTGTAACATACCTGGCGGCGTCCTTGCATAGTGGTCCATCTCCCACTGTGCAAGAGCGCGCACTTGATCTCCAGTCCAGAATGTCTCTCTGGCGTCCCTCCATGCTGTCTGTTTGTGTCTGTTTCTGCTGCTTAAGGGCGGCGGCCGATCACTTCCTGCTTTTTGTACCTGCTGTGGGTCACACCCCTTGTGCGTCCTCAGCCTATTGCTGTCTGTCACCTGGTATATAACTCAGCAGCTCCAATCAATCCCTGCCTGAGCATTGTGTTTCATTCAGTGTGCGCTTGCACTCTGAAGGTGCCAGGTCCCGTTCTGTGTTCTCTTGTCTGCCTATCCTGGAGGCTGTATTTCCAGGCCTGTCTGAACACGCTCCTAGCCTGTTCCTCCTGCCTTCTAGGGGCCGATTACCTAGACCCGCTCCTGTATCTTGTCTGTCCTGTCTGAACACGCTCCTAGCCTGTTCCTCCCGCCTTCTAGGGGCCGATTACCTAGACCCGCTCCTGTATCTTGTCTGTCCTGTCTGAACACGCTCCTAGCCTGTTCCTCCCGCCTTCTAGGAGCCGATTACCTAGACCCGCTCCTGTATCTTGTCTGTCCTGTCTGAACACGCTCCTTGCCTGTTCGTCCCGCCTCTCTGGGGGCCCTATTCCCAGACCCGCTCCTGTATTCCGCTGCAGTGTCGGTCTCTTCCGTACACTCAGTTCCAGTCTGAACTCTCTCCTATCCTTTACCTGTTTTGCCTCTATGTCCGTTCCCTTCCTTTTTCTGCAGAGTCTGAACTCGTACCTAACTCCTGCTTGTTGTCTCTGTACTCCCGTTTGTGAGTTTGTGGTCCACTCGCTACTTCACTGCAAGTACCCTGTGGGTATCTGGCTCTGTCTTTCCCTTCCTGTCTGTTCCGTGTGAACAGAGCCCTGTCCCCCCTGCTCAGCCTTGCCTGCTCTGTCTCCTTTGCTCACCGCTCCGGCGGTTCTAGCCTGCTCTGACTCCTTTGCTCACCGCTCCGGCGGTTCTAGCCTGCTCTGACTCCTTTGCCCACCGCTCCAGCGGTTCTAGCCTGCTCTGACTCCTTTGCTCACCGCTCCGGCGGTTCTAGCCTGCTCTGACTCCTTTGCTCACCGCTCCGGTGGTTCTAGCCTGCTCTGACTCCGTTGCTCACCGCTCCGGCGGTTCTTGTCTGCTCTGACTCCTTTGCTCACCGCTCCGGCGGTTCTAGCCTGCTCTGACTCCTTTGCTCGCTGCTCCGGCAGCCTTGCTCCGCTCTGACCCTTTTGCTCGCTGCTCCGGCAGCCTTGCTCCGCTCTGACCCTTTTGCTCACTGCTTCGGCAGCCTTGCTCCGCTCTTATCCTTTTGCTCACTGCTCCGGCAGTCTCGCTCCGCTCTTATCCTTTTGCTCACTGCTCTGGCAGTCTTGCTCTACTCTTGCTCACCGCTCCAGGCGGCCTCGTCCTGCTTTACTCTTGCTCACCGCTCCAGGCGGCCTCGTCCTGCTCTACTCTTGCTCACCGCTCCAGGCGGCCTCGTCCTGCTCTGACTCCTTGCTCACTGCTCCAGGCGGCCTCGTCCTGCTCTGACTCCTTGCTCACTGCTCCGGCAGTCTCGCTCAGCTCTGACCCTTTGCTCACCGCTCTTGGCGGCCTTGTCCTGCTCTACTCTTGCTCACCGCTCCAGGCGGTCTTGTCCTGCCCTGCTCTCGCTCACCTCTCTGGGCGGCCTCACTCTTCTGTGTTTGTCCGCCACATCTGTGGTTCTGTTCCTGAGTCCCAGTGTGTACTGGGTCCTATCCCACCTGTGTCCCTACCTGCTAGTGCCTCCCTGTCTGCACTCTAGCCGTGCTTGCCTGTACCCCCCTGCCTGCATACCCGCCTGCCTGCATACCAGTCGTGCCTGCCTATTCCCACCAGTCTGTGTGCCAGCCTACCAGTCTGTTCCTGTATTCCCCTGTGTGGGTCAACAGCCGTGTCCGGGGTCTGTCCTGGAGTAGCACCTGGTCCCTCTGCTCGGTTCCTCCTTGGTGCACTGGCGTCGTATGCCGTCGTGCGACCCTGGTCGGATCGGGTGAATACCTAGTTACGCCCCTCCAGGCATTCACTCTCCGGCACGGTCCAGTGGAATCACACGCACACGCCGCTCAGCCCGGGCGTGTACTTTACAGCATGCTCAGGCCATGCTTCCCGTTGAGCCCCACGGCCTTCTCTCTCTCTGAGAAGTTTTCCAGCGAATACATGCATTAAAAATAAATAAATAAATTTTTTTTTTCCTTAGCTGAGTTCCAGGCGAATTACACATCCGTCCAGATGGATCTATCTGCTCTCGTTCCTGCAGATCCGCCACGTTACTATGGGGATCCAAGACAGTGTCGTGCATTTGTGGAGCAATGCATGCTACACTTCAAGTTCTACCCTCTTTGTTTTCCCACCGATCAGGTTAAGGTGGGATTCATTATGTCTAACCTAGCGGGTGATGCCTTGGAATGGATCAACTCCCTTTGGGAAACACAGGATCCGATCCTCCTGGACCTAATGGCCTTCCTGGTGGCCTTTCTAATGGTCTTCGATGATCCTAACCCGGAGGCTCCTGCTGAAGCTTCAACTCCCAAAATCCCGGAGCAGCCCCGATGGGTAATGTGTGTGGGTAGTGCAATAGTCCTGCAGCCCAATGAGACTACTGCCCACCCAGAATCCTCACAGGGTGACAACGCTTTCTGGAATACTTCTCCCAACCTCAAGAGGCAGTCCAGACGTGCTAGACGTAGAGGCAAGCCGTCACGCCAGGGTCTGTCCTCCCTGAGACCTCCTGACCCCAACCTTGAAGTCCCTACTGAAGCTTCATCTCCCTGTATCCCGGAGAAGCCCCAACGGGTAATGTGCGTGGGTAGTGCACCAGTTCTCCTGCCCGAAGAGACTTCTGCCCATCCAGACTCCACACAGGAGAACTTCCTGCACCCGGCATCAGATGCTTCACCCACTTTAACCAGTGTGCATGTTCAAGGATGCTCCACAGCTGTGGTTACCTCAGAGTCTGTGCACCTCTACTACCTGGCGGAGGACCCTCTGTTGCCTCCTGAATCCTCCGGGATACCACTCGATGACAAATGGAGAGAGACTTCTCTACACCCGGTACTCGATACTTTGTCCGCTCCGTCCTGTGAGCCTGACAATGGGCACCCCAAAGTGGTAGTTACTCCCGAGTCTCTACACCCCTCCGACCAGGCGGAGGACCTCCAGTTGTCTCCAGAACCCTTCGGGGTGCCACCTGGTGGTGAATGGATAGAGACTTTCCTATATCCTGGATCTAATACCTCGCTTGCTTCGTCCAGTGAGTCCGACCTAGGGTACTCTGAAGCAGAGGTTACCCATGAGTCTCTACACCCCTCTGACCAGGCGGAGGACCTCCAGTTGTCTCCAGAACCCTTCGGGGTGCTACCTGGTAGCGAAAGGACAGAGACTCTCCTATACTCTGTACCTGATACCTCGCTCGCTTCGTCCAGTGAGTCCAACCTAGTGTACTCCGAAGCAGAGGTTACTCCCGAGTCTCTACACCCCTCCGACCAGGCGGAGGACCTCCAGTTGTCTCCAGAACCCTTCGGGGTGCTACCTGGTAGTGAAAGGACAGAGACTTTCCTATACTCGGTACCCGATACCTCGCCTGCTTCGTCCAGTGAGTCCGACCTAGTGTACTCTGAAGCAGATGTTTTCTCCAAGCCTCTGTACTCTTCTGACCCGGCGGATGACCTCCAGTTGTTTCCTGAAACCTCCGGGGTACCACCAGATAACAAAGAGACAGTGACTTTTCCTCATCCTGTACCTGATAACCCGTCTATTTCTTCCTGTGAGCTTGACAAGATGTACCTCGAAGCAGAGATTACCCCCAAGTCTCTGCTCCCCGCCGACCCGGTGGAGGACTTCCAGTTGTCTCCTGTACCCTCTGGGATGCCACCTGAAAGTATGTGGAGAGAGACTTCCTTGTGTGCTGTTCCTGGTACTCCACCCATTTCTTCTGTTGCTAAGGGTGGCTGGATGGGAGGTAGCATCCTAGCTACCCAGAGGAGACCAGTTTTTCCGGTGGACAGTGGAAGTGATCTCTTCGAAGTGAAGAATTGGCCCTCGAATTCCCTGCGGAAGATTCTGGCAGGCCTGAAGAAGAGGGGGCGTAAGGGGGGGGGGGTACTGTAACATACCTGGCGGCGTCCTTGCATAGTGGTCCATCTCCCACTGTGCAAGAGCGCGCACTTGATCTCCAGTCCAGAATGTCTCTCTGGCTTCCCTCCATGCTGTCTGTTTGTGTCTGTTTCTGCTGCTTAAGAGCGGCGCCCGATCACTTCCTGCTTTTTGTACCTGCTGTGGGTCACACCCCTTGTGCGTCCTCAGCCTATTGCTGTCTGTCACCTGGTATATAACTCAGCAGCTCCAATCAATCCCTGCCTGAGCATTGTGTTTCATTCAGTGTGCGCTTGCGCGCTGAAGGTGCCAGGTCCCGTTCTGTGTTCTCTTGTCTGCCTATCCTGGAGGCTGTATTTCCAGGCCTGTCTGAACACGCTCCTAGCCTGTTCCTCCTGCCTTCTAGGGGCCGATTACCTAGACCCGCTCCTGTATCTTGTCTGTCATGTCTGAACACGCTCCTAGCCTGTTCCTCCCGCCTTCTAGGGGCCGATTACCTAGACCCGCTCCTGTATCTTGTCTGTCCTGTCTGAACACGCTCCTAGCCTGTTCCTCCCGCCTTCTAGGGGCCGATTACCTAGTCCCGCTCCTGTATCTTGTCTGTCCTGTCTGAACACGCTCCTTGCCTGTTCGTCCCGCCTCTCTGGGGGCCGTATTCCCAGACCCGCTCCTGTATTCCGCTGCAGTGTCTGTCTCTTCCGTACACTCAGTTCCAGTCTGAACTCTCTCCTATCCTTTACCTGTTTTGCCTCTATGTCCGTTCCCTTCCTTTTTCTGCAGAGTCTGAACTCGTACCTAACTCCTGCTTGTTGTCTCTGTACTCCCGTTTGTGAGTTTGTGGTCCACTCGCTACTTCACTGCAAGTACCCTGTGGGTATCTGGCTCTGTCTTTCCCTTCCTGTCTGTTCCGTGTGAACAGAGCCCTGTCCCCCCTGCTCAGCCTTGCCTGCTCTGTCTCCTTTGCTCACCGCTCCGGCGGTTCTAGCCTGCTCTGACTCCTTTGCTCACCGCTCCGGCGGTTCTAGCCTGCTCTGACTCCTTTGCTCACCGCTCCGGCGGTTCTAGCCTGCTCTGACTCCTTTGCTCACCGCTCCGGCGGTTCTTGCCTGCTCTGACTCCTTTGCTCACCGCTCCGGCAGCCTTGCTCCGCTCTGACCCTTTTGCTCGCTGCTCCGGCAGCCTTGCTCCGCTCTGACCCTTTTGCTCACTGCTCTGGCAGCCTTGCTCCGCTCTTATCCTTTTGCTCACTGCTCCGGCAGTCTCGCTCCGCTCTTATCCTTTTGCTCACTGCTCCGGCAGTCTTGCTCTACTCTTGCTCACCGCTCCAGGCGGCCTCGTCCTGCTCTACTCTTGCTCACCGATCCAGGCGGCCTCATCCTGCTTTACTCTTGCTCACCGCTCCAGGCGGCCTCGTCCTGCTCTACTCTTGCTCACCGCTCCAGGCGGCCTCGTCCTGCTCTGACTCCTTGCTCACTGCTCCGGCAGTCTCGCTCAGCTCTGACCCTTTGCTCACCGCTCCTGGCGGCCTTGTCCTGCTCTACTCTTGCTCACCGCTCCAGGCGGTCTTGTCCCGCCCTGCTCTCGCTCACCTCTCTGGGCGGCCTCACTCTTCTGTGTTTGTCCGCCACATCTGTGGTTCTGTTCCTGAGTCCCAGTGTGTACTGGGTCCTATCCCACCTGTGTCCCTACCTGCTAGTGCCTCCCTGTCTGCACTCTAGCCGTGCTTGCCTGTACCCCCCTGCCTGCATACCCGCCTGCCTGCATACCAGTCGTGCCTGCCTATTCCCACCAGTCTGTGTGCCAGCCTACCAGTCTGTTCCTGTATTCCCCTGTGTGGGTCAACAGCCGTGTCCGGGGTCTGTCCTGGAGTAGCACCTGGTCCCTCTGCTCGGTTCCTCCTTGGTGCACTGGCGTCGTATGCCGTTGTGCGACCCTGGTCGGATCGGGTGAATACCTAGTTACGCCCCTCCAGGCATTCACTCTCCGGCACGGTCCAGTGGAATCACACGCACACGCCGCTCAGCCCGGGCGTGTGCATTACAGTTAGTACCTAGGGTTATTTTTGGGTGACTCTCGCGACGGTCAATGTCCACAATGATCAGTCCTTGTGCCGGCAGTTCAACTTTACCAACCTTGATGGTCACTTCCTTAAATCCTATCTGTGGCACGGGCTGACCATTGCTGGCGATAATGCTCAGGTCGTCATCTGGGTAGCGGGTTATGTCCGAGTCATTCCAGTACCGCTTAAAGAGCACGTACGGGATGGTAGTCACCTGTGACCCGGTGTCCAGTAGAGCACTCATAGGAATGCCATCCAGTACCACAGGCAAGACCGGACATCCCCCCACGTATTTATCACGCCAGTTCGATGGGCTTGATGATCTTATGCCTGGGGGTTGGCCCTCTACCCCAGGTTGTGCCCGTTTAAATGACAGTACCTTGCCATATGTCCGGGTTGATTGCAGCGGCGGCAGATGGGTCGTCCGTCCTCGTACCGGTCGCTGGGTCTTCCTCTGGCCGGTGGGGTCCTCCTCAGTCAGCGCCATGGGACGTCCTCCGGTCCGGATGCCAGCTGGATCTTTCCTGGAGAAGAGACCTGCAAAGACTGCACAGTTCTGGTTAGCGCGGCAACGCTCTTAGTCAGCTCTTGGACCTGATGGTGCAGGTCTGTAGCCGGGTTATTGTTCAAAGCCTGCGCATCAGCTCCCACAGGCCCTGCAGACAAGGGCGCCGCGTCCTGGTGATAAGTGATAGCAGGGCGCCTGTGGGTCGCAGCGCCACCTGGTGCCGGTTCTCGGAGCACCCGGATGGCTCTGTCCTTGAACTGTGCAAAGTCCAGGTCAGGGTCCTGTAAGGCTATTGCCCGCAACTGGGTTTGGTGGGTATTGCACAGTAGACCCTCAATAAATTGTTCGGTCAACAGCTTGTCTTCATTCCCCACGCTGTCAGGGTCTGCCTGCTTAATGGCTCTCAGGGCCTCTTGTAGGTTTAGAGCATAGTCTCTTATACTTTCATGTGCCCGTTGTTTGCACCCGTAAAATCTGAGCTTTATTTCGGTTATCAAGGTTCGGGTATCAAATGTGTCTTTCAGCCGGGCTAGTATTTCTCTGACAGTCCTCTTCTTCCCAGGTGACCAGGACTTTACCTCCCTTTGGGCTGCCCCGATTAACTGGGCCACCAAGATGCTTACTTTTTGCTCTTCCGTGAGGGGGTATACCTGGAAGAGGCTATCCAATCTTTCTCTAAAGTCACTTAGGATATGTGACTCCCCTGAGTACTGGGGTAGCCAGGTTGCCCCCGGGATATAGGGCATGGTGAATGGCATGACCGCTGCAGCGGTTGCGCTGGCGGCCGGTGTGGGGGTGGAGCTCCCCTCGGTATCCGACATCCTTCTACCCCCCTAGTGGACCGTGGCCTACCTTGCGATGCTCTTCTTCCGTAGACCGCGGCTCTGCAGTCAATCGTCGGGGTAGAGGACCTGGCGTCGGGCTCCGATGACGTCAGCGTCGCTCTTCCTCCCTTCCAGGACCTTACGCAGCTTCGGAGCGTAGAGCAGAGCTTCGGATCTCGCGCGCTTTCGGCGTCCACGCCCCTCTTCTTCCCGTGCGGCGTCCTAAAGATGGCGGGAAGCAGCTGCGGATGGCGGGAAGACGGCAGAAGACGGCGGGAAACGACCCAAGATGGCGTCCGATGGCGGGAAACGACTCCGGACGGCGGGAAACTTCGCCACAGGTAAGTACAAAAGTCTTTTTCAGGCACGCAGTACCCGGTGGTTGGGGGCACGAAATCCTGCCGACTATGCCAAAGTTGACGCGCCCCCTGGGCCGCGTGGGGAACCCGGAACCGGGCCTCTGGTGGGATGCTGGGGGTGGTAGTCTCAGTGTGGCGGCGACCCGGTCCGTGGCTCAGTGTGGTCAAACCAGTGGCAGTCTTAGTGTAATAACAAATGTCCGACTACGCCACCCGTGGATTGCGGTCAGTGGGGACCGCCGCTGCGCTGCAGACCACTGAGGCTGATGTTGTAAGCGCAGCCAAGTATGGGATAACTCCCCATGGGAGAAGTATTGCCTCAGGGCAGATAGTGTGGATGATGGGAGTGATGGTGTGAGCGTCCCAGTACTAATGGTGCTGGTGCGGCGATGAAACACAGAGACGTGTGGTGCAGTGCAGGGTCTTTACTGGTGTTATAAAGCAGACCCTCCCGGGAGTACTGGTTAGCAGTAGAGGCCTGGTCAGTCTGTGAGCAAGCAGGATCTCCCCTGGCCAGGCGGAGTTGTAGGCCTCCCCGTCTATCTGCACTCTTTCCTGGCTACCTTGCTGTAAGCGGTTACAAGTAGCCCACGTCCCCGAGTATACCGTGTGGTGCTCACCCGTATGGCTGGTGACTTGGGGCCTTCTGTTAGCCTCCGCTCCTGGATGGCGGCGCTGGTCCCTTTCTTGTGACTGAGCCTCCGGGCTTCTATGGCCAGAGGACCTGGAATCCCCTGCCGGCTGGTTTCTGCTGCTGGGTGTATATCAGTCCCCACAGCCTCGGACTCCGGTGTCCGGTTGTAGTGTCCTCAGCCAGGGCGAGCTCTGCTTAGCTCCAGCCCCTGGTCTTCAGCTACTGTTCCTACTGAGCTCCAGCTGTATCTTTCCCTCTCCAAGCTCTGACTCTCTAATCCCGCCCCAGACCCAGTTTATAAGGGCAGATTCCTCCCCTCCCAGGTCTGGGCGGGCAGTGTTGCATGCTTAGGGCTCCTGACCAGAGAAACCTCCCACTTGCTCTCAGACATAATATTTCTATTACTGTGGCAACCAGACCCCTGGGGTGCCACACTAGCCCATATGTTACAGAATGGAGTGATACGGGAGAGTCAGAGTCCGTGGGCAGCCCCGATTGTCCTGGTCCGGAAGAAAGATGGGATCCTGCGGTTCTGTGTGGACTATATACGACTGAATGCCTGACAGTACGGGACTCTTACCCACTACCTCGAATTGAAGAGTCTCTGTTGGCCTTAGGGAAAGCAAGATACTTCTTCTTGGATCTGGCCAGGGGGTACTGGCAGGTGCCCATGGCCGAATATGACCGTGCGAAGACGGCGTTCATATTGCCCATGGGACTGTTCGAGTACAATCGGATGCCCTTCGGCCTGACTAAAGCCCCCGGGACATTCCAGCGTCTGATGGAGAGGTGCCTGAGCAATTTGAACTTCGAGGCAACACTGACGACATAATTGTCTATGCCGCCACCTTCGAGGAGCACCTCCAGCGACTGGAGCAAGTACTGAGTTGCCTGGAGAGTCATGGCCTAAAGGTAAAGCCCCAAAAGTGCCACCTGTTCCGCAAACAGATCGAATATTTCGGTCATACTGTATCCGGTGAAGGAGTCAGGCCCACCCGGGAGAAGGTGGCCGCCGTACAGAAGAGGCCTACCCCAAAGACAGTGAAGGACATTCGGGCCTTCCTGGGACTTGCTGGGTACTACCGAAGATTCGTGAAGAACTTCACCCGCATAGCCAACCCATTGCTAGAGCTACTTAAGGGAGTGCCGGCGGGCTCCAAGAATCAGGTGATTCGGTGGGGAAGCAGCCAGGAAGAGGCTTTCCGTGCCCGAAAAATGGCCCTGACCGAGGCCCCAATACTTGCCTATGCAGATTTCTCCCAACCATTCATACTTCACACTGATGGGAGCCTACATGGTCTGGGAGCCATGTTATTCCAAGCACAGGAGGGGAAAGAGCGCGTGATTGCATACGCCAGTCGCTCCCTTCACGACTCCGAGAGGAACCCAGATAATTATAGCTCTTTCAAATTAGAGTTGCTGGCTCTTGTTTGGGCAATGACCGAGAAGTTTGCAGAGTATTTGTCGGGGTCCGAAGTACTGGTGAGAACAGATAACAACCCGCTGGCCCACCTGGAGAATGCGAAATTGGGAGCCCTGGAGCAGCGGTGGGTGACCCGCATGGCCAGGTACCGGTATAAGATCGCCTACCAGCCTAAGGCAGAGAATACTCATGCCGACGCCCTCTCCAGAGTGACATATGAACGGCCTGATCATGACCGCATTGAAGATTTGGAGGCGGATGAGAACCCTAGCTTCCGAAGTTTTGTGGGACCGCTGACCGTGGTGCAGGGACAGATCGGAGAGACATCAGAAGAACAAGTGCTAGGGCGGCCAAGAGATGACTGGATCCGACTTCAACAGACTGACAGAGAAGTTGCTCAATTACGTCAATGGGTGTCTTTGCGGCAAGTCCCCAGTCGAGAAGAGAGGAGTACCCTGTCCCTGGGAGCACTGAAAATGCTGGGACAATGGGAGAGACTGTGTTTGCGAGACGGGCTGCTGTACCGATGGGTGCAGCTACTGCGAGAGTTCGGGGCCACCTGGCAAGTGGTGATCCCAGAGAAGTTGGTCAGAGTAGTGGCCAAGGAGGCTCATGAACGAGGGGCTCACTTCGGACCAGAGAAGACATTTCAGTGGTTGCAGAGGCTGGTGTATCATCCCCGACTGCGAGTAACAATAGAAGACACTTGTCGTAGATGTCGGAGCTGTGAGCTGGTTAAGCCCCCGGAGCAGCGGGTCCCCATACAAACCATTGTGACTTCTGCCCCCTTGGAGGTGCTGATGATCGACTATTTGGCTGTTGTACCGGCGCATCTCGGGTATGAACATTGCCTTGTGATGACAGACCACTTCACAAAGTTTGCGATGGTGACCCCAACCAGAGACCAGACCGCCGAGTCAGCTGCGCAGGCCATCTGCCGAGACTTCATTCGGGTGTACAGCTGCCCAAAGAGGATCCATTCTGATCAAGGTGCCTGCTTCCAAGGCCGGGAGATTGAAGAGCTGCACCGGTTGTACAAGATTGAGAAGTCACGGACTACTTCTTACCACCCTCAAGGAAATGGGGCCTGTGAATGCTTTAATCGGACACTGATCCAAATTCTCAATACGTTGGAGGAAGATCGGAAGGTACGATGGCCTGAGTTTGTGGCCAAGCTGGTGTGGGTCTACAACAACTAAGTGAATAGTACGACGGGGTTCACTCCTTATACCTTGCTGTTCAGGCGAAAGGGGCGAGAGATCACCGAGTTAGAGCTGGACCACGAGGAGGACTAGGTGATCAAGGGACTCCTGGTGTGACTAGAGAGAGGAAGAGACGAGGACGTTTTGTGCGGGAAAGCGGAGCTGACGTTTACAACCGGTTCTACTCTGCTACATCTTGTCAGACTGTGAACTGTTTAGTTATAGACTTTCACCTGCTATTTCCCTTGTTTTCCCCCCATATTTTCCTTGTTGCTCCCTGCGTGGAGATTGTCCTTGTTCTTATAAACTCCCCCGGTTTATTAACCCTGTATTGTTTGCTCTGTGTTTCTGTGTCACTGCTTCTAAAGTACCCGTGTTACACCCACAGGAGAGTTCATAAGGGCACGGAGGTGTTGCACTGATGGCGTCAAATATGAACAGGAATGTCAAATTATTAAAGAGAGGCTAATAAATCGAGGGTATGACACTAAAACCATAGAAACATCAAAAGATAAAGCTAATGGTAAGACCAGGGATCAATATTTAGCACAGAGTTCCAAAAATGAAAATAGAATAAATAAATTCCCGAAAAAAGTGATATTCTCAACCACATATAACAAAAATTATTATAATGTTATTGGTGTTGTACGGAAATATTTGCCATTGCTTTATACTGCTAATACTCTAAAGGAAACTTTGAAAAATAGATGCAAATTTGTTCCAAAGAGGTCACACACAGTGGGGAACATTATTTCTCCTAGTGAATTTAGAAAAAACGAACATAGAAAGAGGGGGAATTCTTGACTGTCCACAAAAGGCTCATTTAAGTGTGGACAAAGGCAATGTGGCTTGTGTCCGTACATGATTAATAACAACAAATCGGTAATTAATAATGAGGGACAAATATACTGTCTAGTGACATTTATGAACTGCGGCAGTAATCATTGTGTTTATGTGATTTTCTGCACACAGTGTAATAAACAGTATGTTGGGTCCACAAGCCGCACTTTGAGAAAACGTTTGTCAGAACACAAACATTACAGACCAAAAGTTTGGACACACCTTCTCATTTAAAGATTTTCTGTATTTTCATGACTATGAAAATTGTACATTCACACTGAAGGCATCAAAACTATGAATTAACACATGTGGAATTATATACTTTACAAAAAAGTGTGAAACAACTGAAAATATGTCTTATATTCTAGGTTCTTCAAAGTAGCCACCTTTTGCTTTGATGACTGCTTTGCACACTCTTGGCATTCTCTTGATGAGCTTCAAGAGGTAATCACTGGAAATGGTCTTCCAACAATCTTGAAGGAGTTCCCAGAGATGCTTAGCAGTTGTTGGCCCTTTTGCCTTCACTCTGCGGTCCAGCTCACCCCAAACCATCTCGATTGGGTTCAGGTCTGGTGACTGTGGAGGCCAGGTCATCTGGCATAGCACCCCATCACTCTCCTTCTTGGTCAAATAGCCCTTACACAGCCTGGAGGTGTGTTTGGGGTCATTGTCCTGTTGAAAAATAAATGATGGTCCAACTAAATGCAAACCGGATGGAATAGCATGCCGCTGCAAGATGCTGTGGTAGCCATGCTGGTTCAGTATGCCTTCAATTTTGAATAAATCCCCAACAGTGTCACCAGCAAAGCACCCCCACACCATCACACCTCCTCCTCCAGGCTTCACGGTGGGAACCAGGCATGTAGAGTCCATCCATTCACCTTTTCTGTGTCGCACAAAGACACAGTGGTTGGAACCAAAGAACTCAAATTTGGAGTCATCAGACCAAAGCACAGATTTCCACTGGTCTAATGTCCACTCCTTGTGTTCTTTAGCCCAAACAAGTCTCTCCTGCTTGTTGCCTGTCTTTAGCAGTGGTTTCCTAGCAACTATTTTACCTTGAAGGCCTGCTGCACAAAGTCTCCTCTTAACAGTTGTTGAAGAGATGTGTCTGCTGCTAGAACTCTGTTTGGCATTGACCTGGTCTCTAATCTGAGCTGCTGTTAACCTGCGATTTCTGAGGCTGGTGACTCGGATAAACTTATCCTCAGAAGCAGAGGTGACTCTTGGTCTTCCTTTCCTGGGGCGGTCCTCATGTGAGCCAGTTTCTTTGTAGCGCTTGATGGTTTTTGCAACTGCACTTGGGGACACTTTCAAAGTTTGCCCAATTTTTCGGACTGACTGACCGACCTTCATTTCTTAAAGTAATGATGGCCACTCGTTTTTCTTTACTTCGCTGCTTTTTTCTTGCCATAATACAAATTCTAACAGTCTATTCAGTAGGACTATCAGCTGTGTATCCATCAGACTTCTTTACAACACAACTGATGGTCTCAACCTTATTTATAAGGCAAGAAATCCCACTTATTAAACCTGACAGGACACACCTCTGAAATGAAAACCATTTCCGGTGACTACCTCTTGAAGCTCATCAAGAGAATGCCAAGAGTGCGCAAAGCATTCATCAAAGCAAAAGGTGGCTACTTTGAAGAACCTAGAATATAAGACATATTTTCAGTTGTTTCACACTTTTTTGTTAAGTATATAATTCCACATGTGTTAATTCATAGTTTTGATGCCTTCATTGTGAATGTACAACACCAATAACATTATAATAATTCTTGTTATATGTTGTTGAGAATATCACTTTTTTCAGGAATTTATTTATTCTATTTACATTTTTGGAACTCTGTGCTAAATATTGATCCCTAGTCTTACCATTAGCTTTATCTTTTGATGATTCTATGGTTTTAGTGTCATAACCTCGATTTATTAGCCTCTCTTTAATGATTTGACATTCCTGCTCATATTTGACGCCCTCAGTTCAACACCTCCGTGCCCTTATGAACTCTCCTGTGGGTATGTTACTAATAACATGTTTAGGGTGCTGGCTCGAGGCGTGCAATATAGAATTGCCAGCTATTTTTTACGAAAAAAGGTTGCATTCCACCCTATGGTTATTAATATCACCCTTTAATTTCAAATCTAAAAAGGAAATTTCTTCCTTTCTTGCTTCAATAGTAAAGGATAAATTCAATTCATTAGTGTTTAAATCATTTTCAAACCCGAGAATGTCACTCTCCTGTCCGCTCCAAACAATTAAAATATCATCTATGAAGCGCATGTAATACCGCAGATAGTCTGAATAAGGGGTAGAAATAGCATAAATGTATTTAGAGTCCCACCAGTTCATGCACAGATTTGCCAGGGATGGTGAGAATTTGGCCCCCATGGAACATCCCTGGCACTGTACATAAAACTGATGGGAAAACTTGAAGTAATTATTTTGAAGCAAGAAAAGAGTAACATCAAGAATGTATTCCTTCATTTCATCAGAGTAATTAGAATTTGCATTTAGTTGTTCCGTTAATGCTTGAATGGCCAAACTGTGCGGAATGCAGGAATATAAAGTTCTGACATCACAGGTCATCCAAGTTAGATCCTCACTCCATGTCACATCATTCATGATGGTTAGAACGCGCTTACTGTCTCTGAAATAACTGGGTGATATCACTACCAATGGTTGTAACCTATCATCCAACCATGAACCCAATCTCTCCAGCAGTGAACCTATGCCTGAGACTATAGGTCTCAGAGGGGGTGGAAACTGGTCCTTGTGCGTTTTTGGTAACGCATGAAAAATCGGTATTCTTGGATTACTAGGTTGTAAATAATCCTTTTGCTTTAAATTCAAGATACCCAGGTCCACCCCTTCTTGTAAGATCTTATCCAACTTTTCTCCTATAATCTGTGTGGGATCATAACTTATCTTACGGTACGACTGTTCATCATTCAAAATCTTATTTACCTCTCTAGCATAAAACTCTTTATCCAATTCTATCACTGACCCTCCTTTGTCAGAATTCTTCACTATAATATTGGGGTTATTTTTTATATTATTTAGAGCTCTTCTTTCCCCCCTTGTTAGATTATCCTTATCTGTTTTTTTTTAGAATAGATTTGTTTTAAATCATTTTCTACCATTAACGGAAAATCATCCATGATGGGAGCTCTCGACTGTATGGGATAGAAATCCTCATTAGATATTCTAGAAGAAAACATGCCATCATTCACAAGGTTTTCTTTCATGTCATTATCGGACAGGGCATTCTGTTGCATAATGGAAAACTGTTCCTGAAAGGAAAGTCCTTTATAAATATTCTCCGGTAGCAAAATATCATTAATGTCAGTTATTTCCTGATCCTAATTATAGAAATGTTTTTTTAATAGTGAGTCTCCTTATAAATTTGTTCACATCCAAAATCGTGGAAAAAAAGTCCCCATTATTTTCCGGAACAAAATTCAGTCCTTTTTCCAAAACATCTAAATCATTCTTAATAAGGATATTGGAATTGATTTATTTCCAAAATCTGGTGCCGTAATTGTGTCTCCTCACTCCTATGTTTATGCTTGCGCCCTGATCTTCTATTAGGTCTCTGTTTTGATCCTGATTTCGATGCGGATTTCGATGCTGATTTAAAACAGTCCCGTTTTTTGATGTGCCGGACCTTTCACTGGATATTATAAAGCCCACTTCATCACTGCCTTCTGCTTCTCCATTTGTAGATTCATATTCAGAGGAGCTGAAGGTAACCCTAGGTGTTTCCCCAATCGCAGGAAATCTATTACCACCAGGGTTTTTCAAGATAGACTTAGGCTTTTTCGGACTTTTCAAATTTCTATTCGGTCTGCGCAGAGGTCGCCAATCATATACATGGTCTGTTTCGTAATCATTACAATCATGGTTATATTTTTTCTGTTTATTGTCAGCTATGGTGTCCTCTAGTGCTTTAAGCCTCTCCATTACGTCTGATCTCATTTTTCTATACTCTTCAATTTCCACATATCCGGTCATAGAGTTCTCAATTTCTTTTATTCTCAGATCTAATTCTTTAACTTTTCTCTGCTCATAATGGATCAGCAAGTCCATAAAATTCAAAGAACAGACTGTTAATATATCATTCCACTCTCTTTGGAATTTTTCATCAAACTGGATGGTTGATTGTTTCTTTATCCTTAATCCACGAGGGATCATAAAGTTTTCCACATATTTCTCAAACATTGTATAGTCCCACCACGTTTTGAGGCGTGCAGACAAATATTTCTCAAGTTGGTTCATGCTCTGTCTTATTCCCTCATGACCATCATTATTGGTGGCTGGTTTCTTCTCTTCTTCTTAGAAATGATAGAAGCATCCAGTCTCGCTTTATCATTTAGGCTCAAAAAGGTGGTATCCTTAAAAATAGTTTCCATTTTCTCCAAAGTTTGTTTATAATCATATCACAGGTCCCGGAAGAGTGCATTGATGGATTCCTCCACAAGAGGCCCCCATAACCATTGACACATCTTCACCTTCCACCTCAGACCACCAGAGGGAGCCCATTAGGGAAAGATAAATAGGGAAGGTGGAGCCAGGCAGCAGTTGGTCTAGTCTATTCTGGTTTAGCAGTGAGTCCAGTACAGTTTGAGAAGAGTTACCTCAGAGGACAAAAGCCTGTTCCAGATCCTGCAATTGCTATCCTGCAGTGGAGCTTATCCAGATCAAGACTCAGTTGTAGCTCAGAGTAGTGAGCTTTAGGTGTGCCGGCGCCATAAGATCGGTGAAGCGCGGCAAGCTGCCGTTAGTGTGAGTAGCCTAGTGAGGGCCCGAGTAGGCCGAAGGCGAGTGGAGAGTTAGTACATAGGGGGCAGAGGAGCTTAACTAGCTCACCCCGAAGCATTTACCGGACACCGGGTCCGAAGTTTACTGGGATCTCTAAGACCCAGTAAGGCATAACCGGAATCCCTGGGGAACTACAAGTCCCAGGATTGCTAAAGTGCTGATACGTAACAGAGCCAGGAGACACATAGGCCCGCAGCTAAGGTGCGTGTGCTCCAAGAAAATGCCCTACCACAAGGTCAGCCAGCGCAGGACAGAGACAAAGTTAGGCCTAGCTCCAGGCAGGTCAGAAACTTACTACGCAGAGGCAAGAGACAGGAGGCCCAAAAACCGCTCATTTGGGAGGATCCTGACATGCACCCTTCACCCTACAGTGCTCCGGGACATGCCTGAATTTCCATCAGTAAAAGGTACTGAAGTGACTATCGTGTCTGTCCCTGTTTTTGCTCGGACCCGGCTGGGTCTCTCTGTCCTGCATTCCCCTTCATACACTGCCCTGAGGCCTAGCTACACCTGTGGGGAGCCATACCATCGAGCTGCCTTATCACCGGCCTCAGTGGACTGCGCAGCGCTGGTGATCCTCACCAGAAGCCACAGGTGGCGTCACGAACTCTTTCCTCAAATTAATAAATATCCACCCTTTTAAAGAGAGACCCCAGGGTACGGGCCCGGGAGCCGACCACCACGACACCCCCAAGCAAAGGCCCAGGTTCCGAGTCATCCCCATCCCCTGGGCTAGTCAGAACCAAAGAGAATGAAGCAAATGCTAACATCTCTTATGAGCAGCTGGCATGTTCAGATTTATAGGGGTATATAGCAATGAACTTTTCCTCCCTATATCAATGATTTTACACCAGGGAGCATAAAAAAATGTTCAGATGGTCAGTAGTGAGTAATGTAGAAAAAATATTTCAGCTCACCTGGGTCAGCCTACTCGGCCCACTTTCTTATGAGGCACGGTGCTCGGATTGTAAAGATCCCCGTCTGGGAGACATTAGGCAGTGATGAAAGGGTGGTTATCCGGCAACTCGTGAAATTGACTTAAAAAATAGCCTTTATTTTGAAAAAATTAAAAACATGAGACCATAGTGCAAATAAAAGCATACAGTGGCTTACGCGTTTCGGATACGTAGATCCTTATTCATAGCATAATACAATGTTGAAATGGAAAAACTTTTAAAGGCATATGGAGAAAGTAGCCGGCCACCGACATCACCTGTTTAGAAGCTCAATTACACATGAGTCCAGAGTCTCAGAAAACTCAGTTTTAACCCTAAATGAACTGACTGTTTCTATTTAAAAAGAAAAAAAAAAAAGAAAAGTTGACAAAATAGTGCATTTTACTACAGACTCTGCCTATAGGCGGGTGCATTATACTATATGAAGGACTATGGGGAGTGCATTATACTATATTGAGCACTATCTGGTGCATCATACTATATGTAGGCTGATTTATACAGTGTGGGAGATAATGTGGGGTCTTTGCACATTGTGGGGGCCATCATATAGTGTGGGAGATAATGTGGGGTCTTTGTACAGTGTGGGGGCCATCATACAGTGTGGGAGATATTGTGGGGTCTTTGTATAGTTTTGGGTGTCATCATACAGTGTGGGAGATAATGTGGGATCTTTTCACAGTGTGGGGCCATCATACAGTGTGGGAGATAATGTGGAGTCTATGCACAGTGTGGGGCCATCATACAGTGTTGGAGCCATAGGAGGTTACTAAGGGGTCAGTATACTGTGTGGAGGATACTATACAGTGAGGGGGCATTATACTATGTATATCGTTATAGGGGAACTCAGGTTATTGTGACTGTCAGAGGGACACACAAAGGACATTATTACTTTCTAGGGGGCACAATGTGGGCACTGCTTCTAGGACACTTGCACACAGCATTAGTATATTCTAGAGGTGTGTTTTACCATCTAGAGAGCACACAGCAGGTGCAGTAATAGGGACACATACAGCAACAGAGGCTCAGAATTTTGGTATCAGCAGGATGAGGAGTGTGTTCAGGTTGGGAATAGATGGGGATGGTGCCTGAAATGTAAGGAGTCAAATGTGTCTTTGTTGCGATCTCTGCAGACCTGAGACTCTGAGTCCTGGATGGAGGAGTTGTCGTGTCGGTCTGGGACAGATGGAAAAGACGGGAACAGTGAACAATTTAATCAGAAAAAACATCTCCTGTAACGTAAAGGCACTATATATAGCTGTGCTGTGATCTCTTATATGTTCTGGATGACTGGTATCTACCAATATATGTCACCATATGGCGATAATATCAGTGCTGGTCTTTGCATAGAGATTATTTTCAGTAACAGCGTGGTCATCTGCTGAGGTTCTCCTACATCCTCTATTAGGGTGTGCCACCATAGTTGTAATCAGGGTTACCTGGTTAGGGGCCCACTAAGAAGTGTCACCCCCCCCGAACCAAAACCCTAGCTATGCCTCTGTTTAGAGTACAGGGTTACCCCGAGGCAGCGAGCTTGTGGGACTGGGGAAAGTGGACAGCCATTGTTTTGATGGATAGGTCAGATGGGGGAAAAGAAAGATCCTGGCACTCACATCTGTTTTCAATGCTTCTTTTAATGAACATCCACTTACAAGGCGTCTGTAGCGCCGGCGTCCCTGCCCTCTGCTAGGCAGGGACGCTGTTCCCCTCACCTCCCTGCTCCGTGCCCGGCGTCCTCCTCCCGCTCTGCTGGCAGCGCGCGCTCCTTCCCGTCCACTGTGCTTAGGGCGCGTGCGCTCTCCCTCCCTCTTAAAGGGGCCGCGCGCGCCGTCCTAAGGAGTCCCCGGCCAATGGCCGGAGGACTTCACCATATATAAGGCACCTCCTCCAAAATGGAGGTGACGCGCCCCTGGGCCTGTGTCGCGCTGCGTTGCGCACGCGGGAGCTTACCCGGAGCCGGATCTCTTGAGGGTTGTAGTCTCGTGGCGGTGACCCGGTCCGTGCCCAGGGAGTCAAACTGAGCGGCGATGTAACAGCGGTAGATGCAGGACGACTACGCCACCCGTTGAATGCAGCTATGGAGCTGCCGCTGCAGGACAGTCCGCTGAGGCCGGTGGATGGATGGTGCAGCGTAGATGGTATAACCCCCAACGGGAGGGGTATGGCCTCAGGGCAGCAGATGTGGATGATGGGGGTAGCAGGAACCACTCAGAGACGGTGCGGTGTAATTCAGGGTCTTTACTGGTAACAACGATAGACCCTCCCGGAGTACTTGCTAGTGAACGGGGCCTGGTCAGTCCTTGAGCAGATGGGATCTCCCCTGGCCAGGCGGAGTTGTAGGCCTCCCAAACTGACTGTACTCTTCTGGCTACCTTGCTAGAAGCGGATATAAGTAGCCCACGTCCCTGAGTGTACCGTGTGGTGCTCACCCGTATGGCCGGTGACTCGGGGCCTTCTAATGGCTTCCGCTCCACGATGGCGGTGCTGGTCCCACGCGTGTGACCGTGCCTTCGGGTTTCTGGGCCTGAGGACCTGAAATCCCCTGCCGATCGGCTTCTGCTGCTGGGTAAGAGTTAGTCCCCACAGCCTCGGACGCCGGGTCCGGTAAGAAAGCTTCTCAGTCAGGTCGAGCTCTGCAGCTGCCAGCCCCTGACTCGTAGTAGTATTGCTTCTGCTGTTTCTCGTCTCTACTCTCCTTGACTCCAGGCTCAGGCCCCTGGACAGGGCCTGCCTGTGGAGCAGAGCCCATAGAGCAGCTCTGCTCCCTGTCTTCTCCTCTCAGAACTCCCTACCCTGCCTCAGCCCCAGGTTTATATAGGGGAAGTCCTTCCCCTCCCAAGACTGGGCAGGAGGTGTGGCATGCACAGGATCCCTGACCAAAGGACCTCCCACCTGCTCTCAGACGTAATATCTCTATCACTGTGGCAACCAGACCCCTGGGGTGTCACATTCCCCCCTAGTGAAATTTAGTACTCCGGGACTAAACATATTTTTTTAGAAAAACATAACAAGGTATAACAATAACAATACAATACGAAAAACACATAAGATGGTTACGGCGTGTCCGTAACCGGGTGCAGTCTTTGAAGAAAGCAAGGTGTCCATTTCACCAAAACAGGGAGACGTAACCAGGTAGGGGTCTGTCCTACCCCGAGTCCTTAACAGTCTTTTAGTCCATCCTGGGTTACGCTCCACTAACTGTACAAAGGATTCCCGGTAAATCCACCAAGGACTCCTATAAATAACTGGAAACACATAATATTTACAAGATATGGCCACTCTCAGTCCTCGGCCAGTGGGGATAAGGATTGGCTGCTCACAGTCCTCAGCCTGGTTAAGGATAGGGGACACACGGGAACAGTTCACACTTGTCCCAACGGGGACCATATTTTAATTAGCAACACAAGTACCCCTACGGGTAACTATGTACAGTTCCACTTTACCGTACTTCAGTAATGGCATCCTCCTGCTCCTTCTTGTGTGTAGGCTTCAGACCCGTCCGGGTCCTCTTGGCCTTCCTCGTATTGGTAGTACTGCAGCTCCTCCTCAGTCAGACGGTGTACATGGAGGGCGTACAGTCCTTTGGCACCCTTATGCCGGGTGAAGGTAACCACATCACCCGGATAGAGATCACGTCCGCGGTGCCCGTCCGGGCTGGCATGTTGTGCGAAAAGATCTGCGCCCAGGGGTGGCACTGTGGAGGTTGAGGGCGCCGTAGGGGCGGCAGCGCCCGGGGGTACTCGGCCTTGCGACCAGGCCGGGGGTGCTTTGGAAGTAGAGGGCACTGTTGGAACAGCGGCGCCCTGGTTCACTAGGCCTTGCGACCGGGCCTGGAGAGGGTCGCCGTTGATGACGCCCGGGGTCAGAGAGTGCGACTTTGGGCCTGGGCGCGGTCTGGTGGTGGCGGTGCCCAGGGCTGGAGGGCTCGGCCGCAGGGCTTGTTGCGGGGGCTGGAGCAGGTCGGTGTTCGCAGCGCCCGGGGTCAGCGGCTCCACCAGGGGGCCCGGGAGCAGGCTGACGCTGGCAGCGTCCGGGACAGGGAGACTCCTCTTACCTGCTCCCGCGACCGCTCCTGCGTCACGCGTCTTCTCCTGGTGCTGGTCGGGGCCCGCGACGGCTGGGGCGCTGCCGATGCTGGGCAGCTTAGTCTGCTGCCGGTTCGCCATCTTGCTGTCCGTTCCTGGTGTCCTCCTCCCCCCTAGTGGACCGTGGCCTACCTTGCGATGATCCTCTTCCGTAGGCCGCGGCTCCGCAATGGATCGTCAGGGTTGAGGACCTTCCGTCGCGCTCCTGTGACGTCGGCGTCTGCTGGGCTCCTTCCAGGACCTTACGCAACGTCCGGACGTGAGGCGGGGCTTCAGTTCTCGCGCGCTTTCGGAGTCCACGCCCCTCTTCTTCCCGCGCGGCGTCCTCAAGATGGCGTCCAATGGCGGGAAAACTCCACGGATGGCGGGAAGAAGGCAGAAGATGGCGCCGGATGGCGGGAAACTTCACCGATGGCGGGAAGAAGGCTGAAGATGGCGCCGGATGGCGGGAATCTTCACCACAGGTAAGTTTGAAAAGTCTCTTTTTCAGGCACGCAGTACCCGGTGGTTGCGGGCACGAAATCCTGCCGACTACGCCAAAGTTGACGCGCCCCTGGGCCTGTGTCGCGCTGCGTTGCGCACGCAGGAGCTTACCCGGAGCCGGATCTCTTGAGGGTTGTAGTCTCGTGGCGGTGACCCGGTCCGTGCCCAGGGAGTCAAACTGAGCGGCGATGTAACAGCGGTAGATGCAGGACGACTACGCCACCCGTTGAATGCAGCTATGGAGCTGCCGCTGCAGGACAGTCCGCTGAGGCCGGTGGATGGATGGTGCAGCGTAGATGGTATAACCCCCAACGGGAGGGGTATGGCCTCAGGGCAGCAGATGTGGATGATGGGGGTAGCAGGAACCACTCAGAGACGGTGCGGTGTAATTCAGGGTCTTTACTGGTAACAACGATAGACCCTCCCGGAGTACTTGCTAGTGAACGGGGCCTGGTCAGTCCTTGAGCAGATGGGATCTCCCCTGGCCAGGCGGAGTTGTAGGCCTCCCAAACTGACTGTACTCTTCTGGCTACCTTGCTAGAAGCGGATATAAGTAGCCCACGTCCCTGAGTGTACCGTGTGGTGCTCACCCGTATGGCCGGTGACTCGGGGCCTTCTAATGGCTTCCGCTCCACGATGGCGGTGCTGGTCCCACGCGTGTGACCGTGCCTTCGGGTTTCTGGGCCTGAGGACCTGAAATCCCCTGCCGATCGGCTTCTGCTGCTGGGTAAGAGTTAGTCCCCACAGCCTCGGACGCCGGGTCCGGTAAGAAAGCTTCTCAGTCAGGTCGAGCTCTGCAGCTGCCAGCCCCTGACTCGTAGTAGTATTGCTTCTGCTGTTTCTCGTCTCTACTCTCCTTGACTCCAGGCTCAGGCCCCTGGACAGGGCCTGCCTGTGGAGCAGAGCCCATACAGCAGCTCTGCTCCCTGTCTTCTCCTCTCAGAACTCCCTACCCTGCCTCAGCCCCAGGTTTATATAGGGGAAGTCCTTCCCCTCCCAAGACTGGGCAGGAGGTGTGGCATGCACAGGATCCCTGACCAAAGGACCTCCCACCTGCTCTCAGACGTAATATCTCTATCACTGTGGCAACCAGACCCCTGGGGTGTCACAGAGGTGCCCGAGCATTGTTGTTGCACTGTTCTCTACTCTGCTTCAGCCCTCAGGTCCCGTTGCCAGTTACCTGCCAGTTACCTGCCAGATTCCTGCCTGATTATCTGCTACCTGCCTGCTAGTCTGAGGTCCGACGGTCTGCCTTACTACTCCTGTCAGTCTGTCTAAGGACCAGCCTGCCCGCTCACCTGGGAGCGCACATCAGCCACCTGCCTGCTTGCCTGAGGTCCGACGGTCTGCCTTCCAACTCCTGTCAGTCTGTCTATGGACCAGCTTGCCCGCTCACCTGGGAGCGCACATCTGCTACCTGCCTGCTAGTCTACCTGGAGGCTCCGCCGTCACGTGCTGTGACCACCTGCCTGTCCAGTGACTCCTGCTCGCTCATCTGGGAGCGCTCATCTGCTGCCTGTCTGCTAGCCGACCTGGAGGCTCTGCCGTCACGTGCTGTGACCACCCGCCTGTCCAGAGACTTCTGCCCGCTCACCTGGGAGCGCTCATCTGCCGCCTGTCTGTTGGTCTTCCTGGAGGCTCCGCCGTCACATGCTGTGACCACCCGTTCATCCAGAGACTCTCGCCTGCTCACCTGGGAGCTCACGTCTATCATCAGCCGCCTCAGGTCGTACCAACCCTTTACCTAGAGACTGCCCCGGTCACTTGCCGTGACCATCTGCCCGTTCATCCAGAGACTGCCCCGGTCACTTGCCGTGACCATCTGCCCGTTCATTCAGAGACTGCCCCGGTCACTTGCCGTGACCATCAGCCCGTTCATCCAGAGACTGCCCCGGTCACTTGCCGTGACCTCCAGCCCGTTCACTCAGAGACTGTCCCGGTCACCTGCTGTGACCTCCTGCCCGTCTTCCCTGGTCGCCACCTGCTCCCTTACAAGGACTGCCCCTTTGTATAGTAGCTCAGAGGTTCCGCCTCCCAGACCCGTTACAGTTTGCTCGGGCCATGGAACCCGGGGGCCCCCAAGCTCCCTCGCTCTCGGACCTGTGTCATGAACTGTCCCGTCAAAGGTCCCAACAGGAGTCCATCCTGGGTCACCTGCGGAATGTCAATACTCGCCTGGACACTCTGACTGCTCCACCAGCAACCTCCGCCAGTGCCATGTCTCGCAATCCGGCAGCTCCGCTGCCCACTAATACCATGGTATCCTACCCCGGACCCCGGCTTTCTGCACCTCCTCGCTTCGGAGGCGACTCCGCCCAGGCTCGGGGCTTCATAAATCAGTGCACCCTGCACTTTGAACTATTGTCCCACCAGTTTAACTCCGACCGGGCCAAAATTGCATTCATCATGTCCCATCTCACCGGGGAGGCCCTGGCCTGGCTAAATCCTCTATGGGAGAGAGGAGACCCCCTGGTGTCCAACTTGCCTGCTTTTCTCACGGCTTTCCGGAAAGTCTTCGACGAACCCGGACGGAAGACCTCATCCGCATCATCACTGCTACGCCTCCGTCAGGGAAGTCTCACCGTGGGCCAATATGCCATACGGTTCCGTACCCTTGCCTCGGAGCTGGCCTGGGATAACGACGCTCTGGTATCCGTCTTCTGGGAGGGTCTGTCCGGCCGTATTAAAGATGAACTTGCCGGTCGGGACATTCCTACCACTCTCGATGACCTAATAACCCTTGCCACCCGGATTGACCTACGGTTCCAGGAGCGTGCCAAAGAGGTCACCCGTGAGAGGAGGTTACCATGTCTAGCTCCTACTTTTCAGAAACCCGTCACTCCCTCCGTCTCTGCCCAGGTACACTCTCCTGAGTCTATGCAGGTTGACCAGACCAAGATGGTCAAAACCCGTCAGGACTTACGCCGTGCCGAAGGGAGCTGCTTCTACTGTGGCAGTAAGGAGCACCGGATCCGTGCCTGCCCGGAGAGGTCGGGAAACGCCTGTGTCTAGGTTCGCTCAGAGAGGTCAACCTAGACAAGAATAAATCCTCTCCATCTCTGCTGCTGTCAGTCTCAATCGTCTGCGGGGAGAACCGTTATTTCGAACAAGGCCAACTTGACTCTGGAGCAGCCGGGAATCTTATTTCACAGTCCCTGGTAGAGAAATACCGCATCCCCACCAAACCTCTGGCTGTACCCTTGTCTGTTGCTGCCGTGGATGGGGGCCTCTTACCACGCCCCATCCAACTCATCACCGAATCCATTACTCTGCAGGTGGGAATGCTGCATTCTGAGAGTATCTCCTTTCATGTTCTGCCTGGACTCTCTCACGCCCTCTTGCTAGGCCTACCTTGGCTCCAGAGACATGCACCCGTGCTTGACTGGCAGACCGGTGAAGTCCTTCGCTGGGGACAGGACTGCCATAATACCTGTCTGGTTCCCGTCCATCCCGTCCGTCCTTCTCCTACCCCAGCTAATCTACCTGGACTTCCGATTCCTTATTGGTCTTATGCTGATGTCTTTAATAAAAAGGAAGCAGAGACACTACCTCCTCATAGACCATACGACTGCCCTATCGACCTGTTACCTGGTACTACTCCTCCCCGTGGGCGTATTTATCCTTTATCCGCTGCTGAGACCCGGTCGATGTCCGAATATATTGAGGAGAATCTGGCCAGGGGATTCATCCGGAAATCTACCTCCCCGGCGGGAGCAGGCTTCTTTTTCGTCAAAAAGAAGGACGGCTCTCTCCGTCCCTGTATAGACTATAGAGGCCTTAACCAGATCACGGTGAAGAATAAGTACCCCCTTCCGCTCATTCCGGAGTTATTTGATCGTCTGAGGGGGGCTAGAATCTTAACCAAACTGGACCTCCGTGGGGCGTACAACCTGGTTCGTATCCGTCAGGGGGATGAATGGAAGATGGCATTCAACACCCGGGACGGCCACTATGAATATCTGGTAATGCCCTTTGGCCTCTGTAACACTCCTGCCGTCTTTCAAGAGTTGGTCAATGACATCTTCCGGGACCTTCTCTACTCCTGCGTAGTGGTGTACCTAGACGACATCTTGGTCTTCTCTCCGGATCTCCAGACTCACCGGAGGGACGTTCGTCAGGTCCTGCTCAGGCTCAGGCAGAATCACCTCTTCGCTAAATACGAGAAATGCCTCTTTGAGCAGACCTCGCTTCCGTTTTTGGGCTACATTATTTCTCAGACCGGCCTACGAATGGATCCAGAGAAACTGTCTGCCATCGAGAAATGGCCTCGACCGGAGGGGTTGAAGGCCATTCAGCGATTCCTGGGCTTCGCCAACTACTACCGCCTCTTCATACCACATTTCTCTTCCCGGACTGCCCCAATTTCCGCGCTCACCCGTAAGGGTACTAATCCCAAAGAGTGGTCGCCCGAAGCAGAGGAGGCCTTTCTTTCCCTAAAACAGGCCTTCTCTTCCGCCCCGGTGCTGCATCGCCCGGACGGCAACAAGCAGTTCTTCCTGGAAGTTGACGCCTCCTCCTCTGGAGCCAGAGCGGTACTTACTCAAAAATCATCTTCCGGGAGAATGGTAACTTGTGGCTTCTTCTCCAAACTCTTCTCCTCTTCTGAGCGCAACTATTCCATAGGAGACCGAGAGTTATTGGCCATCAAACTGGCATTGGAGGAGTGGCGTTACCTACTCGAGGGGGCTCTTCACCCGGTAATAATTTACACTGACCACAAGAACTTGGCTTACCTCCAGCATGCCCAGAGACTTAACCCGCGCCAAGCCCGGTGGTCCTTGTTTTTTGCTCGCTTTGATTTTGTTCTTCATTTTCGCCCGGCTGACAAAAACGTCAAAGCAGATGCCTTGTCCCGATCCTTTCTGGTATCCGATCTCGAGGAAGAACCTAAACATATCATCGATCCCACCAGAGTAATGCAGGTGGCTCCCGTGAGCCTAAATCGTCTCCCTCCCGGTAAGACGTTCGTATCAGTACCTGATCGGGAGAAGATCCTACACTGGGGTCACTCGTCTAAACTAGCTGGCCACGCCGGTCAGAAAAAGACCCTCCAGCTTATTGCCCGGCACTACTGGTGGCCTACCCTGCACAAGGACGTAATAGACTTTGTTTCTGCCTGTGTGTCCTGCGCCCGCAACAAAGTCCCGAGACACCTGCCAGCCGGTCGCCTTCTTCCACTTCCTGTGCCTGCTGCCCCCTGGCAGCATATTGCTATGGACTTCATAACTGATCTCCCCGTCTCTGCCGGTTGTACGGTCATTTGGGTGGTCGCTGACCGCTTTTCCAAGATGGCTCACTTTATTCCCCTGCCTGGTCTCCCGTCTGCACCCGAGCTGGCTAAAGACTTTATCCGCCACATCTTCCGTCTTCATGGCCTGCCCCTCCACATCGTGTCGGATCGTGGGGTACAGTTCACCTCACATTTCTGGAGAGCCACTTGTAAACTGCTAGACGTCACCCTGGACTTCTCTTCCGCTTACCACCCACAGTCTAATGGTCAAGTGGAGCGGATCAATCAGAACCTGACCAGTTACCTCCGGCACTTCGTTAATGCCCATCATTCCGACTGGGTGGATCTCCTACCATGGGCCGAATTCTCCTATAACAATCACGAGAGCGAATCCTCTTCCAAATCCCCGTTTTTTGTAGTCTTCGGTCAGCATCCTCGGATTCCTTTTCCTGTCTCCACCTCTGTGGACAACCCGGCTGCGGAATCTCTCGTTAGCAAATTTTCCTCCATTTGGGAGAGTACCCGATCCGCACTCCTCCAGTCGTCCGAACGGATGAAAAGACACGCTGACAAAAAACGCTTGGATCCTCCACAATTTCGTCCTGGAGATAAAGTCTGGCTCTCGTCTAAATATGTCCGACTCAAGATACCTTCTTACAAGTTAGGGCCTCGGTTCATCGGTCCTCTGGAGGTCATCAGTCAGATCAACCCGGTGGCCTATAAATTAAAACTCCCGGCCAACTTACGGATCCCTAACTCCTTCCATGTATCTCTCCTCAAACCTGTGGTACTTAACTCTTTTTCCAAGTCTACAGGTACGCCTCCTGCTCCGGTTTCTGCTGAGGACGAGTTTGAGGTAGAGAACATTCTTGCCACCAAAAGGGTAAGAGGAAAGACCTTTTTTCTAGTAGATTGGAGGGGGTTTGGTCCTAAGGAGAGAACGTGGGAGCCCCGGGAGAACATCCATGCCCCTCTTATCCTAGCTAAATTTCTGTCTGGCCTAAAAAAGGGGGGGCCTAAAGGGGGGGGTACTGTAGCGCCGGCGTCCCTGCCCTCTGCTAGGCAGGGACGCTGTTCCCCTCACCTCCCTGCTCCGTGCCCGGCGTCCTCCTCCCGCTCTGCTGGCAGCGCGCGCTCCTTCCCGTCCACTGTGCTTAGGGCGCGCGCGCGCGCTCTCCCTCCCTCTTAAAGGGGCCGCGCGCGCCGTCCTAAGGAGTCCCCGGCCAATGGCCGGAGGACTTCACCATATATAAGGCACCTCCTCCAAAATGGAGGTGCCCGAGCATTGTTGTTGCACTGTTCTCTACTCTGCTTCAGCCCTCAGGTCCTGTTGCCAGTTACCTGCCAGATTCCTGCCTGATTATCTGCTACCTGCCTGCTAGTCTGAGGTCCGACGGTCTGCCTTACTACTCCTGTCAGTCTGTCTAAGGACCAGCCTGCCCGCTCACCTGGGAGCACACATCAGCCACCTGCCTGCTTGCCTGAGGTCCGACGGTCTGCCTTCCAACTCCTGTCAGTCTGTCTATGGACCAGCTTGCCCGCTCACCTGGGAGCGCACATCTGCTACCTGCCTGCTAGTCTACCTGGAGGCTCCGCCGTCACGTGCTGTGACCACCTGCCTGTCCAGTGACTCCTGCTCGCTCATCTGGGAGCGCTCATCTGCTGCCTGTCTGCTAGCCGACCTGGAGGCTCTGCCGTCACGTGCTGTGACCACCCGCCTGTCCAGAGACTTCTGCCCGCTCACCTGGGAGCGCTCATCTGCCGCCTGTCTGTTGGTCTTCCTGGAGGCTCCGCCGTCACATGCTGTGACCACCCGTTCATCCAGAGACTCTCGCCTGCTCACCTGGGAGCTCACGTCTATCATCAGCCGCCTCAGGTCGTACCAACCCTTTACCTAGAGACTGCCCCGGTCACTTGCCGTGACCATCTGCCCGTTCATCCAGAGACTGCCCCGGTCACTTGCCGTGACCATCTGCCCGTTCATTCAGAGACTGCCCCGGTCACTTGCCGTGACCATCAGCCCGTTCATCCAGAGACTGCCCCGGTCACTTGCCGTGACCTCCAGCCCGTTCACTCAGAGACTGTCCCGGTCACCTGCTGTGACCTCCTGCCCGTCTTCCCTGGTCACCACCTGCTCCCTTACAAGGACTGCCCCTTTGTATAGTAGCTCAGAGGTTCCGCCTCCCAGACCCGTTACAGCGTCTCAGCCCATCCCGAGCTTTTGATCCCGGAAGTCAATGGGAAACTTGAGCATTTTTCCGGCGGCCCACCCTGGAGGTACACCCACCCACCCCAGTGATAGTTTGGGGTGCCATGTCATCAACTGGTGTAGGTCCACTGTGTTTTATCAAGACCAAAGTCAGCGTAGCCGTCTACCTTGGCTTCCATAACACCTGAGCAGTGCCACAGGCTGTACGCCTCCATGCCACGCCACATTGATGCAGTAATTGATGCAAAAGGAGCCCCGACCAAGTATTGAGTGCATTTACTGAACATACAGTACAGACCAAAAGTTTGGACACACCTTCTCATTTAAAGATTTTTCTGTATTTTCATGACTATGAAAATTGTACATTCACACTGAAGGCATCAAAACTATGAATTAACACATGTGGAATTATATACTGTACTTAACAAAAAAGTGTGAAACAACTGAAAATATGTCTTATATTCTAGGTTCTTCAAAGAAGTCACCTTCTGCTTTGATGACTGCTTTGCACACTCTTGGCATTCTCTTGATGAGCTTCAAGAGGTAGTCACCGGAAATGGTCTTCCAACAATCTTGAAGGAGTTCCCAGAGATGCTTAGCACTTGTTGGCCCTTTTGCCTTCACTCTGCGGTCCAGCTCACCCCAAACCATCTCGATTGGGTTAGGTCTGGTGACTGTGGAGGCCAGGTCATCTGCGTAGCACCCCATCACTCTCCTCCTTGGTCAAATAGCCCCTACACAGCCTGGAGGTGTGTTTGGGGTCATTGTCGTGTTGAAAAATAAATGATGGTCCAACTAAATGCAAACCGAATGGAATAGCATGCCGCTGCAAGATGCTGTGGTAGCCATGCTGGTTCAGTATGCCTTTAATTTTGAATAAATCCCCAACAGTGTCACCAGCAAAGCACCCCCACACCATCACACCTCCTCCTCCATGCTTCACGGTGGGAACCAGGCATGTAGAGTCCATCCGTTCACCTTTTCTGCGTCGCACAAAGACACAGTGGTTGAAACCAAAGATCTCAAATTTGGACTCATCAGACCAAAGCACAGATTTCCACTGGTCTAATGTCCATTCCTTGTGTTCTTTAGCCCAAACAAGTCTTTTCTGCTTGTTGCCTGTCCTTAGCAGTGGTTTCCTAGCAGCTATTTTACCATGATGGCCTGCTGCACAAAGTCTCCTATTAACAGTTGTTGAAGAGATGTGTCTGCAGCTACTACTCTGTGTGGCATTGACCTGGTCTCTAATCTGAGCTGCTGTTAACCTGCGATTTCTGATGCTGGTGACTCGGATAAACTTATCCTCAGAAGCAGAGGTGACTCTTGGTCTTCCTTTCCTGGGGTGGTCCTCATGTGAGCCAGTTTCTTTGTAGCGCTTGATAGTTTTTGCAACTGCACTTGGGGACACTTTTAGAGTTTTCCCAATTTTTCGCACTGACTGACCTTCATTTCTTAAAGTAATGATGGCCACTCGTTTTTCTTTACTTAGCTGCTTTTTCTTGCCATAATACAAATTCTAACAGTCTATTCAGTAGGACTATCAGCTGTGTATCCACCTGAGTTCTGCACAACACAACTGATGGTCCCAACCCCATTTATAAGGCAAGAAATCCCACTTATTAAACCTGACAGGGCACACCTGTGAAGTGAAAACCATTTCCGGTGACTACCTCTTGAAGCTCATCAAGAGCGTGCAAAGCAGTCATCAAAGCAAAAGGTGGCTACTTTGAAGAACCTAGAATATAAGACATATTTTCAGTTGTTTCACACGTTTTTGTTAAGTATATAATTCCACATGTGTTAATTCATAGTTTTGATGCCTTCAGTGTGAATGTACAATTTTCATAGTCATGAAAATACAGAAAAATCTTTAAATGAGAAGGTGTGTCCAAACTTTTGGTCTGTACTGTACATTTCAGTAGGCCAACATTTCAGATTTTAAAATCATTTTTCAAGCTGTTGTTATAAAGTATTCTAATTTACTGAGATAATGACTTTTGTGTTTTCATTGGCTGTAAGCCACAATCATCAACATTAACAGAAATAAACACTTGAAATAGATCACTCTGTTTGTAATGACTCTACACTGTGTTCCAAATTATTATGCAAATAATATTTTCTCTGATTTTCCCAAATTACCTATATGAATTGCAGTCATTGTAATTTTCCAGTCAAATAACTATTAGAGCACAATTGAAAGGTTTTTGTACAAACTGCTTATGATAACAGTATATTTTTAGAAAAATAAAAAACTCAAACTGCACTCAAAATGCATGTTCCAAATTATTATGCACAGCAGAGTTTTCAACCTTTTCATTTTAATAAAGAACAAAAAAATGGTCATTTTTGAAATTATAAGCATTAGCAGGTTATTACAAACTGAAATCAAACAGTTTTCAACTCAAAACTTTATTCTAGGTGATGTTACATTTGCACATAGGACCGCTTGTTTGAAAGGAGCTTCTGAACTCTCTCGTCCATTGAATTGGTCAGGTTTTGGATGGTTTCTGCTTTAATTGTTTTGCATGAGGACAGAATACCCTCCCAGAGCTGTTGCTTAGATGTGAACTGCCTCCCGCCATCATAGACACTCCTTTTGATGATGCTCCAGAGGTTCTCAATGGGGTTGAGGTCAGGGGAGCATGGGTGCCACACCATAAGTTTGTCCCCTTTTATGCCCATAGC
Organism: Phyllobates terribilis; assembly: GCF_046119375.1. NCBI lineage: Eukaryota > Metazoa > Chordata > Amphibia > Anura > Dendrobatidae > Phyllobates > Phyllobates terribilis. Next base: position 521,636,897 of record NW_027362765.1, read on the forward strand.
AGCCAGAGATGCAGATGTGTTATGTGCAGCATGAGACGGGGCATTATCATGCATGAAAATGATCTTGCTGCGGAATGCACGGTTCTTCTTCTTGAACCATGGAAGGAAGTGCTGTTTGAGAAACTCAACATACATTATGGAGTTCATCTTTACCCCTTCAGGGATCCTAAAAGGGCCGACAATCTCTCTCCCCATGATTCCAGCCCAAAACATTACTCCACCTCCTCCTTGTTAGCGCCGTAGCCGTGTTTGCATGGGGTGTCCATCAACCAGCCATCCTCCACAACATCCATCTGGACCATCGAGATCATTTCATGCATGATAATGCCCCGTCTCATGCTGCACATAACACATCTGCATCTCTGGCTGCTATGGGCATAAAAGGGGACAAACTTATGGTGTGCACCCATGCTCCCCTGACCTCAACCTCGTTGAGAACCTCTGGAGCATCATCAAAAGGAGTGTCTATGATGGCGGGAGGCAGTTCACATCTAAGCAACAGCTCTGGGAGGGTATTCTGTCCTCATGCAAAACAATTAAAGCAGAAACCATCCAAAACCTGACAAATTCAATGGACGAGAGAGTTCAGAAGCTCCTTTCGAACAAGGGGTCCTATGTGCAAATGTAACATCACCTAGAATAAAGTTTTGAGTTGAAAACTGTTTGATTTCCGTTTGTAATGACCTGCTAATGCTTATAATTTCAAAAGTGACCATTTTTTTGTTCTTTATTTAAATGAAAAGGTTGAAAACTCTGCTGTGCATAATAATTTGGAACATGCATTTTGAGTGCAGTTTGAGTTTTTTATTTTTCTAAAAATATACTGTTATCATAGGCAGTTTGTACAAAAACCTTTCAATTGTACTCTAATAGTTATTTGACTGGAAAATTACAATGACTGCAATTCATATAGGTAATTTGGGAAAATCTGCGAAAATATTATTTGCATAATAATTTGGAACACAGTGTATATACCATATTTTCTGGCTTATAAGACGACTTTTTAACCCCTGAAAAGCTTCTCAAAAGTCAGGAGTCGTCTTATACGCCGGGTGTCATCTTATAGGGCGTATACCCTTATACTCCGAATGTTGGGGGAGGAGGGGGTATATATATATGGGGTGTGGGGGGAGCGGTAGCCGCTGAGGAGCGGGGCACAGGAGGCAGCAGCCGCCTGCTGCAGACTACATTGTCCCCGCTGCTAAAGCGTGGCTACGCTGTGTGCCGGCTATTATGGAGCATGTAGTCACTGCTCCCCGCGCACACAGTCCCGGAGAAGGGAGCAGTGACTTCCGGCAGCTGATCTCTCCTTGTGAGCCGCGCATGGCAGTGACGCCATGCGCGGCTCACATGGCGAGATCAGTGCAGACAGGACGCAGCGCTGGAGGAGAAGAAAGGTGAGTAGGAGTGTTTATTTTTATGTGCAGCATGATGGGGATTAGTGGGACCATGCATACCAGGACAGGGATGAGGGGTGCCATGCAGACCAGGACAGGGATGATGACCACAAATACTACCGCGCTTTGTACACTCAGAACTGGTGGCTCTGACTAGATGGGTGTAGATAAAAACAAAAAGAGAAAATGAAAGTGCTACCCAAATAGACATCCTACTTCTAACTGCCCCCTCAGTGAGGATACACACATTGATCCTAGCTACAATCAACAATAGCTCCATGAGAAAGAAACAGAGAGAGAAAAGTGGCAGCACTTATGACTCGCCCCCTGGGCCATGGGGTACCCGGAACCGGGCCTTCTTGTGTACAGTGCAATGTTGGGGGTAGTAGTGGCAACCCGATCCCGTGGCTCAGGGTGGTCAGACCAGTGGCAGTCTTTTATGTGTTTTAGGTTAATGTCCGACTACGCCACCTGTGGATTGCGGCTATTATTAACCGCCGCTGCAAGGCAGTCCACTGAGGCTGATGGTGTGTGCAGCAGAGATAGTATAACACCCCACGGGAAGAGTGTAGCCTCAGGGCAGTGTAGTAGGATGCTGGGGGTGATGGTGCAGACGCACCATAAATCGCACAGAGTCAGTGATGCAGTCCAGGGTCTTTTACTCACAGTTGTTATCCGAGTCACTTCTGCCGGCAATAACTGCCCAAGCCGTGCTGCGTCCACCAGGTGAGGAGCTCGGTCAACCCCTAGCCGATTCAGGAGTATGGCACAGGACCCCCTTTTATCCTTTCTCTGGCCTCTCGTGCCCCACCAGTGACCACACTTCTGTCCAGCTGCCTCGGGCCTTCTCTTGGTGAAACCTGTCGCCGGTTTCCCTGACCTTATGTGGTGCCTTCCTAGTGGGTGTAGCAGGGGGTCGCACCATAAGATGATCACGACCTCCGGTCTTTGGCTGAGGGATGATTTACCTCCACCAATTTGGGAATCCAGTACCCTTCTGCAGCCTGACCCTTCACCCGATATCACGCGGGCTTGCAACGGTTACTGTCCGTTCTGCTCTCTCTCTGGGTCCCTTCTGCCTTCTTGTTTCTGGAGCCTTTCTACTCCTCTTTCGCTCCACCTTTCTTCCTTCCTTCTCCTTCTCCTCTTCTCCTTCCTGGCTCCGGCCTTCACCCTAGGCCTGCCTCGAGGAGCTGAGCTCAGGCTGAGCCACAGCTCCCTGTCAGCCCTCTCTGGCTGAACTCCTTCTCTTCTCTCCACTGAACTGAACACTCTCCTAAGATGGCCCCCACCTTATATCTACTTCTCTGTGTCTGAGCTCAGGTGACCTGCAACAAATGAGCTCCTTCCTATGCTCCAGAAACCGTCCCCTTCTGCTCCTACATCACTGGGTTCTCTCCCCCCTCCCCACTCCAGCCAGGGACATGGTCAGTTGTGCCGGCAATAATTGGGAGCACCGTCGAGCTGTCCCCCGGAAATGAGGAGTGTGTGTATGCAGCTACTGAGCCCTGGTCCATACTCCATCCTTACCTGGGAGTGGAATATCACACCTCTGGTTGAGGTGCAATACCCCTGTAGCAACCGAACCCTCGGGGCGCTACATTTACTCTGAGAAGTATGGGCTACTTCCATAGAAAGGTGTGTTGATTAGGCAGGCTTTGCAGAATCTCAGCAATCAGCTGTTGGTTGTGGAAGTCCTCAGCCAGCCAGACCGAGCGCAATAGTTCAGCAGTTGACGCGCGCTGTTACCATACGTCCAGCTGGGTCTGTATTGATGAGCATGCTTCTAAAAGTTGTTCATCATAAATATGCTTAAAAAAAATTAATGGGGGGGGGAGGGGTTGAATGATGATTAACTTGATATAGTGGTGGAGAATGAGGAGAAGGAGTAGGACGACATAAAATAGACGAAATCCTGAAGCGTATATGACTCGCCCCCTGGGCCGTGGGGCACTCAGATCCGGGCAATAGGGGGAACGATGGGAGTAGTAGTGGCAACCCGGTTCCGTGGCTCAGGGTGGTCAGGCCAGTGGTAGTCCGTTATGTGTTGTTTATGTCCGACTACGCCACCCGTGGATTTGCGGTTATTAGGAACCGCCGCTGCATGCAGACCGCTGGGGCTGATGGGATGTGCAGCTATGGTAGTGTGACTCCCCACGGGAAGAGTGCGGCCCCAGGGCAGTATAGTGGATGGTGGGAGTGATGGTAGTGAGAGTCCCAGTGATGATAGTGCTGGAGGAGCAAGGAGCACACAGACAACAGGTTGCAGTCCAGGGTCTTTACTAAACATGTAAACTTGACCCACAAACAGTCCCAGCTAGGAGGGAACCTGGATGTCTGAGAGCAACGGGGAAATTGGCCCTGGTCAGGGTGAGGGTGTAGGCCTACCGTGTTTTCTGCGCTCCTTCTGGCTATCCCCTCCTTATAGAGTAACAGCCCACGTTTCCGAGCTTTGTCGCCTGTATGGCCTGCGACGTGGGTTCCTTTCTGCTCCCAGCCTTGTACGGCTTCACTGGTCCCTTCGGTTGTGGCAGGGCCTCCAGGCTTCTTAGGCCAAGGAATGTACAGTCCCTTGCGGACTGGTTCTCTGCTGGGGGATGTGGAATCCTTCCAGCCTCAGACACCAAAGTCTGGTAAAGTAAGTCTTTATCTGCCAAGACAGGCTCTCTTCGCCTCTTGTCTCTGGCTGGTGGCTCTCTCCTACTGCCACACTTCCTCTTAGGTGCAATCAACTTTCTGTCCCTGCTCCACTCTGGGACACGTCTCAGAGCTGAGACAGGCAATCCAGATCTCTCTAACCCTGCCCGCAGTACCAGCTTTTATAGGGGCAGCCAGCTCCCCCTACTGGCCTGAGACAGGAGGCATTGCATGCTAATGTTCCCCTGACCAGAGAACCTCCCCCTTGCTCTCAGACACAGCTTTATTACACTAGTGGCATCCAGGTAGGGTGACACATTCCCCCCTAGTGAAATTTAGTACTCCGGGACTAAACAATAAACAAAGACAATATGCATAACAATAAAACATTAATAGACAGACGGCGCACAAATTGAGTTCTTTAGGTCACAGTGTGGTCTGTGACCAGGTGTCCATATCACCAGAACAACGGGAGCCTTAACCAGGTGGGGGTCTGTCCTACCCCAAGTCCTTCACAATCTTAGTTCATTCCTGGGTTAGGCTCCAAACGCAGTCCATACAAAGGTCCCGGTTATAAAAAGTCCATAACCTTTGAGTCCTTACGGTAGCTGCAAGAAACTGAAACAGAGTATTACCAAACATGCATGTAATTAGGCAAACATTTCAACAGTTGGTAACAGGGTTATTTACACTTTTAGTACACTCTATATTCTCCAGCGAGCGGGTATCTGCCCCTTTGTGCTCCTGGTTGACCTCCTTAACCCACTGTCTGGTGGTGGACCAACCTGACTTTCCCCACTAGCGTTAGGGGTACAGCTACCAGCTGGGTGTACAGGTAGGGCAGGCAGCAGTCTGCGGGTTCTTTGGCTTACCGCAGGCATGGCAGGCTCACTGTCAGCAGAGGGTTGACTCTCCTGGTCTGCTGGTACAGGCTCTTCTGCCTCTGGAACCGCTTGCTCCTCTTCACCTTCCGGCTCTGGTGTTGGTTGTTGCTGTGCCGGTTGCAGGAAATGCAGGACGGGTACCACTATGGCATCATTTATGCGAGTCCAGGACTGAGGGAACTCTCCGAGAACGGTGCTGATCATTTCTTCCTTGTCCTCTGCGGGTTCAAGGTCACTCTGATCCTCTTCTGCACTACGGAGTTGCTCGGGGCACCTTTTGAGGTGGTCTCTGGAGACGACACTAGTGGTTTCTCCTCCGTCCTTGGTGATTACGCACACCTTTGGGTTGTCGTGGTCAGACTGCAGTACGGTGTAGGGTTCCCTTTCCCACTGGTCGTCCAACTTATGTAGCCTTCTTTTTCGCTTTAGGACTTGCTCACCAGGTTCTAGGGGACTAGCAGGGGCGTGTTGATTGAAGAGTCTTTCTTGCTTCTCTCTCACCTGGGCCAGGCTCTTCTCCACACTCTCCTGTACCTTCTTGTACTGCAGTTGCCTTTCCGTATCCCAGTCCGCATCCGGGGAGGTGTCCTCAGGTATTAGGACTCCCATCTCCAGGTCTACGGGCAGCTTACCCGGTCTGGCTCGCATCAGGTAAGCCGGGGTGCAGTTTGTAGCGTTCACCGGGATATTGTTGTACATGTCTACCAGGTCCGGCAGTTTTTCTGGCCACAGGCTGCGTTCCTCCAGGGGCAACGTCTTCAGGAGATCAATGACTATATTGTTCATCTTCTCACACATCCCGTTGGTTTGGGGGTGGTAAGGCGTTGTCCGAATCTTCTTATAGCCATAGAGGTTGCAGAACTCCTGGAAGATTTCAGCTTCAAACGCTGGACCCTGGTCTGTCAGGACCTGTTCCGGATACCCGTGTGGACGGCAGAAGTATTGCTGGAAGGCTCGGGCCGCTGTTTGGGCTGTCAAGTCCTTTACCGGGACCACCACTAGAAAACGGGAATAGTGGTCCACGATTGTCAGGGCGTAGATGTATCCGGACCGGCTTGGAGCCAATTTGAAGTGGTCCAGAGCTACCAGCTCAAGAGGCTGCGTGGTGACGATGGGCCTCAAGGGTGTCTTCTGGCTGGTGCGGTCCTTCCTCCTCAGGTGACAAGGGCCACAGTCTCTGCACCATTTTTCTACAGCTCCTCTCATGCCGACCCAAAAGAACCTTCCTCTTAGTAGGAACTCCAGTTTCTTCCAACCGAAGTGTCCCGCTCGGTCATGGTAAGCCCCCAGGACCATAGCTGCATCTCGCCTTGGGACCACGACTTGCCAGGTCAGCTCGTGCGTCCGGTGGTTAACAATCCTTCTGCACAACTTGCCTTCGTAGAGGAACAGCTTGCTCTTCTCCTTCCATAGCTGCTTGGCTTCCTCTGGGGCATCTGGATCTAGGCGGGCGTCTTCCCGGGTCAGCAGATCTTTCACCAGGCGGACTGCAGGGTCACTATCTTGGGTCTCGGCCCAGCTGTGGTGAGGTAGGGGATTCATCATCACAGTTGTTAGATCCTCCTCCTTCACGCGGTGAGAGTGTTGAGCGGCTCCATACCGGTGAAACGCGGGGAGTTCTACCTCCTCCAGCTCTTCTGGGTCTTCGTCACCTTCAGGTAAGTGAGGCATCCTTGATAGGGCGTCCGCGTTGGCGTTGGTTTTGCCTGCCCGGTACTTGATCACGAAGTCATAGTTGGAGAGACGGGCCATCCACCGCTGTTCCAGGGCACCCAGTCTTGCATTGTCCAGGTGTGTCAACGGGTTGTTGTCCGTGTACACGGTGAACTTTGCGGAGGCCAGGTAATGCTTGAAGCGTTCCGTCACGGCCCACACCACCGCCAAGAATTCTAGCTTGAAGGAGCTTTAATTCTCCGGGTTCCTTTCGGTGGGCCTCAGCTTCCGGCTGGCGTATGCGATCACCCGTTCTCTGCCCTGTTGGTTTTGGGACAGTACGGCTCCCAGTCCCACATTACTGGCATCTGTGTGGAGAATGAAAGGCTGGCCATAATCAGGGTAGGCCAGGATCTCATCCCCAGTGAGGGCCAACTTTAGCTGGCGGAAGGACTCCTCTTCCGGTTTATCCCACTTGAAGGGTGGCTTTTGACTTCTGGACTTGGACTGTCCGATCAGGAGGTCCTGCATAGGAGCTGCCATCTTAGTGAACCCGGGGATGAACCTTCGGTAGTAGCCTACCAACCCGAGAAACTGTCTCACCTCTTTGATGTTCGAGGGGCTTGGCCAGCTCTTGATTGCCGTGACCTTGTCAGGGTCGGGGGCCACTCCTTCCGCGCTTACCACGTGCCCTAGGTACTGGACCTTTGGTTTCAGCAGGTGGCACTTCGATGGTTTCACCTTCAGGCCATAGCCTGCCAGGGCTTCGAACACCTCAGCCAGGTGCTTGAGATGGTCCTCGTAGGTCTTCGAATAGACGATCACGTCGTCCAGGTAAAGGAGGACCGTCTCGAAGTTTCGGTGCCCTAGACAGCATTCCATCAGCCGCTGGAAGGTCCCTGGTGCGTTGCAGAGCCCGAAAGGCATACAGTTGAATTCGCTCAGTCCCATCGGGGTGGTGAAGGCGGTCTTCTCCTTGTCAGCCTCTGCCACAGGAACCTGCCAGTACCCGCTAGTAAGGTCCAAAGTAGAAAAGAAGTTAGCAGATTTTAGTGCGGCTAAAGACTCTTCTATTCTAGGCAGCGGATATGCGTCTTTGTGGGTGATACGGTTGATTTGTCTATAGTCCACGCACATTCTCATGGTGCTGTCTTTCTTTTTGACCAGAACCAAGGGGGCTGCCCAGGGGCTACAGCTGTCTCTAATGACCCCAGCTTCTTTCATCTCCCTTAGCATACCCTTGGCGTTCTGATAATGTGCAGGGGGTACAGGTCTGTGCCTCTCTTTTATTGGTGGGTGGCTCCCTGTGGGGATGTGGTGTTCTATCCCTTTTACTCTGCCGAAGTCTAGCGGGTGCTTACTAAAGACTCTCTCGTACTTCCGTACCACCCGGTAGACTCCTTGTTTTTGGTGCAGGGGAGTGGAGTCAGCACCCACGTGGAGTTTCTGGCACCAGTCCTCCTTTTGTTTCTGGGAGCCATTACCCTCCGCCTGTGGAGATGGAGGCAAGGGTTCCACGGCCCTGATAGCTTGGTGTTCGACGACAAACAGTTTGGCGAGTGTAGCGTACCTGGGTAAGTGTACTTCCCTCTCCCCAATGTTGAGGATGCGGACGGGCACCCTCCCATGACGGACATCAACCACCCCCCGGGCTGTCAAAATGGTGGGCCTGCTGTCTGAGTACACGGGTTCTACCATGGCTTGGTAGTCTCTACCTCTCAACCCGATTGCAGTCCGTCACCAGATCATCATTTCACTTTTGGGAGGCATGGAAATGGGGAATGGATCACTGAGTCTTACGCTACCGATCTCACCACCAGACAGTTCTACCTGCTGCCGTCTCATCAGGGCTTTTATCTCCTTGTTGAGGACTCTCTGTTGGCTGGAACTAGTATTCACCGCCACCTGTTGTAGAATTACAATTACCTCTGAAAGACAATTTTCAATTATGTTAGTACCCACAGTTATTTTAGGGTGGCTTTCATGACGGTCAATGTCCACAATAATCACTCCATGTGCCGGCAGTTCAACTTTACCAATTTTAATGGTCATCTCCTTGAACCCCATCTGCGGCACGGGTAAGCCATTACTGGCGATGATGCTCAAGTTACTGTCTGGATACCATGTGATATCAGCATCAGTCCAATACTGCTTAAAAAGTACATAAGGGATAGTGGTTACTTGTGATCCAGTATCCAGCAAGGCGCTCATGGGGATACCGTCCAGCACCACGGGTAAAACCGGGCGCCCCCCAACGTACTTATCACGCCAATTATAAGGGCCTGGTGATCTTATGCCTGGGGGTCGGCCCTCTGCCCCAGGTTGGACCCGTTTAAATTACAGTACCTGGAAATGTGTCCGGGCTGGTTGCATCGACGGCAAATGGGCTGTCCATCCTCTGCGTAGCGGTCTGTGGGCCTCCCTCGGAACGACGGGATCCTCCTCTGTCGACGCCACGGGACATCCTCCGGACTCGAAGCCAGCTCGATGGGTCTTGATGGGTCCACTTGTAACGCCTGGACGGTCCTGGTCAACGCCGCGACGCTCCTGGTCAGCTCCTGGACTTGGTGGTGCAGGCCTTTCGACGGGGCTTGGTTCAGGGCCTGTGCATCAGCCTCCACGGAGTCCATAGAGGAGGGCGCTGCCTCCTGGTGGTAGGTGATAGCAGGGCGCCGGGGGTTTATATCGCCACTGGTTGCAGATTCATGGAGCACCTTTATGGCCCTGTCCTTAACCCCTTAAGCCCCGGAGCATTTTTCGTTTTTGCATTTTCGTTTTTGCTCCCCTTGTTCCCAGAGCCATAGCGTTTTTATTTTTTGGTCAATATGGCCATGTGAGGGCTTATTTTTTGCGGGACGAGTTGTACTTTTCAACGCCATTACTAGTTTTATCATATCCTGTACGGGAAAACGGGAAAAAAATTCCAGGTGCTGTAAAATTGCAAAAAAAGTGCAATACCACAGTTGTTTTTTATTTATTTTTTTTACCATGTTCACTGAATGCTAAAACTGACCTGCCATTCTTATTCTACAGGTCATTACGAGTTCATAGACACCAAACATGTATAGGTTCTTTTATATTTAAGTGGTGAAAAAAAATTCCAAAATTTGGTAAAAAAAAAAATAAAAAAATAGCGCCATATTCTAAGACCCGTAGCGTCTCCATTTTTCGTGATCTGGGGCTGGTTGATGGCTTATTTTTTGCGCACCGGGCTGACGTTTTTATTGATAACATTTGGGGTAGATCCGGTGTTTTGATCGCTCGTTATTGCATTTTATTGCAATTTTGCGGCGACCAAAAAACATAATTCTGGCGTTTAGAATTTTTTTCTCGCTACGCCGTTTACCGATCGGAATAATTCTTTTTTTATTTTGATAGATCGGGCGATTCTTAACGCGGCGATACCAAATATGTGAATGTGGGTTTTTTTTTTATATATTTTATTTTGAATGGGGCGAAAGGGGGGTGATTTAAACTTTTATATTTTTTTATTTTTTTTTATATTTTTAAAAACTTTTTTTTTTTACTTTTTGCATGCTTCTATAGTCTCCATAGGAGACTAGAAGCAGCAACTGTCCGATCGCCTCTGCTACATACAGGGGACGAGCAGGTCCCCTGCATGCAGCAGAAATGGTCCTGTGCTATGAGCGCCGACCACTAGGTGGCGCTCATAGCGACAAGATCATGACAACCACAGGCGTCTGCTGCAGACCCTGGGTTGTCATGCACGCCCATCGGCGACCCGCGATCACGTGACGGGGTCGCCGGTGGGCGGGGCTTATGACGCGCTACCCGGAAGCGCGCGTTAAATGCTGCTGTCGGAGATTGACAGCAGCATTTAACTGGTTAACAGCCGCGGGTGGATCGCGATTCCACCCGCGGCTGATGCGGGCACATGTCAGCTGTAAGAATCAGCTGACATGTGCTCCGTTCAGTGAGGGCTCAGCGCAGCAGCCCTCACTGAACGGGGGGTACGCAAATATGCGTACTAATACGTCCCCGGTAAGTAAGGGGTTAAATTGGGCAAAGGTCAAGTCGGGGTTCTGAAAGAACATGAGGCGCAGTTGGGCCCTGTGGGCGCTAGACAGCAGACCTTCTATGAATTGTTCTGTTAGCAGCTTATCGGTTTCCTGCACACTGCCAGGGTCAGTTTGTTGAATAGCCCTCAAGGCTTCCTGCAGATTTAGGGCATAGTCTCTGATGCTGTCCTGTGCCCGCTGCCTACATCCATAGGACCTCATTTTAATTTCAGCGGAGGTACGTGTATCAAAGGTACCCCGCAGCCGGGCCAGAATACCCTTCACAGTCCCTTTCTCCTCAGTGGGCCATGATTTTACCTCCCTTTGGGCTGCGCCAGTTAACTGCCCTGTCAATATGCTGACCTTCTGTTCCTCTGTCAGGGGGTAAACGTGGAACAAACTGTATAGCCTTTCCTTGAAGTCAGTTAGGGCATGGGGCTCCCCTGAGTATTTGGCCAGCCAGGCCGCTCCAGGGATGTAGGGCAAGGAAAAGGGCATCACCGCTGCGGCAGCTGCGTTGGTGGTAGTGGGCGCCTCTGTGTCCGACATCTTTCTACCCCCCTAGTGGACCGTGGCCTACCTTCCGACGATCCTCTTCTGTAGGCCGCGGCTCCGCTGCTGCTCTGGACGAGGACCTGGCGTCGCACTCCGATGACGTCAGCGTCGCTCTCTCTCCCTTCCAGGACCTTGCGCAGCGTCGGTGTGTGGGGTGGAGCTTCGGATCTCGCGCGGTTTTGACGTCTACGCCCCTCTTCTTCCCGTGCGGCGTCCTGGAGATGGCGTCCGATGGCGGGAAACAGCTGCAGATGGCGGGAAGACGGCAGAAGACGGCGGGAAAAGGTCCAAGATGGCGTCTGATGGTGGGAATCGGCTCCGGATGGCGGGAAACGACTCCAGACGGTGGGAAACTTCGCCACAGATAAGTTACAAAAGTCTTTTTCAGGCACGCAGTACCCGGTGGTTGCGGGCACGAAATCCTGCCGACTACGCCAAAGCTGACTCGCCCCCTGGGCCGTGGGGCACTCAGATCCGGGCAATAGGGGGAACGATGGGAGTAGTAGTGGCAACCCGGTTCCATGGCTCAGGGTGGTCAGGCCAGTGGTAGTCCGTTATGTGTTGTTTATGTCCGACTACGCCACCCGTGGATTTGCGGTTATTAGGAACCGCCGCTGCATGCAGACCGCTGGGGCTGATGGGATGTGCAGCTATGGTAGTGTGACTCCCCACGGGAAGAGTGCGGCCCCAGGGCAGTATAGTGGATGGTGGGAGTGATGGTAGTGAGAGTCCCAGTGATGATAGTGCTGGAGGAGCAAGGAGCACACAGACAACAGGTTGCAGTCCAGGGTCTTTACTAAACATGTAAACTTGACCCACAAACAGTCCCAGCTAGGAGGGAACCTGGATGTCTGAGAGCAACGGGGAAATTGGCCCTGGTCAGGGTGAGGGTGTAGGCCTACCGTGCTTTCTGCGCTCCTTCTGGCTATCCCCTCCTTATAGAGTAACAGCCCACGTTTCCGAGCTTTCCGTGCTTTCTCGCCTGTATGGCCTGCGACGTGGGTTCCTTTCTGCTCCCAGCCTTGTACGGCTTCACTGGTCCCTTCGGTTGTGACAGGGCCTCCAGGCTTCTTAGGCCAAGGAATGTACAGTCCCTTGCGGACTGGTTCTCTGCTGGGGGATGTGGAATCCTTCCGGCCTCAGACACCAAAGTCTGGTAAAGTAAGTCTTTATCTGCCAAGACAGGCTCTCTTCGCCTCTTGTCTCTGGCTGGTGGCTCTCTCCTACTGCCACACTTCCTCTTAGGTGCAATCAACTTTCTGTCCCTGCTCCACTCTGGGACACGTCTCAGAGCTGAGACAGGCAATCCAGATCTCTCTAACCCTGCCCTCAGTACCAGCTTTTATAGGGGCAGCCAGCTCCCCCTACTGACCTGAGACAGGAGGCATTGCATGCTAATGTTCCCCTGACCAGAGAACCTCCCCCTTGCTCTCAGACACAGCTTTATTACACTAGTGGCATCCAGGTAGGGTGACACATATACCCAGGGCCGGCTCCTGGTTTTTGTGGGCCCTGTGCGAAATAGTCTCAGTGGGCCCCTTTAACATATACCACGATTCATGATGCACAGATACCACAGACAAATATATATATACACTGCTCAAAAAATAAAGGGAACACTCAAATAACACTTCCTAGATCTGAATGAATGAAATATTCTCATTGAATACTTTGTTCTATACAAAGTTGAATGTGCTGACAACAAAATCACACAAAAATCATCAATGGAAATCAAATTTATTAACCAATGGAGGCCTGGATTTGGAGTCACTCCCAAAATTAAAGTGGAAAAACATACTACAGGCTGGTCCAACTTTGATGTAATGTCCTTAAAACAAGTTAAAATGAGGCTCAGTATTGTGTGTGGCCTCCACGTGCTTGTACGACCTCCCTACCATGCCTGGGCATGCTCCTGATGAGGTTGTGGATGGTCTCCTGTGGGATCTCCGCCCAGACCTGGACTAAAGCATCCACCAACTCCTGGACAGTCTGTGGTGCAATGTGACATTGGTGGATGGAGCGAGACCTGATGTCCCAGATGTGCTCAATCGGATTCAGGTCTGGGGAACGGGCGGGCCAGTCCATAGCTTCAATGCCTTCATCTTGCAGGAACTGCTGACACACTCCAGCCACATGAGGTCTGGTATTGTCTTGCATTAGGAGGAACCCAGGGCCAACCGCACCAGCATATGGTCTCACAAGGGGTGCGAGGATCTCATCTCGGTACCTAATGGCAGTCAGGCTACCTCTGGCGAGCACATGGAGGGCTGTGCGGCCCTGCAAAGAAATTCAACCCCACACCATTACTGACCCACTGCCAAACCGGTCATGCTGAGGTATCTTGCAGGCAGCAGATCACTCTTCACGGGGTCTATAGACTCTGTCAGGTCTGTCACATGTGCTCAGTGTGAACCTGCTTTCATCTGTGAAGAGCACAGGGCACCAGTGGCGACTTTGCCAATCCTGGTGTTCTGTGGCAAATGCCCAGTGTCCTGCACGGTGTTGGGCTGTGAGCACAACCCCCATCTGTGGACGTCGGGCCCTCATACCACCCTCAAGGAGTCGGTTTGTAACCATTTGTGCAGACACATGCACATTTGTGGCCTGCTGGAGGTCATTTTGCAGGGCTCTGGCAGTGCTCCTCCTGTTCTTCCTTGCACAAAGGCGGAAGTAGCGGTCCTGCTGCTGGGTTGTTGCCCTCCTACAGCCCCCTCCACGTCTCCAGGTGTATTGGCCTGTTTCCTGGTAGCGCATCCAGCCTCTGGACACTATACTGACAGACACAGCAAACCTTCTTGCCACAGCTCGCATTTATGTGCCATCCTGGATGAGCTTCATTACCTGAACAACTTCTGAGGGTTGTAGAGTCCATCTCATGCTACCACGAATGTGAAAGCACAACCAACATTCAAAAGTGACCAAAACATCAGCCAGAAAGCATTGGTACTGAGAAGTGGTCTGTGGTCTCCACCTGCAGAACCACTCCTTTATTGAGTGGGTCTTGATAATTGCCAATAATTTCCATCAATTGTCTATTCTATTTGCACAACAGCATGTCACATTGATTGTCAATCAGTGTTGCTTTCTAAGTAGACAGTTTGATTTCACAGAAGTTTGATTTACTTGGAGTTATATTTTGTTGTTTAAGTGTTCCCCTTATTTTTTTGAGCAGTGTATATAGTACAATGCCAAAGAATTTCACTTCTTACATTACATGAACGATATCTATCGTAAATTGTACAATAGCTCAGAAACCGGCGAATCCTTGCAGCACACAGTGCAGACTGGACAGTATAGTCCTCCATACAGTGTTATGGGCACCACATAGTACTCCATACAGTATTATGGGCCCCATATAATGCTCCATACTGGATACTGGCCCCCATATAAGGCTCCATACAGGATACTGGCCCCGTTATAACGCTCCATACAGGATACTAACCCCCATATAATGCCCCATGCAGGCTGTGCCCCCCCCCACATAATGCCCCATGCAGGTTGTTCCCCCGCACACACACATAATGCCCCATTCAGGCTGTCCCCCTCCCACATAATGCGCCATGCATGATGTCACTCCCCCCATATAATGCCCCAATCAGGATTTCACCCCCCCCCCATATAATGCCCCATTCAGGATGTTACTTCTCCCCCATATAGTGACCCATGCAGGATGTCACTCCCCCCTCCATGTAATGCCCCATTCAGCATGTCACTTCCCCCCCATATAATGCCCCATGCAGGATGTCACTTCCCCCCCATATAATACCCCATGCAGGATGTCACTTCTCCTCCATATAATGGCCTATGCAGAATGTCACTTCTCCCCCATATAATACTCCATGCAGGATGTCACTTCCCCCCCATATAATACCCCATGCAGGATGTCACTTCTCCCCCATATAATGGCCCATGCAGGACGTCACCCCCCCATATAATGCCCCATGCAGGGTGTCACTCCCCCCATATAATGCCCCATGCAGGATGTCACTCCCCCCATATAATACCCCATGCAGGATGTCACTTCTCCCCCATATAATGGCCCATTCAGGATGTCATTCCCCCCCCTATATAATACCCCATGCAGGATGTCATCCCCCCCATATAATGCCTCATGCAGGATGTCACTTCCCCCCATATAATTCCCCATGCAGGATGTCACTCCCCCCCATATAGTGTTTCATGCAGAATGTCATACCCCCCATATAATTCCCCATGCAGGATGTCATTTCCCTCCCATATAATGCCCCATACAGGATGTCACTCCCCCCCATATAATGCCCCATACAGGATGTCACTCCCCCCCGTATAATGCCCCATGCAGGATGTCATTCCCTTCCCCATATAATGCCCCATGCAGGATGTCACTCCCCCTCCACATAATGCCCCATGCAGGATGTCATTCTCCATGCGCCCATACATAAAGAAAAAAAAAAAAAATACTCTCCTCACTTCTCATCTGCTGCCGCTGCTCGGGACTTCTCACCCGCGCCAGCATCTTGCCACTCTGCGCTGTGATGGCTCAGGAGAGGGCGCGGTGGAGAGACGTCACCGCGCCCTCTGACCTGGGACGTCACAGTCAAAGGATGCAGAAGAGACCGAAGCTGCTGCGGAGGCACGGGGAGAGGTAAGTATTGTGCCGGCTGCCGGGGCACTGAGCAAGAGGGGGGGTGGCAGGCGCTGGCACAGGCACCGCATCGCACCGCTCACAGGTCCCATAGCGCGCAAGGGTGCCTGGTGGCAGGTGGTCCCCACATCAGCTCAGGGCCCCGGCACTTGCCCGGGTGCTGACGCGGGGCCTGTTGGGGAGACAGAATGAACAAAAACCAGCTAGTTAGGAATTGTTTGTGGGATTTTTTTTATGTCATTCAGGGTGTGGTAAAATTGATAAGGCAGCTTTATTCTTTGTGTCAGTACGATTACAGCGATACCACATTCATATTTTTTTATGTGTTGGTGCTTTTACATAATAAAAACTTTTTTAGAAAAAATAATTATTTTTGCATCGCTTTATTCTGAGAGCTATACTTTTTTTTATTTATCGGCTAATAGAGCTGTAAGATGGCTTGTATTTTGCGCGACAAGATGACGTTTTCAGTGGTACCATTTTTATTTATATTCATAATTTTGATCGCTTTTTATTCCTCTTTTTTTCCAGCGCCGATCTGAAAGCAGTGGGTGCTACTGCTGTATATACATTATACAGGTGATACTGCGGTCTATACATTATAGAGGTGCTACTGCTGTCTATACATTATACAGGTGATACTGCTGTATATATATTATACAGGTGCTACTGCTGTATATGTATCACCTATATAATTTATATACAGCAGTCTACTGTATATACATTATACAGGTGCTACTGCTGTCTATACATTATACCGGGGATACTGCTGTATATATATTATACAGGTGCTACTGTTGTATATGTATCGCCTATATAATTTATATAAAGCAGTCTATATACATTATACAATTGCTACTGTTGTATATGCATCACCTATATAATTTATATACAGCAGTCACAGTATCACCTGTATAATGTATATGGACTGCTGTGTATACAATGTATACTGTTTGTGATACTGCTACTGCTGTATATACATTATATAGGTGATACTGCAATTATACACAGCAGTAGCAGTATCACCTACAGTTAGGACCATATATATTTGGACAGAGACAACATTTTTCTAATTTTGGTTCTAGACATTACCACAATGAATTTTAAACAAAACAATTCAGATGCAGTTGAAGTTCAGACTTTCAGCTTTCATTTGAGGGTATCCACATTAAAATTGGATTAAGAGTTTAGGAGTTTCAGCTCCTTAACATGTGCCACCCTGTTTTTAAAGGTGTTAGAACCCTCCTGTTAGTTTTTTCTATCTTTTGTTTTGCGGTCACGTGACCATCTGCCTATATATTCCAGCTCCGCCCTTCTGGCTTTGCTGAACTTCAGTGTTGTTTGACTGTCTTTCTAGCCAGGTGCTTCGGTGCCTATCTCTGTCAGTTCGCTTGGTCCTCTGGGACCTCTAGTACGTTTTGTCAGTTTGTCTTTTGTGCTCTGCAACAACTTCTGTTTAGGAGGTGTCCCATTTTTGTTCCAGTCCTTAGTTAATTTAGGGACCCCTTAATTCTATAGGTCTTCGTTCAGACTAGCCGAGGACTAAGGTGGGTCTGTTCACAAGGAACAGGCAGCCCGCTACATCGTAGGCATTCAGCTTAGTCTTACTGTAGGGACAGCTTTCCCCTATCTTTCCTTAGTATATGTTGCAGATCATAACAAAAGGGACCAAAAGTAATTGGACAGACTAAATAATTGTAAATAAAATGTTAATTTCTAGCACTTGGTTGAAAACCCTTTGTTGGCAATGACTGCCTGAAGTCTTGAACTCATGGAC
Organism: Phyllobates terribilis; assembly: GCF_046119375.1. NCBI lineage: Eukaryota > Metazoa > Chordata > Amphibia > Anura > Dendrobatidae > Phyllobates > Phyllobates terribilis. The sequence goes on from NW_027362765.1 coordinate 521,654,443, forward strand.
GTCACCAGACGCTGTTTCCTCCTTTTTGATGCTCTGCCAGGCCTTCACTGCGGTGGTTTTCAGTTGCTGTTTGTTTGTGGGCCTTTCTGTCTGACGTTTAGTCTTTAACAAGTGAAATTCATGCTCAATTGGGTTGAGATCAGGTGACTGACTTGGCCATTCAAGAATATTCCACTTCTTTGCTTTAATAAACTCCTGGGTTGCTTTGGCTTTATGTTTTGGGTCATTATCCATCTGTAGTATGAAACGACGACCAATCAGTTTGGCTGCATTTGGCTGGATCTGAGCACACAGTATGGCTCTGAATACATCAGAATTCATTCAGCTGCTTCTGTCCTGTGTCATATCATCAATAAACACTAGTGACCCAGTGCCACTCGCAGCCATGCATGCCCAAGCCATCACACAGACTCCACCGTGTTTTACAGATGATGTGGTATGCTTTGGATCATGAGCTGTACCACGCCTTCGCCATACTTTTCTCTTTCCATCATTCTGGTAGAGGTTGATCTTGGTTTCATCTGTCCAAAGAATGTTCTTTCAGAACTGTGCTGGCTTTTTTAGATGTTTTTTTTTAGCAAAGTCCTGTCTACCCTTTTTATTCTTGATACTTATGAGTGGCTTGCACCGTGCGGTGAACCCTCTGTATTTACTTTCATGCAGTCTTCTCTTTATGGTAGATTTGGATATTGATAAGCCTACCTCCTGGAGAGTGCTGTTCACTTGGTTGGCTGTTGTGAAGGGGTTTCTCTTCACCATGGAGATTATTCTGCGATCATCCACCACTGTTGTCTTCCGTGGGTGCCCAGGTCTTTTTGCATTGATGAGTTCACCAGTGCTTTCTTTCTTTCTCAGGATGTACCAAACCGTAGATTTTGCCACTCCTAATATTGTAGCAATTTCTCGGATGGGTTTTTTCTGTTTTTGAAGCTTAAGGATGGCTTGTTTCACCTGCATGGAGAGCTCCTTTGATCGCATGTTTACTTCACAGCAAAACCTTCCAAATACAAGCACCACACCTCAAATCAACTCCAGGCCTTTTATCTGCTTAATTGAGAATGAAATAACGAAGGGATTGCCCACACCTGTCCATGAAATAGCCCTGGAGTCAATTGTCCAATTACTTTTTGTCCCTTTAAAAACAGGGTGGCACATGTTAAGGAGCTGAAACTCCTAAACCCTTCATCCAATTTTAATGTGGCTACCCTCAAATGGAAGCTAAAAGTCTGAACTTCAACTGCATCTGAATTGTTTTGTTTAAAATTCATTGTGGTAATGTCTATAACCAAAATTTGAAAAATGTTGTCTCTGTCCAAATATATATGGACCTAACTGTATATATTGTATATACAGCAGTCATTATACAGGTGATACTGCTACTCCTGTATATACATTATACAGGTGATACTGCAATTATACAAAGCAGTATCGCCTATATAATGTATATACAGCAGTCGCAATATCGACTATATAATGTATATAGAATGCTGTGTATAATCACAGTATCACCTATATAATGTATATACAGCCGTTTACATACATTATATAGTTGATACTACAACTGCTGTTTTATAGTCGAGTATCAGCTACATAACATATACAGTACAGCAGTCACAGTATCACCTATATAATTTATATATAGCAGTCTCAATGTGATATATATTCAGCAGTGTCTCCTATATGATATTTACTCTTTGTGTCTCCTATGTGATGTATGCATCATAATATACGATGCAATACATTTTATTGATCCTGAGGGAAATTGTAGATATATTGTAATTTTTGGCATTAGTAGATATATTGTAGTCTAGTATATAGTGTAATGCTGTTTTAATAAAGTGCATAATGTAGAGTTGTGCATCTATAGTATATAGTGTACAGATGTTTATATAGTATGGTGCTGTGTATAAAGTGTTGAATCCACACTATATACACTGGCACAGCTCTACAGTATATACTATATACACAGCTCCACTCTATATTCCTGAACACAGTACATATTGTGGAGCTGTGCACGTCGTGTATACTTCTCTTGTCCTGTATACATGGTGTAAATCTCAGTATCTGCTCTAATAATGAATGTGTCTGTATATATATTTTTATAAAAATAAGCAGCACTCCAATTAACCACTTCGCGCCAGAGCCTGTTTTTGCCTTCGTGACCGGGCCAATTTTTTCAATTCTGACCACTGTCACTTTATGAAGTAACTACTCTGGAACGCTTCAACGTATTCCCCTGATTCTGAGACTGTTTTTTCGTGACATATCGTACTTCATGATAGTGGTAAAATTTCTTCGATATAACTTGTGTTTATTTGTGAAAAAATCGGAAATTTGGCGAAAATTTTGAAAATTTTGCAATTTTCAAACTTTGAATTTTCATGCCCTTAAATCAGAGAGATATGTCACACAAAATAGTTAATAAATAACATTTCCCCCATGTCTACTTTACATCAGCACAATTTTGGAACCAAAATTTTTTTTTGTTAGGGAGCTATAAGGGTTAAAAGTTGACCAGCGATTTCTCATTTTTCCAACAAAATTTACAAAAACATTTTTTTAGGGACCACATCATATTTGAAGTCACTTTGAGGGGTCTTTATGACAGAAAATACCCAAAAGTGACACCATTCTAAAAACTGCACCCCTCAAGGTGCTCAAAACCACATTCAAGAACTTTATTAACCCTTCAGGTGCTTCACAGGAATTTTTGGAATGTGGAAGAAAAAAATTAACATTTAACTTTTTTCACAAAAATGTTACTTTAGACCCAATTTTTTTTATTTTCACAGGGGTAACATGAAAAAATGGACCCCAAATTTTTTTGTGCAATTTCTCTTGAGCGTGCTGATACCCCATATGTGAGGGAAAACCACTGTTTGGGGGCACGGCAGGGTTCGGAAGGGAAGGAGCGCCATTAGACTTTTTGAATGTAAAATTTGTCTGAATAATTAGCAGACGCTATGTTGCGTTTGGAGAGCTCCTGATGTGCCTAAACAGTGGAAACCCCCCCACAAGTGACACCATTTTGGAAACTAGACCCCTTAGGGAACTTATCTAGATGTGTGGTGAGCACCTTGAACCCCAAGGTGCTTCACAGAAGTTTATAATATTGAGCTGTAAAAATAAAATTTTCACATTTTTCCCACAAAACCGTTTTTCATCCCTTAATTTTGCCTTATCATAAGGGTAATAGGATAAATTGCACCATGAAATTTGTTATGCAATTTCTCCTGAACACGCTGATACCCCATATGTGGAGGCAAATTACTGTTTGGGCACATGGCAGGGTTTGAAAGGGAAGGAGCGCCATTTGACTTTTTGAATGTAAAATTTGTTTGAATAATTAGCGGACGCCATGTCACATTTGGGGAGCCCCTAATGTGCCTAAACAGTGGAAACCCCCCACAAGTGCCACCATTTTGGAAACTAGACCCCTTAGGGAACTTATCTATATGTGTGGTGAGCACCTTGCACCCCCAGCTGCTTCACAGAAGTTTATAATATTGAGCCGTAAAAATAAAATTTTCACATTTTTCCCATAAAAAATGTTTTTCATTCCCTAATTTTGCATTATCATAAGGGTAACAGGATAAATTGCACCATGAAATTTGTTGTACAATTTCTCCTGAGTACGCCGATACCCCATATGTGGGGGAAAACCACTGCTTTGGTGTACGGCAGGGTTCGGAAGAGAAAGAAGCGCTATGTTGGCTGGGATAGGCAGCAGACACCATGTCACATTTGAAGAGTCGCTGACATGCCAAAACAGCAGAAACCCCCACAAGTGACCCCATTTTGTAAACTACACCTCTCAAGGAATTCATCTAGGGAAGTAGTGAGCATTTTTTAATTTTTAAATTTATACCATTGGGCAGTGAAAAAAGCATAATTATATTTTTACCACAAAAAAATGTTTTACCCTCAGATTTTACATTTTCACACAGGGCAATGGGTAAAAATGGTGCCGAAATGTGTCACACAATTTCTTCTAAGGCTGTGTTCACACGATGCGTATTTCATGCGTTTCCGCGGCGTTTTTGCAGTTGCGTAAACGCCGCGGAAACGCATGAAAAACGCATGGTAGAAGGGCAGCAATGTTCCCCAATGGAAATCCGCATGTGCTGTGCCCATGATGCGGATTTTTCCGCAGCGTTAACGCTGCGGTCAAAAATCCGCAGCATGTCAATTAATTTTGCGGAAACGCGGCGATTTCGCCGCCATTGACTTGCATTAGAACGCGCCAATTCCGCAAGACAGCATTTGTACTTGCGTAATTGGTGCGTTCTAATGTGCGGATGGTACCCGGGTGTGGAGGAGAGGAGAGTCTCATCCACACCCAGGTACCATTAAAAAAGCTGTAAAAAGAAGAATAAAATAAAAAATAAATGTATTCTTACCTTCTGTCGGCCCGCGCAGCGCTCCCGCTTGGTTCCCGGCACTTGCAGTGAGTTGTAGGACCTGCGGTGACGTCAGAGTCATGTGACGGGTCACGTGACGCTGACGTCGGCAGGTCTTTCAATTCAAAGTTGCCGGCAGCCGGGAGAACGGAGTGAGCAGGACAGCGCGGGCCATCAGAGGTAAGTATATACACTCTCTCGGTTCACACTGTATAAATCCATGCTGTTTGCATGGATTTATATAGTGTGACCTAGTTATCAAGCACTTTCCAGGTGATGCTAAAATCGCCTGGAAAGCGCTTGTCAATCTGCATGCGGAAACGCATGTGAATCTGCATGTGGATCCGCATGTATTCTGCAGGAAAAACGCATGCACAATCTGCATGCGTTTTTTTCTGCCAGGGAGATGCAGAAATGATGCAGAAATTTTCTGCTTCATTTCTGCATCGTGTGCACATACCCTAAAAGTGTTAATACCCCATATGTGGCTGTATCATACCACTTAGCCATACGGTGAGATTTGAGGGGGAAGGAGTGCTATTTGACAATTGGAGAACAAATTATTGTAGAATAGGCATTTGGATTTGGGAGCACAAAATTTTCTGAATTTCTTTTGGGGGGCAAGGACCATTTTGCTTTTCCAGAGCCTTTCTGCTACCAGTAACATGGAAGTCTCTTATATTTTTAACAGATGATGGACCTGAGTGGGGACTAGCTTTTTTTGAGGACTGAGTTGAAGCTTTTATTGGGAACATTTTACGTAACATTTATCCGGCGCTCTAGGCTGAGCACTTACATCGGGGTTTCCATCTAAATTTCCAAGTGATGTAATTCAGATGAAACCCCTGCAGGATCCATTCACTATAATGAGGCAGCAGAGTTACTCTGGACTCCGTCTGGCCTCTGTTTAGTGGTGTCCTTTTTTTCAGAAGTGCACAAAACTGTGGCCAACCGCACTTTTATGCACGCCTAAAACAAATGACACCGTGGGATCCCAGGCTAGACGGCGTCCACAGTGGCCTATATCTGCCTCATTACAGGGAATCTTCCATCATGGGTTCTGGCTGAATCACGTATTTCAGAGATTTACACGGAAACTCTGGTGTAAGTGCTCAGCGCAGAGCACAGGATAAATGTGAGCAGAGTCTTACTGGGATCTTTGGGAGACATAATAAACAAATCAGTAGCAGGTGAATAATATTTGTTTTATTTATTTTTTATGCCGTTCCTAGTGTGATATAACTGATTAGATTACTTTATTCTTCGGGTCGGTGCGATTACAGAGATACCAGATTTATATCGGGTTTTTATGACTGACAGGTGTCACACACTAAAATACGCTTTTTTTGCAAAATCTAGTTTTTGCATCACCATATTTTGAGAGCTATCATTTTTCCATATTTCGGCCGATAGAGTCATGTGACGGCTTGTTTTTTGCGGGACGAGTTGACATTTTTATTGGAACCATTTTTGGGTATGTGACATTTTTTGATCGCTTTCTATTCCGTTTTTTGGGAGGTAAAGTTAACAAAAACAAACACTTCAGGAATTGTTTTTTGAGGTTTTTTTTATGCCATTCTGCGTGTGGTAAAAGTGATCAGGCAGCGTTATTCTTTGGGTCAGTACGTTTACAGCGATACTACACTTACTGTATTTTTTTATGTTTTGGCGCTTTTACACAATAAAACAATTTTATAGAAAAAAAAATATTTTTTTTGCATTGCTTTATTCTGAGCGCTATAACTTTTTTATTTTTCGGCTGATGGAGCTGTATGGCGGCTTTTTTTTGCGGAACAAGATGAAGTTTTCAGTGGTACCATTTTTATTTCTATTCTGCTTTTTGATCGCATTTTTTTCCACTTTTTGTTTGGCGATATGATGAAAAAGCATATTTTTTTGCTCCGTTTTTTATTTATTTTTATTACGGTGTACACAGAAGGAGTTAATTAGTGTGACAGTTTTATAGCTCGGGTTGTTTCGGACGCGGCGATACCAAATATGTGTACTTTTTTTGGTTTTGTAATAATATACGGATTTATTGGTTTAATATTTTATTTATTTATTTTTATTTATTTTGTGATTTTTTTTTAATAGTTTAAAAACTTTTTTTTACTTTTTTTTACATTTTTACTTAGTCCCTGTATGGGACATTAATTTTTATTTTTCTGATCACTGATCTCATGTAATGTAATAGACATATATTACATTACATGAGATCTTCACTGACTGTTTCAGTCAGTTTCCTGTCTGGCATCAGCTACATACAGGCTGAAGCCAGACAGGAAGGGCACCATATATGGCAGAGCTGGAGGCGGTCATGTGACCTCCAGCTGCCATAGCAACCCCAGGTCCTCAAACGAAACGGAGGTCTTCGGAGGTAAGTAAGACGACCCCCTCTCTTCCTGCTGTCTCCTATATGCCGCGATCACTATAGATCACAGCATATAGAAGACAGCAAAGGGTTAACATCACTGGGACCTGATCTAATCAGGTCCCGATGATGTACCCTGTCAGAGCTAACGCTCTGCACCGGAATCGCAGTGCTTGCAGGACCCTGGGGGTCCTGAGCGCTGCGGCACCACCCACCGTTTTTAAACGTCGGCGCTGCACAGAGCCCAGGCAGCGCGGACGTTTATCTACAGTGGGCGGTCGGGAACCGGTTAATTGTGAAAAAGTGGACGACTCTATTAGACAATGTGGCCACGTTTCGGATCCATAACAGGACATTTCTCTGCTATAATGGAACAGAAATGTTGCCAGATGGGCTAATTAAAGTCCTCCACTTTTCCACAATTAATCGGAGTGCTGCTTATTTTCTTTTTATAAATCCCTTTGATTTATGGGTATGTGTCCTAAAAGCTTATCACCCGCTGCTTAAAGGGGTTGTCTACTACCTTTTCATTGATGCCCTGTCCATAGAATAGGGCATCAATGTTTGATCGGCTGGGGTCCCGCACCCAGCACCCCTGACGATCAACTGTTATTGGTGCCGGCGGTGGGGTCCGCCGGCCTGAAGTGCTCACCTGTGATGCTTGGCCGTCAAGTTGTAGCGGCCGGCGAGGGGTTCTGCACATCCGCCTCCTATTCAATTCACTGGCAGGCGGATGTGCAGTACTGTCGCTTAAAGCAAACCTGTCAGCAGGATTTAGCCCTATAAACTAAAGGCATGGCCATAATGGTGCTGCGATGCTGATTAATCTGATACCTGATGTGAAGGGATCTGCTCAGTGGTTGTTTAATACTGACCTTATGAAGTTTTCAGAAAATGACGTCTTGTGCACTTCAGTATGCTTCGGGGTGGGACGTGGAGGCAGGGTCCTCTTCTCGTTCTTCGACCCCCCACCAGCCTCCTCTGTTTTTTTTATTACTGATCATTGATTACTCAGTGACCTGCCTCCTTTTTAAAATTCAGCGCAGGACTTCAAGAAAATGGCGCCAGAGGCGGCGCATGCGCAGATTGATATCTCTGCTTAGTTCAGAACTGAGATTTCGATCTGCGCATGCGCTGCCTCCAGCACCATTTAGATCCTGCCCCATGTCCCACCCAAAGCACTCAAGACGTCATTTTCTGAAAACTTCATATCAGGTGCATTTGGAAGTGCACTTAGCTGTAGGGTGCATTGCTGCAAAAGGGGAAAAAAATAAAAAAATAAAAAAACCTCTTTAAATCTTCTTCTATAGCGAGTGTGAACGAGCTGAGTGTGACCGGAGCGTAAGTGCAAACGGAAGTAAGTGTGTGACTTGTTGTTCAGTGACTTGGATTCAGGGAGTTTGGAAGGGAGGAATTTGGACTGAATTGCTGTCTGTTTATTATTAATTCTTTACATTTCTTCTTACTTAATGTTTCTGTCTAGGGCAATCCTCATTAGGAAATGAGCTCCTTTATTGACAATGCTGTCCAGTGTACATCTTGCCACATGTTTGCAATCCTTGAGCAGCCGGTCGTGGATGCATACTGCTGTGCACGTTGTGCATTTGGAAGCCCAGGTACTGGATCTAAATGAGCAGCTGGCAACACTGAGATCCGTTGACAATATGGAAAGGAGTCTGCTCCTCACTGAGCAGCTGCTCACTGGGGTAGATGTGGGGGAGGGTGGTAGTAGTGAGCTGCAGGACAGTGAAGCAGCTAGCTGGGTGACAGAAGGGGGGGGTAGAGGGAAGAGTGCCAGGGAGGCTAGTCCTGATCTGTCACACCCCAATAAGTTTGCAAAGTTGGCAGATGAGGGGGGTGTCGGTACAGGGGTAGCACTGCTGCAGCAAGACATGTCCCCTGAAAGCCGGAGGAGTGTCAGCTCCAGTAAGAGGGGAAATAGGAGAGCAGGGCAGGCCAGGCAGGTGCTGGTAGTGGGGGACTCTATTATTAGGGGAACAGATAGGGAAATCTGTCACAAAGACAGGGATCGTCGAACAGTGTGCTGCCTACCTGGCGCACGAGTCCGGCACATCGCTGATCGGATTGAAAGATTACTGGGAGGGGCTGGTGAGGACCCAGCGGACATGGTGCACATTAGCACAAATGACAAAGTTAGAGGTAGGTGGAAGGTCCTTAAAGATGATTTCAGGGAATTAGGCTACAAGTTTAAAGCAAGGGCCTCCAAGGTGGCAATCTCTGAAATACTACCTGTACCACATGCCACGCCAGAGATGCAACGGGAGATTAGGGAGATAAATAAGTGGCTCAAGAACTGGTGTAGGAAGGAGGGATTTGGGTTCCTGGAGAACTGGGCCGACTTCTCAGTTGGCTACAGACTCTACACTAGGGACCGGCTGCACCTCAATGGGGAGGGTGCAGCTGTGCTGGGGGAGAAAATGGCTAGAAGATTGGAGGAGTGTTTAAACTAGGGATTGGGGGGAGGGTATTCATTTTATAGGTGGGGAAGTGCAGATAGTGACCTGGGCACATATAATGAAATTGGGGGTGGGGTTAGAACAGTTAATAAAGTAAGAAGGAATAGAGGTACAGAGAGATACATAAAATGCATGTACAGTAATGCCAGAAGCCTCCCCAACAAAATGGAGGAATTAGAATTAATTTTGTTGGAAAATAATTATGACATGGTGGGGATATCTGAGACATGGCTGGACGAGAGCCATGACTGGGCAGTTAATTTACAGGGCGATAGTCTGTTCAGAAATGACCGTACAAACAAGCGAGGAGGGGGGTGTTTATATGTAAAATCATCCTTAAAACCCATCTTGCGGGAGGATATATGTGAATCTAATGAAAATGTAGAGTCCCTGTGGGTGGAGATAAGGGGAGGAGGAAAAAATAATAAATTGCTGATAGGGGTTTGTTATAAGTCTCCAAAAATAATGGAAGCAGCGGAGAATATCCTCGTAAAGCAAATAGATGAAGCAGCGACTCAAGGAGAAGTCATTATTATGGGAGACTTCAACTACCCTGAAATACAATGGGGGACAGAAACCTGTAGATCCAGCAAAGGTAATAGGTTTTTGACAACTATGAGAGACAATTACCTTTCACAGCTGGTTCAGGACCCAACAAGAAGGGGGGCACTGCTAGACCTAATATTAACCAACAGGCCAGACCGCATATCAAATATACGAGTTGGGGGGGACTTGGGTAATAGCGATCACAAAATAATAAGTTTTCATGTAACCTTTAATAAGATGTGTAGTAGAGGGGTTACAAGGACACTAAACTTCAGGAAGGCAAATTTCCAACGGTTGAGAGATGATCTTAGTGCAATAAACTGGGACGATATCCTGAGACATAAAACCACACAAAGCAAATAGGAGACATTTATTAGCATCCTGAATAGGACCTGTGCACAATATACACCCTATGGGAATAAACATGCTAGAAATAGGAGGAAACCACTATGGCTAAATAGAGCTGTAAGGGGTGCAACAAGTGACAAAAAGAAAGCATTTAGAGAACTAAAGCAGGTAGGTAGTGATGAGGCATTAAATAAATATAGAAAATTAAATAAATTCTGTAAAAAACAAATCAAGGCAGCAAAGATTGAGACAGAGACTCATTGCCAGAGAAAGAAAAAATAATCCCAAAATATTCTTTAACTACATAGATAGTTAAATACTAAAAATTGATAGTGTTGGCCCCCTTAAAAATAGTCTGGGTGAAATGGTGGATGAGGTTGAGGAAAAAGCCAATATGCTTAATGATTTTTTTTCAACTGTATTTAAACAAGAAAATCGCATGACAGAAAACATGATTAGTGATAACAAAAATCATCCATTGAATGCCACTTGCTTAACCCAGCAGGAAGTACGGCGGGGTCTAAAAATCACTAAAGTGGACAAATCCCCGGGCCCGGATGGGATACACCCGCGAGTACTGGAATTAAGTAACGTCATAGATAGACCATTATTTTTAATCTTTAAAGATTCCATAGTAACAGGGTCTGTACCACAGGACTGGCGTATAGCAAATGTGGTGCCAATATTCAAAAAGGGGACAAAAACGGAACTTGGAAACTATAGGCCAGTAAGCTTAACCTCTACTGTGGGTAAAATCCTGGAGGGTTTCCTAAGAGATGCTATACTAGAGTATCTGAAGAAAAATAACCTCATGACCCAATATCAACATGGGTTTACGAGGGACCGTTCCTGTCAAACTAATTTGATCAGTTTTTATGAGGAGGCAAGTTCCGGACTGGACCAAGGAAATGCAGTGGATGTTGTGTATATGGACTTTTCAAAAGCTTTTGATACGGTTCCACACAAAAGGTTGATACTTAAAATGAGAACAATGGGGATAGGGGAAAATATATGTATGTGGGTTAATAACTGGCTCAGTGATAGGAAACAAAGGGTGGTTATTAATGGAACACACTCTGACTGGGTCTCAGTTAACAGTGGGGTACCACAGGGGTCAGTATTGGGCCCCCTTCTTTTTAACATATTTATTAATGACCTTGTAGGGGGCATACAGAGTAATATTTCAATATTTGCAGATGACACTAAACTCTGCAGGGTAATTAATACAGAGGAGGACAATTTTATATTACAGGAGGATCTATGTAAACTAGAAGCTTGGGCTGATAAATGGCAAATGAGTTTTAATGGGGATAAATGTAAGGTAATGCACTTGGGCAGAGGAAATAAAATGTATAATTATATGCTTAATTGTAAAACACTGGGCAAAACTGTAACTGAAAAAGACTGGGTGAATTGGTGGACGACAAGCTCACGTTTAGTGGCCAGTGTCAGGCAGCTGTTGCAAAGGCAAATAAAATAATGGGATGCATTAAAAGAGGCATAGATGCTCATGAGGAGAACATAATTTTACCTCTATACAAGTCACTAGTGCGACCACACTTAGAATACTGTCTACAGTTCTGGTCTCCGGTGTATAAGAGAGACATAGCTGAACTAGAGAGGGTGCAGAGAAGAGCTACCAAGGTTATTAGAGGACTGGGGGGTCTGCAATACCAAGACAGGTTATTTCACTTGGGGTTATTTACTGTGGAAAAAAAGAAGGCTTAGGGGTGATCTTATTACTATGTACAAGTATATGAGGGGACAGTACAGAGACCTTTCTACTGATCTTTTTACTCTGAGGCCTGAGACGGGGACAAGGGGGCATCTTCTACGTCTGTAGGAAAGAAGGTTTAATCATAATCACAGACGCGGATTCTTTACTGTAAGAGCAGTGAGACTATGGAACTCTCTGCCGCATGATGTTGTAATGAGTGATTCACTACTAACATTTAAGAAGGGCATGGATGCATTTCTTGATAAGTATAATATTACAGGTTATATACACTAGATTCCTTGATAGGGCGTTGATCCATGGAACTAGTCTGATTGTCGTATGGAGTCGGGAAGAATTTTTTTTCCCCAATGTGGAGCTTAGTGTTTGCCACATGTTTTTTTTTTGCCTTCCTCTGGAACAACATGTTAGGCTATGGGTTGAACTAGATGGACTTAGTCTTCCTTCAACCTTAAAACTATGTTACTATGTTACTATGTAGGTATCAGATTAATCAGGATCACAGCGCCATTATAGCCATGCCTTTATGTGACACCCCAGGGGTCTGGTTGCCACAGTAATAGAGATATTACGTCTGAGAGCAGGTGGGAGGTCTCCTGGTCAGGAATCCTATGCATGCCACACCTCCTGCCCAGTCCTGGGAGGGGAAGGACTTCCCCTATATAAAACTGGGGCTGAGGCAGGGTTAGGGAGAAAGAGTAGAGAGTTAAGAAGAGGAGAAGCAGCTATAGGAAAGAGAGATCAGGAGCTCTGGGGAAGTCGTGCTAAAAGGAATCAGGGGCTGGCAGCTGTAGAGCTCGCCCTGATTGAAGAGTTACCACCGGACCCGGAGTCCGAGGCTGTGGGGACTAATCCTTACCCAGCAGCAGAAACCGACCGGCAGGGGATTTCAGGTCCTCTGGCCAAGAAACCCGAAGGCACGGTCACATGTGTGGGACCAGCACCGCCGTCGTGGAGCGGAAGCCACTAGAAGGCCCCGAGTCACCGGCCATACGGGTGAGCACCACACGGTACACTCAGGGACGTGGGCTACTTTTACCCGCCTCTAGCAAGGTAGCCAGAAGAGTACAATTAGTTGGGGAGGCCTACAACTCCGCCTGGCCAGGGGAAATCCCATCTGCTCAAAGACTGACCAGGCCCCGATCGCTAGCCAGTACTCCGGGAGGGTCTATCTTTATCACCAGTAAAGACCCTGAACTACACCGCATCGTCTCTGAGTGGTTCCTGCTACCCCCATCATCCACGTCGGCTGCCCTGAGGCCATACCCCTCCCGTTGGGGGTTATACCATCTACGCTGCACAATCGTACCACCGGCCTCAGCGGTCTGCCCTGCAGCGGCAGCTCCATAGCTGCATTCAACGGGTGGCGTAGTCGTCCAACATCTACTGCTAATACTCAGCCACACAGTTTGACTCCCTGGGTACGGACCGGGTCACCGCCACGAGACTACTACCCCCAACAGGCCCGGCTCCGGGTAGTCCCCGCGTGCGCAACGCTACACCAAGCAGGCCCAGGGGCGCGTCAACCTTTTGGCGTAGTCGGCAGGATTTCGTGCCCGCAACCACCGGATACTGCGTGCCTGAAAAAGACTGTTCAAACTTACCAGTGGTGAAGATTCCCGCCATCCGCGAAGTTTTCCCGCCATCCGGCGCCATCTTCTACCTTCTTCCCGCCATCCGCGAAGTTTTCCCGCCATCCGGCGCCATCTTCTGCCTTCTTCCCGCCATCCGTGGAGTTTTCCCGCCGTTGGACGCCATCTTGAAGACGCCGCGCGGGAAGAAGAGGGGCGTGGACTCCGAAAGCGCGCGAGAACTGAAGCCCCGCCTCACGTCCGGACGTTGCGTAAGGTCCTGGAAGGAGCCCAGCAGACGCCGACGTCACAGGAGCGCGACGGAAGGTCCTCAACCCTGACGATCCACTGCGGAGCCGCGGCCTACGGAAGAGGATCATCGCAAGGTAGGCCACGGTCCACTAGGGGGGGAGAAAGATGTCGGATACGGAGGAGAGCTTCCCTGCCTCAACCCCCGCCAGCGCCACCGCTGCTGCAGTCATGCCTTTCACCATGCCCTATATCCCGGGAGCAGCCTGGCTACCCCAGTACTCAGGGGAGTCACATACCCTGAATGACTTTAAAGAAAAGCTGGATAGCCTCTTCCAGGTGTACCCCCTCACAGAAGAGCAAAAAGTGAGCATCCTGGTGGCCCAACTAACCGGGGCAGCCCAAAGGGAGGTAAAGTCCTGGCCACCTGGGAGGAGGACTGTCGCAGGGATACTAACCCGGCTGAGGGACACCTTTGATACCCGCACCTCAGCCGAGATTAAGCTTAGATTCTATGGGTGCAAGCAGCGAGCACATGAGAGTATAAGGGACTATGCACTAAACCTACAAGAGGCCCTGAGAGCCATTAAGCAGACCGACCCTGACAGCGTGGGAAACGAGGACAGGCTGTTGACCGAGCAATTTATAGAGGGACTATATTGCAATGTCCACCGAACCCAGTTGCGGGCCATAGCCTTACAGGATCCTCATCTGGACTTTGCACAGTTCAAGGACAGAGCCATCCGGGTGCTCCGAGAACCGACACCGGGTGGCGTTGTGACCCACAGGCGCCCAGCTATCACTTACCACCAGGAGGCGGCGCCCTTGTCGGCAGGGCCTGTGGGGGCTGATGCGCAGGCTTTGAACAATGACCCGGCTCCGGACCTGCACCATCAGGTCCAAGAGCTAGCTAAAAGCGTTGCTGCGCTAACCCGAACTGTGCAGTCTTTACAGGTTTCCACTCCAGGGAAGATCCAGCTGGCATCCGGACCGGAGGACATCCCGTGGCGTCGACCAAGGAGGACCCCACCGGCCAGAGGAAGACCCAGCGACCGATACAACGAGGACGGACAACCCATCTGCCGCCGCTGCAATCAACCCGGACATATGGCAAGGTACTGTCCTTTAAACTGGCACAACCTGGGGTAGAGGGCCAACCCCCAGGAAAAAGATCACCAGGCCCATCGAACTGGCGTGACAAATATGTGGGAGGACGTCCTGTCTTGCCTGTGGTACTGGATGGCATCCCTATGAGTGCCCTACTGGACACCGGGTCACAGGTCACCACCATCCCGTACGTGCTCTTCAAGCAGTACTGGAATGACTCGGATATAACCCACTATCCAGACGACGACTTGAGTATCATCGCCAGTAATGGTCAGCCCGTGCCACAGATCGGATTTAAAGAAATGACCATTAAAATCGGTAGAGTTGAACTGGCAGCACAGGGACTGATCACTGTAGACATTGACAAGCGCGAGAGTCACCCAAAGATAACTCTAGGAACTAATGTGATTGAAAATTGTCTTGCAGAGGTGATTTTCATTTTACAGCAGGTTGCCAAGAACGCCAGCTCCGGCCAGCAGCGAGTGCTCCAGAAAGAGATCCGGGCACTGATGCGACGGCAACAGGTGGAACTCTCCGGTGGTGAGATTGGTAGCGTAAGAATGTGTGACCCTTTCCCTATTGCCATGCCCCCGAAAAGTGAAATGATGATTTGGTGCCGGGCAGCTATTGGTCTGAGAGGTAGAGATTACCAGGCCATGGTAGAACCAGTCTACTCAGACAGTAGGCCCACCATTTTGACAGCACGGGGGGTAGTTGATGTACGCCACGGGAGGGTGCCCGTTCGTATAATAAATATCGGGAAAAGGGAAGTATACCTGCCCCGGTATGCTACGCTAGCCAAATTATATACTATCAACCAAAATTCTATACAGTCTGTGGAACCCTTGCCTCCATCTCACCCGGAGGAAGGTAACGGCTCTACGAAAATAATGGAGGATTGGTGTCAGCAACTACATTTGGGTACTGACTCCACTCCCTCCCACCAGAAACAGGGAGTCTACCGGGTGGTTCGAGAGTACGAGAGAGTGTTTAGTAAACACCCGTTAGACTTCGGGCGAGTCAAGGGGGTAGAATACCACATCCCCACGGGAGACCATCCTCCCATAAAAGAGAGGTATCGACCCGTACCCCCTGCACACTACCAACACGCCAAGGGGATGCTTAGAGACATGAAGGAGGCTGGGGTAATCAGGGATAGCTGTAGCCCCTGGGCAGCTCCACTAGTCTTGGTCAAAAAGAAAGACAACACCATGAGAATGTGTGTAGATTACCGGAAAATTAACCGTATCACACACAAAGATGCGTACCCCTTACCAAGAATAGAGGAGTCTTTGGCTGCTTTAAAATCTGCTAACTTCTTCTCCACCTTGGATTTCACTAGCGGGTACTGGCAGGTTCCTGTAGCAGAGGCGGACCGGGAGAAGACCGCATTCACCACCCCGATGGGACTTAGCGAGTTTACCTGCATGCCGTTCGGACTCTGCAACGCACCAGGAACCTTCCAGCGATTGATGGAATGCTGTCTGGGACACCGAAACTTTGAGACGGTCCTGTTATACCTGGACGATGTCATCGTCTATTCCAAGACCTACGAGGACCACCTGAAACACCTGGCGGAAGTGTTCGAAGCTCTGGCAAGTTACGGCCTAAAGGTGAAACCCTCCAAGTGTCACCTCCTGAAGCCAAAGGTGCAGTACCTGGGACACGTGGTGAGTGCTGACGGAGTGGCTCCCGACCCTGATAAGATCACCGCAATTAAGGAATGGCCAAGCCCCTCCAGCGTAAAGGAAGTGAGGCAGTTCCTCGGGTTGGTAGGCTACTACCGAAGGTTCATTCCCGGTTTCACCAAAAAGGCAGCTCCTATGCAGGACCTCCTGATAGGCCAGTCCAGGAAGGCCAAGAACCAGAAGCCACCCTTCAGATGGGAGAAGCTGGAAGAAGAGTCCTTCCGCCAGCTGAAGATGGCCCTCACGGGGGATGAAATCCTGGCGTACCCTGATTATAGCCAGCCCTTTATCCTCTACACCGACGCCAGTAACATCGGGCTAGGAGCCGTACTGTCCCAGATCCAGCAGGGGAAGGAACGGGTAATTGCTTACGCCAGCCGAAAACTGCGACCCACCGAAAGAAACCCTGAGAATTACAGCTCATTTAAGCTAGAGTTCCTGGCAGTGGTGTGGGCAGTCACCGAACGCTTTAAGCACTACCTCGCTGCTTCCCGGTTCACCGTGTACACGGATAACAACCCGTTGACACACCTGGACACTGCAAGACTCGGTGCCCTAGAGCAGAGATGGATGGCCCGCTTGTCCAACTATGAGTTTACAATCAAATACCGGGCAGGACGCTCCAATACCAACGCGGACGCCCTGTCCAGGATGCCGAACCTACCGGACGTAGGGGAAGATTCAGAGGAACTGGAAGAAGTTGAACTCCCCGCGTTCCACCGTCATGGGACTATCCAGTATTCCCACCGTGTAAGGAGTAAGCAATCCGCTACGTTCAACCCATTACCTCATTACAACTGGGCGGAGACGCAAGACAGTGACCCTGCCGTCCGACTGGTAAAGGAGATGCTGACTCGGCCAGATGCACGCCTTGACCCAGACGCTCCGGAGGAAGCCAAGCAACTGTGGGCTGAGAGGAGTCGACTGTTCCTTTACAAGGGGAAGTTGTGCCGCAGAATGGTTAACTCCCGGACGCATGAACTAATCTGGCAAGTAGTGGTGCCAAGAAGAGACGCAGCTATGGTGATGGAGGCATACCACGACGGAGCTGGGCACTTCGGATGGAAGAAGCTGGAGTTCCTGCTGCGCGGGCGGTTCCATTGGGTAGGCATGAGAGGGATCATCGAGAGGTGGTGCAGAGACTGTGGCCCATGCAACCTAAGAAGGAGGGACCGTGCCAGCCAGAAGACTCCCCTGCAGTCCATCATCACCAGACAGCCGTTGGAACTGGTAGCCTTGGATCATGTAAAACTGACCCCAAGCAGAAGTGGCTACGTCTACGCGTTAACCATCGTGGATCACTACTCCCGGTTCTTGGTTGTCGTCCCCGTCAAGGACTTAACGGCTCAAACAGCAGCTAGAGCCTTCCAGCAGCACTTCTGCCGTCCGCACGGATACCCGGAGCAGGTGCTGACGGACCAGGGGCCTGCCTTTGAAGCGGAAGTCTTCCAGGAGTTCTGCACCCTGTATGGCTGCCGGAAGATTAGAACAACACCCTATCACCCGCAAACTAATGGACTTTGTGAGAAAATGAACCAGGTGGTGATAGATCTTCTGAAAACATTGCCCCTGGTAGAACGTAGTCTGTGGCCTGAAAAGCTGCCCGACCTGGTGGACCTATACAACCACATCCCTGTAGGTTCCACCAACTGTACCCCGGCTTACCTAATGAGGGCAAGACCTGGTAAGCTTCCTGTTGATCTGGAGATGGGAGTCCTGACACCCGAGGACACTTCACCAGAAGCAGACTGGGACACAGAGAGGCAGCAGCAGTACCGGAAAGTACAGGAGAGCGTGGAGCGAAGTCTCTGTCAGGCTAGGGAAAGACAGGAGAAAACTTACAACCAGTATGCTCCCGCTGTTCCCCTGGTGCCCGGAGAGCAGGTCTTGAAGAGGAAAAGACGGCTCCACAAGTTGGACGACCAGTGGGAGAAGGACCCGTACACCGTACTGCCCTCAAGCCACGACAACCCAAAGATCTGTACAATCAGTAAAGACGGAGGGGAAACCACAGCCATTGTATCCCGGGATCACCTGAAGAAGTGTCCTGAACAGCTACGGAACCCTGAAGAGGAACAAGAAGACCCTCGACCCGTAGAGGAAAGGGAAGATATGGTTAGTACTGTGCTCGGAGACTTCCCTCGGTCTTGGACTCAAGTCAATGGTGCTGTTGTGGTACCCGTCCTCACATTCCTCCAACCAGCATCCCAAGTGCCTACGGAGACACAGGTAGAGCTGGAAGAACAGCCGGTCCAGGAGGCAGAAGACCCCACACAAGCAGACCAGGAGAATCAACCCTCTGCTTATAGTGAGCCTGCCATACCCCTAGTGAGCCAAAGAGTCCGTAGACGGCTGCCCAGTTTACCCTTGACAGCTCCTATACCCTGTAGCTCAGGACCAGTCAGCCAGCTCCGTAGGTCCACTAGGGTCACTAGAGGCCAGTTGCCCATACGGTGGAGGATCTAAATGTTCAAGCTATCCTATTAATGTTTACCTGTTTTATAGTTGCTTGTGTATAATTATGTGTTTCTAGTTACTTGTAGGAGTCTTTGGTGGATTTACCGGGAATCCTTTGTGCATATAGTTGGAGCGTAACCCAGGAACGGACTAAAGACTGTTAAGGACTCGGGGCAGGACAGACCCCTACCTGGTTACGTCTCCCTGTTTTTGGTGAAATGGACACCCTTGTTTCTTGAAAAACTGCACCCGGTTGCAGACACGCCGTGACCATCCTAATGTTTTTCTTTATTGCGTTGTTTCTGTTTGTAATTTGTTATGTTACAAAAATATGTTTAGTCCCGGAGTACTAAATTTTACTAGGGGGGAATGTGACACCCCAGGGGTCTGGTTGCCACAGTAATAGAGATATTACGTCTGAGAGCAGGTGGGAGGTCTCCTGGTCAGGAATCCTATGCATGCCACACCTCCTGCCCAGTCCTGGGAGGGGAAGGACTTCCCCTATATAAAACTGGGGCTGAGGCAGGGTTAGGGAGAAAGAGTAGAGAGTTAAGAAGAGGAGAAGCAGCTATAGGAAAGAGAGATCAGGAGCTCTGGGGAAGTCGTGCTAAAAGGAATCAGGGGCTGGCAGCTGTAGAGCTCGCCCTGATTGAAGAGTTACCACCGGACCCGGAGTCCGAGGCTGTGGGGACTAATCCTTACCCAGCAGCAGAAACCGACCGGCAGGGGATTTCAGGTCCTCTGGCCAAGAAACCCGAAGGCACGGTCACACGTGTGGGACCAGCACCGCCGTCGTGGAGCGGAAGCCACTAGAAGGCCCCGAGTCACCGGCCATACGGGTGAGCACCACACGGTACACTCAGGGACGTGGGCTACTTTTACCCGCCTCTAGCAAGGTAGCCAGAAGAGTACAATTAGTTGGGGAGGCCTACAACTCCGCCTTGCCAGGGGAAATCCCATCTGCTCAAAGACTGACCAGGCCCCGATCGCTAGCCAGTACTCCGGGAGGGTCTATCTTTATCACCAGTAAAGACCCTGAACTACACCGCATCGTCTCTGAGTGGTTCCTGCTACCCCCATCATCCACGTCGGCTGCCCTGAGGCCATACCCCTCCCGTTGGGGGTTATACCATCTACGCTGCACAATCGTACCACCGGCCTCAGCGGTCTGCCCTGCAGCGGCAGCTCCATAGCTGCATTCAACGGGTGGCGTAGTCGTCCAACATCTACTGCTAATACTCAGCCACACAGTTTGACTCCCTGGGTACGGACCGGGTCACCGCCACGAGACTACTACCCCCAACAGGCCCGGCTCCGGGTAGTCCCCGCGTGCGCAACGCTACACCAAGCAGGCCCAGGGGCGCGTCAACCTTTTGGCGTAGTCGGCAGGATTTCGTGCCCGCAACCACCGGATACTGCGTGCCTGAAAAAGACTGTTCAAACTTACCAGTGGTGAAGATTCCCGCCATCCGCGAAGTTTTCCCGCCATCCGGCGCCATCTTCTACCTTCTTCCCGCCATCCGCGAAGTTTTCCCGCCATCCGGCGCCATCTTCTGCCTTCTTCCCGCCATCCGTGGAGTTTTCCCGCCGTTGGACGCCATCTTGAAGACGCCGCGCGGGAAGAAGAGGGGCGTGGACTCCGAAAGCGCGCGAGAACTGAAGCCCCGCCTCACGTCCGGACGTTGCGTAAGGTCCTGGAAGGAGCCCAGCAGACGCCGACGTCACAGGAGCGCGACGGAAGGTCCTCAACCCTGACGATCCACTGCGGAGCCGCGGCCTACGGAAGAGGATCATCGCAAGGTAGGCCACGGTCCACTAGGGGGGGAGAAAGATGTCGGATACGGAGGAGAGCTTCCCTGCCTCAACCCCCGCCAGCGCCACCGCTGCTGCAGTCATGCCTTTCACCATGCCCTATATCCCGGGAGCAGCCTGGCTACCCCAGTACTCAGGGGAGTCACATACCCTGAATGACTTTAAAGAAAAGCTGGATAGCCTCTTCCAGGTGTACCCCCTCACAGAAGAGCAAAAAGTGAGCATCCTGGTGGCCCAACTAACCGGGGCAGCCCAAAGGGAGGTAAAGTCCTGGCCACCTGGGAGGAGGACTGTCGCAGGGATACTAACCCGGCTGAGGGACACCTTTGATACCCGCACCTCAGCCGAGATTAAGCTTAGATTCTATGGGTGCAAGCAGCGAGCACATGAGAGTATAAGGGACTATGCACTAAACCTACAAGAGGCCCTGAGAGCCATTAAGCAGACCGACCCTGACAGCGTGGGAAACGAGGACAGGCTGTTGACCGAGCAATTTATAGAGGGACTATATTGCAATGTCCACCGAACCCAGTTGCGGGCCATAGCCTTACAGGATCCTCATCTGGACTTTGCACAGTTCAAGGACAGAGCCATCCGGGTGCTCCGAGAACCGACACCGGGTGGCGTTGTGACCCACAGGCGCCCAGCTATCACTTACCACCAGGAGGCGGCGCCCTTGTCGGCAGGGCCTGTGGGGGCTGATGCGCAGGCTTTGAACAATGACCCGGCTCCGGACCTGCACCATCAGGTCCAAGAGCTAGCTAAAAGCGTTGCTGCGCTAACCCGAACTGTGCAGTCTTTACAGGTTTCCACTCCAGGGAAGATCCAGCTGGCATCCGGACCGGAGGACATCCCGTGGCGTCGACCAAGGAGGACCCCACCGGCCAGAGGAAGACCCAGCGACCGATACAACGAGGACGGACAACCCATCTGCCGCCGCTGCAATCAACCCGGACATATGGCAAGGTACTGTCCTTTAAACTGGCACAACCTGGGGTAGAGGGCCAACCCCCAGGAAAAAGATCACCAGGCCCATCGAACTGGCGCGACAAATATGTGGGAGGACGTCCTGTCTTGCCTGTGGTACTGGATGGCATCCCTATGAGTGCCCTACTGGACACCGGGTCACAGGTCACCACCATCCCGTACGTGCTCTTCAAGCAGTACTGGAATGACTCGGATATAACCCACTATCCAGACGACGACTTGAGTATCATCGCCAGTAATGGTCAGCCCGTGCCACAGATCGGATTTAAAGAAATGACCATTAAAATCGGTAGAGTTGAACTGGCAGCACAGGGACTGATCACTGTAGACATTGACAAGCGCGAGAGTCACCCAAAGATAACTCTAGGAACTAATGTGATTGAAAATTGTCTTGCAGAGGTGATTTTCATTTTACAGCAGGTTGCCAAGAACGCCAGCTCCGGCCAGCAGCGAGTGCTCCAGAAAGAGATCCGGGCACTGATGCGACGGCAACAGGTGGAACTCTCCGGTGGTGAGATTGGTAGCGTAAGAATGTGTGACCCTTTCCCTATTGCCATGCCCCCGAAAAGTGAAATGATGATTTGGTGCCGGGCAGCTATTGGTCTGAGAGGTAGAGATTACCAGGCCATGGTAGAACCAGTCTACTCAGACAGTAGGCCCACCATTTTGACAGCACGGGGGGTAGTTGATGTACGCCACGGGAGGGTGCCCGTTCGTATAATAAATATCGGGAAAAGGGAAGTATACCTGCCCCGGTATGCTACGCTAGCCAAATTATATACTATCAACCAAAATTCTATACAGTCTGTGGAACCCTTGCCTCCATCTCACCCGGAGGAAGGTAACGGCTCTACGAAAATAATGGAGGATTGGTGTCAGCAACTACATTTGGGTACTGACTCCACTCCCTCCCACCAGAAACAGGGAGTCTACCGGGTGGTTCGAGAGTACGAGAGAGTGTTTAGTAAACACCCGTTAGACTTCGGGCGAGTCAAGGGGGTAGAATACCACATCCCCACGGGAGACCATCCTCCCATAAAAGAGAGGTATCGACCCGTACCCCCTGCACACTACCAACACGCCAAGGGGATGCTTAGAGACATGAAGGAGGCTGGGGTAATCAGGGATAGCTGTAGCCCCTGGGCAGCTCCACTAGTCTTGGTCAAAAAGAAAGACAACACCATGAGAATGTGTGTAGATTACCGGAAAATTAACCGTATCACACACAAAGATGCGTACCCCTTACCAAGAATAGAGGAGTCTTTGGCTGCTTTAAAATCTGCTAACTTCTTCTCCACCTTGGATTTCACTAGCGGGTACTGGCAGGTTCCTGTAGCAGAGGCGGACCGGGAGAAGACCGCATTCACCACCCCGATGGGACTTAGCGAGTTTACCTGCATGCCGTTCGGACTCTGCAACGCACCAGGAACCTTCCAGCGATTGATGGAATGCTGTCTGGGACACCGAAACTTTGAGACGGTCCTGTTATACCTGGACGATGTCATCGTCTATTCCAAGACCTACGAGGACCACCTGAAACACCTGGCGGAAGTGTTCGAAGCTCTGGCAAGTTACGGCCTAAAGGTGAAACCCTCCAAGTGTCACCTCCTGAAGCCAAAGGTGCAGTACCTGGGACACGTGGTGAGTGCTGACGGAGTGGCTCCCGACCCTGATAAGATCACCGCAATTAAGGAATGGCCAAGCCCCTCCAGCGTAAAGGAAGTGAGGCAGTTCCTCGGGTTGGTAGGCTACTACCGAAGGTTCATTCCCGGTTTCACCAAAAAGGCAGCTCCTATGCAGGACCTCCTGATAGGCCAGTCCAGGAAGGCCAAGAACCAGAAGCCACCCTTCAGATGGGAGAAGCTGGAAGAAGAGTCCTTCCGCCAGCTGAAGATGGCCCTCACGGGGGATGAAATCCTGGCGTACCCTGATTATAGCCAGCCCTTTATCCTCTACACCGACGCCAGTAACATCGGGCTAGGAGCCGTACTGTCCCAGATCCAGCAGGGGAAGGAACGGGTAATTGCTTACGCCAGCCGAAAACTGCGACCCACCGAAAGAAACCCTGAGAATTACAGCTCATTTAAGCTAGAGTTCCTGGCAGTGGTGTGGGCAGTCACCGAACGCTTTAAGCACTACCTCGCTGCTTCCCGGTTCACCGTGTACACGGATAACAACCCGTTGACACACCTGGACACTGCAAGACTCGGTGCCCTAGAGCAGAGATGGATGGCCCGCTTGTCCAACTATGAGTTTACAATCAAATACCGGGCAGGACGCTCCAATACCAACGCGGACGCCCTGTCCAGGATGCCGAACCTACCGGACGTAGGGGAAGATTCAGAGGAACTGGAAGAAGTTGAACTCCCCGTGTTCCACCGTCATGGGACTATCCAGTATTCCCACCGTGTAAGGAGTAAGCAATCCGCTACGTTCAACCCATTACCTCATTACAACTGGGCGGAGACGCAAGACAGTGACCCTGCCGTCCGACTGGTAAAGGAGATGCTGACTCGGCCAGATGCACGCCTTGACCCAGACGCTCCGGAGGAAGCCAAGCAACTGTGGGCTGAGAGGAGTCGACTGTTCCTTTACAAGGGGAAGTTGTGCCGCAGAATGGTTAACTCCCGGACGCATGAACTAATCTGGCAAGTAGTGGTGCCAAGAAGAGACGCAGCTATGGTGATGGAGGCATACCACGACGGAGCTGGGCACTTCGGATGGAAGAAGCTGGAGTTCCTGCTGCGCGGGCGGTTCCATTGGGTAGGCATGAGAGGGATCATCGAGAGGTGGTGCAGAGACTGTGGCCCATGCAACCTAAGAAGGAGGGACCGTGCCAGCCAGAAGACTCCCCTGCAGTCCATCATCACCAGACAGCCGTTGGAACTGGTAGCCTTGGATCATGTAAAACTGACCCCAAGCAGAAGTGGCTACGTCTACGCGTTAACCATCGTGGATCACTACTCCCGGTTCTTGGTTGTCGTCCCCGTCAAGGACTTAACAGCTCAAACAGCAGCTAGAGCCTTCCAGCAGCACTTCTGCCGTCCGCACGGATACCCGGAGCAGGTGCTGACGGACCAGGGGCCTGCCTTTGAAGCGGAAGTCTTCCAGGAGTTCTGCACCCTGTATGGCTGCCGGAAGATTAGAACAACACCCTATCACCCGCAAACTAATGGACTTTGTGAGAAAATGAACCAGGTGGTGATAGATCTTCTGAAAACATTGCCCCTGGTAGAACGTAGTCTGTGGCCTGAAAAGCTGCCCGACCTGGTGGACCTATACAACCACATCCCTGTAGGTTCCACCAACTGTACCCCGGCTTACCTAATGAGGGCAAGACCTGGTAAGCTTCCTGTTGATCTGGAGATGGGAGTCCTGACACCCGAGGACACTTCACCAGAAGCAGACTGGGACACAGAGAGGCAGCAGCAGTACCGGAAAGTACAGGAGAGCGTGGAGCGAAGTCTCTGTCAGGCTAGGGAAAGACAGGAGAAAACTTACAACCAGTATGCTCCCGCTGTTCCCCTGGTGCCCGGAGAGCAGGTCTTGAAGAGGAAAAGACGGCTCCACAAGTTGGACGACCAGTGGGAGAAGGACCCGTACACCGTACTGCCCTCAAGCCACGACAACCCAAAGATCTGTACAATCAGTAAAGACGGAGGGGAAACCACAGCCATTGTATCCCGGGATCACCTGAAGAAGTGTCCTGAACAGCTACGGAACCCTGAAGAGGAACAAGAAGACCCTCGACCCGTAGAGGAAAGGGAAGATATGGTTAGTACTGTGCTCGGAGACTTCCCTCGGTCTTGGACTCAAGTCAATGGTGCTGTTGTGGTACCCGTCCTCACGTTCCTCCAACCAGCATCCCAAGTGCCTACGGAGACACAGGTAGAGCTGGAAGAACAGCCGGTCCAGGAGGCAGAAGACCCCACACAAGCAGACCAGGAGAATCAACCCTCTGCTTATAGTGAGCCTGCCATACCCCTAGTGAGCCAAAGAGTCCGTAGACGGCTGCCCAGTTTACCCTTGACAGCTCCTATACCCTGTAGCTCAGGACCAGTCAGCCAGCTCCGTAGGTCCACTAGGGTCACTAGAGGCCAGTTGCCCATACGGTGGAGGATCTAAATGTTCAAGCTATCCTATTAATGTTTACCTGTTTTATAGTTGCTTGTGTATAATTATGTGTTTCTAGTTACTTGTAGGAGTCTTTGGTGGATTTACCGGGAATCCTTTGTGCATATAGTTGGAGCGTAACCCAGGAACGGACTAAAGACTGTTAAGGACTCGGGGCAGGACAGACCCCTACCTGGTTACGTCTCCCTGTTTTTGGTGAAATGGACACCCTTGTTTCTTGAAAAACTGCACCCGGTTGCAGACACGCCGTGACCATCCTAATGTTTTTCTTTATTGCGTTGTTTCTGTTTGTAATTTGTTATGTTACAAAAATATGTTTAGTCCCGGAGTACTAAATTTTACTAGGGGGGAATGTGACACCCCAGGGGTCTGGTTGCCACAGTAATAGAGATATTACGTCTGAGAGCAGGTGGGAGGTCTCCTGGTCAGGAATCCTATGCATGCCACACCTCCTGCCCAGTCCTGGGAGGGGAAGGACTTCCCCTATATAAAACTGGGGCTGAGGCAGGGTTAGGGAGAAAGAGTAGAGAGTTAAGAAGAGGAGAAGCAGCTATAGGAAAGAGAGATCAGGAGCTCTGGGGAAGTCGTGCTAAAAGGAATCAGGGGCTGGCAGCTGTAGAGCTCGCCCTGATTGAAGAGTTACCACCGGACCCGGAGTCCGAGGCTGTGGGGACTAATCCTTACCCAGCAGCAGAAACCGACCGGCAGGGGATTTCAGGTCCTCTGGCCAAGAAACCCGAAGGCACGGTCACACGCGTGGGACCAGCACCGCCGTCGTGGAGCGGAAGCCACTAGAAGGCCCCGAGTCACCGGCCATACGGGTGAGCACCACACGGTACACTCAGGAACGTGGGCTACTTTTACCCGCCTCTAGCAAGGTAGCCAGAAGAGTACAATTAGTTGGGGAGGCCTACAACTCCGCCTGGCCAGGGGAAATCCCATCTGCTCAAAGACTGACCAGGCCCCGATCGCTAGCCAGTACTCCGGGAGGGTCTATCTTTATCACCAGTAAAGACCCTGAACTACACTGCATCGTCTCTGAGTGGTTCCTGCTACCCCCATCATCCACGTCGGCTGCCCTGAGGCCATACCCCTCCCGTTGGGGGTTATACCATCTACGCTGCACAATCGTACCACCGGCCTCAGCGGTCTGCCCTGCAGCGGCAGCTCCATAGCTGCATTCAACGGGTGGCGTAGTCGTCCAACATCTACTGCTAATACTCAGCCACACAGTTTGACTCCCTGGGCACGGATCGGGTCACCGCCACGAGACTACTACCCCCAACAGGCCCGGCTCCGGGTAGTCCCCGCGTGCGCAACGCTACACCAAGCAGGCCCAGGGGCGCGTCATTTACTTTATAGGGCTAAATCCTGCTGACAGGTTCGCTTTAAGAGAGTGGTAAGGGGCAAAATTCACTTATCAGGGCTGATGGGTGTTATAGTATGTGGGCTTGTGGGGTTTGTGTGGCAGGGCTGCTTTTTGTCCCAGTCCGGCCCTTGTTCAAAGTCATGATGGGCATAGCCCGCCATGGTGTAGGAAATGACACCCGGTCATGACGGGCTATGTCCGTCATTGGTCGTAAAGGGGTTAAGGCAACAGAATGCCATGGCTATGCATTGATAACCTGATTTCAAACCAGATACTGTATATAACATCTTCCTTGATATCAAGATTTTTAAACTGTAAACTATGTTCCCTTCTGCAGAAACAAGGGATGTCTGAAAATACCCCTAATGGCTCACAAAGTTTAAAGAAAACTACAGCTTTTGGCACGCCATAATGGCCTAATTAACCCTTCAAGGATAAGGATTTTTTAGTCTTTAGAAGAGGTTTTTTTTCCTCATCCACATTTACAAACCTTTTTACAATAACATCATATTTTTGTTAAATATATAGCGCCAACCTTATCCGCAGCACTTTACAATTAAGCGGGGACATGTACAGACAATAAAGGCATTATAGAGTAACACATAGTTCACCAGATACAGGTGGGGTGAGGGTCCTGCTCACAAGCTGCAATATATAAAGAAATAGGGGGGACACAATAGGTAGAAAGTGCTTGTATTGTATGGTCCCGCCATCATTATAATAAATAGGGGTTTTCTAATAAAGGTTCATGAACCAGTCACCAACCAGTATGTGTCTAAGTACAGATACACAGCGTTCCCTTTTTATTTTTTATCCATAAAGCCTTATGGGGCATGTTTTTTTTCACAATGAGCTGTATTTGTCAGTGGCACCATTTTAGTGTACATACAGCTAATTAAAGATTTTTCATTATCTCTTTATGTGAAGGGCTAGAAACAAAATAGTGATACTGCTTGTGTTTTTTTTACTTTTAAAATTTGTATACCTTTGACATGCTGAACAAATAAAATATTAAGCTTATTTTATGGCTTAGCACATTTATGATAATATCAAATTTATGCAGCTTTATCCAGTTTTATTACCTTTGTACAAAAAGTACAATGAAAAATAAGTCCTAAGTTTTTGTGTCAAAAAGTTTTTGTGTTTTTCTCTCCCTCTCTCTCAGAGAACCCTAAGTTTTACAAATTTCTGTAAATGGAGCTGAGGACTTACTTTTGGAATGAAAAGCTGTCATTTTTAATAGTACCAGTGTAGAACATATCACCTTTTATTATATTATTTGGGAGGTAAAATGATCAAATAAAGCAGCAATTCTGGATTGTATTTATTCATTTTTTACACAGTTTACCATTAGATATGACTGACATGTAATCGTTCTCATAGATTGTAGCTTGCGAGCAGGGCCCTCACTCCTTTTGGTATC
The DNA here is from genome assembly GCF_046119375.1 of Phyllobates terribilis. Taxonomy (NCBI): domain Eukaryota; kingdom Metazoa; phylum Chordata; class Amphibia; order Anura; family Dendrobatidae; genus Phyllobates; species Phyllobates terribilis. Next base: position 521,683,117 of record NW_027362765.1, read on the forward strand.
TGAGTGATGTGTTATTTTGTAATTAATTTATTGTCTGTACAAGTCCCCTCTAAAAGTTAACATGCTGCGGTGCTATAGAAATAAAAATTATTATTGTTATTATTAATATTATTATTATTATCTTTATTTGACAGTTAAATAAAATCATAATAGTACAGAATGTATGATTTTTTTTTTTCATTACTAATGTACAACTTTTTAATTCAGATTTTTTTCTCCCCATTTTCTGGAACCCATAACTTCCGAGACAGAACTGCATGAGGTCTTGATTTTTTTTATTTTGGGTACATTTTCCGCTTTAGAAAAACTCCTGTCCCCGGGGTTTAGTTTGTTTTTTAAAAAAAATATATACTCTGCTTTACTCGCCCTCTCCCGGGTCCAGAATCTCCATAGCTGCTCCATGTGCCTTTTACTGATAGCGCTGCTGCCAATTATTGAGCCGGGATACTCAGTGCCAGCTCGAGGAGGCTGAGTAAAGTACAGTGTAGCGCCCCGAGGGTTCGGCCGCTACAGGGGTATTGCACCTCTGCCAGAGGTGTGATATTCCACTCCCGAGTAAGGATGGTGTGTGGACCAGGGCTCGGTAGGCTGCATGCATCACACACACCCCATTTCCGGGGGACAGTTCAACGGTGCTCCCATTAGACAGAAATGCAGGCACGACAGAATCTGTCCCTCGCTGGAGTGGGGAGGGGGGAGGAAAACCCAGTGATGTAGGAGCAGATAGGGGTTGGGTTTCTGGGCATAGGTAGGAGCCCATTGGTTGCAAGTCACCTGGGCTCATACACAGAGAGGGAGGTATAAGAGGTGGGCACCATCTTAGAACAGTGTTCAGTCTGAGAGAGGAAGTGACAGAGTAGGGCCTCTGTGGAGCGCTGCTACGGAGGCGGGCCTAGCCTGTGAGGCCAGAGCCAGCAGAAAAGACAGGAACAGAAAGGAAAGGAAGAAAGGAACAGAACACCAAGAGAGGCCCAGAGACACGAAGGCAGAAGGAACCCCAAAGGCCCAGGAGATTGCGGATGACGGGTTGGCAGAACAGGGTACCGGATCCCAAGTTGGTGGAGGCGACTATTCCTCAGCCAAGAACCGGAGGTCGTGATCACATCTTGGTGCGACCCCTCACTACACCTACTAGAAAGGCACACCACATAGGGTCAGGGAGGTGAGCACGAAGCCCTCCCAAGAGAAGGCCCGCGGGAGATGGACAGACGTAGTGTCACTGGTGGGGCACGGCCAGAGAAAGGAGTAGAAGGGAGTCCTGTGACACACTCTGGAATTGCCTGGGGGTTGACCGAGCCCCCTGCCTGGTGGACGCAGCACGGCTTGGGCAGTCATTGCCCGCGGAATGACTTGGGACATAAAGAACTGTGAGTAAAGAACTTGAACTGCAACCCCACGTCTCTGTGCTTCATCGCCGCACCAGCACTACTAGTGCTGGGACGCCCGCGCACCATCACTCCCATCATCCACATTCTCTGCCCTGGGGCTGCACTCTTCCCGTGGGGAGTTACACTACCTCAGCGGCATACACCATCAGCCCCAGCGGTCTGCCTTGGAGCGGCGGTCCGCACTGACCGCCATCCACAGGTGGCGTAGTTGGACAATTAACCTAAAACCCACAAAATACCGCCATCGGCCTGACCACCCTGGACCACGGGACCGGGTCGCCGCCACGGAGACTACAACCCCCAGAGACCCGGCTCCGGGTAACCCACACACGTCCACACTAGGCCCAGGGGGCGAGTCAGCTTTGGCGTAGTCGGCAGGATCGTCACCAGCCCGCCACTAACGGGTATTGCGTGCCTGAAGGAGACTTTGCACTTACCTGAGAGAAGTTTCCCGCCATCCGGAGTCGTCTCCCACTATCTTCAGTCGATTCCCGCCATCTTCAGTAGTTTTCCCGCCATCTTCGGCCGTTTTCCCGCCATCGGACGCCATCTTCAGGGCGCCGCGCCGGAAGAAGAGGGGCGTGGACGTCCAGGGCGCGCGAGACTTGAAACCCCGCCCTACGCACCGACGCTGCGCAAGGTCCTGGAAGGGAGAGAGAGCGACGCTGACGTCAGCAGAGCGCGACGCCATGTCCTCAACGCAGACCATCGCGAGCGGAGCTGTGGCCTACAGAAGAGGATCGCCGAAATGTAGGCCACGGTTAACTGGGGGGGAAGAAGACATCAGGAACGGAGGGCAAGATAGCGAACCGGCAGCAGACTAAGCAGCCCAGCATCAGCAGTACCCCAGCCGTCGCGGGCCCCGACCAGCGCCAGGAGAAGACGCGTGACGCAGGAGCTGTCGTGGGAGCAGGTAAGAGGAGTCTCCCTGTCCCGGACGCTGCCAGCGTCAGCCTGCTTCCGGGCCCCCTGGTGGAGCCGCCGATCCCGGGCGCTGCAGACACTGACCTGCTCAAGACCCCGCAACAAGCCCTGCAGCCTAGCCCTCCAGCCCTGGGCACTGCCGCCACCAGCCCGCGCCCAGGCCCAAAGTCGCACCCTCTGACCCCGGGCGTCATCAACAGCGGCCTTCTCCAGACCCCGCCGCAAGGCCTACTGCACCGCAGCGCAAGGGGCGGGTATGCCCTCCACGTCCATAGAGTGGTAGGAGAAGAGGAGCAGTACCACTCAGACCCCGAGTACCAAGAGGACCCGGACGGGTCTGAAGACTACCACCAGGAGGAGCAAGGAGCATCAGGAGGACACCGTTACCAGTGAATGGTAAAGTGTAACTGTACATAGTTACCCGTCAGGGTATGAGAACTGTTAAAGGGACTGTTTCCAGAGAAAGTGTGGTCCCCGTTGGGACTGATATAGAACTGTGTAGAACTTACCCCCTATATCCCTTATCTGGCTGGGGACTGAGAACAGCCATCCCTTTTCCCTAATCTGGCTGGGGACTGAGAGCAGCCATTCCCCTAAGAAGAAAGAATACCTGGTCGCAAGTTGCACCGCGGCCAGTACCCAAGAATATGTTTTACTTAATAAAAAAAAAAATGTTTTATAATGAAAAGTTTTATATGCTGCTAAAGTAATAATGCAAATGTTTGGTAAGGTGTTTTATATGACAAAAGAGTTCCAGTAGTAATGACCATATCTAGTGAAAGAAAAATGTTGAAAAAGAGGAAAGTGTTTCCCATAAAGGGAATTAAATAATGTCGTCCGTTTTCCATGTGAAAAGTTTTGAAAAAGTATTGCATGTTTTTAAATTGTCTTTGCTCTTTTCCAGCCCGAGGACATGCTGTGGTTTACCAGGGGGGAATGTAGCGCCCCGAGGGTTCGGCCGCTACAGGGGTATTGCACCTCTGCCAGAGGTGTGATATTCCACTCCCGAGTAAGGATGGTGTGTGGACCAGGGCTCGGTAGGCTGCATGCATAACACACACCCCATTTCCGGGGGACAGTTCAACGGTGCTCCCATTAGACAGAAATGCAGGCATGACAGAATCTGTCCCTGGCTGGAGTGGGGAGGGGGGAGGAAAACCCAGTGATGTAGGAGCAGATAGGGGTTGGGTTTCTGGGCATAGGTAGGAGCCCATTGGTTGCAAGTCACCTGGGCTCATACACAGAGAGGGAGGTATAAGAGGTGGGCACCATCTTAGAACAGTGCTTAGTCTGAGAGAGGAAATGACAGAGCAGGGCCTCTGTGGAGCTCTGCTCCGGAGGCGGGCCTAGCCTGTGAGGCCAGAGCCAGCAGAAAAGACAGGAACAGAAAGGAAAGGAAGAAAGGAACAGAACACCAAGAGAGGCCCTGAGACACGAAGGCAGAAGGAACCCCAAAGGCCCAGGAGATTGCAGGTGACGGGTTGGCAGAACAGGGTACCAGATCCCAAGTTGGTGGAGGCGACTATTCCTCAGCCAAGAACCGGAGGTCGTGATCACATCTTGGTGCGACCCCTCACTACACCTACTAGAAAGGCACACCACATAGGGTCAGGGAGGTGAGCACGAAGCCCTCCCAAGAGAAGGCCCGCAGGAGCTGGACAGACGTAGTGTCACTGGTGGGGCACGGCCAGAGAAAGGAGTAGAAGGGAGTCCTGTGACACACTCTGGAATTGCCTGGGGGTTGACCGAGCCCCCTGCCTGGTGGACGCAGCACGGCTTGGGCAGTCTTTGCCCGCGGAATGACTTGGGACATAAAGAACTGTGAGTAAAGAACTTGAACTGCAACCCCACGTCTCTGTGCTTCATCGCCGCACCAGCACTACTAGTGCTGGGACGCCCGCGCACCATCACTCCCATCATCCACATTCTCTGCCCTGGGGCTGCACTCTTCCCGTGGGAAGTTACACTACCTCAACTGCATACACCATCAGCCCCAGCGGTCTGCCTTGCAGCGGCGGTCTGCACTGACCGCCATCCACAGGTGGCGTAGTTGGACAATTAACCTAAAACCCACAAAATACCGCCATCGGCCTGACCACCCTGGGCCACGGGACCGGGTCGCCGCCACGGAGACTACAACCCCCAGAGACCCGGCTCCGGGTAACCCACACACGTCCACACTAGGCCCAGGGGGCGAGTCAGCTTTGGCGTAGTCGGCAGGATCGTTACCAGCCCACCACTAACGGGTATTGCGTGCCTGAAGGAGACTTTGCACTTACCTGAGAGAAGTTTCCCGCCATCCGGAGTCGTCTCCCGCTATCTTCAGTCGATTCCCGCCATCTTCAGTAGTTTTCCCGCCATCTTCGGCCGTTTTCCCGCCATCGGACGCCATCTTCAGGGCGCCGCGCGGGAAGAAGAGGGGCGTGGACGTCCAGGGCGCGCGAGACTTGAAGCCCGGCCCTACGCCTGACCGCAATCCACGGGTGGCGTAGTCGGACAATTAACCTAAAACCCACAAAATACCGCCATCGGCCTGACCACCCTGGGCCATGGGACCGGGTCGCCGCCATGGAGACTACAACCCCAGAGACCCGGCTCCGGGTAACCCACACACGTCCACACTAGGCCCAGGGGGCGAGTCATACAGTCTGTTTGTTTTTTACATAAAATTGCAACCCCAGGACGAGGATTTTCTGACTACTTTTTGGTATGATATAAGTGACAATAACAATAAAAATATATAAATCTTCAATAGTTTTTTATTTAGATTTATTGGGAAGTTCACTGTGCAGTATAGTAGTAAAGTTAAATTAATTCTGCAGATCGATACGATTACAGAGATATCCAGGAGGGGGGCTATTATTTTCAATATAAGGAAAGGAGCCACAGGAGATTGCTATTATTATTATGAGGAAGCCCAAAGGGATATTATTAATATTATGAGGAGGCCAAGGGGGCACTGTTATTATTAGAAAAAAGCCCATGAGGAGTTATTATTAAAAGAAGGCCCAGGTGGGTATCATTAATATTATTATTATTACTATAAAGAGGCCTGGTGGGACTATTATTTGTAATATAAGAAAAGTAAGCACAGATGCACTATTATTATTATTACTAGCTATTGAACCCGTTCTACACCCGGGTGGCGACCATTTTTATTGGTATATGGTCCCCTATCCTGGTCCATGTTCCCAGAACCTGGTATGTGCTCCCCCATCCTGCTCCCCCATCCCGTTATGCACTGCCCTCATCCTGTTATGTGCTGCCCCCATCCTGCTCCCCCATCCTGTTATGTGCGCCTCATCGTGCTCCCCTATCCTGTCTTGTGCTGTCCCCATCCTGTTTGTTTTGTACGGCCCTATCCTGCTTTGTGCGCCCCATCCTGCTATTTGTGCCCCCATTCTGCTATATGCGCCCCCATCCTGCTATGTACACCCCCATCCTGCTGTGTGCACCCCCATCCTGGTATGTGCTCCCCCATCCTGCTCCCCCATCCTGTTATGTGCTGCCCCCATCCTGTTATATAGGTCCCCATCCTGCTCCCCCATCCTGTTATGTGCGCCTCATCGTGCTCCCCTATCCTGTTTTGTACGCCCCTATCCTGTTTGTTTTGTGCTGCCCCATCCTGTTTGTTTTGTGCTGCACCCATCCTGTTATGTGCACCTGTGACGTACCTCGTTCTCGAAGGAGCCCTCTTTGGTTTACCCTCGGAGATGGGGGACATGGTGTTACTTCGGCCAAAGTTCTTACTACTCCCCACAGGCGGAGCAAGGCCTCAGGGCAGAGGGACAGGATGGAGGGGGTAGTAGTTGAGGAGAAGGGATCCCGCATCCCGCTGTGTGGCGCAGAAATGACAGTCCGGAGGCCATAGGGGTGAACTTCCAAGGCTTTACTCACTTAGATGGCAAAGGAAGGCGACTCCCTGCTGACCGCGGAGTCCTGCGGTCACCAGAGACGGGGGTCCGACAACCTCCGAGTAAGTCCAGCATTCAGTCGCGACCTTACAGCAGAGTGTTCCTGAACTACTGACCAAAACCTTTCCTGTCCGTGTGTGTACAAATAGGCCGGGTCTCCCTCTGAGCTCCTCTCAGAACAAGGGTACGGGTGGCAATTCCTCTCCATACGATACGGGTGGGATCCTCTGGGCCTAACCGGGCTTTCCCGTCCAGGACGTACAGTAACAAGGTCGGGTGTCGGGGGCCGGTACCCCTCCTGCAGCCGGAGTCCCTCTGAATATAAGGAGGCGGTCGAACCCTCAGGGGCGCCACATTCCCCCCTGGTAAAACAAACGTTACTTAACACGGCATAAAATATAAAAGTACAAAAGTATAAAATTATAAAAGTGCTAGCATTTTCCAGAGACATTATTGCAAACAGACAGATAAAGTGCATGGACGCAGAGTCAGTTCAGAAGTGCGAGGGACCTGTCCTAAACCCTCAACGTGGGCCCTGGGGTGGCTGCAGGGCATGAAGATCCTGAGTTGGACCTCCCGGAGAGCCACCCTGACAGGTTTTTCTTCTGAGGTTTTGAGGTAGAGAATATTCGCGGTTTTGCATAAAACCAATATGGAGCATCTAAAAAGATGCAAACTATGTACATGGGGAAAGAGTCTGTCTGCTGCAAGTCCGCAGGGACACGAGTCTCTAGAAAAACCGGGTAGGAAATCAAACATAATAGAAAAAGTCAACATATTAATACTTGTGAACAAAACTGCAACAGCCGGGGGCTGCTTTAAACCTCAGGCTGTCTTCTTGGAAAGGGCTCATTCCTCCCGACAGAGGCTAGCCGGTCTCCTGAGCCTGAGCGCAGGTGGCGTCGCTCCCAGACTCTTTATGCACGTCCAGGGCGTACCACCCACGCTCCCCCTGGTGGCGAGAGAAAGTCACTGTGTCGCCCGGGAAGAGGTTCCGACCGGGGTGTCCCCTCCTCAAACGCAGCTCGACGTCCCGCCAGCTGACGAACACATTGTCCTGGAACTAGGGACACCGAATGAACCCCCACCCCGCCTCATGGTGGAAACGGACGACTTGGCCTTCAAATCGTGGACTGGGACGGGTGGCCTCCTCCTGACGTGCCCGAGATTTAGCAGCTTTGGTCCGGACCTCGAGGCACTCGCAGCGCTGCTCCCGCCGACGCTGCTCCCATGCGAGCTGGAATATCTGGTCGCTGCACCACTGGCTCCTCCTCCGCGCTTCAGCCCGTGTCTCCCGGGGGAAGCCCATTAGGTCGCCCCCCTGGTTTTCCCAGGCCCACTCCTCAGCCTCGGGCCAGGTTACTGCGGGTGCCGGTAGCGGGGTAAGGACGGGTTGCTGCGAGTCCTCTGTAGACGCGGACCAGTCCAGGTTGGGGCCGGTAGTTTCCTCCGCAGCTTCAGGCATTTCCGAATCAGGGTTTGGGCGGCATCGCAGGTCCCCACCGATAGCTGCCGATTGCAGCTCTGGAGCCAACGCTTGCTCCCAGGTGACCGCATGGGGAATTAGATACTCTGTCATGAGGTCCAGGATAGTCACGGTAGGCTCTGCAGCCGGGGCAGGGGTTGCACACTCACCCGCCGCCGGGTCGCCCTCGACCTCCGTCACCACGTCGACTTGTCCTGGAACCTCCACTCCTTGGCGGCGGTCTCGGATACGCAGCAGCATCTCCTCCCGCCACGCAGCCGTCGCCGCCTCCTGGGCCTCTCTCTGCCTTCTTAAGAGTTCCGGAGCTTCCTGCTGAAGAAATGCAATATCTCCCGGGGTCAACCCGCTGCCGCCTTGCTCTCTGCTGGGTGAAGGGCCTGAACCGGGTTCAGTAGATGCGTGGTCTTGCTCCCCAGAGGCGTCCATGTCCACCTCTGTTGACTGCCAACTTCCGACTGCAATGGCTGCACCTTGTTGCTTTTCTTCTTCCTCCTCTTTCGGGGCGGTTCCTGGGCAGAATGCTGACAGGCCTGCCTTCGTTCAGCCCATCTGGTTTGACGGGCATTACCCCGCGGACAGTCTCTGATGGAAGGGGCAGTCCACATTTTTGGCGCCAAGCGGGAGCCCAGCGCACGATGGGAGGTGTTCAAAGGCAGTTTTTTCACAGCATTATGGCACCTGTTCTTCTTGGGCGGGCGCCATTTTAAGTGTAAAACGACAGTTCAAGGTGTAAGGCACACAGTACCCGGTAGCAATGGGCACTTCTTCCTTTGCTGCGGGCACGCAATCCTGCCGACTATGCCAGGTTATGATGCACCTCGTTCTCGAAGGAGCCCTCTTTGGTTTACCCTAGGTGATGGGGGACTCGGTGTCGGGTCCTGTGACGAAGAGATGGGATGTAGCCGTGGCCCGGACCCGACCTGTGCTCAGGGCCGTCACATGAAAAGGAAGATGTTGTGGGCTCGTCCGGGTTGAGTGGCTTATTTTAACGACTACGCCACCTGTGGTGCCTGGTGAAGGGTCACCAGCGCCGCTACAGTCCGCTGAGGCATGGTGTTACCGCGGCCAAAGTTCTTACTACTCCCCACAGGCGGAGCAAGGCCTCAGGGCAGAGGGACAGGATGGAGGGGGTAGTAGTTGAGGAGAAGGGATGCCGCATCCCCCTGTGTGGCGCAGAAATGACAGTCCGGAGGCCATAGGGGTGAACTTCCAAGGCTTTACTCACTTAGATGGCAAAGGAAGGCGACTCCCTGCTCCCCGTGGAGTCCTGCGGTCACCAGAGACGGGGGTCCGACAACCTCCGAGTAAGTCCAGCATTCAGTCGCGACCTTACAGCAAAGTGTTCCTGAACTACTGACCAAAACCTTTCCTGTCCGTGTGTGTACAAATAGGCCGGGTCTCCCTCTGGGTGGGATCCTCTGGGCCTAACCGGGCTTTCCCGTCCAGGACGTAGAGTAACAAGGTCGGGTGTCGGGGGCCGGTACCCCTCTTGCAGCCGGAGTCCCTCTGAATATATCAGGTAGGCGAGGACAGGTGGCATACACCGCTCCGTCTGCATCCTGCCTGGGATCCATTTGCTGTGGAGCCACACTCCTGGGCTCCGGGCCTTCTTGATCATGGTCCTTGGCCGGGTTGAGACATTCCCCGTCTACAACCTACCTCTCGTCCCAAGGCCAGGGTACGAGTGCTGTGTCCCTGCCGGCGCAGGCCCACATAGGATCTGCGCTCCCGGAGGGAAGTCACATTACACACAGTATTTTGACAGCACAGAGCGACCAACTAATCCACTAGGGAGAATTAGCAGAAGGACTAAAAGGAACAAGATCAAAGATGGCTTTCTATTAAATATGAAATCTAAAGTGTCACTAACTTGTAAGTCCTCCACCCTCACCCACTAACTGGTTCCTACCACTTTGTGTTCCCCAGTCTCCCTGTAACCAGGGGAGCAGCACCTAGTGCATACCAGCTCCCTCTGGTGGAGAAGTGTGGTATTGGATGCAAAAGGTTAGGTCACGACTATCACACGGGCCTTACCTCAGAGGAGGAACACTACACTCCATTAGAGAAGTGCAGCATCCCTGTGGCGGTCGAACCCTCAGGGGCGACACACACCCCTATCCTGCTTTGTGCGCCCCATCCTGCAATTTTCGCACCCATTCTGCTATGTGCGCCACCATCCTGCTATGTACACCCCCATCCTGCTGTGTGCACCCCCATCCTGCTCCCCCATCCTGTTATGTGCTGCCCCCATCCTGCTACCCCATCCTGTTATGTGCGCCCCATCCTGCTCCCCTATCCTGTTTTGTGCATCCCCATCCTGCAACCTCATCCTGTTTTGTGCTGCCCCATCCTGTTTGTTTTGTGCAGCCCCCATCCTGCTATGTGTGCCCCCATCCTGTTATGTGCACCCCCATCCTGCGCCCCATCCTGTTTTGTGCGCCCCATCCTGTTTTGTGCTCCCTCATCCTGTTTTGTGCGCCCCCATCCTGCTCCCCATTATGTTTTGTGCACCCCTATCCTGTTACTCGATTAAGTTTTGTGCACCCCCATCCTGCTTTGTGCGCCTTCATCCTGCTCCCCCATCCTATTTTGTGCGCCTTCATCCTGCTCCCTGATCCTGTTTGTTTTGTGCTGCCCCCCCCTGTTTGTGTTGTGCTACCCCCTTCCTGTTTGTCTTGTGTTTCCCCAACCCTGTTTGTGTTGTGCTGCCTCCATCCTGTTTGTGTTATGCTGCTCCCATCCTGTTTGTGTTGTGCTGCCCCTATCCTGTTTGTTTTGTGCTGCCCCTATCCTGTATCACTTAAAAAAAACACTCCTTCTCACCTTTCCATCGCTCCCCTGCAGCGTGTCGCATGTGTTATTTTATTAAAATGGTGCCAGAATCAGCGCCTGCATAGCGCGATATCTGGCGCCATTTTAGTGAAGACACATTTCCAGAGTGTATTTAGAAAATGGAGCCGGAGTTCGCGCCTGCGCATACCGCACTGTCTGGCGCCATTTTGTTGAAGACACACTGCAAATGTGCCGCTGGAGATCGCGGTATGCATTCAGTGCCTACTCATATTGCGATCTCCGGCACCACGCTCCTCTTACTTGTCACCTATAACAGCTGAATGCGTTCTTCTGTCTGGGGCCAGACTGTGCAGGCGCATTGCGCCTGTGCAGTCTATAGATGCTTCGGACAGACGGACACATCTCCCGTTATATTATAGATGCCCAATGTAAGTCAACGGGAAACTCAAGCATTTTTCTGGAGATCACCCTCCTCCCTCAGAGGTCGGCAGGGGGCCTACAAATTGCCAAAATCGATGGGAAAGGTGCTCAAATGACATGGGAACAGCATGGGGAAGACCCCTGGAAGCATCTCTGACTCCCAGGTCACTGCTGTCAACAATGTTGTCAGATTATTATGCCACTTTTACGGACTCACAATAAAACATTCAAAAACTAAACAAAAACAGATTTTCCTGGAAAAAATGTTAAGGAACATTTTTTCCTGGGTAATGATTTGTATATAAGGCAAATAAATAACCAAAAATACTCCTCCACACCTTGGGCTATATTCACACGTAGAGTTTTTGATGCATTTTTGCACTTTTGCATTGCGTTCAACAGTGAAAAATACATTCACCAGTAAATGTAATTTTATCATTTTACTACCTTATCTGCCCATGTGGTGTATGAGACATGATCAGATACATCCTGTTTCATTTATAAAGAAGGGACTTTGAAAGTCACAAAGCCTATTTTTACCTTACTATTGTTAAAGGGCCAACAGTCGGCCCTCACTATTATTAGAGGGCCATCAGCCACCTATGCTTTGTTGTTCCCATTATTAAACAGTGGGTCTCCTATACTGTTATTGCGTATGCAGTGACTGCAAGGGCTGCCAAAAATTTGGATGCACCCCAATACCCCTTTGAAGAGATGTAAAGGAGGGCATCCTTAAAAAAAATGTTCCCATTATTAAGGAGTGGGTCTTCTATAGTGGTAATGCCAATGCAGTTACTGCAAGGGCTGCCAAAAAATTGGACGCACTACAATACTTCTTTGAAGAGATGTAGAGGAGGGCCTCAGTAAAAAAAATGTTCCCTTTATAAAGTTGTGGGTCTCCTATACTGTGATTGCACATGCAGTGACTGCAATGGCTACCAAATATTTGTATGCACTACAATACCCCTTTGAAGAGACATAGAGGAGGGCCTCAGTAAAAAAAAATTGTTCCCGTTATAAAGGAGTGGGTCTCCTATACTGTGATTGCACATGCGGTGACTGCAATGGCTGCCAAAACTTTGAATGCACTCCACTACCCCCTTGAAGAGATGTAGAGGAAGGCCTCATTTAAAAAAATTGTTACATTGTTAAGCAGTATGTCTCTTATACTGGTAATGCCCATGCACTAAGTGCATGGGCTGAAAAATATTTACCCCTGGGGAGTATACAGGAACATACTGTATAACATACAGAATGTTAGAGGTAGGCCTTTAAAAAAATTTCCTATGGGCATCATAAACACCCTTAAAAAAATGATGTGGGTATTTCATCGCCGTGACCCTGGTGATATGGTGGTGGAGGATGAGGAGAAGGAGAAGGAGGAGGACAACAGAAAATAGACTAAATCAGGAAGCATATATGCTTGTTTGGGTGAGAAGAGGTGCATGGGAATAGACTCCCTCCCAAAAAAAAGCTACTGGATTTGACTTCATATTCCGCTGCTATTATCCGGTGGTGTTGAGGAGTCTGGCCCAATCCAGCCCTTATTTATTTTGATAAGAGTCAGCCTGTCAGGATTTTGACAGGCGGATGAGTCTATCAGTTATAATGCCCCCGGCTGCACTAAAAACCCACTCTGACAAAACGCTTGCAGCAGGGCAGGCCAGGACCTCCAAGGCGTAGAGAGCCAGTTCATGCCACTTATCTAGCTTGGATACCCAATAGTTATAAGGCACAGAGGAATCACGGAGGACGTTGGTACAGTCGGCAAGGTACTCCTTAAGTATCTTCCAAAACTTTTCCCTCTCTGTTAGAGTACCCCACGAATCAGTGCAGGGCATGTTCTGTGAAACGTGCTTGTGTAAGGCGGGGACGATACACCAGGAGAAATAGTGGCGGCTGGGAACCAAGTACTTGTTAGAACCTTGCTCTTAGGTTTTTTCCTTTGCTGGTCACATGACCTTGTTGGCCTATTTAATCCTGCTCCGCCCTTCTGGCTTTGCTGGACTTCATTGTATAACTACTTTCTAGCTAGCCTGTGCTCTGTATCTTAAACTGTTAGTTTGCTTGGTCTACGGACCTCTATGTTCTATATATTTTGTTTGTTCGTCTGTCTGCTACTATTTCTGTTAGGAGATGTCCCATTTTCCTCCCAGTCCTTAGTACTTGTAGGGATTCCTTCCCCACATCTATAGGTCTCCGTACAGACTAGCTTAGGACTTTAGCAGGTCTGATCGCAGGATCAGGTTCCCTGTTACATCATAGGGATTCAGCTGAGTTCTATCGTAGGGACAGATCTCCTCTCAGTCCAGCCTGTAAATTCTCTAAGGAAAGATTTTTCTGTTCCATCATGGTGTCGGTTCAGGATTTGGCTCATCGCCTGCAGGGACTCTCTCTGGAGGTGGCCGAGCTCCGTCAGCACGTGAGTAACTGTCCTGGAGCACATTTCTTGGAGCCTAAGGTATGTTTGCCGGATTTATTTTTTGGTGAACACCGAGAATTTTTTTCATTTAAAAATGCTTGCTTATTGTATTTTCGTTTGAGACCCAAGTCCTCTGGGGATGAATCCCAGCGCATAGGGTTCATAATGTCACTTTTGCGCAAAGAGCCTCAGGAGTGGGCCTTTTCTTTGCAACCTAGTGATACATGCTTCAGATCAGTGGATAGTTTTTTTTCTGCTTTGGGACTATTATATGATGATCCTGACCGTGTCGCATCAGCTGAGTCTGAGTTGAGACGTTTGAAACAGGGATCAGGTAATGTGGAAAAACCAGGATGTTGAGCAGTTCTTGCGTTGTTTTGTGGCAGACAATCAAGAGGGGTGGTCTGAGTTTCTGCCACTTGCTGAATTTGCTCTGAACAATCATACATCTTCTTCTGCTGGTTGTTCGCCTTTTTTTTGTTGTTCTGGGAGACATCCGTCGTTTGGGTCGTTCTCCAAGTTGGGATCTGCCGTGCCTGAGGAGGAGAATTTTTCCGGTGATTTGGAGAGAGTTTGGACGGATGTGCGTGGTAATCTTCAGGAGGCCAACAGAAAATCTAAAGACTACTTTGATAGGAAACGACAGGAGGTTTTGTTCGCTGTTGGTGACATGGTTTGGTTGTCCTCTAGGAATCTGCGGTTGAGGATTCCTTCTAAGAAATTGGGTCCCAAGTTTGTAGGGCCCTTTAAGGTGCTTCAGGTTGTCAACCAATCTGCTGTTAGGTTGGAGGTTCCTACCTCCTGGAGAATTAATCCGGTATTTCATGTCTCTCTATTAAAAAAAGCTGTTGTGTCGGATGGTGACGCCTCTGCCTCTGTTCCTCCGGTGGTGGAGGACGGGGAATATGAAATTTCTCGCATCCTTAACTCTAGACGGTATAGAGGTAGTTTGCAGTATCTTGTGGCCTGGAAAGGTTTCGGACCCGAGGATAACTCTTGGGTGAGGTCAGATGATGTTTCCGCGTCCAGACTTATCAGAGCGTTTCACAGGAGATTTCCTGATAAGCCTGGTCCTAGGGGATCCGGAGGATCCTCTTAGAAGGGGGGGTACTGTTAGAACTTTGCTCTTAGGTTTTTTCCTTTGCTGGTCACATGACCTTGTTGGCCTATTTAATCCTGCTCCGCCCTTCTGGCTTTGCTGGACTTCATTGTATAACTACTTTCTAGCTAGCCTGTGCTCTGTATCTTACTCTGTTAGTTTGCTTGGTCTACGGACCTCTATGTTCTATATATTTTGTTTGTTCGTCTGTCTGCTACTATTTCTGTTAGGAGGTGTCCCATTTTCCTCCCAGTCCTTAGTACTTGTAGGGATTCCTTCCCCACATCTATAGGTCTCCGTACAGACTAGCTTATGACTTTAGCAGGTCTGATCGCAGGATCAGGTTCCCTGTTACATCGTAGGGATTCAGCTGAGTTCTATCGTAGGGACAGATCTCCTCTCTTTCCTTAGCTCTGGTAGCAGAACATAACAGTACTGAGGGACAGACACCGCCATCAGGTTGCGGAAAGATTCTGTCTCCACAAGCCTAAAAGGCAACATTTCAAGTGAAAGCATTGGAGAAATGTGGGAGTTTAGTATTGTGGCCTATGGGGCATTGGCTGCGTATTTGCACGTTCATTCAAAGGACTGGGGTAGGGACAACTGAACGCTGCGCTGGGACAAGGACGTGGACGGTGATGGCTGCAAGTGTGCGACAACATTTGCAGGGTGGGGGCATCTTTGCCTACGCCATGGACAGAGGATTGGTGTGCACACACAACAGTGGAACGGGCAGTAGTGTCTCCCACAGAAACAGTTTCTGGACGCTGTCATTCGGCCTAACTAGTCGGGTGCATTGCTGTCATGTGCCTGAGCATGCTGGTGGTGGTCAGGCTTGTAGTTTTGCTGCTCCTGCTGATGCTGGCATGGCATTGTTGCAAATGGCCTTTTTGGGGTTCTAGACAGTCTTTAAAAAAGAGCCAGACTCTGGAAGAGCTAACAGTTGGACTGGCAACTTCCCTTGTGTTGATGTTCAGGGGAACAGTTGCCCACCTTGTATCTGTGGCCAACCCACTACTTGTTCCTGCCTGATGTGGTGCTAAAACTTCCTCTCTGGCGCTAAGAGGACGTGTGTGCCATCTCTCTGAAGTCGACTCAATCTAAGCTACTTTCCCTGTGTCTGTCTCCCCTTGCTGTCTTTAGCTGTTATGGGGGATCCCCCCTTCCCTATCCATGGCCTAGTACTAGGGAAATACAGGGATAGGTTCCTGTGTGGTGAATGGTGAGGAACCAATATAGGGAAGGTAGGGGAGACAGGGTGATGGCAGGCCAGCCTAGGAGGTCTCCACTTCCCCCTTTCCCTAGTGTCTGGGCTCCCTTCCTCTCATTCATTCGTGTCGCACTTTGTCTTTCCTACACTGTGCGTGACACTCCCACTCTTTCTGTGCTGCTGTCCTCGCTAAACATGTCACCTTGCCAGGTTGGGTCAGTGAATTCATCGTCCACCACCTCGTCTTCCATGTACGCACACTGGGCCTCCTCCTGACTTGCTTGCAATTGTGTCTCATCATCATCATCCACCTCCTGCGACAGTTTCTCACCATTGCCTTCATGTGATTGTGGCTGCTCAGATATTTTGGCACCGCTACATGCGATCTCCTCTTGCCCCGGGCCATGCGAGAGGCACAAATCTATAAATGAAAAAGTGAACAGCTCTTCGGAGTGTCCAAGTGTGGGATCATTTGTCTCTGGGCACTCGGCATGGTGGGAGGAAGGAGGATCAGAATGAGGAATATGTGGTCCAGACTCACGGCTACTGAGACTTCTTTTTTTTTAAATCAAATAAATTTTTATTAAACATATTCTGATCATACAATATTTCTCAAAGCATTAAATTGTGAAAGAAAACATAACATACCCAAACATCCCTTCAATCCCCCCCCCCTCCCACCCATTCCGACAGCATTCCCCTCCCCTATGTTATATCTTAAGAAACAAAGACAAAAAAACTCATATTAACCAATTATGGTAGAAAACCAGAGGTGCATTATACAAATATTAGTTTATACTATATGATACATGTTTGAAATCAGTGCTCTCAAATTCCCTTATATTGTATCCAAGGCTCCCATATCTTTCCAAATATATTCTGTTTCCCTCTTTTTTCATATATACCTCTTTCCATCTGTATAATGTATTCTACTTGTTTAGAATATTCTTCCCCCGAGGGGGGGTCAAGTCCAGTCCAATTTCTTGCTATTACTTTCCTAGCACAGTAAAGTAGTCTAGCAATGGTTATTTTAATTTTTTTATCAGCTAAGATTTCTTCCACATAGCCCAACAAGCATGTAATAGGATCACCAGAGACACCGCATCTATACGCCCCTTCAATCGTAGCAACAACCCCAGACCAAAACCTTAATAGCCTAGGGCATTCCCGCATCATGTGAAATATGCCCGCCTCCCCTTTTCCACATCTTGGGCACTCTGAGTTAACCCTCAGCCCCATTTTGTGCATAATTACCGGAGACCTATAAACTCTGTGAATTACATAAATGTGTGACAGTCTTGCAGGTTCGCTCATAGAAAGCTTAGGTATATACTCCAGGATGTTTTCCCAAATATCTTCTCTTATGAATCCCACTTCCTCTTCCCATTTACTTTTAGATCTCAATGGAAACTCCAGGAGAAATGTATGCATCAAGTCTCTATACGTGCCCGAGATTACTCCCCTGGTACCCCCCTCCTAACAAATCTACTCCAGTACTAGATGTGCTTCCACTACCAGTCGTTGTTTGGTTCTTTGGGATTTAATTGCATGATTAACCTGCCCATAGTGATACCATTCTGTATTTGGCAGCAAGAATTCTTTCTGCAACTGCGAGAAAGGTTTAAGACTTTCCCCCTCCATTATTTGATACATATAATTAATTCCTCTACCTGTCCATTCTCTTATATTACCAATCTTTTGTATCTCTGGGAGATTATTATTATTCCATATAGGTGTAAACTTGGTTAGTCCCCTTATTCCCCTTACCTTCTTTACTGTGTTCCAGGTTTTATGTATAAGATCTATTGTAGGCATTTTTTCCCCCAACCTATTCATGTCTCCTCCCTCCAGGCCCTCAAGTATCTGTCTTTCCCCAATGGAATACTCCAATATTCTTTTAATAGATCCGCCAGACCCGGAGCATGACCACCCTTTAAAATGCTGACTCTGAGCTGCCAGAAAATATATTTCCAGGTTTGGCGGCGCCAATCCGCCCTCATCTTTGGGTCTTTGGAGAACTTCTAGCCTTATTCTTGCCTGCTTCTTCCCCCATACCAGAGCTCTGATCATCACATTTAAGGTCTTAAATCTCTATTTAGATATCCACATAGGAGCGTTATGTAAGACATACAACAACTTGGGCATCAAGATCATTTTAAAAAGGTTTATTCTCCCCATCACTGTTATATGTAGTTTAGTCCATATATGTATTTTAGTTTTCAAGTTTTGAAGTAATGGTGATAAATCGATATTAAGGTAGTCTGTTACTGGTAAAGATACTTGTATTCCCAAATATTTAAATACTTTTTTACACTGCAAGTTATTGGCTTCCTTTTCTCTATCTGTCCATTCTACCTCTCGATCCACTTTAAACAAAACTGATTTGGACCAGTTAATCTTCAGCCCCGATATCGCCCTGAACCTCTCAATTATCTGCATGGCACAACTCAATGACTCAGATGGATCACCCAAAACAATAAAAGATCGTCCTCATACAGAGCAATTTTTTCCTCTAATATACCATACTTGAACCCTTGGACCTCCTTTGTTTCCCTGATGACTGCAGCCAAAGGTTCGATTGCTATAGCAAAGAGGAGCGGTGACAGTGGGCACCCCTGTCTGGTTCCCCTATCCAAATGGAACGAAGGGGATATCGCTCCGTTAACTCTAATCTTGGCAGTAGGTTGGGAATACAACAATTGAACCCAATCGATAAACCTTGGTCCAAAACCAAATTTTTGCATGACTCTCCATAAATATTCCCATTGTACACTATCGAACGCCTTTTGGGCATCCAGTGAGGCGATTACTCTATGACCTGGGTTATCAGTCTGTAATTGGAGATTAAGATACAATCTTCTTATATTAACCGCACTAGATCTATTGGGCATGAATCCCGACTGATCCGGATGTATCAAGGAGGAAATAATCCCAGTCAACCTATTAGCCAGGACTTTGGCCATGATTTTAACATCAGCTGTCAGTAAAGAGATTGGTCTATATGATTCAGGTATTCTAGGGTCCTTCCCCTCCTAGGAATCACCACTATCACCGCCTCCCTCATAGAAGCCGGCAGCAATCCTCCCTCATTGGCCTCTTCAAATACTTTCAATAGTTTAGGCAACAAAAGTTCTGCAAATTGTTTATATACTTCTGACGGTAGCCCATCCATACCCGGGGCCTTCTCATTAGTCATGCCATGTAGAGCAATCTCCATCTCCTCCACAGTAATGGAGGAATCCAACCTCTCTCTGCTCTCATTGTTTAGCTTAGGGAGCGACACTAAATCAACAAAATTATCTATCTCCTCAAATGCCACTATCCCTTCCGAGGAGTAAAGTTTTTTTTATAAAAGTCTCTAAAGATTTTCAGTATCCCCTCCAGTTCTGTAACAACCCTCCCCTTATCATTTACCATTTCATGGATAAATGAACTACTCCTTTGTGCCGATGCTATAACTGATAATCGATGTCCCACCTTCTCCCCCTCAGCATAGAAACTGGCTTTCCGGAACGCCTGTATTTTTGCCATTTTATCTATTAAAATCTTATTTATCTTAACCTGCGCATTCCTAAGGTCACGCTGGGTTTCAGGTGTATTATTATTTACTAGATGGTGGCCCGATTCTAACGCATCGGGTATTCTAGAATATGTATGCGGCCGACCGGGCGCAATTAGCAGAGCGGTGTTTAAATTTGTCGCCAAAATCGCTGATTGGTCGCAGCCGGCAACCGCGACCAATTAGCAAAGCGGTGTTTAAATTTGGCGGCAATATCGGTGATTGGTCGCAGGCGGCGGCTGCGACCAATCAGCGAACCGTGTTAGTGAGGACTGTAGAGCGTGTTTAAATTTGGCGCCAAAATCGCTGATTAGTCGCGATCGCGACCAATCAGCAGAGCGTTGTTGAAATTTGGCGCCAATGTCGCTGATTGGTCGCGGCTGGCGGCCACGACCAATCAGCAGAGCGGTGTTTAAATTTGGCGCCAATCTCGCTGATTGTTTGCGGCTGGCAGCCGTGACCAATCAGCAGAGCGGTGTTTAAATTTGGCGCCAATCTCGCTGATTGGTCGCGGCTGCGACCAATCAGCAGAGCGGGGTTTAAATTTGGCGCCAATAATGCTGATTGGTCGCGGTGGCCGGCCACGACCAATCAGCAGAGCGGGGTTTAAATGTGGCGCCAATAATGCTGATTGGTTGCGGCCGGCCACCGCGACCAATCAGCAGAGCGGCGTTTAAATTTTCCTTCCATATCGCTGATTGGTCGCGGGCGTCGACCGCGACCAATCAGCGTCGTATTAGTGAGGACCGGGGAGCGGCGCTGCTTGTGCGGCTACTTCCGCTGCGAGAAGCCAGGAGATGAGCGGCTGCTCGCAGCAGAAGCATCCCGACTGGCAGCGCTGCTCCCTCAGCTAGCGGCCGGGAGATGAGCGCCTCGCGCCGGTCATCTCCCTGCTGCATCACCGCAGACCTCCGTCCTGCAGATGAGCCGCTAACGGCCGCCATCTTTTTCTCAAACCCCGCGTCGCTGATTGGCCGCGGCCGGACCAATCAGCGACGCGGGATTTCCTGGACAGACAGACAGACAGACGGGATAAGATGATTATATATATAGATAGCTTCTTCCTCTGCCCTTCCCAATGCTTCAAGACTTTCTACTTCTTTTTTAGTTTGTGATTTACGCCTACAGATATCTCTAAATAAGAGCTCTCTAAGAAAGGCCTTCATCGCATCCCACTCTATTAATTTACACTGTGTTCCAAATTATTATGCAAATAATATTTTCTCACATTTTCCCAAATTACCTATATGAATTGCAGTCATTGTAATTTTCCAGTCAAATAACTATTAGAGTACAATTGAAAGGTTTTTGTACAAACTGCCTATGATAACAGTATATTTTTAAAAAAATAAAACACTCAAACTGCACTCAAAATGCATGTTCCAAATTATTATGCACAGCAGAGTTTTCAACCTTTTCATTTTAATAAAGAACAAAAAAATTGTCATTTTTGAAATTATAAGCATTAGCAGGTTATTACAAACTGAAATCAAAAAGTTTTCAACTCAAAACTTTATTCTAGGTGATGTTACATTTGCACATAGGACCCCTTGTTCGAAAGGAGCTTCTGAACTCTCTCGTCCATTGAATTTGTCAGGTTTTGGATGGTTTCTGCTTTAATTGTTTTGCATTAGGACAGAATACCCTCCCAGAGCTGTTGCTTAGATGTGAACTGCCTCCCGCCATCATAGACACTCCTTTTGATGATGCTCCAGAGGTTCTCATGGGGTTGAGGTCAGGGGAGCATGGGTGCCACACCATAAGTTTGTCGCCTTTTATTCCCATAGCAACCAGAGATGCAGATGTGTTATGTGCAGCATGAGACGGGGCATTCATGACCATCCTCCGAAATCAGGTGGGTAACACCAGCTGTCTGCGGACTCCTCCCTTCTGGCACTTTGCCTCCCGGTATAGTAGTCCATTTCTTACTACTAGAGACTCTAGCTGCCGAGTCAGCAGGACAGACTCCTCTGTTCTTAATGCATTCTTTTCAGGCCTCCAGCCCCTCTTAACCCACCATCGGACTACCCCCACTGATCGATCCTCCTGCTGCACCTTTCTGACTTGATTAAGAGTCAGTTGAGGGAGAGAGTCTGAATTCACATTTGTCACTCGGCAGTACAACAACGGGAGCACTTCATTGGATACTCCTAAGAATTTAGCACAGCACTGCATAGGGAGGGCATTAGTTTGATGTCTATGGCACAGAGTCTTCACCTCAGGGGCAGGGACCTCTATCCATCCTTCTTCTTCCTCATTTAAAGGTTCCCTAGGCAGGCGAGAGAGTGTGTCTGCATCAATGTTACTGATCCCCGGTGGATACTTTAAGCTGAAATCATACAAAGAGAGTGCGGCAAGCCACCGGTACCCCGTGGCATCCAGTTTTGCGGTGGTTCTCACATAGGTTAATCGATTGTTGTCGGTATGAACCACGTAGTGTACCCCATAGAGGTAGTCATGCAGCGTGTCCACTACAGCCCATTTCAAAGCCAGAAACTCCAATTTGTGAGCTGGGTAGTTGCGTTCACTGGGAGTCAATCCTCGACTAATGTAGTAAACGGGACGTAGACAGCCATCATGGTCCTGATAGAGAATCCTTCCTAGTCCGTCGAGAGAAGCATCTACATGTAACACGTATGGTTTACTGGGGTCTGCATAGGCCAACACTGGAGTTTGGATCAAACATGACTTCAGTTTCTCGAATGCCTCGTCGCATAAAGGTGTCCATCTTTTCCCAAAAAGTTCATTAACTCTGAAGTAGACCCTCTTTCCTGACCTTGAGGAATGGGCTGTCCTTCCGGAAGGGGGATACCCCTGTGTAAGGGCAGTTAACGGCTTCGCACTCCGAGAGTACTGGGGTACAAATCTTCGGTAGTATCCACAAAATCCTAAAAAGGACCTAAGCTCCCTCAGCTTGGTGGGCTTAGGCCAGTTTACCACAGCCTCCACTTTGGCGGGGTCGGTGGAAATTCCTTCTCTGCTGACTATGTGCCCCACATATTTCACAGTCGTCTGGCAAATCCGGCACTTGTCAAGGGACAACTTCAACCCAGCCTCCTTCAGCCTGTCCAGCACCTTGAACAACCGCTGGTTGTGTTCTTCCAGAGTCTTCCCAAAAACAATAAGATCATCTAGATAAACCAAGACCTCCCGTAAGTGCATGTCCCCCACTACTTTGTCCATACATCTCTGAAAAGTGGCTGGACCACCTGTCAATCCTTGAGGTAGTCTCTGAAACTCGAAGAACCCAATGGGGCAGATAAAAGCGGTCTTCTCCTGATCTTCTTTTGACATGGGTATCTGATAGTAGCCACTCCGGAGATCTAACACAGAAAACCATTGGCTCCCTTGCAGGCAATCCAAAGCCTCATCTATTCGGGGCACAGTGTACTGGTCAGGGACCATACGTTTGTTCAAGGTACGATAATCCACACACATCTGAATAGCTCCATTTTTTTTTTTGAGCTATCACGATGGGGGAAGCATAGGGGCTTATAGACTCTATGATGACTCCTGTGTCTTCAATATCCGCAGAGGCCAATCTTCGTGATCTCTCTCTGAAAGGCGTTTGATTCTTCAACCGAATGCGATACTCTACTCCTTGGGCGAGGCCCATGTCCCATTCGCCTAAAGAGAAAGCTGCCCCCACATCATCATGCCATCGATGACCAACCCCCTCTCTTCTCTTTTCAGCTCACTTCCTTCAAAACAAGGGTCAAAGCTTTCAGGCTGCAGTTTCCTCTTCTCCTCCTCTGTCCTCACATAGGCTTCCAGACAGACTGGGTGGATGGATAGGGTCTGCGAGTAATTTTCTCACCCAATTTCACGACACCACTGAGCTAACGTACGGAAGATGTTGGCATTTGTTCCCACTATGACAGGTGTTGTTCTCTCATCTGCCTCTGCCTCAGGGCAGATTAGCGCTATGATAGTGTAGCACCCTGAGGATTCGGCTGCTACAGGGGTATTGCACCTCAACCCAGAGGTGTGGTATTCCACTCCCGGGTAAGGATGGAGTGTGGAACTGAGCTAGTAGGCTGCATGCACTACATACATCCCATTTCCGGGGGACAGAACAACGGTACTCCCACCAGTATATGTGCAGGTACGACAGCGTCTGTCCCTGGCTGGAGTGGGAGGGGGGGTGGAACATCCCAGTAGTGTAGGGGCAGATAGGGGGAGCAGTCTGGGTAAAGCTAGGAGCTCATTGGGTGCTGGTCACCTGGGCTCACACATAGAGGGAGTATAAAAGGTGGGCACCATCTTAGATCAGGGTGAGTTCAGCCTGAGGAGAAGCAGAGCAGAGGAGCTCAGCCAGGAGGGCTGACAGGGAGCTGTGGCTCCGGCTGGGCCCAGCTCCAGGGCTGAGCCTGCAGTGAAGCAGAAGAGAGAGAGAGGAGTCAGAAGGACCCAGAGAGAACGAGTCAGAAAGAACCCCAAGATCCCAGAATAAGGACAGAAGGGTGAAGGGTTGGCGGACAAGGGTACCGGATCCCAAGCTGGCAGAGGCAGAAGTAAACCTTAGCCAGGAACCGGAGGTCGTGGTCAGGATCTGCCGCGACC
Source organism: Phyllobates terribilis (assembly GCF_046119375.1). Lineage (NCBI taxonomy): Eukaryota > Metazoa > Chordata > Amphibia > Anura > Dendrobatidae > Phyllobates > Phyllobates terribilis. The sequence goes on from NW_027362765.1 coordinate 521,706,895, forward strand.
CTCACCAAATCCACTAGAAAGGCATACCAAGTATAGGGTCAGGGAGCCCAGAGGAGGCTTGACCACCAAGAGACCCGAGGGAGCCGGCCAAAAGTGGATCCCTGGAGGGAACGGCCAGAAGAAGGGAGAGTCAGAAAGGAGCTCAGGACCACGCTCCGGAATTGCCTGGGGGTTGGCCGAGTCCAGGACCTGGTGGACGCAGCACGGCTCGGGTGGTCACTCAAGGCCAGAGTGACTAAAAGGACACCAGTAAGTAAAAACCCTGAACTGCATCTCCCGACTCTGAGTCTCCTTACTGCACCATCACAACCCCCATCATCCACACCTGCTGCCCTGAGGCCATACCCCTCCCGTTGGGGGTTATACCATCGCTGCTGCACATATACCACCGGCCTCAGCGGACTGCTCTGCAGCGGCGGCTTCAAAGCCGCACTCAACGGGTGGCGTAGTCGACACTTAACAACATCTACTGCCATAGACTGCCACTTAGTTTGACACCCTGGGCACGGACCGGGTCACCGCCACAAGGACTACTACCCCCATACAGATCCGGCTCCGGGTATCCCCTTGAACATGGCCCAGGGGGCGCGTCAATAGGTATCTCTTTATCCACTCCAACAACAGTCTTTGGGAATCGCAGTGTCACGGACACGTATCCTCGGTAGGGGTAGCTGTGCTCACTCAGTCCCCACACCACGAGTCCACACAACGGTTTCAGAGGCACATTGGATAAATATCTCTTATACCATCCTTTGAAGATGATGGACACTTGAGATCCGCTATCCAGCAACACTGAACAAGGTTGATCATTGATATATGAGGGGGACATGTGGGGCTGGTCCCACTAACCCTTCAGGCAGTGTTTTCGATGAGGCACTATTGGATGGGGAGGTAGAGTAGGTCTTAGTTGCTGATGGGGGCTCAGTATGGGGTTCTACTGGCCCCCTTTCCTGTTTCCCGACTGCCTCTGAGGGTGATGGAGAAGATGTGAAGAGTTCTTTGAGCTTCACCTCTTCGGACACTGACGAGCTATATGGCCTGGACTCCCACAGACAAAGCACCCTTCTGCTTTCCTACTCTCCACTCTACAGAGGTCATCATTCTCTCTTCCTGAAGCCAGGGTTTGCTTCTCGGCTACCTCTGCAACACTTTGTAGCCGCTGTATTGTCTTGGCCTGGGCACTTAACAATTGTGTAATCTGCTCCCCCTGTTTCTCGATGACTTTCAACAGTTCTGTCTTTCGGCAGTCGGCTGCTGGCTTCAGGGCAACAGTAGTCACCCGAGGGGATGTGTTCTCTCTTGCGGCCAAATAACCTCCTCCTTGCGAACTTCCTTAAGCAACTCATGAAAAGAACCAGGAATCTTCTCCCTATCACAAGACCTCATCCGCTGGGCAATTGGATCATACGTGAGAGCTCCTCTGAGTACTTGGTCCAGACGAAACTGATCAACTTCTTTAGGGCTGACTCCACCTTTAGATACTATTCTATGAACCAGCTTATCTAGTCGGTATAGATAGTCGGACATCTTCTCATCTGGTTGTTGGTAGGTAGTACGGAGTTTATAGAGTAGATCAGTAGCATCTTCAGGGGATCCAAAAGCATCTTCTAAAGCACTCATATAATCTTGATAAGTTGCTAGTGGCTTGCTCCGCCAAGCAGCCTGCACCACTTCCATAGCAGTACCCTTCAAACTTTCTACTATTCTCTGATTCTTTACGGCATCAGTGCACTGCCACTCTTCTAAGCACAGTAAAGTGACATCCCTCCAAGTATCATATCCTTCTTCTCCAGCAGGGGTGGGGAGGGCACCCGAGAAAGTTCTTAGACGGTAGTTCCCTTCTGGCTGCGTCTTTGTAAACTGACTGACTAACTTTTCCATAGCTGTCATAAGCACATCACCAGGGGCCGCTGTCTCTTCAGGATTGACTCTAAGTGGAGTAGAGGGCGGACATATACAAGTCTTTCTAGGCTGAGTGGTTGATTCCTGTTGCCGGGTCTCAACTTCGGACTCAGTAGGCCAAGTGATCTTCCATTGTCGACCATACTCTGGGGACACGGCTGGGGACACGGCTATCATGGATGGGAAGTATTCTTTCCTCAAGATCTGCCCGGTTGAGATCAGGGCTGTGGGTAACTGTCCCCCCTTTTCCTTCCTGCGGTCAACCACTTTAGGGTGGGCAAGTTCAGTGAATCGGTTAACTATTTTCAGTATCTCTTCATCAGACGCATCACAGAGCTCACCACTCACTGCAAAGCTTTGTTTAGCTGTAACATCCATCTCTTCACACCACAAATACACTTCTTGCTCTGTTAAAGTCTCCATAGTAAATACTCCTGTGTTAGTTCTGGATCTCAGCAGTGCCTCCACTGTAACACCCCTTTAGGGCTACCACGGTATGCTGGGTGTTATGGGGGGTCTCACCTCTCTAGGGCGCAGTGCCTCCACCCGAATCTTGATTGGAGCTCTCACTGGGACTGCAGAAGGACTGTTATCTTCTGCCAGGGACTGATTCGGGAAGCCCCTGCCACAGCTCAGTACACACTCACCTGGAACAGGAGTCAAACTGTTTAACAGGTTTATTGCTATGAAGCAGAAATGAGGTGGATTTAAAGAAATAATATACAATACGAGTAACGGTGCTCTGTAAAAGTCATATACATATCACAATCCAATTCTACCCCGACCCTGCAAATATAACGTAGCAGGGTTTCCCTTTTTTGTATTAACTCAGTCCAAATGTTGGGGCCCAGTTGCCGCGGATGTTGGCGTGCAAATTATAACCGTTGGTGCACTTAGATGAATATTAATGGCAATAGTCTGGGTTGTAGTGTACTCACTGTAAATAGCGCTGGTAGAACTACAAGTCTCACAGTGCGTCTCAAACGGTCGTATGTTTCCCTGGACACCAGCTGGGGGCGGCAGGATTCAGCCCTTTATATGGTGGGAGTGCCGGCAGAACTCTCCGAGTCCTTGATGTCACTTGCTTCACAGGGTGACAAGGCCGCGCTCTCTCCAGCAGCGCGGGTATAACAAAGGGGACGGCAACACTCTGCAGCGTAGAGGAATCCAAATCCACAGCGCTCCGTCTTTCACAGCAAGCTGCCACGCTCTCTTTCCTCTGAACTTTCACTTTCACTTCCTTGCCAGCTCAATCCCCCCAAGTCCCTCCTCCTCCAATCCACTCTCTCTCCTATCCTTCCAAGCTGTGTCATCTGACTGAAACAAGGGTCCCTGGGAATTGTAGTCCACTGCAGCTCAGGGGAAAAACGATTAATGTCTGTAGGTCCCTGTTTAACAGCAGCTGCAAAGCTCTTCTTAGTGTCTGTAAGTCCCAGTATACCAGTAGCTGATCTAACAGTTCCATGTGTAGGTGTTACATAAAGATTTAGCATTAATATCAATCCATTCTGTGGCCTCCTCTGGCTTTACGAAAAAGAAAACTTTATCCATAGCTACCACTCGCAGTTTGGCAGGGAACAACATTGAGTACGTTGCACCCAGTTCTCTTAGACGTCTTTTAACTCCTCCAAATTGCATTCGCTGCTTCTGGACAGCTACCGAATAATCAGGGTATATGCAAATCCGTTAGCCATTTATTGTAATCTCATCACACTCCCTTGCTTTGCGAATAATGATGTCTCTGTCCCTATAGTGGAGTAGCTTTGCAATCATAATACGCGGTCCTTTGCCCGGGGGTTGAGGCTACATTAGTACTCTGTGTGCACGCTCCACCGCGTAAAATTTAGTGAGAGAGTCCACTCCAATCTTCTCTCTCAGCCATTTCTCAACAAAATCAGTGGGCTCTCTTCCTTCAGACTTTTCCGGAAGTCCAACTATCCTAATATTTCTTCTGGAGCGGTTCTCCAGATCATCATTTTTGGCCATAACTTCAGAAATTTGTTGTTTAAACTGTTTTTCAGACTTTGTGAGTTTATTAATCCGATCCTCAGTCTCTCCCACTCTGGTTTCCACCTCACCAGTCCTGGTATTAACCTTTTGCATATCTTTTTTAATGGTAGCCACTTCAGATTGTACACCCAGGACTAGCTGTGTTAATGTAGTTAGTGCCTGTTTACAGAAAGACACCACAGCAAACACATCCTTGATAGTGGGGTTGTCGCAGACATCATCTCCCCAGCAGTATAATTACTCCCTGGGGACATTCCTCCTTCTCCCTCAGTCAGTGGCGCCATCACTTCTTCCCCGTCCACCTCCTCCCCTCTATCCGACTCCTGCTGATCGGTGCACTCCACATTGCGGGCATATATCTCCAGCTTCGCCGCTACACTCATGCGGCGTTGGCAGGCTGCGTTAGCTTTGGCCGCCTCCTCCCTCTTCTCAGCGCCATCTTGGGAGCTGCTTCCTTCTCCCCAGCCCGCATCTTTCTGTCTCCGGCGGGTCATACCGGCTCACCTCCACACGCCGCAGCCCTCCGGATGATCCGCAGCACTTCCCACACCTTCCGGTCGGCTGAGGCTGGCGGTGGTGGCGGCGACGGATCTCCTAATTGACTAGGCACCGGCGGGAGAGCGCGAAAACACGTCCACTCACATTGCCTACCAGGATCCGCCCCCACGGCTACTGAGACTTGACCATGTGGAAGACAGGGTTGTGGTGGTGGTGGCAAACTGACTGGAAGCATTATCTGCTATCCAACCAACAACCTTTTCACACTGCTCTAGCTTCAAGAGTGGTGCTCTGCGGCCCCTAGTAATTGGGACAGGAAGGTAGTTCGACATGGTGTGGGTGTTTGTTGTGCTCCCTCAACAGACACAGTTTCATCTTGCCCATGGTCTTGGCCTCTGCGTGCACCATCACCATCACGTCCACTTCCCCGTCCCTTGCCTCGCACCTTGCTAATTTTAAATGGAGTATATTTGGCACTCTCCACAAAATGACTGTATTATTACTGCAGTAATATGGGATTACGCATGATGACCACGGTTTTAGGCAGTGGCCTTGTAGTGTGGTATTGGTCCGCGACCAAGTGTGAATAGATTCAACAACACACAGCTGGCAGACTTGAAATGGAGTGTAACATTTGGCAAACTCTAAAAAATTTCACGATTATTACAGCAGTAATATCGGATCATGTCTGATGATGGGCAAGTTTCTCTGCTTCCACAATTTTTGGATGTATTTTGCTAACAAGCAAATGGAGCAGTAAAAATGGTGCACTATATTGCTTTTAAAACAATCAAGATTGTGAACAAAACAAAAAATTAGCCCTGATATCTAGGGCTATGGATATCTGTAACAGCAGCAGACAGCATGTGCAATGGACCCTATTCTGCTGTATACACAGTCCACAAACTCTGCCTGCCTAACTCCTGCTATCATCCGGATTAATATATGCAGCTTGTGTTAGCAGAGGATTAATCCGCGTGACATCCAGAGTTTAGAACACAGAATGTAGGTTTATTCATATCCAGCATAGGCACAGCATGGAGTCTGGTGTTACTGCAGCATGAGGAAATCAAATACATATATAACAACAACACAGGAAGAGAAGGGGGGGGGATCCTGTCTGTGGGAGTTTTTTTTTTTTAACTAAACTTTGTTAACAACCTCACAATATGTACAACATATGAAACAGCACAGTAGTTGTTGCAATACACATACAGATTAATATGTATTATTCCAACACCCCCACTCAACAACTACTTATCCTCTTAGTCCCATTGTGGTTCTCAATTCTTGGAACCTAGCTCATGGCAATGGCTTTGTCATAATGTCAGCTACCATCTTATCAGTTTCACAATAGACAAACTGAATTATCCCACGATCTATCAAATCACGTAGATGATGATGTCTGACGTCAATGTGCTTGGTTCTAGCACTGATCTTTTCACTGCATGCAAGTTTAATGCATCCTTGGTTGTCCTCATATATCACCGTCGGCTGAGTTGTCGGTTTGCCAAGATCGTCCATCAATTGTCTTAGCCAAACAACCTCCTGGCTTGCATAGGCTGCGGACACATACTCCGCTTCTGTAGATGACAAGGCAACAGACATTTGTTTCCTACTAGACCAGGAGATTGAACTTTCTCCAACTTTAAACAAGTATCCACTTGTGGATTTACGATCACGTGAATCACCAGCCCAATCCGCATCTACATAGCTGGTAAGTTCTAGATCTCCTGCTGCAGATAGTTTTAAATTCACATCTTGCGTTTCTTTCAAATATCGGAGAAGTCTCTTAACAGCATTCCAGTCTCTTTGGCGCGTTTTTTCCACATATCTGCAAAGGATTCCAACTGTTGTTGTGATATCCGGTCGAGTCATAGTTGATATGTATAGAAGTGCCCCCACTGCCTGACGATATTTCTCATTGTTAGGCAACAGGTCATCTTCTCCTTCCAGCTTCAGGTAGGATGGTTCCATTGGGGTTGATATACCTTTGGCCTCTGACATTTTAAACTGATTCAGAATCAAATTAATTTTTGCACTTTGGTTTAGAAGAAAACTTCCATCTTCCTCTCTCTGGATTTGGATTCCTAGATAATATGTCACACTTCCAAGGTCTTTTGTTTCAAAGCGCTGATTCAGAATTTCAGTCATTTTTCCAATTTCTGCGTCATCTTGATGAACAACAATCACGTCGTCCACATATAAGAGAATATACATCCACTTTCCATCTGTATATTTTGTGTATAAGCACGGATCTGCTTGACCTCTTTTAAATCCTTCGTCCAACAAGACTTTATTCATCTTGGTGTTCCATGCTCTTGCTGATTGCTTAAGACCATAGAGAGATTTATGTAGTTTGCAAACAAGATTCTCTTCACCTCTTTTTACATAACCTTCAGGTTGAGTCATGTATAAGTCCTCCTCAATGTCACCATTTAAAAAGGCAGTTTTTATATCCAAATGTCTGACATACATCTTTTGTACTGCAGCTACAGCTAACAAAGCTCTGAATGTGGTCTGTTTAGCGACTGGAGCAAATGTAGCATCGTAATCTTCGCCATACTTTTGAGAATATCCTTTTGCGACCAACCTTGCTTTGAATCTGTGGACTTTATCTTCAGAGTCATATTTGGTTTTGAAGACCCACTTGCACTTAATTGCCTTTTTGCCCTGTGGTAGCTTGGTGAGTTTCCAAGTTTGGAGTTGATGAAGCGATTTGATTTCCTCATTAGTGGCATCGATCCACTTTGTTCTTTCATGGACAGGTAGTGCTTGCATTTCATCCCATGACTGCGGCTCTGACTCAGGTAGTGTCTTGACAATGTAGGATAGACGTTTAGCTGGTATACCTTTATTTGATCTTGACGATCTCCTGATTTCAGATTCACCTGATTTTTCTGTTGTTCCTTCATTAGTTGAAGAATCCAGCCAGACCTCTACATCCTCCTTGTTGCTGTCTTGTAATTGTGACTTCAGCTGGACTACTGGCGTGATGTCACAAAACTTGGGTGATACAAAGTTCTCATCAATCACTACATCTCTACTTATTGTGATCTTGTTTGTTTCTGGGTGTAGAATCCTATAACCTTTCTGGGTTTCGCTGTAGCCTACCAGGATACCTTCTTTAGCGTGACATTCCCACTTAGTTCGCTTTTCTTTGGGAACATGTACAAATGCTTTACTTCCGAATATTCTTATGTGATGTAGTTTTGGCTTTCTGCTATTCCATTGCTCAAATGGAGTTTTCTCTGTAGCTTTACCTGGTAGTCTGTTCTGAAGATAGCAAGCTGTCATGATTGCTTCACCCCAATATGCTGTGGGCAGATTTGCATCAAATAACATGCTTCTTCCACTTTCACATAGTGTTCGGTTCCTTCTTTCCGCGACACCATTTTGCTCTGGGTTGTACGGTACAGTGGTCTGAAATAGGATTCCATTTTTCTTTAAAATGCTCTGTGTCTCATTACTTGTATATTCAGTCCCATTATCTGCACGTAGAATCTTTGGCATTCGTCCAAATTTATTATATACTTCAGCTAGGTATATTTCAAGTTTCTCTGGAACTTCCTTCTTGCTGTGAAGCAGGTGGACAACTGTATATCTTGAATGATCATCAATAAATGTGAGAAAATATCTCTTCTTCCCTGGAGTCAGAGTGCTCATTGGACCACAGACATCTGTGTGTATTAAATCTAGTGGCTGTGCTGTTGTTGTACTAATTCTCTTAGGAAAAGCTTTCCTAGACATTTTCCCTTTGATGCAGCTAGTACACTTCATTGTCTGGTTACATAGATCAATTGTAATATCCTCAGCTACTTGCTTTTGGACTAACTTTCTTATTTCTTCTGGGTCTCTGTGTACCAGACGCCTATGCCACACATGAATACAGTTTTTATGCTCTTCTTGTTGCACCGCATACACACACTCTTTGCATTTCAGCTGATAAAGTTCATCTGTGATGCTTCCCTCTGCTAGTGTGTGACCTTCCTTTGAGATGATGCAGCTATCATGCTTAAATGTAACTTCATTTCCTTGTTTTGGGAGTTTCTTCACAGATAGTAGATTACTTTCAAGACTAGGCACATACAGCACATCCTTTACTGGGATCTTCCTGCTTTGTGTTGGTGAGATTTGACAATCAATATAACCATCTCCTATGCCTTCTGAAGTCATGTACTGACCATTAGCCATAATCACTTTCTCTGATTTACTTTGGTCAAGCTTAGAAAAGAAGTCTCTGTTATTAGTCATGTGACTAGTTGCTCCAGAGTCTATACACCATGCATGCTTTGATGTATTTGCACTGACAGTAAATGCAGTTTCAGTATTCACAGAATAATTTTATCCAGATACAGCACTTTTAACCCTTTGATGACTGCTTTGCTTTTTCAGCTGATTCATTCTAGCTTTCCAGACTCTGCAGTCAGCTTTCAAATGTCCTGATTTCTTGCAAACAAAACATTCACGTGTTTCTTTTATGTGCTTCCTGTTATCAGTTAGGTTTTGTGTCTGCAAAGCAGATTCTGTGTTGCATGTCCTACTGTTTACACCTTCTGCCTTTCGCTTATATTCATCTATGAGCTTCCCCCTGACATACTCCAGTGTAAGCTCATCATCTGGACGCGCATCTAGTGCGGTTACAAGCGTATCATAGCTCTCTGGAAGGCCACTAAGCAGTAATGCGGCCACATGAAAGTCCTTTAGATCTTCCCCAATGCCTCTCAGGCGTTCTACAATTTCCAGAACACTTCTTATGTAATCCTGCATATCCTGGCCTTTCTGTAGCTTAGACTGGTACAGCTTTCTCATGAGATAGAGCTTATTGCTTAAATTTATCCTCTCATGTACCTTTTGCAACTGCTCCCACATTTCCTTTGCAGTATTACATTTACACACATGCACAATCTGGTCATCATCTATACTGAGTGATAAGGTACTTTGTGCTTTCTGATCCATCTCTGTCCACTCCTGTGGCACTGGGTCAGGTTTAGGCTCCTGTGTGTATTTCCACGTACCTTCTCTTATCAGCAGCATTTTCACTTTGAATTTCCAGGATTGATAATTCTGGTTAGTGAGACTTGGCACTGTAAATTTCATGGAGCTGCTGCTGGTGGCCATCTTTGCTTCTTCTCAGTTTGCTGTCTTTCTTTCTTTTCTTTCCTTCCTGTTCTGGGGATCTGTGACTCTGGGACTCAGGTACATCTGGGCCCATAACCTGTTAGCAGAGGATTAATCCGCGTGACATCCAGAGTTTAGAACACAGAATGTAGGTTTATTCATATCCAGCATAGGCACAGCATGGAGTCTGGTGTTACTGCAGCATGAGGAAATCAAATACATATATAACAACAACACAGGAAGAGAAGGAGGGGGCATCCTGTCTGTGGGAGTTTTTTTTTTTTTTAACTAAACTTTGTTAACAACCTCACAATATGCACAACATATGAAACAGCACAGTAGTGGTTGCAATACACATACAGATTAATATGTATTATTCCAACAGCTTGATTAGTCCTTAGAAGGACTGTTAGTTCAGATGGATATATATCTTGCTGTGGAATACCTAATACTTCACTAATAATCTGCCATTTCTCTCCCTCACTCATCAGTATCTCTCCCTAATCTGCCTGTTTCAGGGGTAGACTGTGACGAGCATAGGGTCCCGGGTCTTATATAGACCTGATGACGCTATGTGGCCAATCAATCACTGTAATGCCACAACCAACATGGCTACGGCATTACAGTGAGTGGCAGGCAATCCCCACATGTTTATTTGCTGTGTAAAGAGCGCCAAACATGCGGGGCGGGGACCCGAGCTCCCTCCTGAGCGTCCCGGAAATACTCGCCGAGCCCCAAGCATCTCGAACAGTGAGATGCTCAGGTAGTTGACTATCGAGCAATTGTGAGCGTGATAAATTGTAGTAATAAAATTTTAAATTTCTCCAATTTCAAGCAGTGTCATATTTGTAATAAAAATTCTCATGTTGGGAAGTGGGTGTACGGGTGTAGAATGGGCTAATGTGATGCAAATGCCAGGGAGGGATTTCATTACCAGTCCAGGCCTAGTCTCTAAGTAAAGATACTTCTTAGCACTTGAATCCGGATTTCTTCTAAATACGTAATTATGTTTTTTAATGTGTATAACAGATATTAATAATTTATCTTAGATCATAAAAATATCCTTTTGCATTCCAGCATCTGGTACTGATGCTCAGTCTATGGTGCTGTTGCCTTAACTGTTGCTAGGCAACTTCCTTATAAGGTGAAATGCCCCTTTAAGATTCCATCACAAGATTCCATCATGTCATCACTGCTATTATGACATCATAATTCACTACCACTACTTATACAAGTGTTTATAGGCCCCCTGTCACAGTGATACCCCGGTGTCATTGTTTTCAGTGTTTAGCTATTTACTAGTGATATACTGATTGCGCTTGGATTTGATTGAAATGTCTGGAATTCTTCCAGACAAATTTCAGGAGTTGGCACTACTCCAGGGGATTCTTACCAGCTATACCCCTGACATTGTGCTACCACTACCCGATGGCGTCCTCAGCTTCACTTACCGGCTGGTTATGGAGTTAGTAAGGGATTGCCTGACCAAATATCACCAAGGTCGCATTACATTTGAATATCTTGAGCATTTACAGCAGAACATCAAGACATTAGTAGAACAGGTAAATAGCAGATAATCTGCACAATTTATTATTATTATTGTTGTTATTATTATTAGCAGGATCAAATGTTATTGTTATTATTATTATTATTATCATTACTATTAGTATAAAGAGGCTTAGTTGGTCACCCCTATATAGTAGTATGATTAATAGTAATACAATTTAGATTTTCTCCTATGTCAGGCAGGGTTATATTTGAGATCCCCAGTGGGTGTAAAAGTGTAGCTTGGGCCGGATTGATACAAATGCCAGGGCTTGATTTCATTCTCAGTCCAGCCCTGATATCTTAGAAAAGATACTTCTTTTAGAACCTGAATCTAGATTTCTCAGAAATATCATAAATACGTAATTATGATTTTTACTGTGTATAGTAGATATTAATAATTTACCTTAGAGCATAAAAATACCCTCACTGATCAGAAGAGAAAAGTACCCATAGCTCTTTCTTACATTCCAGCATCTGGTTCTAATACTTAGAATATGGAGTTGTCACCTTAACTATTGCTAGGCAACGTTCTTTTAAGTTGAGATACTCTGTTAAGATTCCATCACAACATTCCATCACGGCATCACTGCTATTATGACATCATATTTCACCACCACTGCTTATACAAGTGTACATAGCCCTAGTGTAACAGTGATACCCCGTGTATCTAATATTGTATTTAATAATCGTGTATTTAATAATAATTGAATACAAGTTTATTTAAAGGGAACCTGTCAGGTCCCCCATGCCCTGTAAACCCGCAGTATTCAGCCATGTGTGATAAAAACCCCTCCCTAACCAGCTCTGTGTAGCATAATTCGGGTAAATTAATTATTTAAAAAAAGTATTTATAACCTCCACTTTCCCTATGCTAATGAGGGTTTTGACTAGCTGATGGAGCGTTAGTTCCCCAGTCTAGTCAGCTCTCTTCTATGATATCCCTTTGGGCGTGATAACATAATTTGCACGAGCATGGAAGAGGGGTGACTAGTCTGGGGAACTAACAAGCCATCAACTAGTCAAAACCCTCATTAGTATAGGGAAAGCAGAGGTTATAAATGCTTTTCAAAGCATTTATTTAACCGAATTATGTTACACGAGGCTAGTTAGGGAGGGGGTTCTATCACACATGGCTGAATACGGCGGGTTTACAGGGCATGGGGTATCTGATAGGTTTCAATACCAAATATCCAGCTATGTAGTAATTATAGCTGCAGATAGGAGCAAAATGGTGACATAAATGGCCTCCTAGATTCTGCACTTTCCCTCATTATTTTCCTTTTCTATATATTTGCATTTTGATAGGCTGAAGAAAAATCCCAAAGTGGAGAATTGGCCTTTTTTAAACAACTGGCCCAAAATGTCCTGTGTATACTGAAGAGTCCGGCCCGCTCACCGGAGCACCTGGTAAGGATCCATCGTCTTCTATATCACATGTCCTTGTTGTCTGATCTTCTCCAGATTACCAGTCATATAGCAGAAGGTCAGATTTATGATGTTAGAGGCCTCCCTGTCATCTCCAGCCAGGCACAGGATATTATGACAGCCTGTTCCTGTGGCTCCATCATCTGTGATGACAGTCTGTACTCAGCGATACGGAGTTTGTATTCTGTATCTGTTTTGCTCGATCATCACAATTTTCTTCTGGTAAATGCTGCTGTTCTGATAATAGAAGTTATTAGAGAACAGTTGTAGATACAAGTCCCTTATTTATTAATGTGGATTTACTAGATGGGGCGGCTGTGAATAGTCCCCTCAATATTGAAATTATCCAGTAAATCCAGGTTTAGTCCTTCCTGCTTTGTGTATACAGTAATTTAGTATTTGTGAAATGTTATACTAATTGCACATATTCTAACCATCAGGAAACATCAGAAGGTGACTCCGAAGAGGGGCAAAACGTGAATATGCCTGACTTTAATATTAGTCAGCTAGTGGTAGAAAATGATCTGATGGAAGGTAAGCCGATCATCTAATATTTTACATTCAAATATCGAGATATTATAGAGAACCACAGAGAATATGTAGATTTATTCTTTATCCTCTGTATAGACTATAATGGAGAGGGCTCATGGAATTCTGCTTCTCTCCTCTGTGCTCTTCTCAGCTCCAAAATATACAAGGTGGCTCATAGTTCCCCAATTATGTAATTGTTCAAGAATTAATCAGATCCTGAACAGTCGCACATTTATGGTGCAGTATATCTATCTATGGATGTGCCATACATGTATACAGTATGTACAGAATACCATAGACCTAGTTTTATATCATTTACAGAGGTCTTGTCATTTCCTTCATTATATGGATGTGTTGTATATTAAGTACTGATACAGACTGATAAATGACATCTCTTCATTATTTTATCATTATTTTAGAAATAACTGTGCCGGCAATTACTGATGGAAAATGTGAGACACCAGAGGTCCACGAATCTGCCAGTGTAAGTATCAGAGAAGTCTGTATATCATCAGATAACGGGGAATGAATTACACATATAATATTACACCCCAGATGACAATGGGATATCGCTGCTCTTAGGTAGATCAGACCTATTATGTGTGATGTTATTATTCCTGCTCTCTCCTTTGTGTTGTCCCTTATCCTCCCCTGCCATACGCATATATATATATACATATATATATATACATATATATATATATATATATATATATATATATGTATGTAATGTATATATGAAGGGTTTCCCCTTATAATATAATAGTGTCTGCAGAGGGTCAGACTTGCATCACGTCTTCTACATGTGCTGCACTGTAATCAGCAGGGACATAATATAGAAGCGAGACGTTCCTGCATCTGGAGCTTCTATGTCTTAACATAATTTCTTATTATTTCTAGGCCTTGAACAGTTCATTGAATGTGGGGAGAAATCCCTGCAAGACTGACTACAAACTGATCAAACTGATCAGCAGTGGAGCTTTTGGGTGAGCCTATAGTTTGAGATAATATACATTTCCTAGGGCTCCTTATGGCGATGCCTCAGTCTCTGTGCCCTGCCAGTACAATGTTACCACAGAGAAATTATACGAGTCCACATCACTGTCCACTAGAATTGAGCGGATCTGGCAAAATTCAAATTCGCCTGATCACGCAGACTTTCATCCGATTTATGAAGAAGTTATTCTATGCAAATGTATTATTCCTTATTATGCTCTGGATCTCTCCTGACCCCAGAGCCTAATAAATGTAAAAAATGAAAAATACACTTACTTACCTTACTACTCAACTCTCCGATCCCTTCACCCCTCACCGTCACTTGTCCAATTCTCACCGCATCATCAGAACACCGCAGCTCAGTCTAGGCCAGAACTTCTGGCTTTGAGGAGGTCCAGGAGGGTTCTATACAAGCACATGAAGGGTCACAGCGTCATGATGTGATCCTTCATGCACTTGCACAGAGTTCTCCCGGACATCTTCGATGCCGAATGATCCAACCCAGCCTGAGAGACGTTTGGATGTCAGCACTTACAGAAGAGATTTGAGGATGCAGCAAAGTCCAGTCGGTTGAGTTGGAAGGGCTGGAGAGATGAGTGTAAGAATTTGTTTCTTTTTTAACATTTTGATGGCCTTTTAAGGTTTAGAAAATAGTGGCCAACGCCTGCCATTTTGCTCATTGCGTGAGGAAGCAAATTACAAAAAGAAAATCGCCATTTTGGCGAATGCGGATCTTTGTAAAATTTAAGTAGAATTCTATTCCACTCAAATTTATTTGCTCATCTCTACAATCCACGTCTAATTGTCACTATTCAGGTCATTCAGGATGTGGCATGGATGAGGATCTCCCATAGATGATCATTTATGTAATGTTATTTCATGGATTTCTAGTGTTGGCCGTACATCTAGTATTAACCATTAGTACAGGAGATCATTTGAAGATGTCTATAAACAGAACGTTAGTAAGAATTCATTATAAATCATGGATTTTTCTCCTCTCCAGGACCATCCACTTAGTGCGCCACAAAGACACAAACCAGACATTCGCTATGAAGAAACTGGACAAGCGGAACTTGAGAGATCCAATAAGCCTGGAACGTGCCTTTCTAGAGAGGGACATCCTAACATTCTCTGATTGTCCCTTTGTGGCCTCCATGTTCTGCTCCTTTCCAACTACTCATCATCTGTGTATGGTCATGGAGTATGTAGCAGGTAGGTCATATCTATATCCAGCCCGGATCTGCTTATCTCTAGCACCTATCTGTTACCAAGATACCTGAAAAATTATTATCTCTGTGAAGTGTCCGGCGTACGTCCTCACTGAGCGTGGCAGAAATCTCTACTATGGCTAAAAGGAGGATTTGACTCTATTATAAGAGTTTGTATAGATGAGCATTTCATAGAGAAAGTAATAAGAGGCTAGTAGATGAAGCCCGGCTCTGCCTTTCTGTATAGGGTCACTCTGCAGTATATAGTATACGCTCTACATTATACAGTATATAAAGCAAAACCACAAATGTGCAAAAGCTGCAAAACAAGTGCAATGAAACAATGTCCAATATAAAAACATGAATCTGTATTAGTCACATGGAATCCATAGTTAAAAATAACAAGGTAACTCCTACAACAAAGGGACACTACTACGGCCAAAAAGTATAAGCTATACTATGTATCTTACAATTAATAAGCTAAATAAATATATAATTCATAGAGGTGTCAGCAATCTGTCAGCATGGTATAATAGAATCTTGTTGATGTTAATATCTAACCATGAGAGGAGAGTGGATAGCTATATGTAAGAAAAAAAGCGCATAGTTGTACTTACACTATATGGTGAATAGACACCGCTTCAACACAGACGGCTGCAGACTATTATAACACTGCAGACTATTATAACACTGCAGACTATGCTAAAAAATACATCACTGATCAGACAAATTCATGGGCAGAATATAGTAAATACTGGTACTCCAATTAACAATTGTGAAGTTCCTCTGTGATCCCTCCTAGAAATGTCGGAATAAGGCTGAATTCATACGTTTGTGTGTCACGGTCTGAGTACAGACCATTATTCACAGACCGGCCATTGGTCTCCTGACCTGAACTTTACATATTTGCTTATGCGCTTGTTAATTTCGGGTCAATATACCGGCTGCCAGTGACGCGCCCCCTGGGACATATTCCTTTTTGAGGGGAATACCCGGCACCGGATCAGATGGGGGGTTGTAGTCTCCGAGCGGCTGTGACCCGGCCCGTGCCCAGGGCGTCAAGCTCAGTGTTATGTGGCAGTCCTACAGATGTTATTAAGAGTTCTTTTGTGTCGACTACGCCACCCGTTGTGATGCGGTCACTGTGGCCGCCGCTGCAGCAGGGTCCGCTGAGGCTGATGGTGGATGCGCAGCTTGGTGGGATAACCCCCAACGGGAGGGGTATAGCCTCAGAGGGGACAGGCGCAGAGGATGGGGGTTGTGGTGGTGTAGTGCAGACGGCAGTGAAGACAGAGTCGGGTTGTGCAGTTAAGGGTGTTTACTTACTGCAGATGTTGTACTGGTCACTCCAGCTGCGAGTGACCACCCGAGCCGTGCTGCGTCCACCAGGTCCTGGATCCAGCCAACCCCCAAACAAGTCCGGAGCGTGGCCCTGAGCTCTCTTTCTGTCCCGTTCTCTGGCCGTCCCCACCAGTGATCCACCTAGGTCCAGCTCCCTCGGGCCTTCTGTTGGGACACCCTTGGCCCTGGGTTCCCTGACCCTTCATGTGGTGTGCCTTCGGGGTGGATGTGATGGGTGACCGTGGCAAACGCTGCCCACGGTCTCCGGTCTCTGGCTGGGGAATGTTTTTACCCCCACCAGCTTGGGTTCCGGTACCCTGATGCCGACTCTTCACCCGGTGCTTTTAGTTGGGATCTCAGAGTCCTTCTCTTCTGTGCTCTGGGTCTCTCTCTTTTCTCCTCTCTCACTCTGGGTCTTGGTCTTTCTTCTCTCCTCTGCTCCTGACTTGTTCTCTGCAGCTGACTCTCTGCATCTGACCCTGATCTTAGTTGGTGCCCACCTTATATACACCCTCTATGTGTGAGCTCAGGTGACCAGCACCCAATGAGCTCCTATCTTTACCCAGGCTGCTCCCCCTATCTGCCCCTACACTACTTGGGATGTACCACCCCCCCTCCCACTCCAGCCAGGAACAGACTCGGTCGTACCTGCACATTTCTAAGTGGGAGTACCGTCGGCCTGTTCCCCGGAAATGGGATGTATGTAGTGCATGCAGCCTACCGAGCTCAGTTCCACACTCCATCCTTACCCGGGAGTGGAATATCACACCTCTGGGTTGAGGTGCAATACCCCTGTAGCAGCCGAATCCTCAGGGTGCTACATTCCCCCCTGGTAAATCACAGCACGTCCTCGGGCTGTAAGACATAAATAACACCAAAAACATACTTTTTTTTTTTTTTTTTTTCATAAACATATAAAACATATAAAACATTATATATATAAAACTTTTCATATCAACATTCTCGTCGTCTCTTGTTTCAGGTTCCTCCTCCGGACACTGTGCAACGTGTGTCCAGGAAAAGTGCGACAGTCTCTTAGAAAAACTGGTTTTCCTATAAAACCGGTAGGGGGCGCTTTAGGAAGCGCAACTATGTACAGGGATATGGCCGCTCTCAGTCCTCGGCCAGTTAAGGAGGGAAAGGGAATGGCTGCTCACAGTCCTCAGCCTGTGGGATTAAGGGGTTAACGGGTAAACAGTTCACTCAGCTGGTCCCAACGGGGACTATATATATATGTATCAACAGTTTCTTTGGTACCCGGTCGGGTAACTATTTACATCATTCCTCTGCCGCACTCAACGGCGTCTTCCTCCTGCTCTTTGCTTGTAGCTAGTTGTAACTTCAGACCCGTCCGGGTCCTCTTGCTCCTCCTCCTCGCACCGCAACTCCTCCTCCGTCAGGCGGTGTACGTGGAGGGCATAAGGTCCTTTGGCACACTTGTGCCGGGTGAAGGTGACCTCGTCTCCGATGTAGAGGTCACGACCTCTGTGCCCCTCCGGCAGATGGGACTCCACGTCTCTGCGCGTGACAAAGACGTCGCCGGGGGTGTTGTTGTCTCTAATGAAGCCCCACCCATGCTGCAGGTTAAACTTAATTACAGTCCCGGTGGTGCGGGGACTGTGCGCTGCACGGGGGTCCCTCCTGGTCCGGCTCTTTTGCTCGGCGCTCCTTATTTGGGCCTGTTGTTCCCGGACCCGCCTCTCTCTCCGCTCCCTCGCAAACTCTTCGAGCTGCTGTCGGCAACACTCAGCGCGCTCTGCTGCAGCTGCCCTAGTTTCCTGAGTGAACCCCATTAGATCTTCTCCGGTGGGGTCCCACTCAAACTGTGCTTCCTCTAGCGGGGGCGAGATCCTTATTACGGGCTTCGGAGCCGGAATCAGGGGTGCACACATGGCCCCAACCCTCCTCTGGTGCTCCAGTTCGTAATACTTCTGGGGCCAGATGAAAGGCTGCCCGTCCGGCCACGTGTGCTGGGCAAACAAGTCCTCTCCCAGACGCGGCACCCTTGGTTTTACGGGTGCGGGCGCGGTGGTGGTGGCGCCCGGGTTGCCCAGGCCTTGCGGCCAGGCCTGGGGCACCTGGAAGGTGAAGGGCACCGTTAATACGGCGGCGCCCTGGGCTACCTGGCCTTGCGACCAGGCCGGAGGCTCCGCGGAGGTAGGGGGCGCTGTTGGTGATGCGACGCCCGGGAATTCTAGGCCCTGCGACCAGGCTGGTGGTACTTCCTGCTTGGTCACGCTCGGGGTCGAGGCGTGTGACGTCACAGGGGTCGCGGCGGCGGCTTCCGGTTGGGGCCTAGTCTGCGTCGGTGACATGGCGTTTTCGGGCACAGCAGGGGGACTTTCGGGCTCTGCGACGGGGAGCTGGGGCAGGTAAGCGGTGTCACGGCTTGGGGTATAGGCGTCCCCTTTACCTGCCTCCATGCGTTCGGCTCCCTCCTCGGCGCCGTCTCCGGCCTTGGGTCCTCCCGCGCCATCCTCAGAGGCGGTCTGCTTCCTCATCTCGGCTGGCGTGCTCCGGGTCTTGGTTTGCTGGGCCATCTCCCGGCTCCACTCCGCCAATATCTCGCACTGTACCCGGGCCATCCTCTGTGCGAGGCCCTCCAGGGCAGTCTGTGCACACTCCCGGTCTCGGGGGAGCTGTGCAAGGACCTCCACTAGGCCTAGTGGGGTCGTGGTGTCCAGCAGGCTCCTGACCAACGGGTCGGTGCTGCTCTGCTCTTCTTCCAGCAGGCTCCTGGCCAGCGGGCCGGTGCTGCTCTGCTCTCTGGACATCTCCGGGTGAGCTTCTCTGCTACTCCTCGTTAGACCTCTTGCCTCCGGGTGCGCTCGCTCCACACTGCTCCAGGCGGCACCCATCTTCGTTCTTTTCTTTCGTCTCCTCCCACTTCGAGGGCGGTCCCGGGGCAACTCGGTGACTGTCAGCTCCAGGGGTAGTTCTTTCACGCTGACAGACACCTCTAGCATCACAGTCTCTGTTGGTGGGGGCGGTTTCCACTTTTGGCGCCATTTTCTGTCCTGGCCCACGATGGGAGGCGGCCTCCTGCCCTCCTTTGGCACGCCCATAATGGCGTCCGCTGCTCTTCCAAGGCGGGAAATCTGCGGTTTTGGCGGGAAGCGTCGCCCAGTGGCGGGAAACTCTGCAGATGGCGGGAACAAGCTGGAAATGGCGGACAATCGGCGGGAAACGACTGGTGATGGAGTCCGATGGCGTGGACCCTCCGGAACCGGCGGGAGACTTCTTTCTGAGGTAAACTTGCACTTTTCTTCAGGCACGCAGTACCCGGTGGTTGTGGGCACGTAATCCTGCCGACTACGCCAAAGTTGACGCGCCCCCTGGGACATATTCCTTTTTGAGGGGAATACCCGGCACCGGATCAGATGGGGGGTTGTAGTCTCCGAGCGGCTGTGACCCGGCCCGTGCCCAGGGCGTCAAGCTCAGTGTTATGTGGCAGTCCTACAGATGTTATTAAGAGTTCTTTTGTGTCGACTACGCCACCCGTTGTGATGCGGTCACTGTGGCCGCCGCTGCAGCAGGGTCCGCTGAGGCTGATGGTGGATGCGCAGCTTGGTGGGATAACCCCCAACGGGAGGGGTATAGCCTCAGAGGGGACAGGCGCAGAGGATGGGGGTTGTGGTGGTGTAGTGCAGACGGCAGTGAAGACAGAGTCGGGTTGTGCAGTTAAGGGTGTTTACTTACTGCAGATGTTGTACTGGTCACTCCAGCTGCGAGTGACCACCCGAGCCGTGCTGCGTCCACCAGGTCCTGGATCCAGCCAACCCCCAAACAAGTCCGGAGCGTGGCCCTGAGCTCTCTTTCTGTCCCGTTCTCTGGCCGTCCCCACCAGTGATCCACCTAGGTCCAGCTCCCTCGGGCCTTCTGTTGGGACACCCTTGGCCCTGGGTTCCCTGACCCTTCATGTGGTGTGCCTTCGGGGTGGATGTGATGGGTGACCGTGGCAAACGCTGCCCACGGTCTCCGGTCTCTGGCTGGGGAATGTTTTTACCCCCACCAGCTTGGGTTCCGGTACCCTGATGCCGACTCTTCACCCGGTGCTTTTAGTTGGGATCTCAGAGTCCTTCTCTTCTGTGCTCTGGGTCTCTCTCTTTTCTCCTCTCTCACTCTGGGTCTTGGTCTTTCTTCTCTCCTCTGCTCCTGACTTGTTCTCTGCAGCTGACTCTCTGCATCTGACCCTCTGCATCTGACCCTGATCTTAGTTGGTGCCCACCTTATATACACCCTCTATGTGTGAGCTCAGGTGACCAGCACCCAATGAGCTCCTATCTTTACCCAGGCTGCTCCCCCTATCTGCCCCTACACTACTTGGGATGTACCACCCCCCTCCCACTCCAGCCAGGAACAGACTCGGTCGTACCTGCACATTTCTAAGTGGGAGTACCGTCGGCCTGTTCCCCGGAAATGGGATGTATGTAGTGCATGCAGCCTACCGAGCTCAGTTCCACACTCCATCCTTACCCGGGAGTGGAATATCACACCTCTGGGTTGAGGTGCAATACCCCTGTAGCAGCCGAATCCTCAGGGTGCTACACCAGTCCCTGGATGATGGTTGGACTCAGACCGTGACACACAGATGTGTGAATTCAGCCTTAATGTTATAAATTGTCAGTATAATTCGAGTGTACCAGCAGTCTGGCCGTGTCCCATTATTTCTCACAATATCAGACTGTGTAAGAACACATCTCATTGAGAAGGGGAAAGGTAAAAACCAGATGTCAGCCGGGACAGCCGGGCAGTCAGTGCGGTGGCTGGTACCTTCAGAATGCTATTAACCTGCAGATTAAACCCATTGTAACAAACCCTCTCCTGTCATATTTTCTTTCTTCTGTAGGAGGAGACTGTGACACTCTCTTGAAGCACTGTGGGCGTTTACCTGTCCCCTTGGCCCGTATGTACATCGCAGAAACAGTTTTAGCTGTTGAATACCTGCATAGCTACGGTGTAATGCACAGAGACCTGAAGCCTTCAAAGTAAGTGACCCTTGATGTACAGTAAATACGAAAAAGTCAGAAATTGTCATAAAGTCTATGGGTTATTATTTGGGGCTTATACCATCCTTTTTTTCACAGTCTCCTGGTAACATCAACCGGTCATATTAAAGTCACCGATTTTGGGCTGTCCAAACTCTGCCTCATGAGACCAACATCAAACATCTACAAAGCTCCAACTGAGGACATCACCAGAGAGTTTTGTGATAATGAGGTAGGCACCAACTTTTTCTTTACTGATCTCATATATTTCTCCTTCTCTGATATTTTCTCATTTAGAAAACATTTCCACTAATGCTATTGGTCACAATTATTTTCACTGATCATCATTCTCATTCCTCTGTTGGTTTCCAGACTTGTGGCACCTATAGTTACACAGCTCCAGAAGTGCTTTTACAGGAAGGCTATGGAAGGCCAGCTGACTGGTGGTCAATTGGAATCATCCTACATAAATTTCTTGTAGGACGTGTACCATTTCGTGGGCGTTCCCAATACGAGACTTTGAGCCGTATTTTATGGGGTAAGTAAAAATATCTGAATGATATGTGATGTCATTGTTATTTGAGTAGGTTGGTTCTGTGGAATAGTTACTTGTGTTAATGCAAAAGATTTTAATTTTAATAAAGTAAATGAAGAGGTTTCATTTTCTGTAATATTTGCTTTTTATATAACAGATGACATAACTTGGAAATTTAATAATTCTGCTCCTCCACCCGATGCTCAAGATATCATCACTGAGCTGCTCAGAAAAGATCCAGCATATAGACTTGGGACAGGTAATGTATATAAAAGTATTAATAATAACTTATTACACCTCTGTGACAAGAAAAATGATTACATTCATGAGGATCAGCACTGAGGTGCTCTACTCTACCAACTTGCGCATTCTCCATTCTTCATGCTATGACTTTCACTATATTCCCTTCACTTTAGCTCTGTTACATCTTCAGTTCAGCTTAACATAAAATGTACAGATATGGAACCATCTCCCTGACAATGTCTGTATATCTTTCTATTGCCTTTTATTTTCTAGGAGGAGCAAATGAGATCAAGATTCATCCATTTCTGGAAAACTTGGACTTTAACAATCTTCTAAGTAAGAAGCCACAGTTCATTCCTCATATTAAGTCAGATGAGGACACCCGCTACTTTGACAGTAAGTAGAATGAGACGTTATCTTCAGAAAGCTGCTGTTTGTCTTGTCTTTCATTTTATGTGACAATCAGTCTCCATAATTATTATAACCTGGTGACTGTCTGTAACTAGTAATCTCTAATAACACTTGTACTTTGCAGCTCGACGTAGCAGATACCAACATAGTGATTTAGATGAGGAGGACTCAAGTGAGGACAATGACTGGCCAGAAATCCAAAAGTTTCTATCATCTTCTCATAGGCTTTCTAAAGTAAGTATGTGACCCAAAAGATCTATAAAACCTATGACTAAGATAAAGTTTAGAACAATACATATACTTTATTTTTCTCTATGCTTTAGCTCTGTTCCATCAATACCAAAATGATGAACAATGAAGAACCCAAGTTACCTCCAGGGTATTCCCCAGAAAATGCAAAGCACTCAGACATGTGAGTAAATTACTATTATGGGGTTCAAGGCTGATGTATGTTCAGAACACCAAATGCAAGACAAATGTAACTCAATACTAAATCCAGGATCCATGACCCCTTGATTGCTCATCACCGTGGTTCTGGCTTGTGAGAATGCTGGTGATAAAAGGTGATCATTGAGACCAGCCATTCATTTCCAGATCATTACAGGCTAACATTGCTAGTGATTCTTCATTCTTGCTGGGAGTCCTGAGCATTGCATCCCCTCCATGTTATCCAAACGTCCTAACAGGCCTTGCACACAGATGTTCTTCCCTTTTGTATTGTTTTCACTTGTAATTTATATTTTTCTCTTCTACCAAACAGGAAGAAAGAATCTTCCTCTCCTGAATCTGATGGTGACAAGCAGCGTTTCACTGCCAAAGACAGCCAGTCATCCCCATTGTCAGGTATGTACAGGTCTATTGGCCATCCTATTACAGCCTCAGATCAAAAAGTGTAATGTGAACGTGCACATAAAGGCTCAGAAAATTACTACCTATAAAACAAAGTATAGTCCAGCACTTCATTGTGTAAAAAACTCACTCTTTTATATAATGCATTAAGTTATAAGGAGCCATTCAGTCTTCTGCCAAACTGATATTGAATACTGTACCCATGGCTCCATATGAGCCTATACTGATCCTCCTTATGTCCTTAATGTTACACTGATTATAAGGCAACACTGTGGCATCCTGCAAGTAATGTGATGGTAATAAGGCGTCTGTTATTTTTGCACAATAATAGAAAGAATATGTCATATATACATAACATAATCTAAGGGTCTGAGAAATAGATTGCCTTGTAATATGATGAATATAAAAACTGACAACACATATCAGGTTTTATATTAATCAGTTCACAAGACAATCTATTTCTCAGACCCTCAGGTTATGTTATGTATATATGACATATTCTCTCTATTATGGTGCAATAATAAATTACGAGGACTACAGGATACAAGAATAAGATACCTCTATAAAGATACAAATCTAATCTTTTAGGTGTTTATAATCTACATCTTTTTCTTGATTCTTGATTAGAACTTCCAGTTCAGGGGAGAAGAAAATCTGCATTGAGAAAACAACAAGAAGCAGAAAAAGTAGAAGAGGGGAGAAGTAGAAGAGGTAAGTGTGACCACAAGCTCCATGTTGTGTGATGTCAGTCAGTGAGAAGAAGTCATGTGGAGCAGATGTTCTCTGTCAGTGGTGGGATTGTCACATGTACAATGACTGACAATGACCCCGCACCTCTGTAAGGATAAGACTCCTCTACCGTCCTGCCACAGTGACACCACCGTAGTATCCTCTAATATGGAGTGCCATTACTTACATTAGTTATGTCTCCTCTCATAGGTTCCATCTTCCGTCGGCTGATATCATCCTGCCGGCGAGGATTATCCAGGGCTGCTCATTCCATCAGAGAAAGCTGTATATTTGCAGCCTGTCAGCGGGGCAGCATAAACATCTCGAGAGCAGAAAGACCCCACGTCTAGCACCCTGAAGAGGGTGCAGCATGTCCACCATCAATGCTGCACCTCTATGGAAGGACTTGTACCATCTGCCTGTGGCCTTCTGACCATCAAGGAACATCTGCAGAAGAAGAAGGCCCCTCCAAAACATCCTTTCATCCTTCCATGATATTCTTAATTAAAAAAAAATCAAATTGAATAATGTTCAATTGCATTTAATGGAATATTACTGACATTCATGGCATATCAGTACTATACGTTATATATGTCTAGTGTGAGGGGTTACAAACAGGAGAATATCCATTTCATGTCTTAGATTTACCCTATAAACCTTGGCCAAAAGTGGAGGAGAGGACGAGTGATCCTGTTACATCTATGAATGACAGTCAATCCAAGGAAAAACATGTTCTGATCCCTAGATTTTCCAGACACCTGAACACTTATACCTAAATGTGGCTTTACTTATTATCCATAGGAAGCAGCTCCTGTGCTGTACATCCTGGGGTTCGCAGCAGCCACATTCCCCATATCCACCTAATAAGACATACTGTACTCCAGTGATATGAATTCACTTCTGGGAAAAACCCTTTAAACTAGGGCTGTGGGGTCAGTAAGCCAAACTTCCATCTATAATAATTACTAATAACAAATGTACTGCAACAAATAAGAGTAAATATTCAGCAATTTATACATGAAAATAATTTATATTATACAATATTAACAATATAGACGTTTTTACATTTTTCTTCATGCAGCTGGAATAGGTACCGTCTTCTGATACTAACTCCACAGTCCAGCTTTTTATTCTTTCCTGCTCCCCAACATTAAAATTACAGCATTTATGAGGAGTTTACCTACGATAAAAATTACAGACCTCTCCATGCTCTGTAGGTGGGAAAACTTGCAAAATCGTCAGTGTATCAAATACTTATTTTCCCCACTATAAACACATCGACCAACATACACAACATTGTGGATAGGAGATATAGAAGAGATACAACTTATACTCCATAACCATGGAAAATTGCCTACTCAAAAGTAAATACAAAAACTGGAGAAAACTGAGTACACGGCATAAATAGAAAAAGCTTTATTGAGAATAGAAAAGTCACATTAAAAAAAAAAAGTACATGTCTCAAATACATGTGAGTTGCAGAGCATGTCAAAGTAGAGAAATACATGGGAAAATGGCCACGGTCACACTGCAGCAAAAGAGAGGAAGGTACCCATAAAAATAAGTAGTCAGGAAAAAGTCCTGATACAGATAACAAATAAATAGGTCCTCCCAAGGCGCAGGGCTAACAGGACCTATATAAATCGTAAAGCACTAAGATGGGAGCAATGAGTGTGTTACTCTAAAAGCCAATGGCAATCTGGATATACGATGTATACATATATAGACAGCTTAAAGCATCAGACATTAAAAAGATATCCAAGATATATATTGCATAAGATGTAAGTAACTCACCAGTGTAAACACCAACAATTGCTCCAAAAAAGGAGGGAAAAGAGAGGTGAGGGAGTGGAACGACAGAGCAGGAGCGAGCAAGTGTGGGGCCCGCAAGCCTCGACGCGCGTTTCGCGTAATTAGCTTTCTCAAGAGGCGTCACTGATCCAGAAACCGGCACCTTTTTAAATATAGTGCTCGAATGGTCACATGTTCGGTCATGTGACCGGAAGAAGATGGCCGTCAACCGGAAGGCATATCCGGCGCATGCGTGGGTACCACTATAGCGTCCCGCCCCCCGCTGTGTCCGTCAAGACAGCGGCACAGCCCCGGAAGTGCCAAAAAGACAACATCTGGAGTGTCGCCGGTGCCATAGAGACAGACACGCGGGACCGTAGGAGGGTAAGTAGCCCTGCGCATGCGTACCGCCCACCTCAAAAGGCTGCATCCAACTTCCACCATAACTATAAATCCATATCTAAAATACATACAAATCCCATGGCATCATATATATTATGAACAAGAGTCAGTGTGAATATAGTTAAAACAGTAACACATATCAAGGTTCATATGATAAAATACAGAGATTCGGAGGATTAGGTTCCACGGCAGAGAGTGGGCAGCCAAGTGGGCGGATTCCATCGGGGCCGGTCAGTCATTCCTCTTTTTTTGATTTAAAGGCGCTTTCAACAGAATGGAAGCATCAGAGCCGGAATAGGGACCACAAGTATACACTGTGTTCCAAATTATTATGCAAATAATATTTTCTCACATTTTCCCAAATTAGCTATATGAATTGCAGTCATTGTAATTTTCCAGTCAAATAACTATTAGAGTACAATTGAAAGGTTTTTGTACAAACTGCCTATGATAACAGTATATTTTTAAAAAAATAAAAAACTCAAACTGCACTCAAAATGCATGTTCCAAATTATTATGCACAGCAGAGTTTTCAACCTTTTCATTTTAATAAAAAACAAAAAAATGGTCGTTTTTGAAATTATAAGCATTAGCAGGTTATTACAAACTGAAATCAAACAGTTTTCAACTCAAAACTTTGTTCTAGGTGATGTTACATTTGCACATAGGACCCCTTGTTCAAAAGGAGCTTCTGAACTCTCTCGTCCATTGAATTTGTCAGGTTTTGGATGGTTTCTGCTTCAATTGTTTTGCATTAGGACAGAATACCCTCCCAGAGCTGTTGCTTAGATGTGAACTGCCTCCCACCATCATAGACACTCCTTTTGATGATGCTCCAGAGGTTCTCAATGGGGTTGAGGTCAGGGGAGCATGGGTCCCACACCATAAGTTTGTCCCCTTTTATGCCCATAGCAGCCAGAGATGCAGATGTGTTATGTGCAGCATGAGACGGGGCATTATCATGCATGAAATTATCTCGAAGGTCCAGATGGATGGAGTGGAGGATGACTGGTTGATGGACACCCCATGCAAACACAGCTACGGCGCTAACAAGGAGGAGGTGGAGTAATGTTTTGGGCTGGAATCATGGGGAGAGAGATTGTCGGCCCTTTTAGGATCCCTGAAGGGGTAAAGATGAACTCCATAATGTATGTTGAGTTTCTTCCTTCCATGGTTTAAGAAGAAGAACCGTGCATTCTGCAGCAAGATCATTTTCATGCATGATAATGCACCGTCTCATGCTGCACATAACACATCTGCATCTCTGGCTGCTATGGGCATAAAAGGGGACAAACTTATGGTGTGGCACCCATGCTCCCCTGACCTCAACCCCATTGAGAACCTCTGGAGCATCATCAAAAGGAGTGTCTATGATGGCGGGAGGCAGTTCACATCTAAGCAACAGCTCTGGGAGGGTATTCTGTCCTCATGCAAAACAAATGAAGCAGAAACCATCCAAAACCTGACAAATTCAATGGAGGAGAGAGTTCAGAAGCTCCTTTCGAACAAGCGGTCCTATGTGCAAATGTAACATCACCTAGAATAAAGTTTTGAGTTGAAAACTGTTTGATTTCAGTTTGTAATAACCTGCTAATGCTTATAATTTCAAAAATGACCATTTTTTCATTCATAATTAAAATGAAAAGGTTGAAAACTCTGCTGTGCATAATAATTTGGAACATGCATTTTGAGTGCAGTTTGAGTTTTTTATTTTTTTCAAAATATACTGTTATCATAGGCAGTTTGTACAAAAACCTTTCAATTGTACTCTAATAGTTATTTGACTGGAAAATTACAATGACTGCAATTCATATAGGTAATTTGGGAAAATCTGAGAAAATATTATTTGCATAATAATTTGGAACACAGTGTAGATACTAAGTAGGAAAAAAGTGAAAAGAAAAAAATTAAAATCAAGGAGAATTAAAACAGGGGATTAAAATGGGCAAACCACATATGCTCGCCCTGCCATTGTAGATATATGTTATATAGCAGGGACTACAGGAGAGCACAAAATAAACCAACTAGACTATTAAATCAAATATGACACAGGGAAGATATCAATCACCCCTGAGTCAAAGTTACATGTAGCTCATCAAAACTATCAGTTAAATCATAAGGAAAATACTAATACAACTAAGACGCAGAACAGCACTATAATGGATCATAGAAATTGTGAAAAGCCTGGGTGCCAGGGTGTCGAGAGTGATGATCCATCTCGCCTCCTTTTGTGCCAGGAGGCGTTTGGCATTCCCACCCCGGGAGCCGAGGCACACTTTGTCAATCCCCCGCACCTTAAGTGAGCGGGGGTCACAGTTGTGAACGGCCCTAAAGTGCCGGGGTAGTGTCTTCAGCTCCTGGGGATCTGTGGCTGTCCGTGCTGCGCCAATGTCCCGCACATGTTCCCGAACTCTGATTCGCTTTTAGAGTAATACACTCATTGCTCCCATCTTAATGCTTTACGATTTATATAGGTCCTGTTAGCCCTGCGCCTTGGGAGGACCTATTTATTTGTTATCTGTATCAGGACTTTTTCCTGACTACTTATTTTTATGGGTACCTTCCTCTCTTTTGCTGCAGTGTGACCGTGGCCATTTTCCCATGTATTTCTCTACTTTGACATGCTTTGAAACTCACATGTATTTGAGACATGTACTTTTTTTAATGTGACTTTTCTATTCTCAATAAAGCTTTTTCTATTTATGCCGTGTACTCAGTTTTCTCCAGTTTTTGTTTTTATTTTCCCCACTGTATATATTTTATTTTATAGGCATCCTCTGCATAAAAATAAAAAATCATACTCACACGTATTACTCCAAGACAGTATAGTCCTCCATACAGTATTATGGGCACCACATAGTCCTCCATACAGTATTATGGGCACCACATAGTCCTCCATACAGTATTATGGACCCCATATAAGGCTCCATACAGAATAATGGACCCCATATAATACTCTATACAGAATAATGGGCCCCATATATTGCTCCGTACAGTATTATGGGCCCCATATATTGCTCCATACAGAATAATGGACCCATATAATGCTCCAGACGGAATACTGGCCCCCATATAATGCTCCAAACAGAATGCTGCCCTCCCATAATGCTCCATACAGAATAATGGACCCCATATAATGCTCTTTACAGAATAATGGGCCCCTTATATTGCTCTGTACAGTATTATGGGCCCCATATATTGCTCCATACAGAGTCTGTATCAGAGTGCAGCAGGCAAAGTCTGTATCAGGAGTGCAGCAGGTAGAGCCTGTATCAGAGTGCAGCAGGCAGAGTCTGTATCAGGAATGCAGCAGGCAGACTCTGTAACAGAGTGCAGCAGGCCGAGTCTGTATCAGGGGTGCACCAGGCAGAGTCTGTATCAGGAGTGCAGCAGGCCGAGTCTGTATCAGGAGTGCAGCAGGCAGAGTCTGTAGCAGAGTGCAGCAGGCAGAGTCTGTATCAGAGTGCAGCAGGCTGAGTCTGTAACAGGAGTGCAGCAGGCAGAGTCTGTAACAGGAGTGCAGCAGGCAGAGTCTCTATCAGGAGTGCAGCAGGCAGAGTCTCTATCAGGAGTGCAGCAGGCAGAGTCTCTATCAGGAGTACAGCAGGCAGAGTCTGTATCAGGAGTGCAGCAGGCAGAGTCTGTATCAGGAGTGCAGCAGGCAGAGTCTGTATCAGGAGTGCAGCAGGCAGAGTCTCTATCAGGAGTGCAGCAGGCAGAGTCTGTATCAGAAGTACAGCAGGCAGAGTCTGTATCAGGAGTACAGCAGGCAGAGTCTGTATCAGGAGTGCAGCAGGCAGAGTCTGTATCAGAAGTACAGCAGGCAGAGTCTGTATCAGGAGTGCAGCAGGCAGAGTCTGTATCAGGAGTGCAGCAGGCAGAGTCTGTAGCAGAGTACAGCAGGCAGAGTCTGTGTCAGGAGTGCAGCAGGCAGAGTCTGTATCAGGAGTGCAGCAGGCAGAGTCTGTATCAGGAGTGTAGCAAGGACTGATACACAACCTTACACAACTTAGACTGCAGAACAGGAACGTTCCACAACAGCCAACCCAATAGATGAAGACCCAATCAGGATTCCCCACATTTAAAAAAATTTGTGGCAGATCACTTATTTCATTACTGTACAAATAGTGTAAATAAAACCCACACCTCTACCAGTACAGCCAACCCAGGAGATGGAGACCTAACCAGGAGTGTTCACATTGCCCTAAATGAGGGCCTAACACCACCGAAGTGTCATCAATGTCATCAGACTACAAGTAGTTTAACACAGACTCATACCTGTCCTACTACAGCCAACCCAAGAGATGCAGACTCAATCAGAAGTGTTTACATTTTAAAAAATAGGGCCTAAGACCACCATTTCCGTGGCCAACAGATTGGAGATGGTGGAGTTCAACCTCTTAGCTTTTTCATGTGTAGGATGAAACAATCTTTTACGTAACCACAACAGCGGGATTGAGGGCTGGCTGCAGTGCTGAGAGAGGGCAGAGTACGGTGAAACGGACAAACCGATAGACTGTGAGTGAGGTGCAGGCGAAGATGTTATGGTGGATTGAGAAACGTGTGGTGTGATCAGAGAAACAAACACAGCAGGCATGTCTGCTTCACTTACAGCTGACGGGTTGTCACTCAGCCTAACTGCAGCGGGTATACAGCTGGTTCTGTCGGACACCTGCGTGACACCAATTGGCACGGTAACAGAGGAGGAGGAAGAAGCAGCAGAGGTGTTTGATGGGGCAGCTGATGGTTGTTTATTGAAAATCAATTTAGAGTTTATTACGTTTACGTACCCGTTTGGGGAGAATAATATCTGCACCAAATGCTCAATTTCACTACAGTATAACTATAGAAATGCATGGAGACCAAACCTCTTCCACTACAGTCAACCCAATGGATGGAGACCCATTCAGGATTCCCCACATTTCCAAAAATTAGTGGCAGACGCCAGTAAAGTGTAATCAATTTCACTACAGTAGAAATAGTGTGAATGAGACCCACATCTCTTCCTGTACATACAACCCAAGAGATGGATACTTAACCAGGAGTGTTCACATTGCCCTAAATGAAGGCGTAACAAACACCACCGAAGTGGCATCAATTTCACTAGAGTAGAAGTATTGCAAAGGAGGCCAAAATCAGTTCCTCTACAGCCAACCCAATAGATGGAGACCCAATCATGATTCTCCACATTTCAAAAAATTTGTGGCAGACACTTGCAATGTCTCATCAATTTCACTACAGTAGAAATAGTGTAAATAAGACCCACACATGGTCCAGTACAGCCAACCCAGGAGATGGAGACCTAACCAGGAGTGTTCACATTGCCCTAAATGAGGGCATAACACCACCAAAGTGGCATCAATGTCATCAGACTACAAGTAGCTTAACGCAGACCCAAACCTGTCCTACTACAGCCAACCCAATGGATGGAGACACAATCAGAATTCTCCACATTTCCCCAAATTAGGGCCTAAAACCTGCAGCAGAAGCAGCAAGAGCAGACACAGAAGCCATATCCCAGGCTGCAATTTCAAGAGATCAATGCACCACACTCAAAACGACAACATTGCCTACTCTGTACAGTCTGCAATTGGGGTGCAAAAGTCCTTGGAGATTCATGACTTGTTCATGTTGATGAAAGTTAGGCGGTCTATACATTAAGGGGACAGCCGGGTGCGCTTATCCATCAAGACACTACCAGCAGCGCTGAAGACATGTTCAGAGAGAACACTGGCTGCCGGGCATGATAAGACCTCCAAGGCGTGAGAGGCGAGCTCAGGCCATTCATCCATTTTTGAAGACCAAAATGGAAAAGGGTCCAAGCCCTCCCTGATGGTATTGATATTGAACTATAAATACTCCTGCACCATCCTCTCCAGTCGTTCACTACGTGTCAGACTTGTACTCTGTTGTGCTGGTGCATGAGCTGGAGCAAAAAATGTGTGAAAGGACTCCCAAAAATTGCTTCTGCCACTTACTCTGCTGCTGCTGCTAATGTTTTGGTGTTGACGAACTGACGTGCCGGAGGTTGAAAAACTACAGCTGCGATGCACACTGTGTGCCTCACTGTTACCTTGGGGAAAACCTTTATTAAGGTTGCTTAAAAGCTTGTTTCGATACTCCAACATAAGCGGGTCCCTTTCCAGGGCGGGAAGCATCTGGCAAAATTGACTCTTATAACGTGGATCTAACGGAGTGGCAACCCAGTAGTCAGCATTATTTCAAATCCTAACTACACGGGGATCATGTTGCATCAAGAAGGCACTCATATGTCTGGCTCTTCCAGGAGGTCCAAAGCCAGGCTGTATTGTGGGTTGCATAACACTGATGTTTGTTTCCTCCGTCACCCCCTCCTGCCAACCACCTTCAAACGAGAGGGGATGATTATCCTCTTCATCCTCTGACAGCTACTTGCCCATCACCTCTTCCTCCTCCATTAGTTCCTCAGCTCTTGCACCTTCACTTACAGTTTGCCTGGTATCACCAAACCCCCTCGATTGCTGTAATCCGCTGTCACTTGGCATCCGCCTGTGTGATGACAGTCTGGAAATTCAAGACATTGGTATCCCTTCCGCATCCTCCTCTTCTTCTGGGGCCACCACCTCCTGCCGCAGGTTATTCAAAGTTTGCTCCAGCATGTATATGACTGGAATAGTGGTGCTGATGATGGCATCGTCAGCGCTACCCAGTTTAGTAGCCATTTCCAAACCGTGCAGAAAGGTGCAGAGGTCCTTAATCTGTTCCCACTCCGTAAACGTGATATGCCCTAAGTTCATACTGCGTTGCCCCAAGCTATACATCATGACATACTGCGTCAGAGCTCGTTGCTGCTGGCACAGTCGCTGCAACATGTACAGAGTGGAATTCCACCACATCGGCACATCAAAGATCAACCTGTTAACTGGCAGGGACAAAGACCTCTGTATCGGTGCAAGTCGATGACATGTGGGGTGCGAACAGCTGAAGTGAGCGCACAGCTTCTGTACTTTGTGAAGCAGCTCATCCAGGCCAGGATAGTGGCAGAGAAATCGCTGTACCACCAGGTTGAGGACGTGAGCCATGCAAGGCACTTGTGTGAGCTTGCCTCGGCCTTGGGCCGCTAACAGGTTCGCACCGTTATCACATACGGCCTTCCCTGGCTCTAGGTTCAGCGTAGACAGACATTGCTCAAACTGAGCCTCGTGAGCTGCCCACAACTCTTCACCTGCATGACTGCGATCTCCAAGGTATATTAATTTGAAGACTGCCTGATAACGTTGGGCCCTGACTGCGCAGTACGGAGGTGGCGTGTATTGGCTCTGCACCCTTGGAATGCGTGTCTTGTTAAGGCAGAGGTTGAGTGCGCAGGTGGAGGCCCTAGAGGAGGTGGAGGACGCAGAAGCAGCGGAGAAAGTGGGAAATACAGAGGTTTCTTCTACAAGCCTAGGAGATTACAAGATTTGTGGAGCAGCCCCTTCCCGCCTGCCCTCACAGCCTCCAGAGTCACCCAGTGCCCAGTCAGCGAGATGTAACCCCTTGGCAATGCTTACTCGTCCAGGTATCTGTGGTGAAATTCACCCTGGCACATGTAGATTTAGAAAAGGAATGGGTTATGTTGTCAGCTTTTTTAGAGAAGTAATGGCTACTGGGCAACTGGTACTGGGGGACTGTGACGGCCATCAGTTTTCAGAAACCGTCTGTATCTACCAGGCGGAAAGGCAGCATTTCCGTGACTAACAGTTTGGAGATGGTGGAGTTCAACCTCTTAGCTTTGTCATTCGTAGGATGAAACAATCTTTTACATGACCACAACTGCGGGACCGAGGGCTGGCTAAGGTGCTGAGAGAGGGCGGAGTATGGTGAACTGGAAAAACTGGTGGAGCATGAGTGAGGTGCAGATGTTACGGTGGATTGAGAAACATGCGATGTGCTCGGTGAAAGAAACACAGCAGGCGTGTCCGTTTCTGTTACAGCTGACGGACTGTCACTCAGCCTGACTGGAGCCGGTAAAGAACCGGAGTTTCTGCGATGGGAGACCTGTGTGACAATATTTGGCACGGTAACAGATGAGGAGGAAGAAGCAGTGTATGCGTTTGATGGGGCAGCTGATGGTTGTTGAGGTGCTCTGGCCCGCATTTCAGCGCGGTAGGATTCCCAGCGTAAAGAATGTTGTTTGAGTATGTGAACGTTCATGCATGTAGTAGTCAAATTATTGCATTTTTCCCTCTACTAAGTTTTTTATTGCGAAGTTTGCAGATAACGTGAGTTGGCTCATCCTTTGCAGTGACTGCTGACTGCTGGCCACAGCCACGATTGTGGCTAAGGATGCAGTGCTCCTCGTGCTTGCATCACTCCATGTCTGCGCTGTACGGCGAAATGTAACCTTATCGTCTTCCTCCTCCACCTCCTCAGATGAGCTACTCGGCTGCGTGACTCTGGGTTCACACCAAGTAGG
Source organism: Phyllobates terribilis (assembly GCF_046119375.1). Taxonomy (NCBI): domain Eukaryota; kingdom Metazoa; phylum Chordata; class Amphibia; order Anura; family Dendrobatidae; genus Phyllobates; species Phyllobates terribilis. The sequence continues at coordinate 521,741,857 of NW_027362765.1, forward strand.
ATCTTCAACCTCATCATCATCCAATGTGTTATCCCATTCCTTGCCCTCAGAGTGACCCCCTCTCTTCTTGTTGCCCTGACAGCACAGTACAGTCCGCATAAGCCTCAGGTATCTGAGTCTCATCGGGATCACCTCCCTCCCCTACGGTTAACGTCTGGTAATGAGGGTCAGGAACCTGCTCGGACCCTACTTCGTCCTGCCCCGAATCCAAGTAAAAAAAATTTTGGGCATTGGTGCAGATGCTTTCCTCCCTTTGACTTTGTGACTGTTTGGAGTACACTTCTGATGCCCATGGTATAGAATGGGTGAAGAGTTCTACAGACTCGCCCATCTGTGGTTGGCTACAGTCAGTTGGGCAGTTGGCCAGTTGTGACGCGGGGGGAAGCATGGGTAATTGGGGTGCCACCTCTATGGACTGTACTGCGTGTGATGTTGAGGTGTAGGAAGAAGAGGAGAGGGCACTGGAAGCAGAGCTTGCCATCCACTGGAGCACCTGCTCTTTCTGAGCCTTATGAACAAGGCGTATCGCTGTGCGGCTGCTAAAGGGAGGGAGTGCAGTAGGCCGCCCACTAACATAAGTTGTCAGTTGTCTTTGGATAGGACCTGTTTGTGTTGGTTCACTAGTGCTTTCACTAACATTACCACGTACCCCACGTACACGTTGAACACCAAGCCTATTCCCCCTTCCACCACGCCCTCTCTTTTTCACACTCATGTTGGTCAGATACAGTGGTAGGAGCACGCAATTAACTAAAGAAAAATATATTTTTTTCTGTGAAATAGCTCAGCACACATCTGAGTTTCAGCGACACTAAATGACAAGGTAAGATATGGCCTGCCATATGACGTTACTAAACAACAAAGGAGATTTGTTAGTGTGCATGAGGCCGAAAAAACCTACGAGATATTCTCCAAACAATTTCAAACTGAGATGTCCCCTGCTGTATTACTTTAGGAACAGAAGAAATTTTTTTTTTGGAATGTGGATGAGGCCAGTATCACATAGAATATATGCTCCAAAATATTTCAAACTCAGATCTAGCCAGCTGTACCACTTTACTCAGAGCAAAAAATATTTTTGGGTTACTCTGCATAAGCTCTGCATCCAGCTGACTTTGACCGCCACTGATGTAGTAGCTGGCTTATAGCTCTGTATGACTTTTGGCACATGAAAAAATATTTTTGGACTGGGCCTAGTAAGAGAAGTTTTTATTTTTTTACTGTGAAACCAGGACAAGTTCAACGCCACTGAAATAGGATCTGCCTTTTAGTAGACTGGATCAACTTTGCCACAATAAAAAAACCTTTGGTGGACTCTGCCTGCCAACCAAAAATATATATAGGTTTGACTCTGCGTACAAGCTGAATTTGACCACCACTGACGAAGTGGCTGGCTTATAGCACTGTATGACTTTTGGCACAGGAAAAAATATTTTTTGGACTGGGCGTAGCAAGAGAAAGAATGCATTTTTTTACTCTGAAAGCAACTGAAGTTCAACGCCACTAAAATAGTATCTGCCACTAGAAAAAACTTTAGTGCACACAGCTTTCAATATCGCAATAGCAACAGAAAAAAAACAGATTTAGTGCTCTGCAATAAGAAGCTCTGCAGACTGTGCAGAGCACAATTTCCACCCCACTAAATGAAAAGGTGCACTGCGCTTGCTTCATCACATTAGCAAGCGCAAAAAAACATTCAAGGTATAGTGAGACATGGAGCTCTATACCAGTGGTGCACAGCACTGTTGTATGGCATAGACCCTCTGTTTCTGTCAGAATCTCTGTACTTGCACAAGAACACCAAAAATGTCCTGCACCAGCAGTTCCAGAGGTACACAGGCCAGGAATTATCTACACTATCTGACTACCACACAAGCGCCCATCTATCTAGCTAATATCTCTCATTACACAGGAGAACACTGAGCTGCGTCTGTCTCCAGCAGTGACATGGACATAATGGCGCTGAGGGAACATAGCCGCTTTTTATATTGAGAGGACATGTGATTTCTGCAGCCAATTGTAGAAGCCCTTATGTCTGGACAGTGTTGATGCTTCCTGCGCTATGATTGGCTGGCCGCACTTTCCTCAGTTAAAGTTACCGCCTACAGAAAAAAAACAACAGTGCGCCGCTGATCTGACCTGATCTAAGCTCTCCACAGCCCCCACACTCACCTGGCACATGTCACTGCTCATCATACACTTGCACTATGCTAACAAAACTGTTCAAAACGCCGTGGTTGCCCTGTATTTGCGGTCCCGCGCAAATTCATCAAACTTTTCCGATTTTAAAAAAATTTGCTTGCCTTTGCAGTCACAAATTCGAATGTGCCATATTTGTGCCAAATTTGAAACTTTCGAACATTTGCCAAACAAATTTGCTCAACACTAGTCATAAGGGTAAAGGGAAAAATGAGGAAGAATAGGTCATGCATTCTCAATATTTTCCACTAGAGGTCAGTGTTGTTTTACTTCAGTAAAAGGGACATTAGAAAGCTAAACAATATTAGCACAAAACAGAATTTCCCACTATAAAGCAAGATCTCATTTGGCAGGGTTACCAATAACAGTTCAGTAGCTGGCAATGAAAATGTGAATCCAGTGTGGTATGAATCTATGTTGTATCGATCCATAATACAGTAGTTCATACTGAAAGGCTGCGCCAAACGTCTTTTTTTTTCTCTACGTGAAAAACATGAATACAGATTTATACAAAATCTGCGAGAAAATTTGCAGCACGTCATATTAGGAAGAAATCAACCCCTAGAATGAATTCTGTATGGAAACCCCCCCGCAGAGTGCCTACAGCGCTGAGGGTCTCATTTTACACAGAGTATTTTTATCATGTTTTTTTTCTATTGTGCTTTCATTGACATTTTCACAGTTTTCTGCTTAAAACACTGGACAATTATATAAAACACAACAAAGCAGAATATTACAATGTCTATATACGCAGATTTTGGGAGGTTTGGAGTCAAAAAGTGACAAAATAAAAACCGCTACCAAAATTGGTTGTTAAAAATTGCATTAAACACTTGAAATACAGGGCGTTATAAAACTCTTGAAGGAATTCAATTAGGGAAAATTGGTCATTGGAAAGGCGGCAAAAACATATTTACAATAAATATTTTCAGTGACTTTGTGGTGTATGTAAAAGTCACTAGCCACAATCCAACTAGACTGTTTCTGTCCTCGCTCAATACACTTGCATTGAGCAAGGCAGAGCCCATCTAGTCAGATTGTGGCCAGGAGTATGCACATCTAAAACTTGTGGTCACATGACCGCCGTTCTATAGGGTCATCACACTTTTTTTGCATAAATTTATATTGAGGCCCCTCCTGTAGTATCATCACTGTGGTAGATCGCTCACTTAGCTGCACATGGAGGTAGACACAGGTAAGCTGTCTCTTTAAATCTCTTGTTGGTTTATTAAAATGCGGCATAAACCAACATTGAGTCCATAAAAATAATTACGGCCCTTTGGTCAAAATAGGAAAACAAACAAAGCAAAAGTGGTCATGCAAAACACAGTCCTTGTGTTAGCAGGGGTCCGCCTGCCCAGAGTTTAGCAACTCCACATGGTTCAGGTCAGCTCGACACAATCATGTCTGGAGTTAGCCTCTCCAGACTTACTGAACTGAATGCCTCAACAGGTCGAACATTTAAACCCCAGACCACACCCTGGGGTGAAGATATGGTGAACGACCTCCCACCCGCTCTATAGTGGTTCACCAAAAAAAAATGGCCCATTTAAAGATGGCTGATTAATCCTCTCAGCATATAGCATGCAGGAGAAGACTTCCAGGTTTCACATCACTGAAACTAATAGCCTCAGTGAAACATATCTCCCCTCCAGCACTCTGCAAGTGACTTTGTCACATCACATATAGAGTCTCCTACAGTGTAATCATATATAGAGCCACATGTAATGTAATCACATATAGAGCCCCCCATAATATAATAACATATAGAGCCCCCATATTGTAATCACATATAGATGTGTGGCACCCCAGGAGTCCGGTTGACACAGTGGCATTGGCTCCCTCACAGAGGGTGATGCCATGCCTGGAAGCAAGGAAGGGTCCCCTAATCAGGTCTACCAGCATACAACACTTTCCTGGCTCCAGACCAAAAAAGGGAGCCCCTCCCCTTTACACTGGAATCTGGAGGCGGGGTTAGTAAGCCTGAGTTGAGAGGAGTTGGAGAAAGGAGGACAACGAGGAAGCACCTGGGGAAAGGAGCTGTGAATAAGCTTGCCCCAGAGGGAAGCGCAAGTGGGAGCGACACTTAAGGAAGGCCCAAGCTGCCTGCCATACAGGTGAGGAAAAAGACGCTTTACTCAGGGACGAGGGCCGCAGCATAGCTTCAAGCAGCAGGGCCAACGAGAATAGCGCAGAGGGAAGGCCTACAACTCCACCTGGTGAGGTGGATCCCCAACTTGGTTCCAGGCCGCCCGGACCTCTACTACCAGCTAGTACCCGTGCCCCGGTCGGCTTAACAAACCACAAGTAAAGATAAGAGGAATCCGCCATTAAGCTGTGGACTGGTCATTATCTGCGCCATCACCTGCATTACACCGCACCAACAACATCTACCTCCACAATTCTATATATACTGCCCTGGAGCTTAGCTCTGCCTGTGGAGAGCTGAACCAACTCTGCTGCATCACCACCAGCATCAGTGGATCTGCACCGCAGTGGCGGCCCCAGATAACCACATACCACAGGTGGCGTCACGAACATTATCTCCAAAAACTTAGTTCACCTTTTACTTTCCCTTTAATTGACCGGGTCACTGCCACCGTGACATCCCCCAGCATCGACCGGCCCGGCTACCGAGTACCCCACGGCCCAGGGGGCGCGTCAACCTGGCGTCACGAACAGGATAAACCAAGCCCGGTATAACCGGGTACTGTGTGCCATAGACTTTACTGAACTGTATCATCACGTCATTTGCTGTCAGCCAAGGGGAAGCTGGAGGCCCGATCCGGAACCGCCGGGTAAGCGATGCCTCTCGCCGGCAGAGCGGCATACTAGTACGTCAGCAGAAACCCAGGACCTGGCTGAGGTTCACTAGGGGGGAGGAAGATGCCCAACCTGGGAGAGGATTCAGCAGCGGGTGCAGCCGCCGCCACTGTAATGCCGTTATCAATGCCATATATACCAGATGCGGTGTGGTTGCCCTAGTACTCAGGGAAGTCACACACCCTAAGCGAATTTGAGGAGAGACTGCTCAGTTTGTTTCAAGTGTACCCCCTGTCTGAGGAGCAAAAAGTCAGCATTCTCATAGGCCAGCTAATCGCTGCAGCCAAGAGGGAGGTGAAGTCCTGGCCGGGCAGGGACAAAAGCACTGTTAAGGATATTCTGGCCCTGTTGAAGGAAACCTTTGACAACAGCACAGCAGCAGAGATTAAAATGAAGTTCTACGGGTGCAAACAAAGGGTGCAGGACAGTGTACGGGACTATGCTCTAAACCTGCAGGAGGAGCTGCGGGCCATTAAACAGGTAGACCCCTACAGTGTGCAAGACGAGGACAGATTGCTAACTGAGCAGTTTATCGAGGGGCTCCTGTCTAACGCTCACCGGACACGACTGCGCATTATGGCTCTGCAAAACCCTGATCTGGACTTTGCGCAATTTAAAGACAGAGCAATCCGGGTGCTACGAGAATCAAACCCAAGTGGCACAGCACCCCTCCAGCGCCCAGCTGTAACATACCACCAGGAGGTGGCATCCTTTTCCCCGGCACCTGTGGAGGCTGACACGCAGACCCTAGATAATGACCCCTCTGCAGACCTAAGCCTTCAGGTCCAGGAGCTGACCAAAAGTATGGCTACACTAACCAAAACCGTGCAGGCCATGCAAGTGTCTCCAAAGGAAAGAATCCAACTGGTCTCCAGTCCAGATGGCGTCTCGTGGTGACGACAGAGAAGGATTCCACTGACCAGAGGGAGAAACAGCGATCGCTGCGACCAAGACAGACAACCCATCTGCCGTCGCTGTCAAAAGGCGGGGTACCTCGCAAGATTCTGCGATTTAAACGAGCAACCCCTGGGGCAGAGGGCCAACCCCCAGGAGTAAGACGACCAAGCCCACAGGGCTGGCGAGACAAGTACGTGGGAGGACGACCGGTCCTACCTGGCGTGCTTGATGGCATCCCGATGAATGCGTTGCTTGACACTGGTTCCCAGGTGACAACGATGCCACATATCCTTTATAAATGATACTGGACTGATTCAGACATTACCCACCATCCAGATGAACATATTAACATCTATGCCAGCAATGGTCAGCCCTTGCCTCAGGTGGGGTATAAAGAGGTGACCATAAAGGTTGGCCGAGTAGAATTGCTATCACAAGGGATGATTATTGTTGATATTGATCGCCGAGAAAGCCATCCTATGATAACCTTAGGCACCAATGTGATAGAGAATTGTCTTGGGAAAATTATTGTTTTGTTGCAACAGGTCGCAGAGTCTGCCAGCTCTGGTCAGCAGCGAGTTCTGCAAAAGGAGATCAAACCCCTGATGCAGAGACAACAGGTAGAGCTGTCTGGAGGAGAAGTCGGCAGTGTCAGAATGAGTGATCCATTCCCCATTGCAATGCCCCCTAGGAGTGAAATGTTAATATGATGTCGGGCAGCCATAGGTCTCAGGGGTCAAGATTATCAGGTCCTGGTAGAACCCGTATACTCTGATAGTAGGCCCACCATCTTGACAGCCGGGGGGGTAGTCGATGTCCGCAAGGGGAGAGTACCGATACGCATCCTTAATTGTGGGGAGAAAGAGGTCAATTTACCCTGGTATGCTACCCTTGCTAAGTTGTTCACTGTCAGTAACAAAGCAATAAAGGCAGTGGAACCCTTGCCTCCGTCCGAACAGGCGGAAGACAATGGCCCCAAGGGGCAGATGGAGGATTGGTGTCAGAAGCTACAAGTAGGCACTGACTCAACCCCTTTGCACCAAAAGCATGGAATATACCGGGTAGTCCAAGAATATGAGCGAGTCTTTAGCAAACACCCACTAGACTTTGAGCAGGTAAAAGGGGTCCAACATCATATCCCCACAGGAAATCATCCGCCCATTAAAGAGAGGTACCGGCCTGTACCACCAGCTCACTATCAATGTGCCAAAGGACTGTTACGGGAGATGAAGGAGGTTGGGGTAATCAGAAATAGTTGTAGCCCCTGGGCAGCTCCATTAGTCCTCGTTAGAAAGAAAGATGGTACAATGAGGATGTGTGCTGATTATAGGCAGATTAACCGCATTACACATAAGGACGCCTACCCATTATCCAGAATTGAGGAATCATTAGCTGCACTGAGATCCACTAACTATTTCTCCACTTTAGATCTCACCAGTGGGTATTGGCAGGTTTCTGTGGCAGAGGCGGACAGAGAGAAGACCGCGTTTTCGACACCAATGGGCCTCTGCGAGTTCAACTGCATGCTATTCGGGCTCTGCAATGCCCTGGGAAATTTCCAGTGGTTAATGGAGTGTTGTCTAGGACACAAAAACTTTGAAACCATTCTGCTGTATTTAGATGACGTAATCGTCTACTCAAAGACGTACGAAGATCACCTGGAGCACCTGGCCGAGGTGTTCGAAGCCCTATCTGGTTATGGCCTGAAAGTAAACCCGTGCAAGTGCCACCTGTTGAAGTCCAAGGTGCAGTACCTAGGTCATGTGGTAAGCGCCGAAGGTGTAGCACCAGACCCTGAAAAAGTCACCGTGATCAAGGTCTGGCCAAGACCCTCCACTATCAAAGAAGTGCGGCAGTTCCTCGGGCTAGTAGGCTACTACAGGAGATTCATCAAGGGTGTCACCAAGATAGCAGCACCCATGCAGGACCTCTTAGTGGGCCAGTCAAAGAGAGCCAAGATCCCGAATCCTCCGTTCAAATGGGGTAAACCAGAAGACGAATCCTTCACTCGACTGAAAGTGGCTCTTACGGGAGATGAAGTCCTGGCCTAACCCGACTATGGCCAACCCTTTATACTCCATACGGATGCCAGCAACGTGGGATTGGGAGTGGTGCTGTCCCAGGTACAGCAGGACAGAGAGAGAGTAATTGCCTATGCCAGCAGGAAGCTCCGTCCCACGGAAAGGAACCCCGACAACTATAGTTCCTTTAAGTTGGAGTTTTTAGCCATAGTCTGGGCTGTAACAGAGCGCTTAAAAAACTGCCTCGCCTCCTCGAGATTTACAGTCTTCACGGATAACAACCCTCTGACGCACCTGGAGACTGCAAAGCTTGGTGCCGTAGAACAACGATGGATGGCTCGACTGTCCAATTACGAGTTTACCATCAAGTATCGGACAGGGCATAAAAACGCTAATGCTGATGTGTGGCGCCCCTGAGGGTCCAGTCGCCACACAGGTACTGCATCTCACCCAGAGGTGTGGTATCTCACTCTCAGGTAAGGATAGAGTGCTGCCCGGGACCCTAACACCCGCATCCAACACTACACTACTCCAGACCAGCAGGAGAGGCAAGATGCATCTCTTTTCCTGCTCAGCCCTGTCCCTGGCTGGAGTGGTGGGAACCAAGTGAGGGGGAACCATGTAGTGGGTGTGGGTGGAGGAAGAAGATTAGGGGAGCACTTAGAAGGAGGATATAAAAGAGGGAAGCCATCTTGGGAATGTAGTCAGTCTGAGGAGGACAGTGAGAGGAGCAGGAGCTCTGCTCAGGAGGAGGGCCTAGCCAGAGAGTAGTGTTGAGCCACCCCCGTAGTGTTCGAGTTCGGTTCGGTTCGTCGAACACCCGTGTGTTCGCCGAACTGTTCGTTGAACTGTTCGTTGAACACCTTCGAACACCGTTAAAACCAATGGCAGGCAAACAAAAACATATAGAAACACATAGAAAACACCTTCAAAGGTGTCCAAAAGCTGACAAACTGCTCAGAAGACATAACTAACATATGGAAAAGTGACAAGTACATATAGTCATGCGAAAAGAAAAGAAAAGAGGTGGAGGAGTAAAAGGAGGGGGAGACACAGATATAGGCATGTCATGCCCTTCTAAAATCCAAAAAGTGAGACACGGTCAGTTCGTTCCTGCCTGTGCCACCTCCGTGTCGCCGGGTTTGTGCCAGAGCCGCGGTGGACCCTGACGGCCAGCCCCCTCTCCCAATACTGGTGCCTGTCCGCTGGTGGGTCGAACCCCCCCGCGGTGGGGGGGGGGGTAACATCTGCAGAAGAAAGACCATCTTCCAGCCAAACTAAGATGTCGACTTCTTTTCGTGGACAATGTGATACGATCCCTTTCTTACGGACACGCCCATCGCTACAAATTCCAGATGAGGCACAAAAACAGCAGGTGCTTCAGCGGATATCAAGTGCTCCTTCAAGTGGGCTCTCCCCCACCTCAATTTCAACATCACAAATACTCCAGTCCTCAGAGGTGTCACCCCAATCGCACTTGCTTCCTCACAGCTCCCAATTCTCCAGCTGCCCGTCTGAGTATGGGGTAACACAGATGGTTGAGTCTGCAGAGCTGTTAATCCAGACGAGGAAATGATCTGCACTGATGCCCAGAATCTTTATAAGTCGGATCCAGGACCAGATGAAGAAGGTTCTGAGCATAATGTAGACCCTCGTTCCCAAACTGTCACTCCTGTTGGTGGAGACAATGATGAAGACGATGATGAGACTCAAATACCTGATTGGAGCGACAACTTGACTTTTCGGTCAGGGCAGGAAGAGGTTGGCTTTGAGGACGACGGGTGTGATAACACACAGGGTGATGATGACGAGGTTGGAGATCCCACTTACTGTCAACCCACAGTCAGCCAGTCGATGAGGTCAACGGAGGAGGTGGAGGAGGATGTGACTAGCCCAGGGGATGGGGATGACTCGGGAACCCGGGCCTTTGCCTGGCCTTGGGGATGTCGCGGTGGTCGGCTCCCTGGCCCGTACCCTGGGGTCACTCTTTAAAAGAGTGGATAATTGTTAATTTTATAAGAGTTCGTGACATCACCTGTGGTATCTGGTGAGAAGCACCAGCGCTGCAGCAGTCCACTGAGACCCGTGATAAGGCAGCTCGATGGTATAGCTCCCCACAGGTGGAGCTAGGTCTCAGGGCAGCGTATGCAGGGGGAATGCAGGACAGGCGAGACCCAGCTGGGTCAGAGCAAGAACGGGAACGGACACGGTAGTCACTTCAGTACCTTTTACTGGAGGAAATTCAGGCACATCCCGGAGCACTGTAGGGTGAAGGGTGAATATCAGGATCCACCCCAATGAGCGGGTGTAGGGCCTCCTGTTTCTTGCCTCTGCGTAGTAAGTTTCTGACCTGCCTGGAGCTAGGCCTAACTTTGTCTCTGTCCTGCGCTGGCTGAACTTGTGGTAGGGCCTTCTCTTGGAGTTCACGCTCCCACTATGCGGGGCCTAAGCGTCTCCTGGCTCTGTTACGTATCAGCACCTTAGCGATCCTGGGACTTGTAGTTCTCCAGGGATTCCGGTTATGCCTTACTGAATCTAGCTAGCAGGAGCTTCGTGCTCCACTGCTGAACTATTAACTGAGTTCTCTAGACTAGACTGAGCACCACTTCAGACTGACCTCTCTTAGGCTTCTCTACTGCAGGAACTCTTCAGAGGAACTGAACTGCCTAGCTCCACCTTCCCTATTTATATCCCTAACGGGCTCCCTCTGCTGGTCTGAGGTGGAAGGTGGAGATGTGTGAATGTTTATGGGGGCCTCTTGTGGAGGATTCCATCAATACACTCTTCTAGGATCTGTGATACCAAGCACAGCGGGGCGCACAGATGCTATTGACGACGAGGTTAGGTTGCGCCTTCCTGGACAGAGACGGAGTACTGGAAGCACGTCAACAACTGCATCCTCAACCACAACTCTGCCTCTGACCACAAGTCGTAGTGGCTCTTCAGGTCACATGGGCTCTAAGCCTTGCATAGCCTGGGCATTTATTCAGAATGATAAGGATGACCCAACTCGTGTTATCTGTAATATTTGTCACCAAAAGCTAAGTAGAGGCCAAAAAATCCATAGTTTGAGTACTTCATGCATGTAACGTCACATGGATATGAAGCATAAGTTGCAGTGGGAAGCTCACTGTGCTACAATGCAGCCTAGCAGGCTGGGCCAACCACCGTCTGCCCCATCTTGTGCATCCGCGGCCTCTTCATCCTCTGTGACTGGGGGGACAGCAGTCACACATGTTTTTGGATGCAGACCTGCCACCTCTTTACCAGCAACAGCCAGTGTGATTGGCAGGTCGTCAGTTCATTGGGAAGTGGAAACACCTGCTGGTGTTGAGCGCTCTCTGACATCGAGAGCACCACCTTTGGATCAAGGCAACCTAACATGTCCGCCTGCATCTTCCTCACAGACCGGCAGTGTGCCGGGGACACCCTACTCAACCCCGTCTAAGCACAACAGCCAGCCCTCGGTCCCTCAGATGTGGAAAAGTAAAAGACCATTTCCTCCTAGCCATGAGAAAGCTAAGAGGTTGAATTTCACCATCTGCAAGCTCTTGGCTACAGAAATGCTGCCTTTCCGCCTGGAGGACACAGTGGATTTTCGAGACCTTATGTCCGTCGCAGTGCCCCAGTACCAGATGCCCAGTCGGCATTACTTCTCAAAGAAAGGTATGCCTGCGCTCCACCAGCATGTCGCAGACAACATCACCGCTTCTTTGAGAAACTCTGTGTGTGACAGGGTGCATTTCACCACAGACACTTGGACGAGTAGGCATGGACAGGGGCGTTACATGTCGCTGACTGGGCACTGGGTAACTATGGTGACAGCAGGACAAGGGGCTGCTGTCCAAGTCTTACCGTCCCCACGAGTTGTGCGTCAATCCTCTTTATCTCGAAGTTCCTCCACTGCTTCTGCCTCCTCAACCTCCTCTCGGTCCTCCACCTGCACCCAAAGCCTGTCTGGTAATGCCACCTGCTTTCTAACTGCGCAGAAGGAATCCTGCACACCTCCTTACTATGCTGGCAGCAGGGCTCAAGGCATCAGTGTTTACTTTGAAATGTCTGGGAAATGTGAGTCACACAGCTGAGGAGTTGTGGTCGGCTCTGGAGACCCAGTTTCATGAATGGTTGTCTCCACTGGACCTGCAACCAGGGAAGGCCGTGTGCGACAATGCTGCAAACCTGGGTGCGGCCCTTCGCCGGGGTAATGTCACACACATGCCTTGTATGGCTCACGTGTTGAACCTGGTTGTCCATAAATTGTTAGCCCACTATCCCGGACTAGATGGCCTTCTGCAGAGGGCACGGTCGCTGTGTGCTCACTTCCGCCGTTCGCATACTGCAGCTCAACGACTTACATCTCTACAGAAGTCGTTGGGCCTGCCAGTTCACCGGCTGAAATGCGATGTGCAGACACGGTGGAATTCAACTCTGACCATGTTGCAGCGACTGTGGCAGCACCGACAAGCCCTGGTGCAATACGTTCTGACGTATAGCCTGGGCCAACGAGATCCGGAGGTGGGGCAAATCACGCTGCAGGAGTGGTCTCAGATCAGGGACCTAAGAAGTTGACGCGCCCCCTGGGCTGTGAGGTACGCTGAGCCGGGCCGGTAGACGCTGGGGGTTGTAGTCACTGTGGCGGTGACCCGGTCCGTGATCCAGGGCGGTCAATCCAAGGGTAATTTGTATATATGGGTTTTATAATGTCCGACTACGCCACCTCTGGAGTGGGGCAAAAGGGGCCGCCGCTGCGGAACAGTCCTCTGAAGCTGGTGGTTTTGCAGCAATGGTATTATTACTCACCACAGGAAGAGTGTAGCTTCAGGGCAGTGTGGGTGGATGATGGTGGTTGTAGTGCAGGGAGTCAGTAATGAACACAGAGTCCGTGTGATGCAGTCCCAAGATGGCCTTCTGCACGGCCCGTAGCCCTAGGGTCCCTTCGGTTCCTGGAGCCTTCCTGCTCCCACTCCTCTCTTCTCTCTTTCAGTCCTGGGCCTCCCAGGCTAGGCCCGCCTCTGGAGCAGAGCTCATGCCGAGCCTCTGCTCCTGTCACTTTTCCTCCTCTGACTGGCTTGCTCTTTCTAAGATGGCTTCCTATTTATACTCTCCCTGTCATGTGCTCCGCTAAGCTGCTCCCCTAAGCACCCACTACATAGGACCCTCCCACCAGCTAGGGACCTGGGACTGTGCTCTCCCTTAGGAGCAATCTCGCCCTACCCCCACTGCGGGTATGTGTTGGATGCAGGTGTTACGGTCCCGAGCCATATGCCTTCCTTACCTGAGGGTGAGATACCACACCTCGGGGTGAGATGCAGTAACTCTGTGGCGACTGAACCCTCAGGGGCGCCACACACCCTTCTGCACAGTTTTGAAATGGCGACGAAGATGTTTAGTGCTGACGACGATGACATTATCAGCATGACTATTCCGGTGATTTACATGCTGGAGCACACATTAAACAGAATTCAGAGTCAGGTGGTGGGACAAGAGGAGGTGGAGGAAGTAGAGGAGGAGTCGTATGCGGAAGGGATAACATCTCCAAGGTCCAGACGGTTGGCAGCACCAAGGCGGCAGGCATGGGAGGGTGGGGGAGAGGGATTAACCAGGGCGCATGGTAGCAGCCAAACTGTTGAGGAAGGTGCAGGAGCCGAGGAAGAAGTGGAGGACGAACTGGCGAAGGGCATGGAAGACTCATCAGATGAGGGAGACCTTGATCACATTTCTGTTGTGCGAGGTTGGGGGGAGAGGGCAGAGGAAGGAAGCATGATTCTTACCTCGCTACCAACACAACAAGGACTTGGTCCTCCTGGATGCGCAAGACACATGAGTGCCTTCTTGCTGCACGACCTGCAACATGACCCTCAGATTGTCAGAATTCGAAGTAATCCCGACTACTGGGTTGCCACACTCTTAGATCCCCGGTACAAAAGTAAATTTGCCGAAATAATTCCTGCCATAAAAAGGGATTGACGCATGCAGGAGTATCTGCAGACGCTGTTGCAGAATCTTACATGTGCTTTTCCACAAAACACCAGTGGTGCACGTAGTGAATCTCACAGTTCTAATTTGCCAACCGTGGGACTGTCGAGTCTTCATCACTCAAACCGTAACAGTAACACAGTATCTGCTGGTAACAGCAATTTTGTGGAATCGTTTCACCACTTTTTTAGACCATCCTTTGCAAGGCCACAGGAGACAAGAAGTCTGACACATAGTCAATGCCTAGAGAGGATGGTGCAGGAGTATCTCCAAGTGAACATCGAAGCCATGACTGTGTCACTGGACCCTTGCTCATTTTGGTATTCCAATCTGGAAAAATGGCCGGAGCTCGCCACTCATGCCTTGGAGATCTTGTCATGCCCTGCAGCCAGTGTTCTCTCTGAACGTGTGTTCAGCGCTGCTGGTGGTGTGCTGACAGATAAGCGCACGTGTCTGTCCACTGAGAATGTAAACAGACTCACGTTCATAAAGATGAACAAATCATGGATTCGCAAGGACTTTTCTACCCCTGTGTTATCCTTGGGAGACTAAAACCTTGAGGATTTGGTAAAATCACCTCACCAACCGTTTTAAGCAACTGTGGGGCAATTGATGCCACTTAAGTGGTGTCTGTGCCACAATTTTGGGAAAAATGGAGACTCTTTTTGGAGTCCCCTTGCTGTGTCTTACGTGACGTTGGCATCGTCAATTCCAGGTGGGTTGGGTCGCTCCCCCCCCCCCCTTTTAACTGTAAGAAACTACATACACTATGGCTTGGGGTAACACAGATGGTTGAGTCTGAAGAGCTGTTTACTCAGAGGTCTGCTCCAAATCTTCAGTGTCTGCTAGTCAGCGTAGAATTTTTAACTGCATCTAGCCTAGGCAATACTTTGGGCGTAGTAGCCCAGCTGCGAAGCAAGCTGAACCGCCTGTGTATCTAATAAGAATTTTTAAATGCATCTAGCCTAGGCAGACTGTGGGGACCCCCAACCAAACCCAGACGCTCAGCCCCCCTACCGCCCCCTTTCCTTGACAATACAATAATGTAACTCTTACAACTGGAGGGTGAGGATCGGTCACAGCTTTATTAACTCTTTATACTCATTCCATTAGAAAGGCATTTTATTTCTAACATAATTCAGCTTGTTGCAGCATGCCCTGGGTCTCCACTCCGGCAAGTTGGCCAACAAGTGTAACTCTCCAACATGTCCTTTCTATATCCAGGCCACGGAGGATCCTGCGTACTCGTATGCAGGACTCTGACCCCCACCCATCACTCTTAACGCTTGTTCCACTCCGTCCTGGAGTCCTGACAGGAATATGTCCAGTACAATATCCATTAAGTGAACAACGTCGGGCCGTATGAGGCCTGCTTTATCTCCTTCCAGTTGTCGGTGTCGTACCACTACACCGCCTCTGTCTCTTCTAAATTTTGCCATCCGAATATTTATTACCCACCTTGTCCGTTCGATGGCCGTGATGTCTCGCGCACCTTGCCATACCGCTATCGGCACAATCTCTGACCATACTATAGCTAGTTTTGTGAAAAATTCTCTGAAGCGCTCAGTGTCTAGTTTCATTATTGCCATTAGTTATGCGCTGTTGTGATGACCTAGGTTGTTTCCCCCGGCCTGTATAACTAAGATGACCGGACATCTTGCCTATCTCCCTACCGTGATTACCTCCATTAGTACCTGTGGCCATAGCAGGCCTCTAATACCTCTCTAGTTGAAATATGTGTTATGAAACTCTAATTTCCTCCCGCCTGGGCAGACTTTCGCCCTTTTTTCTGCCCAATACATATACGAGTGGCCTATCACCCACACAGTTGGCTTAGCGTCACCTGTAAAAGAAACAAACCACGTTAGGATAACAAGTCCGGTCTTATGTATCTTGCCAAACACGTGGATCGCCATCTCCCTATCCTCTGAACTTCCGTTTCTGACAGTCCTGCTCTTGCTGCTTCCGTGGCCGCGCCTATGCGGAATGAGTGTGTCCCGTAATCTTTGGGGTGGTTCCCTGCCGATGTTATGCATTTATTAAATATAGCTTGGAACTGGTATCTTGATAATGGCATTCCATCAATGTGTGATAGGAAGAAATTACTTTGTGATCTGATGGTTAGATATGTTTTTACTATTGTTACCCGACTCAGTGTACCGTTTGTGGGTTGTAGAAGTACCCAAGTGCCCCTGCCCGCTGGAACCGTTTTCGATTTGTGTATGCGTAGACGTATTGCATTATTGGCTATGACTACGTCCTGGTGTAATAAGCCTCCACTGGTGGTAATTTTGGATTGAGGGACTAATTCGCTTATGCATAGCGCCCCGAAGAAGGCGATCACAAATGCAGTAGACAGTAGTGTTGCTTCAAATTGTGAGTGTCATGTTAATGGTGTTAGGGATATGATGTGAGAAATCAGTTTTAGTGACACATGACGGGACGTCTACACTCCTGACTTGGCTGACCCCTTTTCCACCCTTTTATGGATTGTCTGATGATGAATCTCTTTGTCACATCTCCCCAATTCAGTAGTTGGAAGTGAAATGCTACTCCGGTCAGACACCGCTGCGCTGACGCCCCTGATATGCCCCTCATAATTAGCTGGTGGAGAAATTATATGGTGACTTGTGATCTGGCTTGTTCACATTGGTCAACCCGTCTGCCTGCTACTAGTCGTGTCCACTCTTCCCATGCCTTACCGTATGCTTGCCACGTCGACGGGGCAACTGACGCTCTGATTAATGGCATCAACTATTCACCACTAGATCCCATAGGGAAGGTGGGCAACTGTTGCCCGATGGGTGGGCGTTGTGGAAGAGCTCTGTGAAAATCTGCCAATTGAATTGTTATAAAGCGTTAGCAGCAGCTTTAGACCCCTCAGCATAGTGGCTAGCGCGGACCCATACATTGTGTTTTAGGCACAGGAATGCTAGCCTGGGTAGTAGGCCTAGCACTGAGACGATGATGCCATCTTATTAATGCAGTGCGCTAGGCTGGTGTTTTTTGTTATGAAGCGTATATTTTTGTAAGCCAGGCGCACTCCCCATATTTCTATTGCTACCACTATTGGGAAGAAAAATTATTTTCAGGGCTAGATGCAGCTAAAAATTATTATTAATTTAAAAGCTGGTGGAGCTTGGTATAGATGGCCTAATACAATGAGTCCCACACACTGCTAGAAGGCCAAATATTTTTTCAGAGCTAGATGCAAATAAAAATTATTTTTAATTTGCAACCTGATGGAGGTCAGTATAGATGGACTAATAGAGAAAGTCCCACACACTGCTAGAAGGCCAAATATTTTTTCAGAGCTAGATGCAGATAAAAATTATTTTTCATTTGCAACCTGATGGAGGTCAGTATAGATGGACTAATAGAGAAAGTCCCACACACTGCTAGAAGGCCAAATATTTTTTCAGAGCTAGATGCAGATAAAAATTATTTTGCATTTGCAACCTGATGGAGGTCAGTATAGATGGACTAATAGAGAAAGTCGCACACACTGCTAGAAGGCCAAATATTTCTTCAGAGCTAGATGCAGATAAAAATTATTTTTAATTTGCAACCTGATGGAGGTCAGTATAGATGGACTAATACAACAAGTCCCACACACTGCTAGAAGGCCAAATATTTTTTCAGAACTAGATGCAGATAAAAATTATTTTTAATTTGCAACCTGATGGAGGTCAGTATAGATGGACTAATAGAGAAAGTCCCACACACTGCTAGAAGGCCAAATATTTTTTCAGAGCTAGATGCAGATAAAAATTATTTTTCATTTGCAACCTGATGGAGATCAGTATAGATGGACTAATAGAGAAAGTCCCACACACTGCTAGAAGGCCAAATATTTTTTCAGAGCTAGATGCAGAAAAAATTATTTTCAATTTGCAACCTGATGGAGGTCAGTATAGATGGACTAATAGAACAAGTCGCACACACTGCTAGAAGGCCAAATATTTTTTCAGAGCTAGATGCAGAAAAAAATTATATTCAATTTGCAACCTGATGGAGGTCAGTATAGATGGACTAATAGAGAAAGTCCCACACACTGCTAGAAGGCCAAATATTTTTTCAGAGCTAGATGCAGATAAAAATTATTTTTAATTTGCAACCTGATGGAGGTCAGTATAAATGGACTAATAGAGAAAGTCCCACACACTGCTAGGAGCCCAAATATTTTTTTCAGAGCTAGATGCAGGTAAAAATTATTTTTAATTTGCAACCTGATGGAGGTCAGTATAGATGGACTAATAGAGAAAGTCCCACACACTGCTAGAAGGCCAAATATTTTTTCAGAGCTAGATGCAGAAAAAAATTATATTCAATTTGCAACCTGATGGAGGTCAGTATAGCTGTACTAATAGAGAAAGTCCCACACACTGCTAGAAGGCCAAATATTTTTTCAGAGCTAGATGCAGAAAAAAATTATATTCAATTTGCAACCTGATTGAGGTCAGTATAGATGGACTAATAGAACAAGTCGCACACACTGCTAGAAGGCCAAATATTTTTTCAGAGCTAGATGCAGAAAAAAATTATATTCAATTTGCAACCTGATGGAGGTCAGTATAGATGGACTAATAGAGAAAGTCCCACACACTGCTAGAAGGCCAAATATTTTTTCAGAGCTAGATGCAGATAAAAATTATTTTTAATTTGCAACCTGATGGAGGTCAGTATAGATGGACTAATAGAGAAAGTCTCACACACTGCTAGAAGGCCAAATATTTTTTTCAGAGCTAGATGCAGGTAAAAATTATTTTTAATTTGCAACCTGATGGAGGTCAGTATAGATGGACTAATAGAACAAGTCCCACACACTGCTAGAAGGCCAAATATTTTTTCAGAGCTAGATGCAGATAAAAAATATTTTTAATTTGCAACCTGATGGAGGTCAGTATAGATGGACTAATAGAGAAAGTCCCACACACTGCTAGACGGCCAAATATTTTTTTCAGAGCTAGATGCAGATAAAAATTATTTTTAATTTGCAACCTGATGGAGGTCAGTATAGATGGACTAATAGAGAAAGTCCCACACACTGCTAGAAGGCCAAATATTTTTTCAGAGCTAGATGCAGAAAAAAATTATATTCAATTTGCAACCTGATGGAGGTCAGTATAGATGGACTAATGGAACAAGTCCCACACACTGCTAGAAGCCCAAATATTTTTTCAGAGCTAGATGCAGAAAAATATTATATTCAATTTGCAACCTGATTGAGGTCAGTATAGATGGACTAATAGAACAATCCCACACACTGCTAGAAGGCCAAATATTTTTTCAGAGCTAGATGCAGATAAAAATTATTTTTAATTTGCAACCTGATGGAGGTCAGTATAGATGGACTAATAGAGAAAGTCCCACACACAGCTAGAAGCCCAAATATTTTTTCAGAGCTAGATGCAGATAAAAATAATTTTTCATTTGCAACCTGATGGAGGTCAGTATAGATGGACTAATAGAGAAAGTCCCACACACTGCTAGAAGGCCAAATATTTTTTCAGAGCTAGATGCAGACAAAGAAATATTTTGAATTTGCAACCTGATGGAGGTCAGTATAGATGGACTAATAGAGAAAGTCCCACACACTGCTAGAAGGCCAAATATTTTTTCAGAGCTAGATGCAGATAAAAATTATTTTTAATTTGCAACCTGATGGAGGTCAGTATAGATGGACTAATAGAGAAAGTCCCACACACTGCTAGTGTTATGTTCTGCTACCAAAGCTAAGGAAAGAGAGGAGATCTGTCCCTACTATAAGACTCAGCTGAATCCCTACGATGTAACAGGGAACCTGATCCTGCGATCAGACCTGCTAAAGTCCTAATCTAGTCTGTACGGAGACCTATAGATTTGGGGAGGGAATCCCTACAAGTACTAAGGACTGGGAGGAATATGGGACACCTCCTAACAGAAATAGTAGCAGACAGACGAACAAACAAAATAGATAGAACCTAGAGGTCCGTAGACCAAGCAAACTAACAGAGTTAGATACAGAGCACAGGCTAGCTAGAAAGTAGTTATACAATGAAGTCCAGCAAAGCCAGAAGGGCGGAGCAGGATTAAATAGGCCAACAAGGTCATGTGACCAGCAAAGGAAAAAAAACCTAACAGCAAGGTTCTAACAGTACCCCCCCTTCTAAGAGGATCCTCCGGATCCCCTAGGACCAGGCTTATCAGGAAATCTCCTGTGAAACGCTCTGATAAGTCTGGACGCGGAAACATCATCTGACCTCACCCAAGAGTTATCCTCGGGTCCGAAACCTTTCCAGGCCACAAGATACTGCAAACTACCTCTATACCGTCTAGAGTCAAGGATGCGAGAAATTTCATATTCCCCGTCCTCCACCACCGGAGGAACAGAGGCAGAGGCGTCACCATCCGACACAACAGCTTTTTTTAACAGAGAGACATGAAAGACCGGATTAATTCTCCAGGAGGTAGGAACCTCCAACCTAACAGCAGATTGGTTGACAACCTGAAGCACCTTAAAGGGCCCTACAAACTTGGGACCCAATTTCTTAGAAGGAATCCTCAACCGCAGATTCCTAGAGGACAACCAAACCATGTCACCAACAGCGAACAAAACCTCCTGTCGTTTCCTATCAAAGTAGTCTTTAGATTTTCTGTTGGCCTCCTGAAGATTACCACGCACATCCGTCCAAACTCTTTCCAAATCACCGGAAAAATTCTCCTCCTCGGGCACGGCAGATCCCAACTTGGAGAACGACCCAAACGACGGATGTCTCCCAGAACAACAAAAAAAAGGCGAACAACCAGCAGAAGAAGATGTATGATTGTTCAGAGCAAATTCGGCAAGTGGCAGAAACTCAGGCCACCCCTCTTGATTGTCTGCCACAAAACAACGCAAGAACTGCTCAACATCCTGGTTTTTCCTTTCTGTCTGGCCATTAGATTCAGGATGATATCCGGACGAAAACGACAAATGAATTCCCAACCTGTCACAAAAGGCACGCCAAAAACGAGCCACGAACTGAGGACCCCTATCAGAAACAATGTCAGTAGGAACGCCATGAAGTCTGACAATTTCCTTGACAAAGGCCTTAGCGAGAGTTTTAGCGCAGGGCAGTTTGACGAAGGGAACCAAGTGACACATCTTGCTAAAACGGTCCACGACCACCCAGATGACAGTAAAACCCTCAGAGGGGGGAAGGTCAGTTATAAAGTCCATAGCCAAATGTGTCCAAGGAGCACTGGGGACCTCCAAAGGACAAAGCAACCCCGCAGCAGGAGTATGTGAGGACTTAGATCTAGCACATATAGTACATTGGCGCACCCACTTAATGACTTCCTTCTGCCATCCAGGCCACCAAAAACTGCGACCCACCAGTCTCTTGGTCTCAGAGATTCCGGGATGACCTGCCAACCGAGATTCGTGACACTCAACAAACAAATCTCTCCTAAAGGTCCCAGGCACAAACAACCTCCCATGAGGAGTGTTAGATGGGGCATTCTCCTGAGCTTTAAGAATCTCATCTTCCAAAACGGAGTCTAAAGCAGCTATCACAACACCTTCTTGTAAAATGTTTTCCTCTTTCTCAGCACCGACTATGGGAGAAAAACTGCGAGACAAGGCATCCGCCTTAACATTCTTAGTACCAGGGATGTAAGTAACGGAGAAATTAAACCGCGAGAAAAACAGTGCCCACCTAGCCTGACGGGCATTCAGGCGCTTGGCAGCGTCAAGATATATCAGATTTTTATGATCCGTAAGAACCTGAACGGGAAATTCCGCACCTTCCAAGAAGTGGCGCCAGTGTTCAAATGCGAGTTTAATAGCCAATAATTCCCGATTACCAATATCGTAATTCAATTCAGTCTCCGAAAAATTTTTTTAAAAAAATGCACAGGGATGTAATCCATCCCCGTTATCCTGAGACAATACTGCGCCAACCCCCACAGAGGAAGCATCAACCTCAACCAAAAACGGCCTAGTAACATCAGGCTGCATAAGGATGGGAGCAGAGGTGAACCTCTCCTTGAGATACACAAAAGCTTCAATGGCCTCAGAAGACCACTGAACCGCATCAGCACCTTTCCTGGTGAGATCAGTCAGAGGTTTGACAATACTAGAAAAATTTTTTATGAATTTTCTATAGTAATTGGCGAAACCCAAAAACCTCTGTATTGATTTCAAACCAATAGGCCTAGGCCATTCCTGCACAGCCTGAACCTTAACCGGATCCATCTCAAAACCTTTGCTGGAGATAATGTAGCCCAAAAAACTAATTCTCTGTACAGCGAACTCACATTTCTCCAGCTTAGCAAAAAGCGAATTGTCCATTAATAACTGTAATACCTCACGCACGCTCCGCCAATGAGACTCCAGATCTGGCGAATAAATCAAAATGTCATCCAAATACACAACCACATTTTTACCGATCAAAGGTCTAAGGATGTCATTAATCAGATTCTGAAAAAATGCAGGAGCATTAGTAAGACCAAAAGGCATAACCAGATTCTCAAAATGACCCACAGGAGTGTTAAAAGCAGTCTTCCATTCATCACCCTCCTTCATGCGCAACAGATTGTATGCCCCCTTAAGGTCAATTTTAGAGAACCACTTGGCCCCCAATAACTGGTTAAACAGATCAGGAATCAATGGCAGTGGGTAAGGATTGCGTACCGTAATTTTGTTAATCTCACGAAAATCCAGACAAGGACGTAAACCGCCGTCCTTTTTTTTTTACAAAAAAAAATCCAACCGCCACAGGAGACTTAGAGGGCCTAATGTGACCGGCGGCCAAACTTGTCTGTATGTATTCCTCCAAAGCCTTCCTCTCAGGAATAGTAAGGTTAAATAAACGACTTTTAGGAAGAGTCGCTCCAGGGACAAATTCAATAGAACAATCATAGTCTCTATGGGGAGGCAAAACCTGCGATTCTTTCTCAGAAAAAACTCTCCAAAAATCCTGAATAGGAACAGGCAATTCTCCCCTATCCAAAGCTGCAATACGCCCGTTACAACACTTGTCATAACATTTATGGCTCCAGGATTTAATTTCACTGGTAGACCAATCCAGTACAGGATTGTGAAATTTTAACCAGGGCAAACCCAATATTACTGGAGAAGGCAAGTTATTCAACACTACCAAATCCAATTTCTCATGGTGAACACCATTAATAGTGAGAGGAAATTCACTGACCTTGAGAGTAATATTCTTCAAAGGGGAGCCATCCACAGAAACCACAGCAATGGGGGATGATAAAGGTTCAGGTTTTAAATTGAGTTTTTCCACGAATCCCCCATCAATAACATTCAGTGTAGACCCGCAATCAACAAACACCCGAAATTCCATTAATTTTTCCTGAGCAATCGTGGAAGCAGCTAAAAATATACCCTTGGAATTTAAACAGGCAATACGGGCGTGACTGACCATTTTTTTTTCTTTCTTCATACGAAGCTCACAGCCTTTAATCAAATGACCAGATTTCCCGCAATAGAAACACAAGCCTTCTGAAAAACGACGGTGTTTTTCTTGAGAGCGAGGTGCCACCGATCCAATCTCCATCGGTTCACCACTGTTAGTACACACATTATCATAACCAGAAACTGACATAGCAGAGGATTTGCTCTCATTAACCCTAGCACGCAGTCTTCTGTCCACCCGTATAGCTAATTGCATAGCCTGTTGCAAATCCTCAGGTGTAGGATAAGCAATTAGCAGGTCTTTAACCTTTTCACTGAGCCCAGCAAGAAATAGACTTTTCAGAGCAGAATCGTTCCACCCTGTTTGAGTGGACCAACGACGAAAATGTGTACAATATTTTTCCATATTACCTGATCCTTGTTTTAAACGTCTCAACTCAGTCTCAGCTGATGCCACACGGTCAGGATCATCATATAATAGTCCTAAAGCAGAAAAAAAACTATCCACTGATCTGAAGCATGTATCACTAGGTTGCAAAGAAAAGGCCCACTCCTGAGGCTCTTTGCGCAAAAGTGACATTATGAACCCTACGCGCTGGGATTCATCCCCAGAGGACTTGGGTCTCAAACGAAAATACAATAAGCAAGCATTTTTAAATGAAAAAAATTCTCGATGTTCACCAAAAAATAAATCCGGCAAACATACCTTAGGCTCCAAGAAATATGCTCCAGGACAGTTACTCACGTGCTGACGGAGCTCGGCCACTTCC
This sequence comes from Phyllobates terribilis, assembly GCF_046119375.1. NCBI lineage: Eukaryota > Metazoa > Chordata > Amphibia > Anura > Dendrobatidae > Phyllobates > Phyllobates terribilis. The sequence goes on from NW_027362765.1 coordinate 521,765,943, forward strand.
AGAGAGAGTCCCTGCAGGTGTTTAGCCAAATCCTGAACCGACACCATGATGGAACAAAAAAAAATCTTTCCTTAGAGAATTTACAGGCTGGACTTACTGTTATGTTCTGCTACCAAAGCTAAGGAAAGAGAGGAGATCTGTCCCTACTATAAGACTGAGCTGAATCCCTACGATGTAACAGGGAACCTGATCCTGCGATCAGACCTGCTAAAGTCCTAATCTAGTCTGTACGGAGACCTATAGATTTGGGGAGGGAATCCCTACAAGTACTAAGGACTGGGAGGAATATGGGACACCTCCTAACAGAAATAGTAGCAGACAGACGAACAAACAAAATAGATAGAACCTAGAGGTCCGTAGACCAAGCAAACTAACAGAGTTAGATACAGAGCACAGGCTAGCTAGAAAGTAGTTATACAATGAAGTCCAGCAAAGCCAGAAGGGCGGAGCAGGATTAAATAGGCCAACAAGGTCATGTGACCAGCAAAGGAAAAAAAACCTAACAGCAAGGTTCTAACAGCTAGAAGGCCAAATATTTTTTCAGAGGTAGATGCAGAAAAAAATTATATTCAATTTGCAACGTGATGGAGGTCAGTATAGATGGACTTATAGAACAAGTCCCACACACAGCTAGAAGCCCAAATATTTTTTCAGAGGTAGATACAGAAAAAAATTATATTCAGTTTGCAACCTGGTGGAGGTCAGTATAGATGGACTAATAGAAAAAGTCCCACACACTGCTAGAAGGCCAAATATTTTTTCAGAGCTAGATGCAGACAAAAAATTATTTTGAATTTGCAACCTGATGGAGGTCAGTATAGATGGACTAATAGAACAAGTCCCACACACAGCTAGAAGGCCAAATATTTTTTCAGAGCTAGATGCAGACAAAAAATTATTTTGAATTTGCAACCTGATGGAGGTCAGTATAGATGGACTAATAGAGAAAGTCCCACGCACTGCTTGAAGGCCAAATATTTTTTCAGAGCTAGATGCAGATAAAAGTTATATTCAGTTTGCAACGTGATGGAGGTCAGTATAGATGGACTAATAGAACAAGTCCCACACACAGCTAGAAGCCCAAATATTTTTTCAGAGGTAGATGCAGAAAAAAATTATATTAAGTTTGCAAGCTGATGGAGGTCAGTATAGATGGACTAATAGAACAAGTCCCACACACAGCTAGAAGGCCAAATATTTTTTCAGAGCTAGATGCAGAAAAAAATTATATTCTATTTGCAACCTTATGGAGGTCAGTATAGATGGACTAATAGAATGATGCTATGCCCAAAAGGTTTTACTTCACTAGGTGCAGTAAAAAAATTGGTATTCTATACACAGGTGGTGCATCTTGCAACACAGATAGGCTACTCCACTGACTAACACACTCTGCAATAGGCCAAAAAGGATTAGCTTTGCTAGATTCAGCCAAATGCTGTGAAAAAAACTTGCACAGCACTGGCACAGACCTGCCTGGCAAAAAGTGATAGGAACTGATGTAACCTAGCCCTGAAAAGGACTGCAATTACAATTAGTCTTTACTCCCAACCTATCTATTTAAGAGCACAGACCTGCCTGATAAAAGTCGTAGGAAATGATGTAACGTAGTCCTTAAAAGGACTGCAATCACAACTATTCCCTACTCCCAAGCTATCTGTAGATTTGTGCGAAAATTGGCTTGAAATTAACAAGGTATAGCGCACACAGCAACAGCGGTGCCGTCTAACACGCAGCTGCAGCAGTGAGAAAATGGTGGCGACGGGGAAAATGGCTGGGTCTTATAGGGCAAGGACATGTGACATACACTGCCAATGACACATGCCCTTGCTTGTGTGAAAAAAAGCACTTCGCTCCGTGTGTGCGCTGCTGATAGGCTGACAGATTGCACCTCCCCACTGTAAATGCGGGAAAGAGAAAAAAAAATGGAGATCTTCATTATTCCTGCAGAGATCCATCCCCTGCCCCTCCCCCCGCCCCGCTGTACACTCAAACTGCGTATTAACATTAATTTTCATCATTACTGAGAAAAAATCCAGTTATGATTTTGGTGCACGAACAGTTATCGAACATAACCTCGAACAGCCGAATTTTTCTCAAATCGTTCGTGTTCGCCGAACGGCTCGAACACAGCCCAAAACAGCTCGAATTTGAGATTGGCGAACAGTTCGAGTCGAACAACGCTCATCTCTACCAGAGAGGCCCAGGACAGACAGAGGAGAAGGAGCAGGAGGAAGAGCTCCAGGAGCGAAGAGGGGATCCCAGGGGTACGGGCAGTGCTGGAGGCCACCCGTACGCCCGAATCTACCAGGCGGTGGAGGGATCGAGCCGCAGAGGGGACCGGTCCCTATCTAGTGAAAATTATAAAGTTCAACTAGAAACCGGAGGCTTCTGTACTTTCAGGGTGCAGTTGCTACATCCGCACTTATTCTCTAAAAAGGTAGCCACATAGGATCCAGGGAACTCCAGGTTGTCCAGAAAGATCCGAGGATACCGGCTTGGGACACTGTTTGCGAGGTGCAGGGCAGGAAGGGTGAGAGCCAGCGCAGGAAGACGGCTGAGAAGGGCATGTAGAACGGGGTCCTGTCAGGCACTCTTCAAATACCTGGGGGATTGCTCAACCCCTGCCCGGTGAACGCAGCACAACGTGGGAAGTTATGATCTGCAGTCGTAACCAGGAGCAAAGTAAGAACTGTGAGTAAACTCAGAAGACTGCACCCCACTATCTCTGTGAATTATTGCTGCGCCATCACCCCCTGCACTACACTGCCCAGCATCATCTACAACAGCTATAACATCTACACTGCCCTGGAGCTAAGCTCTACCTGTGGAGAGCCAAACCAACTCTGCTGCATTAACAACAGCTCCAGAGGACCTGCTCCGCAGCGGCAGCTCCCTTTAGCCGCATACCACAGGTGGCATCACAAACTTTATATAAAAACTATAAATCCCCTGTAAATAACCCCTTTTATTGACCACCCTGGGTTACGGACCAGGTCACCGCCACTGTGACATCTCCCCTAGCAACGACCGGCCCGGCAGCGTGTAACCCACGGCCCAGGGGGCACGTCATAGATGCACTGTCCAGGATGCCCAACTTGCCAGATGGGGGAGAAGACCCGGAAGAGCTGGAGGAGATAGAGTTACCGACTTTCCATCATCACGGGGTGACCCAGTGCTCCCACTGTGTGAGGAACAAGCTCTCCGCCAACAGAGAGGCCACGTTTAACCCATTGCCCCACCATGGATGGGCAGAGACGCAGGATAGCGACCCGGCTGTCTACCTAGTAAAGGAGTTGCTGACACAAGCTGACTCACACCTTGATCCAGATGCTCCACAGGAGACCCAACAGTTGTGGAAGGAGAAGGGCAAGCTGTTCATCTATGAGGGAAAGCTGTGTCGAAGAAGCATCAACTTCCGGCCACACGAACTGGTCTGGCAGGTGGTAGTCCCGAAGCGGGATATGCCAATGGTCTTAGAGGTGTACTACGATGGAGCAGGACACTTCGGGTGGAAGAAGTTGGAAGTCCTGCTACGTGAGCGATTCTACTGGGCTGGCATGAGGAAAGCAATCGAGAGATGGTGTCGAGAATGTGGTCCATGCAACCTGAGACGGAAATACCGTGATGGCCAGAGGGCTCCCCTGCAGCCCATAATCACCAAACAACCACTTGAACTGGTAGCCTTGGACCACATGAAGCTAGCCCCAAGCCGGTCAGGCTATGTCTACGCTCTCACCATAGTAGACCACTAATCCCGATTCCTGGTAGTAGTGCCAGTGAAAGATCAGACGGCTAAGACGGCAGCCAAAGCGTTTCAACAACACTTTTGTCACCCGCACGGTTACCCTGAGCGAGTGCTTACTGACCAAGGCCCAGGCTTTGAAGAAGTGTTTCAAGAATTTTGTAACTTGAACGACACCATATCATCCCCAGACCAACGGGTATTGCGAGAAAATGAACCAGGTGGTAATAGACCTGTTGAAGACATTGGCCCTTGAGGAACGTAGCCTGTGGCCAGAGAAGTTACCAGATTTGGTGGACCTATACAACCACATCTCAGTGAACTCCACCAACTGTACCCGCTTACCTGATGAGAGCAAGACCTGGCAAGTAACCCATTGACTTACACATGGGAGTTTTAACACCTGAAATGACATCACCAGATGCAGACTGGGATACGAAGCGGCAGCAACAATACCGCAAGGTGCAAGAATGTGTGGAGAGAAGGTTGTCCCAGGCAAGACAGGAGAAAACTTATAATCAGCACGCACCTGCAGTTCCCTTGTCACCCAGAGAACAGGAACTCAAAAGGAAAAGATGAGTTCACAAATTAGATGATCAGTGGGAGGTTGAGCCATACACCGTCTTACCTTTAAATTTCGACAACACCAAGGTGTGCCTCATCAGTAAAGATGGAGGAGAGACGTCAACGGCAGTCTCAAGAGACCACCTGAAGATATGTCCTGATCAATTGAGACACAAAGAGGAAGATCAAAACAGCCCCCAGCACACAGAAAAGATGGAAGAGACGGTCCAAACTATCCTTGGAGAATTTCCCCAGTCTTGGATGCAGGTGAATCAAGCAATCGTGGTATCTGTCTTAACCTTTCCCCAAGTAGCCTCACCGGAAGCCACAGAGACTCTAGAACAGCAGAAAGACCAGTCGGCCCCAGAAACAGATGCTTCATCAGCAGCGGATCAGGAGAATCTACCCCCTGCTAGTGGTGAATCTGTCATACCCATAGTGAGTTTAGGAGTTCGCAGAAGGCGATCTGGTATACCAGTACTACGTAGGTCCACAAGAAGCGTAGTGAATAATGCAACCACCATACCAGCGGTAGACACTAGAGACCCGGGTAGGTCATTTGCAACAACTGTACTGCGTAGATCAAGCTATAGTACCATAGGTCAGCTCCCTGCCCGTTATAGGGACTAAGAAGTAGTAAAATAATAGTATATGGTGTATAGTTGTAACCGTTAAGTAATCCTGAGTATATATAGTTATTCAATTTATGGACAAATGGACCACAGGACTAGGTGTGGTCAGGACAATGCTGAATAAAGTTGATTGTTGGCCTTGAAAATAAACCGCAGGCGTGGCTGAAAACCAGGCCCACCAACAGGGTGCCCTGAAGCCATGCCCAGGGACGATACACGAAGTGGGTTGAGGCGGTTCTCACCAACCAACCTTCAGGTATTCAGAAAAAAGACAATTCCTGGATTGTGGCGTAAAGACTAAGCACCGCAGTGACTGCTACCAATTTTTGTTGGGTTTTTGTGATTTTTGCTTTTTGAGACTTTGTAAACTATTTGTAATGTGAATTGTTATTGTTGTTAATTGTTCAATTCAAAAGGTGTCCTCAGTCTGGGAGTATTGAATTTAACTAGGGGGGGAATGTGGCACCCCAGGGAGTCCAGTTGCCTCCCTCACAGGGGGTGATGCCATGCCTGGAAGCAAGGAGGGGTCCCCTAATCAGGTCTACCAGCATACAACACTTTCCTGGCTCCAGACCAAAAAGGGGAGCCCCTCCCCTTTACACTGGAATTTGGAGGCGGGGTTAGTAAGAGTGAGTTGAGAGGAGTTGGAGACAGGAGGACGACGAGGAAGGACCTGGGAAAGGGAGCTGTGAATAAGCTCGCCCCAGAGGGAAGCGCAAGTGAACCAGACACCGGAGTCCATGGTTGTGGGGCACTGAAGGCCCAGCAGCTGAATGCGGAGAGCAGGAGACTGCAGGTCTCCTGGCCCCACCAGACGCCCGGCGGCACAGCAGCACCATAGGGCCCAGCCACGTGGGAGCGACACTTAAGGAAGGCCCGAGCTGCCTGCCATACAGATGAGGAAAAAGACGCTTTACTCAGGGACGAGGGCCGCAGCATAGCTTCAAGCAGCAGGGCCAAAGAGAATAGCGCAGAGGGAAGGCCTACAACTCCACCTGGCGAGGTGGATCCCCAACTTGCTTCCAGGCCGCCCGGACCTCTACTACCAGCTAGTACCCGTGCCCCGGTCGGCTTAAAAAAACGCAAGTAAAGATAAGAGTAAACCGCCATTAAGCTGTGGACTGGTCATTATCTGCGCCATCACCTGCATTACACCGCACCAACAACATCTACCTCCACAATTCTACATATACTGCCCTGGAGCTTAGCTCTGCCTCTGGAGAGCTGAACCAACTCTGCTGCGTCACCACCAGCTCCAGTGGATCTGCACCGCAGCAGCGGCCCCATATAGCCACATATGGCAGGTGGCGTCACGAACATTATCTCTAAAAACTTTATTCCCCCTTTAATTGACCGCCTTGGGTCACGGACCGGGTCACTGCCACCGTGACATCACCCAGCATCGACCGGCCCAGCTACCAAGTACCCCACGGCCCAGGGGGTGCGGCAGATGCCCCCTGTAATTTATTGATCATTTATTTATTTTACTCACTTATATAGCGTCATTAATTCCACAGCACTTTACAGACATTATGAGCACTGTCCCCATTGGGGCTCACAATCAAAATTTCCTATTAATGTGTCTTTGGAGTGTGGGAGAAAGCCGGACAACCAGGGGGAAACCCACACAAACACGGGAAGAACATTCAAACTCCTTGCAGATGTTGTCCTTGGTGGGATTTGAACCCAAGACCCCAGCGATTCAAGGCTGGAGTGCTAACCACCAACCGTGCTGTAATGTAATCACATAGAGATCCCCTCGTAATGTAATCACATATAGAGCCCCCTGTAATGTAATCACATATAGAGCCCCCATAATGTAATCACATATAGAGCCCCCATAATGTAATCACATATAGAGCCCCCCATAATGTAATCACATACACACCTGGTCAAAATTGTTGGTACCCCTCGTTTAATGAAAGAAAAACCCACAATGGTCACAGAAATAACTTGAATCTGGCAAAAGTAATAATAAATTAAAAATCTATGAAAATGAACAAATGAAAGTCAGACATTGCTTTTAAACCCTGCTGCCACAGAATTAAAAAAAAATTAAACTCATGAAATAGGCCTGGACAGAAATGATGGTACTCTTAACCTAATATTTTATTGAACAACCTTTTGAGGCAATCACTGCAATCAAACGATTCCTGTAATGAGCAAACTGCTCCAGTTGTCTCGTGTGTGAAGGTAGCCTTTTCCAGACGGCATGTTTCAGCTCTTTCCAAAGATGCTCAATAGGATTTAGGTCAGGGCTCATAGAAGGCCACTTCAGAATTGTCCAGTGTTTTGCTCTTAGCCATTCTTGGGTGTTTTAGCTGTGTGTTTTGGGTCATTATCCTGTAGCAAGACCCACATCACATATATATGCCCCCCTGTAGTGTAATCACATATAGAGCCCCCCCCCCCGTAATGTAATCACATATAGAGCCCCCCTGTAGTGTAATCACATATAGCCTAGAATAATGACGCTGGCACTCTTGGTACAGGATGACACTGACACTAGGGGTACAAGATAATGATGCTGGCACTCTGGACGCAGGATAATGTTGCTGGCACTATGGGCACAGGATAATGACGCTGGCACTCTGGGCACAGGATAATGACGCTGACATTTGGGGTACAGGATAATGACGCTGGCACTCTGGGCAAAGGATAATAACGCTGGCACTCTGGGCACAGGATAATGACGCTGGCACTCAGGGCACAGGATAATGACGCTGGCACTCAAGATACTGGATGACGCTGGCAATCTGGGCACAGGATAATGACACTGGCATTTGGGGTACAGGATAATGACGCTGGCACTCTGGGTACAGGATAATGACTCTGGCACTCTGGGCACAGGATAATGACGCTGGCACTCAAGATACTGGATGACGCTGGCACTCTGGGCACAGAATAATGACGCTGACATTTGGGGTACATGATAATGACGCTGGCATCACAGGCCGGCAGCTGACGTCAGTGCGCACATCGCCAGCGTATAACATCACTGCTGGCCTGTGATTGGCTGGCGTCTGCGCCTCAGATAGACGAAGGAGAGTCGCCGCTGGAACGGCAGCCAGGTAAGGAGAAACTTTTTTGTAAAGTCGCACTATGAGGGCGGAATAGGAGATGACATGGGGGCAGAATGGAGAGACATGGGGGCAGAATGGGAGATGACATGGGGGCAGAATGGGAGATGACATGGGGGCAGAATGGGAAAGACAGGGGCAGAATGGAGAGATGACATGGGGGCAGAATGGAGAGACATGGGGACAAAATGGGAGGTGACATGGGGACAGAATGGGAGATGACATGGGGGAAGAATGGGAGATGACATGGGGGCAGAATGGAGAGACATGGAGACAAAATGGGAGGTGACATGGGGGCAGAATGGGAGATGACATGGGGGCAGAATGGGAGATGACATGGGGGCAGAATGGGAGATGACATGGGGGCAGAATGGGAAAGACAGGGGCAGAATGGAGAGATGACATGGGGGCAGAATGGAGAGACATGGGGACAAATGGGAGGTGACATGGGGACAGAATGGGAGATGACATGGGGGAAGAATGGGAGATGACATGGGGGCAGAATGGGAGATGACATGGGGGCAGAATGGGAGATGACATGGGGGCAGAATGGGAGATGACATAAGGGCAGAATGGGAAAGACAGGGGCAGAATGGAGAGATGACATGGGGGCAGAATGGAGAGACATGGGGACAAAATGGGAGGTGACATGGGGACAGAATGGGAGATGACATGGGGGAAGAATGGGAGATGACATGGGGGCAGAATGGGAGATGACATGGGGGCAGAATGGGAGATGACATGAGGGCAGAATGGGAGATGACATAAGGGCAGAATGGGAAAGACAGGGGCAGAATGGAGAGATGACATGGGGGCAGAATGGAGAGACATGGGGACAAAATGGGAGGTGACATGGGGACAGAATGGGAGATGACATGGGGGAAGAATGGGAGATGACATGGGGGCAGAATGGGAGATGACATGGGGGCAGAATAGGAGATGGCATAAGGGCAGAATGGGAAAGACAGCAGCAGTATGGAGAGACGACATTGGGGCAGAATGGAGACATGGGGGCAGAATGGAGAAACAACCAGCTTTTGGCCAAAAGAAAAGCTGCTGGCTATGTATATGATATGGGAACTGTTAGGCTATGTTCCCACACGTTGGGTTTTTCAGCATATTTTGCTGCAGATTTTTATGCAAATTTTCAGCTGCATTTTGCAGTACCAGCAAAGTCTATGAGAAACCAGAATTCTCTGTTCTCTGTTGTGCGCTTTTTTTGCTGCGTATTTTGTGCCTTGGTTGGGGTTCTTTTTTTTCACAGAACTTTATGTGCATGCATAAATAGAGACAGAAGGACAGTGAGAAAAATGCATCAAAAAACGCAGCAAAACCTGCAGATTTGACACAGCTGATTTCCTGCCAGAGATTAGTTTTGCTGCAGATTTCTGACGGAAAAAAAACACAACATGTGGGAACATAACCTAAGGTTAAGTGCACACTGAGCGTTTTTGATGCGTTTTTGCTGCGTTTTTTCCATGCGGAAATGGACCAAAAACGCTAGGTAATCCGTCTGCCTGCTAATGCAATGACAATCCTGATGTGCTGTGCACATGATGCGGAATTTTCTGCGCAGGACTGTCATTGCATTAAAATCTGCAGCATGTCCATTCTTTGTAGCGTTTCTGCAGCGCAAAAACGCTCAAAGAATGGTACCCACGCTCGCTCCCAGCAGTGTACATCGCTCCTGCCAGCTGAGGTCACGCGAGTTCATCAGCTGAAGATCAGCTGAGAGCTCCGGGATCTCACTTTACGGCACTAGTGCTGTTTAGGAACATTCTCACGAATGTTCCCACGCAGTACTGTTGCAGTATGAGGTCATCAGAGCTGATCAGCTGATAAACTCACCTGACCTCAGCCTGCAGCAAAGCAATGTACACTAACAGGAGTGATTTTACACTCCTGTCAGTGTACAGTGCTGTCTTTTACAGCAGTCACATCGGTGATTGATGTGACTGCTGTAGAAGTGACCTGGATCGCCGAGGGACAATCTGGATTACGCTGTGACAGTGGACAGGTGAGGGATATGGTTGTTTTTTATTTGTGTTTTTTTCAGAAGAAGAGGGCGTCGGGGATTGAGAGAACAATAAAAAAATTATTAAAACCGTGTGTAATTTTATTTCAATAAAATAATTTATTCTGGCCGTGTCTTTATTAAAAAAGCGTCGAAAACTTTACTACAGGGTTACTAACCTGGGATTCATGTCAGCCACCAATACAAGGTGGTATTACCCCATTACACCACTCCTCAACGTTACACGGCAGTGGGAAGAACGGAGGCTAAGCGCCAGATTTGGTGCATCTTATATTATTAGCCGCGGAGGGGGCTAGTATCCAAGGCCCCTTCCCTAGCTATTAATATCAGCCCACAGCTATCTGCTTAGCTTTCTCTGGTCAGATTTTTTAGGGGGACCCTATGTCAATTTTTTTCTGGGGTCCCCCTGTAATCTACCCAGTAAAGGCTAAGCAAACAGCTGCGAGCTGTTATTAATAGCCAGAGAACATTTTTGGCTAATGGCCCCTTCCCCAGCTACTAATATCAGCCCCAAGCGGTCGGCTTTCCCTCTGCTGGTATTAAAATGACGCAGGAGCCCACAGCATTTTTTTTTTTAACGCTATGTCCCCACGATCCGGATTTAGCAGCACTTTGGATGCAGCATATTTTTGCTACGTCCAAAATGCTGCTTTCTATTAAGCGCAGGTTAATTGACATGTGTTCACTTACCCATGCGAATTTACCACATTCAATACATTCTAGTGGTCAAATTTCTGTTGTGGAGACTAGCGACTCTGCAAGAGAATTTGACATGCAGCGGTCCTAAAAGACAAGCGGCATGTCAGTGTCCATAGGTGATCCGCAGCCTCAGATGCACACATAGTGGACATGGGATTTCTAGAGATCCCATCCACAATATTGTAATATCTGGACGCTGTGGGTTTGACGCTGCATAAACACTCAGCTTCAAACCTGCCACTCCTGACCGTGGCCACGTACCCAAACTCACCCTGCTGCATGTCAATTTCTGTATCAGACACGCAAGTCTCCGCTGCAAATTATTGTCCCTCGGCGATCCGGGTAACTTCTACAGCAGTGAATCTGATGTAGAAGACAGCAATGTATACTGACAGGAGTGACTCCTGTCAGTGTACATGCTTCAAAAGTAGTGAGGTCACTGGGGTTCATCAGCTGAAAATCAGCTGATCAGCCCCGGTGACCTCAGCATCAGTACTTGTGGGAACATTCTTCAGAATGTTCCCACGCAGCACCGTGCAGGTCCTGGCAGTGCAGCGATGTACACTGCTGTGTACCGTCGGCCGCCGGGAGGATGACATCGCGAGGACCGAGGACCAGGAGGACACCGAGGGGCCCCGGACAGGTGAGTATAGTGTTTTTTTGTTTTTTTTTTTACTTTTTTTCCCACCACGCGCAGTCCTGGCTCTGTTGAGGAGACTACTGCTCCACTCACCCTTGCCGCTCTTGCTGTTATCAGCGGGAGCGGCGGTCGGATGAGGGGAGTAGTAGTCCTCCCCAGCCGACCCGGGTACCACTCGCAGCGTTTCCACGGCCCATTGACTTTAATTGAACCGCAGCAAATCTGCAGATATAAATATACCTGTGGATTTGCTGTGGTTCAATTAAAGTCAATGGGCGGGAAACGCTGCGGGAATGCTGCATACAATGGACATGCTGCATTTTAAAACGCAATGGCAATCCTGAGCGGAAATTTCCACATCATGTGCACAGCACATCAGGATTGCCATTGCAATAGCTGTCAGATCGATTACCAAGCGTTTTTGATGCGTTTCCGAGCCAAAAAAACGCCGCGAAAATGCATGAAAAACGCTACGTGTGCACTGAAGGTGACTGTGATGTACAATTACTGGAGTTTGCATTAAAGGGTTCTTTGATGAAAACACGTTATCACCGATCCATAGGTTAGGTAGGTGATGACTTATTGATCAGTGGAATCAGAGCATTGGAAACCGCACAAATCAGAAGAATGGGGAACTTTTATCCCTGACCGGGCACTTGTATCCTCATTCATCCTCTTTGGGAGCTTCCAGAAAAATCCAAGTGCAGCCACTGAGGGAATGAATGGATCAGTGGTTGAGTCATACATGATGCTCCATACTAATGGAGATAAAATCTCCACATTCTACAGATCGACTGGGTCCCAGCAGTCAGACCCCCACCAATCAATAACTTATCACTTATCCTTTGGCCATGTTCAAACGTTCAATATTTGGTCAGTATTTTATCTCAGTATTTGTAAGCCAAAACCAGGAGTGCAACAATCAGAGGAAAAGTAGATAATAGAAACCCTGTCACCACTTCTGCATTTATCACCCACTCCTGGTTTTGGCTTACAAAGACTGATAGTGTGAATGTGGCCTTAGGCTAGGTGATTACATGTTTTCACCGTAGAACACCGGTAAGTGCATATTTGCTACTGTGTAATAATCACAGAACGGGGGGGAGAGGAGTTAAACATCTAAGTATTTAACCTCTACTGGAAATCAAGAATCTTCCCCTTATTGATATCAGAGAAAACAAGTGACCTCCATACACAACACAATCCCACAATCCACTATACTAAGATCAATAATACCACATACAAGGAACCACATACAGACTTCATATTATCACCACACAGTAACCACATAATACCAGATACAAGGGATAAATACCATCACACCATGACCAGATCACATATTATCACCACAGAGTGACTGAATAAGACCACATATAAGGAACAAATACTACCTCTCCATCACCGGATCACATATTACCACCACATAGTCACCAAATAATACAAGGAACAAATATCACCACACCATGACCAGATCACATATTACCACCACATAGTGACCAAATACAACAATACTGATCATTACACAGGGGCTCTGTATATAGTATACAGTGTATAGCGTCAGTGTACATACAGTACATTGATCACCAATGACATTATGCACAGGAGCTCTGTATATAGTGTCAGTGTACAGGTAATATAGTGATCAACAGTGCAATTATACACAGGAGCTCTGTACATAGTATATAGTGTATAGTGTCAGTGTACAGATAACACACTGACTCACCAGTGACATCTGTAGTTGAAGTCCTTCATCTTCGCTTTTCTTCTTCATCCAGTACAGACCACCCTCACTTCTTCTAGCCAGGACTCTGCTGAAAATATAACACGGTTATCTGTAGCTGATCACTTCTACAACACATTCCCCACATTTTTCCCTGACTTCTACACTACGTCAAATGAAAAAAAAAAGTGACATAGTACCGCCCTGTACAGTAACAGGATCCCCCTTTTGTTACCCCCCACCATGGAAGACAGTATCCTCAAAAGTAAATTAAGTTACAGCAATAATAATGTTCCCTGATTGGCCCATACAGTAATTATGTCACCCCTTTATGTAATAAGGTCCCAGATCCTCGCCCTATTTATTTAGTGTCCCCATCCCAGGCTCCTATGTTGTCCCCATCTATGTCCACTTTAATAATGTCCCCATCCTGGGCCCCTTCCAGTAAAAATGTCCCCATTCTGGGCTCCTTCCAGTAATAATGGCCATACGTAGTCTTCCATACAGAATAATGGCCCCATATAGTCCTCCATACAGTATAATGGGCCCCACATAGTCCTCCATACAGTATAATGGGCCCCACATAGTCCTCCATACAGTATAATGGGCCCCACATAGTCCCCCATACAGAAAAATGGGCCCCACATAGTCCTTCATGCAGTATAATGGGCACCACATAGTCCTCCATACAGTATAATGGGCCCCACATAGTCCTCCATACAGTGTAATGGCCCCACATAGTTCTCCATACAGTATAATGGCCCCCACATAGTTCTCCATACAGTATAATGGCCCCCACATAGTTCTCCATACAGTATAATGGCCCCCACATAGTCCTCCATACAGTATAGTGGGCCCCACATAGTCCTCCATACAGTGTAATGGGGCCCACATAGTACTCCATACAGTATAATGGCCCCACATAGTCATTACTGTATAATGGGCCCCACATAGTCCTTCATACAGATTTATTGACCCCACATAGTCCTCCATACAGTATAATGGTTCCTACATAGTCCTCCATACAGAATTATGGGCCCCACATAGTCCACCATACTGTATAATGGGCCCCACATAGTCCTTCATACAGTAAATTAGGCACCACATAGTCCTCCATACAGTATAGTGGGCACCACATAGTCCTTCATACAGAATAATGGGTCCCACATAGTCCTCCATAGAGTATAATGGCCCCCACATAGTCATCCATACAGAATTATGGGCACCACAAAGTCCTCCATACAGTGAAATGGGCCCTACATAGTCCTCTATACAGAAAAATGACCCCACATAGTCCTCCATACAGAATAATGAGCCCCACAAAGTCCTCTCTACAGAATAATAGCCCCACATAGTCCTCCATACAGTGTAATGGGCTCCATATAGTCCTCCACACAGTATTATGGACCCATAGATTGCTCCATACTGTATTATGGCCCCTTAGATTGCTCCATGCAGTATAATGGGCCCCATAGATTGCTCCATGCTGCATAATGGCCCCATAGATTGCTCCATGCTGCATAATGGCCCCATAGATTGCTCCATATTGTATAATAGCCCCTAGATTGCTCCATACTGTAATGGCCCCATAGATTGCTCCATGCTGCATAATGGCCCCATAGATTGCTCCATGCTGCATAATGGCCCCATAGATTGCTCCATATTGTATAATAACCCCTAGATTGCTCCATACTGTAATGGCCCCATAGATTGCTCCATACATGAATTGCCTCATAGATTGCTCCATGCAACATAATGGCCTCATAGATTGCTCCATGCTGCATAATGGCCCCATAGATTGCTCCATACTGTAATGGCCCCATAGATTGTTCTATACTGTAATGGCCCCATAGATTGCTCCATACTGTAATGGCCCCATAGATTGCTCCATACTGTAATGGCCCCATATATTGCTCCATGCTGCATAATGGCCCCATAGATTGCTCCATACTGTATAATGGCTCCATAGATAGCTCCATGCTGCATAATGGCCCCACATGATGCTGTAAACTCTATAATGGCCCCATATATAACTCCATACTGTATAATGGCTCCATATAGTGCTCCATACTGTATAATGGCCCCATATATTGCTCCATACTGTATAATGGCTCCATAGATTGCTCCATGCTGCATAATGGCCCCATATAGTGCTCCATACTGTATAATGGCCCCATATATTGCTCCATACTGTATAATGGCTCCATAGATTGTTCCATACTGTATAATGGCCCCAAAGATTGCTCCATGCTGTAATGGCCCCATAGATTGCTCCATGCTGTAATGGCCCCATAGATTACCCCATACTGTATAATGGCCCCATAGATTGTTCCATGCTGTAATGGCCTCATATATTGCTCCATGCTGTAATGGCCCCATAGATTGCTCCATACTGTAATGGCCTCATATATTGCTCCATGCTGTAATGGCCCCATAGATTGCTCCATACTGTATAATGGCCCCATAGATTGCTCCATACTGTAATGGCCGCATAGATTGACCCATGCTGTAATGGCCCTATAGATTGCTCCATAAGTAAAATGGCCCCATAGATTACCCCATACTGTATAATGGCCCCATAGATTGTTCCATACTGTAATGGCCCCATAGATTGCTCCATGCTGTAATGGCCCTATAGATTGCTCCATAAGTATAATGGCCCCATAGATTACCCCATACTATATAATGGCCCCATAGATTGCTCCATAAGTATAATGGCAATCTATGGGGCCATTATACAGTATGGAGCAATCTATAGGGCCATTACAGCATGGAGCAATCTATAGGGCCATTACAGCATGGAGCAATCTATGGGGCCATTAAACTTATGGAGCAATCTATAGGGCCATTATACTTATGGAGCAATCTATAGGGCCATTACAGCATTGAGCAATCTATGGGGCCATTATACAGTATGGAGCAATCTATGGGGCCATTACAGCATGGAGCAATCTATGGGGCCATTATACTTATGGAGCAATCTATAGGGCCATTACAGCATGGAACAATCTATAGGGCCATTGTAACGGGTCTGGGAGGCGGAACCTCTGAGCAACTATACAAGGGGGCGGTCCTTGTAAGGAAGCGGGTGGCTCCCAGGGTAGACGGGCAGGTAGTCACGGCAAGTGACAGGGACAGTCTCTGGGTAGAAGGGCAGGTAGTCACGGCAAGTGACAGGGACAGTCTCTGGGTAGAAGGACGGGTACTCACGGCAAGTGACAGGGACAGTCTCAGGGTAGAAGGACAGCAGGCAGGTGGCTGGTGAGCGGGCGAGAGTCTTTGGACAGGCAGGTGGTCACGGCAAGTGACGGCAGAGCCTTCAGGTAGGCTAGCAGGCAGGTAGCAGGTGAGTGCTCCCAGGTGAGCAGGCAAGAGTCTCTGGACAGGCAGGTGGTCACGGCAAGTGACGGCGGAGCCTCCAGGTAGGCTAGCAGGCAGGTAGCAGGTGAGCGCTCCCAGGTGAGCAGGCAAGAGTCTCTGGACAGGCAGGTGGTCACGGCAAGTGACGGCGGAGCCTCCAGGTAGGCTAGCAGGCAGGTAGCAGATGAGCGCTCCCAGGTGAGCGGGCAGGCTGGTCCATAGACAGACTGACAGGTGTCGGAAGGCAGACCGTCGGACCGCAGGCTTGCAAGCAGGTAAACGGATATCAGGCAGGTATCAAGCAGGAATCTGACAGGTGACTGGCAGGTAACTGGTAACGGGACCTGAGGGCTGAAGCAGAGTGAAGGCTTTGCAACAACATTGCTCGGGCACCTCCATTTTGGAGGAGGTGCCTTATATATGGTGAGGTCCTCCGGCCATTGGCCGGGGACTCCTTAGGACGGCGCGCGCAGCCCCTTTAAGAGAGGGGGAGCGCGCGCGCGCCCTAAGCGCAGTGGCCGGGAAGCAGCGCACGCTGCCAGCAGAGAGGGAGGAGGACGCCGGGCACGGAGTGGAGAGGTGAGGGGAACAGCGTCCCTGCCTAGCAGGAGGCAGGGACGCCGACGCTACAGTACCCCCCCCTTTAGCCCCCCCCTCCTTTTTTAGGCCAGACAGAAATTTATCAAGGATGAGAGGGGCATGGATGTTCTCCCGGGGCTCCCAAGTTCTCTCCTCAGGACCAAACCCCTTCCAATCTACCAGAAAAAAGGTTTTTCCTCTTACCCTTTTGGTGGCCAGAATGTTCTCTACCTCAAACTCGTTTTCAGCGGAAACCGGAGCAGGAGGCGTACCTGTAGTCTTGGAAAAAGAGTTAAGTACCACGAGTTTGAGGAGAGATACATGGAAGGAGTTAGGGATCCGCAAGTTGGCCGGGAGTTTCAATTTATAGGCCACTGGGTTGATTTGTTTGATAACTTCCAGTGGGCCGATGAACCGAGGCCCTAACTTGTAGGAAGGAATCTTGAGCCGGACATACTTGGGCGAGAGCCAGACTTTATCTCCAGGACCGAATTGTGGAGGATCCAGGCGTTTCTTGTCAGCGTGTTTTTTCATCCGCTCGGACGACAGAAGGAGTGCGGATCGGGTACTCTCCCAAATGGAGGAAAATTTGCTAACGAGAGATTCCGCAGCCGGATTGTCCACCGAGGTGGAGACGGGAAATGGGATCCGAGGATGCTGACCGAAGACTACAAAAAACGGGGACTTGGAGGAAGATTCGCTCTCGTGATTATTGTAAGAGAATTCGGCCCATGGCAGGAGATCCACCCAGTCTGAATGGTGGGCATTAACGAAGTGCCGGAGGTAACTGGTCAGGATCTGATTGATCCGCTCCACTTGACCATTGGACTGTGGGTGGTATGCGGAGGAGAAGTCCAGGGTGACGTCTAGCAGCTTGCATGTGGCTCTCCAGAAGCGTGAGGTGAACTGGACCCCACGATCCGACACGATGTGGAGGGGCAGGCCATGGAGACGGAAGATGTGGCGGATAAAGTCTTTAGCCAGCTCGGGTGCAGACGGGAGGCCTGGCAGGGGAATGAAATGAGCCATTTTGGAAAAACGGTCAGCGACCACCCAAATGACCGTACAACCGGCAGAGACGGGGAGATCAGTTATAAAGTCCATAGCTATATGCTGCCAGGTGGCAGCAGGTACTGTAAGAGGAAGGAGGCGACCGGCTGGCAGGTGTCTCGGAACCTTGTTGCGGGCGCAGGACACACAGGCAGAAACAAAGTCTATTACGTCCTTGTGCAGGGTAGGCCACCAGTAGTGCCGGGTGATAAGCTGGAGGGTCTTTTTCTGACCGGAGTGGCCAGCAAGCTTAGACGAGTGACCCCAGTGTAGGATCTTCTCCCGATCAGGTACCGTTACGAACGTCTTACCAGGAGGGAGACGATTTAGACTCACGGGGGCCACCTGCATTACTCTGGCGGGATCGATGATGTGTTTAGGTTCCTCCTCAAGACCAGACACCAGGAAGGATCGGGACAAGGCATCAGCTTTGATGTTTTTGTCAGCCGGGCGAAAATGAAGAACAAAATCAAAGCGAGCAAAAAACAAGGACCACCGGGCTTGGCGCGGGTTAAGTCTCTGGGCACTCTGGAGGTAAGCCAAGTTCTTGTGGTCCGTGTAAATTATTACCGGGTGAAGAGCCCCCTCAAGCAGGTAACGCCACTCCTCCAATGCCAGTTTAATGGCCAATAACTCTCGGTCTCCTATAGAATAGTTGCGCTCGGAAGAGGAGAAGAGTTTGGAGAAGAAGCCGCAAGTTACCATTCTCCCGGAAGACGATTTTTGGGTAAGTACCGCTCTGGCTCCAGAAGAGGAGGCGTCAACTTCCAGGAAGAATTGCTTATTGCCGTCCGGGCGATGCAGCACCGGGGCGGAAGAGAAAGCCTGTTTTAAGGAAAGAAAGGCTTCCTCTGCTTCGGGCGGCCATTCTCTGGGATTAGTGCCCTTACGGGTGAGCGCAGAGATAGGGGCAGTCCGGGAAGAGAAGTGCGGTATGAAGAGGCGGTAGTAGTTGGCGAAGCCCAGGAACCGCTGAATAGCCTTCAACCCCTCTGGTCGAGGCCACTTCTCGATGGCAGACAGTTTCTCAGGATCCATTCGTAGGCCGGTCTGAGAAATTATGTAGCCCAAAAACGGAAGCGAGGTCTGCTCAAAGAGGCACTTCTCATATTTAGCGTAGAGGTGGTTCTGCCTGAGCCTGAGCAGAACCTGACGAACATCCCTCCAGTGTGTGGGGAGATCCGGAGAGAAGACCAAGATGTCGTCCAGGTACACCACTACGCAGGAGTAGAGAAGGTTCCGGAAGATGTCATTGACCAACTCTTGAAAGACGGCAGGAGCGTTACAGAGACCGAAGGGCATTACCAGGTATTCATAGTGGCCGTCCCGGGTGTTGAATGCCGTCTTCCATTCATCCCCCTGACGGATACGGACGAGGTTATACGCCCCACGGAGGTCCAGCTTGGTGAAGATTCTAGCCCCCCTCAGACGGTCAAATAATTCCGGAATGAGCGGAAGGGGGTATTTATTCTTCACCGTGATCTGGTTAAGGCCTCTATAGTCTATACAGGGACGGAGTGAGCCGTCCTTCTTTTTGACGAAGAAGAAGCCTGCTCCCGCCGGGGAAGTAGATTTCCGGATGAACCCCCGGGCCAGATTCTCCTCAATATATTCTGACATGGATCGGGTCTCAGCAGCGGACAAAGGGTAAATGCGCCCACGGGGAGGAGTAGCGCTGGGCATCAGGTCGATTGGGCAGTCGTATGGTCTATGAGGGGGTAATGTCTCTGCCTCCTTTTTATTAAAGACGTCTGCATACGACCAATAAGGAGCCGGAAGACCAGGTAGATTGGCTGGAGTAGGAGAAGGACGGACAGGATGGACGGGAACTAAACAAGTCTTAAGGCAGTCCTGTCCCCAGCGAAGGACTTCTCCGGTCTGCCAATCAAGCACGGGTGCATGTCTCTGAAGCCAAGGTAGGCCTAGTAAGAGGGCGTGAGAGAGTCCAGGCAGAACATGAAAGAAGATGCTCTCAGAGTGCAGCATTCCCACCTGCAGGGTTATGGATTCGGTGAAGAGTTGGATGGGATGTGGTAAGAGACCCCCATCCACGGCAGCAACAGATAAGGGTACAGCTAGAGGTTTGGTGGGAATGCGGTATTTCTCTACCAGAGACTGAGAAATGAGATTTCCGGCAGCTCCAGAGTCAAGTTGGGCTAGTTCAAAATAACGGTTCTCCCCGCAGATGATAGAGACCGACAGCAACAGAGATGGAGAGGGTTTACTCTTGTCTAGGACGACCTCTCTGAGCGATCCTAGACACAGGCGTTTCCCGACCTCTCCGGGCAGCAATGGATCCAGTGCTCCTTACTGCCACAGTAGAAGCAGCTCCCCTCGGCACGGCGTAACTCTTGACGGGTTTTGACCATCTTGGTCTGGTCGACCTGCATAGGCTCGGGTGAGTGCGTCTGGGGAGTAGCGGGAGAAGTGACAGATTTCTGAAAGGTAGGGGCTAGACGTGGAAACCTCCTCTCACGGGTGACCTCTTTGGCGCGTTCCTGGAACCGGATGTCAATCCGGGTGGCAAGAGTTATTAAGTCGTCGAGTGTGGTAGGTATGTCCCGACCGGCGAGTTCATCTTTAATACGGCCGGACAGACCCTCCCAAAAGACAGACACCAGGGCGTCGTTATCCCAGGCCAGCTCCGAAGCAAGGGTACGGAACCGTATGGCATATTGGCCCACGATGAGATTTCCTTGATGGAGGCGTAGCAGAGATGATGCGGATGAGGTCTTCCGTCCGGGTTCGTCGAAGACTTTCCGGAAAGCCGTGAGAAAGGCTGGCAGGTTGGACACCAGGGGGTCTCCTCTCTCCCATAGAGGATTTAGCCAAGCCAGTGCCTCCCCCGTGAGATGGGACATGATGAAGGCTACTTTGGCCCGGTCGGAGATAAACTGGTGGGACAGGAGTTCAAAGTGCAGGGTGCACTGGTTTATGAAGCCCCGAGCTTGAGCGGGGTCGCCTCCGAAGCGAGGAGGTGCAGAAAGCCGGGGTCCGGGGCAGGATGCCATGGTATTGGTGGGCAGCGGCGCTGCCGGGCTGCGAGTCATGACACTAGCGGTGGTTGCTGGTGGAGCAGTCAGAGTGTCCAGGCGAGAGTTGACATTCCGCAGATGACTCAGGATGGATTCCTGTTGGGACCTCTGACGGGACAGTTCATGACATAGGTCCGAGAGCGAGGGAGCTTGGGTGCCACCGGGTTCCATGGCCCAAGCAAACTGTAACGGGTCTGGGAGGCGGAACCTCTGAGCAACTATACAAGGGGGCGGCCCTTGTAAGGAAGCGGGTGGCTCCCAGGGAAGACGGGCAGGTAGTCACGGCAAGTGACAGGGACAGTCTCTGGGTAGAAGGGCAGGTAGTCACGGCAAGTGACAGGGACAGTCTCTGGGTAGAAGGACGGGTACTCATGGCAAGTGACAGGGACAGTCTCTGGGTAGAAGGACAGCAGGCAGGTGGCTGGTGAGCGGGCGAGAGTCTTTGGACAGGCAGGTGGTCACGGCAAGTGACGGCAGAGCCTCCAGGTAGGCTAGCAGGCAGGTAGCAGGTGAGTGCTCCCAGGTGAGCAGGCAAGAGTCTCTGGACAGGCAGGTGGTCACGGCAAGTGACGGCAGAGCCTCCAGGTAGGCTAGCAGGCAGGTAGCAGGTGAGCGCTCCCAGGCGAGCAGGCAAGAGTCTCTGGACAGGCAGGTGGTCACGGCAAGTGACGGCGGAGCCTCCAGGTAGGCTAGCAGGCAGGTAGCAGGTGAGCGCTCCCAGGTGAGCAGGCAAGAGTCTCTGGACAGGCAGGTGGTCACGGCAAGTGACGGCGGAGCCTCCAGGTAGGCTAGCAGGCAGGTAGCAGGTGAGCGCTCCCAGGTGAGCAGGCAAGGGTCTCTGGACAGGCAGGTGGTCACGGCAAGTGACGGCGGAGCCTCCAGGTAGGCTAGCAGGCAGGTAGCAGATGAGCGCTCCCAGGTGAGCGGGCAGGCTGGTCCATAGACAGACTGACAGGTGTCGGAAGGCAGACCGTCGGACCGCAGGCTTGCAAGCAGGTAAACGGATATCAGGCAGGTATCAAGCAGGAATCTGACAGGTGACTGGCAGGTAACTGGTAACGGGACCTGAGGGCTGAAGCAGAGTGAAGGCTTTGCAACAACATTGCTCGGGCACCTCCATTTTGGAGGAGGTGCCTTATATATGGTGAGGTCCTCCGGCCATTGGCCGGGGACTCCTTAGAACGGCGCGCGCGGCCCCTTTAAAAGAGGGGGAGCGCGCGCGCCCTAAGCACAGTGGCCGGGTAGCAGCGCGCGCTGCCAGCAGAGCGGGAGGAGGACGCCGGGCACGGAGTGGAGAGGTGGGGGGAACAGCGTCCCTGCCTAGCAGGAGGCAGGGACGCCGACGCTACAGCCATTATACAGTATGGAGCAATCTATGGAGCCATTATACAGTATGGGGCAATATATGGGGCCATTATATAGTATGGAGCAATCTATGGGGTCATTACAGTATGGAGCAATATATGGGGCCATTATACAGTATGAAGCAATCTATGGGGCCATTATACAGTATGGAGCAATCTATGGGACCATTATACAGTGTGGAGCAATATATGGGGCCATTATACAGTATGGAGAAATCTATGGAGCCATTATACAGTATGGAGCAATATATGGGGCCATTTTACAGTATGGAACAATATATTGGCCCATTATGCAGCATGGAGCAACATATGGGGTCATTATGCAGCATGGAACAATTTATGGAGCCATTATACAGTATGGAGATAAATATGGGGCCATTATACAGTTTGCAGCATCATGTGGGGCCATTATGCAGCATGGAGCAATCTATGGGGCCATTATACTTATGGAGCAATCTATAGGGCCATTACAGTATGGAGCAGTCTATGGGGCCATTATACAGTATGGAGCAATCTATGGGGCCATTATACAGTATGGAGCAATGTATGGGGCCATTATACAGTATGGAGCAATCTATGGGGCCATTACAGTATGGAGCAATATATGGGGCCATTATACAGTATGAAGCAATCTATGAGGCCATTATACAGTATGGAGAAATCTATGGGGCCATTATACAGTATGGAGCAATATATGGGGCCATTATACAGTTTGGAGAAATCTATGGAGCCATTATACAGTATGGAGCAATATATGGGGCCATTTTACAGTATGGAACAATATATTGGCCCATTATGCAGCATGGAGCAACATATGGGGTCATTATGCAGCATGGAACAATTTATGGAGCCATTATACAATATGGAGTTAAATATGGGGCCATTATACAGTTTGCAGCATCATGTGGGGCCATTATGCAGCATGGAGCAATCTATGGGGCCATTACAGTATGGAACAATCTATGGGGCCATTACAGCATGGAGAAATCTATGGGGCCATTACAGCATGGAGCAATCTATGGGGCAATTATACTTATGGAGCAATCTATAGGGTCATTACAGCATGGAGCAATCTATGGGGCCATTATACTTATGGAGCAATCTATAGGGCCATTACAGCATGGAGCAATCTATAGGGCCATTACAGCATGGAGTAATCTATGGGGCCATAACAGCATGGAGCAATCTATGGGGCCATTATACAGTATGGAGCAATCTATGGGGCCATTATGCAGCATGGAACAATCTATGGGGCCATTATACAGTATGGAGCAATCTATGGGGCCATTATACAGTATGGAGCTATCTATGGGGCCATTACAGCATGGAGCAATCTATGGGGCCATTACAGCATGGAACAATCTATGGGGCCATTATACAGTATGGAGCAATCTATGGGGCCATTATACAGTATGGACCAATCTATGGGGCCATTATGCAGCATGGAGCAATATATGGGGCCATTTTACAGTATGGAACAATATATTGGGCCATTATGCAGCATGGAGCAACATATGGGGCCATTATACAGTATGGAGCAATCTATGGAGCCATTATACAGTATGGGGCAATATATGGGACCATTATACAGTATGGAGCAATCTATGGGGCCATTATGCAGCATGGAGCAATCTATGGAGCCATTATACCGTATGGGGCCATTATACAGTATGGAGCACTATATGGGGCCATTATGCAGCATGGAGCAATGTATGGAGCCACTATACAGTATGGAGCAATATATGGGGCCATTATACAGTATGGAACAATATATGGTGCCATTATGCAGCATGGAGCAATCTATGGAGCCATTATACAGTATGGAGTTATATATAGGGCCATTATACAGTTTGCAGCATCATGTGGGGCCATTATGCAGCATGGAGCAATCTATGGGGCCATTACAGTATGAAGCAATCTATGGGGCCATTACAGTATGGAACAATCTATGGTGTCATTATGCAGCATGGAGCAATATATGGGGCCATTATAGTATGGAGCAATCTAGGGGGCCATTATACAGTAGGGAGCAATCTATGGGGCCATTGTGCAGCATGGAGCAATCTATGAGGCCATTATATTGCATGGAACAATCTATGAGGCAATTAATGTATGGAGCAATCTATGGGCCCATTACAGTATGGAGCAATCTAGGGCTATTATACAATATGGAGCAATCTATGGGGCCATTATGCAGCATGGAGCAATCTATGGGGCCATTACAGTATGGAGCAATCTAGGGGCTATTATACAATATGGAGCAATCTATGGGGCCATTATGCAGCATGTAGCAATCTATAGGGCCATTATGCAGCATGGAGCAATCTATGGGACCATTTCAGTATGGAACAATCTATGGGGCCCATTATACTTACGGAAAAATCTAGGGGGCCATTATACAGCAATCTATGGGGCCATTACAGAATAGAGCAATCTATGGGGTCATTATGCAGCATGGAGCAATCTATAGGGCCATTACAGCATGGAGCAATCTATGGGGCCATAACAGCATGGAGCAATCTATGGGGCCATTATACAGTATGGAGCAATCTATGGGGCCATTATGCAGCATGGAACAATCTATGGGGCCATTATACAGTATGGAGCAATCTATGGGGCCATTATACAGTATGGAGCTATCTATGGGGCCATTACAGCATAGAGCAATCTATGGGGCCATTACAGCATGGAACAATCTATGGGGCCATTATACAGTATGGAGCAATCTATGGGGCCATTATACAGTATGGACCAATCTATGGGGCCATTATGCAGAATGGAGCAATATATGGGGCCATTTTACAGTATGGAACAATATATTGGGCCATTATGCAGCATGGAGCAACATATGGGGCCATTATACAGTATGGAGCAATCTATGGAGCCATTATACAGTATGGGGCAATATATGGGACCATTATACAGTATGGAGCAATCTATGGGGCCATTATGCAGCATGGAGCAATCTATGGAGCCATTATACCGTATGGGGCCATTATACAGTATGGAGCACTATATGGGGCCATTATGCAGCATGGAGCAATGTATGGAGCCACTATACAGTATGGAGCAATATATGGGGCCATTATACAGTATGGAACAATATATGGTGCCATTATGCAGCATGGAGCAATCTATGGAGCCATTATACAGTATGGAGTTATATATAGCGCCATTATACAGTTTGCAGCATCATGTGGGGCCATTATGCAGCATGGAGCAATCTATGGGGCCATTACAGTATGGAACAATCTATGGTGTCATTATGCAGCATGGAGCAATATATGGGGCCATTATAGTATGGAGCAATCTAGGGGGCCATTATACAGTAGGGAGCAATCTATGGGGCCATTGTGCAGCATGGAGCAATCTATGAGGCCATTATGTTGCATGGAACAATCTATGAGGCAATTAATGTATGGAGCAATCTATGGGCCCATTATAGTATGGAGCAATCTAGTGCTATTATACAATATGGAGCAATCTATGGGGCCATTATGCAGCATGGAGCAATCTATGGGGCCATTACAGTATGGAGCAATCTAGGGGCTATTATACAATATGGAGCAATCTATGGGGCCATTATGCAGCATGTAGCAATCTATAGGGCCATTATGCAGCATGGAGCAATCTATGGGACCATTTCAGTATGGAACAATCTATGGGGCCCATTATACTTACGGAAAAATCTAGGGGGCCATTATACAGCAATCTATGGGGCCATTACAGAATAGAGAAATCTATGGGGTCATTATGCAGCATGGAGCAATCTATGGGCCCATTATACTAATGGAGCAATCTGTGGGGCCCATTATAGTTATGGAGCAATCTATGGGGCCATTATGCAGTATGGAGCAATCTATGGGGCCATAATACTGTGTGGAGGACTATGTGGAGCCCATTACACTGTATGTGGGGCTATTATTCTGTATGGAGGACTTTGTGGGGCCCATTATTCTGTATGGAGGACTATGTGGGGTCATTTTTCTGTATAGAGGACTATGTAGGGCCCATTACACTGTATGGAGGACTTTGTGGTGCCCATAATTCTGTATGGAGGACTATGTGATGGCCATTATTGTGTATGGAGGACTATGTGGGGCCCATTATACTGTATGGAGGTCTATGTGGGGCCCATTATTCTGTATGGAGGTCTATGTGGGGCCCATTATTCTGTATTCTGTAGGACTATGTGGGGCCATTATTCTGTATAGAGGACTATGTAGGGCCCATTACACTGTATAGAGGACTTTGTGGTGCCCATAATTCTGTATGGAGGACTATGTGGGGGCCATTATTGTATATGGAGGACTATGTGGGGCCTCAATGGAGGACTATGTGGGGCCCATTATTCTGTATGGAGGACTATGTGGTGCCTAATTTACTGTATGGAGGACTATGTGGGGCCCATTATACAGTATAGTGGACTATGTGGAGACCATTACACTGTATGGAGGACTATGTGGGGCCCATAATTCTATATGGAGGACTATGTAGGAACCATTATACTGTATGGAGAACTATGTGGGGTCAATAAATCTGTATGGAGGACTATGTGGGGCCCATTATACAGTAATGAGGACTATGTGGGGCCATTATACTGTATGGAGTACTATGTGGGCCCCATTACACTGTATGGAGGACTATGTTGGGCCCCATATACTGTATGGAGGACTATGTGGGGCCCATTATTTTGTATGAAGGATTATGTGGGTACCATTATACTGTATGGAGTACTATGTGGGGGCCATTATACTGTATGGAGGACTATGTGGGGCCCATTATATTGTATGGAGGACTATGTGGGGCCCATTATACTGTATGGAGGACTATGCGGGGCCCATTATACTGTATGGAGGACTATATGGGGCCATTATTCTGTATGGAAGACTACGTGGGGCCATTATTACTGGAAGGAGCCCAGAATGGGGACATTTTTACTGGTAGCAAATATGCACTTACAGGTGTTCTACAGTGAAAACATGTAATCACCTAGCCTAAGGCCACATTCACACTATCAGTCTTTGTAAGCCAAAACCAGGAGTGGGTGATAAATGCAGAAGTGGTGACAGGGTTTCTGTTATACTTTTCCTCTGATTGTTGCACTCCTGGTTTTCGCTTACAAATACTGAGATAAAATACTGACCAAATATTGAACGTGTGAACATGGCCAAAGGATAAGTGATAAGTTATTGATTGGTGGGGGTCTGACTGCTGGACCCAGTCGATCTGTAGAATGTGGAGATTTTATCTCCATTAGTATGGAGCATCACGTATGACTCAACCACTGATCCATTCATTCCCTCAGTGGCTGCACTTGGATTTTTCTGGGAGCTCCCAAACAGGATGAATGGAGCTGCGGTTAGACATTCCACCTGTCACTTTATTTTAAAATGAGGATAAAAGTGCCCTGTCAGGGATAAAAGTTCCCCATTCTTCTGATTTGTGCGGTTTCCAATGCTCGGATTCCACTGATCAATAAGTCATCACCTACCTAACCTATGGATCGGTGATAACGTGTTTTCATCAAAGAACCCTTTAATGCAAACTACAGTAATTGTACATCACAGTCACCTTCAGTGCACACGTAGCGTTTTTTATGCATTTTTGCGGCCTTTTTTTGGCTCGGAAACGCATCAAAAACGCTTGGTAATCGATCCGCCAGCTATTGCAATGGCAATCCTGATGTGCTGTGCACATGATGCGGAAATTTCCGCTCAGGATTGCCATTGCGTTTTAAAATGCAGCATGTCCATTGTATGCTGCATTCCCGCAGTGTTTCCCGCCAATTGACTTTAATTGAACCACAGCAAGTCCGCAGGTATATTTATACCTGCAGATTTGCTGCGGTTCAATTAAAGTCAATGGGCCGTGGAAACGCTGCGAGTCATACACGGGTCGGCTGGGGAGGACTACTACTCCCCTCATCCGACCGCTGCTCCCGCTGATAACAGCAAGAGCGGCACGGGTGAGTGGAGCAGTAGTCTCCACAACTGAGCCAGGACTGCGCGTGGTGGGAAAAAAAGTAAAAAAAAATACTATACTCACCTGTCCGGCGCCCCTCGGTGTCCTCCTGGTCCTCGGTCCTCGCGATGTCATCCTCCCGGCGGCCGGCGCTACACTGCTGGGAGCACTCTCGCTCCCAGCAGTGTACATCGCTGCGCTGTCAGGACCTGCACGGTGCTGCGTGGGAACATTCCGAAGAATGTTCCCATAAGTACTGATGCTGAGGTCACCGGGGCTGATCAGCTGATTTTCAGCTGATGAACCCCAGTGACCTCACTACTGCAGAAGCATGTACACTGACAGGAGTCAGTCCTGTCAGTATACATTGCTGTCTTCTACAGCAGTGACATCAGTGATTGCTGATGTCACTGCTGTAGAAGTTACCCGAATCGCCGAGGGTCCTAATCAACTTTGGTATCATGCACTTTGCACTTTGAATTATTGTGTGATGCACTGAATATGTTATGTTCAGTTCACAATGCAAGTACATGGTGTCACTACAATATATTGAATGCTTTGGATGTTGGTAAATAGTATGTATCCAGGTACACTGCATATATTAATTTATTTTCATGAATTTATTTATTACTTGGAAGATACTTGTATGATAACTATATTTATACATATATATATTTTATTCTATTTATGTATTTTAACACCATTTAATCTCTATCTATTTGTATTTTACACCTGCACTAATTATTTATATTCACTTATATTTTTACACATTATTCATGTACTCTGGAACTTACCAGGATCCTTTCTATCTGCCTAAATCAATAGCATACGCTTATTCTATTGCATGCACTCTAAACTCGTACTAACTATTTCTATAATATACTCACATAATGTCATCGCACATAGTGAAGCTATTTAGTTGCACATTACCGATGGTTCCCTTCCAGCGCTGTTCTCCACATCATGCATGCATCACCTGCTGGTGCGCGTGCGCCCTACGCTAGCGCTCCAGACTTCGGGCAGTCCGGCCACAGTGGGAGCGCACGCGCAGCAAGCCTCATGTTTCCATGGGGATGCTGACAGCGTGCGCTCCACGGGCCGGAAACCGGAAGTCATCTTTACAGGAAGCGCTGGAGGGGTATAGCACGCGCCATTCACAGACGGTGATCATTAGGTCCCGTTAACTAGGTCTCGTGATACGCTTTTCCCCACACTAATAGGGTCTCAACACACATAAAAAGGAAGTCGCTTCTCCTGCATTTGCACGCCCCCCTGAGGAAGTCAACAGATGAAACGTGGGGTTGAGGGATGCTGCATAATTTTGGTGCCTGCAATATAGCTGCCCTGTGGTATGTTAACCATCTTTTTACCTTATTTTTTGCATTTGCACTGTTAGGGTTTTTATTCAACTCACAGTTTGCATTGTAGCACTACATGGCAGTACAGTTATAATTTTTTATAAAGTATATACAAATTAGGCACGTACAGTACAGACCAAAAGTTTGGACACACCTTCTCATTTAAAGATTTTTATGTATTTTCATGACTTTGAAAATTGTACATTCACACTGAAGGTATCAAAACTATGAATTAACACATGTGGAATTACATACTTAACAAAAAAGCGTGAAACAACTGAAAATATGTCTTATATTCTAGGTTCTTCAAAGTAGCCACCTTTTGCTTTGATGACTGCTTTGCACACTCTTGGCATTCTCTTGATGAGCTTCAAGAGGTAGTCACCGGAAATGGTTTTCACTTCACAGGTGTGCCCTGTCAGGTTTAATAAGTGGGATTTCTTGCCTTAAAAATGGGGTTGGGACCATCAGTTGTGTTGTGCAGAAGTCAGGTGGATAGACAGCTGATAGGCCTACTGAATAGACTGTTAGAATTTGTATTATGGCAAGAAAAAATAAGCTAAGTAAAGAAAAACGAGTGGCCATCATTACTTTATGAAATGAAGGTCAGTCAGTCCGAAAAAATTGGGCAAACTTTGAATGAGTCCCCAAGTGCAGTTGCAAAAACCATCAAGCGCTACAAAGAAACTGGCTCACTTGAGGACCGCCCCAGGAAAGGAAGACCAAGAGTCACCTCTGCTTCTGAGGATAAGTTTATCCAAGTCACCAGCCTCAGAAATCGCAGGTTAACAGCAGGTCAGATTAGAGACCAGGTCAATGCCACATAGAGTTCTAGCGGCAGACACATCTCTACAACAACTGTTAAGAGGAGACTTTGTGCAGCAGGCCTTCATGGTAAAATAGCTGCTAGGAAACCACTGCTAAGGACAGGCAACAAGCAGAAGAGACTTGTTTGGGCTAAAGAACACAAGGAATGGACATTAGACCAGTGGAAATCAGTGCTTTGGTCTGATGAGTCCAAATTTGAGATCTTTGGTTCCAACCACCGTGTCTTTGTGCGATGCAGAAAAGGTGAACGGATGGACTCTACATGCCTGGTTCCCACAGTGAAGCATGGAGGAGGAGGTGTGATGGTGTGGGGGTGCTTTGCTGGTGACACTGTTGGGGATTTATTCAAATTTGAAAGCAAACTGAACCAGCATGGCTAACATAACATCTTGCAACGGCATGCTATTCCATCCGGTTTGCGTTTAGTTGGACCATCATTTATTTTTCAACAGGACAATGACCAAAACACTCCTCCAGGCTGTGTAAGAGCTATTTGACCAAGAACGAGAGTGATGGGGTGCTACGCCAGATGACCTGGCTTCCACAGTCACCAGATCTGAACCCAATCGAGATGGTTTGGGGTGAGCTGGACTGCAGAGTGAAGGCAAAAGGGCCAACAAGTGCTAAGCATCTCTGGGAACTCCTTCAAGATTGTTGGAAGACCATTTCCGGTGACTACCTCTTGAAGCTCATCAAAAGAATGCCAAGAGTGTGTAATGCAGTCATCAAAGCAAAAGGTGGCTACTTTGAAGAACCTAGAATATAAGACATATTTTCAGTTGTTTCACACTTTTTTGTTAAGTATATAATTCCACATGTGTTAATTCATAGTTTTGATGCCTTCAGTGTGAATGTACAATTTTCAAAGTCATGAAAATACAGAAAAATCTTTAAATGAAAAGGTGTGTCCAAACTTTTGGTCTGTACTGTATATGCAATTGTCGATCCCTCACAGTACGGAGGTGCTTTTTATCTATTGTCTGAATATTTTATTAATAAAATTCTATGTTTGCTGAATTAATTTGGTCTTTGATTAATTTATCAGATTAGAACCAAAATATTTGATGTTTATGGCTATGCTGTCTCAGCAACTGTATTTATAATTATAGGACAACATTTGCTTTTTTGATTGCAATAAAATTACTAGTAATAAATGTAAAAAAAATTGTTTAGCTTATATGTCCCAGCATACACATTACATGGATGCCTAAATGTGATGCAAAAATAGCCTAAGACTGGTCATAGAAGGAAAGGGTACAAAAGAGCAGGAAAACTATATGTATATCCACAAAAAGCATTATAGGTAAGTAATGTGTATAATGATAAACGTGTATGTGGATATATCTCAGACATTAGCGCCAACAGACTAATCGGTAAACTGCTCAGGTGCTCGACTCGAGTACCGAGCATAATGTAAATCAATGAAGCAGTCGAGCATTTGTCCGGGAGACCTGCACTCGACGGGCGGAAAAGAGAGAGAAAGAGAGAGAGAAAGATAGAAAGAGAGATTCTCCGGTCCCTGTAATAAGCGCATAGCATTGAGGCTGGATATTTCCCAGCTGGGAGGGCAGGAACGTCTCTGTCAGCCGGATTCTTTGTGAGCTCTCTCTCTCTCAACTACATCAGCCAAACATATGTACACAGCCCCCTACAGAGACCCAGCCACAGCAGCACAGAGGATGTCAGGAGAGCCAGCCACAACAGCAACAGAGGATGTCAGAAGAGCCAGCCAAAGCTAACATCCTCTGTGCTGCTGTGCCAGGGGCTCTCCTGACATCCTCTGTGTTGCTGTGCCAGGGCCTCTCCTGACATCCTCTGTTCTGCTGTGACAAGGCCTCCCCTGACATCTTCTGTGCTGATGTGCCAGGGCCTCCCCTGACATTCTCTATGCTGCTGTTCCAATGTCTCTCCTGACATCCTCTGTGCTGCTGTGCAAGGGCCTCTCCTGAGATCCTCTGTGCTGCTGTGCTAGGGCCTTTCCTGTCATCCGCTGTGCTGCTGTGTCAGCGCCTCTCCTGACATCCTCTGTGCTGCTTGGGCTGGACCTCTCCTAACATCCTCTGTGCTGCTATGCCAAGGCCTCTCCAAACATCCTCTGTTCTGCTGTGCCAAGGCCTCTCCTGACATCCTCTGTGCTGCTGTGGCAGAGACTCACCTGACATCCTCTTTGCTGCTGTGCCAGGGCCTCCTCTGACATTCTCTATGCTGCTGTTCCAATGTCTCTCCTGACATCCTCTGTGCTCCTGTGGCAGGGTCTCTCCTGACATCCTCTGTGCTGCTGTGCCAGGGCCTCTCCTGACATCCTCTGTGCTGCTGTGCTAGGGCCTCTCCTGTCATCCTCTGTGCTGCTGTGCCAGGGCCTCTCCTGACATCCTCTGTGCTGCTGTGCTAGGGCCTCTCCTGTCATCCGCTGCGCTGCTGTGCCAGGGCCTCTCCTGACATCTTCTGTGCTGCTGTGCTAGGATCTCTCCTGACATCCGCTGTGCTGCTCTGTCAGAGCCTCTCCTGACATCATAAGTGCTGCTGGGGCTGGGCCTCTCCTGACATCCTGTGTGCTGCTATGCCAGGGCCTCTCCTGATATCCTCTGTGCTGCTGTGCTGGGGCCTCTCCTGACATCCTCTGTGCTGCTGTGCTAGGGCCTCTCCTGATATCCTCTGTGCTGCTGTGCTGGGGCCTCTCCTGACATCCTCTGTGCTGCTCTGCCAGGGCCTTTCCTGACATCCTCTGTGCTGCTGGGGCTGGGCTTCTGCTGACATCCTCTGTGCTGCTGTGCCAGGCCCTCTTCTGACATCCTCTGTGCTGCTGTGCCAGTGCCTCTCCTGACATCCTCTGTGCTGCTCTGCCAGGGCCTTTCCTGACATCCTCTGTGCTGCTGGGGCTGGGCCTCTGCTGACATCCTCTGTGCTGCTGTGCCAGGCCCTCTTCTCACATCCTCTGTGCTGCTGTGCCAGTGCCTCTCCTGACATCCTCTGTGCTGCTGTGCCAGTGCCTCTCCTGACATCCTCTGTGCTGCTGTGCCAGTGCCTCTCCTGACATCCTCTGTGCTGCTGTGCCAGGGCCTCTCCTGACATCCTCTGTGCTGCTGTGCCAGGGCCTCTCCTGACGTCCTCTGTGCTGCTGTGCCAGGGCCTCTCCTGACATCCTCTGTGCTGCTGTGCCAGGGCCTCTCCTGACATCCTCTGTGCTGCTGTGCCAGGGCCTCTCCTGACATCCTCTGTGCTGCTGTGCCAGGGCCTCTCCTGATGTCCTCTGTGCTGCTGTGCCAGGGCCTCTCCTGACATCCTCTGTGCTGCTGTGCCAGGGCCTCTCCTGACATCCTCTGTGCTGCTGTGCCAGGGCCTCTCCTGATGTCCTCTGTGCTGCTGTGCCAGGGCCTCTGTAGGGGGCTGAGTACATATGATTGATGTAGATGAGAGAGCTCACAGAGTCCGGCTGACAGAGGAGTCTCTGTTCTCCCAGCAGGGGAATTCCTTGCCTCAGTGCTGCAGGGCTCAGATTCAGATTATTACAGGGACCCGAGCACCAGGCGATACTCGGCACTGCTCGGTACTAGCACCCAAATGCTCCATCAGGAACAGAGCAGTGCCGAGCACGCTCGCCCATCACTAATAAAAATATGTCATAAAAGATGAACTTTATTGATCAAGTAGAAATACGTAGTGGACATACAAAAGAGAGAAAGAAGGCGCACATCACACATATAAATAGTAAAATAGTCTGACCAAAAAGGATTTCGTTCCATCCCCTGCTTCTTTTTAGCTGTTTTTTTCTCACCTATTTCTACTTTGTGATTGTTTTTCATATTATTATTTATAATAAATGACTTAATAAATATTGATGATGCTTTTTTGTCCCCTAATCTCTATGGGTCTCCTTTAAATTGTACCCTAATAGTTATTTGACTGGAAAATTACAATGACTGCAATTCATATAGGTAATTTGGGAAAATCTGAGAAAATATTATTTGCATAATAATTTGGAACACAGTGTATATAATCGATATTACTATACATTCTCCCTCTCTGGTACTAACAGTTACCCATTCCCTCTTCCCTCTTTTTTGGTCTGATATATATTTTGAGATAGTGTTTTGTAGGTTAATAAATAGTAAAATAATGTATACAAAAATGTAAATAAAAATACATATATAATATTGATGATGCAATCAGAATATATGGGGGGTATGATGACTAAATAATGGTCAAGTACAAGGTTGGGGTAAAAGGTAAATCTATTCCTATATGCAGCAGCAAAGTCACATACAGCATACACTCAGGATGGATGGGGAACAAAATGAGTTTAGTACATACTTGGTTCACAGCAGACGCTTCCTTTGCAATGCGCCCACCCTGAAGCGTGTTTCCACAATGTCCTCATCAGGAAAAGGAAGTATAAAAATGCATCACTAGCCAATAGGTGAGGAAGGCGGCATGTAGTGAAGCATGCCGGAACTGGTGAAGTCTGGGAGCGTGCCGCAACCCGCGTCACGAGAACGACCGTGTCACAAGGTGGGTTGCGAAGCCAAAGGACACTACAGGAAGAGGAGAGCTGACCGGGCACCAGATGCGCATGCGAACTGCCGGGCCATTCTGCAAAAGTAGCATCATAGTTGAGAGAAATCAACAATGAGCATAGTGGGAGCGTAATATGCAAAAAAGGCCACAAGATGGTGCAAAAGAGCATTGTATTAACTGTATACAGCATAGTGGAGAGACAACATTATGCAATATTATGACATAAGAATATTAATATTGCCACAAGTAAGAAACATATTAATGATAATATCTATAATGACAAGTTCAGAAAAACAACATGAAATGGAAAATGATTGATGAATTAAATAATAAAAATATAATATAAATTATGCATTGAATATAAATGATACTGTATGTAAAGCGCTGTAGAATTAATGGCGCTATATAAGCGAGTAAAATAAATAAAAAAATATAAAGTGTGTAATTTATAAATGCGTGTGAAGAGAGAAAAAGTATAAATGATTTTTACATATCCAAACAAGCAATGATGAGTGAATGTGAATAAGGGAACACATAGATCAATGTTTATACCCCTCAAAGCGGCATGATTGCATTACATTAGATAAGAGTAATATACGGATATGAGTCCACAATGTAAAATGTGTACAGAAATAAGGGGGAGGGATAAAAGGGGGGAGGGGGAAAGGCAAGGAGGGATGGCTAGATGGGGAAGGGGGGAAAGGAAAGACTAAGCATATATAAAACATATATATGAAAATAAGTGAGTATAGGGGTCTCACATAAATTGAAACCAGAATAAACGGTGCAAGGTGTAAAAACCAAACACATAGTAAAGCAACATTGTGTAGATGCACAGTAATATATAGATAAAATACTAATGATGTTATAAAACTTGTACATCTACATAGGTGGTAAAAATGTGAATATCAGATGGTGCAGAGAGACAGTGAATTACGATGAGAATGATGTGACGAACATCGCAGTCACTCCTAGAAACTAAGGACACAGTCACAGGCGGCCAAACGGAATAAACACATGGAGACACTAAGATAAATAGAATAATGAGGGAATTGCAGAAAAACATAATATTAAAAAATGAAAGAAAAATATAATACTAGGCTGCATGAAGAGAGGATATGAAGGAGAAAACCTTAAAAATACATAGAAAATACATAGCTAGATGGCAAAGCCGGTCAGAGGAAGGGGCCAAAACTAATGATTTCATTGCATCCAAGGGTGTATACCGCATTCAGGGTCCAAATCCATCTGGACTCCCTCTGTGCCAATATTTGGCTGATGTTTCCGCCTCTTATATTAGAGATGATTTTATCAATGCCCGTCACATTGAGTCCAGATGAATCACAGTCATGGTGCAGCTTGTAGTGACTGGGAATGGTTTTCAGACAAGTTGGATCATCCTCATTATTTGCTGCATTGATCTCATGTACATGTCCTTGTACCCATAATGGGGTTGTCCACTATTAGGATTAGAATGTTTGCCACTGTGAAAATAAAACCCCTTATCCTCCCCTTCCGTGTCTGCACCATTCCAGCGGTGTCTGCACTCGCTTTCCCGTGACTCAGCTGCGGTTGTTATGACCCGTGAGCCCGGTGCCCGATCAGTGCTGGTGTCGCTGCCCCTGCCTTCAGATGTATTAGTGATCATGACGATGTGAGCGGCAGCCGCAACTCTCAGCTCCTCTAGATTAAGTATACGTCCATATGCAGGGACATTAACGCCAGCGCTGATTGGGTGCAGGGTTCACGGGTCATAACAACGGCACCTGAGCCCCGGGAAAGCGAGTGCCGATGACGCGCCCCCAGGGCCATGGGGTACTCGGCAGCCGGGCCTCTTGACGCTGCTGGGGGATATCACAGTGGCTGGCCCGGTCCGTGACCCAGGGTGGTCAGTGAAAAGGGGAATTATTTATAGGAAATTTGGAAAGTTCGTGACGCCACCTGTGGATTGCGGCTAAAGGGAGCAGTCCTCTGGAGCTGGTGTTACAGCAGCAGGGATGGTGTGGCTCTCCACAGGTAGAGCTAGCTCCAGGGCAGTGTAGGTGGTGTAAGGTGCGCTGGGCTTTGTAGTGCAGGGGGAAAGATGGCGCAGATGAAAGAATGGACGGAGGCAGTACGGTGCAGTCATCCGAGTCTTTACTCACAGTTCTTATGACAGTTCCACTGGTGCACTGTATGGGTGCCAACCTCCCACGTCGCGCTGCGTTCACCAGGCAGGGGTTCAGTTCTTCCTCAGGCAGTTTAGGAGTACCTGACAGAACCCCACTTTCTTGTGTTCCTCTCTAGACCATCTTCACACTGGGTCTTTCTCCCTCCTGCCCTGCGCTTCCCTACTCTCAATTCTGCTCGGGTGCTCTGAAGTCCCTCCTGTCACATCGGAGTTCCCGGACCTGCTTGACCCTAACGGGGATTAGAATGAGGCTTCGGCAACTGACTATATAAGCCAGAAGCCTCCAGTTTTCCCAGCCGAGACTTAGAGTAATTCGGCTGGCCCAGGGGCCGGTCCCCTTCTTGCGGCCTACGATCCCTCTGTCTTCTGACAGATTCGGGGCATACAGGTGCCATCCTGCACTCGCCGTACCCCCTACGATCCCTTCAAAAGAACGGAGCCTACTCCCTAGTCCCCTCCTGGGCCTCTATCTCTAGGCCCCGATTGTGGAGCAGAGCTCCTAATGAGACTCTGCTCCCTGACTGTTCTTCTGAACTGTCCTCTCACTAACTGAACTGCCACCCTAAGATGGCTTCCCTTTTTATATCTCCTTCTCCAAGTGCTCCACTAAACTGCTTCCTCCACCCACCCGCTACTGGTTCCCCCTACCTTTGGGTTTCCCCCACTCCAGCCAGGGACAGGGCTCAGCACTGTGCACATGCATCTTGCCCTTCCAGCCAACCTGGAGCAGTGTAGTGTTGAATGCAGGTGTTGGGGTTTCAGGCAGCACTCCCTCCTTACCTGAGAGAAGGGAGGCACCACACCTCTGGTTGAGGTGCAGTACCTCTCTGGCGACTGAACCCTCAGGGGCGCCACATTCCCCCCTGGTAAAACACAGCACGTCCTCGGGCTGGAACAGAACAAAACACGGTATATACAGACATGCAAAATTTTTAAGAATGCATTTGCATATAAGATTATAAAACTTTTCTTCTCTTTATGGGAGGCACATCACTTTAAACGTTACAGGGTTTTATAACATTATAAGAGCACCTTTTCATAAAATTTCTGTAACAGGGTATAACAGTAGCAGCATGAGGGACCCGTCCGCAAACCCTCAACGTAGGCCCTGGGCGTGGCTGCAGGGCATAGATGATCCTGGTGCAGGACCACATCTTCCGCCACGCCAAACGGGTTTTTCTTCTGAGGTCATGGTTGTGAATATAAAACCAATAGGGTGCACTTTAAGAAGTGCGGAACTATTTACAATATCAGTTTCTGGCTGTTCACAGTCCCCAGCCTGGAGTCTATTTACCCTGACGGGTAGTTATGAAAACACACTTTGAATCAAACATTATTTCAAACTTTCAACACTGCACCCTTACGGGTGACTATTTACATTTTTAGTCCCACCTACTAGGCTAGTAGTCGGGTCCGCACCTGGGGTACTTCTCGTTCTTACCTGACCCAGCCGAGTCATAAGGTATGTCCTGTGGGGGTGTGTCCTCGACTACGCGGTACACTTGTAGGGCGTACCACCTGCGTTCCCCGTGGTGACTTGTGTAGGTGACCCTGTCACCGGGGTATAGATTCCGGTCGGGATGGCCCTGTTCCAGTTTGGGCTCAACATCCCACCGGTTCACGAAGATGTCCCTCGCAAAGTCAGGATCCCGTATAAAGCCCCACCCAGCCTTCAGGTCGAACTTTACTACGACTCCTTCCTCGCGGGGGCTGGGGTGGGCTGACTCCGCCTGACGGGCCTGAGCCTTTGCGGCCTTGTTCCGGGCCTCCAGGCGTTCACAGCGCGCGCACCGAGTGCGCCGCTCCTTTTCCAGCTGCTGGAGCTCCCGCCTACAGAATTCCTTCCTCTGCAGGGCTTCGGCCTGGGTCTCCCACGGGAACCCCATCAGGCCCCCCCTGGTTGTCCAAGCAAAACTCCTCTTCTGGAGTAGGCAGCCGGGGGTGCTGGTGTCAGGAGTAGCGGGCACGGCTGCTGGTCCTCGAACCGGGCGGACCAATCGAAGGACGGCGCGCTGTACACCCACTCGGGTGCCGGAGGTGGAGGCTCCGGTAGGGCATCAAGTAGAAGGCCCCTGGCTTCAGTGCCCAGGAGTGGAGGTTCCGGGAGGGCACTACGTGGAAGGTCCTCAGGGTCAGCGCCCGGGGGTGGAGGTTCCGGGCTGAGCAGCTGCTCCAGAGAGGGCATGGCGGGATACGGGGAGTGCTGGTGAAAGAGGCCCAGTGGTCAGCGCCCGGGACAGGGGATTCTTTCCTACCTGCTCCTGTGCTGCATACGGCCTCCTGGTATTCAGCGAGCTCCGCCGAGGCTGGGGTGCCGCTGCTGACATCCGGTGCTGCTTTCCGCCGTGCTGCCAATTTCTCTAGCAGCTAGCTCCTCCACTTCGCGACCGCTGCTTGCTGGGCCCATTCCACTTGTTGGCTCAGTTCCAGAATCTCACTCTGGAGGAACTCCGCATCCTCCTGGGATAATTTACTGGCTTCTCCCTCCGGGGTGAGGGGGGTCTCTTGCCACTGCAGCAGGCCAGAGGTGGAGGCTGGACTTTTGCTTCCTTCCATTCTGGCTGCCCGGTGCGGTCTGTCTAGACTGGTTAAGACCACACTCCGTCTCCATTCCTTCTCTCCTCCTCCTCCTCTCCTTTTTCAGGGGTGGTCTCATGGCAATCTGCTGTCGGTCACTCCCTGTGACGGCCTCCCTGCCTTGACGGACACATCTACGCGGACAGTCACTGTTGCAAGGGGCAGGGTTTGCTTTTGGCGCCATTCCGGGACCCGGCCCACGATGGGAGGTTCTATATCGTTGTTTTTGATCACGCACATAATGGCGCCCGTTCTTCTGGGGCGGGCGCCACATTCAGTAACATAACACAGTTCGTTAGGCACACAATACCCGCTGATAACGGGTTGGTCACGTATCCTGTTCATGACGCCAGAGCTGACGAGCCCCCAGGGCCATGGGATACTCGGCAGCCGGGCCTCTTGACGCTGCAGGGGGATATCACGGTGGCTGGCCCGGTCCGTGACGCAGGGCGGACAGTGAAATGGGGAATTATTTATAGGAAATTTGGAAAGTTCGTGACGCCACCTGTGGATTGCGGCTAAAGGGAGCCGCCGCTGCGAAGCAGTCCTCTGGAGCTGGTGTTACGGCAGCAGGGATGGTGTGGCTCTCCACAGGTAAAGCTGACGGGCCCCCAGGGCCCTGGGGTACTCGGCAGCTGGGCCTCTGGTTGCTGGGGGATATCACGGTAGCTGGCCCGGTCCATGACCCAGGGCGGTCAGTAAAAAGGGCAAAGATGTTGGGGGATTTGGAAAATTCGTGACGCCACCTGTGGTGTCTGGTGAGAATCACCAGCGCTGCAACAGTCCTCTGAGGCAGATGTTAGGGCAGCTTGTGATGGAATGGTTCCCCACAGGTGGAGCGGGCCTCAGGGCAGCGTGGGGTTGACTGGATGGTGGTGCAGGGGAGAGATGGCAGGACGGTCCCGGAGGAAAGACGGACACTCACACGGGGGTAAGCTTCAGTGCCTTTACTGGTGATGCTGCAGGCACGGTCCATGGTACTCCAGGTGAAGGGCGCACTTCTGGACTCTCCCCAGTGAGCGGGTATAGGGCCTCCTGATCCGTTGCTTTATTCTCTAAGCTTCTGGCCTGCCTGTAGTTAGGCCTAGCTCAGTTACTGTCTCTCCTTGCACCTGCTGACCTGGTGGTAGGGCCTTCTCCTTGGAGATCACTCTCCCTGGATGCTGGGGCCTCCGTGGCTCCTAGCCCTGATACTATAATCAGCATTTGGTGAACATGGGACCTGTAGTCCTCCAGGGGTTCCGGTGGTTCCTACTGGGTATAAAGGGTCCCTGTAGGCGCGGACCCGGTGTCCGGTATATATATTGGGGTGAGCCTGGTATGCTCCTCTGCCCCCTCACTACTTCTTCATTCTCCTCTCGCCTTCGGCCCACTCAAGGCCCTCACTAGGCTTCCACACATGCTGTAGGCCTTGGCTCGCCTAAGCACAGCAGCCAGCGTGCTGCTCTCTGAGCGTCAGCACGCTCTCTGCTCAACTCTGAGCTGTGTTCCTCTCTGTCTCTGAACACTCATCTGAAACTGACTTCTCACTGAACAAACTGAGCTGCCTGGCTCCACCCTCCGTATATATGTCCCTAACGGGCTCCCTCTGCTGGTCTGAGGTGGTAGGGTTGAGGTGTGTGAATGTGTGAGGGCCTCTTGTGGAGAAGTCCATCCATGCACCCTTCTGGTTTCTGTGGCACCAACGCGCAGCAGGGCGCCACATAGCCCCCTAGTAAAACTCAGCACTCCTGGACTGAAGCATTTTTGCAAAACAGGTTAACAAATAACAATTCTTCCCTTTATGGGAGGCACTTTTCTTGAACGTTACAGGTAACATTATTAACACAATAAATATATGTACAATAGTTAGAGTTTTTGAGCAATTGTCAGTGAGTCCCCTAACAGGGTGTCCATTTCACTGCAAAGTACAAGGGAGCTTGAGGGACCTGTCCGTAAACTCTCCACGTAGGCCCTGGGAGTGGCTTCAGGGCACAGGTGATCCGGAGTTGGACCATGTCTTCCGCCACACCAAACAGGTTTTGGGCTGCACACAGTCCTCAGCCACCGAGTCCTTTATATATACCCTTACGGGTAACTAAATGCAACAAGAAAAGTGTCCATGTCACCTAAGTTGTCCATTGTAAGGCAAAAATACATCAATACATACATGAAAATTACACAAGAATAACATACCCCAAGGGGCAAATATTTATACCATCAGAGTTTCTCTTTCTACTCTCTGTACCTGACAGGGGTCTGACCTTGCGTGCTACGTGTTGACCTACATAGTACTGGGATGCGTGTGGTACTGGTGTTTGTACTACATCCCATTCTGTCAGTTCTAGGTGTGGAGGAACTGCAAGGCTGCCTTGACCTCCCTACAGGACTGGCAAGTGTACCATTGGCTGGGCCTTCTTGCTCTGCTCCAACCGGGGATCCTTCCTGAGCAGGCTCTTCTGGGGCACTTACAGGTTCTATTTGCTGTGGAGGGTCTTCTGGCTGTTGGTAGAAGTAAATCACAGGTATTATCACTGCTTCTCCTAGTTGGGGCCAATCTGCCGGGAAATCTCCTAATTCAGTATGTATTACAGCTTCTTTAGGCCCCTCTGGTACGATGAGAGGCACTTCTTCCTGGGGCTTTAGCAGACCTGGACACAACTTCAGCTAGTCTCTAGATACCGTTGCAGTCGTTCTTCCTCCATCCTTGGTAATTAAACAGGTCTTCCTGTTATCAAATCTTAAATTTAACACAGTGTAGGGTTCTCTCTCCCACTGGTCATCAAGTTTGTGGTTTCTGCTTTTTCTCTTTAGCACAACTTCTCCAGGTGTAAAGGGTTCTGCTGGTGCACTCTTGTTGTACTGCGCTTCCTGCTTGTCTCTTACCCTATTCAGACTGTCTTCGACACAGGCCTGTAATCTCTTGTACTGCTCCTTTCGCGTCGTGTCCCAGCCTTCAGTGGACATATCTGCTTCGGGTTCCACTACACCAAGCTCCAGGTCCATGGGCAACTTTCCGGGTCTTGTTCGCATAAGATATGCTGGAGTACAATTGGTGGAACTCACAGGTCTGTGGTTGTACAAATCTACCAGGTCAGGTAACTTGTCAGGCCACTGGTTTCTTTCTTCTAGCGGTAAGGTCTTCAACAGGTCGATGACGATGTTATTCATCTTTTCACATAACCCATTGGTTTGGGGGTAGTACAGTGTAGTCCGGATCTTCTTACACCCGTACAGATGGCAGAACTCCTTGAACAATTCGGCTTCAAAGGCAGGGCCTTTATCCGTCAGCACCTTATTCGGGTATCCATGAGGCCTGCAGAAGTAGGCTTGAAACGTCCTTGCTGCAGTTTCTGCAGTCAGATCCTTGACGGGGGCTACCACCAGGAACCGGGAGTAGTGATCCACCATGGTCAGGGCATACGAGTAACCTGACCTGCTGGGTGACAGTTTGACGTGATCCCAAGCGACGATCTCCAGGGGCTGGGTTGTCTTGATGGACTGCAGTGGTGCTTTCTGGCTGCCGTAGTCCTTTCTTCTGAGGCTACAGGGTCCACAATCCCGGCACCATCTCTCTATGGAACTCCGCATTCCAACCCAGTAAAACCGATTCTTCAGGAGGGTTTCTAGCTTCTTCCAGCCAAAGTGCCCCGCTTGATCGTGGTAGGCCTCCAACACCATCTGGATGTCCGTCCTAGGCACTACGATCTGCCATACCATCTCATGGGTACTCGGGTTTATGTACCTTCGGCACAGCTTCTCCCTATAGATGAACAGCCGGCTTCTCTCATTCCACAGTTGCTTGGCTTGTGAAGACACGTCCTTCTCCAGGGGGAAACCTTCCTGGGTTATCAGTTCTTTGATACGGCTGACAACCGGGTCATGTCCTGGGGCTCCTTTCAGCTGTGGTGAGGCAACGGGTTTAACGTCTTACCGCGATCCCTCCTGGAGGCTCGTTGCTCGTGGACCACTCCATTATGGTGGAAGGCAGGTAGCTCAATCTCCTCCAGGTCATCCACTTCTTCCTCAGTATCCGACTGGTGCAGCATCCTGGACAGGGTATCGGCATTGGCATTCTTACGGCCTGCCCGGTACTTAATGGTGAACTGGTAGTTTGACAGCCGGGCCATCCAACGCTGTTCCATGGCTCCCAACTTGGCTGTCTCTAGATGAGTCAAGATGTTATTATCAGTGTAGGCAGTGAACTTACTGGAGGCTAGGTAGTGCTTGAACCGCTTGGTGATGGCCCAGACCAGGGCCAGGAACTCCAACTTGAAGCTGCTATAGTTCTCTGGGTTCCTCTCAGTCGGGCGGAGCTTTCTGCTTGCATAGGCGATCACCTTCTCTCGGCCATTCTGCTTCTGACTTAACACAACTCCTAATCCCTCGTTGCTGGCATCAGTGTACAGCAGGAATGGTTTGCTGTAGTCAGGGTAGGCTAGGATCTCTTCGCTGGTCAGGATCTCCTTCATCACCTCAAAGGATTCAGCTTGCTCCTTACCCCACTGGAACGGGGGTTTTCTGCCTCGCCCGGACTGTCCTACCAGG
Organism: Phyllobates terribilis; assembly: GCF_046119375.1. NCBI lineage: Eukaryota > Metazoa > Chordata > Amphibia > Anura > Dendrobatidae > Phyllobates > Phyllobates terribilis. The sequence goes on from NW_027362765.1 coordinate 521,810,382, forward strand.
AGATCTTGCAAAGGTGCGCTTTCTTGGTGTAGTCCTTCACAAACCTCCGGTAATACCCGACTAGTCCCAAGAACTGACGTACCTCCTTGAGGCTCTTCGGCTCCGGTCATCTCTGGATGGCAGTGACCTTCTCCGGGTCTGGTGCTACTCCCTCTGGACTGATGATGTGCCCCAGGTACTGTACCTTTCGCTTGAGCAGGTGGCACTTGGAGGGCTTCAGCTTCATCCCATACCGGGACAGCGACTCAAATACCTCTGCCAGGTGCTTCAAATGGTCCTCGTACGTTTTGGAGTACACTATCACGTCATCCAGGTATAGCAGTACCGTCTCGAAGTTGCGGTGTCCCAGGCAGCACTCCATCAATCTCTGGAACGTTCCGGGGCCATTGCAGAGTCCGAACGGCATACTGTTGAACTCGCAGAGTCCCATCGGGGCAGTAAAGGCCATCTTCTCCCGATCCTCCTCAGCAACAGCTACTTGCCAGTACCCACTAGTGAGGTCAAGGGTGGAGAAGTAGTTTGCAGACTTTAATGCAGCCAGGGATTCCTCTATACGGGGCAAAGGGTATCTTTGTGTGTTATGCGATTTACTTGTCTGTAATCTACACACATTCTCATGCTTCCATCCTTTTTCCTGACTAGGACCAGGGGAGCTGCCCAGGGGCTACAGCTATCTCTTATTACCCCTGCCTTCCTCATGTCATGCAACATTTCCTTTGCTTTCTGGTAGTGTGCTAGTGGGATTGGCCTGTAACGTTCTTTGATGGGTGAATGGTCACCTGTGGGTATATAGTGTTGCACCCCTTTAATTCTCCCGAAATCAAGTGGGTGTTTACTGAATACCTGCTCGTATTCCTGAACCACCCGGTGTACACCCTGTTTCTGATGGGCAGGAGTGGTGTCCGTCCCAACATGGAGCTGTTGACACCAATCCTCCACCTGGGTTCCCGGGTCATTATCCTCCACTTCGTCTGGTGAGGTTAAGGACTCCGCCTTGTGTATGTAGTTGTTATCTACTGTGTACAGTTTAGCAACAGTGGCGTAGCGTGGTAATCTAACCTCGTCCTCCCCATAGTTTAGGAGGCGTACGGGCACCCTCCCATTGCATACATCCACTACCCCTCTGGCAGTCAAGAGTGTAGGTCTATGCTCCGAGCTAAGAGGCTCTACTACCGCCTGGTAGCTCCGTCCTTTAAGACCTATTGCTGCTCTACACCAAATCAGCATCTCACTCATCAGGGGGATCACAATGGGTATCGGGTCTGTCACCTGTACATTACCAATTTCACCACCTGATAGCTTTACCTGTTGCTGGTACATAAGGGCTCGGATCTCTTTCTGAAGCACCCTCCTCTGCCCTGGTTTAGCAGTGTCAGCAATCTGTTGGAGCAAAAACAACACTTCTCCCAAACAGTTACCGACAATATTCGTACAAAGTATCATATACAAGTCTGTATCACTGGGATTAGACTACAATCAGTCCTTGGTCCTTTAGCTTCGCTCTCCCCACTTTCACTGTTACATTCTTAACCCCTACTAGGTTAAGAGGAAGGCCGTTAGAGGCATACACGGAGAGGTTCGAGGCTGGCGGCTGGAGTTCGTCTATGGACCAGAACCTTTTGTAGAAGACATCAGGCATGATGGTTACCTGAGATCCCGTGTCCAGCAGGGCAGGTGTCACGATGCCATCCAGCACAATGGACAGGAAAGGTCTTCCTCCCACGAACCGATGGTACCAGTTTGATGGGCCTGGTTGATCTACTCCTGGGTGTCGGCCCTCGGCCCCAGGGTTTGCTCGTTTAAAGGACAGTTCCGCGCTGTGTGGCCTGCCTTCTGGCAGCGATAGCAGATGAACTCTCCTGGAGGGCAACGTTGGTCGTGGGTCCTCCCATGGGGTGGCGTTGTCCTCCTCCGGGGTGGCGTTGTCCTCCTCCGGGGTGGCATTGTCCTCCTCCTTCTTCTCATCCAGGGGACATCCTCAGGGCTGTCAGCAAGTAGTATCCTTCCTTCCGGCTCGGGTTCCTCCTGTAGCTGCAGGGCGCTCAGGACAGTGGCCACGGTTTTACTTAACTGGCGCACTTCAGAGCGTAGGCTGTCCAGCTCGCTAGGAGGCACTGTTTGCATCTTCGTTTCGGCCATTAGTGAAGGAGCAGTGGGTGCTGCGGGCACTGGGGTGGCACCAGCCTGGTAACGCTGGATAGCAGTATCTGATGTTTCCAGGGGTTGCAGACCCCTTATAGCCATGTCCTTAAGGGTGTCAAAGGTGGCATCTGGATGGTCTAAGGCCCACCACCGGACAGTTCTGCTCTCCTCCTGGGACCTCAACCCCCGGATGAACTGTTCTGTCAGCATTTTATTTTAATTTTGTATGTTGGCTGGACTAACCTGTTTCAGGGCCCACAGGGCTTCCTGTAAGCGCCAGGCATAGTCTCGGACACTGTCCTCAGGCTTCTGGACGCAGTGGTAGAACCTCATCCGGAGATCCGTCTCGGTGCGGTTTTCAAACACAGCCTGCAGTCTCTTAAAGATGATGGATACTGATTCCTGGTCTGCGGCTGGCTAGGTTTCAACTTCCCGCTCTGCGGCACCAGTCAATTGTCCCAGCACAACAGCGGCTCTCTGTTTACCGGTCATAGAATACATGTCTAGCACACCGCATATTCTTCTCCTGAATCCGGACAGGGTGTCCGGTTTGCCGTTATACTGGGGGAGCCACTTCACTCCAGGGATATACGGCAAGGCCATAGGTAATAACAGGGTCACGACCCCTGTAGGTGGAGCGGCCGCTCCGGCCTGTGCAGCGCCGGGCGCAAGTTGGGCATCAGGAGCGTTAACCAGTGCTCCGGCGGCATGCTGGTCGTCGGCCATGGTTGCGCCCCCCTAGTGAACCGGAGCCTACCTTCTTCACTTTCTTTATCAGGTAGGCCGCAGCTCCGCGGGCGACGGTCTTCTTCCAGGACCTTGCGTTGCTCACGTCTGACGTCAGAGCCTCCTCTGGCTCCTTCCAGGACCTGACGCTTCCTGATTCATCAGGGGCGGGTCATGTCCTCCACTTCGCGCGCTTCCAGCGGTTACGCCTCTCCGATTCCCGCGGTTACGCCCCTCTTCTTCCCGCGCAGTGACAGGAAGATAGCGGACCAAGGCGGGAAATCTCGGGAATGGCGGGAAAACTTCACCACAGTGAGTACTACAGTCTTTTAAGGCGCACAGTACCTGGTGGCAAAGGGCACGGAATCCTGTACGTGACGCCAAGATCTGACGCGCCCCCAGTGCCGTGGGGTACTCGGCAGCTGGGCCTCTGGTTGCTGGGGGATATCACGGTAGCTGGCGTGGTCCATGACCCAGAGCGTTCAGTAAAAAGGGGAAAGATATTGGGGGATTTGTAAAATTTGTGACGCCACCTGTGGTGTCTGGTAAGGATCACCAGCGCTGCAACAGTCCTCTGAGGCAGATGTTAGGGCAGCTTGTGATGGAATGGTTCCCCACAGGTGGACCGGGCCTCAGGGCAGCGTGGGGTGGACTGGATGGTGGTGCAGGGGAGAGATGGCAGGATGGTCCCGGAGGAAAGACGGACACTCACACGGGGGTAAGCTTCAGTACCTTTACCGGTGATGCTGCAGGCATGGTCCAGGGTACTCCAGGTGAAGGGCGCACTTCTGGACTCTCCCCAGTGAGCGAGTATAGGGCCTCCTGATCCGTTGCTTTATTCTCTAAGCTTCTGGCCTGCCTGGAGCTAGGCCTACCTCGGTTACTGTCTCTCCTTGCACCTGCTGACCTGGTGGTAGGGCCTTCTCCTTGGAGATCACTCTCCCTGGACTCCTAGCCCTGATACTATAATCAGCATTTGGTGAACCTGGGACCTGTAGTCCTCCAGGGGTTCCGGTGGTTCCTACTGGGTGTAAAGGGTCTCTGTAGACGCGGACCCGGTGTCCGGTATATATATTGGGGTGAGCCTGGTATGCTCCTCTGCCCCCTCACTACTTCTTCCTTCTCCTCTTGCCTTCAGCCCACTCAAGGCCCTCACTATGCTTCCACACGTGCTGTAGGCCTTGGCTCGCCTAAGCACAGCAGCCAGCGTGCTGCTCTCTTCGCTGCTTTCTGAGCGTCAGCACGCTCTCTGCTCAACTCTGAGCTGTGTTCCTCTCTGTCTCTGAACACTCATCTGAAACTGACTTCTCACTGAACAAACTGAGCTGCCTGGCTCCACCCTCCCTATATATGTTCCTAACGGGCTCCCTCTGCTGGTCTGAGGTGGTAGGGTGGAGGTGTGTGAATGTGTGATGGCATCTTGTGGAGAAGTCCATCCATGCACCCTTCTGGGTTCTGTGGCACCAATGCGCAGCAGGGCGCCACAGAGCTAGCTCCAGGGTAGTGTAGGTGGTGTAAGGTGCGCTCGGCTTTGTAGTGCAGGGGGAAAGATGGCGCAGATGAAAGCATGTACGGTGCAGTCATCCGAGTCTTTACTCACAGTTCTTATGACAGTTCCATTGGTGCACTGTACGGGTGCCAGCCTCCCACGTTGCGCTGCGTTCACCAGGCAGGGGTTCAGTTCTTCTTCAGGCAGCTTAGGAGTACCTAACAGAACCCCACTTTCTTGTGTTCCTCTCTAGACCATCTTCACGCTGGGTCTTTCTCCCTCCTGCCCTGCGCTTCCCCACTCTCAATCCTGCTCGGGTGCTCTGAAGTCCCTCCTGTCACATCGGAGATCCCGGACCTGCTTGACCCTCACGGGGATTAGAATGAGGCTTCGGCAACTGACTATGTAAGCCAGAAGCCTCCAGTTTTCCCAGCCGAGACTTAGAGTAACTCGGCTGGCCCAGGGTCGGTCCCCTTCTTGCGGCCTACGATCCCTCTGTCTTCTGACAGATTCGGGGCGTACGGGTGCCATCCTGCACTCGCCGTACCCCCTAGGATCCCTTCAACAGAACGGAGCCTACACCCAGCTCCCCTCCTGGGCCTCTATCTCTAGACCCCGATTGTGGAGAAGAGCTCCTAATGAGACTCTGCTCCCTGACTGTTCTTCTGAACTGTCCTCTCACTAACTGAACTGCCACCCTAAGATGGCTTCCCTTTTTATATCTCCTTCTCCAAGTGCTCCACTAAACTGTTTCCTCCACCCACACCCACTACTGGTTCCCCCTACCTTTGGGTTCCCCCCACTCCAGCCAGGGACAGGGCTCAGCACTGTGCACATGCATCTTGCCCTTCCAGCCGGCCTGGACCCAAGTATATTTTTGAACAGCGGCTTGTGGCATAATATACAGCTGCTTTCATGGCACAAGATATTGGATGAATGATGTTAAAATGTTTCAGTCCTGTGGAATCACAGAAGGTGTCAGTGCGTTCAATGTTAGGATAGGAAATGCATCTGCCACAAGTTGAACATCCCCAACGAGGGCAGACATTATCCACAAAGATGATTGGATGGTTATGGTAGAGACTTTTCACAACACGATCACGGAGGTTTTTACTTCTCTGAAAGGTGATGCCAGATCTATTATGGATAGTGTGGAATCCACCAAGAGGATGGGCCACGATTTTTCGAAACAATTCCTTATCAAGGAGGCTTGGAAAAACTCTTTTACCATTGTATAACAGTATTAACTATGGGCAATCAGATAATCAAAGGTACAAGTCCTCCAAAAAGATTTAAAAAAAAAAAAAAAGTTAAAAAAAATATTTAAAGAATTATAAAATAAAAAAAAATCATATCACACCCCTTTCTTCTATTAAAAAATAAAGATATTTAAAAAATTAAATAAACTATTTGGTATCTCCATAGTTGCAAAAGTACAATTTATCAAAAAAATGTGTTTATTAACTGTAGAGCAGTGGTCCCCAACCATTCTTATAATGAGAGCCACATTCAGCTATGAGACAGGGTCACAAGTAGTGTTGAGCTATACCTTCCGATATCGGGAAATATCGGATCGGATTGGATCGGACCGATACCCAAAAAATATCGGATATCGGCGATTCCGATACCGGAAACCAATGCAAGTCAATGGGACACAAATATCAGAATGAAAATAAACCCTTTCTTTCCTTGTAGGTTAATTCTACATGAAGGAAAACAACTAACAATAATGTAGAATGACATGAAAAGCCGGCAATTCAGCAGCGGCATACACCGGTACCCGACAATTTAGAACAGAAAGAATAGAGCATCACACATAGATTAGATAGATAGAAACATGTCAGTCACATATATAAGAAGTACAGTGACAGTGTTGCTTACTGTACTTGTCATTTAGTGTAAAGGATTTATTAAAAAAAATAATAGTGTTTTCATACACCGTCTCTTTAAAAAAGCCGGCCGGCAATTCAGCATCGGTACCTGACAATTTATAACAGAAAGAATAGAGCATCACACATAGATTAGATACATAGAAACATGTCAGTCACATGCTCCGTGGGTATTACCCCCTTCCCAGGCTTCAACCTCCGCTAGAGACTAAAATTACGGGGAACCCCACGCCAATTTTTTTTTAATAAATCCTTTATTTTAACACTAAATGACAAGTACAGTAATCAACACTATCACTGTTCTTATTATATATGTGACTGACCGGTGTATGCCGCTGCTGAATTGCCGGCTTTTCATGTAATGCATTATTCTTAGCCATCCAGCTTGTCATCCTTCAGAGACACTGCAGAGCGCAGGCATTATGGGAACTTCCGATTCCGGTATTCGATATTCTAAAAGTATCGGAACTCAGTACCGGAACTCCGATACCGCGAATATCGGTCGATACCCAATATTTCAGTATCGGAATGCTCAACACTAGTCACAAGCCATATCCAGACCCCCACCTGTCCCCCGAGTAGTGACATCTCCTCTGACTATAAGTGTCCTATCTCCAGCTTACAATACTTTCTTATCTCTAGACCCCAAGGCCAGTATATGAGCAGTCAGATCTACTCTTCTGTACTGGGCTAATCACAGACGTCACCATCTGGAGATCTGCTCTTCATGGCTGTTTGCTAGACTTGGTGCTAATGCCCAGGCTAGCAGACAGCCGTGAGCCACACATCATGGGTCCGTAAGCCACATGTGCTCCCGAGCCACAGGTTGAGGAACCTGCTGTAAAGAGAAAAAAAATCCAAAAGCTAGAATTGTGTTTTTTCGGCTACAGCAACTTTGTAAAAAAAAATGCAATAAATGATCAAAACATGATACCTACCCCAAAATTGTATCAATAAACACGTCAGCTCACCACACAAAAATCAAGTCCTCACACAGCACTACCGACTGAAGAATGAATCTGTAACAGGTCTTGGGAAATGTTGATACAATCAAATTTTTTTTTTACAGATTTCCAATTATTTTTTTTCATTAAATAAAATAAATATGCAAGTTTGGTTTTGCTGTAATTGTACTGACCAGGAGAATCATACTGCCAGGTCATTTTACAGCACAATGAAGGCCATAAAAACAAAACCCAATACTGAATTCCATGTTTTTTTTCTCCTTTTTCTCCCACTTCTTGTACGTTGTAAAATAAAATAAATGCTGCCATTCAATAGTACAACTTATCGGGCACAAAGCACGACCTCATAAGGCTATGGTGGCAGGTAAATAAAATAGTTATGGCTCATGGAAGGAAATGAGGAAAAAACAATCACAAAAATGAAAATTTGCTCAGTTCTTAGGGGATTAAACAGGAAACCCACTGGACTGAATAAAGGCCATAACTGATGTAAGATGCTGGGATCAGAAGAGTAATAAACACGTCTTGTTCATGGCGTACCTCTGAATTCATGGCGCAGGGGAATATAGATTTGTACAATCATCCTGCATATTGGACTTATGTGGTCGGGCATCAGATATTGTATTCTCTCTATTATAGCTATTTAATCAGCACATTTCTAGGTTTATGTTATGGTCTCACTTTTTACCTTTATACTGGTGGCTCTGGAATATGACATATTCTTACATGATTAAATATATTTCTAATCTCTACCCAGGAACCAGCGATCTATCGATCTATCGCCCCCCATATAGAAATGGAGCCGCAGGACGATGACGAGACCTCCATGATCAGCATTTCTTCCCTGCTGGACCGCTTCATGGAAGAGGTCAGTGCCAGGCTCTTTCATCTATTAGATTGGCTGTGTACTGTACTGTAGATGTTTGATTTCATCCAGAAAAACGTGATTTTCATCTCAATTTTCAATTTTTTTGTGGATTAGAAGAAACTAATACATGCTGAGATGTTTATTGCACGCAGATTCGATCCATGAATAAAAACGCTCCTATCAACTAATTGAATGACATTGGTCCTCGTGCCGTCCGTGTGATGTCAGTTTTTTCATGGACAGCACTCAGTCCAAAAGTAACATTGTGTGAACTTGGCCTTACATTCAGAGGCTCTGATGTTTTGTCAGAGCGCACAGCTATTTTTGGAGTCAAATTGGCAAAACTGCAGATCTGAACAAATCCTTAACCTCAGTAAGAAAAGCAGCAATTTTCCAGATCCCACCAAGATTGATGAGGAATTTGGCACAGATATATGATAACGTATAATGTGCAGTGAGAGGGCAGATACATATAAAGGATGACCCGATTTGGCTTTAATAAAAATATTTGTAACAGAAACCGCATGAGTCGAGTTCGTTTACATCTGTTACTAGAAAACAGATAAATTACTAATAATGTTTTTTTTCTCATTGCAACAGGTAAGAAATGATGGATTACGGATGACTGAATATACGTAAGTGATATGAGCAGATCATACCATTAGAGTGTATTCCAACTGTACGGCAGAGATATAATGTATCCTAGCGAGTGGTTTACACACCAACCCTGATCCAATGCTGGAGTAACATCTACCATATGCATCTGTCAGCTGCCTATGCGTTAGATCAGGGGTGGGAACCTCAGACCCGCGGGCTGTTTACGGCCCTTGATGACTTTTTATCTGGCCCTGGGCATATTCCTGGGACCACAGTGCTTGGGCCGGCAGCTGTGTTTTGCCGGCCGCCGGCCCATTTATTTCTACTTGCTCTGTGAGCACACGCAGTGTTCACTACTGAATGCTGAGGCGCGTGCAATGAAAGATTACGTCCTGACACCAGTGCCAGCCCCAATACGTACTTTGTGGGTGGAACTTGCTTGCAACTTGTACGGCCCCCGAAGGATGGTATAAATATTAGTATTGAGCGAGCACTAAAATGCTCGGGTGCTCGAAGCTCGGGCCGAGCTCGCCGTGATACTCGGGTGCTCGACCCGAGCAACGAGCCCAATGTTAGTCTATGGGAGTCTCGAGCATTTTTGCGGTGGCACCCCCGGCAGTCTTTTAAAAGCCTAACAAGTGCCCAAAACTATAGTGACAGTGCTCAAATGACATGGGGACAGCATGGGGATCGCCCCAGGAAGCATTTCTGACCCCCAGGTCACTGCTGTCAACAACGTGGTCAGAGGTATTAAGCCACTTTTACAGGCTCACAATAAAACGTTCAAAAACGAAAGTGAAACTTTTTTCCTGTGAAATATGTTAAGGAACATCCTTTCCAGGGTAAAGACTTGTGTATAAGTTAGAATAAATGACCAAAAACAAAAATACTCCTCCACACCTTCGGCTATTTTCACAAGTAGCATTTTTTATGCGTTTTTGCACTTTTCTATTGCTTTCAACTATGACAAATGCATTCACCGTGAAATGTCATTTTAACATTTTACAACCTTATCTGGCTGTGTGCTGTGTGACACATGCATAAAGTGCTGAAAAGACAAGGGAACAGCATGGGGAAGACCCCTGGAAGCATCTCTGACTCCCAGGTCACTGTCTAAAAGTGTGCCCATCATAAGTGATCCTTACCGCATCAGAAAATGCAGACTTGCAACTATCCCCATGCAAGTTCTAGTCCCAGGGCAGTGTTCAATTGTACCTCCCCCATTCATTGCAATACAAGCTCAAGTATGCAGCCTGCCACCCAGCCACCCCCAGGCTGCAATACCATACTGCTTGCTTGCTTGAACTTGAAATTGGGCCTTTTAGGCATGTGGAGGCGGAATCTGGCCACCACGTCATGGCTGTGTTGGCGGCTTGGAATCCATACTCAGTCCCCAGCCGCCCGGCGGCCGGGTGTCCATACTTGGTCCCCAGCCGCCCCGCGGCCAGGTGTCCACACACGGTCCCCAGCCGCCTGGGGGCAGCCGGGTGTCCATAAACGGTCCCCAGCCGCCCCTATTTCTCCTTGGAACATCCCCCACACACTTTTCTTAGCCCGGCCTGCTTTAGGCAGCATTGGACGAGCCCACCAGAGAACCAGACTCCTCCGGGGGGCCCTGACTTCTCCATCGGTGGAGTTGAGAGTGCCAAGGTGAGGAGCATGATGATGATGACAGAAGTTAGCATCTGCTATGTTTTCTTTTAATGCAAGTGTAAGTGTGCAGCCTGCCACCCACCCACCCCCAGACTGCAATTCCATACTACTAGCTTGCACTTGAAATGGGGCCTTTTAGTTTGGAGGAGGCCGAAGCTGGCCACTACCTCATGGCTGCTTCGGCAGCGAGGTATCCATACTCAGTCCCCAGCCGCCCATATTTGTCCTGGTGTGCCTTATACATAAGATTAAGCGCGTATACCAAAACATTACCTGTGCCCTCCCCAGTGCATTTAGTGGGAAGGAGAGCCTATTCCGCTGTAGTGTGTGCATGCCAAACCCCTGTTCATGGTACATGCGAAGATGCCTCCCACCTTGCACCTGTCGTTGCAGACTTGCAACTATCCCCATTCAAGTCCTTGTCCCAGGGCAGTGTTCAATTGTACCTCTCCCATTCCTTGCAATGCAAGCGCAAGTATGCAGCCTGCCACCCACCCACCCCCAGGCTGCAATACCATACTGCTTGCTTGCTTGCACTTTAAATTGGGCCATTTAGGCATGTGGAGGCGGAATCTGGCCACCACGCCATGGCTGTGTCGGCTGCCTGGTATCCATACTCAGTCCCCAGCCGCCTGGTGGCCGGGTGTCCCCGCTTGCTCCCCAGCCTCCAGGGGGTGGCCGGGTGTCCATACTCGGTCCCCAGCCACCCCTATTTGTCCCGGTAACCTTTCCCACACTTTTCTTAGCCTGGCCTGCTTTAGGGCAGCATTGGCCGAGCCCACCGGACTATCAGACTCCTCCGGTGGGCCCTGGCTTCTCCATCAGGGGAGTTGAGAGTGCCAAGGTGAGGAGCATGATGAGGATGATAGAAGTTAGCATCTGCTTTGTTTTGTTGTAATGCAAGCGCATGTATGTAGTAGCGGCTAGGCCTGAGGTGGTCAGCGTTTTGGCGCATATCCTACCTCCTCCGAGGATTGCTGGATGTTTTCCTGCTACTATCCAAGTTCTATGACTCCCGTTAAAACAAAGCTTCAGGTGATAAATGATGGATGAGGTAGTGGCAAAGGAGAAAGAGCAGGAGGAACAGGGACCATTCACATCAATATCAGGCCAGTCAACCAGATATGTCTTGTAGGATATGTTTCTGTAACAAAAGGAGCGGTTCGGCTACACAGTTATAGGGCATACAGTGAGTGCAATGCCTACCAAAAATTTCGAGCCACTCCAATGCCCCTTGGAAATGACATGGAGGTCAGAGGGCGTTAACTAAACCTTTTTTTCCATTTATAGCAACTGGGTCTCCCGTGCACTGTTGGCTAAGCAGTGAATGGAAGGCTTTCCAAAAATTATGAGGAACTGCAATGCCCCTTACAAGAGCCATGTGTGGCACCCCAGGGGTCTGGTCACCACAGTAATAGAGATATTACGTCGCAGAGCAAGTGGGAGGTTTCCTGGTCAGGATCCCTTAAATATGCAACATCCTCCTGCCCCAATCCTGGGAGAGGAGAATTCTGCCCTTATAAACTGGATCTGGGGTGGGGTTGAGTGAGTCAGAGAACAGTCAGAGTCAGAGTGAGAGCAAGGGAAAGTAACAGCAAGGAGCTCTGTAGGAGCTAGGAGCTAAAGACCAGGGGCTGGAAGCTGAGCAGAGCTCGCCCTGGCAGAAGACAATAGGAACCGGACACAGGAGTCCGAAGCTGTGAGGACTTGTATATCCAGCAGCAGAAACCAGCCGGCAGGGGATTTCAGGTCCTCTGGCCATAGAAGCCCGGAGGCTCAGTCACAAGCAAGGGACCAGCACTGCCGTCGTGGAGCGGAGGCTAACAGAAGGCCCCAAGTCACCAGCCATACGGGTGAGCACTACACGGTACACTCAGGGACGTGGGCTACTTCTACCAGCTTACAGCAAGGTAGCCAGGAAGAGTGCAGACAGACGGGGAGGCCTACAACTCCACCTGGCCAGGGGAACTCCTGCTTGCTCACAGACTGACCAGGCCTCTTATGCTAGCCAGTACTCCCGGGAGGGTCTACCTTATAATCATCAGTAAAGACCCTGAACTGCACTGCAAAGACTCTGAGTCATTCCTGCTGCGCTCGTGCACCATCACCCCCATCATCCACACTCACTGCCCTGAGGCTATACTCCTCCGAGGGGAGTTATCCCATTCTATGCTGCGCACACAACACCAGCCTCAGCGGTCTGCCTCGCAGCGGTGGTACTCCCTGACCGCAATCCACGGGTGGCGCAGTCGGACAATTAACCTCAAAACCTAAGAAAGACTGCCACTGGTTTGACCAGCCTGAGCCACGGGACCGGGTTACCGCCACGGAGACTACAGACCCCAGAGACCCGGCACCGGGTATCCCACACACGTGTACACACGGCCCAGGGGGCGCGTCACATGCAGTACAGCATATTACAAACATAAGTCCCATTATTGGGGAGTGGGTGTCCCATAGTATTTGCTTATGCTTTCCCAGCAAAAGCTGCCAAAAATTAGGACAGAGCAACTTGCAATGCCCCTTACAAGAGCCATGCAGTACAGCATATTACAAACATAAGTCCCATTATTGGGGAGTGGGTGTCCCATAGTATTTGCTTATGCTTTCCCAGCAAAAGCTGCCAAAAATTAGGACGGAGCAACTTGCAATGCCCCTTACAAGAGCTATGCAGTACAGCATATTACAAACATAAGTCCCATTATTGGGGAGTGGGTGTCCCATAGTATTTGCTTATGCTTTCCAAGCAAAAGCTGCCAAAAATTAGGACGGAGCAACTTGCAATGCCCCTTACAAGAGCCGTGCAGTACAGCATATTACAAACATAAGTCCCATTATTGGGGAGTGGGTGTCCCATAGTATTTGCTTATGCCTTGCAAGCAAAAGCTGCCAAAAATAAGGACGGAGGAACTTGCAATGCTGGCACCCTGGTGGTATAGTGGTGGTGGAGGCTGAGGATAAGGAGAAGAAGATTAAACAGCCGAAACGAGGAAGCGTATACCCATGTGTGGGTGTGAAGCGGTGCATGTGAATACACCTGCCGAAATAACACAGTGGATTTGACTTTATGTTACTCTGCTGTCATTTGGTGGTGATGAGAAGTCTGGCCCAATCCAGCCCTTGTTCATTTTGATAAGGGTCAGCTTGTCAGCATTGTCAGTTGACAGGCGAGTGCGCTTATCAGTTATAATTCCCCCAGCGGCACTAAAAACACGCTCCGATAACACGCTAGCAGCAGGGCAGGCCAGGACCTCCAAGGTGTAAAGAGCGAGTTCATTCCAAGTGTCCAGCTTGGATATCCAATAATTAAAAGGCACAGAGGAATCACGGAGGACGCTGGTACGATCGGCAAGGTACTCCCTCACCATCTTTTGAAACTTTCCACTCCTTGTGAGAGTACCCCGCGCCTCAGGGCCTGTAAGCTGGGCGGGTGTCAGAAAACTGTCCCAGAACGTTGACAGTGTTCCCCTGCCTCTGCTGGATTGGAGTTGCATCTCTCTCGCCTGTACGCCTTGGTTGGGCAACGAACTGTGACCTCTGCCGCTAGTGTAGCACCCTGAGGATTCGGCTGCTACAGGGGTATTGCACCTCAACCCAGAGGTGTGGTATTCCACTCCCGGGTAAGGATGGAGTGTGGAACTGAGCTAGTAGGCTGCATGCACTACATACATCCCATTTCCGGGGGACAGAACTACGGTACTCCCACCAGTATATGTGCAGGTACGACAGCGTCTGTCCCTGGCTGGAGTGGGAGGGGGGGTGGAACATCCCAGTAGTGTAGGGGCAGATAGGGGGAGCAGTCTGGGTAAAGCTAGGAGCTCATTGGGTGCTGGTCACCTGGGCTCACACATAGAGGGAGTATATAAGGTGGGCACCATCTTAGGTCAGTCAGTCAGAGAGCCTGAGAAGCAGAGCAGAGGAGCTCAGCCAGGAGGGCTCACAGGGAGCTGTGGCTCCGGCTGGGCCCAGCTCCAGAACAGAGCCTGCTGAGAGAGAGAGGAGTAAGAAGGACCCAGAGAGGAAACAAGAAGAGAACCCCAAGATCCCAGAATAAGGACAGAAGGGTGAAGGGTTGGCGGACAAGGGTACCGGATCCCAAGCTGGCAGAGGCCAAAACAAACCTTAGCCAGGAGCCGGAGGTCGTGGTCAGGATCTGCCGCGACCCTCACCAAATCCACTAGAAAGGCACACCAAGTATAGGGTCAGGGAGCCCAGAGGAGGCTTGACCACCAAGAGACCCGAGGGAGCTGGACAGAGGTGGATCCCTGGTGGGGACGGCCAGGAGAAAGAGAGTGAGAGGGAAGCTCAGGACCACGCTCCGGAACTGCCTGGGGGTTAGCCGAGTCCCGCACCTGGTGGACGCAGCACGGCTCGGGTGGTCACTCAAGGCCAGAGTGACTAAAGCAACATCAGTGAGTAAAAACCCTGAAACTGCATCTCCTGACTCTGCCTCTCCTTCCTGCATCATCACAACCCCCATCATCCACACCTGCTGCCCTGAGGCCATACCCCTCCCGTTGGGGGTTATACCATCACTGCTGCACATATACCACCGGCCTCAGCGGACTGCTCTGCAGCGGCGGCTTCAAAGCCGCACTCAACGGGTGGCGTAGTCGACACTTAAACATCTACAAAGACTGCCACACACTTAGTTTGACACCCTGGGCACGGACCGGGTCACCGCCACAAGGACTACTACCCCCATACAGATCCGGCTCCGGGTATCCCCTTGAACATGGCCCAGGGGGCGCGTCACTAGCGTGTTCAGATGGGAATTTTTTTAAGAGTTCTGCAGCAAGGGCCTTCTGGTATTGCCCCATTTTTGTAGACCTCTCCACCTCAGGAATAAGAGAGTGAAAGTTCTCCTTGTAGTGGGGGTCTACAAGTGTCACCAACCAGTAATGACTGTCACCCAACATTTTGACAAAGCGAGGGTCACGGTTAAGGCAGAATAACATAAAGTCAGCCATGCGTGCCAGACTGGTAACGGGCAAGATTTCCGTGTCCTCACCAAGATGACGACTGACCATGCTCTCCTCCTCCTCCTCCTCCTCCTCTTCCTCCTCCCCCCTGTCCTCAGGCCACCCACGCTGAACCGACGGTATGACACTTGTACAGGTACTACCGTCTACAACGCATGATAGCAGCTCCTGTTCTTCCTCCTCCTCCTCCTCCTCCTCTCCCTCATTGTCCCCCAATGCACATTGGGATGAGATGAGGCTGGGCTGTGTGTAATCGCCCGCTACGGCTTCTTGATCCATCTCATCATACTCTGGCTGCAATGCCTCCTCTTTAATTCTCTGCAGAGAGCGTTGCAAAAGACAGACAAGTGGGATGCTGACACTAATGATGGCGTCATCGCCACTCACCATCTTGGTGGCCTCCTCAAAGTTTGTCAGGATGGTACATATGTCAGACATCTAGGTCCACTCCTGAGGTCTTATGTGTGGAGTCTGACCTGAATATCGACGGCCTTGTTGCAGCTGGTACTCCACAACTGCTCTCTTCTGCTCACAAATCCTTTGCAACATGTGGAGGGTAGAGTTCCAACGTGTGGGGACATCACACACCAGTCGGTGTGCCGGAAGCTGCAAACGCTGCTGCAACACAGCAAGGGCGGCGGAAGCTGTAGCTGACTTGCGAAAATGAGCTGACAGGCGGCGTACTTTCACGAGCCGATCTGGCAACTCGGGGTACGATTTAAGAAACCGCTGAACCACGAGGTTAAGCACATGAGCCCGGCATGGTACGTGTGTGATCTCACCTCGCCTCAGAGCCGCCACCAGGTTACGGCCATTGTCACACACGACCATGCCGGGATGTAGGTTCAGCGGTCTCAGCCACAGATCTGCCTGCTCTTTCACAGCTGTCCACAGCTCACAAGCAGTGTGAGGTTTATCACCTAAGCTTATGAGTTTCAGCACAGCCTGTTGCCGCTTGGCGGAGGCAGTACTGCAATGCTTCCAGCTTGTAACTGATGTGGTGATATCTGAGATGGAGGCTGAACATGAGGAGGAGGAGGAGGAGGATGCGCAGGAGCTGTACACTGTGGGGGCAACTCTGACTGACATAGGGCCCGCAATCCTCGGTGTGGGGAGGATGTGTTCCGTCCCAAGGTCCGACTGGGTCCCGGCTTCCACTATGTTTACCCAGTGTGCCGTCAGAGAGATATACCATCCCTGGCCACAAGCACTTGTCCATGTGTCCGTTGTCAGGTGGACTCTCCCAGTAACTGCGTTGTTGAGGGCACGGCAGATGCTTTGGGACACGTGCTTGTGTAGTGCAGGGATGGCACACCGGGCAAAATAGTGTCGGCTGGGGACCGAGTACCGAGGGACAGCCACCGCCATAAGATTGCGGAAGGATTCCGTCTCCACCAGCCTAACAGGCAGCATTTCCAATGCAAGCAGTCGTGAAATGTGCGAATTTAGGACTGTGGCCTGTGGGGCGTTAGCTGCGAATAACTGTGGTTTTGCCATCCCACGGTAAAAAATCTCTATTATTCAGCTTTTGGTAGTTTTTTCCGTAAAGAAAAACAGTAGTGTCTCCTGACTGTTGTGACACAAAAATATATCTGTTGAAAATAGTCTTGTGTAGGCCCGACATCCCAGTGTGGTTTCGCAATTCCACGGGTCAAATCGCTGTACTGTCCAGTTTTGGGCCTTTGGTATCTAAAAAAAAAAGCAGTTTGAGTGTGTCGCTCACTGTTCAGCTGCAAATATCTCTATTTAAAAAAGTGTGGTATACCCCAGTAAACAATAACTGTGGTTTTGCCATCCCACGGTAAAAAATCTCTATTATTCAGCTTTTGGTAGTTTTTTCCATAAAGAAAAACAGTAGTGTCTCCTGACTGTTGTAACACAAAAATATATCTGTTGAAAATAGTCTTGTGTAGGCCCGACATCCCAGTGTGGTTTCGCAGTTCCACGGGTCAAATCGCTGTACTATCCAGTTTTGGGCCTTTGGTATCTAAAAAAAAAGCAGTTTGAGTGTGTCGCTCACTGTTCAGCCGCAAATATCTCTATTTAAAAAAGTGTGGTATACCCCAGTAAACAACAACTGTGGTTTTGCCATCCCACGGTAAAAAATCTCTATTATTCAGCTTTTGGTAGTTTTTTCCGTAAAGAAAAACAGTGGTTTTCCTCTTCCACGGTTCTAATCTACTCTTTGTTACCCTTTTTCCATTGATAGTGCAAGTGTAAGCTATTTTACTTCATTTACAATGGGCAAGGCGCGTGGCAAGGGACGTGGAAGTGGACGTTCTGGTGATGGTTCGTGCAGAGGACGGGGCCGTGGCCAAGGTGAAAATGTGCCACAACCAACAGCCACATCTTCTCGCTCCCACTTCTTGACCGAATTACTAGGGAAGCACAGAACAACACCAGTATTGAGAACTGATCAGTGTGAACAGGTTATTAATTGGATAGCAGATAATACTTCCAGTTACCTGGGCACCACCACCTCCGGTCTGTCTTCCACACGGTCAACTCTTAGTAGCCGTGAGTCTCGACCGCATACTCCTCCTCACTCTGATGCTCCTTCCTCCCACCATGCCGAGTGTCGTCAGACAGCAAGTGATCCCACACTTGGACACTCTGAAGAGCTGTTCACTGGTCCATTTCCATATTTGGGCCCCTCGCCTGATACGCTTGAAGTGGTGGAAGAGGAGATCCCATGTTGCGATGCCCAAATATTTCAACAGCCACGGCCACAAGAAGTCGACGTTGGCAATCTGTCACAAGAGGTGGACGATGACGAGACACAATTGCCAGGTAGTGAGGAGGAGGATCGTGGTGCGCAAGTGGAAGAGGAGGAGGTGGTGGATGATCTAGTAACTGACCCAACGTGGAAGGAGGACATGCAGAGTGAGGCCAGCAGCACACAGGGGGAGGGAGGCAGAGTACCCCAACAGGCAGGAAGAAGCAGTGTGGTGGCCGCAGACAGAAGGCAGGCAACCTTTCCCCGTAACACCAACACGAGGGACGTTGCCAGTACAAGCGGTAGGTCTTCCAGAGTCTGGAATTTTTTTAAAGACTCTGCTGATAACCCCAAAAAGGCCATATGTTGCACCTGCCATGCCAGCATCAGC
The DNA here is from genome assembly GCF_046119375.1 of Phyllobates terribilis. Lineage (NCBI taxonomy): Eukaryota > Metazoa > Chordata > Amphibia > Anura > Dendrobatidae > Phyllobates > Phyllobates terribilis. The sequence continues at coordinate 521,828,800 of NW_027362765.1, forward strand.
AGGGGTGACAAAACTATTTTCAACAGATATATTTTTGTGTCACAACAGTCAGGAGACACTACTGTTTTTCTTTACGGAAAAAACTACCAAAAGCTGAATAATAGAGATTTTTTACTGTGGGATGGCAAAACCACAGTTATTGTTTACTGGGGTATACCACACTTTTTTAAATAGAGATATTTGCGGCTGAACAGTGAGCGACACACTCAAACTGTTTTTTTTTTTAGATACAAATGGCCCAAAATGGATAATACAGAGGTTTGAACCGTGGAACTGCAAAACAACACTTCTGTTTCTCTAGCCTACACCAGACTATTTTCAACAGTTATATTTGTGTCTGAAAAATCAGAGACATGCTTTTTTTGGGTGGGGGTGGGGGTGGGGGGACACACCAAAAGGTTAATAAGACGGATATTTGTACAGTGTGAAGGAGGAAAAAAAAGGAGGATTTAGATGAAAAAAAAGGATTTTTCCTGGCCCCCGACACCTGGTGCTAAGTCCAGCAATTTCAGCAACAGGAGCACATAGGACTGTAATGCAGCGTTTGCTGGTATAACCACTGTGTCTCCTGTACAGCCTGCCTGCCTGGTATCTGGGATGGATATTAGTCCTGAAAAGGACTGTTTGTTTGTTCTGGCAGCCTTTACAGACCCTACACTAACTATTTCGCAGTTTATATCTCTACCTAAATCAGCAGCGCTGTCCCTACACTGTCTAATCCGGAGCGACTGTGTCCAAGATGGCGGCGCCCCGTTTTAAATACTCGAGGTGACGCTGTGCGGCCAGCCAATCACTGTAATGCCCACTACCAACATGGCTGCAGCATTACAGTGACTGGCTGGCAATCCCTACATGTTCATTGGCTCTGTAAAGAGCGCCAAACATGCAGGGCGGAGACCCGAGCTACCGCCCGAGTAACCCGGAAATGCTCGGTGCTCGCCGAACATCCCGAGTAGCGTGATGCTCGGGCGAGTACCGAGCAGTGTCGAGCATGTTCGCTCAACACTAATAAATATCCAAATGGCCCTTGGCAGAGAAAAGTTTCCCCAACCCTGTGTTAGAGTAAGAAATATACTGTGAAGTTGGAAAATGTTGGTATAGCTATACATTGCGCCAAAACTTGTGACTTTTCTACCCCAGTTTTTTGATAAAAAAGAGCTTAATGAATTGGCTCCATAATGTCATATGTCACTTATAAGGATCCATTCTAAAGCTAAAAACAATATACTATGTTGTATACATTTATTGCAGGATGTCTTTGTGTAGAATATAATAAGATAAGCTGCCGTATACAATAAAAACTGGTATGCAAAAATTACTTCCCAAAAATGTGCCGAATGGACAAAAGCCCTGGAAGCTTTCCTGGCTCATACGCTGCAAGTGCAATTTGGGAAACATCGTTACACAGACAGAACAGATGTAAAGCCGCTCATTCCTGATCATCACATAAATATCTATGTACAACCATCAGAAGAAATTCTCATCACAATCACTTTATTTTTTCTGCAGATATTTACACTGAAACCTCAAACTTTAACCCTTTAACAACCTTGGGATTTTCCGTTTTTGCTTTTTTACTCTCCTTGTTCCTAGAGCCATAGCGTTTTTATTTTTTGGTCAATATGGCCATATGAGGGCTTATTTTTTGCGGGACGAGTTGTACTTTTGAACGCCATCACTGGTTTTACCATATTGTCTACTGGAAAATGAGAAAAAATTCCAAGTGCGGTGAAATTGCACAAAAAAATGCAATTCCACAGTTGTTGTTTTTTTTTACCACGTTCACTGACTGCTAAAACTGACCTGCCATTATTATTCTCCAGGTCATTACGAGTTCATAGACACCAAACATGTACAGGTTCTTTTTTATTTAAGTGGTGAAAAAAAAATCCAAATTTTGTTTAAAAAAAAATGGTGCCATTTTCCGAGATCCGTAGCGTCTCTATTTTTCGGGATCTGGGGCCGGTTAAGGGCATATTTTTTGCGTGCCGAGCTGTTGTTTTCATTGATACCATTTTGGGGTAGATATAATGTTTTAATCGCCCGTTATTGCATTTTATTGCAATGTTGCAGCGACAAAAAAGACGTATTTCTGGCGTTTAGAATTTTTTTCTCAGATCAGATTAATTATTTTATAATTTTGATAGATCGGGCGATTCTGAACGCGGCGATACCAAATATGTGTATGTGACGTTTTTTTTTTATTATTTTATTTTGAATGAGGTGAAAGCGGGGTGAGTTAAACTTTTATATATATATTTTTTTTTATATTTTTAAAAACATTTTTTTTTACTTTTTCATGCTTCTATAGTCTCCATGGGAGACTACAAGCAGCACTTGCCTGACCAGCTCTGCTGCATACAGGGGATGAGCAGATCCCCTGTATGTAGCAGAAATGATCACTTGCTATGAGCGCCGACCACTGGGCGGCGCTCATAGCAATCAGGACATGACAACCACAGGGGTCTGCTGCAGACCCCGGGTTGTCATGCCAACTCATTGGTGAGCCACAATCACGGGGCGGGGCTAACAACGCGCTTCCCGGAAGCGCGAGTTAAATGCCACTGTCAGAGATTGACGGCGGCATTTAACTAGTTAACAGCCGCGGGTGGATCGCAAATACACCCGCGGCTGTTGCGGGCACATGTCAGCTGTATTTATCAGCTGACATGTGCTTGGTTCAGTGCGGGCTCAGCGCCGGAGCCCGCGCTGAACCGGGGGTGCTAGCCTTTGCCGTACTAATACGGCAAAGGCTAGAAAGGGGTTAAAGGCCTCTATATACATTTGACTAAAACTGCCAATATCGTGCATGTGTATATGGGGGCCTTCTGACTCTCTCTTAACAGATGAGGTTGGAGGAGAGAAGGATCTGGCAAGTTGGTTTTTCAGCAACCAATCCTTTTATTCTCTGGGAGATAAACCCACCTCCACATAAATTTGGCAGCAGATATTTCATAGACAACACAAGAGCTCTTGGTCCAGGGATCCGGTGTATGGGGGGTCAAGAGAGACATCTATTAGCCAAAAGATCATTTGACTGACAGCTATGTGTAAAGAACGCTGACTTTCTACCTCAGAGCAGCAAAACAAACGCCATACTGTAGTAATATACCTAGAATTTCTGGTTGCAAGCACTTGATTAAAATGACCGTTTCGGCATGCATGGAAATAAAACATCTTCAGCTTTTATCTAGAATGTTTTTTTTATAAACTTTCACTAACGCGTTTCACACAAACAAATTATATACTAACTGCTACCAATAACAAAAAGGAGAAAAGAACCACAAAAAAATCACAGAAGAATAAGTGTGAAGGCCGTGAGTGGTGTCAGATCTGCTGTGTTCAAGTTTAGTCCACAGAAATATTGTATATTTGGTCAATGAGGATGAAATCATTATAGTTTACCTAGGTCACTGGTGACGGGGTAAGAGCCCCATTGGCACCATAGTCTATATAAGTGCTCCCTTACCTATGGCCCTGCAGGCATCTCTAAACTATCACTCCTAGTGTAGTGTGCAACAGCATGTGTAATTAATAAAATGACTGAAATTAAAGGGGTTGTTCAGCCCTTGTGTAATTTTCGGCAGATTGCAGAATCCGACACATGACAACTGCTGGAATCGGCACACGTAGCTGAATCCTGACAGTGTGTTAGGACACAATGCTTTATGAAAAGTCCACCAAGGCTACACAAGCCCTTTACAGTATTAAAAAAATAAATACAAAATTCTTACCTGTTGTATTGCAGCCTATCTACATGAAGATGGATGATGGCATCAGGATCCAAGAGGATGAGGTAAGTGGTGGTAGTGATGATCTAGTGTGTATCTTCATACTGAATTGAAAGGACATGATTTACATTAGCATTATGTAGAGGAAAAATCCAGGAAATCTCCATATATTTGGTTATAGTAGTTATATACAGAACCCCATCAATACGCATTTATACCTACACACAGCTAGATATATATCAGTATCTACCCCATCTCTCAGCTGATGCACTTCTTGGCCTCTCGGATTATTACACATACAGAACGGCTCCAGGTCACAGGCCCTGATTCATCATTGCTTTTGCGCCTGTTTTTTGTCTAGTTTTGTGTGCTTAGCGCCTTTTATGTTTGCAACTAATTCATTATTTTATTTGAGCCTTTTTTCAAGTCTATTCTATATGTGCTTGCCTGGTTATTTTTTTGTTTTGTTCTCCGCTTTGTGGGGAGAGTCTGGTAATTCCAGATGTTTTATCCTGATTCATCAATTGAAACCTTTTCAAAATTTGCCATATTCTTACTACAGTCCAGTTGTGCTGTATTTTGGATAAGCCAGTATTGGGGCAATTTTTGCGACTTTTGGTGCCAAAAGTCACAAAAAAAACAATTCAAGACAGAGAGAAATGCCATTTTTTTACTTTATGCCAAATTCATGAATCTTGTGAGCCATTTTGATGAATTTGGCACCAAAAAGGCAACTAATCTCACAAAATAAAAAAGGAAAGTGACCTAACAAAAATGCATATGATGACTCAGAGCTACTATATTTAGTTTTACTTCATTGTGTCCATAGGAACCAGAGACAGAGCAGATGCCAGAAGAAGACATCACTATTCCAGTAGAGGAAGAACCTGTCTCAAAAGAAAGCAGCACAAGTACAGAGAAGGAGGAGGAAACAACCTGCTGCACCTGGCCCCATATTTATGCAAGAAGAATGATGAGAAGAGCAAGGGCCAGAGTTGCCTCCTTCATAAACAATCTGTTCAAATAAGGATAAGTATAACTAACAAAGAATCGCTGGGAGGTGAGATGCCGCTGCTCCCTGCGATTATGTTGTGCAGGGACCTTGGGATGCTGAGTCCCCTGGTTTTAGTTGCTGCCAGTCTTCTCTCTCCTACTCTGGTGTCTTTGTGGTCTGGCGGTGGAGATTGGGCGTTGCCCCAGCGTGATCAGGTGATTGCTGGAAGGCAGATTTAAACCTTCCATTTCCTCCTTTGTTGCTGATTATTCTCAGCTCTGGTGGGTGGTTAAGTTCAGTGTTGCTGTACTTCTGGGGTGGTTCATGCTTTGTGCCTTGGTTTATTATCGTTCACCTTAGTTTATGTTATGCTAGGTGATGGTGAAATGACCCACTGCTAGCCAGCAAGAGCAGTGTTTCAGTCTCATTTGGTGCTAGCCGTTGCACTGCGGTTCGCCCTTGAGGGCCAGGTATAATCTTCACCTGCCTCCTGGTCCTGACAAGGGGAACTTTTGCAGAGCCCTTCTCAGGCGGGGAGTAGTACGGCGGCTGAGACCAAACACACAAAAAGCAGAGAGAGCAAACACACCAGAATCAAAAACCGCAGCACAATTGCATAAACTAAGGTGAACTAAATGAAACTGGACACTCTACTTGATTCAACTTTTTAGAATTTTTAATTGCAGATCAGCACAGTCATAACAAGACGATTCGGTCTGCAAGACCTTCATCAGTTAGTGCTGTAGTATAGAGAAAAAAATATAACAGAACTTCCATATATTGAACAAGACATGAAACAAACACAGTAAAAACATTGTCATGTAATACAATCAAGAGCCATTAGATTGCTGGAAAATTAAACATCAGGGCACTACCATATAAATAGGACCTACCAGACTGCTCAAAGACGTACATTCAGACAGAAGGGAAGACACAGTGTCAGGGTCAGAGGACCGGGTCTGTGAAGGTAAATAGCCATGATGCTAACTGGCACCAAGGAATAGGGTGAGAGATGTCAGCCTGAAAATAGAAAGTGAGCCTTATCCAGTAGTGAAGATACAGTGGCGTGAAAAGCATGGGACGTGGTATCCACTGCTTGTCTCTGTGATCGCCATGTGAATGAATAAATAGGTATTCCTCAAATAGATAGGGGGCGGGACTTTGATCACTCAAATGACCTATCTGTGATAGAAATTGCGGCGCTGTCGCCGGAGATATCTCCGGACGGCGGAGGAAAGTGGTGTCACAGGAAGTGACGGGAAATGTGGTTGCGCTATTGGGTGGAAGGCATGACTAAGTATGCTGAAGGCACTATGCGTTCCACGGTGCCAGGAAGCCTCATTTATGTGTTCCAGAGCCAGGAAATGGGTGTGATTTATGTGTTCCAGGGTGGAGAGACCTGCGTTCCACAGGACACAGGAATACAGGATCTAAAGAAGGTGAAATTAGAGTATGATTGGCTTGATATAGGCAGAATTCAAGAGAGAGGACATTGGAAGGAGAGCCCTCTGGAATAAAGAGAGCAAAATATTAATAACAAAGCATTGTTGAGTACATGAATAAACATAATACATCCTGCAATACAGTCCAAACCAAGTTAGAGGGCTACTCCATCAGTTCAACTTAAAATTTGTTAAATAAATGACAATAAGTTATAGTCCCTGTTCAAACCCTTTGGGGTAATGGTTTGTAATTCGTGGATCCAGAAGGCCTCCCTTTTCTTCAATAGACCTATGCGATTGCCCCTGCGTCTGGGAGGGAGCAGTTTTTCTGTGACCTGAAAGTTTAATTGTGATATACTGTACCCCATTGTGATAAAATGTTGTGGTAGGGGAAGCAGTAGGTTTTTACATCGGATGGTGGATTTATGTTTTGATATTCTATCCTTAAAAGGTTGTGTTGTCTCCTCTACATATGTCAGGCCACAGGGGCATTTAATCAAATAGACCATGAAATTGGTGTCACATGTGAAAAATCCTTTCGTTGGATACTGTTTGCCTGTATGTGGGTGATAGATAGTGCTTCCATGAAGGACATTGTTGCAATGATGAAATTGCAAGCATGGGAAAGTGCCTTTTCTAGGAGTATGGAGATAGCGTTGTGTAGCTCTTGGATTAATGGGGCCTATGTCTGCTCTGACCAAAGAATCTCTTAAGTTAGGTGCTCGTTTGAAGCATGGAAGGAATGGTAAACGAAACTCAGGAATGTGAGGATAAGCAGTATGAAGGATGTTCCAGTGACGACTGATGGTTTTGTGTAAAAAGTATGTAAAAGGATGGTAAGTATGGACAAAAGGGATACAGTTTGTGGAAGATGAACGAGTATTTGTTATGGATGGGCTCTGGTGTGGGGAGGGTACTCCCTATCAATAAATCTCTGGCACATTTCTTGTTGTCTTTGTGTACATAGTTGACTGTTACTCACTATTCTTTCGACCCATTGTAGTTGGGACAGTGCTACCAAATGGTCTTTAAGGACCAGTATGTCCAAGAAGCTGATCTGATGAGAATCGGAGGACATGGTGTACTCCAGGTCAGTCCAAGCTTTAATGAGAAACAGCTGCACTGACCTGGAGTTCACCATGTCCTCCTATTCTCATCAGATCACCTTATTGGACATACTGGTCCTTAAAGACCATTTGGTAGTACTGTCAATTGACCTTTACAAGAAGCCCACGGATCAGAATGGGCTCCTACACTTTATGAGTAACCATCCTCTACCCATGAAACACGTGATCCCTAAATCCCAACTACAACGGGTCAAAGAATAGTGAGTAACAGTCAACTATGTACACAAAGACAACAGGAAATGTGCCAGAGATTTATCGATAGGGGGTACCCTCCCCACACTTTACACCAGAGCCCATCCGTAACAAATACTCATTCATCTTCCACAAACCGCATCCCTTTTGTCGATACTTACCATCCTTTCACATAAATTTTACACAAAACCATCAGTCGTCACTGGAACATCCTTCATACTGCTTATCCTCACATTCCTGAGTTTCGTTTACCATTCCTTCCATGCTTCAAACGAGCACTTAACTTAAGAGATTCTTTGGTCAGAGCAGACATAGGCCCCATTAATCCAAGAGCTACACAACGCTATCTCCATACTCCTAGAAAAGGCACTTTCCCATGCTTGCAATGTTATGAGAGCAACAATGTCCTTCACGGAAGCACTATCTATCACCCACATACAGGCAAACAGTATCCAACTAAAGAATTCTTCACATGTGACACCAATTTCATGGTCTATTTGATCAAGTACCCCTGCAGCCTGGCATATGTAGGGGAGACGACACAAGCTATTAAGGATAGAATATCAAAACATAAATCCACCATCCGATGTAAAAACCTACTGCTTCCGCTACCCCATTTTATCACATTGGGCACAGTATATCACAATTAAACTTTCAGGTCACAGAAAAAGTGCTCCCTCTCAGACGCGGGGGCAATCGCATAGGTCTATTAAAGAAAAGGGAGGGCTTCTAGATCCACGAATTACAAACCCTTACCCCAAAGGGGTTGAACAGGGACTATGACTTATTGTCATTTATTTAACAGATTTGGAGTTGAACTGATGGAATAGCCTTCTAACTTGGCTTGGACTGTATTGCAGGATGTATTATGTTTATTCATGTACTCAACAATGCTTTGTTATTAATATCCTTCTCTCTTTATTCCAGAGGGATCTCCTTCCCATGTCCCCTCTCTTGAATTCTGCCTCTATAAAGCCAATCATACTCTTAATTCCACCTGCTTTAGACCCTGCATTCCCATGTCCTGTTGAACGCAGGTCTTTCCACCCTTGAACACATAAATCACACCCATTTCCTGGATCTGGAACGCATAAATGAGGCTTCCTGGCACCGTGTAACTCATACCGCCTTCAGCATACTTAGTCATGCCTTCCACCCAATAACGCGGCCACATATCACGTCACTTCCTGTGACGTCACTTTCCTCAACCGTCCGGAGATATCTCCGGTGACAGCGCTGCTATCTCTATCACAGATAGGTCCTTTGAGCGATCCAAGTCCCGCCCCTTATCTATTTAAGGAGTACCTATTTCTTCATTCACATGGCAATCACAGAGACAAGCGGTGGATACCACGTCCCATGCTTTCCACGCCACTGTATCTCCACTACTGGATAAGGCTCACTCTCTATTTTCAGGCTGACATCTCTCACCCTATTCCTTGGTGCCAGTTAGCATCATGGCTATTTACCTTCACAGATCCGGTCCTCTGACCCTGACACTGTGTCTTCCCTTCTGTCTGAATGTACGTCTTTGAGCAGTCTGGTAGGTCCTATTTATATGGTAGTGCCCTGATGTTTAATTTTCCAGCAGTCCAATGGCTCTTGATTGTATTACATGACAATGTTTTTACTGTGTTTGTTTCATGTCTTGTTCAATATATGTAAGTTCTGTTATATTTTTTTCTCTATACTACAGCACTAACTGATGAAGGTCTTGCCAACCGAAACGTTTTGTTATGATTGTGCTGATCTGCAATTAAACATTCTAAAAATTTGAGTCAAGTAAAGTGCCCGGTTTCATTCACTGTATAGCTGGTTTTGGACCCTACTGGTGCACCTACCCAGCTGTGCTGCGGTTTCTATCGAATATTGCCTCAGTAGGTACGGCGTCCCGCACCCGCTGGCAGCAACTAACACCAGGGTACCCGGCATCCTGGGGTCCCCGCACAGCATAATCGCTAGGCACAGTGGTATCCCTCCCACCTCCTAGCAATATTAGGACTTTATCTCCTAGAATGCAATATCTGGACTGACCGAGCACCCCTGCTAGCTCAGCCCCCCGGAGGTGACACCACCCTCCCCATGGCCAGTGAATGATTATGTGTGACCCACCGAGAGCTGGAGCCAGCCCAGTAGTGTGAAGGACCTACTCCGGTACGGAGCTACCATTCCTGACAATAAGTAAGAAAGGATAAAAATATAAAAAATTCAATTAAAAAAAATCCCAAATGGTCTAGATATAAAGATAAGATAGACATATTTGTATTAGATATGTATAAAATATTCAGTGTAAAGGTGTGACAGGGTCCATCCAGAGCTGACACTGCAGTGAACCAGGGATTAGCCGATCGCCAGTACTTGGGGTCAGGAAGGAATTTTTCCCCACACATGGGGTTGTTTTGCCTTCCTCTGGTTCACATCCTTTTCAGGCAGTAAATCCTATAATGGCACTGGATGATTAAATTATACTAAATTTGGTAATAGATAAGAATAAAATTTAATGAACTCTATTCATTGTGTCTGTGTCTTATTTATATTCTGTTCATTCTGCTGAGACTATTAGGCTATGTGCCCACGATGCAGAAATGCTCAGGATTTTTCCTGAGCGTTTCTGCATCTCCCCTGGCAGAAAAAACGCATGTGGATTGTACATGCGGATCGTACATGCGGATTGTACATGCGTTTTTCCTGCCAGAGACATGCGGATGTGAAGCGTTCTTCACTTGCATTTCCGCATGTGGGTTGTCAAGCGCTTTCCAAACGATTTTAGTATCACTTGGAAAGTGCTTGACAACTTGGTCACACTATATAAATCCATGCAACCAGCATGAATTTATATAGTGTGACCTGAGAGAATGTCAAAAAATAAAAAATAAATCTATACTTACCTTCCGATGGCCCCCGCAGTCTTGCTTCACTGTCCCGGCTGCTGGCAGATCGCGTTACACTGAAGGACCTGCCGACGTCAGTGTCGCGTGACCCGTCACATGACTATGACGTCAGCGCAGGTCCTTCAGTCCATCGCGAACTGCCGTCATGAGAGGAGCAGCGCATCAGGGGCCGCCAGAAGGTAAGTAACATCGTAACATAGTAACATAGTTTTAAGGTTGAAGGAAGACTAAGTCCATCTAGTTCAACCCATAGCCTAACATGTTGATCCAGAGGAAGGCAAAAAAAAACCCATGTGGCAAACACTAAGCTCCACATTGGGGAAAAAAATTCCTTCCCGACTACATACGACAATCAGACTAGTTCCCTGGATCAACGCCCTATCAAGGAATCTAGTGTATATAGCCTGTAATATTATACTTTTCAAGAAAGGCATCCATGCCCTTCTTAAATGTTAGTAGTGAATCACTCATTACAACATCATGAGGCAGAGAGTTCCATAGTCTCACTGCTCTTACAGTAAAGAATCCTCGTCTGTGATTATGATTAAACCTTCTTTCCTCCAGACGTAGAAGATGCCCCCCTGTCCCCGTCTCAGGCCTCAGAGTAAAAAGATCAGTAGAAAGGTCTTTGTACTGTCCCCTCATATACTTGTACATAGTAATAAGATCACCCCTAAGCCTCCTTTTTTCCCCACTAAATAACCCCAAGTGTAATAACCTGTCTTGGTATTGCAGACCCCCCAGTCCTCTAATAACCTTGGTCGCTCTTCTCTGCACCCTCTCTAGTTCAGCTATGTCTCTCTTATACACCGGAGACCAGAACTGTACACAGTATTCTAAGTGTAGTCGCACTAGTGACTTGTATAGAGGTAAAATTATGTTCTCCTCATGAGCATCTATGCCTCTTTTAATGCATCCCATTATTTTATTTGCCTTTGCAGCAGCTGCCTGACACTGGCCACTAAACGTGAGCTTGTCATCCACCAATACACCCAGGTCTTTTTCAGTTACAGTTTTGCCCAGTGTTTTACAATTAAGCATATAATTATACATTTTATTTCATAGAATCATAGAATCATAGAATCATAGAATGGTAGAGTTGGAAGGGACCTCCTGGGTCATCTGGTCCAACCCCCTGCTCAAAGCAGGATTCACTAAATCATCTCAGACAGATGTCTGTCCAGCCTCTGTTTGAAGACGTCCATTGAAGGGGAACTCACCACCTCTCGTGGCAGCCTGTTCCACTCATTAATCACCCTAACTGTCAAAAAGTTTTTTCTAATATCTAATCTGTGTCTCCTCCCATTTAGTTTCATCCCATTGCTTCTAGTCTTTCCTTGTGCAAATGAGAATAAAGATGATCCTTCTACAATGTGACAGCCCTTGACATATTTGTAGACAGCTATTAAGTCTCCTCTCAGTCTTCTTTTTTGCAAGCTAAACATTCCCAAATCCTGCAACCGTTCCTCATAGGACATGGTTTGCAGACCAGTCACCATTCTGGTCGCTCTTCTCTGAACTTGCTCCAGTTTGTCTATGTCTTTTTTAAAATGTGGTGCCCAAAACTGTACACAGTATTCCAGATGAGGTCTGACCAAAGAGGAGTAAAGACCAATAATGACTTCACGTGATCTAGACTGTATGCTTCTGTTAATACATCCCAGAATTGTATTTGCCTTTTTTGCTGCTGCATCACACTGTTGACTCATGTTCAGTCTATGATCTATTAGTATACCTAAATCTTTTTCACATGTACTGTTGCTTAGCTCTATTCCTCCCATTCTGTATATGCTTTTTTCATTTTTATTGCCCAGATGTAGTACTTTGCATTTTTCCCTGTTAAAAACCATTCTGTTGGTTGCTGCCCACTGCTCCAGTTTATTTAGGTCTTTTTGAATCCTCTCTCTCTCTTCTCTAGTATTAGCTATCCCTCCTAGCTTTGTGTCATCAGCAAATTTAATCAGTTTACCCTCAATTCCTTCATCTAAATCATTGATAAAGATGTTGAACAATACAGGTCCCAGGACGGAGCCCTGTGGTACCCCACTTGAGACATTCATCCAGCTGGATGTGAAGCCATTTACAATCACCCTTTGAGTCCGATCACTAAGCCAGTTATGAATCCACCTAACAGTTGCCTGGTCCATTGCATACTTGGTCATTTTTTCAATAAGGATGGTGTGAGATACTTTGTCAAATGCTTTGCTGAAGTCAAGATATACTATATCTACAGCATTTCCCTGATCCACCCAGTCAGTGATTCTGTCATAGAAGGAAATTAAGTTAGTCTGACATGACTTGTTAGTTATAAACCCATGCTGACTCTGGTTAATCACTTCATTCTTATCCAGGTACTTACATACATGTTGTTTAATAATTTGTTCAAAGATCTTTCCTGGTATAGAAGTCAGACTCACCGGCCTATAGTTCCCTGGGTCCACCTTCTTCCCCTTTTTGAAGATAGGAACAACATTTGCTCTTCTCCAGTCTTCTGGGACTTCTCCTGTTCTCCAAGAATTTTCAAAGATTATGGAGAGTGGTTCTAAAATTTCTTCTACGATCTCCTTCAGTACTCTGGGGTGTAATTCATCTGGACCTGGAGACTTGAACTCATTTATGTTAGCTAAATATTCCCTCACAATCTTTCTGTTTACAGATAACTTGGATTCTTCTATTCCTTTAAAAGGACAGTGAAGATCAGTTGATGTTACATTTTCTTTCTGAGAGAAAACAGATGCAAAATAGGAATTAAAAAGTTTGGCCTTCTCAACATCCTCTCTTACCATTTCTCCATTTTCATCCTGTAAAAATCCTATAGCATCTTTGACTTTTCTTTTACTTTTGACATACCCCCAAAATCCTTTTTTATTGCTTTTGACATCTCTTGCAAGCCTTAATTCATTGTCAGCTTTAGCTAACCTGATACATGCCCTGCAGGATCTGCAGACTGCATTATAATCTTCTTTAGATATGCCTCCCTCTTTCCATTTAATAAACATTTCTTTCTTTCTTTTTAGCATGTGTTTAAGTTCTGTGTTCATCCATCCTGGTTTCCTTAAATGCTTCCCATTCTTCCTACTTTTCGGGATTGTTAACGATTGTGCTTTGAGAATCTCATTTTTAAAAATTTCCCATCCTTCCTGGACATTTTTGTCCTTAAGGACATCCAGCCATTGGATCCCTCCTATTCTTTTTCTGAGTCTCTTAAAATCTGCCTTTCTAAAATCTAACCTTGAAGTTTGAGTCTTCACATGTCTTCCTCCTCTAGTTATCCAAAATTCTATAATAGCATGATCGCTGCCTCCTAGGGTCCCAGCCACTTTTACCTCCTCAACCATTTCCTCCTTGTTTATAAGGATTAGATCCAAAGTAGCAGATCCCCTTGTTTTCTCCCCTACCTTTTGGAAGATAAAGTTGTCAGCAAGAGAGGATAAGAATTTGCTTGACCTGTTAGTTTTACTTGAGAGAGATTCCCAACAAATGTCTGGATAGTTGAAATCTCCCATGACCACTACGTCATATTTTTTTGAGAACTTGGTCATTTGATACATAAAGAGTTCATCCATATCTTCAGCTTGCCCAGGTGGCCTGTAGTAAATGCCTACAATGGTGTCCTTTCCGTTGTTCTCTCCTTGTATTCTTACCCAAACAGTTTCCACAGAACTCCCAGTCTCTGAAGCTTTAATCTCTGTGCAGATATACGCTTTTCTAACATACAATGCGACACCTCCTCCTCGTTTATTAAGTCTGTTTCTTGCAAATAAGTTGTATCCTTTTAGCCTTTTATTCCAATCATGTGTATCGTCCCACCAAGTTTCAGTGATTCCAATGACATCATATTTCTTTTCCTGCGTTAGTAGTTCTAATTCTCCTTGTTTGTTGCCCATGCTTTGTGCATTTGTATAAAAACATTTTAGTTTGTGATTGGTTTCTCTTCCTCCCATATTTTTATTATTTAAATTGTTTTGTCTTTGTTCTTCCTTTCCACTTCCAGTAGCAGAGATCTCAATAGTATTTGTCAGCTGTATGGCTTTTTCTGGCCTTTTGCTTCCCTTCCCACATTGTTCTAGTTTAAAGCTCTCCTGATGAGTGCAGCAAGGCAATTTCCAAATACATGTTTTCCAGTCTTCGTAAGGTGCACCCCATCTCTAGCAAGTAGTCCATCGTATAGGTAATTCATTCCGTGATCCAGAAATCCAAATCCTTGTTGACGGCACCATCGACGTAGCCAGTTGTTCACCTGTAGAATCTTATTCCACCTCATTGTTCCATGGCCATCCAATGGGAGGATGGATGAGAAGACCACCTGCGCTCCCAATTCTTTCACTTTCTTGCCCAAGTCTTCAAAGTCACTGCAGATGGTTTCCAGGTCCTTTCTTGCGGTGTCATTTGTCCCCACATGTATTAGCAGGAATGGGTAGTGATCTGTAGGTCTGAAGAGTCTTGATATCCTGTCAGACACATCTTTAATTTTTGCTCCTGGAAGACAGCACATTTCTCTTGAGGTTATGTCTGGTCTGCAGATAGCAGCCTCTGTTCCTCTTAACAGGGAATCCCCCATGACCACCACTCTCCGTTTTTTCTTCACAACATTCTTCTTTCTCCATCCAGGAGGATTCTGAGGGCTTACAAGGTTATTCATTGCTGGCAAAGTCTTATCTTGCTGTATTTCTTCATGGTTCTCCTGCGAGAGAGCCTGGTACTGGTTTCTGAGCAGTATGGGTGCTGACTGCCTCTCTATCCTCCTGCTTCTCTGGGTCACATGCTTCCATTCCTCTGTTTCCTCAGGTGCAGTTTGAATTTCTTCTCTTTCTGAATCATGAAGAGATAATTCTGCTCTGTCTAAGAACTCTTCACCTTCCTGAATGATTTTCAAGGTAGTTAACCTCTCTTCTAGATTTCGCAACTTTTCCTCCAACAGGGACACAAGCTTGCATTTCTGGCATGTGAAGTTTGGCTTTTCCACTGGCAAGTCTGTGAACATGTAGCAGGATATGCAGCTCACCAAATGGCTCCTGGACTCTTCCATGTTCTTACTGTTAATGTTCTGAAAACAGTGAAAAAAGCTTCAAAAAAAAGCTTCAAAATGCGCGCGCCAGTAGGCGCGCGGTTTACCGATGTCCTCTTTTCAGCTCCAACAGCCAAAATCCAGTGTTCTTTGAGCTCACGGAGACTCTTCACTTACCCCAAAATGCAGTGGGAATATGCAAATTATCTCCTCAGGACTCCTCCCCTGGTTTACCGATGTCCTCTTTTCAGCTCCAACAGCCAAAATCCAGTGTTCTTTGAGCTCACGGAGACTCTTCACTTACCCCAAAATGCAGTGGGAATATGCAAATTATCTCCTCAGGACTCCTCCCCTGGTTTACCGATGTCCTCTTTTCAGCTCCAACAGCCAAAATCCAGTGTTCTTTGAGCTCACGGAGACTCTTCGCTTACCCCAAAATGCAGTGGGAATATGCAAATTATCTCCTCAGGACTCCTCCCCTGGTTTACCGATGTCCTCTTTTCAGCTCCAACAGCCAAAATCCAGTGTTCTTTGAGCTCACGGAGACTCTTCACTTACCCCAAAATGCAGTGGGAATATGCAAATTATCTCCTCAGGACTCCTCCCCTGGTTTACCGATGTCCTCTTTTCAGCTCCAACAGCCAAAATCCAGTGTTCTTTGAGCTCACGGAGACTCTTCACTTACCCCAAAATGCAGTGGGAATATGCAAATTATCTCCTCAGGACTCCTCCCCTGGTTTACCGATGTCCTCTTTTCAGCTCCAACAGCCAAAATCCAGTGTTCTTTGAGCTCACGGAGACTCTTCACTTACCCCAAAATGCAGTGGGAATATGCAAATTATCTCCTCAGGACTCCTCCCCTGGTTTACCGATGTCCTCTTTTCAGCTCCAACAGCCAAAATCCAGTGTTCTTTGAGCTCACGGAGACTCTTCACTTACCGCAAAATGCAGTGGGAATATGTAAATTATCTCCTCAGGACTCCTCCCCTGGTTTACCGATGTCCTCTTTTCAGCTCCAACAGCCAAAATCCAGTGTTCTTTGAGCTCACGGAGACTCTTCACTTACCCCAAAATGCAGTGGGAATATGCAAATTATCTCCTCAGGACTCCTCCCCTGGTTTACCGATGTCCTCTTTTCAGCTCCAACAGCCAAAATCCAGTGTTCTTTGAGCTCACGGAGACTCTTCACTTACCCCAAAATGCAGTGGGAATATGCAAATTATCTCCTCAGGACTCCTCCCCTGGTTTACCAATGTCCTCTTTTCAGCTCCAACAGCCAAAATCCAGTGTTCTTTGAGCTCACGGAGACTCTTCACTTACCCCAAAATGCAGTGGAAATATGCAAATTATCTCCTCAGGACTCCTCCCCTGGTTTACCGATGTCCTCTTTTCAGCTCCAACAGCCAAAATCCAGTGTTCTTTGAGCTCACGGAGACTCTTCACTTACCCCAAAATGCAGTGGGAATATGCAAATTATCTCCTCAGGACTCCTCCCCTGGTTTACCGATGTCCTCTTTTCAGCTCCAACAGCCAAAATCCAGTGTTCTTTGAGCTCACGGAGACTCTTCACTTACCCCAAAATGCAGTGGGAATATGCAAATTATCTCCTCAGGACTCCTCCCCTGGTTTACCGATGTCCTCTTTTCAGCTCCAACAGCCAAAATCCAGTGTTCTTTGAGCTCACGGAGACTCTTCACTTACCCCAAAATGCAGTGGGAATATGCAAATTATCTCCTCAGGACTCCTCCCCTGGTTTACCGATGTCCTCTTTTCAGCTCCAACAGCCAAAATCCAGTGTTCTTTGAGCTCACGGAGACTCTTCACTTACCCCAAAATGCAGTGGGAATATGCAAATTATCTCCTCAGGACTCCTCCCCTGGTTTACCGATGTCCTCTTTTCAGCTCCAACAGCCAAAATCCAGTGTTCTTTGAGCTCACGGAGACTCTTCACTTACCGCAAAATGCAGTGGGAATATGTAAATTATCTCCTCAGGACTCCTCCCCTGGTTTACCGATGTCCTCTTTTCAGCTCCAACAGCCAAAATCCAGTGTTCTTTGAGCTCACGGAGACTCTTCACTTACCCCAAAATGCAGTGGGAATATGCAAATTATCTCCTCAGGACTCCTCCCCTGGTTTACCGATGTCCTCTTTTCAGCTCCAACAGCCAAAATCCAGTGTTCTTTGAGCTCACGGAGACTCTTCACTTACCCCAAAATGCAGTGGGAATATGCAAATTATCTCCTCAGGACTCCTCCCCTGGTTTACCAATGTCCTCTTTTCAGCTCCAACAGCCAAAATCCAGTGTTCTTTGAGCTCACGGAGACTCTTCACTTACCCCAAAATGCAGTGGAAATATGCAAATTATCTCCTCAGGACTCCTCCCCTGGTTTACCGATGTCCTCTTTTCAGCTCCAACAGCCAAAATCCAGTGTTCTTTGAGCTCACGGAGACTCTTCACTTACCCCAAAATGCAGTGGGAATATGCAAATTATCTCCTCAGGACTCCTCCCCTGGTTTACCAATGTCCTCTTTTCAGCTCCAACAGCCAAAATCCAGTGTTCTTTGAGCTCACGGAGACTCTTCACTTACCCCAAAATGCAGTGGGAGTATGCAAATTATCTCCTCAGGACTCCTCCCCTGGTTTACCGATGTCCTCTTTTCAGCTCCAACAGCCAAAATCCAGTGTTCTTTGAGCTCACGGAGACTCTTCACTTACCCCAAAATGCAGTGGGAATATGCAAATTATCTCCTCAGGACTCCTCCCCTGGTTTACCAATGTCCTCTTTTCAGCTCCAACAGCCAAAATCCAGTGTTCTTTGAGCTCACGGAGACTCTTCACTTACCCCAAAATGCAGTGGGAATATGCAAATTATCTCCTCAGGACTCCTCCCCTGGTTTACCGATGTCCTCTTTTCAGCTCCAACAGCCAAAATCCAGTGTTCTTTGAGCTCACGGAGACTCTTCACTTACCCCAAAATGCAGTGGGAATATGCAAATTATCTCCTCAGGACTCCTCCCCTGGTTTACCGATGTCCTCTTTTCAGCTCCAACAGCCAAAATCCAGTGTTCTTTGAGCTCACGGAGACTCTTCACTTACCCCAAAATGCAGTGGGAATATGCAAATTATCTCCTCAGGACTCCTCCCCTGGTTTACCGATGTCCTCTTTTCAGCTCCAACAGCCAAAATCCAGTGTTCTTTGAGCTCACGGAGACTCTTCACTTACCCCAAAATGCAGTGGGAATATGCAAATTATCTCCTCAGGACTCCTCCCCTGGTTTACCGATGTCCTCTTTTCAGCTCCAACAGCCAAAATCCAGTGTTCTTTGAGCTCACGGAGACACTTCACTTACCCCAAAATGCAGTGGGAATATGCAAATTATCTCCTCAGGACTCCTCCCTCTGCCCAAGTGCATTACCTTACATTTATCCCCATTAAAGCTCATTTGCCATTTATCAGCCCAAGCTTCTAGTTTACATAGATCCTCCTGTAATATAAAATTGTCCTCCTCTGTATTGATTACCCTGCAGAGTTTAGTGTCATCTGCAAATATTGAAATATTACTCTGTATGCTCCCTACAAGGTCATTAATAAATATGTTAAAAAGAAGGGGGCCCAATACTGACCCCTGTGGTACCCCACTGTTAACTGAGACCCAGTCTGAGTGTTTTCCATTAATAACCACCCTTTGTTTCCTATCACTGAGCCAATTCTTAACCCACATACATATATTTTCCCCTATCCCCATTGTTCTCATTTTATGTATCAACCTTTTGTGTGGAACCGTATCAAAAGCTTTTGAAAAGTCCATATACACAACATCCACTGCATTTCCTTGGTCCAGTCCGGAAATTGCCTCCTCATAAAAACTGATCAGATTAGTCTGACAGGAACGGTCCCTCGTCAACCCATGTTGATATTGGGTCATGAAGTTAATCTTCTTCAGGTACTCTATTATAGCATCTCTTAGGAAACCCTGCAGGATTTTACCCACAGTAGAGGTTAAGCTTACTGGCCTATAATTTCCAAGTTCAGTTTTTGTCCCCTTTTTGAATATTGGCACCACATTTGCTATACGCCAGTCGTGTGGTACAGACCCTGTTATTATGGAATCTTTAAAGATTAAAAACAATGGTCTATCTATGACGTTACTTAATTCCTGCAGTACTCGCGGGTGTATCCCATCCGGGCCCGGGGTTTTGTCAACTTTAGTGGTTTTTAGACGCCGCCGTACTTCCTGCTGGGTTAAGCAAGTGACATTTAATGGAGAATTTTTGTTATCACTAATCATGTTTTATGTCATGCGATTTTCTTGTGTAAATACGGTTGAAAAAAAATCATTTAGCATATTGGCTTTTTCCTCATCCTCATCCACCATTTCACCCAGACTATTTTTAAGGGGGCCAACACTATCATTTTTTAGTTTTTTACTATTTATGTAGTTAAAGAATATTTTGGGATTATTTTTACTTTCTCTGGCAATGATTCTCTCTGCCTCAATCTTTGCTGCCTTGATTTGGTTTTTACAGAATTTATTTTATTTTCTATATTTATTTAATGCCTCCTCACTACCTACTTGCTTTAGTTCTCTAAATGCTTTCTTTTTGTCACTTATTGCGCCCCTTACAGCTCTATTTAGCCATAGTGGTTTCCTCCTATTTCTAGCATGTTTATTCCCAAAGGGTATATATTGTGCACAGGTCCTATTAAGGATGTTAATAAATGTCTCCCATTTGCTTTGTGTAGCTTTATATATATTTATTTTTTATTTTATTCTTTTTTTTTTTACAGTTTCTATGGTACCCGGGTCCGGAGGAGAGTCTCCTCTTCTCTAGACCTGGGTACCATCCGCACATTAGAACGCATGGAATGAGCATCTACATATGCAGTGATGCGTAATCCATGCGTTCTAATGCAAGTCAATGGCGGCGAAAACGCAGCGCTTCCACAAAATAATTGGTAGTGCTGTGTTTTTTTCTGCAATGATAATCCGCAGCGGAAATTTCAGCAGCATGTGCACAGCACATGCGGATTATCATTGGGGAACATGGCAGGCCTTCTACCATGCATTTTTTAAGCGTTTCTGCAGCGTTTTTGTCGCTGCGGAAACGCTTAAAAAAAGCATTGTGGGCACATAGCCTTACTTCAATTTTGGACTGCTGTAGTGAAAATTACAAATGGTAAGGAATTAAAAGTTAATCCTATTTTTTTTTTTGCGGCGAGTTGGGTCACATGATCTAGCTGACAATTCTTTCCCATCATGACAGTGATGTTATGTCCATCTGTCATATGGTTTTCCCAGACTAATGTCACTGCCGCAATATGCACCAGATCAGCAATCACACATTGTACATGGGATAGGGCCAACATCATCAGCTACTGCTATTTACCCCAAGTGTAGTCTCTCTCCATTAAAGTCCCTGCACATCACAGATCATGTAGGACGGTCATATTCCATAGTTATTGTACTTACCCCGCAGTAGCTCCAAACTGTGCGCCATGTCAGTAGCCTCCAGCCCATCACATATGGAGAGGTGGACCTGGTGCAAGGGTATATAACCGAAATATAATACTTTAGTGCTGCCAGAGATGTATTGGGTGGATATAGATGGAAAAAGGAGGTGTCGTTGGCCTTACAGAACAGGGAGGTATAGGGCCAGGATAAAGATGGTAGCAACGGGATGCCACAATGTAAACTTATAATTGTAGTAAGCTGAGCTGGCACCATGACCATAAACCTGAAATCAAATGGATGGCATGCACTCAGGGTAATGGGGCCAGAAAAAATACACCAAAGCAAGAAAAAATGCATTGAAATAATTTTCAGCTCAAAAACTTAAGAATTTTTCGACTCATAGAAAACCTCTTTAACCCCTTTATGATGTGGAGTGTACTAGTACACCCCACATCATAACCCCCTGTTTGGTGCGGGTTCCAGTGCTGAGTCCGCACCTTTCTGGGCACATGACAGCTGATTTATACAGCTGTCATGTGCCCGCAACAGCCACGGGTGGAATTCGTGATCCACCCGCGGCTGTTAACTAGTTAAATGCCACTGTCAATCTCTGACAGCGGCATTTAACTGGCACTTCCGGGAAGCCCGTCATAGGCCCCGCCCATTGGCAACCCTGTCACGTGATTGCAGGTCACAGACGGGTTGGCATGACAGCCCGGGGTCTGCAGGAGACCCCTGTGGTTGTCACTGCCAGATTGCTATGAGTGCCGCCCAGCTGTTGGCACTCATAGCAAGTGAGCAAATCTGCTACATATAGGTGATCTGATCATCGCCTGTGTGTAGCACAGTCAATAAGATAATTGCAACTTCAAATCTCTCATGGAGACTATTGAAGCATGCAAAAAGTAAAAAAAAATGTTTTAAAAATATAAAAAAATTAAAAAATAAAAAAGTTTAAATCACCCCCCTTTCGCCCCATTTAAAATAAAACAGTAAAAAAATAACCACACATGCACATATTTGGTATTGCCGAGTTCAGAATTGCCCAATCCATCAAAATAAAAAAAAAATTAATCCGATCGATAAACGATGTAACAAGAAAGAAATTCTGAACGCCAGAATTACGTTTTTATGGTCGCCGCAACATTGCAATAAAATGCAATAACGGGTGATCAAAACATCGGATCTATCCCAAGATAGAATCAATAAAAACGTCAGCCCGGCGCGCAAAAAATAAGCCCTCACCCGGCCCCAGATCCCGATAAATGGAGACCCTACAGGTCTCGGCAAATGGCGCAATTTTTTTTTTTTTTTAGAAAACTTTGGATTTTTTTTGTCACCACTTACATAAAAAAGAACCTATATATGTTTGGTATCTATGAACTCGTAATGACCTGGAGAATCATAATGGCAGCTCAGTTTTAGCATTCAGTGAACGTGGTAAAAAAAAAACACTGTGGAACTGCGCTTTTTTTGCAATTTCAGCGCACGGAATTTTTTTCACATTTTCCAGTACAAGATATGGTAAAACCAGTGATGTTGCTCAAAAGTACAACTTGTCGTGCAAAAAATAAGCCCTCACATGGCCAAATTGACTGAAAAATAAAAAAGTTCTGGCTCTGGGAAGAAAGGGAGCAAAAAACGAAAATGCAAAAACGGAAAATGCTCCGGTTATGAAGGGGTTAAACATTAAAAGGGTATTTCCACCATAAATAGTTATTGCCTATCCATAAGATATCACTGTCTGATAGATGCACTCAAATTTCCAATGAATAGAGAGATGGCCGTACATATTTGTGGTCCTATTCATTGATTTCCATGGCAGTTACGGAAATGAACGTAAAAGCAGGATAGGGAACAGCCATTCTGAAGAAAGGTGTGGAGTACAAATGTGAAAAAGGCAGACGCGTACATAGAAATCATGGGGCCCCATAGCAGAATCCCTCCACATGCACAGTGTAATGACCCTACTGTACCCCACCTTAACTCCCAAGACGAAGTATGGTGACCCCAACACAGTATGATTCCTCAACTATGACCCTCACACAGCCCTCCATGCAGTATAATGGGCCTACATACAGTATAATGGCCCACACTAGCCCTCTATACAATATATTGCACCACCACGTCAGAATCCGAGGAAGAATTATGGGGGTGAAAGCATCTGCTGACGCTCCCTCCTCCATCATCATTGCTCGCACTGGCCCTCCCCCCTCCACTGTCAGCGCGAGCAATGATGATGGAGGAGGGAGCATCAGCAGATGCTTTCACCCCCATCATTCTGTGCAGGCAGGCAGCCGTGCAGTGCGGGTGCTGATGGGCGGAGGCAGGGCCTGGTGCTGGCCCCCCTCGCTCACTCACGGACCCCATAGCAGTGGCGTGGCCTGCCGCCATTGGCTATACGCCACTTGAAAATGGCATTTGTCAGACATTTACGGCATATTCTATGGACACAAATGTCTAAGATGGGAATACACCTTAAAAGTGGATCTGTTAGCAGCTTTCACATTACACACTGCAAAACTTATTAATGGGGTCTCTTAAATCTAATGAGACTGGTGTACTTACTATGCAAATCAATATCAAAATGGCTGTCTAATTCTCAAATTTAAAATAACATTTTATGAGTCCAGCTAGACCTAAACTCATAAAAAATCATTTTAAAATTAGGCAGGAAAACTTTTATATAGGATCGTACTCCTTTTCTTAAAGGGATTTTCAGAATCTAAGATAATGTAGATTGTTGATGATGTCGTGCTGCACTGGGTGATCAAAAGCCGCGCTTGGGGCGCCGGAAGGTAAGAAATTCATGGCCTCCCATCAAACTGCCAGGTAGCACTGTCCTAGACGCTGGACCGACCAGAGATTTGGGAATCCATCCACTCATCTCTAGTCCCAACTGTTCTGGATACAGTGGACAGTCCTGGATTTGGGTCTACACGCTGAAGTCTCGTGTGTCTGCTGAATGTCCCTCACTGCCAGCGCCCCTCTGACATCTCCTCCTGCAGGGGGAGAAAGAAATGGCAAATGGGCGTGGATTGGGGTGTGTCCAGGGAGTGGTCAAAATTTGCCATGACGCTCTACTCGCACCGCATCTTCTGTCCCTTTTTCTATTCTTCAAAAGTTGGGAGGTATACTACAAGGGCCCACACATCTAACCAGCTTGCAGGGGGTGTGGGTCCCAGGTCAAAATTATCCACTTGGGCCCATCAGACTCTGAAGGATACTAGTGAGTAGGGTCACATTGCGACCCCTATGGTGATGGGACAAGTTACAATTTTTTTGAATTGCTTGTCGCAGTACGGGGACGTAATGTGACCCTATTCACTTTATTTCTGCTGCTATGTAATGTAGCAGCAGATAACAATGATTTTGTGCTTCACAACCTGCGCCATGGCCAAAATCATTGTGTAACCAGCATCAATATATAACAGTATAATGTAAAGCCGAGTAAAAACATTCACAGGACTCCATGGTTATCGGATCAGGGTCATGCCAAGAAATTAGGTTGGTCAAGAAATAGTCACCCTTGTAAATGCCACATATAGTGGGTACAGAAAGTATTCAGACCCTTTTAAATTTTTAACTCTTTGTTTCATTGCAGCCATTTGGTAAATTCTAAAAACTTCATTTTTTTTCTCATTAAAGTACACTCTGCACCCCATCTTGGGTTTAGGTCAGGGCTCTGGCTGGTCCAGTCAAGAATGGTCACAGAGTTGTTCTGAAGCCACTCATTTGTTATTTTAGCTGTAAGCTTAAGGCCATTGTCTTGTTGGAAGGTGAACCTCCGAGTTGCCAATCGACAGCTTCAAAATCTTAATGATTTAGAGATGATCTGCAAAGAGGAGTGGACCAAAATTCCTCCTGACATGTGCGGAAACCTCATCATCAACTACAAAAAACTTCTGACTGCTGTGCTTGCTAAGAAGGGTTTTGCCACCAAGTATTTCAGCATCTGAAACAACAGATACTGGAAGCCTGTGCTTGCATTTCTTCTGCGGTGTTGCTATCAGTGTGTGAATAGTGGGAGAAGAGGGTTGCATTGACAATCCAACACAATGGGCAGCACTTTGAACACATTTTATAAGTGGTCATAAACTTGTAAAAAACTCATGAAAAAATAAAGTTACGTGAAAACCAAGCACACCATTGTTTTTCTTATGGAATTCTCAATAAGTTTGATGTGTCACATGACCCTCTTCCCATTGAAAAAAATAAAGTTGAATGGCCAACTTCAACATAGCCGCCATGGTCACCACCCATCTGGAAAAGTTTTCCCCCTCCCATATGCTAATGTGCCACAAGCAGGAAGTTGATATCACCAACCATTTCCATTTAATTTAGGTGTATCCATATAAATGGCCCACCCTGTATATATAAAACAACCTGATAAATTCTAGTGTTTGTATGTAACAAGTTCCCTTCCCTGCGCTCATCCGGGGGCAGCAGGGTGTCTGCTCTGACCTTATTAGAGACGGGCCAGGAGCCTTCTGGTGGTATATAGTGAATACTGCACAGCATTGTGGGAGTTTCCATGTGTATAAGTGATCACAATTACCAGCAATGTGCGTTGATAGTTGTGAGGTCTTGTTTTGTGGTCATGTTAAGTGGTTCTGCAACAATCTGATGTAAAAGGCTTCTATTGAACAAAATGTGGATTTTTTTTTACTAAATGTTATTTTCTTTGCTGAGGAAAAGGACAGCTTAAAATAAACTTCCTTGGAATGTTTTTCATCTATCCAAGACTCATTTTGAAAGCCCCGTGCCTCACAGAGGCGTTTCTAAAGAGATTAGTGAGGTGATGATGGTGCTGAAGCGGTTAATGCCGAAGGTGTGCAGATAGGGCACATATGCAGTGAAGGAGTGGGGTGCAGCACCAGAGGGGTCCGGGGTGAGATGAGATAAACTGTGGGGATCTGACAAAAGGATTGGTGGTGCGCTGCTGAGGAGGATGGTGAAGACGAGGCAGGTACAAGTAGATACGTTTTATTGGACGTTCTCAGGATCACAAACCTGTTTTCGGCTCTAGACTGAAGCCTTCGTCAGGTGTTATACAGTGAGCGCACTGAGAGCTGTTCAAATGCACAATTTGGTGGGAAGGGCAGTAAAAGTTGAATATATGTTTTTTTCTTAATAAATATATAAAAATATTGGAATTGGCATTAATATATATAATATAAAATCTTAAGAATGATTGTTCTAAAATAAATGCATATACAAAATTAAAATTTAGGAAAGGTAAACAATTAATAAAATAAAAATACAGAAAATTTTACTCTGAAACAATAAGCATAAAGTTCTCAATTTTGGCGATTTTTATTGTAACATTCATTATTGTTAATTTTTCAGTGAATACAATTGCAAGATGTAGAGGTTCTGATGTAGTTACATTTTCAGCCAGTAGGTGTCAGGATAGTCAGAATGAGACTGTCCTGGAGAAAGTGTTTGTGATGGAAACAACTGTAACAAGTTCATTGGAATTAATTTTTTGCTGGGGCAGATGCCTAGAGCGGCAAGTTGCAGGGGGCATCACCATGAAGGAGGACTAAATTTTTTTTTTAAATTTCCCTGCTTCTTTTTACCTCCGTTGGACGGTGTATGAAAAGCGCCATCCTTGTTGGAGGGGGAGAGGGTGCATGGACAGAGGGGCACCAATCTGCTCCCTGCCCCAAGGGAGGAAGATAAATGATAGCGGTGAAGAACCTGGAATGACGCCATGCCATGTGACTCTTATGGGCGAAGCCATGCAACAGTTTGCAAGTGAGATGTTTTCCCAGGCAGGAAGAGCAGAAGTGACACAGGTGACAGGTAATTAGGAACCAGGGTGTGGGTACATATATGGGGGTGCAAGCTAAATGTGGGGATGTGAGGGTACATATGGGGTGCAGTCTATATGTGGGGATATATATAGGGGCAGGCTATATGTGAGGGTACATATGGGGTGAAGGCTATATGTGAGGGTACATATGGGGTGAAGGCTATATGTGAGGGTACATATAGGTGTGCAAGCTATATGGGCAGCACAGTGGCTCAGTGGTTAGCACTGTTGCTTTGCAGCGCTGGGGCCCTGGTTTTAAATCCCCCCATATTTTCGTCAGTTTTCTCCGGATTCTCTGATTTCCTCCCACACTCCGAAGACTGATAGGGAATTTAGATTGTGAGCCCCTTTGGGGACAGTGCCAATATTGTCTGTGAAGCTCTGAGGAAAATGATGAAGCTATATAAGCAATGCATAATAAATAAATAAAATATGTGTGGGGGTGCATATGGAGATGCAGGCTGTATGTGGAGGGTACATCAGGGGCTGAACCCTGTATGTGGAGCTTACATGAAGGTGCAGGAAGTATGTGGGTGGGGCACATGGGGGTGCAGGCTGTATGTGTCGATGACATGGGAATGCAGGCTGTATGTAGAGGGTACAAAGGTAAGACTAAATATCAAATTCGTACAGAAACTTAACTATTTAAATATCTTATACATATATAATATATATACGAGTATATGTAAGGGAACACTGAAATTACACAACCTAGATCTGAATGAATGAAATATTCTCATTGAATACTTTGTTCTGTACAAAGTTGAATGTGCTGACAACAAAATCACACAAAAATCATCAATGCAAGTCAAATTTATTAACCAATGGAGGCCTGGATTTGGAGTCACCCCCAAAGCCAACTTTGATGTAATGTCCTTAAAACAAGTCAAAATGAGGCTCATTATTGTGTGTGACCTCCACGTGCCTGTATGACCTCCCTACAATGCCTGGGCATGCTCCTGATGAGGTTGCGGGTGGTCTCCTGTGGGATCATCCCCCAGACCTGGACTAAAGCATCCGCCAACTCCTGGACAGTCTGTGGTGCGTGACATTGGTAGATGGAGCGAGACATGATGTCCGAGATGGAGGGGGGCTTAGGAAGGCAACAACCCAGCAGCAGGACCGCTACCTCCACTTTTGTGCAAGGAGGAACAGGAGGAGCATTACCAGAGCCCTGCAAAATGACCTCCAGCAGGCCACAAATGTGCATGTGTCTGCACAAACGGTTAGAAACCTACTCCATGAGGGTGTTATGAGGGCCCGACATCCACAGATGGGGGTTGTGCTCACAGCCCAACACCGTGCAGGATGCTTAGCATTTGCCACAGAACACCAGGATTGGCAAAGTGCGCTTCACAAATGAAAGCAGGTTCACACTGAGCACATGTGACAGACGTGACAGAGTCTGGAGACGTCATGGAGAGCGATCTGCTGCCTGCAACATCCTTCAGCGTGACCGGTTTGGCAGTGGGTCAGTAATGATGTGAGGTGGCATTTCTTTGGAGGGCCTCACAGCCCTCCATGTGCTTGCAAGAGGTAGCCGGACTGCCATTAGGTACCGAGATGAGATCCTCAGACCCCTTGTGAGACCATATACTGGTGCGGTTGGCCCTGGGTTCCTCCTAATGCAGGACAATGCCAGACCTCATGTGGCTGGAGTGTGTCAGCAGTTCCTGCAAGATGAAGGCATTGAAGCTATGGACTGGCCCGCCCGTACCCCAGACCTGAATCCGATTGAGCACATTTTGGACATCATGTCTCGCTCCATCCACCAATAGACTGTCCATTGCACCACAGACTGTCCAGGAGTTGGCGGATGCTTTAGTCCAGGTCTGGAAGGAGATCCCACAGGAGACCATCCGCAACCTCATCAGGAGCATGCCCAGGCGTTGTAGGGAGGTCATACAGGCACGTGGAGGCCACACACAATACTGAGCCTCATTTTGACTTGTTTTAAGGACATTACATCAAAGTTGGATCAGCCTGTTTTGTGTTTTTCCACTTTAATTTTGGGGGTGACTCCAAATCTACGCCTCTGTTGGTTAATAAATTTGATTTCCATTGACGATTTTTGTGTGATTTTGTACAGAACAAAGTATTCAATGAGAATATTTCATTCATTCAGATCTAGGATGTGTTATTTGAGTGTTCCCTTTATTTTTTTGAGCAGTGTGTATATATATATATATATATATATATATATATATATATATTTATATATATATATATATATATATTATATATAATATATATATATATATATATATATATATATATATATATATATACACAACCTTAAGAGAGGTTTTCTCCAATACAGCAGTGTGAAGACCCGTGGGCGTAACGCTACTCAGACAACGCAGGGTGAGAGTAAAATAGCATGACAATACTTTATTGAACTACAAAGCAGACAATAAACACATAGAACAGTCCCAGCAAATACCCAAGATGGCACAACATTACACAGTCTCCTCACCCTTCCTTCTCCGCCTGCCTGGGAGAGAACAGCTGCGACTTTGGAGACTTCCAGGGCCGAATACCTCAACCAGTGGCCCTCTGCTTCTGGTGGGACCCCACAGAGAGAAGGTAGCAGCTAGCTTAGGAAGATAGCAGTCCATCGAGGTACAAGACCAGGAGATCCGAGGGTCCCACCCTGGCCTCTCTGAGAGTTTCCATGGGGCCAGGCGACCGGTGGGTCCCTCCTGGCAACTCCAAATGTCTCCTAGAAACCCCAAAACAACATATCTATGGGGCCAGATGACTTCTTCGTCCTCTCCTGGACTTCCCAAAAGTATCCATGGTCTCTCTGATGGTAAATGGAGCAGATCTCTCCAGTCAAAGCCGATACCCTTAGGCTAGAATCACGTGGAATACAAATCTGTGTCTCTTTGGTTAATGCCATGCAATCCATCTGCTGTCTTGAAGGATGTCTCTCATTCTCCTTCTAAAGTCTTTCTGATGTTACTTGATTCTCTGTCCCAAATCTGACTGCTACAGAAGCACATCTCATTTTTAAGTACACATCCACAGCTTAAGGATCATTAGTCACATGTCAGTGGTAAAGGTGCAGGGCTCAGCTATCATTGTTTTAGCTAATATATTTACATAGTTGGTATCACAGGGGCTGTTGTAGATAAACATCTAGGTGACTTTTAGCACAATTTGTCATTACCATAGTAAACACGATTGTTTCCAAAGGAATAGAATTCAACATTCAGGGTTATACAAATATTGGTCTGTTCTTATTGACCAGACATAAATACACAAAGATAATAGGGTATTTCTCTTGGATTAACAAATCTAAATGTCTGGTTCATTAAGATTTTACTCTGTATCGTCACAAGCAGTGAGGCACAAAGTGTGCATCGCAGCTCTAGACTTCCAACCTCAGGAACGTCAATTCGTCCAAAACATTAGCAGCAGCAGCGTAAGTGGCAAAAGCAATTTCTGTGAGTCCTTTCACACATTTTTTAGACCAGCTCGTGCACCAGCACAACAGAGTACAAGTCTGACACGTGGTGAATGACTGGAGAGGATGGTGCAGGAGTACCTTGGGCTCAATATCAATAACATCAGGGAGGGTTTGGAGCCTTTTACATTCTGGTCTTCAAAAATGGAAGAGTGGCCTTAGCTCGCCTGTCACGCCTTGGAGGTTAAATCATGCCCGGCAGCCAGCGTTCTCTCAGAACGTGTCTTCAGCGTTGTTGGTGATGTCCTGATGAATAAACGCTGTCCCATGAAAGTGTAGACCGCCTAACTTTCATCAAGATGAACAAGTCATGGTTCTCCAAGGACTTTTGGACACCAATCGCAGACAGCGCAGACTAGCTGGTGGTGTGGTTTTTAGTGTGCTGCTTTGATCTCGCATAATTGCAGTCTGTGATATCTTTTTCGTGCCTGCTGTTGCTGTTGATGTTAACAATAATTTTTTGAAATGTGGAGTCTCCAGCTGTGCCATTATAACATTTGCACTGTGAGTCAATTGATGCCACTTTTCCTGGTGCCTGCCCCTAATTTGAGCTGTTTTGGCAGCTTTTGGGTCCCTTTTGAAGGTGTTGTGTATGCGTTTATTTGTCATCCCATTGATTGCAATAGGATTCGGATATGTTCGTCGAACTGTTCGACGAATTGTTTGGAGAACATCGGGAAGTTCGCTGATCTGAAACTAATCGAACTTTGAAAGGTTCGCTCATCTCTAATAATGACGCTGACACTCGGGGTGCAGGATAATGACACTGACACTCGGGGTGCAGGATATTGACGCTGACATTCGGGTGCAGGATAATGACGCTGACTCTTGGGGTATGGGATAATCACGCTGACACTCGGGGTAAAGGATGACGCTGACACTCGGGGTATGGGATAATGACACTGACACTCTGGGTAAAGGATAATGATGCTGACACTCGGGGTATGGGATAATGACGCTGACACTTGGGGTATGGGATAATGACACTGACACTCGGAGTATGAGATAATGACGCTGACACTTGGGCTATAGGATAACTAGCTATTGAGTCCATTCTACGCCCGGGTGGCGAGCATTTTTATTGGTATATGGTCTCCCATGCTGGTATGTGCTGTCCCCATCCTGGTATTTGTGCTGCCCCCATACTGGTATTTGTGCTTCCCAAGCCTGTTCCTCCATCCTGTTATGTGCTGCCCTCATCCCTATTCTGGTATGCATGGCACGCCTCATCCCTATCCTGGTATGAAAGGCACACTAATCCTGGTATGCATGGTACCCCTCACCCCCAATCCTGGTATGCATGGTACCCCTCACCCCCAATCCTGTATGCATGGCACCCCTCACCCCCAATCCTGGTATGCATGGCACCTCTCATCCCCAATCCTGGTATGCATGGCAACCCTCATCCCCAATCCTGGTATGCATTGTACCCTTCATCCCCAATCCTGGTATGCATGGCACCCCTCATCCCCAATCCTGGTATGCATGGCACCCGTCATCCCCAATCCTTGTTTGCATTGCCCCCTCATCCCAAATTTGATATACACGGCACCCCTCATCATAATCCTGGTATGTATGGCATCACTCATCCCCCAATCCTGGTATGTATTGTACCCAATCCTTCATCCTGGTATGTATGGCTTCCTCATTCCAAATCCTGGTATGCATGGTACCCCTCATCCCCAATCCCGGTATGCATGGCACTCCTCATCCCTATCCTAGTATGTATGGTACCCGTCATCCTGGTATGCATGGCACCCCATCCCTCATCCTGGTATGCATGGTACCCCCCATCCCTATCCTGGTACGTATGGAACCCCTCATCCTGGTATTCATGGTACCCTGCATCCCTATTCTGGTATGTATGGTACCCCTCATCCTGGTATACATGGAACCCCTCATCCCAATTCTGCTATGTATGGCCTCCTCATCCCTCAATCCTGGTATGCATGGCACTCCATCCCTCATCCTGGTATGCATGGTACCCCGCATTCCTATCCTGGTATGCATGGTACCCCTCATCCTTATTCTGGTATGCATGGTACCCTTCATCCTGGTATGCATATGCATGGCACCCCATCCCTCATCCTGGTATGCATGACACCCCATCCCTCATCCTGGTATGCATGGTACCCCACATCCCTATTCTGGTATGTATGGTACCTCTCATCCTGGTATACATGGCACCCCTCACCTCAGTTCTGGTATGTATGGCACCCCTCATCCCCCAATCTTGGTACGTACGGCCTCCTCATCCCCCAATCCTGATATGCATGGCACCCCTCATCCTGGTATGTATGGCACTCAACCCCTCATCCTGGTGTGCATGACTCCCTCATCCCCAATCCTGCTATGTATGGCCCCCTCATCCCTATCCTGGTATGCATGGCAATCCTTATCCCCCAATCCTGGTATGCATGGCATCACATATTCCTATTCTGGTATGCATGGTACCCCTCATCCCTATTCTGGTATGCATGGTACCCCTCATCCTAGTATGCATGGCACCCCATCCATCATCCTGGTATGCATGGTACCCTGCATTCCTATCCTGGTATGCATGGTACTCTTCATCCCCAATGCTGGTATGCATGGCACCCCTCATCCCCAATGCTGGTATGCATGGCACCCCTCACGCCCCAATCCTGATATGCATGGCACCCCTCATCCCCAATCCAGGTATGCATGGCCCCCCCCCCACCTCCCAATCCTGGTATGCATGGTCCCCTCATCCCCCAATCCTGGTATGCTTGGAACCCCTCATCCCCCAATCCTGGTATGCATGGTACCCATCACTCCCCAATCCTGGTATGCATGGTCCCCTCATCCCCAATCCTGGTATGCATGGTCCCCTCGCCCCCCAATCCTAGTATGCATGGTCCCCTCGCCCCTCATTCCTGGTATGCATAGTTCCCTCACCCCTCAATCCTGGTATGTATGGTACCCCTCATCCCCCAATCCTGGTATGTGTGGCCCCCTCATCCCCCAATCCCCCAATGTGGCACCGGAGTATGCGCGTGACCATACTGCGCTGTCCGGCACCATTTTGCTGAAGACACACTGCAAATGTGTCTTCAGTAAAATGGCGTCGTATAGCGCTATGCGCATGCTCTGATTCCGACACCTTCACTCCTGCCTCGGTCTCCGGTGAGAAGAGAGACGCCGCGGCAACGCTACTCCCGGTCAGGTAAGTATGGCGCCGGAGATAGCGATATGCATTCAGTGTCTATGCATACCGCGATCTCCGGCGCCATACACTCCTCTTACCTGTAACGGCTCCATGCGTTCTTTCTTGGAGCCAGACTGCGCAGGTGCGTCGCGCTTGAGCAGTCTATAGAGGCTTCAGACAGAGGGACACGTTACATTATAGAAGATACAGACGCACTCACACTGTCTGTACCATTAAATCATCTGCTGCCGCAGGAAACTGTATTTGGTTTAGTAAATTTTATTAATTTAACTGCTGGTGTATAAAAACAGATGTCGTACGGATGTAAATATGGGAAATAGAGATTGCATACAGATGACAGTGTAATTCAATTATCTAATGATGTAGCACAGTATATAGCTCACACTTGAGGAAAGACACTGTGGTCCCGATTCATCAATGAGTATTTATTAGTTTTCCGGCTTAAATATCACAAAATGTTGCCATTTTTACGCCATTCCCGGCCACCAGTGCCAAAGTAAGCAGCATTGGGGTGGAATGGGTAATGTCGAAGTCCACCCATCAAATTCATCATAATTTGTGCATGTAAGTGATGTAAATTACGCCAGAAATGTACATCAACCCTGCATAGACGCATATACGTTGTAAGATTTGACAAATGAATTTGGCACGTGTTACTCCAGAGTACTTTTCATTAGAACTGACTTGTAAGGCCCTGTGCACACGGTGCTTTTTTGATGTGTTTTTTTCCGTGCGGAATTGGCCTCAAAAACACATTGGAATCCTTATACCAGCATTGCCTATGAGAATTCTGAAGATCTGTGCACATGATCAGGAATTTTCCTGACAGGATTTCATGTGTGTTTAAATCTGCAGCATGACAATTCTTTGTGCGTTTTGCCAGCGTTTTTCCTATTGAATGCATTGGCAAAAGTGCATGGCAAAAAAACGCACCAAAAACGTGCAGAATTTCCACAGCTTTTTTTCTGCCAGGACATGCAGAGACGCTGCAGAAATTTCTGCACAAAACACTCATCGTGTGCACGTACCCTTAAACACCAGTCCTAATGAATCGGGGGAATGTATTTTTTTTATTTTCTGGGTCCTCTACAAACTTTGCTTTTTCTGAGGAAATCTTTCCAAACTGAGCGTCCTGTGTTCATCAGCCTGAGGATGGAGCTGGATGACGCCTCTCCTGTATAGTTGTATAGCTGTCTAAAGGAACCATCTAAAGTTGTTAAATAGGTAATGTTGCAAAGTGTTTGTAAAATCAAGCTACTTTGCAATTTAACTCTTTATAGATGTCCTTTCCATTCTCAAGGACAGAAGGATTTTTACTTTTACAATTTACAGCTTGTTGCTTAGGTTACCTGCCACCCGGGTAACAGTCAAACAGACTGAGATCGGAACGCAGTGCACGGACCAGCCAGCGGTTGCCTGACCCAAGCGTGACAGCTCTATGTATTTCTATGAAGCTGTCATGTTCGGGTGGGGAGAGCCTCCGGCCAGTCTGTGTTCCGATCTCTGTTCGATTTATACGGCCGTCTGACTGCTCCCTAAGTGTGACCCGTTACTTAGGTAAGGAGAGTGAGGCTACATTCAGGCTCTATGCTTTAAAGCTATAGGATCTGGACCCTTCGCTACTCCAGTGTTGCAGAGGCAAATCTGCCTGTGCTAGCATCCTGGGAGAGCGCTCAATTTGGACCAGTACCGGGACGATGCTTGGCTGAACTGTAAATCTGCAGGAGCACACCACCTCCGGCAACCAGGAAGCCAGGAGTCAGGGAGCAGTGCACTCTTGAAGATACAATTTGAGAAAACCCTTTTAAGGCTTAGTTCACATGTTGTATTTTTGCTGTCCCTTTTTTGCTGTTTTTTATGCAAATTAAAAGCAGCTTTTTACAGTACCAGAAAAAGCTGGGATTTCAGAAATCTCATACACACACTTGCTTTTTTTTCCTGACTGAATTGGAAAACTGCTGCTGTTTTAAAATTCTGTAGCGTGTCAATTCTTTCAGCGTTTTCGCAGTTTTTTCACCATAGAATCAATTTCACAATTAGAAAATGCAAAAACACTGGCAAAAACAACCCTGCATGTTTGTTGCATCTCACTGCATTTTTATATCGCGTTTACTGTGTTTTTATAACTTTATTGAACATGTACTATTGACAAATGACACGTAATCTGCACCCAAAAAAAACAGGAAAATTGCACCAAAAAAGTAGCAAAAGCGCACCAAAACTTGTTTTTGTAAGCAGCTTCTTTACTGCCAAGAGAGCAGGTCTTGCCTGCAGAAAAAAAAGCAGCAAAAATACAACTTGTGAACATAGCCTAAAGGTCTTTGTACACATTGCAGTTTTTGGTCGCATTTTTTTTTCTGTTCAGATTTGTCAAAAAACCTGGAGGATTTCCTAATTCCTACAAAGTGAATGATATTTCTGAAGCCTAATGCACATGCTGCTTATATTTCCGAGCAGAACATTTTCTTCTGCGCACATATAAGCTGCTAGATTTCATTATGGCAGGTAAAGGGAATGTGTGATCAGAAAATGACATATCGTTTAATGAGGACTTGTCACGAGTAGTGATGAGCGAGCACTAAAATGCTCGGGTGCTCGATGCTCGGGTCGAGCACATTGGAATACTTGGGTGCTCGACCTGAGCAACGAGCCTAATGTAAGTCTATGGGAAACTCGAGCATTTTTCAGGCGGCTCTCCCCGGCGGTCTGCAGAGGGCCTAAAAATTGCCCAAATCGATGGGAACAGTGATCAAATGACATGGGAACAGCATGGGGAAGACCCCTGGAAGCATCTCTGACTCCCAGGTCACTGCTGTCAACAACGTTGTCAGAGTATTACGCCACATTTATGGACTCACAATAAGACATACAAAAATGAAACCAAAATAGATTTTCCTGGGAAATATGTTAAGGAACATCCTTTCCAGGGTAATGACTTGTATATAAGGCAAAATAAATAACCCCCCAAAAAAATACGCCACCACACCTTGGGCTATATTCACACGTAGCGTTGTTGATGTGTTTTTGCACTTTTGCATTGCTTTCAACCAAGACAAATGCATTCACCAGGAAATGTCATTTTAACATTTTACAACCTTATCTGGCCATCTGCTGTGTGACACATCATCAGACACATGCATACAGTGCTGAAAAGACATGGGAACAGCATGGGGAAGACCTCTGGAAGCATCTCTGACTCCCAGGTCACTGCCTAAAAGTGTGCCCATCATAAGTGATCCTTGGCGCATGCAAAGATGCCTCCCGCCATGCACCTGTCGTTGCAGACTTGCAACAATCACCATCCACGTCCTTGTCCCAATCGAGAGTTCAGTTGTCCCTGCCCCATTCCTTGGAATGCAATGGCAAGTATGTAGCCATCCACCCACCCACAGGCTACAATACTATACTGCCAAATTTTTGACAGCTGCTTGCACTTGAAATGTGGCCCTTTAGGCTCGTGGAGGCGGAAGCTGTCCTCAATCTTATGGCGGCAGCGACCGGGTATCCAGCCACCACTATTTGTCCCGGTGTCGTCTCCGCCTTCCACAAGCACGGATTCCCGCAACATTACCTGTGCCCTCCCCAGTGCACTTACTGGGAAGGACCGCCTAACCACAAACACGTGGACAGGTGAATGTAAACAGGTGAATGTGGCCAGGGACGGTACGGAGCCAGTCCACTACTTTTTTTTGCTGAGAGTTGTATTTCACCACAGCCATATTCTTTAGCTCGGTGAAAGGACTGGCATAGAGGGAAACCGTATCTACTCTGGGTGTCATTTCTCCCAGGAAGTCCTGTAAAGCAGCTTGTTACAGAAGCAATGGCAGCCCGTCCAACATCAACTCGCACTTCTCGGTGGTGCTTTGACACACAAGCATCTTAATTTGCGCATTTAATTTCATGACTACAGAGTTGGACAATGGCCTGATCTGCAATGCGGTTTGAGAAATAACATGCATAACAATGTCCGATCCACATTACAAAAACAGCCATAGAGTGTCCGGGAACCTTTCCCCACATGTTTCTTAGCCAGGGCTGCTTCTCAGCAGGGTTGGACGGACCCACCAAAAAACCGGAGACTGCGCCAGTGGGCCCTGGCTTCTCCTTCAGGAGAGTTCATAGTGCCGAGGTGAGGCCATGATGAGGATAGAGGCCACCATCTGCTTAGTTTTCTGTTACTTGGAATGCAAGCGCAAGTATGGAGCCAGCCACCCACCCACAGACTGCAATACTAAACTGCCAGATTTCTGGGCAGCAGCTTGCACTTAAAATGTGGCCTTTTAGGCTCAGGGAGGTGGAAGCCTTTCACAACCTCATGCCTCGTGTCCATACTCGGTCCCCAGCCGTCACTATTTCTCCCTATATTGTCTCCGCCTTCCACAAGCGCTGGTCCCTGAACATTACTGCTGGTACTTTTCTGTGGGAATTTGCTTGCCTCCTAACAGCCTGGAATATTTCCAGTAAACTATGGTACAAAGCCATGGTATTAACACTGCCCCCAGTAACAGTAGCGAAGCCATCCCCAATTTCCTTCTCAGGAATTTTATTTGGTAGACTGAGTGACTGCCCAAATACATTAGTTTCTCACAAAGGAGCTGAAGATAGAGTGGCAGTAGGTGCAAGTTTCTCCAGCCTGTTAGATATTAGAGGGTGAACGGCAGCACATTGGATCTGTGGTTAGAACTGAAGCCTTGCAGTTCTGGGATCCTGGGTTCAAATCCCAGCAAGGACAACATCTGCAAGGACTTTGTATGTTCTCCCCATGTTTGCATGGGTTTCCACCTCAGTAAAAAAAAGCAGCCATAGAGTGTCTGGGAAACTTCCCACACACTTTTCTTAGCCAGGACTGCTTCTCGGCAGAGTTGGACGGTCCCACCAGAGAATCCTCTGGTGTGCCCTGGCTTCTACATCAGGAGAGTTCATGATAGTGCTAACTTTGCAGCTGCTATAGGGCTCTTGAGCGGGGGAGAAAGGTGAGCCCTCAGAAACAAATCCTCTGGTAGGCACAATGTTTTTCAATCTGAAACAGCTTCTCAGTGGGAGTTGTATTTCACCAGCTGAGTCAATTGTGGATAACATGAAAAGGGATGATCTTTTGAATACTAATAGAACTATTAATAATAACAAGGATAAATATAAAAATAACAAGAAAAATAAGAATGGAGCAGAATAGTGTTGAGCGAGCACTAAAATGCTCGGGTGCTCGAAGCTCGGGCCGAGCTCACCGTGATACTCGGGTGCTCGACCCGAGCAACGAGCCCAATGTTAGTCTATGGGAGACCCGAGCATTTTTGCGGCGGCACCCCCGGCAGTCTGTAGAAAGCCTAAAAAGTGCCCAAAACGATAGTGACAGTGTTCAAATGACATGGGGACAGCATGGGGAGCGCCCCAGGAAGCATTTCTGACCCCCAGGTCACTGCTGTCAACAATGTGGTCAGAGGTATTAAGCCACTTTTACGGGCTCACAATAAAACGTTCAAAAACTAAACTGAAACGGTTTTCCTGTGAAATATGTTAAAGACCTTCCTTTCCAGGGTAAAGACTTGTGTATAAGGTAAAATAAATAACCAAAAACAAAAATACTCCTCCACACCTTGGGCTATGTTCACAAGTAGCATTTTTTATGCGTTTTTGCATTTTTCTATTGCTTTCAACCGTGACAAATGCATTCACCGGGAAATGTCATTTTAACATTTTACAACCTTATCTGGCCATGTGCTGTGTGACACATGCATACAGTGCTGAAAAGACAAGGGAACAGCATGGGGAAGACCCCTGGAAGCATCTCTGACACCCAGGTTACTGCCTAAAAGTGTGTCCATCAAAAGTCATCCTTGCCGCATCAGAAGATGCAGACTTGCAACTATCCCCGTGCAAGTCCTTGTCCTAGGGCAGTGTTAAATTGTACCTCCCCCATTCCTTGCAATGCAAGCGCAAGTATGCAGCCTGCCACAGACCCACCCCCAGGCTACAATACCATACTGCTTGCTTGCTTGCTTGCACTTGAAATTGGGCCTTTTAGGCATGTGGAGGCAGAATCTGGCCACCACGTCATGGCTGCGTCGGCGGCCTGGTATCCATACTCAGTCCCCAGCCGCCCGGCGGCCGGGTGTCCACGCTTGGTCCCCAGCCGCTAGGGGGAGGCCGGGTGTCCATACTCGGTCCCCAGCAGCCCCGCGGCCGGGTGCCCACACACTGTCCCCAGCCGCCTGGGGGCGGCCGGGTGGCCATAAACGGTCCCCAGCAACCCCTATTTGAAGGACAGCCTAACCACAAACACGTGGACAAGTGAATGTGGCCACGGATGGTCCATCTGACTGACGCCTTCACACTGGGTTAATATTGTGGAAGCCGGGACACAGTTGGACACTGGGATGCAACACGTCCTCCAGACATAGAGGATTGCGGGTCCTGGGTCAATCAGGCTTCAACACAAAGTTCAGAAGGTAGACAGCAGCAGTGGTCGGCCTCCTACACAACGAGTAAATTATTCATGATCATGGGGTCATCCATCTCCTTAGCTTTCTGTTCCTTGGAATACAAGCGCATGTATGAAGTAGCGGCTAGGCCTGAGGTGGTCAGCGTTTGCTGGATGTTTTCCTGCTACTATCCCAGTTCTATGACTCCCGTTAAAACAAAGCTTCAGGTGATGAATGATGGATGAGGTGGTGGCAAAGGAGAAAGAGAAGGAGGAACAGGGACCATTCACATCAATATCAGGCCAGTCAACCACACATGTCTTGTAGGATATGTTTCTGTACCAAAAGGAGCGGTTAGGCTACACAGTTATAGGGCATACAGTGAGTGCAATGCCTACCAAAAATTTCGAGGCACTCCAATGCCCCTTGGAAGTGACATGGAGGTCAGAGGGCCTGAACTAAACCGTTTTTTCCATTTATAGCAACTGGGTCTCCTGTACACTGTTAGCCTAAGCAGTGAATGGAAGGCTTTCCAAAAATTATGAGGAACTGCAATGCCCCTTGAAACAGACGTGGCTTACAGCGTACTAAAAACCTTCCACCCATTATTGGGGAGTGGGTCTCCCTTAGTGTTCGCCTATGCATTGAAAAGCAAAAGCTGACTAAAATTAGGAGGAAATGCAATGCCCGACGGTTTTAATGCCCCATGAAAGAGACGTGGAGGCCACAGTAGATTAACAAGACAGTTTTAATGCCCCTTGGAAGAGTGGTGGAGGTCACAGTAGCTTAACAAGACAGTTTTAATGCCCCTTGGAAGAGTGGTGGAGGTCACAGTAGCTTAACAAGATGGTTTTAATGCCCCTTGGAAGAGACGTGGAGTTCACAGTAGCTTAACAAGACGGTTTTAATGCCCCTTAGAAAAGTGGTGGAGGTCGCAGTGGAATAAAAAGACAATATCAATGCCACTTGGAAGAGTGGTGGAGGTCACAGTAGCTTAACAAGACGGTTTTGATGCCCCTTGGAAGAGTGTTGGAGGTCACAGTAGCTTAACAAGATGGTTTTAATGCCCCTTGGAAGAGACGTGGAGGTCACAGTAGCTTAACGAGACAGTTTTAATGCCCCTTGGAAGAGTGGTGGAGGTCGCAGTGGAATAAAAAGACAATATCAATGCCACTTGGAAGAGACGTGGAGGTCACAGTAGCTTAACAAGACGGTTTTAATGCCCCTTGGAAGAGCTGTGGAGTTCAGAGTGGTTTAACAAGACGGTTTTCATGCCCCTTACAAGGGCCATGCAGTACAGCATATTAAAAACATTATTCACATTATTGGGGAGTGGGTCTCCCATAGTCTTTGCCTATGCCTTCCAAGCAAAAGCTGCCAAAAAATTAGGACGGAGGAACTTGTAATGCCCTTACAAGAGCCATGCAATACAGTATATTAAAAACATTATTCCCATTATTGAGGAGTGGGTCTCCCATAGTCTTTGCCTATGCCTTCCAAGCAAAAGCTGCCAAAAATTAGGACGGAGGAACCTGCAATGCTGGCAAACAAGAGCCATGCAGTACAGCATATTAAAAACATTATTCCCATTATTGGGGAGTGGGTCTCCCATAGTCTTTGCCTATGCCTTCCAAGCAAAAGCTGCCCAAAATTAGGACGGAGGAACTTGCAATGCTGGCAAACAAGAGCCATGCAGTACAGCATATTAAAAACATTATTCCCATTATTGGGGAGTGGGTTTCCCAAAGTCTTTGCCTATGCCTTCCAAGCAAAAGCTGCCAAAAATTAGGACGGAGGAACTTGCAATGCTGGCAAACAAGAGCCATGCAGTACAGCATATTAAAAACATTATTCCCATTATTGGGGAGTGGGTCTCCCATAGTCTTTGCCTATGCCTTCCAAGCAAAAGCTGCCAAAAATTAGGATGGAGGAACTTGCAATGCTGGAAAACAAGAGCCATGCAGAACAGCATATTAAAAACATTATTCCCATTATTGGGGAGTGGGTCTCCCATAGTCTTTGCCTATGCCTTCCAAGCAAAAGCTGCCAAAAATTAGTACGGAGGAACTTGCAATGCTGGAAAACAAGAGCCATGCAGTACAGCATATTAAAAACATTATTCCCATTATTGGGGAGTGGGTCTCCCATAGTCTTTGCCTATGCCTTCCAAGCAAAAGCTGCCAAAAATTAGGACAGAGGAACTTGCAATGCTGGCAAACAAGAGCCATGCAGTACAGCATATTAAAAACATTATTCCCATTATTGGGGAGTGGGTCTCCCATAGTCTTTGCCTATGCCTTCCAAGCAAAAGCTGCCAAAAATTAGGACGGAGGAACTTGCAATGCTGGAAAACAAGAGCCATGCAGAACAGCATATTAAAAACATTATTCCCATTATTGGAGAGTGGGTCTCCCATAGTCTTTGCCTATGCCTTCCAAGCAAAAACTGCCAAAAATTAGGACGGAGGAACTTGCAATGCTGGCAAACAAGAGCCATGCAGTACAGCATATTAAAAACATTATTCCCATTATTGGGGAGTGGGTCTCCCATAGTCTTTGCCTATGCCTTCCAAGCAAAAGCTGCCGAAAATTAGGACGGCGGAACTTGCAATGCTAGCAACATGGACCACGGTCACCCTGGTTGTATAGTGTTGGTGGAGGCTGAGGATAAGGAGAAGAGCAAAATACAGCCAAAATGAGGAAGCGTATACCCATGTGTGGGTGTGAAGCGGTGCATGGGAATACACCTCCCGAAATAACACAGTGGATTTGACTTTATGTTACTCTGCTGTCATTTGGTGGTAATGAGAAGTCTGGCCCAATCCAGCCCTTGTTAATTTTGATAAGGGTCAGTTTGTCAGCATCGTCAGTTGACAGGCGAGTGCTCTTATCAGCAGGGGTGGATTAAGAGTAGCAAGGGCCCTGGGCAGTTTAG
This sequence comes from Phyllobates terribilis, assembly GCF_046119375.1. Taxonomy (NCBI): domain Eukaryota; kingdom Metazoa; phylum Chordata; class Amphibia; order Anura; family Dendrobatidae; genus Phyllobates; species Phyllobates terribilis. The sequence continues at coordinate 521,871,470 of NW_027362765.1, forward strand.
ACTGCATGCCCCCCCCACACACACACACACACCCCTGATGTATCACGTGACTTGTCACATGATCCCCCTTTGATAGATCATGTGATAGCTCATGTGAAATTAATTCTGCACAATATTAATATATTAATTATAATTATTTTTTTATATTAAATTGTATGACTTAATATTGAGCACAATTAAGTATGCTGACATCCCCCTATGTATGTAGGGTCTCATACTGTATAATATGAGCTTTCACATAATCCTCCTATACACAGCAGGAGGCCACACGGCGCCCCCCAGATACAGCCGGAGGGCACACGGCGCCCCCCCAGATACAGCCGGAGGCCACACGGCGCACCCCCCCCAGATACAGCCGGAGGCCGCACGGCGCCTCCCCCAGATACAGCCGGAGGCCGCACGGCGCCCTCCCCCAGATACAGCCGGAGGCCGCACGGCGCCCCCCCCAGATACAGCCAGAGGCCGCACGGCGCCCCCCCCAGATGCAGCCAGAGGCCGCATGGCGCCCCTCCCCAGATACAGCCGGAGGCCGCACGGCACCCCTAACCAGATACAGCCGGAGGCCGCACGGCGCCCCCCCCCAGATACAGCCAGAGGCCGCACGGCAGCCCCAACCAGATACAGCCGGAGGCCGCACGGCGCCCCCCCCCAGATACAGCCAGAGGCCGCATAGGCTGCGTGCCCACTGTGCGTTTTTCAAGCGTTTTTGCCACGGAATTTCCGCAGCGAAAACGCTGAAAAAACGCTTGGTAATACGTGCCCCATGGTCCCTAATGATAATCCGCATGTGCTGTGCACATGCAGCGGAAATTTCCAATGCGGATTATCATTGCGGAAAAATCCGCAGCATGTCCATTAATTTTGCGGACACGCAGCGTAATTGCTGCCATTAACTTGCATTGAATCGCTTAATATCCGCATGACTACATGTGCACATGCGGATATTAAGCAATTCAATGTGCGGATGGTACCCGGGTTTGGAGAAGAGGAGACTCTCATCCAGACCCGGGTACCATAGTACCTGTAAAAAAAAGAATTTAAAATAAAAAAAATAAAGATTATACTTACTGTACCTTCTGATGGCCCCCGGTCTCCTCAGCAATGCGTCCGGTCTGTTGTATGCGTCGCGGTGGTGTGAAAGGACCTGCCATGACGTCATTTAGTCATGTAACAGGTCACACGACAGCTGACATCGGCTGTCGCGTGACCTGTCAAATGACGTGATGAAAGGTCCTTTCACACCACCGTGAGCCGCCCAACACACCGGACGCATCGCTGAGGAGACCGGGGGCCATCGGAAGGTACAGTAAGTATAATCTTTATTTTTTACCATTCTTATTCTTTTTTTAACTATTACTTGGTCACACTATATATGCCGGTTGCATGGATTTATATAGTGTGAACAAGTTGTCAAGCACTTTTCCAAGTGATGCTAAAATCGCTTGGAAAGCGCTTGTCAACCCGCATGCGCAAATGCATGCAAAAACGCTTGACAAACGCTTCTGCCTGGTGGGAAAAACGCATGTAAAATCCGCATGCGTTTCTCCTGCCAGGGAGAAGCGGAAAGAATATGCAGCATTTCTGCATCGTGGGCACTTAGCCATAAACACATTTGAAACACAAAAATACATTTAAACAGACATATCACACAATGATATCTGCACACACTGACACATCACTCACCGTCCCCCTGCTCGGCTCCAGTCGTCCAGCTCCTGTCTGGTGTTAAGAAGCAGTGCAGGGCACACTGCATGACGTCACGCTAGCAGACACTGCCGCGCACAGGGCCGTGTCTTCTAGCTGTGATGCGGCCGGACCAGCACACGTGCACACGCACGATGACCAGATATGCGCACACATGCACACGGTACGCAGATATGCGCACAGACACATGCATACAAGCATACTTACATATCTTATAAACACATAAAACTGTCCTGTCCAGCAGCTCCTCAGGCATGTCTCAGTGCAGGGCCACCTGCGTGTCACAGACATGGCCCTGCTTTCAGTGGGGCCCACTCGCCGTTGGGGCCTGGGCTGCTTCCACAGCATCTGTGTAGGACCTCTGGCGCTGCTTGATTGCCGGCACTTCACCTGACATGGCCGTGCGCTGTGCGGTTGTGTCTGGTAGTAATGGCGCGGCAGGGGCAATACACAAGCACAATTATAGGCGCAGTGTCACCCCTGCCGTGTCATTAATACCAGACACAGCCGCACAGCTCACAGCCATGTCAGGTGAAGTGCCAGCAGTCCAGCACAGATGCCAGAGAAGCAGCCCGGGCCACGACAGTGAGTGAGCCCCCCTGATGGTCCACAAATATCTAGACCTAGATACATACACACACACATATATGACTCGCCCCCTGGGCCGTGGGGCACTCGGAACCGGGCAATAGGGAGACGATCGGGGTAGTAGTGGCAACCCGGTCCCGTGGCTCAGGGTGGTCAGACCAGTGGTAGTCCTTAGATGTTTTAAGTGATGTCCGACTACGTCACCCGTGGATTGCGGTTATTAGGAACCGCCGCTGCAAGGCAGTCCCCTGAGGTTGATTGTGTGTGCAGCTGAGATTGTATATCTCCCCACGGGATGAGTGTAACTCCAGGGCAGTGCGGTGGATGGTGCAGGTGATGGTGACGAGAGTCCCAGTGCCGTTAGTGCTGGAGGAGCGAAAGAGTACACAGACAACGTACTACAGTCCAATGCCTTTTACTCACAGTTCAGATTCTCCGGGTCACTTCTGTACAGGTAGTGACCACCCAAGCCGTGCGGTGTCCACCAGGTGAGGAGTTCAGGAGCATGGCCCAGGACCCCCTTCTATCCTTTCTCTGGCCTGCCTCACCAGTGACCCACTTTTGTCCAGCTGCCGCGAACTTGTGCGGGTAAACGTGGATCCCGTTCCCAGGTGTTCTATATGGTGCCTTCCTAGCAGGTTTAATGAGGTGTCGCACCAATAAATGATCACGACCTCCGGTCTTTGGCTGAGGGTTGTTTCTCCTCCACCAACTTGGGATCCGGTACCCTTAATCTGCCTGACCCTTCACCCTGTATTCTCGTGGGTTCTTAGGGTCCCTTCTGCCTTCTTGTTCCTGAGCCCTTCTATTCTTCTCTCTCTTTCCCTGCTGTTCCTTGCTGTTTCTGTTCCTTTCTGTTCCTGTTCCTTTCTGTTCTTGTTCCTTTCTGTTCCTGGCCTTCACCCTAGGCCTGCCTCATGGAGCTGGGCCCAGACTGAGCCACAGCTCCCTGTCAGCCCTCTCTGGCTGAACTCAACTTCTCTCCTTCTTCTCTGAACTGACCAGACAAGACAAGACCTAGAACTAAGATGGTGCCCACCTTTTATACCTTCCCTTAGAACATGAGCCCAGGTGACCAGCAACCAATGAGCTCCTATCTATGCTCAGGAACCAACCCCTATCTGCTGCTACATCACTGGGTATTCCTCCCCCCTCCCCACTCCAGCCAGGGACATGGTCTGTCGCGCCTGCATTTCTGTCTAATGGGAGTACCGTTGAGCCGTCCCTCGGAAAAGGAGTGAGTGTGCTGTATGCAGCTAACTGAGCCCTGGTCCATACTCCATCCTTACCTGGGAGTGGAATATCACACTTCTGGCAGAGATGCAATACCCCTGTAGCGGCGGAACCCTCGGGGCACTACATATACATACATACATACACACACACATATATATATATATATATATATATATACATATATATATATATATATATATATATACAGTACAGACCAAAAGTTTGGACACACCTTCTCATTTAAAGATTTTTCTGTATTTTCATGTCTATGAAAATTGTACATTCACACTGAAGGCATCAAATCTATGAATTAACACATGTGGCATTATATACTTAACAAAAAAGTGTGAAACAACTGAAAATATGTCTTATATTCTAGGTTCTTCAAAGTAGCCACCTTTTGCTTTGATGACTGCTTTGCACACTCTTGGCATTCTCTTGATGAGCTTCAAGAGGTAGTCAACGGAAATTGTCTTCCAACAATCTTGAAGGAGTTCCCAGAGATGCTTAGCACTTGTTGGCCCTTTTGCCTTCACTCTGCGGTCCAGCTCACCCCAAACCATCTCGATTGGGTTCAGGTCTGGTGACTGTGGAGGCCAGGTCATCTGGCGTAGCACCCCATCACTCTCCTTCTTGGTCAAATAGCCCTTACACAGCCTGGAGGTTTGTTTGGGGTCATTGTCCTGTTGAAAAATAAATGATGGTCCAACTAAACGCAAACCGGATGGAATAGCATGCCGCTGCAAGATGCTGTGGTAGCCATGCTGGTTCAGTATGCCTTCAATTTTGAATAAATCCCCAACAGTGTCACCAGCAAAGCACCCCCACACCATCACACCTCCTCCTCCATGCTTCACAGTGGGAACCAGGCATGTAGAGTCCATCCGTTCACCTTTTCTGCATCGCACAAAGACACGGTGGTTGGAACCAAAGATCTCAAATTTGGACTCATCAGACCAAAGCACAGATTTCCACTGGTCTAATGTCCATTCCTTGTGTTCTTTAGCCAAAACAAGTCTCTTCTGCTTGTTGCCTGTCCTTAGCAGTGGTTTCCTAGCAGCTATTTTACCATGAAGGCCTGCTGCACAAAGTCTCCTCTTAACAGTTGTTGAAGAGATGTGTCTGCTGCTAGAACTCTGTGTGGCATTGACCTGGTCTCTAATCTGAGCTGCTGTTAACCTGCGATTTCTGAGGCTGGTGACTCGGATAAACTTATCCTCAGAAGCAGAGGTGACTCTTGGTCTTCCTTTCCTGGGGCGGTCCTCATGTTAGCCAGTTTCTTTATAGCGCTTGATGGTTTTTGCAATTGCACTTGCGGACACTTTCAAAGTTTTCCCAATTTTTCGCACTGACTGACCTTCATTTCTTAAAGTAATGATGGCCACTCGTTTTTCTTTACTTAGCTGCTTTTTACTTGCCATAATGCAAATTCTAACAGTCTATTCAGTAGGACTATCAGCTGTGTATCCACCAGACTTCAGCACAACACAACTGATGGTCCCAACCCCATTTATAAGGCAAGAAATCCCACTTATTAAACCTGACAGGGCACACCTGTGAAGTGAAAACCATTTCCGGTGACTACCTCTTGAAGCAGTCATCAAAGCAAAAGGTGGCTACTTTGAAGAACCTAGAATATAAGACATATTTTCAGTTGTTTCACACTTTTTAGTTAAGTATATAATTCCACATGTGTTAATTCATAGTTTTGATGCCTTCAGTGTGAATGTACAATTTTCATAGTCATGAAAATACAGAAAATTCTTTAAATGAAAAGGTGTGTCCAAACTTTTGGTCTGTACTGTATATATATCTATATATATACACACACACACAAACTGCACATGGACTTACCCTTTCTGTACATGATGCAGGTTCTTCCATCTTCTCTGTGGGGCAGCCTCCCCTCCTCTTGGGGCCCAACTGCAGAGCTCTGGTGTAATTGAAGGACAGGAGGGGGAGAGCGGAGAGGTAACATTCAGAGCAGGGGAGGGGGCAGGGAGAGAAGTGGCCATGCTGTAAACTGGCTCTGTGCTCTGCTGGAGGTCGGAGCAGGTGAGCGGAGCCTCCTCTCCTGCACTTACACAGTCAGCAGCTGGTGAGTCCTCCTCTTTAGCCGCTGGACACAGCAGTTTTACAGAGCAGATTCCATCTTCCGACTCCCAGGCCCTCCTGTCACACATTATAATGAGGACAATCTGGCCACAGGCCCCTGGGAGCATCGGGCCCCATGGCAGTCCCGGGCCCCGAGCGGTAGCCCAGATCGACCCCATTATAATCCGCCTATGCTTATCTGTTATAATTCCCCCAGCGGCACTAAAAACACGCTCCGATAACACGCTAGCGGCAGGGCAGGCCAGGACCTCCAAGCCGTACAGAGCGAGTTCATTCCAAGTGTCCAGCTTGGATACCCAATAATTAAAAGGCAGAGAGGAATCACGGAGGATGCTGGTACGGTCGGCAAGGTACTCCCTCACCATCTTTTGAAACTTTCCACTCCTTGTGAGAGTACTCCGTGCCTCAGGGCCTGTAAGCTGGGTGGGTCTCAGAAAACTGTCCCAGAACGTTGACAGTGTTCCCCTGCCTCTGCTGGATTGGAGTTGCGTCTCTCTCGCCTGTACGCCTTGGTTGGGCAACGAACTGTGACCTCTGCCGCTAGAGTGTTCAGATGGGAATTTTTTTCACAGTTCTGCAGCAAGGGCCTTCTGGTACTGCCCCATTTTTGTAGACCTCTCCAGGAATAAGAGAGTGAAATTTCTCCTTGTAGCGGGGGTCTAAAAGTGTCACCAACCAGTAATGACTGTCACCCAACATTTTGAAAACGCGAGGGTCACGGTTAAGGCAGCGTAACATAAAGTCAGCCATGTGTGCCAGACTGGTAACGGGCAAGACTTCCGTGTCCTCACCAAGATGACGACTGACCATGCTCTCCTCCTCCTTCTCCCCCCTGTCCTCAGGCCACCCACGCTGAACCGACGGTATGACAGTTGTACAGGTACCACCGTCTACAGCGCATGATACCAGCTCCTGTTCTTCCTCCTCCTCCTCCTCTCCCTCATTGTCCTCCAATGCACGTTGGGATGAGATGAGGCTGGGCTGTGTGTAATCGCCCTTTACAGCTTCTTGATCCATCTCAGCATACTCTGGCTGCAATGCCTCCTCTTTAATTCTCTGCAGAGAGTAGCAAAAGACAGTGGCATGCTGACGCTAATGATGGCGTCATCGCCACTCACCATCTTGGTGGACTCCTCAAAGTTTGTCAGGATGGTACATATGTCAGACATATGTCAGACATCCAGGTCCACTCCTGAGGTCTTATGTGTGGAGTCTGACCTGAATATCGATGGCCTTGTTGCAGCTGGTACTCCACAACTGTTCTCTTCTGCTCACAAATCCTTTGCAACATGTGGAGGGTAGAGTTCCAACGTGTGAGGACGTCACACACCAGTCGGTGTGCCGGAAGCTGCAAACGCTGCTGCAACACAGCAAGGGCGGCGGAAGCTGTTGCTGACTTCCGAAAATGAGCTGACAGGCGGCGTACTTTGACGAGCAGATCTGGCAACTCGGGGTGTGATTTAAGCAACCGCTGAACCACGAGGTTAAGCACATGAGCCAGGCATGGTACGTGTGTGATCTTACCTCGCCTCAGAGCCACCACCAGGTTACGGCCATTGTCACACACGATCATGCCTGGATGTAGGTTCAGCGGTCTCAGCCATAGATCTGCCTGCTCTTTCACAGTTGTCCACAACTCACAAGCAGTGTGAGGTTTATCACCTAAGCTTATGAGTTTCAGCACAACCTGTTGCCGCTTGGCTGAGGCAGTACTGCAGTGCTCCCAGCTTGTAACTGATGTGGTGATATCTGAGATGGAGGCTGAACATGAGGAGGAGGAGGATGATGCGCAGGAGCTGTACACTGTGGGGGCAACTCTCACTGACATAGGGCCCGCAATCCTCGGTGTGGGGAGGATGTGTTCCGTCCCAAGGTCCGACTGGGTCCCGGCTTCCACTATGTTTATCCAGTGTGCCGTCAGGGAGATGTACCATCCCTGGCCACAAGCACTTGTCCACGTGTCCGTTGTCAGGTGGACTCTCCCAGTAACTGCGTTGTTGAGGGCACGGCAGATGTTTTGGGACACGTGCTTGTGTAGTGCGGGGATGGCACACCGGGCAAAATAGTGTCGGCTGGGGACCGAGTTCCGAGGGACGGCCACCGCCATAAGGTTGCAGAAGGATTCCGTCTCCACCAGCCTAAAAGGCAGCATTTCCAACGCAAGCAGTCGTGAAATGTGCGAATTTAGGACTGTGGCCTGTGGGGCGTTGGCTGCGAATTTGCGCTTTCGTTCAAAGGTCTTGGAAATAGACAATTGAACGCTGCAGTGGGAAGTAGACGTGGACGTTGATGCTGTTTCTTGAGAAACTGCCATAACAAGTGAAGACTGAGAGGAGGGGGCATCTTTGCATGCAGTATGGACAGGGGATTGCCTTGCACGCACAACAGGGGGTTCTCTTACACGCACAACAGCGGAAGAAGCAGTTGTGACACCCGCTGACACTGGTCGTGGACCATGGGGTTCGCCCCACAAAGTCGGGTGCTTTGCTGACATGTGCCTGATCATGCTGGTTGTGGTCAGGCTGGTAGTTTTGTCACCCCTGCTGATGCTGGCATGGCAGGTGGTACAAATGGCCTTTTTGGGGTTATCAGAAGAGTCTTTAAAAAAATTCCAGACTCTGGAAGACCTACCGGTTGTACTGGCAGCGTCCCTCGTGTTGGTGTTACGGGGAACTGTTGCCCGCCTTCTATTTGCGGCCTCCACACTGCTTCTTCCTGCCTGTTGGGGTACTCTGCCTCCCTCCCCCTGTGTGCTGCTGGCCTCGCTCTGCGTGTCCTCCTGCCACGTTGGGTCAGTTACTAGATCATCCACCACCTCCTCCTCTTCCACTTGCGCACCACGATCCTCCTCCTCACTTCGTGGCAATTGTGTCTCGTCATCGTCCACCTCTTGTGACAAATTGCCAGCGTCGACTTCCTGTGGCCGTGGCTGTTGAAATATTTGGGCATCGCTACATAGGATCTCCTCTTCCACCACTTCAAGCGGAGCAGGCGAGGGGCACAAATATGGAAATGGACCAGTGAACAGCTCTTCAGAGTGTCCAACTGTGGGATCATTTGCTGTCTGACGACACTCGGCATGGTGGGAGGAAGGAGCATCAGGGTGAGGAGGAGTATGCAGTCGAGACACTCGGCTACTAAAACTTGACCGTGTGGAAGACAGACCGGAGGTGGTGGTGACCAGGTAACTGGAAGTATTATCTGCTATCCAATTAATAACCTGTTCACACTGATCAGCTCGCAATACTGGTGTTGTAGTGTGCTTCCCTAGTAATTCGGTCAAGAAGTGGGAGCGAGAAGATGTGGCTGTTGGTTGTGCCACATTTTCACCTTGGCCACGGCCCCGTCCTCTACACACACCATCATCAGAACGTCCAGTTCACGTTCCTTGCCACGCGCCTTGCCCTTTGTAAATGAAGTAAAATAGCTTACACTCGCACTATCAATGGCAAAAGGGTAATAAAAAGGAGATTAGAACCATGGAAGAGGAAAACCACAGTTCTATTTCTCTGGCCTACTCCGGAATCTTTTAAACAGATATATTTGTGTCTAAACAGTCAGGGAGACACTATTACTGCTTTTTTTTATGGAAAAAAGGCCAAAAGCTGGATAATACTGAGATTTGAACCGTGGAACTGCAAAACCACAGTTCTAGTTATCTGGCCTACACCAGAATCTTTTAAACAGATATATTTGTGTCTGAACAGTCAGGGAGACACTATTACTGTTTTTTTTACGGAAAAAAGACCAAAAGTTGGATAATACAGAGATTTGAACCGTGGAACTGCAAAACCAAAGTTATAGTTATCTGGCCTACACCAGAATCTTTTAAACAGATATATTTGTGTCTGAACAGTCAGGGAGACACTATTGTTGTTTTTTTTTTATGGAAAAAAGGCCAAAAGCTGGATAATACTGAGATTTGAACCGTGGAACTGCAAAACCACAGTTCTAGTTATCTGGCCTACACCAGAATCTTTTAAACAGATATATTTGTGTCTGAACAGTCAGGGAGACACTATTCCTGTTTTTTTTCCGGAAAAAAGGCCAAAAGCTGGATAATACAGAGATTTGAACCGTGGAACTGCAAAACCAAAGTTCTAGTTATCTGGCCCACACCAAAATCTTTTAAACAGATATATTTGTGTCTGAACAGTCAGGGAGACACTATTATTGTTTTTTTATGGAAAAAAGGCCAAAAGCTGGATAATACTGAGATTTGAACCGTGGAACTGCAAAACCACAGTTATAGTTATGTGGCCTACACCAGAATCTTTTAAACGGATATATTTGTGTCTGAACAGTCAGGGAGACACTATTACTGTTTTTTTTGCGGAAAAAAGGCCAAAAGCTGGATAATACAGAGATTTGAACCGTGGAACTGCAAAACCACAGTTGTAGTTATCTGGCCTATACCAGATTCTTTTAATCATATATATTTGTGGCTGAACAGTCAGCGAGACACTATTACTGTTTTTTTTTATGGAAAAAAGGCCAAAAGCTGGATAATACAGAGATTTGAACCGTGGAACTGCAAAACCAAAGTTATAGTTATCTGTCCTACACCAGAATCTTTTAAAATGATATATTGGTGTCTGAACTGTCACAGACACACTCAATTTTTTTTTGGGGGGGGGGGGAATACCAAAAGGTTAATAAGATGCGTATTTGTACAGTCTGACTGAGGGAAAAAAAAATACCAGATTTAGATGAAAAAAAAAGGATTTTTCCTGGATTTTTCCTAGCAATTTGACCAGCAGGAGCACACAGGACTGTAATGCACTGTTTGTTGGTATAACCACTGCGTCTCCTATACAGCCTGCCTGCCTGCCTGACATCTGGGATGGATATTAGTCCTGAGAAGGACTGTTTGTTTGATTTGGTAGGCTTTAGAGACCCTACACTACCTATTTCGCACTATATACACTACCGTTCAAAAGTTTGGGGTCATTTAGAAATTTCATTATTTTTTAAAGAAAAGCACATTTTTTTTCAATTAATCTAACATTAAATGAATCAGAAATACACCCTATACATTGTTAATGTGGTAAATGACTATTCTAGCTGCAAACGTCTTTTTTTATTGCAATATCTACATAGGAGTATAGGGCCCATTTCCAACAACCACCACTCCAGTGTTTTAATGGTACATTGTGTTTGCTAACTGTGTAAGAAGGCTAATGGATGGTTAGAAAACCCTAGAAAACCCTTGCACAAGTATGTTAGCCCAGCTGAAAACGGTTTGGCTGATTTGAGAAGCTATAAAATTGACCTTGCTTTGAGCTAGTTGAGAATCTTGAGCATTACATTTGCTTGTTCTATGAAACTCTCAAAATGGCCAGAAAAAGAGAACTTTCATGTGAAACTCAACAGTCTATTCTTGTTCTTAGAAATGAAGGCTATTCCATGCGAGAGATTTCCAAGAAACTGAAGATTTCCTACAACGGTGTGTACTAATCCCTTCAGAGGAGAGCACAAACAGGCTCTAACCAGAGTAGAAAGAGAAGTGGGAGGCCTCGCTGCACAACTGAGCAACAAGACAAGTACATTAGAGTCTCTAGTTTGAGAAATCGACGCCTCACAGCTCCTCAACTGGCAGCTTCATTAAATAGTACACACAAAACGCCAGTGTCAACGTCTACAGTGAAGAGGCGACTCCAGGATGCTGGCCTTCAGGGCAAAGTGGCAAAGAAAAAGCCTTATCTGAGACTGGCTGATAAAAGGAAAAGATTAATATGGGCAAAAGAACCCAGACATTGGACAGAGGAAGATTGGAAAAAAGTTTTATGGACAGACGAATCAAAGTTTGAGGTGTTTGGATCACACAGAAGAACACTTATGAGACACAGAACAACTGAAAAGATTGTGGAAGAGTGCCTGATGCCATCTGTCAAGCATAGAGGAGGTAATGTGATGGTCTGGGGTTGCTTTGGTGCTGGTAAAGTGGGAGATTTGTACAAGGTAAATGGGATTTTGAATAAGGAAGGCTATCACTCCATTTTGCAACGCCATGCCATGCCACTGTGGACCGTGCTTGATTGGAGACAATTTCATCCTACAACAGGACAATGACCCAAAGCACACCTCCAAATTATGCATGAACTACTTAGGGAAGAAGCAGGCAGCTGGTATTCTATCTGTAATGGAGTGGCCAGCGCAGTCACCAGATCTCAACCCCATTGAGCTGTTGTGGGAGCAGCTTGACCGTATGGTACACAAAAAGTACCCATCAAGCCAATCCAACTTGTGGGAGGGGCTTCAGGAAGCATTGGGGGGAAATTTCTCAAGATTACCTCAGCAAATTAACAGCTAGAATGCCAAAGGTCTGCAATGCTGTAATTGCTGCAAAAGGAGCATTCTTTGACGAAAGCAAAGTTTGAAGGAGAAAATTATTCTTTCAAATAAAAATCATTATTTCTAACCTTGCCAATGTCTGGACTATACTTTCTAATCATTTTGCAACTCATTTGATAAATTATAGTATGAGTTTTCATGGAAAACACAAAATTGCCTGGGTGACCCCAAACTTTTGAATGGTAGTGTATCTCTCCCTAATTCAGCAGCACTGACCCTACACTGTCTGATCCCGGGCGACTGTGTCCAAGATGGCGGCGCCCGGTTTTAAATACTTGAGGTGACGCTGTGCGGCCAGCCAATCACTGTAATGCCCACAAACAACATGGCTGCGGCATTTCAGTGACTGACTGGCAAACCCTGCATGTTCATTGGTTCTGTAAAGAGCGCCAAACGTGCAGGGCGGATACCCGAGCTCCCGCCCGAGTAACCCGGAAATGCTCGGTGCTCGCCGAACATCCCGAGTAGTGAGATGCTCGGGCGAGTACCGAGCAGTGTCGAGCATGCTCGCTCAACACTAGAGCAGAACTTATGGAGTACTCGAATCAAAACAGTTATATTACATTCTCCACACAATATAGCACTGAATTCCATAAAATAATTTTGATTATTAAAATATTCCTTCCTATGCTGAATCATGATATTAAACTGGCACAAATTTTGCATAACACGGATATGAGATTTGCAGCCAAAAAAGATAGGTACTTTGGGTAATATTCTTTCACCCAGCTATTATATGAATAAATCATTACCTGCTAACAATACAGGCACATGGCTATCTACAAAAGGCTTTTTTAGATGTGGTCATAATATTTGTAAGTCCTGCAATTATGCAAATGTTTCCCCAACCTTTGTATCTTCAACCAGTGGTTGTGAATATTCTATTAAGAGTTTAATAGTTCCGGTACCGGCTCTGACGGGGATGCAGGGACTCGTCTGAGCTCCCAGCGCCCGCGGCTGTTACACAGAGGCATCGCACCGCGCACCGATGCCACAACGCTCAAAATGAGCTCCAAGAAGGCAGCGTCACCGGCAGCAAAGGAGGGACGCATGGAGAGGTGGCTCCGCAACACCGGGAGCGAGCAAGGACCCAATTTGCCTCAGCCCCAGCGGCAGAAGGTAACCGCCAAGATGGCGGTGGGCGGGAAGCAGAGGGATACAATGCGGGGACAACAACACCAGCAGAAGAAGCTGGAGGACTCCGTAAACACAGACAGCAACATGGATGTGGCAGCCAGTGAAGGGGAATGTAATGAAAGAGAAGGAGAAGTACTCTCTCCTGACCACACTATGCCCCCATTAGATTCTAAAAAGCTGGCACAGGAAGCATCACACTACCTAGCAGAAGACCTCAGGGAGACAATCAGAGAGGTGATGAAAGAGGCTTTGCTGGGCTTGCAAATCATATCTGACCAGCATGAATCCAGACTCCATACCTTAGAACAAAGGTTATCTGATTCGGAGGACAGGGTATCACAATTGGAGAACCAAGTCTCTGATCTTCTCCAACAGTCAGCTTACACTAAAGACAAACTAGAGGATCTGAAGAACCGCTCAAGACGTAATAACCTGAAAATCATAGGGCTGTCTGAATCTATACCAAATGGGGCACTAAGTGACATTTGTGAAATTTAAATTCCTCGTGCTTTAGGGATTCCGCACAAATGCAAGGTGGAAAGGGCCCACAGAGTTGGCATGCCTCCAGCGACAAGACCAGATGCCAGCAAAATCAATAATTCTGAGTCTCAGATGCGTGACAAGAACCGCACCTCCCTCCAGTCAAGACCAAGACAAGTGATTGTGTGATACCTTGATTATAAAGACAAAGAAAATATCTTGCGCACCTTCAGGGGCATGAGACGTCCAGTATTGATTGGAGAGCATAAGATCTTGATTTTTGGAGATTTTTCCGTGGCGGTTACCAAGTTGAGAAAAGCTTTTAGTCCGGCATGTAGCATCCTCTACAAGAGAAACATCCGTTTCCAACTTCTGTACCCTTCAGTGCTTAAATATAGAGCCCCTGATGGCAGGCTTAAAGTGCAGCGCGACCCCCAGGAAGCACTAAAACATCTCACGCAAAGAAAGCCTGAGGATAGAAGTAACCACAGATCTCCCAGATCGGAGGAAATTAGACCGCCGGGGTCTCCTGAACCTTGCTGTGATACAGACTCTCGTTCGCCTGGACCCCGACATGATGAAATTCTGCCCCAGACATCGGGAGGAGATGTCCAAATCCTGTCCCTGAAAGAAAAGGGGGGCACAAACTTCAGTGGGCTCACATGAGGTCAACACTTATTTGCTTCTGAACCTTTGCCTATTCAAGACAGTGAAGATTTGTGCTAAGTCTGTCTCTCACTGATAACATTAAGCCGTTTTTCTTGGGGTTTCTTCCCCCTTTTTCCTCTTTTTTTTTTTTTCCCTCTGTAGACTTTATTTTACACTACTGGATGACTTCTTGAACATTTGGAGGATTGGAACAGGGGTTGAGGAGTGACGCTATGTATATGCAAAGTCGGTTGTTATACTTTAAACTTTGTTCTTAAGCCGCTGGACAGGAGAGATGGGAGGTTACCTGTCAGTATATGGAAGTCTGTTCACGTCAAATATTTAGAGGGATAATTGTTGAGGGGAGGGGGAGGGTATTTCTACAGAGGGGGGAGATGGGAATAGTTTTACTGTTGTTGCATAAAGAGTTTTCAGAGCGCGATCCACTTAATGCAGTGTCATATCAAATTATAATGTGCTGTTATACCACAAATTGTGTTTACCCAATTAGAGAGTACCATCAACTAATCTCACTACATAACAAAGAACATAGTTAAGGTTGTAACCTGGAACGTTAAAGGTTTAAGATCCCCGGAAAAAAGATCAATGATATTGCGACATCTGAAGCGACTTAACGCCGATATTGCCATGTTACAGGAAACTCATTTGTCCCAAAATGAATTGTTTAGAACGCATAGAATGTGGGTAAGGGCGGTATATGGCTCTGGGGCGGAAGGGAGAAAAGCAGGCGTGCTAATTCTGGTCAACGGGGCCTTCCAGCACAAAATCCTCTCTGAGGTCAGGGATGACGGGGGACGTCTGATACACCTGGTACTGGATAGCCCGTCAGGTAGACTAAGTCTCTATAATATTTATGCCCCTAACTCGACCCAGAAAGACTTCTTTACATAAATTCAAAAGTTGGTTCTGGAAGATGGAGGAGATACAAACATTTTGGGGGGCGATTTCATTACAGTAGTATCTAGCTTAGAAGATAGAAGAAGGGGAGGACGCCATGGACTCTGTGTTACTGAAAACGAGTAGTTCCAGGAGGGGTCGGGGCTACTCCACAATTTGATTACCTGCCTATGCTTGGGGGATGTGTGGAGAATGTACCATCCCCTAGATCGCGAATTCACACATTATTCTCATCCGCATGATTCGTGGTCACGTATAGACATGTTCTTACTGGGGGGGACGCTGATAGAGAATAAGATGTGACCATAGAAGACATGGTTATTTCGGACCACAATCCAGTCACCCTACAATTGACAGATTCATCGCCAAGAGGGACAGATTATCTGTGGCGCTTCCCGTCATATCTTAGACGAGACGAGAATTTTGACAAATTGCTAGGGGAATGGTGGACTGAATTCCCAATAGATAATGAAGCTCATAGGTCTGATCCACGGTTATTTTGGGAGACGAGTAAGGCCGTAATGAGAGGTAAAATCTTAGCCTACACAAAGACACAGAAACGTAAGGCCAATGAGCAGTTTAAAACTGCTAGTGAGGCCGTCAGGGAGGCGTACACTCAATTCAAAAATTTACAAACGTTGGACTTGAAATCCCAGTGGGTGATAGCTAAACGAGAATTTGATGCATGCGGCAATAAAAAAGAGCTATTTTGGAAAGCCCAATGGGAGGTCGATTTATATAGATACGGGGATAAAGCGGGAAAAATCTTGCCAATTTAACCTCTTTGAAAAAAAAGGATGGTACTTTAGAATCCACTCCAGGGGGAATAAACAGTCTACTGGGAAAATATTACTCAGAATTATACAAAGACAATCTAGGACCAAGAGAGGGAGGGGATGACTGGTTGAAAAAAGTAAAATTACCAAACTTAACAGAGGGAGAACTAGAGGGGTTAAATAGAGAAATAATCCAAGAAGAGGTCCTTGGGATGATAAAAAACCTAAGTCCCCTCAAGGCTCCAGGTCCTGACGGGTTCACCGGGGAATATTATAAAGCACTTAATGATAAAGTTGTCACTTGTTTGGTCCCTTTAATAACATTTTGAGGGGTGAGCGCCTGTCTGATCAAACCAATATGGCATATGTTAAACTTTTGCCGAAAGGAGAAAGGGTAGCAACCGATCCTTCCAGTTATAGACCCATTTCACTAATCAATCAGGATCTCAAGATCCTGTCCAAGATTATGGCAGATCATCTGGCACAAATTATGCCACGGCTGATCGGGAGCCAACAATCGGGGTTTAATCGGGAAGGTCGGCAGTAGGAAATATTAGGAAGGCTATTTTGATCCTGGACAAGGTGGAAAGGAGGAAGTTATGCAGGGACGATCCACCGGCTTTACTATTGTTGGATGCCGAAAAAGCGTTTGACAATGTAAGTTGGGCATGGCTTGATATGGTTATGGATGCCTTTGGTTTTCTCGGGTCATTTAGGACCTTTCTACAAACACTGTACTTTAACCCAAGAGCGAAGATGAACACCCCGGGCTTTCTGTCCGCAGCCTTCCCCTTGGAGAAAGGAACACGCCAGGGATGTCCCTTGTCTCCTCTGCTTTTCAATCTAGCAATTGAACCTCTTTCCCGATTCCTCAATGATGACGATGCATTTGAAGGAATACGAGTAGGGCAAAGAACAGTCCGATCAGCTTTATTTGCTGACGATATCATATTATTTTTAAATAGACCGAGAAGAGATATGGGCAACCTGCTTGCACAGCTGGAACTCTATGGCTCCTTTTCGAGCTTCAAACTAAACAAATCTAAATGTGAGCTGCTCAGACTAGGTGAGTCAGGGCGTAATATCCATCATGAGAGGTTGGTAGAACGGATAGGAGATATTAAGGCTAGACGTGACCATATAAAATATTTAGGGGTTTATCTGGGGAGGACTGCGAGCTCTGTATATTCGCTGAACTTTGGTCCGTTAATTGCCAAGGTAGAGAAAGAGTTGGAGGGGTGGAAAAACCTCCCTTTGTCTCTATTAGGGAGGTGTCATCTGATAAAGATGATTAGTTTTGCAAGATTGCTGTACCCACTACAGACGATCCCTCTTCTCCTCCGCTATACAGACATCAAACGACTCAATGTAGCTGTTACTGGTCCAGGTGGTGGAACCTCTGTGCCGTGGTGCAAGGAGGGACCCAGAGGGGCGTGACTAAGTATCAACCCGAACCGACCCTGATCGGACGGCAGCTAATGACTCCGTGACCAGGGAGGATCCGGGCAGAGGGACCAGGTGCTACTCTGGGGACGACCTTGTAAGAGAGCAGGTGGCTCCCACGGGTCAGAGGGCTGGGACTGACCGGTATGACGGACGGACACAGCAAGCAGGCGGAAGTCTCTGGTTAGCTGGCAGGTGATCACGGTATGTGACAGCAGAGCAAGTAGTAGTCTCTAGGTTTACCAGGCAGGTGGTCACACCAAGTGACGGCGGAGCCTCCAGGTAGGCAAGCAGGTAACAGACGGGTGCTCCCAGGTGAGCGGGCTGACGGACACAGCAGGTAACAGGCAGGTGCTCCCAGGTGAGAGGGCTGACGGACACAGCAGGTAACAGGCAGGTGCTCCCAGGTGAGCGGGCTGACGGTCACAGCAGGTAACAGGCAGGTGCTCCCAGGTGAGCGGGCTGACAGGCCAGGCAGGTAACAGACCGGTAACAGGTGAGCGCTCCCAGGTGAGCGGACTGACGGGCACAGCAGGAGACAGGCGGGCAGATAACAGGCTGGCAGGCAGGACGAGGAGTCAAGCTAGCAGCGGAACCTGAGGGCAGAAGCAGAGATAAGTAACTGCAACAACTTTGCTCGGGCACCTCCATTTTGGAGGAGGTGCTTTATATATGGGAGATCCTCTGGCAATTGGCCGGGGACTCCTTAGGACGGCGCGCGCGGTCCCTTTAAGAGAGGGGGAGCCCGCGCGCGCCCTAAGCACAGTGCCGCGGAAGGAGCGCGCGCCGGCAGCAGCGGGGAGAGGAGCGCTGGAGGACACCGCGCCAGGAGCGGGAAGGTGAGATGCTACAGTAGCATTCACGAGATTCTTATGGAGAGGAAAGAGAGCGAGAATAAAAACTGATACACTGACGCTTCCCAAAGACAGGGGAGGGTTGGGACTCCCGGATATTAGGGGATATAATTTGGCTTGTCTTTCCCGACATGTGCTAGACTGGCTAAAGAAGTCTAGTAAACACTCAAACTATGAAGACAAGGTGGAATTATGTAGGCCATGGGACCCGGTTAGTCTTCTTCATGCCTCTTGGTCTGACGTCCCGCAGTCTTTGAAACACTCATTGATATACAGAGATACAGCGATGTGCTGGAAGGCAGTCCGAAAGAAATTTAAGTTGGCGTGAAGGGTTTAGAAACATTTGAATCCCTGGGCTCATATTGGCTTCAAAATGGGAAGGGAGAACATTCTATTCAAGGAATGGAGAGCTAAGGGTATTCAAAGGATAGGTGACCTGTTACATGTGACTGAGAAGATATGGTTACGTGGGTCGGAAGTGCTAGAGAAATATGGTCTATCGGCCATGCAGTTGATTCAATATGGACAACTACAGTTCCATGTCTTAAACCAGCTGAAGGACGTCTCGAAGGAATGCGTTACGAATGTATGGGATACGCTAGTCGACACAGACATGGCAGATATAAACATCTCTTACTTATACAGACGATTAAAAGACATAACCTCATTTGAAGACGTAGATAAAAGGTTTAAAGGTTGGGAGAGATTGATTCAAACTGAAGATCTGGAAGACAAAATACTTAAAGGCTGGGAACTGTTGAGAAAATATATACCTAATGAAAAGTGGAGGAACATGCAATTCCGTATCATGTATAGAGTGATATATGGCTTTACCATACCACCAACTCCACAAGCACCTGATAGGTTACAAAGTTGCCCAAAATGTGACACCCCTAAGACAGATATGATTCATGGACTGTGGACTTGTACAGCTATTCAGTGTTTTTGGAAACGGGTTATTACGACAACACGAGATATTTATAACAATGACTTAGGTCACGACCCCTTGACATGGCTGTTACACTTCCCGGCAGAAAAAATTTGGAGAGGAAGAAAAGCTAGACTATTGCACATTATAGCTATAACAGCTAAGAAACTTATTTTAAGGGACTGGCTGAGTGGGGTGTGCCCCAAGATCCCAGACTTAATAACAATGCTAAAAGACAACATGTTGACTGAGAGGATGGAAGCTGAGAGAAATAAAGATATCTTGACAGAAAATTTAATACATGGAGAGCTTTCATAATTTTGCATCTGACCCCGGACGAGTTGGTTCGTATGGTCCTCCCATTTAAAAACTCCAACTGGTATCTACTTGAAGACTTGAATGGTACTCTGGGGATCTTAAAGATATAGAAGTGGTTTTATTGCTTGTGGTGATAGCGGAGGAACCTTCATTCGATATCTTTCAGGACACTACTAGTTTCATTTGATATGCATGATTGATGGTTGTACTGCATTTTGTGGATGTATCTATATTGGGGGCTCATGTTTGATTTTGATTTTGTGCTCTGATTTTGAACTCTTAAGATGTTATTTTGTTATTTTGTACCACTGACAAACTCTAATAAAAATGATTTTGTAAAAAAAAAAAGAAAGGAGCGGGCCTCCTATACTTGTAATGCCCATGCACTAAGTGTATGGGCTGACAAACATTTACCCCTGGGGGGTATACATGAACATATTGAACAAAAAAAAATGTTTATGGGCATCATAAACAACCTTTAAAAAAATGATGTGGGTGTTGCATCACGGACCACGGTTACCCTGGTGATATGGTGGTGGAGGATAAGAAGAAGGAGGAGGACAAGAGCAAATAGCCAAAATCAAGAAGCGTATACCCACGTCTGGGTGTGAAAAGGTGCATGGGAATGTACCTCCAAAGAAAAGACACTGGATTTGAGTTTATGTTACTCTGCTATCATTCGGTGGTGTTGAGAAGTCTGGCCCAATCCAGCCCTTGTTCATTTTTATAAGAGTCAGCCTGTCAGCATTTTCAGTTGACAGTCGGATGCACTTATCAGTTATAATTCCACCAGCGGCACTAAAAACCCGCTCTGATAAAACACTGGCAGCAGGGCAGGCCAGGACCTCCAAGGCATAGAGAGCCAGTTCATTCCACATATACAGCTTGGATACCCAATAATTATAAGGCACAGAGGAATCACAGAGGATGTTGATACGGTCAGCAAGGTACTCCCTCAGCATTTTCCCAAACTTTGCACTCCTTGTAAGAGTACCCCGCGCCTCAGGGCCTGTACGATGGAAGGGGCTGAGAAAACTCTCCCATAATTTTGACAGTGTTCCCCTGCCTCTGCTGGATTGAAGTTGTGTCTCTCTCATCTGTACTCCTTGGTTGTCCAACGAAGTGTGCCCTCTGCCGCCAGCGTTTTCAGATGGGAATTTTTTTAATAGTTCCGCAACAAGGGTCTTCTGGTACAGCCCCAATTTTGTAGACCTGTCCACCTCAGGAATAAGAGATATAAAGTTCTCCTTGTAGTGTGGGACTAGAAGTGTCACCAACTAGTAATGACTGTCACCCAAAATTTTGAGAAAGTGAGGGTCAAGGGAAAGGCAGCGTAACATAAATTCAGCCATGCGTGCCAGACTACTAACAGGCAAGACTTCCGTGTCCTCACCAAGAGGATGACTAACCATGCTCTCCTCCTCCTCCTCTCTGTCCTCTGGCCATCCACGCTGAACAGATGGTATGACAGTTGTGCAGGTACTACCGTCTACAGCACATGAAACTAGCTCCTGTCCTTCCTCCTCCTCCTCTCTTCCTCATTGTCACCCAATCCACATTGAGATGAGATGAGGCTGGGCTGTGTGTAATGACCCTGTATGGTTCCTTGCTCCATTTCATCGTGCTCCGCCTACAATGCATCCTCTTTGATTGTGAGCAGAGAGCGTTTCAGAAGACAGAGAAGCGGGATGGTGACGCTAATTATGGCGTCATCGCCGCTCACCATCCTGGTGGAGTCCTCAAAGTTTTGGAGGATGTTACATATGTCTGACATCCATGTCCACTCCTGAGGTCTTATGTGTGGAGTCTGAACTGAATACCGACGGCCTTGTTGATGCTGGTACTCAACAACTGCCCTCTTCTGCTCACAAATCCTTCCCAACATCTGCAGTGTGGAGTCCCAATGCGTGGGGACATCACACACCAGTCTATGAGCCGGAAGCTGCAAACGCTGCTGAAACACAGCAAGGGCGGCGGAAGCTGTAGCTGACTTTCTAAAATGGGCACACAGGCGGCATACTTTAACAAGCAGATCTGGCAGCTCCGGGTAGGATTTTAGAAACCGCTGAACCACAAGGTTAAGCACATGGGCCAGGCATGGTACGTGTGTGAGCTCGTCTCACCTCAGAGCCGCCACCAGGTTCCGGCCATTGTCACACACTTCCTTGCCTGGCTGTAGGTTCAGCGGTGTGAGACACAGATCTGCTTGCTCTTTCAGAGCTGTCCACAACTGTTCAGCATTGTGCGGTTTGTCACCTAAGCATATTAGCTTCAGCACAGCCTGTTGCCGCTTGGCCGGGGCTGTGCTGCAGTGCTTCCAGCTTGTGACTGATGTGGTAATTTTGGAGATGGAGGCTGAAGAGGAGGAGGAGGCTGAGGAGGAGGAGGTGCAGGAGCTGTAGACCGTGGGGACAACCCTGATTGACCTAGGGCCCGCAATCCT
Source organism: Phyllobates terribilis (assembly GCF_046119375.1). Classification (NCBI taxonomy): domain Eukaryota; kingdom Metazoa; phylum Chordata; class Amphibia; order Anura; family Dendrobatidae; genus Phyllobates; species Phyllobates terribilis. The sequence continues at coordinate 521,893,412 of NW_027362765.1, forward strand.
TGGCATCGGGAGGACGTGTTCCGTCCCAAGGTCCGACTGGGTCCCAGCTTCCACTATGTTAACCCAGTGTGCCGTCAGTGAGATGTACCGTCCCTGCCCACAAGCACTTGTCCACGTGTCTGTGGTTAGGTGGACTTTCCCGGTAACTACGTTGTTGAGGGCACGGCTAATGTTTTGGGACACGTGCCTGTGTAATGCTGGGATGGCACACTGGGAGTAATAGTGGCGGCTGAGGACCGAGTACCGAGGGACGGCCACCGCCATCAGGTTTCGGAATGGTTCCGTCTCCATGAGCCTAAAAGGCAACATTTCGAGCGCAAGCAGTCATGAAATGTGAGAATTTAGTAGTGTGGCCTGTGGGCGTTGGCTGCATATTTGCGCTTGCGTTCCAAGGACTGGGGTATGGACAACTGAACGCTGCACTGGGACAAGGACATGGACGTGCTTCCTGATGCTGCTACTTGAGAGTGTGCAACGACAGGTGCAGGGCTGGAGGCATCTTCGCATGCACCATGGACAGAGGATTAGCCTGCATGCACAACAGCGGAGGAAGCAATGGTGCCACCCACAGACACTGTTCCTGGACCCTGGGGTTCAGCCCACAAAGTAATGTGCTTTGCTGCCATGTGCCTGATCGTGCTGGTGGTGGTCAGGCTGGTCCTTTTGCCACCCCTGCTGATGCTGGCCTGGCAGGTGGAGCAAATGGCCTTTTTGGGGTTATCGGCAGAGTCTTTAAAAAACAACCAGACTCGGGAAGACCTAACAGTTGTACTGGCAAGTTCCTTCGTGTTGGTGTTACGGGGAACGGTTGCCTGCCTTCTGTCTGCGGCCACCACACTGCTTCTTCCTGCCTGTTGGGATGCTTTGCCTCCCTCCCCCTGTGTGCTGCTGTCCTCGCTCTGCATGTCCTCCTGCCAGGTTGGGTCAGTTACTATATCATCCACCACCTCATCTTCCACTTTCGCACCCTCCTCCTGACTTTCTGGCAATTGTGTCTCATCATCGTCCACCTCTTGTGACACTTTCCCACCGTCACCTTCGTGTGACCGTGGCTACTCAAATATTTGGGCATTGCTACATGCGATGTTCTCTTGCCCCACTTCAAGTAGACTGGGCGAGAGGCTCGAATCTATAAATGGAAAAGTGAACAGCTCTTCAGAGTGTCCAAGTATGGGATCAGTTGTCTCCAGGCACTCGGCATGGTGGGAGGAAGGAGGATCAGGGTGAGGACTATGCAGTCCAGACTCACGGCTACTGAGACTTGACCGTGTGGAAGACAGGGGGTGGTTGTGGTGGTGGCTAAGTGACTGAAAGAATTATCCGCTATCCAACCAACAGCCTTTTGACACTGCTCTGGGGTCAATAGTGGTGTGTTGCGGTCCCCTAGGAATTGGGACGGGAAGGTCGGGTGAGAAGATGTGGGTGTTTGTTGTGGCACAATTTCAGCTTGCCCACAGCCTTGTTCAGTTCCCCGTCCCTTGCCACGTGCCTTGCCCATTTTAAATGGAGGACAGTATCTTCCACGCTCACTACAAATGACTGAGTTTGGAGCGAACTTATATGTGATCCGTGTGATGGAGAAAACAGAGTTTTAAATACCTGGCCTGTAGGTAAGTAGTTTGAACAGCAAACTGGTGTGAATTGCTTCACTCACACACTGAAGGAAATTTTTAATGGAAGCCAGAAATGGCAGTATTTTCTGACAACGTATATATGTGATCCGTGTGACAGAGAAAACAGAGTTTTAGATACCTGGCCTGTAGGTAACTAGTTTGAACAGCAAACCGGTGTCAAAAACTTCGCTGACACAATGAAAAAAAATTGGAATGGAGGCCAAAAATGGCACTATTTTCTGAAAATGTATGTGATCCGTATGACGGAGAAAACAAAGTTTTAAATAGCTGGATTTCTAGCGCTGTAATATGGAAAGGACCTGGCTGTATTCTGCAGTGTCAACAAGAAAATGGCGCAGAAAAACGGTGTTCTGCTTTTTAAGCAAATAATAAGGATTAAGATCCGAAAAAAAGTATTCCTGGCCCCTGAGACCTGGGCCTTTGTATAGAAATATCTAACAGCAGCAGAAGGCAGAATTGGAATGGAGCCTCTTGTGCTATATGCACTGCAGTCTGCTATATAACCTGCCTTCCTGCCTATATACACTGCCTGCCTGATATCTCTGCAGCTGGATTAGTCCTCAAAAGGACTGTTTTTTAAGATGGATACGTGTAATGTACGGTTTTTCTCCCTACACTACCTAATACACAACCAAATCTCTCCCTGACGCAGCAGCACCTCTCCGTACTCTGCCTGATTCCGGAGGGACTGTGACGAGCACATTGGCGCCAGGTCTGATATAGAACTGATGATGCTGTGCGGCCATCCAATCACTGTAATGCCACAACCGCCATGGCTGCGGCATTACAATGAGTGGCAGGCAATCCCTGCATGTTGATTGCCGTTCTAAAGAGCGCCAAATATGCAGGGAGGGGACCCGACTTCCCACCGAGCAACCCCGGAAATACTCGGCGCGCGCCGAGTATCTCGAGCAGTGAGATGCTCGGGCGAGCACCGAACAGTAGCGAGCATGCTCGCTCATCACTAGTCACGAGGTCAAAACTGGCCAGTGTTTACTTTATGTTATTCCTGCTCTTCCCTTTAGTATCCTAGATTTTTTTTATTTTTAAAAATCCACCATAGGGTATGTGCACACGATGTCTCACCGCCTACCGGCCCGACTCTGCGGGGAAGCCGTCAGCCGCTTCCGCTCAGTATGCTAATGAGCTAAACCATTTTTTTTTCCACATGCGGACTTTCCTCATAGAGGTAAAAGGAAAACCCGCATGCGGACCCGCAGGAGAAATTGACATGTTGCGCTCTGGAAAGACGCGCCCCATGTCAGTTTCCACGGGTGTAAGGAGACGCATAGTGGACATGGGATTTGTACAAATACCATCCACTATGCCGCAACATCTGGCTGCTGCCGATTGCACGCAGAGCAAGTGCGCTGCGTCCAATCCGCAGCTAACACTGATAGTGTGCACGTACCCATACAGAGACAATGCCGCTTCATGACGTTGCCCACATGGTCTTTCGGGTAATCTCTGGTTATCACTGCATTTAAGAAAAAGGCAGGTTTCATCACATCATTAACTACGAGAATGGTGGTGTGAGGTCAATGAAGAGGCCTTCACAACGGAAAGTCACACTGATTATACTCCTTGAGTTATGTTGTGAGGGCATAATGTATGGTAACTGCACCCCTCTAGCCTTAATTCTAGGTACACTAACTGATCAGCATTACATTGATGTGGTCGTGGATCCAGTGGTAAGATTATTTCTCCAAAGTGTCTCAGGACCCATTTTTCAGCAAAACAACATCAGGCTGCATATTTACCTTGCTACTGTGATAAACCTGTGTTGCCTAAATGTCCTAACATAGTCTGCAGCATCTTCGGACTTGTCTCCCATCAAGCACATCTGGAAAGTCATTGGTTGGCAATTGCACAGGGAGCTGCCAGCAACGGATGTTGATGATTTGTCCAAATGCATTCATTGTGGCAGAAAGCTCCTCAGACAATCATTAATAACCTGACTGGCAGCAACCAAGGTGTGTAAGTGAAGGGATTTCTGCGCTTGGCGCTCATACTTTATAAATCAAGATGTTTTGAAATTTTGCTGCTATCCATCCTGTGATTTACATAATTCCACAACTTTTTCCATATTCGTGCATGTCCATAGCGAACAATAGTAAGGTAAGTCCTTGTTTTATTTCTCCATCTCACAGTAGATGGGATATTATCCAGGGGGCAGGATACATAATGGTCAACAGGGATTGAAGCTTGAAGAGGACAATTTGCATATTCCAGCTGCCTTCTGGGAAAAGCGAAGAGTCTCCCTCAGCTAGAAGATCGTTGGGTACAGCCGGGACCAGCTGCTTGGAAAGCTTCGCAAGGAAGAAGACAGACATCAAGTCAGCAGGGACAAGGAGCAGCATGGCTGATGTGACAACCTACATGGTGAGCTGCAACATGTGCTACATGTTCACAGATCGACGAGAAGATGAAACCAACTTCACCTGCGAGAAGTGTAGACTACTGGCTCTTTTAGAAGAAAAGGTGCGGGGACTGGAAGAAAGAATTGCGACATTAAAACTCATCAAGGAAAATGAAGACTTCCTGGACAGAACAGAAGCGTCACTACTCGTCACGGAAAGTGAAGGAAGCGTCAGAGAACCTCCAGAGGCAGACAAGTGGAGGCAAGTGACCAAAAGAAGCAAGAAGGCCATGGAGACACCACCAACCACATAACTGAGAAACAGATTCCAAGGACTTGTGGAGGACGAAGATGGCACACCTAAGGATGAGGCACTACCAGCAAGCAAAAAAGAAAAGAGCACCCAGAAACACCCAGAAGCGACAAGAAAAAGGACAGCCACGAAGGGAAGAAGAGTGGTGGTGGTGAGAGACTCACTACTGAGAGGAACAGAAGCAGCTATCTGCAGACCGGACATAACTGCAAGAGAAGTATGCTGCTGCCTCCCAGGTGCGAAGATCAAGGATGTTACCGATAGGATACCGAAGCTCATCAGTTCCAAGGATGTCCACCCATTTCTTCTGATACATGTTGGCACCAATGACACGGCAAGGAAGGACCTACCGACAATCTGCAAGGACTTTGAAGCATTAGGGAAGAAAGTAAAAGAACTGGATGCGCAGGTAGTTTTTTCTTCTATCCTTCCAGTAGACGGGCATGGCGTCAGGAGGTGGACAGGATCCTTGATGTGAACAACTGGCTGAGACTATGGTGCAGACAACAAGGATTTGGATTCCTGGACCACGCAGTGAATTACCTCTATGACGGACTCCTTGCCAGAGACGGACTGCACCTCAACAAACCCGGGAAACACACATTCGCCAGGAGACTCGCAACATTCATCAGGAGGGCGTTAAACTAGAAGAAGAGGGGATGGGAAGAAAAACGCCGGACACGAACATGAAACCAGAGAACATACTAATGAAAGATATGAAGTGCGACAAAGAAGGTCCAAGACAAGATACTTGGAAGGTATGTAAGAAAATTTCTAATACAATCCACAGGGAGAAGATTGGAACAAAACAAAATTGTGTAAACTGCGTGCTAGCAAATGCCAGAAGCCTGGCAAACAAGATGGATGAACTGGAAGCAGAAATATCTACAGGTAACTATGACATAGTGGGAATAACCGGGACATGGTTAGATGAAAGCTATGACTGGGCAGTTAACTTACAGGGTTACAGTCTGTTTAGAAGGGATCGAAGAAATCGGAAAGGGGGTGGAGTCTGTCTATATGTAAAGACGTGTCTAAAGCCTACAGTACGGGAAGATGTATGGGAGGGAAATGAGGAGGTCGAGTCCTTATGGGTGGAGATACATGGGGCAAAAAACAATAATAAAATTATCATAGGAGTCTGTTATAAACCACCAAATATAGCAGAAGCCACGGAAAGTCTATTAATGAGACAAATAGACGAAGTAGCAAAAAATAACGAGGTGATTATTATGGGGGACTTCAACTACCCCGATATAGACTGGGAAACCGAAAGCTGTAGATATCAGAAAGGAAACAGGTTTCTGTCAATTATCAAAGACAATTTGTCACAACTTGTGCAGGAACCAACTAGAGGGACGGCCCTTTTAGACTTAATATTAACTAACAGGCCAGACAGAATAACTGAGGTGCAGGTCGGGGGGCACCTGGGAAATAGTGACCACAACATTATACAATTCCACATGTGCTTCAGTAGGGTGCCCAGCAAGGGAGTCACAAAAACACTGAAGTTCAGGAAGGCAAAGTTTGATCAGCTAAGAGATGCCCTTCACCTTATAGACTGGGATAGTATCTTCAGTAATAGGAGCACGGATAGAAAATGGGAAATTTTCAAAACAGTCCTACATAGTCACTGTAGAAGGTACATACCTTATGGGAATAAAAGGGCTAGGAATAGGAGGAAGCCAATGTGGCTAAATAAGGAAGTCAAAAGGGCAATGAAAAACAAAAAAAGGGCTTTCGGTAAACTTAAACAAGAAGGCAGCGAGGAAGCGCTAATATCTTATAGGGAAAAAAACAAAATCTGTAAGAAACAAATAAGAATAGCAAAAGAGGAGACAGAGAGACTAATTGCCAAGGAAAGTAAAACGAATCCCAAACTGTTCTTTAACTATATAAACAGTAAAAGGATTAAAACTGATGGAGTTGGCCCATTGAAAAATAACCTGGGTAAAATCATAGAGGGCGATTAGGGTAAAGGAAACCAACTCTATAGCTTCTTCTCCACTGTTTTCACAAAAGAAAACAATTTATCGGAGGAAATGCAGAGTGATAAAGTAAACCCTCCACTAAATATCACCCACCTAACCCAGGAGGAAGTTCAGAAACGCCTAAATAATATCAAAATAGACAAGTCATCAGGCCCAGATAACATACACCCCCGGGTACTAAAAGAATTAAGTAATGTGATAGACAGGCCGCTGTATCTTATATTCAAGCACTCTTTATGGACAGGGGCTGTCCCTCTAGACTGGCGCCAAGCAAATGTGGTACCAATATTCAAAAAGGGGTCTAAAAGTGACCCTGGGAACTATAGACCAGTAAGCTTAACGTCTATTGTGGGTAAATTGTTTGAAGGATTTCTTAGAGATGCTATTGTAGAATATCTTAATGATAATAACTGTCTAACTCCATATCAACATGGATTCATGAGGGATCGCTCCTGCCAAACAAACCTGATTGCCTTCTACGAGGAGGTGAGCTCACAGCTGGACCGGGGAGAGTCAGTGGATGTTGTATACCTTGACTTCTCCAAAGCGTTTGATACCGTGCCACACAAAAGGTTGGTATATAAAATGAGAATGCTTGGTCTGGGGGATAATGTGTGCAAGTGGGTAAATAGCTGGCTGAGTGATAGAAAGCAGAGGGTGGTTATCAATGGAGTAAGCTCAGGGTGTGTCAGGGTTACTAGCGGGGTGCCTCAAGGGTCTGTCTTGGGCCCTAAATTATTTAATATATTTATTAATGATCTAGTGGAAGGGTTGCATAGTAAAATAGCAATATTTGCAGATGATACTAAACTTTGTAAAGTAGTTAATACAGATGAGGATAGGGCATAGCTACAGGAGGATTTAGATAAATTGGGGAGTTGGGCCAAAAAATGGCAAATGGGGTTCAATGCCGATAAATGTAAGGTCATGCACATGGGAAAGAAAAACAGCAGTCACCCATACATATTAAATGGGAAACCGTTGGGGAAATCTGACATGGAGAAGGACCTGGGCGTCTTGGTTAACAGCAAATTAAATTTGAGTGCCCAGTGTCAGGCAGCAGCTGCGAAGGCAAATAGAGTCATGGCATGCATCAGAAGAGGAATAGGGGCATATGATGAGAACATTGTTCTTCCTCTGTATAAAGCACTGGTAAGGCCGCACTTAGAATATTGGGCACAGTTCTGGGCTCCGGTGCTCAGGAAAGACATACTGGAGCTAGAGAGGGTACAAAGGAGGGCGACTAAGGTAATAAAGGGAATGGAGGGACTAGAATACCCAGAGAGGTTGTCAAAATTAGGCCTATTTACATTGGAAAAGAGAAGGCTTAGGGGAGACCTCATAAACATGTATAAATACATCAGGGGGCAGTACAGAGATCTCTCCCATGACCTGTTTATACCAAGGATGGTGACAAAGACGAGGGGGCACACTATGCGTCTGGAGGAAAGGAGGTTCCTGCACCAGCATAGAAGGGGATTCTTTACGGTCAGAGCCGTGAGACTCTGGAACTCTGGGAGAGGAAGTGGTGATGTACAACTCACTTAATGAGTTCAAGAGAGGCCTGGACGCCTTTCTTGAGAACAATAAAATTACATTTTATGCTTAGTGATAGTTAATTAATCCAGGGATTTAATCTGACTGCCAGATTGGAGTCGGGAAGTGAATTTTTCCTCAATGATGTAAATTGGCCTATACCGCATGGGGTTTTTTTGCCTTCCCCTGGATCAACGCTGCAGAATAGCTGCAGCGCACAAGAAATAGGCTGAACTGGATGGGCGCTTGTCTTTTTTCGGCCTTATAAACTATGTAACTATATAACAAAAGTAAAGCCTTTCTGGTTCTCCTGTTTTGGCTTCCACAAAGAGTGTTTCTACAATATTTTGTTTTATGGGGTTTTTTAGTAGTTGCTTTTATAACTTTTTATTTAAAAGTGTTGACATAAGATTATACATAAATATATTTAGAAAAGGATTAAATAAAAGTAGCTAAAGTGGATCTGTCACCAAATCTCAAGATACAATTTGAATAAATTATCTTAGACTTTGAAAAACCCTTTAAGAAAGGCTGTACGATCCTTGACATGGTGGGGCTTACTATGCTCCAATTCTTCTTTCGCCTCTTTATTATAAAAAACATACACCGGAGACATATTTCTCTTGATAAAATTGACCACAGCGGCCGTTTAATTAACAAATAATACAAACAATAACCATTTTACCTTTTCCAGAAAAAAACAGAGGGAGGTCCTTGGAGCTACCAAAAAGATCTGACACACCTTTTTCCAAAATTATTTAAATTAGAACTTGCTTTACCCTCAGCCGTAAAACCCAAGCTCAAGGGCACCACGCCATGGTCAATGGTAAATTAATGCCAACCACCGGCTCCCAGGGTCCACCCCAGTCCAGAGCCCCATTAAGTGCCAGATCCTCCATTATTAATTCCATTCTGAGGGGAAGCCTCCAACTGATTCCCCCCAACCAATTCTTCTTAACACCAACTCCAAGGACCCCGCACCGCTTAAACACAGCGACCCAGCTTATAAATCCTCTTTTCTCTCTATTTTTTTTTTTATTGCATAACAAAAACAACAAACCCCCAAATTAATGGCTGAGAGGGTAAGTACAGTGACTATGAAATATTTTTTTTTATTTATTTTATTTTACTCACATACGGTATATAGTGCTGTAAAGATCTGAGGTTGTGGGTTGTAAGTAATCACCTAGGCAGATTAACGATGCAACAATATTTTATTAATCACATCCATGGTAATGCAGCAATTCCAAGTAAGTGGCCAAAATACAGTTCTCTCAGTCCTTAAGTTCTCAACCTGGGATCAGTAGTTCCACTTGCTTTGTATCAGGTCATACTCACTGTCTCCCAACTTTTGGTTGGCCCACAGATTTTGTATCTCCAGCCAGTATAGTCTGTTGCCACAGTCCACGATCCTCCAGATGACGGATAAAACAATGGAAGCACAGATATCCAGTAGCAACAGTCCTAGACTAAAGTTTATATCCAACGACATATCCACAACTGTAGTACGTTTATCAAACCCAGTTGATAACTGATCTCCAACACTCCATCAGCCTTCCATCCATCAGCTCCACGTCCACAGCCATAGGTCCTATCCCTCCAGTGCCCTTCCATCAACTCCTCCACTAAAACATGTCTCTCCTCTACATCCCTAGGGTCAGCCCCCTCCCAGCACAGAAGTGATCACCCTCCCCCTCAAGCATTCACTGTTTGCCAAAAACAATGAAGAATATTCTAGAAGCCTTCATTTGAGACTGCATGTAAGACCCCCTGTGATGACGGCTCCACTGTGTCCCAATCCAAACTCACCTAATGAGACCATTGGCTGTTGAAACAATGGACTCCTGAGATAAAGATGTCCTGAGATAGAGATTAGTGGAATGCTGGACATTTTACAAGTGAATCTAGTGCACATACTGACAAGTTAGCAGAACTATATAAACATAACAAGTAAATCACTAATAAAACACAAAAATAATATTGACAAAAATGGTGGTCCGTTGCTGGAAAAGTATCATAGACTTTAGTAAGTGGGCAGCTCCTCACATACCTCCCCCACTTTTTCAGCACGGACACGAATGTAAGAGGTCTCGCCTTTATGAGAATGAAACTTTGTATCATCCAGTTTCCTCAAAGCATATTCCATGTCGTCCTTGCGAATATACTCCACAGTCCCCATTCCACCCTGGTATATGTCACTGTAATAGACATCTCCAGCTTCTCTCATATGGTTTTTCAGACCCTGCCAACTTCCCAATGGGGGAAGCCCTGAGACAAGCACTCTGTATTTAGTTTGCTGGATCAGGGATCTGTCCCTTCCACGGGGTCCTCCATATCCTCCCCCGGATCCCCAGTTTGTCCTGGGAAACTCCACACATGCCCAATGAGAACCAAACTTGTATCCATTGCGACCAACCCCGAGTGCTGACACCCAGTTAGGGGGATGGTCACTTGGCGGCCTGGTAAAGTGCGCTCTGGGGGGACAGTATCTGGGCTGGCTAGGGTGAGGGTAGATCCAGTGTCCTGAAGTCCCTGGGCCTCCTCCCTGATGTAATTTACCTCCCCCAGATTACATTCCTTCATTGACGCAGTCTTTGCATTTTTTGTATTACTCACCACAGGTGGGGGGTTAGTCTGCAGATAGTGCCGCTCCCTCTCAGCTGATGCAGTGAGAACCGGTCTTTGGCTTTGGGTTACAACATTGGCCCAGTGGCACACCAATCCTCGTCTTAGGTTGTGATGTGGGCTAGAACGTTCCCAGCATTCCCTGACAAAGTGTCCCATGCGTCCACAGTTATGGCAGTTAAGCCTTCCTCGCCCCAACACGGGCCGTACTTGGGGGCTTGGGCACCCTCCCCCTCTTTGTAAAGTCTGAACTCCCTGCCGTTCCTCATCTGGCCGATCCATGGGTCTCGATGGCCACCTTGTAACATCCTGTTCCTGACTCACTGAGGCTGTACTTCCACGTTGCCCTGGTCGATTAGCAGACCAATCATCAGCCAATCTTGCAGCCTCATCCAGGCTGAGTGGTTTTCTATCTGCCACCCATTCTTTCAAATTACCTGGGAGCTTTGACAAAAATTGTTCCAGCATGATTATATCCATTACATGTTCTGCTTCCTGAGCCCTCAGTCCTTCTATCCACCGAGTGCATGCCGTACGTAGTGTGTTGGCAAACTCCCGAAGTGTGTGTGCAGCGGGCTTGTCAGTCTCCCGAAACTTCCTCTGGTAGGTTTCCGGCGTGACGGCATACCTCTCTAGCAATGCACTGCGAATGGTAGAGTAATATCTCTGATCCACCGAAGACAAGTTATTAAAAGCTTCTCTTGCTTTTCCAGTCAGGCCAACACTCAAATATCTGGGCCAGTCACTGACTGACACCTCATGCAGCAGGCAGAGGTTCTCAAATAACTGGAGGTGTTCATCAATATCCGAGGTGTCCTCATTGAACTGTGGTATATCCCGATACCTTAAAGATGTAGGCCCCTCTCTCCTGTTATCCATTGTCCTCTGCACTGGGGCGGGTGGGGGTATCGCTACATGCACACCCAGAAATTTGTTTAACACTGCCGCCCGCTCCATCTCCGTGGCCCGCTCTCCTAGCGCGTCCAGCATCCTCCGCAACTCAGTCGGTCCATCCTCCGTCATCTCTTCTGCCAAGTCACCGCTCAGTAACTTTCCCTGGTATGCTCTCCAGAGATAGGTGATCCCACCGCTGCCACCGCTTGTAAAGATCTGAGGTTATGGGTTGTAAGTAATCACCTAGGCAGATTAACGATGCAACAATATTTTATTAATCACATCCATGGTAATGCAGCAATTCCAAGTAAATGGCCAAAATACAGTTCTCTCAGTCCTTAAGTTCTCAACCTGGGATCAGTAGTTCCACTTGCTTTGTATCAGGCCATACTCAGTGTCTCCCAACTTTTGGTTGGCCCACAGATTTTGTATCTCCAGCCAGTATAGTCTGTTGCCACAGTCCACGATCCTCCAGATGACGGATAAAACAATGGAAGCACAGATATCCAGTAGCAACAGTCCTACAGTAAAGTTTATATCCAACGACATATCCACAACTGTAGTACGTTTATCCAGTCCAGTTGATAACTGATCTCCAACACTCCATCAGCCATCCATCCATCAGCTCCACGTCCACAGCCATAGGTCCTATCCCTCCAGTGCCCTTCCATCAACTCCTCCAATAAAACATGTCTCTCCTCTACATCCCTGGGGTCAGCACCCTCCCAGCACAGAAGTGATCACCCTCCCCCTCAAGCATTCACTGTAAGCCAAAAACAATGAAGAATATTCTAGAAGCCTTCATTTGAGACTGCATGTAAGACCCCCTGTGATGACGGCTCCACTGTGTCTCAATTCAAACTCACCTAATGAGACCATTGGCTGTTGAAACAATGGACTCCTGAGATAAAGATGTCCTGAGATACAGATTAGTGGAATGCTGGACATTTTACAAGTGAATCTAGTGCACATACTGACAAGTTAGCAGAACTATATAAACATAACAAGTAAATCACTAATAAAACACAAAAATAATATTGACAAAAATGGTGGTCCGTTGCTGGAAAAGTATCATAGTCTTTAGTAAGTGGGCAGCTCCTCACAAGCACCATTAATTCCACAGCGCTTTACAGACATATTGGCACTGTCCCCGGCACTGTCACAATCTAAATTCCCTATCAATATGTTTTTTTGGAGTGCTGGAGGAAACCGGAGTACCCGGAGGAAACCCATGCAAACACGGGGAGAACATACAAACTCCTTGCATATGTTGTTCTTGGAGGGATTTGAACTCAGGACCCCAGAGATGCAAGGCTGCAGTGCTAACCATTTAGCCACCGTGGTGACTTTTGACCTCCTTTACATTATTTGTGATATGCAGGGACTTAAGTGGAGGAGACTACACTTGGGTTACAAAGCAGTAGCTGATGATGTTAGCCCTATCCCATGTACAGCATGTGATTGCTGATCTGGTGCATATTGGGGTAGTGACATTAGTCTGGGAAAGCCATATGACAGATGGACATAACATCACTGTTATGATGGGAAATAATCGGCAGCAAGATCAGTGACTCAACTCCCCACAAAAAAAAATGCTAATAAAGCGGTTGTCCACTAGTACAAACCATGCTGCAAATAAGTTGTTCAATCAGTGGGAAACGCGTCACTAAGTCACGCCTGACTTGGCGTGACATCAGCGGACGCCAGATTCGGCTGCAGCCGAGGGTCATGCAATGCCTGTGAGCGGTTAGCGATAGGGCCGTCACAGGCAAGAAGCACTACACAAGGTATTTACAAAATAACTTATTTACACCATTTAAATACATTGGGGCATTATCTACACTGGTGGACAACTTCTTTAACTCTTAACCCTTTCATCCCTAAGGCTGCGTGTACACGATGCGTTTTTCATGCGTTTCCACTGCGGAATTTCCGCAGCTGAAACGCATCAAAAACGCATGGTAATCCGCACCCCATGGTCCCCAATGGCATTCCGCAATGTCAATGCACATGCTGAGGATTTTTCCGCAGCGTTTCTGCAGCGCTCATAAATCCGCAGCATGTTCATTAATTTTGCGGAAGCACAGTGTAATTGCCGCCATTGACTTTGATTGAGACGCATATAATCCGTGTCTGTACATTTGTACAAGCGGATAATATGCGTTTCAATGTGCGGATGGTACCCAGTTCTGGAGGAGAGAAGACTCTCATCCAGACCTGGGTACCATTGTACCTGTAAAAAAAAGAATAAAATAAAAAATAAAGTTTATATTCACCTGTCCAGCGGCCCCTGCAGCGCTTATCTTCCAGGACCTGAGATGACGTCACGGTCATGTGACCACAGCCTGTCTCGCGAGATGCCGGCAAGCCAGGAAGGAACCAGGAAGGAGCGCGACAGCACACGCGGCGGCATCGGAGGTAAGTATGTGAATCCGCATGTATTCCGCATGTATTCTGCAGGAAAAATGCATGCACAATCTGCATGCGTTTTTTCTGCCAGGGAGATGCAGAAATTTTCTGCTTCATTTCTGCATCGTGGGCACATAGCCTAAGCCAGTTTTCACCTTCCTGACCAGGCCAATATTTTGAATTCTGACCATTGTCACTTTATGAGGTAATTACTCTGGAACGCTTCAACGGATCCCGGTGATTCTGAGATTATTTTTTCATGACATATTGTACTTCTTGATAGTCATCAAATTTATTGGATATGACTTACGTTTATTTCTGAAAAAAATCAGAAATTTGCGAAAATTTTAATCTTTATGCCCTTAAATCAGAGAGACATGTCACACAAAATAGTTAATAAATACTATTTCCCACATGTCTACTTTACATCAGCACAATTTTGGAACCAAAATTATTTTTCGCTAGGAAGTTCTAAGGGTTAAAAATTGACCAGCGATTTCTCATTTTTCGAACAAAATTTACAAAACCATTTTTTTAGGGACCACATCACATTTGAAGTGACTTTGAGTGGTCTATATGACAGAAAATACCCAAAAGTGACACCATTCTAAAACTGCAGCCCTCGAGGGGCTCAAAACTACCTTCAAGAAGTTTATTAACCCTTCTCGTACTTCACAGGAATTTTTGGAATGTGGAAGGAAAAAATAAACATTTAACTTTTTTTTACAAAAATGTTACTTTAGATCCATTTATTTTTACTTTCACAAGAGTAACAGGAGAAAATGGACCCCAACATTTGTTCTGCAGTTTCTCTTGAGCACCTCAATGCCCAATATGTGGGGGGAAACCACTGTTTGGGCGTACGGCAGGTTTGGAAGGGAATGAGTGCCATTTGACTTTTTGAATGTAAAATTTGGTGGCAGGGAACTTATCTAGATGAGTGGTGAGCACTTTGAACCCCCAGGTGCTTTACAGAAGTTTATAATGTTGAGCTGTGAAATTAAAGAAATCAAATTTTTCCACAAAAATGTTTTTTTCAGCCCCAAATTTTGCATTTTCACTAAGGTAACAGGAAAAATTGCACCATACAATTTGTTGTTCAATTTCTCCTGAGTACGTAGATATCCAATATGTGGAGGAAGACTACTCTTTGGGCGCACAAAAAGGCTTAGAACTAAAGGAGCGCCATTTGACTTTTTAAATGTAAAATTTGCTGAAATAATTAGTGGACGCCATATTGCGTTTGGGGAGTCCCTGATGAGCTTAAACAGTGGAAACCCACCCACAAGTGACCCCATTTTGGGAACTAGACCCCTCAGGGAACTTATCTAGATGTGTGGTGAGTACCTTGAACCCCTAAGTGCTTCGCAGAAGTTTACAACATTGAGCCTTGAAAATAAAAATAAAAATTTCCTGCAAGAATGTTTCTTATCACAAAATTTTGCATTACCCCGTATGAGATCAAAAACTATTTTTGAGGCATAGTGCAAAGCTCAGAACGGAAGAAGCACCATATTAGAGTTCAGATTTTGTTGGACTGGTTTGAGGGTGCCATGTCACATTGGTAGAGCCCCTGAGGTGCCAGATCAGCTGAATCCCCCCATAAGTGACTTCATTTTACAAACTACACCTCTCAATGAATTCATCTAGGGGTGCAGTGATCATATTGACACCACAGGTGTGTCACATAATTTTATACCATTGGGCAGTGAAGAAAAAATAATTACATTTTTACCAGGGAAATTTTGTTTTAGCCCCAGATTTTACATTTTCACACTGGCAAATGGGTAAAAATGGCACCAAAATTTGTCCCACAATTTCTGCTGAATGTAGAAATACCCCATATGTGGCTGTACAGTACTGCTTATCCACACGGCGAGACTCGGGAGGGACGGAGCGCTTTTTGCCTCCTGGAGCGCAGATTTTCCTAGAATAGTTTGCGGACTCCATATACAGAGACCCTACCTGCTAGAAGAGCAGAATCCCCCTCAAGTGACCCCATTTTGGAAATTATAACCCTTTGTGAATTTATCTACAGGTGTAGTGACAATTTTGACTCCATGGGTGTTTTCCAGAAACAAGCAGCAGTGGATGTTGCTAAGTGAAGATTGCAAACTGCCGCTGTAGTGACCAGTACGCTGTAGTGACCAGTACGTTGTAGTGACCAGTACATTATGCCCAGCTTGTTCTCCTGGAGACATGCACCCATAAATTAGGCAGGCTCTCATTGCTACAGGAATGCCAAACATGTGAACGTTAACTGCGGTTTAGACACACAGTGGAGCACAGAATGGAGGGGGACATTTGGATTAGGGAGCGCAGATTTTGCTGGGTTTCTTTTGGAGGGCGAGGAGTCATTTAGTTTTTCCAGAGCCTTTGTGCTACCAGTAATATGGAAGCCCCTATATTATTGTTAACAGATGACGGACCTGAGTGGCTTTTTTTGTTAATGGAGTTGAAGCTTTTATTGGGAACATTTTACATAACATTTTGGATCACGTTTTTCCTGCACTCTACGCTGAGCACTTATATCGGGGTTTCCATCTAAATCTCCGAGTGATGTGATTTAGATGAAATCCCCAAGGGATCCATTCACTATGATGAGGCAGCAGTTAATCTGGACTCCGTCTGGCCTCTGTTCAGCGTCGTCCTTCTTTTCACAAGTGCACAGAACTGTGGTCGAGGGCACTTTTATGCACGCCTAATAGAAAGACAGACACCGTGGGATCATAGGCCAGATGGCGTCCACAGTGCCTCCATCTGCCTCATTACAGGGAATCTTCCACCGGGGGTCCCGTCTGAATCACATATTTCAGAGATTTACATGGAAACCCCCTGTGTAAGCGCACAGCGTAGAGTGCCAGATAAATGTGAGACGAGTCTTACTGCATCTTTGGGAGGCACAAAGAACCAATCAACAGCATGTGAAGAATCATGTAAGGGGTTGTTTTTTGCGGGACAAGTTGACGTATTTATTGGTACCATTTTTGGGCATGTGACCATTTTTTATAGCTTTCTATTCCGCTTTTTGTGTGGCAGAATGAACAAAATCCAGCAATTCAGGAATTGTTTTTTGGGGATTTTTTTTATGCCGTTCTGTTTGTGGTAAAATTGATAAGGCAGATTTATTCTTTGGGTCGGTGCAATTACAGCGGTACCATACTTACATTTTTTTTATGTTTTGGCGCTTTTACACAATAAAAACTATTTTATAGAAAAAATAATTATTTTGGCATCGCTTTATTCTGAGAGCTGTAACTTTTTTATTTTCTGCTGACTGAGCTGTGTGGCGGCTTGTTTTTTATGGGACAAGATGACGTTTTCAGTGGAACCATATTTATTTACAAGCGTCTTTTTGATCACATTTTATTCCACTTTTTGTTTAGCGGTATGATGATAAAGCATAGTTTTTTTTGCCTTGTCTTTTACTTCTTCTTTTTTACGGTGTTCACTGAAGGGGTTTAACTAGTGGGACAGTTTTAAAGGTCGGGCTGTTACGGAAGTGGTGATACCAAATGTGTGTACTTTTATTGTTTTCTTTTTTTTACACTGATAAATACATTTATTAGATTCATCTATATTCTTTATTTTGTGATTTTTAAAAAAAATATTTTTATAATTTTTATTAAATGTTTTATTACTTTTTTACCTTGTCCAAGGGAGGGACATCATCTTCAAACTTTCAAATGGCTGATCTGATGCTCTGCAATGCATCTGCACTGCAGAGCATCAGAGCAGCGTTTGACAGGCAGGAAGGAGGCGCCTCAGCTCCTGCTCTCTGAGCAGGCGCTGACAGGCCACCTTCCTGAAGGACCCCACGGCCATCTTGGGTCCAGGGGTCACCATGGAGACCATCAACACAATGCGATCGCATCGCGTTGTGTTGATGGGATCACAGAGGGAGCCGACTCCCTCTGTGATGCCCCACGATATCGCTGTCACTACTGACAGCGGCATCAGAGGGGTTAAAAACCCGCGATCGGTGCTAGCACCGATTGTGGGCGCTGCTGCGGGGTGTCAGCTCTCACACAACATCATGTGATCGCAGCGGCGCTCAGCGTGAGCCCGCCCGATCACCGCTTCGTACATGTACTGCTCTTTGCGGGAACGCAACTCCCACAGAGCAGTACATGTACGGCGCATGTCAGGAAGGGGTTAATTCCTTGCCATTTGTAACATTTACTGCTGCAGTCAAAAATTTAAATAATAGTCTCAGCAGAATGAACAGCATATAAAAAATACACAAATACAAAGAATAGAGTTTATTCATTTTTATTCTTATCTATTATCAAACTTAGTTTAATTTAACCATCCAGCACCATTTATAGGATTTACTGCATAAAAAGGATGTGAACCAGAGGAAGGCAAAACAACCCCACGTGTGGGGAAAAATTCCTTCCTGACCCCAAGTACTGGCAATCGGCTAATCCCTGGTTCAATGCAGTGTCAGCTTTGGATGGGCCCTGTCACACCTCTACCATATACATGGAATATTTTATACATATCTACTGCATATATTTCTATCTTATCTTTATATCAAGACTAGTGAATATTAAATATACTCATCCTTACTTACCTATACTTATATTTCATACCTATAATTATCATTATTTACCTCGGCTTATCCTTTTTTATTATTTTTACTGAATGTTAAATATACTTATCTTTTTTTCTTATTGAATTTTATATATACTTATCATTTCTTATCTATTCTTATCCTTTTCCACCTATACTTATCTTTTATCACCTAAACTTATCCTTTATTACCTACATTTATTTTTTCCTAACTATACTTATTTTTTTTCCTATCTTTATCTTTTTTTCTTATTAAATTTTAAACATGCTTATTCTTTCTTACATATTATTATCTTTAGTTACCTGTAGGGAAAAAAGCAACCGGTAGATCCACTTGTATAAAATAAAATAACTTCTTTATTTGGGTTCCATTATAAATTTGTTCAGACTATTCAAGCTCTCTTCTCTAATGCGTTTCTGGCACAAATGTCGCCCTTAGTCATAGAGATCACCTGTGTACACAGAGCAAACTATTTAAAATCAAACAGCCAATCACACACCTTGCATATAATTAGCATGCAAATTTTTGAATCTGGAAGTTGGTTAAATCATTGATTTTAAATTATGCCTTTGACAAAAGAAAAGAGAGAAATTTCAATAGAAATATAGTGTGTCATTACAATAGTTCATACCATTGGGTTGCTTTGTGTTCATCGGTAAAATCCAGTATATTTCTCTTAGCAAAGTTTTTTCCACCATTTTCCTCCCCACTCTGGACATGTAACTCTTTCAATTCCGTAGCATACAAAATTACGTAGATTATTTTATGTATTTTGAGAAAGTGCTTAGCTGCTCCTGAATATGTGCCATGACCCTTATTTATATTGTAGATGTGTTCCTATATGCGCTTTTTACATCTTCTTGTTGTACATTCAATGTAATTTACTTTGCATATGGTACACACTATGCAGTATATTATATGATGTGTGTTACAATTCATGAAAGAAAGGATTTTATCTCTTTGTTTTGTGGTAATATTATTGTTTTTTGTTTTTCTGTGTATTGGCATATATTACATTTGTTTTCCCCACATTTAAAAAAAATCTTTCTGTGACATTTATGTCGTTTTAATGCTGTTATAAACTTGGTGACATGTTTCCCAATGATAATCCACTTTTTGCTACCATTCTATATCCATTTTTCTAAAATTTTGTTTAGTGTCGTCTTGATATAATATTGGTAGATATTTATTCATTATTTGTTTAATTTGGTTGAAATGTGTACTGTATGGAGTACTAAAGGTAAGAAGATTATTTTTAAAACTGACTTTGTTTTTTGGTTTATTGGATAATAATTCTATCTGCGGTTTTGTTAATACTTTGCCATATGATCTCAATATATTATTTGGATGGTATCCTCTTTTTAATAATCTATTATTAATGTTATTGCACTCTTCTTAAAACATGCATTGGTCAGAACATATTCTTTTAGCTTGCAAAAATTCACCATAAGGAATTGCTCTTAAAGTGTGAACAGGGTGACAGCTGTTGGCTTATAATATTGTGTTACCACTCACAGGTTTGCGATATGTGGAAGTATGCACTTTAAGTGATCAAAAGTCACCTACTAAATTAATATCTAAAAAATTGAGCCTTATTATTTGGTTTAGAAAAAGTTAATTTTAGGTTGTATTCATTATGGTTTAAATATTTTAAAAAAATCTCATATGGCCGCCATGCAGCAGCTCCAACTGATTAGGATGTTGTGCACATAGCGGCCATAACAGACCAAATTTTCACAGAAAGGATTGTGTTCTGAATATATAAATGCTTCCCCCCCACCAGGCTACATATATGACCCCTAAAGAGGGGGAGAAACGTGACCCCATTGGAACGCCTTCTGTTTGTATGAAGGATTCTTTGTTAAAGGAAAAAAAATTGTACTTGTATAATTCTAAATTGTTTGAGTTCATTTTTGTACAGGCTATAGTTATTTAGATGGTATTCTATAGCTTTAATTGATAGATGATGGAGGATGCAAGAGTATAAATTAGCAATGTCGCATGTTATAAATTTATAATTATCATCCCAGGTCATTGTATTCATAATGTACAAACAGATGTTGTATCTTTCAAAAATCCTGGAGTTCTTTTTGTTAGTGGCCACAGATATTCATTTATCTATGATCTGAGGCTTTCTTTCAAGGACCCGATTCGTGATATCGGCCAGAGTGGGGGGAAGGAGTGGGACTCTCTTTGTGTGCTTTCAGAAGCCCATGGAATATTGGCATAACATAAAACTCTGGTTTCAAAAATTCCTTAAATTTTTTTTTTACTCCCATATTTTCTCCTTCACATATCAGAGAGATTAGTTATTGTTTACACATATCAGTTATCACTTAAACGTCTATATGTAAAATTGTTCTCCAAAATCTCGTACACCTGCTCAGAATAAATTCCTTTAGCCATCACTACAAAACATCCTGTTTTGTCTGAGTTTTTGATGATTAATTTTGTATTATCTGGGAGAAGTTTCATAACTTTAATTTGATTATTTGAAAGATTTTTATTTTAAAGTAAAAATCTTTCAAATAATCAAATTGAAGCTATTAAACTTCTCCAAAGTAATACAAACTATTCATCAAAAAATCAGATAAAAGAGGATGTGTTGTAGTGATGGATAAATTAATGTATTCTGAGCAGGTGTATGAGATTTTGGACAACAAAGCTAATCTCTTTGATATGTGAAGGCAAAAATACAGGAGTAATAGAAAAAAATGTAAGGAATTTTTGATACCAGAGTTTTATTTTATTCTATGGCCTTCTGAAAACACACAAAGAGTGTCCCACCCCCTCACTCCACTCTGACCGATAATATCAGGAATTGGGTCCTTGAGTGAAAGCCGCAGTTCATAAATAAATGAATATCTGCGGCCACTAACAAAAAGAACTCCAGGATTTTTTAAAGATACATCTGTATCGAATATTATGAATACAATGACCTGGGATGATAACTATAAATTTATAACATGCGACATCACCAATGTATACTCTTGCATCCTCCATCATGTATCAATTACAGCTATAGAATACCATCTAAATAACTATAAACTAAATAACTATAGCCTGTACAAAAATGAACTCAAACAACTTAGAATTATAGCCATTGATTATTTGCTAAAGTACAATTTTTTTTTCCTTCATTTTCCTTCAACAAAGAATCCTTCATACAAACAGAAGGTTCTCCAATGGGGTCGCGCTTTTCTCCCCTCATTAGGGATCATATATGTAGCCTGCAGGGAGGAAACCTTTATATATTCAGAGCACAATCCTTTCTGTGAAAATTTGATCTGGTATGGCCGCTATGTGGACGACATCCTAATCATTTGGAGCGGCAGCACGGCAGCCATATCAGATTTTTTAAAATATTTAAGCCATAATGAATGCAACCTAAAATTCACTTTTTCTAAGCCAAATAATACAGCTCAATTTTTGGATATTAATCTGGTAGGTGAATCTAGATGAAATAAAGTGCATACCTCCACATATCGCAAACCTGTGAGTGGTAACACAATATTATAAGCCAACAGCTGTCACCCTGTTCACACTTTAAGAGCAATTCCTTATGGTGAATTTTTGAGGGCCAAAAGAATATGTTCTGACCAATGCATATTTAAAGAGGAGTGCAACAACATTAATGATCAATTAAAAAAGAGGATACCATCCAAATAATATATTGAGATCATATGGCAAAGTATTAACAAAAGTGCAGATAGAAGTATTACACAATAAGCCAAAAATCAGTTTTAAAAATAATCTTCTTACCTTTAGTACTCCATACAGTACACAATGTAACCAAATTAAACAAATAATGAATAAATATCTACCAATATTATATCAAGACGACACACTAAACTAAATTTTTAAAAATGGATATAGAATGGAAGCAAAAAGTGGACTATCTTTGAGAAACATGTCACCCAGTTAAACACAGAACAAAAAAAAACACTACAACGACATGGCTGTGACAGAAATGTTTTTTAAATGTGGGGAAAACAAAAACAATAATGTTACCACAAAACAATCGAGTGCAAAGTAATTTCTTTTATGAATTGTAACACACATCATATAACATACTGCATAGTGTGTACCATATGCAATGTAAATTACATTGAATGTACAACAAGAAAATGTAAAAAGCACATATCTGAACACATCTACAATGTAAATAAGGGTCTTGGCACATATTCAGGAGCAGCTAAACACTTTGTCAAAATACATAAAAATAATCTATGTAATTTTGTATGCTACGGAATTGAAAGAGGAGAGAGTTACATGTCCAGATCAGGGAGGCAATTGGCAGAAAAAACTTTTGCTAAGAGAAATGTACTAAATTTTACTGTTGAACACAAAGCAACCCAATGGTATGAACTTTCTTTTTTTTTTGTCCAAGGTATAATTTATAATCAATAATTTATGCAACTTCCAGGTTCAAAAATTTGCATTCTAATTATATGCAAGGTATGTGATTGGCTGTTTTGATTTTAAATAGCTTGTTCTGTATAGTTTGCTCCCATGTGATCTCTGTGACTAAGGGCGACATTTGTGCCAAAAACACATAACAGATGAGAGCTTCAGCAGTCTGATCAAGTTTTTAATGAAACTCAAAGAAGATATTTTATTTTATACAAGTGGATTTACCTGCTGTTTTTTTTTCTCAAATTGCATGTGAAGCCAAGCACCATCCACAACAGGATAGGTGGAGTTGTTCCCATGTGCGTGGTGAGTTAAGGAACTTTTTCCTACTATTACTTACTTATAATTATCCTTAGTTACCTATGCTTATCCTTTTTTTAATTATTTTTATTGAATGTTAAACATACTTATCTATTTTTACCTATGCATATCATTTCCTAACTATACTTATCCTATTTTACCCATACTTATCTTTTTTTTCTTATCCTTTCTAACCTATTCGTATTCTTTTTCATTTATACTTATTCTTTCCTACTTATCCTTATCCCTTTCTACCTATATATCCTTTTTTATTGAATTTTAAATATACTTATCATTTATTACTTATTCTCATCTTTTTATCTATATGTATTATTTTTTACCTATACTTTTTTTTTTACTAATACTTATCCTTATCTGAACAAAGTGTTTATGAAGGAGGCAATCCTGGCCCTTGCTCTTCTCATTATCCTTCTTGCGGGAATGCGGGGCCAGGCGCAGCAGGTGGTTTCCTCCTCCTCCTCTGTTCTTGTGCTGCTTTCTTCTGAGACAAGTTCTTCTTCCACTATAGCATTGATGTCTTCTTCTGGAATAAGTTTTGTCTCTGGTTCCTAAAAATACAATGAAGTAAAACTAAATATCATGGCCACAATTCACCATATGTTTTTTTGTTAAGTCACTTTACATTTTTGTCTTGTGGTATTAGTTTCCTTTTTTGGTGCCAAATTCATCAAAATGGTGCACAAGAGTAATGAAATTGGCATAAAGTAAAAAATGACCCCAATACTGGTTTACTCAAAAGTACAGCAGGGTTGGACTGGAGTAAGGTTGTGGCAAATTTTGAAAGGGTTTCAATTGATGAATCAGCATAAAACATCTGGAAGTACTAGACTCTGCCCACAAATGGGAAAACAAAAACAAAAAACAGGCAAGCACATATAATACAGACTTCAAAAAAGGCGCAAATAAAATATTGAATTAGGTGGCGCTGCAAACAAAAAAGGCACTAAACACACAAAACAAGACAAAAAACAGGCACAAAGGCAATGATGAATCCGAGCCTGTGACCTGGAGCCGTTCTGTATGTGTAATAATCCAAGAGACTAAGAAGTGCATCAGCTGAGAGATGGGGGAGATACTGATATATAACTAACCAACTGGGTGTAGGTATAAATGCTGCGTATAGTGACGGGGATCTGTATATAACTACTATAATCAAATATAAGGACATTTCCAGTTTTTTTTTCCTCTACATGATGCTAATGTAAATCATGTCCTTTCAGTTCAGATACACACTGGATCATCACTACATCACTTACGTCTTCCTCTGGGATCCTGATGCCTTGATCCAGGTTCATGTAGATAGGCTGCAATACAACAGGTAAGAATTAGTTTGTTTGTATTTATTTTTTGATACTGTAAAGGGCTTGTGTAGCCTTGGTGGAATTTTCATAAAGCATTGTATCCTAACACACTGTCAGTATTCGGCTAAGCCTGCTGGTTAGAGCAGTTATCATGTGACCAAAAGTATGTGATTTACATACAAGTGGTCAAGTCAGTAGAACATTAATGTTCGGATTCGTCAGAATAAATTACACCTGGGCTAAACAACCCCTTTAATTTCAGTCATTTTATTAATTCCTCAAATTATTGCATACTATGAGTGATTGTTTAGAGATGCCAGCAGGACTATAGGTAAAGGAGCACTTATATAGACTATGGTGCCAGTGCGGCTCTTACCCCGTCATCTTCGTCATATCCACCTGCATCCTGATCCTTATAGAAGAAAAGAGGAAAATCAGATCTGCACTATATTATTGGTGTTTTCATGTGCCAAAAATTGTAGACACCCAAATATATATATAATTTTGTGTCCTTTTCATCAGTTGCTTAATACGCTGCAATTTTGCTTTTTTTCAGAATATTACTTTTTGTACACGACACGGAGCGGAGTGACCTAAGTGAATAATAATGATTTCATCCTCATTAACTGACCACATATACAATATTTCTGCTGATTAAACGTGAACACAGCAGATCTGACAGCACTCACGGCCTTCACACTTATTCTCCTGTGATTTTGGTGTTTTTTCTCCTTCCTTGTGATTGGTAGCAGTTAGTATGTATTGCAGTGTGACTTCAGTTAATGTGAACTTTGACTAAGAACAATTTGTTTGTGTGAAACGCGCTAGTGAAAGATTATATGGTTTGTTATGGATTTAATAATAACATTCTAGATAAAAGCTGAAGATGTTTTATTTCCATGGATGCCGGAACGGTAATTTTAATCAAGAGCTTGCAACCAGAAATTCTAGGTATATTACTACAGTATGGCTTTTGTTTTGTTGCTCTGAGGTAAGTAGAAAATTAGCATTTATTACACATAGCTGTCAATTGAATGAGCTTTTGGCCAATAGATATCCCTCTTGACCCCCCATACACTGGAGCCCTTGATCAAGCGCTTTTGTGTTGTCTATGAGAGAGCTGCTACCAAATTTACGTGACAGCAGCTTATCTCCCAGAGAATAAAAGTATTAGTCATTGGAAATCCAACAGGCCAGACCCTTCTCTCCTCCAACCTCATCTGTCAAGAGAGGGTCGGATGGGCCCCATATACACATGCACGATATTGGCAGATTCTGCTGATTTTAGTTAAATGTATATAAAGGCATTTAAAGGTTTGAGGTTTCAGAGTAAATATCTGCAGAAAAAATAAAGTGATTCTGATAATATATTCTTTTTTCTTGGTCATACATAGACATTTATCTGATGGACAGGAATAAGCGGCTGTACATCTGTTCTGTCTAAGGATGTTTTCTAAATTGCAATTGCAGCATATGAGCCAGGAAAGTTTCCAGCGCTTTTGTCCATTTGGCACATTTCTGGGAAGTATTTTTGGCATACCTTTTTTATTATATACAATAACTTAACCTATTATATTCTATACAAATACATCCTGCAATAAATGTACACAACATAGTATACTGTTTTATTTTCATAATAGATCCTTATAAGTGACATATGACATTATGGGGCCAATTCATTAAGCTCTTTTTATCAGAAAACTGGGGTAGAAAAGTCACAAATTTTTGCGCAGAATTTTCCAACTTCCCTCCAGTATATTTCTTACTCTAACGCATAGGCAGCTGAAAGATGAATTTGATACACCTTACTCCAGCATTGGATCAGGACTGGTGTATAAACCACTTGTTATGGTACATTTCCCCCTGAATACTTATATCTCTGCTGTACAGTTGGAATACACTTTAATGATATGATCTGCTCATATCGCTTACATGGTATTCGGTGATCAGTAATCCATAGTTTCTTATCTGTTGCAATGAGAAAAATATTATTAGTTACTTATCTGTTTTCAAGTAACAGATCTAAAAGAGCTCGACTCATGTGGATTCTGTTAAAAATCAGGTAACATTTATACAGTATGTATCTGCCCTCCCACTGCACATTATACGTTATCATATATCTGTGCCAAATTCCTCATCAATCTTGGTGTGATCGGGAAAATTACTGCTTTTCTTACAGAGGGTTAAGGATTTGTCCAGATCTGCATCGTTTCTGCCATTTTGACAGCAAAAATAGCAGAGCGCTCTGACAAAACATCAGAGCCTCTGAACATAAGGCCATTTTCACACAATTTTATTATCGGTCTGAGTACAGTCTGTGAAAAAAACGCAATCACACGGACGGCACAAGGACCAATGTGATTCAATTAGGTGATAGGAGCGTTTTTTTCATTTGTTTTTTTCATGAACCGAATCTCCACTTGAAAAACATCTCAGCGTGCATTAGTGTCTTCCGTAGGGCGGATGAGACTCACCTATTCCAGTCTATGGCTGCGCAAAAAAAATGAATCCCAAACGAATCATCCATATGGGGTAAGATTTTTATGGATATTTGTATGATGGTCATTCTCCCCTGAGGAAGACACTTTGTGTCGATTACACGTGGGGGCTCTCTTCCCTCCCATGCTTTGTGTTTATAGGGGTAACATTCATGGAGTGCTGAGTATATGCTGCCTCTTTTTACTTGCGCATGGTTTAATTATCTATATTGGATTGTGTTCCTGTATCATATATAGTGCCTTCACTGGCATTGCTTGTTGAAAAGATTCTCTTTTTAGCACAAATACATTATTTATGGTTATTGTACTTGTGATATTCTGCTTGTATCACTTAGGAACACATTCCATCTTGCACTTTAATTATAGTGATGTAACAGTTTTCCCCTATATATGGTATTGAACTAACACAATAATGGTCTTGTTAGGGACCACTACAACCATACCAGGTTGTTCTCTGTCTTTTTTTGTCGCCATGGGGCTTTTGAATTGTTTTTCAGTGCTCTGTTTTTGCATGTTGTTTATTATGTATAATAAAGTTATTTAAGTTACCATATTGTGGTGATCCCTTTATATGCACACCCCTTTCTCTTGCTGTTTTTGTGTCTATACTTTTTTAGTGTGTATAAGGTAGATCCTCTTGTGTATTGGCAGTACCGCTAATATAAACTTTCTAGATTTTTATGGATACAAACAATCCTTTAACATAGGAAACTGTATTTAGTGTTGTAAATTCTCAAAACTGCTGAAGTATAAAAATAAATCCCATACAGAGGAATATTGAGATAAAAAGCGTCTGTTTTTCTGGATGAAAATTGGACGATTTTATTTTGTATACTCTTGTATGAACTTAGTCTTGGGGCTCATTCAGACAAACATATTAAATGCCCGTATGCAAAACTAATAGCATACAGACAGCACAAGGACCAGTTCAAGTCTATGAGCCTGGATGACTTTGCACACACTTCTGTGAACCCGGCCTCAGTGTGAGCTGATGTTCCCCTGCTCCTGTGAGGAATGTCTTATCATGTAGATGTGAGGCTCTTACCTCCTCCAGGGTGATCTCTGTCCTGTGCAGGTTCCCGAAGAGCTAGAAAGATCAGACATCACTTAGATGACATGAGCAATATATGCTGGGGTAGGAGTGGGGGGGGGCACTTCCATTTATTTTGGGGGTAGGCTGGGGTTCCGGTTCTATATATACTGGGGAAAATAAGTATTTGATACATTGCCGATTTTGCAAGTTTTCCCACCTACGAAGAATGGAGAGGTCTGTAATTTTTATCGTAGGTACACTTCACCTGTGAGAGACAGAGTCTTGAAAAAAATCTAGAAAATCACATTGTATGATTTTTACTTAATTTTACTTAATTGCATTGCATTAAATAAATATTTAACACAATAGAAAAACAGAACTTAATATTTGGTACAGAAACCTTTGTTTGCAATTACAGAGGTGAGACGTTTCGTTAAGTTCTCGACCAAGTTTGCACACACTGCATCAGGGATTTTGGCCCACTCCTCCATACAGATCTTCTCCAGATCTTTCAGGTTTCGGGGATATCGCTAGGTAACATTAAATTTCAGCTCCCTCAAAACATTTTCTATTGGGTTCAGGCAGGGTCAGACCGGACCACTGAGACACCGGAAAATCCTCCAGTGGGCCATGGGGCCTTGGCGGGTCCTCGAGTAGGACTTAGACGGACGCACACTCAGTTGAAATGTATTGCTCTGTCACCGCCAACCCAGCAGAGGTGGCAGCTGACGTGTGCGCCCATCGCAGGCGGCGCATGACAGTGCTGTCACCAGCACATGATGCCAGCCTTTGCTAGGTCGGTGGCCATTTTAACATGAGCACACAGGATCTAAGAAGAGGATACCATGTGGCACTGGAAACACAGGCAGGTAAGAGGGATCTTTTTTTTTCTGTGCATGTGGCATAATGCTATGGCCAGGCTAATGGGCATAGGAGGCACAGGCAGGGCTAATTGACATAAGGCCCTTAGGTCCCTTGGTCCCTGGCTTTGCCCCCCTAGGTCCCTGGTTGTGCTCCCTAGGTCTCTGGCTTTGCCCTCTTGGTCCCTGACTGAGCCCCTACTATAGGGGCACAGCCAGGGCCAAGGGACTTAGGGTGCACAGCCAGGACCAAGAGACCTAGGGGGCGGAGATGGGGCATTTTATTAAATAAAGGGGGCCAGGATGAGTGACTTAAAGAAAACCTGTCAGGTCCCTCATCCTCTCCAACTCAGCAGCATTCACTTATTTATGAGTAAATACCCTGTCTAACCAGCCCTGTATAATGTTTTTCTGTTAAAATGAGGTTTACAAAAAGCATTTATATTGTCCTCATTTTCTATGCTAATGAGGGCTTTGACTAGTCGATGGGGTATTAGTTGCCCCTGACAAATCAGCCTCTGTATATAGTGTATAGTGTACACTACACATTATATGCAGAGCTCATGTGTATAATGTCACCAGTGATCCCTGTATTACCTGTACACTATACACTATATACAGAGCTCCTGTGTATAATATAACTGGTGATCCCTGTATTACCTGTACACTGACACTATATACTATACTGTGCACTATACACTACTGCATATGTTGTCACATGGCAATAACAGTTGTTAGTATTGTGGTTTTTATTCATGATCAGTATTGTAGTACTCGGTCACTATGTGATGGTAATATGTGGTCTGGTCATGGTGTGACGGTATTTCTCCCTTGTATGAAGTATTATCTGATCACTATGTGGTGGTAATATGTGGTCTGGTCATGGTGTGGCGGTATTTATTTTCTGAATGTGGTGTTATTTGGTCACTTTGTGGTGGAATATGTAGTCCAATCATTGTGTGGCAGTATTTCTTCCTCTTATGTGATATTATTATAACTTCTTTTAACCAAAGAAGCCCTTTAATGGAAACTGCCGTAATTGTATTATGATATGCGCACAGTACATATGCAGAACTCGCCTGTGTTTTACAGTCGATGCTCCACTATAACTGGGATAATGGCTAACAGATATTTGCATATAGCTGTTCAGGTCTGGAGACTGGCTAGGCCACTCCAGGACTTTGAAATGCTTCTTACGGAGCCACTCCTTTGTTGCCCTGGCTGTGTGTTTCAGGTCATTGTCATGTTGGAAGATCCCGCCACAACCCATCCTCAATGCTCTTACTGAGGGAAGGAAGTTATTGGCCAAAATCATCGCGATACATGACCCCATCCATCCTTTCTTCAATATGGTGCTGTCGTCCTGTCCCCTTTGCAGATAAGCACCCCCAAAATATCATGTTTCCCCCACCATGCCTTCACGGTTGGGACAGTGTTGTACTCATCCTTCTTCCTCCAAAAACGACGAGTGGAGTTGATACCAAAAAGTTCTATTTTGGTCTCATCTGACCACATGACCTTCTCCCATGCTTCTACTGGATCATCCAGATGGTCATTGGCGACTGTGGTCCCAGCTCTCTTCAGTTCATTGAGCAGGTCCTTCCGTGTAGTTCTGGGCTGATTCCTGACCTTTCTCAGAATTATCCTTACCCCACTAGACAAGATCTTGCATGGAGCAGCAGACCAAGGAAGATTGACAGTCATCTTGTGTTTCTTCCATTTTCTAATAATTGTGCCAACAGTTGTTGCCTTCTCACCAAGCTGCTTACCTATTGTCCTATAGCCCATCCCAGCCTTGTGCAGGTCTAAAATTTGTCCCTGGTGTCCTTAGACAGCGCTTTGGTCTTCATCATGGTGGACATGTTGGAGTGTGACTGAGTGTGTGGACAGGTGCCTTTTACACAGGTAATGAGTTTAAAGAGGTGCAATTAATATAGGTAATGAGTGCAGAGTAGGAGTGCTTCTTAAGGAAAACCTAACAGGTCTGTGAGAGCCAGAATTCTTGCTGGGTGGTAGATGATCAAATATTTACTTCATGCATTAAAATGCAGTCAATTATTTCAAAATTATACAATGTGATTTTCTGGAATTTTTTTTAGATTCTATCTCTCACAGTTGAACTGTACATACGATTAAAATTACAGACATCTCCATTCTTTGTAGGTGGGAAAACTTGCAAAATTGGCAGAATATCAAA
Source organism: Phyllobates terribilis (assembly GCF_046119375.1). Lineage (NCBI taxonomy): Eukaryota > Metazoa > Chordata > Amphibia > Anura > Dendrobatidae > Phyllobates > Phyllobates terribilis. The sequence goes on from NW_027362765.1 coordinate 521,924,372, forward strand.
TACTTATATTCCCCACTGTATGTTTGGTTTTGGTTCTGTGCAGATTAGTGATAATGCCCCAAAAAAACCTGATGCATGTTTTGTATCTGATAAATCGTCTGAATTCATAGATACATCCCGGTGCGTTTTCTGTTACTGTCACTTACACGGTCCTCAGCAGTCCTCAGGATACGCTCCATAGTGTGGAGTGGCGGAGGCTACAGTACAACAGGAGATGCTCATATTTTAGGACGTTTCATAACGAAATCAAGTTTATACATTACACAGCCAATTTAATGGATGAAAGAGCCTGGCACTGACAGTATTCTTAAAGCAGTCTAGCAATGCAGACGCCATCATGGTGGTCACATCACTCCATCCATCGTCCTGTGGCTGGAGGTCCATCTTTATATGGAAGCCGGTGGATCCCTGTTTCCTGGACAGAGATTAAAAATATGTTTAAACATGTAAGAATATGTCATATTCCAGAGCCACCAGTATAAAGTGAAAATGTGAGACCATAACATAAGGCTAGACAGGTGCTGAGTAAATGCATATAACAGAGAGAATACAATATCTGAGTGCCCGACCACATAAGTACAAGATACAGGATGACTGTACACATCTATATTCCCCTGCGCCATGTTCAGTACAGTGGGTTTCCTGTGTAATCCTTTTCATTTTTGTGATTATGTTTTTTCCTCATTTTCTTCCAAGAGCCAAAACTTTTTTTTTATTTTTATGCTGATATAGCCATCTCAGGTTGTATTTTTTACAGGTTGAGTTGTACTTTTGAATGACACCATTCATTTTACCTTGTGATATACTGGAAAATTCAGCTATTCTGTTTTGTGTTTTGTTTTATGGCATTCATTGTGCAGTAAAATGTCCTAGCAGTATGATTCTCCTTGTCTGTATGATTACAACAAAACCAAACTTGCATATTTTTTTATTTATTGAAAAAAAAAATTGGAAGTTAGTAAAAAAAAAAATTTGATTGTGTGGCCATTCTCCAAGAGCTGTTAAAGTTTCATTTTCAGTCAATGAAGCTGTGTGAGGGCTTGATTTATTGATATTATTTCGGGGTAGATATTATGTTTTGATCGCTTATTGCATTTTCTAACGGAGTTGCTGCAACCGAAACGCCACAATTCTTTAGGTTAGATTTTTTTCTCTTTATTGCAGGTGTCCCCAATCTGCGGCTCGGGAGCCACTTGTGGCTTGTGGATCTGTGGCACCCCAGGGGTCTGGTTACCACAGTAATAGAAATATTACGTCTGAGAGCAAGTGGGAGGTTTCCTGGTCAGGAGCCCTTAAACATGCAACACCTCCTGTCCCAGGCCAGATAGGGGAGGAACCTGCCCTATATAAACTGGATCTGGAGCGGGGTTAGTGAGTCAGAGCCTGGAGTTTGTTCCAGACACAGGGAAAGAAACAGCTAGGAGCTCTGTAGGAGCGGGAGCTGAAGACCAGGGACTTGAGCTAAGCGGAGTTCGTCCTGGCAGAAGACACCGAGAACCGGACAACGGAGTCCGAGGCTGTGGGGACTTATATACACCCAGCAGCAGAAACCCGCCGGCAGGGGATTTCAGGTCCACTGGCCATAGAAGCCCCAAGGCTCAGTCACAAGCAAGGGACCAGCACCGCCATCGAAGAGTGGGGGCTATCAGGAGGCCCCAAGTCACCAGCCATACGGGTGAGCACCACACGGTACACTCAGGGACGTGGGCTACTTCCACTCGCTTACAGCAAGGTAGCCAGGAAGAGTGCAGATAGACGGGGAGGCCTACAACTCCACCTGGCCAGGGGAACTCCTGTTTGTTCACAGACTGACCAGGCCCCTTATGCTAGCCAGTACTCCCGGGAGGGTCTGCCTTAATACCATCAGTAAAGACCCTGAACTGCACTGCAAAGACTCTGAGTCGTTCCTGCTTTACCCGTGCACCATCACTCCCATCATCTACATTCCCTGCCCTGAGGCTATACTCTTCCCGTGGGGAGTTATCCCATCCTTTGCTGCACTTACTACACCAGCCTCAGCGGTCTGCCTCGCAGCGGCGGTACACCCTGACCGCAATCCACGGATGGCGTAGTCGGATATTGAACCATAAAACCCCTATAAAAGACTGCCACTGTTTGACCACCCTGAGCCACGGGACCGGGTCACCGCCACGGTGACTACAACCCCCAGAGACCCGGCTCTGGGTAACCCACACACGCACACACACGGCCCAGGGGGTGAGTCAGATCCATGATGTGTGGCATTAGCACCAGGTCTAGAAAAGAGCTATGAACAGCAGATCTCCAGATGGTGACTTTTGTGATTAGCCCAGTACAGAAGAGCAGATCTGGAAGCTGGAGATAGGATACTTATAGTCAGAGGAGATGCTTGATGCTGGATGTCACAGTGTGGTGGGGTTGGATGGTGCGAGAATACTGAATAGGGGTGTGGTGGGAACCCCTGAGGTGGGAACCCCTGGATATAGGTATACTACCGCAGTGTGATTTCTGTGGGAAAGCTTTGGCTGTCACTATACTGGTCATGGGAGCTCTGGGTGTCACTACTGCAAGGAGGAGCGGGAGCCAGATGTCACTATTCGGGGGACATGTGGGGGTCTGAATGTGGATTGCGACCGTCTTGCAGAGCTGAATGTGGCTCTCAATGTAAGAAAGATTGGGGTCACTGCTCTATAAGTAATAAATACATTTTCTGATAGATTGTACTTTTACAAATGTGGAGATGTCAAGTATATTTTTACTATCTTTATCTTTATTCTCACCTCCGGTGTTGGCGCCATTCCAGCGGTGTCAGCACACGCTTTCCTGGGGTTCACTTCAGTTGTTTTGACATGTGAGCTCTGTGCCCAATCAGCACTGGCGTCACTGTCCCACCTTTGGACGTATACATAATCAAGAGAAAGTCAGAGCTGCGGCTGCCGCCTCCTTCCTCCTGATTACTAGTAGTGTCCTAGTAGGGTACGAGAACATATAAACAGGATCTATGCACAAATAATGAGGATGATCCAACTTGTCTGAAAACCATTCCCAGACACTACAAGCTGCACCATGACTGTGATTCATCTGGACTCAATGTGACGGGCACTAACAGAATCATCTCTAATATAAGAGGTGGAAACATCAGACAAATATTGGCACAGAGGGAGCCCAGATGGATTTGGACCTTGAACACGGAATACCGCCTGGGACTCAATGAAAACATTAGTTTTGTCCTCTTCCTCTGACCACATTCATCATCTAGCTATGTATTTTTAACCCCTTTCCAACATGTACATGTACGGTACATGTCGTGTTTCTCCCTTCAGCGCGGGTTCCAGCTGTCATGTGCCCCTAACAGCCGTGAGTAGAATCGCGATCCACCCGTTGTTGTTAACATGTTAAATGCCGCTGTCAATCTCTGGACGGACGTCATAAGTCCCGCCCATCGGTGTCTGTTTCACATGACCGCGGGTCGTCGATGGGTTGGCATGACAACCCGGGGTCTGCAGGAGACCCCTCCAGTTGTCATTGCCAGGATGCTATACATGTTTGGTATCTACGAACTAGTGATGTCCTGGAGAATCATAATGGCAGGTCAGTTTTAGCATTTAGCGAACATGGTAAAAAAACACCCCAAAAAACAACTGTGGAATTGCATTTTTTTGTAATTTCACTGCACTTGGATTTTTTTTCCATTTTTCCAGTACAGGATATGGTAAAACCAATGGTGTCGTTTAAAAGTACAACTTATCCTGCAAAAAAATAAGCCTTCACACAGCCATATTGATGGAAAAATAAAAAAGGTATAGCTTTGGGAAGTAGGTGAGCAAAATATGAAAGCGCAAAAATGGAAAATGGCCTGCAAGTGAAGGGGTTAATGTATTTTTAAGGTTTTCTCCTTGCATGCAATTTACTCATCTTTCTACTTATTTTAGTGTCTCCAAGCGTTTAGGCATTTGGCCGACTGTGTCTTTAGTTTCTGAGAATGACTGCGATGTATCATCACATCATTCTCATCGTAATTCACTGTCCCTCTGAACCAGGGGTCCTCAAACTTTTTAAACAGGGGGCCAGTTCACTGTCCCTCAGACCATTGGAGGGCCGGAATATAGTTTTTAAAAAAAACTATGAACAAATTCCTATGCACACTGCACATATCTTATTTTGAAGTAAAAAAAAGCAATACAGGAACAAATACAATATTTAAAATGAAGAACAAGTAAAGTTAAATCAACCGGTATTTCAATACGCGGGTAAATATCCCCAATAGGCAGCATAGGTCCCCAATAGGCAGGTAAATGTCCCCAATAAGCAGCATAGGTCCCCAATAGGCAGGTAAATATCCCCAATAGGCAGCATAGGTCCCCAATAGGCAGGTAAATGTCCCAAATAAGCGGGTAAATGTCCCCAATAGTCAGGTAAATGTCCCCAATAGGCAGCATAGGTCCCCAATAGGCAGGTAAATATCCCTAATAGGCAGCATAGGTCCCCAATAGGCAGGTAAATATCCCTAATAGGCAGCATAGGTCCCCAATAGGCAGGTTAATGTCCCCAATAGGCAGGTAAATGTCCCCAATAGGCAGCATAGGTCCCCAATAGGCAGGTAAATGTCCCCAATAGGCAGGTAAATGTCCCCAATAGGCAGCATAGGTCCCCAATAGGCAGGTAAATGTCCCCAATAGGCAGCATAGGTCCCCAATAGGCAGGTAAATATCCCCAATAGGCAGCATAGGTCCCCAATAGGCAGGTAAATGTCCCCAATAAGCAGCATAGGTCCCCAACAGGCAGGTAAATGTCCCCAATAGGCAGCATAGGTCCCCAATAGGCAGGTAAATATCCCCAATAGGCAGCATAGGTTCCCAATAGGCAGGTAAATGTCCCCAATAAGCAGGTAAATGTCCCCAATAGTCAGGTAAATGTCCCCAATAGGCAGCATAGGTCCCCAATAGGCAGGTAAATATCCCCAATAGGCAGCATACGTCCCCAATAGGCAGGTAAATATCCCTAATAGGCAGCATAGGTCCCCAATAGGCAGGTAAATGTCCCCAATAGGCAGGTAAATGTCCCCAATAGGCAGCATAGGTCCCCAATAGGCAGGTAAATGTCCCCAATAGGCAGCATAGGTCCCCAATATGCAGGTAAATGTCCCCAATAGGCAGGTAAATGTCCCCAATAGGCAGCATAGGTCCCCAATAGGCAGGTAAATGTCCCCAATAGGCAGGTAAATGTCCCCAATAGGCAACATAGGTCCCAAATATGCAGGTAAATGTCCCCAATAGGCAGCATAGGTCCCCAATATGCAGGTAAATGTCCCCAATAAGCAGGTAGATGTCCCCAATAGGCAGCATAGGTCCTCAATAGCCAGGTAAATGTCCCCAATAGACAGGTAAATGTCCCCAATAGGCAGCATAGGTCCTCAATAGGCAGGCTGTTTCCCCCTTATAATGCCCCATGCAGGCTTTTTCCCCCTTATAATGCCCCATGCAAGATGTCCCTTTCTCCCACCATATAATGCCCCATGCAAGATATCACTCCTCTGTCTTTATAATGCCCCATGCAGGATGTCACCCCCCCCCATATAATGCCCCATGCAGGATATCACTCCCCTGTCTTTATAATGCCCGATTCAGGATGTCACCCCCCCATATAATGCCCTATGCTGGATGTCACCCCCCATATAATGCCCCATGTAGCATGTCATCCCCCCATATAATGCCCCATGCAGCATGTCACCCCCCATATAATGCCCCATGCAGCATGTCACCCCCCATATAATGCCCCATGCAGCATGTCACCCCCCCATATAATGCCCCATGCAGCATGTCACCCCCCCATATAATGCCCCATGCAGGATGTCACCCCCCATATAATGCCCCATGCAGGATGTCATTCCCCCATATAATGCCCCATGTAGGATGTCACTTGTCCCCCCCCATATAATGCCCTATGCAGCATGTCACCCCCCCATATAATGCCCCATGCAGGATGTCACCCCCCCATATAATGCCCCATGCAGGATGTCATTCCCCCATATAATGCCCCATGTAGGATGTCACTTGTCCCCCCCGTATAATGCCCCATGCAGCATGTCACCCCCCCATATAATGCCCCATGCAGCATGTCACCCCCCATATAATGCCCCATGCAGCATGTCACCCCCCCATATAATGCCCCATGCAGCATGTCACCCCTCATATAATGCCCCATGCAAGATATCACTCCTCTATCTTTATAATGCCCCATGCAGGATGTCACCCCCCCCATATAATGCCCCATGCAGGATATCACTCCCCTGTCTTTATAATGCCCTATTCAGGATGTCACCCCCCCCCCATATAATGCCCCATGCTGGATGTCACCCCCCATATAATGCCCCATGCAGCATGTCATCCCCCCATATAATGCCCCCTGCAGCATGTCACCCCCCCATATAATGCCCCATGCAGCATGTCACCCCCCATATAATGCCCCATGCAGCATGTCACCCCCCATATAATGCCCCATGCAGCATGTCACCCCCATATAATGCCCCACGCAGGATATCACCCCTCCCTTTGATCCTAAACACACCAGGAAGTCCACCTCTGAATGGCTTAAGTAAAACAAAATTAAGACTTTGGAGTGGCCTAGACAAAATCCTGACCTTAATCCGATTGAGATGCTGTGGCGTGACCTTAAAAAGGCGGTTCATGCTTGGAAACTCTCCAATGTGGCAGAATTACAACAATTTTGCAAAGATGAGTGGGCCAAAATTCCTCCAGAGCGTTGTAAAAGGCTCATTGCCAGTTATTGCAAACGCTTGATTGCAGTTGTTGCTGCTAAGGGTGGCCCAACCAGTTATTATATTTAGGGGTAATCATTTTTTCACACAGAGCCCTGTAGGTTTGGATTTCTTTTTCCCTTAATAATAATAAAGACCTTCATTTAAAACTGCATTTTATGTGTACTTGTGTTATCTTTGTCTAAAATTTAAATTTGTTTTGTGATCTGAAACATTTAAGTGTGACAAACATGCGTAATCAGGAAGGGTGCAAACACTTTTTCACACCACTGTATGTGTTTTATATATACATAGTCTTTCCTTTCACCACTTCCCCCATTTATCCATCTAGGACGTACATAGAAATCATGGTGCGCCATAGCAGAAGTTCTAATTGGTTCCCCCTTCAAATAAAATAAAAAAATATATAAATTTGTCTGGGTCATAGAAGAGCATATCTCACAACATTCTAGCCTTTACATAGTAATTTTCCCACTGCTGAAGTCATAGATTCCTCTTTCATTGCCCCCATAAAGTATGGTGTCAACAAAAGTGTCCACCAAACACCGTATGATACCTCCATGATGAATTCCTGCACACTAGCCTCCATAAGCACAGTATAATGACCCTACTGTACCCCACTTCAACTCCCAAGGCAAAGTATGGTGACCCCAACACAGTATGATCACCAACTGTGACCCCACACAGCCCGCTATGCAGTATAATAGCCCCACAATGGATAATGGGCAGCACTAGCCCTCCAAACAGTATGATGGACCCCACACAAACCTTCACACTGTATAATTGCTTGCATACCGTATAATGGCCCCATATAGCTCTCTAAATATTATAATGGCCCCACATAGTATAATGGGCCCCATATAGTCCTACATATAATATAACATAATCCTTCATACAATAAAATACACTCCCCATGGTCCTCCACAGAGTATAATACACTCCCCATAACCCTCCACAGCGTATAACACACTCCACATGGTCCCCAATAGAGTATAATACATTCCCCACGGCCCCCCATGGAGTATAATACACTCCCCATGGCCCCACACAGAGTATAATACACTCCCCATGGCCCTCTGCAGAGTATAATACACTCCCCACGGTTCTCTACAGAGTTTAATATACTCCCCATGATCTTCTACAGAGTATAATACACTCCCCATTGGCCTCCATGGAGTACAATACACTCCCCATGGCCCTCCACAGCGTATAATACACTCCCATGGCCCTACACAGAGTATAATACAATCCCATGGTCCCCCACAGAGTTTAATACACTCCCCATGGTCCTCCACAGAGTATAATACACTCCCCATGGTCCTCAATGGAATATAATATACTCCCCATGGTCCTCAATGGAGTATAATATACTCCCCATGGTCCTTCGCAGAGGATAATACATTGCCCATGGTCCTCCACACAGTATAATACACTCACCATGGTCCTCCACACAGTATAATACACTTCCCATGGTCCTCAATGGAGTGTAATACACTCCCATGGTCCTCAATGGAGTATAATACACTCCCCATGGTCTTCTAAAGAGTATAATACACTCCCCATGGTCCTCCACAGAGTATAACACATTCTCCACGGTCCTCCACACAGTGTAATACACTCGCTATGGTCCTCCACACAGTGTAATACACTCGCCATGGTCCTCAACGGAGTGTAATAAACTCGCCATAGTCCTCAATGGAGTGTAATACACTCACCATGGTCCTCAATGGAGTGTAATGCACTCGCCATGGTCCTCAATAGAGTGTAATATACTCCCATGGTCCTCAATGGAGCATAATACACTCCCCGTGGTCCTCTATAGAGTATAATACACTCCCCATGGCCCTCTTCAGAGTATAATACACTCCCCATGGTCCTCTATGTTATGCACACGCCCGGACTGACTGGCGTGTGCGGGTGTTGTGGTTCCACTGGACCATGGACCGGAGAGTGCCTGGAGGGGCGTGACTAAGTATCTGGCCAATCTGACCAAGGTGGCACGACGGCATACGACGCCAGTGCACCAGGGAGAAACCGGGCAGAGGGACCAGGTGCTACTCCAGGTCAAACTCCGGACACGGGGGTTGACCCACACTGGGATTACTGGAACCGGCAGGTTAGGCTGGCACAGACTGGTGGATGTAAGCAAACACGGCAGGTATGCAGATGGGTGGATACAGGTGAGTATGCAGGCAGGGAGGTACTGGCCGAAAGGACGGGCTGGAGCACAGAGAGGTTAAGACCCAGTACAGACTGGGTCACAGAACCGCAGATGCGGTAGACAACCACAGCAGAGAGGGAACGCCCGAAGCGGTGGGCAAGAACAGAGCAGGACGGGGCTGCAGGAGCAGCGAGCACAAGCAGGGCAGGACAGGACTGCCGGAGCAGCGGGCAGAAGCAGGGCAGGGCGGAAACCGCAGAAGCAGTAAGCAAGATAAGAGCAGAGCAGAAACCGCAGGAGCGGCAAGCAAGGCAAGAGCAGAGTGAAAACCGCAAGAGCGGCAAGCTAAGCAGGAGCAGAGCGGACACCGCAGAGCGGTAAACAAGGCAGGAGCAGAGCAGAAACCGCAAGAGCGGCAAGCTAAGCAGGAGCAGAGCGGACACCGCAGAGCGGTAAACAAGGCAGGAGCAGAGCAGAAACCGCAAGAGCGGCAAGCTAAGCAGGAGCAGAGCGGACACCGCAGAGCGGTAAACAAGGCAGGAGCAGAGCAGAAACCGCAAGAGCGGCAAGCTAAGCAGGAGCAGAGCGGACACCGCAGAGCGGTAAACAAGGCAGGAGCAGAGCAGAAACCGCAAGAGCGGCAAACTAAGCAGGAGCAGAGCGGACACCGCAGAGCGGTAAACAAGGCAGGAGCAGAGCAGAAACCGCAAGAGCGGCAAGCTAAGCAGGAGCAGAGCGGACACCGCAGAGCGGTAAACAAGGCAAGGGGATAGGACTCTGTTCACAAAGAACAGACGGAGAAGGAAAGGCAGAACCAGAAGCACGCACAGTACTTACATAGAAGTAGCGAGCGTACACTAAATTCACAACAGAGGTACAGAGACGACGAGAAGGAATTTAGGAGCGGGTTCAGACTCTGCAGAAAGACGCAGAAAACAGACATAGAGGGAAAAGGGAGACAAGGTTAAAGTAGAAACGAGGCACAGACAACAGGGAACAGAGGAACGGGAACAGAGACAGCAAGGCAGGAACACAAACAGGACTCTGTTCAGACGGGAACAGATACCGCAAGGCAGGAACACAAACAGGACTCTGTTCAGACGGGAACAGATACCGCAAGGCAGAGACACAAACAGGACTCTGTTCAGACGGGAACAGATACCGAAAGGCAGAGACACAAACAGGACTCTGTTCAGACGGGAACAGATACCGCAAGGCACAGACAGGCAGATCTAGGAATACGGCCCCTAGAAGGCGAAAGAACAGACCACAGTTCAGACACAGAACTGGAAAACAGGCAGGAAAACAGGATAGGACCTGGCATGTCAGAGACAAAAAGCCAACTGACAAGAAACAATGCTCAGGCGCCATCTTGAGGAAGAAGGTGGTATAAATACCCAAAGATGGACAGCAATAGGCTGAAGGTGCAACAGGGGCGTGTCCGCAGCAGGTACAAGAAACAGGAAGTTCAGCGGGCGTCGCCCTATGCAGCCAAAACAGACAAACAGACAGCAAGGAGGGAAGCCAGAGAGACATTCTGGACAGGAGATCAAGTGCGCGCTCTTGCACAGTGGGAGATGGACCACTATGCAAGGACGCCGCCAGGTATGTTACACTCTACAGAGTATAATACACTCCCCATGGTCCTCTACACAGTGTAATACACTCCCCATGGTCCTCCACACACTATAATACACTCCCCATAGTCCTCCACAGGTAAAATGCAACCCCCTCCCCACAAGGTAAAATGCAGCCCCCCCACAGGATAAAATGTAGCCCCCCCCCCCACAGGGTAAAATGCAGTCCCTCATAGGGTAAAATGCGCAGCCCCATAGAGTAAAATGCACCCCCCATAGGGTAGAATGCACCCTCAATAGAGTAAAATGCACCCCCATAGGGTAAAATGCACCCTCCATAGAGTAAAATGCAGCCCACAGTCCTCCAGTATTATGGGCATCACGTACTCACTGACTTAAAAAAAATACATAAATACAATATTCACCGCTCCTCATTCTCCCGCTGCTTCAGTCTCTGGAGCGCATCTCCTCCATCATTGCTTTCAACTGTATTGGCATCTGTTGATACAGTTGAATGCGAGGGAGGGGGCAGCACTGGCTGGCCAGAGGGAGGGCCCAGTGCAGGGAGGGCCTGGTGCGTGCACTGATACCCGTGGCTCACGGCCCCATAGCGGTGGCGTGGCCTGCCGCCATTGGCGCTACGCCATTGTATCCATCTCTCCTTCCCTTTCTCCTGTCCCCCTCCCCCCTCTTTCCCATCCCTTTAACTCACTCCCTGTTTTTCGTACACTTTTTACATTGTGGGCTCACTCACATATGTATATTACTCTTATCTAACGTAATGAAATCTTGCCACTTTGAGGGGTATAAACATTGATCTGTGTGTTCACTTATTCACATTCTCGCATCATTGATTGTTTGGATACATAAAAATCATATATTCTTTTTCTCTCTTCAACTTTCATCACGGGCGCATTTATAAATTACACACTTTATATTATATTCAATGCATTATTTCTATTATATTTTTATTATATTCAATTCATCAATTATTTTCCATTTCATGCTTTTCTGCATTTGTCACTACAAATATTATCATTAATATGTATCTTATTTATGACAATATTAATATCCTTATATCATAATATCACATAATGTGGTCTTTCCACTGTGCTGTAAACAGTTAATACGATGCTCCTTTACACCATCTAGTGGGCTTTTTTGAGTATTACGCGCCCTTGATGCACATTGTTGATTTCTCACAATTATGAATGATAGGCAGTAGCACAACTACTGGGGCAGAGGGGACAGTGGCCCCGGGCCCCGTGCTCTAAGGGGGCCCATCCAGAACTACGGCAGTGTAACTGTCGTCGTTCGCAGCTCGCGGATACAGTTACACTCTGGGGACAGAGCAAGGAAACGTGACGTCCTTGCACTGCCAGGCAGCCACTATGGGGCCCTTGAGCAGGAGGGCGGGGGCCCCCGGTTCCAGCATTGGGCCCCCCACCTGCCACCGCAAGTTCAATGATGAAGAAAGAGCACGATGCTCCCTCTTCCATCAGTCCCCTGTCCATTAGATGTAGACACTGACCGGGCGCGATGACTTCATCACTTGGCGCATATGGGGATGCATATGGTAAGTGCATTATACTATAGAAGCCTATGGGGTGCAGTATACTATATAAAGTCTGCCTATGGGGAGTGCATTATTTTGTATGGAGGCCTAAGGGGAGTTCATTATACTATAGAGAGGCCTATGAGGAGTGCATTATACTATATAAAGTCTGCCTATGAGGAGTGCATTATACTATAGTGAGGCCTATGGGGAGCACATTATACTATATACAGTGGTGGCCAAAAGTATTGGCACCCCTGCAATTCTGTCAGATAATACTCAGTTTCTTCCTGAAAATGATTGCAATCACAAATTCTTTGGTATTATTATCTACATTTAATTTGTCTTCAATGAAAAAACACAAAAAGAATTGTCCTAAAGCCAAATTGGATACAATTCCACACCAAACCTAAAAAAGGGGGTGGACAAAAGTATTGGCACTGTTTGAAAAATCATGTGATGCTTCTCTAATTCGTGTAATTAACAGCACCTGTAACTTACCTGTGGCACCTAACAGGTGTTGACAATAACTAAATCACACTTGCAGCCAGTTAACATGGATTAAAGTTGACTCAACCTCTGTCCTGTGTCCTTGTGTGTACCACATTGAGCATGGAGAAAAGAAAGAAGACCAAAGAACTGTCTGAGGACTTGAGAAACCAAATTGTGAGGAAGCATGAGCTATCTCAAGGCTACAAGTCCATCTCCAAAGACCTGAATGTTCCTGTGTCTTCCGTGCGCAGTGTCATCAAGAAGTTTAAAGCCCATGGCACTGTGGCTAACCTCCCTAGATGTGGATGGAAAAGAAAAATTGACGAGAGATTTTAACGCAAGATTGTGCGGATGGTGGATAAAGAACCTCGACTAACATCCAAACAAGTTCAAGCTGCCCTGCAGTCCGAGGGTACAACAGTGTCCACCCGTACTATCCGTCGGCGTCTGAATGAAAAGGGACTGTATGGTAGGTGTAGTGCCGGCGTCCCTGCCCTCTGCTAGGCAGGGACGCTGCTCCTCTCACCGCTCTGCTCCGTGCCCAGCATCCTCCCCCCGCTCTGCTGTCAGCGCGCGCTCCGTCCCGGCATCCTCCTCCTGCTCTGCTCTCAGCGCGCGCTCCTTCCCGGCCCCTGTGCTTAGGGCGCGCGCGCGCGCGCTCCCCTCCTCTTAAAGGGGCCGCGCGCGCCGCCCTAAAGAGTCCCCGGCCAATGGCCGGAGGACTTCATCATATATAAGGCACCTCCTCCAAAATGGAGGTGCCCGAGCAATGTTGTTTGCACCTGTGTCTCACCTGTGCTTCAGCCCTCAGGTCCCGTTGCCAGTTACCTGCCAGTTACCTGCCAGTTACCTGCCTGATTCCTGCCAGTTACCTGCCTGATTCCTGCCTGAATACTTGTTACCTGTCTGCCAGTCTGAGGTCCGACGGTCTGCCTTACTACTCCTGTCAGTCTGTCTAAGGACCAGCCTGCCTGCTCACCTGGGAGCGCATATCAGCTACCTGCCTGCTTGCCTGAGGTCCGACGGTCTGCTTTACTACTCCGGTCAGTCTGTCTATGGACCAGCTTGCCCGCTCACCTGGGAGCGCTTCTCCGTTACCTGCCTGCTTGCCAGCCCGGAGGCTCCGTTGTCACGTGCTGTGACCACCAGCTATCTCAGAGACTCTTGCCCGCTCACCTGGGAGCGCATCTCCGTTACCTGCCTGCTTGCCAGCCCGGAGGTCCCGTTGTCACGTGCGGTGACCACCAGCTATTCCAGAGACTCTTGCCCGCTCACCTGGGAGCGCTTCTCCGTTACCTGCCTGCCTGCCAGCCCGGAGGCTCCGCCGTCACGTGCCGTGACCACCTGCTATTCCAGAGACTCTCGCTTGCTCACCTGGGAGCACCCATCTACCATCTGCCTGCTAGCCTACCCGGAGGCTCTGCCATCACAGGTCGTACCTACCCCTTACCCAGAGACTGCCCTGATCACTTGCCGTATCTCCCTGTCCGTTCACCCAGAGACTGCCCTGATCACTTGCCGTATCTCCCTGTCCATTCATCCAGAGACTGCCACCCGCTCCCTTACAAGGGCCGCCCCCTTGTATAGTAGCTCAGAGGTTCCGCCTCCCGGACCCGTTACAGTTTGCTCGGGCCATGGAACCCGGTGGCACCCAAGCTCCCTCGCTCACGGACCTGTGTCATGAACTATCCCGTCAAAGGTCCCAACAGGAGTCCATCCTGGGTCACCTGCGGAATGTCAATACTCGCCTGGACACTCTGACTGCACCACCTGCAGCCACTGCCAGTACCATGACTCGCAACCCGGCAGCTCCGCTACCCACTAATACCATGGTAACCTATCCCGGACCCCGGCTGTCTGCACCTCCTCGCTTCGGAGGTGACTCCGCCCAGGCTCGGGGCTTCATAAATCAGTGCACCCTGCACTTTGAACTTTTGTCCCATCAGTTTAATTCCGACCGGGCCAAAATTGCCTTTATCATGTCCCATCTCACCGGGGAGGCCCTGGCCTGGCTAAATCCTCTATGGGAGAGAGGAGACCCCCTGGTGTCCAACTTGCCTGCTTTTCTCTCAGCTTTCCGGAAAGTCTTCGACGAACCCGGACGGAAGACCTCATCCGCATCCTCTCTGCTACGCCTCCGTCAGGAGGGTCTCACCGTGGGCCAATATGCCATACGGTTCCGCACCCTTGCCTCGGAGCTGGCCTGGGATAACGACGCTCTGGTATCCGTCTTCTGGGAGGGTCTGTCCGGTCGTATTAAAGATGAACTTGCTGGTCGGGACATTCCTACCTCTCTCGATGATCTAATAACCCTTGCCACCCGGATTGACCTACGGTTCCAGGAGCGTGCCAAAGAGGTCACCCGTGAGAGAAGGATTCCACGTTTAGCTCCTACTTTCCAGAAACCCGTCATTCCCTCCGTTTCTCCCCAGGTACACTCTCCTGAGCCTATGCAGGTCGACCAGACCAAGATGGTCAAAACCCGTCAGGACTCACGCCGTGCCGAGGGGAGCTGCTTCTACTGTGGCAGTAAGGAGCACCGGATCCGTGCCTGCCCGGAGAGGTCGGGAAACGCCTGTGTCTAGGTTCGCTCAGAGAGGTCCACCTAGACAAGAATAAATCCTCTCCATCCCTGCTGTTGTCTGTTTCGATCATCTACGGGGAGAACCGTTATTTCGAACTAGCCCAACTTGACTCTGGAGCAGCCGGGAACCTTATTTCACAGTCCCTGGTTGAGAAATACCGCATCCCCACCAAACCTCTGGCTGTACCCTTGTCTGTCGCTGCCGTGGATGGGGGCCTCTTACCTCGCCCCATTCAACTCATCACCGAATCCATTACCCTGCAGGTGGGAATGCTGCATTCTGAAAGTATCTCCTTTCATGTTCTGCCTGGACTCTCTCACGCCCTCTTGCTAGGTCTGCCCTGGCTCCAGAGACATGCACCCGTGCTTGACTGGCAAACCGGAGAGGTCCTTCGCTGGGGACAAGACTGTCATAAAACCTGCCTGGTTCCCGTCCATCCCGTCCGTCCCTCTCCTACCCCAGCTAATCTACCTGGACTTCCGATTCCTTATTGGTCTTATGCAGATGTCTTTAATAAAAAGGAGGCAGAGACATTACCACCACATAGACCATACGACTGTCCCATCGATCTGCTACCCGGTACTACTCCTCCCCGTGGGCGTATCTATCCTTTATCCGCTGCTGAGACCCGGTCAATGTCCGAATATATTGAGGAGAATCTGGCCAGAGGATTCATCCGGAAATCTACCTCCCCGGCGGGAGCAGGCTTCTTTTTCGTCAAAAAGAAGGACGGCTCTCTCCGTCCCTGTATAGACTATAGAGGCCTAAACCTGATCACGGTGAAGAATAAGTACCCCCTTCCGCTCATTCCAGAATTATTTGATCGTCTGAGGGGGGCTAGGATCTTCACCAAACTGGACCTTCGTGGGGCGTACAACCTGGTTCGTATTCGTCAGGGGGATGAATGGAAGACGGCATTCAACACCCGGGACGGCCACTATGAATACCTGGTAATGCCCTTTGGTCTCTGTAACGCTCCTGCCGTCTTTCAAGAGTTGGTCAATGACATCTTCCGGGACCTTCTCTACTCCTGCGTAGTGGTGTACCTGGACGACATCTTGGTCTTCTCTCCGGATCTCCAGACTCACCGGAGGGACGTTCGTCAGGTCCTGCTCAGGCTAAGGCAGAACCATCTCTACGCTAAATTTGAGAAGTGCCTCTTTGAGCAGACCTCGCTTCCGTTTCTGGGCTACATTATCTCTCAGACCGGCCTACAAATGGATCCTGAGAAACTGTCTGCCATCGAGAAATGGCCCCGACCGGAGGGGTTGAAGGCCATTCAGCGATTCCTGGGCTTCGCCAACTACTACCGCCTCTTCATACCACACTTCTCTTCCCGGACAGCCCCAATTTCTGCGCTCACCCGTAAAGGTACTAATCCCAAAGAGTGGCCACCCGAAGCAGAGGAGGCCTTTCTTTCCCTTAAACAGGCCTTCTCTTCCGCCCCGGTGCTGCATCGCCCAGATGGCAACAAGCAGTTCTTCCTGGAAGTTGACGCCTCCTCCTCTGGAGCCGGAGCGGTACTTACTCAAAAATCATCTTCCGGGAGGATGGTAACTTGTGGCTTCTTCTCAAAACTCTTCTCCTCCTCTGAGCGCAACTATTCCATAGGAGACCGAGAGTTATTGGCCATCAAACTGGCATTGGAGGAGTGGCGTTACCTGCTCGAGGGGGCTCTTCATCCGGTAATAATTTACACTGACCACAAGAACTTGGCTTACCTCCAGCATGCCCAGAGACTTAACCCGCGCCAAGCCCGGTGGTCCTTGTTTTTTGCTCGTTTTGATTTTGTCCTTCATTTTCGCCCGGCTGACAAAAACGTCAAGGCGGACGCCTTGTCTCGATCCTTTCTGGTGTCTGATCTCGAGGAGGATCCGAAACACATCATCGATCCCGCCAGAGTAATGCAGGTGGCTCCCGTGAGTCTAAATCGTCTTCCTCCTGGTGAGACGTTCGTACCAGTACCTGATCGGGAGAAGATCCTACACTGGGGTCATTCGTCTAAACTAGCTGGCCACGCCGGTCAGAAAAAGACCCTCCAGCTTATTACCCGGCACTACTGGTGGCCTAACCTGCACAAGGATGTAATTGACTTTGTTTCTGCCTGTGTGTCCTGCGCCCGCAACAAAGTTCCGAGACACCTGCCGGCCGGCCGCCTCCTACCTCTGCCAGTACCTGCTGCCCCCTGGCAGCATATAGCGATGGACTTCATTACTGATCTGCCCGTCTCTGCCGGTTGTACGGTCATTTGGGTGGTCGCTGACCGCTTTTCCAAGATGGCTCACTTCATTCCACTGCCAGGTCTTCCGTCTGCACCCGAGCTGGCTAAAGACTTTATTCGCCACATCTTCCGTCTTCATGGCCTGCCCCGTCACATCGTGTCGGATCGAGGAGTACAGTTCACTTCCCGTTTCTGGAGAGCCACTTGTAAATTGCTGGACGTCACCCTGGACTTCTCCTCCGCTTACCACCCACAGTCTAATGGTCAAGTGGAGCGGATCAATCAGAACCTGACCAGTTACCTTCGGCACTTCGTTAATGCCCACCATTCTGACTGGGTGGATCTCCTGCCATGGGCCGAATTCTCGTACAACAATCACGAGAGCGAGTCTTCCTCCAAATCCCCGTTTTTTGTAGTCTACGGTCAGCATCCTCGGATCCCGTTTCCCGTCTCCACCTCGGTGGACAATCCGGCTGCGGAATCTCTTGTTAACAAATTTTCCTCCATATGGGAGAGTACCCGGTCCGCACTCCTTCTGTCATCCGAGCGTATGAAAAGACACGCTGACAAAAAACGTCTGGACCCTCCTCAATTCCGCCCTGGGGATAAAGTCTGGCTCTCGTCCAAATATGTCCGGCTCAAGATCCCTTCCTATAAGTTAGGGCCTCGGTTCATCGGCCCACTGGAGGTCATCAGTCAGATCAACCCGGTGGCCTATAAATTGAAACTCCCGGCCAACTTACGGATCCCTAACTCCTTCCATGTATCTCTCCTCAAACCTGTGGTGCTTAACTCTTTTTCCAAGTCTACAGGTACGCCTCCTGCTCCGGTTTCTGCTGAGGACGAGTTTGAGGTAGAGAACATTCTTGCCACCAAAAGGGTAAGAGGAAAGACCTTTTTCCTGGTAGATTGGAAGGGGTTTGGTCCTGAGGAGAGAACGTGGGAGCCCCGGGAGAACATCCATGCCCCTCTCATCCTAGCTAAATTTCTGTCTGGCCTAAAAAAGGGGGGGCCTAAAGGGGGGGGTACTGTAGTGCCGGCGTCCCTGCCCTCTGCTAGGCAGGGACGCTGCTCCTCTCACCGCTCTGCTCCGTGCCCAGCATCCTCCCCCCGCTCTGCTGTCAGCGCGCGCTCCGTCCCGGCATCCTCCTCCTGCTCTGCTCTCAGCGCGCGCTCCTTCCCGGCCCCTGTGCTTAGGGCGCGCGCGCGCGCGCTCCCCTCCTCTTAAAGGGGCCGCGCGCGCCGCCCTAAAGAGTCCCCGGCCAATGGCCGGAGGACTTCATCATATATAAGGCACCTCCTCCAAAATGGAGGTGCCCGAGCAATGTTGTTTGCACCTGTGTCTCACCTGTGCTTCAGCCCTCAGGTCCCGTTGCCAGTTACCTGCCAGTTACCTGCCTGATTCCTGCCAGTTACCTGCCTGATTCCTGCCTGAATACTTGTTACCTGTCTGCCAGTCTGAGGTCCGACGGTCTGCCTTACTACTCCTGTCAGTCTGTCTAAGGACCAGCCTGCCCGCTCACCTGGGAGCGCATATCAGCTACCTGCCTGCTTGCCTGAGGTCCGACGGTCTGCTTTACTACTCCGATCAGTCTGTCTATGGACCAGCTTGCCCGCTCACCTGGGAGCGCTTCTCCGTTACCTGCCTGCTTGCCAGCCCGGAGGCTCCGTTGTCACGTGCTGTGACCACCAGCTATCTCAGAGACTCTTGCCCGCTCACCTGGGAGCGCATCTCCGTTACCTGCCTGCTTGCCAGCCCGGAGGTCCCGTTGTCACGTGCGGTGACCACCAGCTATTCCAGAGACTCTTGCCCGCTCACCTGGGAGCGCTTCTCCGTTACCTGCCTGCCTGCCAGCCCGGAGGCTCCGCCGTCACGTGCCGTGACCACCTGCTATTCCAGAGACTCTCGCTTGCTCACCTGGGAGCACCCATCTACCATCTGCCTGCTAGCCTACCCGGAGGCTCTGCCATCACAGGTCGTACCTACCCCTTACCCAGAGACTGCCCTGATCACTTGCCGTATCTCCCTGTCCGTTCACCCAGAGACTGCCCTGATCACTTGCCGTATCTCCCTGTTCATTCATCCAGAGACTGCCACCCGCTCCCTTACAAGGGCCGCCCCCTTGTATAGTAGCTCAGAGGTTCCGCCTCCCGGACCCGTTACAGTAGGATACCCAGGAAGACCCCACTTCTTACCCCGAGACATAAAAAAGCCAGGCTGGAGTTTGCCAAAACTTACCTGAGAAAGCCTAAAACATTTTGGAAGAATGTTCTCTGGTCAGATGAGACAAAAGTAGAGCTTTTTGGCAAAAAGCATCAACATAGAGTGTACAGGAAAAAAAAGAGGCATTCAAAGAAAAGAACACGGTCCCTACAGTCAAACATGGCGGAGGTTCCCTGATGTTTTGGGGTTGCTTTGCTGCCTCTGGCACTGGACTGCTTGACCGTGTGCATGGCATTATGAAGTCTGAAGACTACCAACAAATTTTGCAGCATAATGTAGGGCCCAGTGTGAGAAAGCTTGGTCTCCCTCAGAGGTCATGGGTCTTCCAGCAGGACAATGACCCAAAACACGCTTCCAAAAGCACTATAAAATGGTTTGAGAGAAAGCACTGGAGACTTCTAAGGTGGCCAGCAATGAGTCCAGACCTGAATCCCATAGAACACCTGTGGAGAGATCTCAAAATGGCAGTTTGGAGAAGGCACCCTTCAAATATCAGGGACCTGGAGCAGTTTGCCAAAGAAGAATGGTCTACAATTCCAGCAGAGCATTGTAAGAAACTCATTGATGGTTACCGGAAGTGGTTGTTCGCAGTTATTTTGGCTAAAGGTTGTGCAACCAAGTATTAGGCTGAGGGTGCCAATACTTTTGTCTGGCCCATTTTTGGAGCTTTGTGTGAAATGATCAATGATCTGATTTTTGCTTCATTCTCTTTTGTGTTTTTTCCTTGTAAGCAAATTAAATGAAGATAATAATACCAAAGAATTTGTGATTGCAATCATTTTCAAGA
Source organism: Phyllobates terribilis (assembly GCF_046119375.1). Classification (NCBI taxonomy): domain Eukaryota; kingdom Metazoa; phylum Chordata; class Amphibia; order Anura; family Dendrobatidae; genus Phyllobates; species Phyllobates terribilis. Next base: position 521,944,731 of record NW_027362765.1, read on the forward strand.
AGAAACTTAGTATTATCTGACAGAATTGCAGGGGTGCCAATACTTTTGGCCACCACTGTACAGTCTGCCTATGGGGAGTGCATTATACTATATAGAGTCTGCCTATGGGGAGTGCATTATACTATATAAAGGCCTATGGGGAGTGCATTATACTATATATAGGCCTATGGGGACTGCATTATACTATATTGAGGACTATCTGGTGCATTATACTATATCAAGGCTACTTAGGGAATTACAGTGGGGATTATAGTGAGATCCATCATACTGTATGTGAGATTATGTGGGGTCTTTGTACAGTGTGGGGGCCATCATACAGTTTTGGAGCCATCAGTTTGGAGGCGACTAAGGGGTCAGTATACTGTGTGTGGGAGGTACTATATAGTGAGGGGGAATTATACTATGTATAGGAGAGCATCATACTGTGTAGAAGGGAGCTGTACATAGGAGGGGACTCAGGACATTATTAAATGTTAAGTGGTCACTTATTGTTATTGGGAAACTCAGGTTATTGTGACTGTCAAAGGGGCACACAGAGGGTAATATTACTTTATATGGGGATCAATGTGGGCACTGTTTTCTAGGGCACTTACACATAACATTTTTTTCCATTTAGAGGGCACACAGTAGGTGCAGTAATAGGGATACAAAGGGCAGCAACTGCTTAGTATTGAGGTATCAGCAGGATGAGGAGTTTGTGCAGGTTGGAAATAGATGGAGACGATGCCTGAAATGTAAGGAGTCAAATGTGTCTTTGTTGCAATCTCTGCAGCCGAGTCCTGGCTCGAGAAGTCGTCCTGTCGGTCTGGGCCAGATGGAAAAGACGGGAAAAGTGAACAATTTCATCAGAAATAACGTAATCTGTAAGTTACTATTATATAACTGTGCTGTGATCTCATATGTTCTGCAGGACTGGCATCTATCAATATATGGTCACCATATGACAGTAATATCAGTTCTGCTCTTTGTATAGAGATTACTTTTAGTAATAGCGAGGTCATCTGCTGAGGTTCTCCTATATTCTCCATTAGGGTGCGCCACCATAGTTGTAATCAGGGTTACCTGGTTAGGGGCTGTGAGGACCTTGCCGCTTACTAAATATTTTTCTAGCACTGAGCACCCATTTTCATTAATCTTATTTTTGTGTTTTGTTAGAAATTTGCTTGCGGTGTTTTGTTAGTGATTTGTTTGCCCATCAGTTAAACCTCAGATATCAATTCCATTCAGTGACCTTATCTCAGGGGCCTTGGGCCATTGTTCTCTCAGTTAACTGACCCCTTATGTAGATGGAAAGAGTGGACACAGTGGAGCCCTCACCACAGGGGTCTTACATGCAGTCTGAGGTGAAGGCTCTTGGAATATTCTTCATTGTTTCAGCTAAAGTAAATGTTTAAGGGGGAGGGTGTCATCACTTCTGACCTTTGGGAGGGGGCTGACCCCAGGGAGGAAAGTGGACATGCTTTAGTGAGGAGAGAATGTAAGGACGCCGAAGGGAGAGGATCTATGGCTACGGACGTGGAGCCGAAGGATGGATGGCTTATGGATTGTAGGAGATCAGTTACCGGCTACAGTTGTGGATACTGTATGTTGTTTGAATTTAAACTTTCTTAAAAGGACTGTTGCTGCTGGATACTTGTGCTTCTGCAGGATCGTGGACTGTGACTACAGACTATACTGGCTGGAGTTATGAAATCTGTGGGCCAACCAAAAGTTGGGAGACAGTGAGTATCGCCTAGAACACAGTCAGTGGAACTACTGATCCCAGGATTTGAACTTGAGGACTGAGAGAACTGTATTTTGGCCATTTACCTGGAATTGCTTTATTACCATGGATGTGATTAGTAAAATATTGTTGCATTGTTTAACCTGCCGAGGTGATTACTTACAACCCACAATCTCAGATCTTTTCAGGGCCCACTCAGAAGTTTCTCCCCCCGAACTAAAACCCTAGCTACGCCTCTGATGTTAGGCTACTTTTGCCGATTGGCCCGGCAGCACGCATGTGCATCTGGTGCCTGGCCGGCTCTCCTCATCCTGCATCTACGGCATCACAACCCAATTTGTGACACGTTTCGCACATTCATCACTACACGCCGCGTCCCCTCTCCTATTGGCTAGTGCTTCATTGTTATACTGCCTCTTCCTGTGATGACGCCACCCCCTGACGAAGACATTGCCGAAACACACATTGGGGTGGGCACAATCCAAGGGCGTTTTTGCTGTGAACCAAGTATGTACTAAACTGGGGTGTGGTTACAGCCGCTGCTCACTGGGTACTGAGTGGTGACTGAAGTTGTATCAGACGCTGCTCTATAACTGAAAGCTGGTGACTCCTCCATTGTCGGCATCCATGGTGATCGCAGTGCACTTGGATGACATCCGAGTGCAGTCCGCTGTTGTGCACCCATAGACTTGTATGGGTACGTGTGAGCCGAGTCTCGCTGCCAATCACAGCATGCTGCAATTGCTCTCTTATGCTGAATCGGCATGAGAAAATAATCGCAGCTCTGAGCTGCCCCATAGAATAACACTGGATCCGAGTGCTATCCGATGTTTTATCACCTGACACTCGGCCGTGTTATACGCTCATGTGAGCGAGCCCTTAATCTGCATATTTATCCCATGTCTACAGGCTAATAGCTTTTGGGGACAGGACAGGTTCCCTTTAAACTCCTCCCAACAGTGCATCTTTCCTGTGGTGTTATTATTCACTTTACCTGTTTTTTTAGGGTGTTTGAGGAGGGTAATGGGCATTTTTTATTCAAACACAGCATGCTTTAGACGGCTTTTTTTCAGACTGTCACTGACCTATTGATATTGTATCCAAAGGATAAATCCCTTTTAATCAGTCAGGGCTGCTGAATAAATTGATCTTCAACAATAGGAGTATAAGGGTTTTATTCACTTGATAATATTGGCACACTATGTGGCACTAGGCAGGGAACAGTGCAGAGAATATATGCACTAGACCTAATCCGCCCCGCCACGCCCTAGGGGCCCTTGCATCTTCATGTACATATAATACTATATAATACTATGTTCTCTGATATAGTCCACAAAATATGTTATATTATAAGATGCACACCAAATTTTGGGGAGGAAAATAGAAAAAAATTTTTTTTTTAATAAAATGGTGTTGCATCTTACAGTCCGCTTTTACGGTAGGTTACTGGGGGTGGCGGCTGCAGTAAAGTGGGGTCTGAGGAGGCAGGGTCGCTGCTGCAGGAAGCTGGCAGCGGTGTCAGGATTTTGGCGATACTGTGGGCCCCGGGCTGGGAGGAGGGGGTGTTCGGTGGTGCGAGGCTGTGGCGGGCTCAGAGCTTTCACAAAATGTCGGCAGAGTCCCCGCACTTCCCATCCTTTTCACTGTGGTGGCCATTTTTCCAGAGGCAGCGCATGTGTGGCACCCCAGGGGTCTGGTTTCCACAGTAATGTAATGTTATGTCTGAGAGCAGGTGGGAGGTCCTTTGGTCAGGGATCCTGTGCATGCCACACCTCCTGCCCAGTCTTGGGAGGGGAAGAACTTCCCCTATATAAACCCGGGGCTGAGGCAGGGTTAGGAGTCAAGGAGAATAGAGACGAGAAACAGTCATAGGAAGAAACAGCAGAAGCTCAGTGGGAGCAATACTACTACGAGTCAGGGGCTGGCAGCTGCAGAGCTCGCCCTGACTGAGAAGCTTTCTTACCGGACCCGGCGTCCGAGGCTGTGGGGACTAACTCTTACCCAGCAGCAGAAGCCGACCGGCAGGGGATTTCAGGTCCTCAGGCCCAGAAACCCGAAGGCAAGGTCACACGTGTGGGACCAGCACCGCCATCGTGGAGCGGAAGCCATTAGAAGGCCCCGAGTCACCGGCCATACGGGTGAGCACCACACGGCACACTCAGGGACGTGGGCTACTTATATCCACTTCTAGCAAGGTAGCCAGAAGAGTACAGTCAGTTTGGGAGGCCTACAACTCCGCCTGGCCAGGGGAGATCCCATCTGCTCAAGGACTGACCAGGCCCCGTTCGCTAGCAAGTACTCCGAGAGGGTCTATCGTTGTTACCAGTAAAGACCCTGAATTACACCGCACCGTCTCTGAGTGGTTCCTGCTACCCCCATCTTCCACGTCGGCTGCCCTGAGGCCATACCCCTCCCGTTGGGGGTTATACTATCACGCTGCACAATTCTACACCGGCCTCAGCGGTCTGCCCTGCAGCGGCAGCTCCATAGCTGCAAATCAACGGGTGGCGTAGTCGACACTCAAATAACACCTATCAAGACTGCCACACACTGAGTTTGACTCCCTGGGCACGGACCGGGTCCCCGCCACTCGGAGACTACAACCCTCATCTGATCCGGTTCCGGGTAAGCCCCCGTGCGCGAGACGCTGCGCGACACAGCAGGCCCAGGGGCGCGTCACATGCACAGATTAAGATCTTGGGAGACGAGATCTCAATCTGCGCATATGCCACCTCCAGCAGCCATTTTCCCCAGATTCCCAAGATTTCACACCTGACCAAAGTGTGAAATTGAACAATACCTGGTCAACTCAAAGGCTGAACAAAATGTGAAATTAAACAGTGTCCTACCAATTCAATGCTCTGTCAATGTCATAAGTAAATTGTTCCTGATCAATTCACCTTCCCCCGCTGTTACATTTGTAATTGTGTATTTTTTCATGAACTCATATGAACTTTTTTCAGAATAGTCATTCATTCTTATTATTTTTTCAGACATAATAATATTTTTCCACTAAATAATTTGATCAAATTGCCTTTTTTTTTTTTTCCAGAAATGGTTTTATGGTTTCACATACAAGTGCTTCTCACTAAATTAGAATGTCATCAAAAAGTTAATTTATTTCAGTTCTTCAATAAAAAAAAGTGAAACTGATATATTATATAGAGACATTACAAACAGAGTGATCTATTTCAAGTGTTTATTTCTGTTAATGTTGATGATTATGGCTTACAGCCAATAAATTACATAATAAATTACATGCACAGGATATATATATATATATATCACCCGCATATTTATATATGTGTATATATATATATATATATGTATAAATAAATCAGATTTTGTGTATGTATCTATCAATCTGTATATAAAGGATATATATACATATATATGTATTAATATATATATATATATATATATATATATATACAGTATATAGAGAGATAGATAAATAAATAAAAATATCTATCTATGTATCTATATATATATATATATATATATATATATATATATACACAGGATGGTCCAAAAGTAGGTGGACAGAAAGTGTAATAAGGTTATGAAGGGGGAGATTTATCAAACATGGTGTAAAGTAAAACTGGCTCAGTTGCCCTTAGCAACCAATCAGATTCCACTTTTGATTCCTCACAGACTCTTTGGAAAATAAAAGGTGGAATCTGATTGGTTGCTAAGGGCAACTGAGCCAGTTTCACAGATCTAGTTTTCACAGATAGATCTCCCCCAAATCTGTTTTCTTTTCAGATAATTCAGATAACACATAATGGCAAATAATTTAAATACAGATCAAAGAAAATGGATTTTAACAGAGTATTGGAAATCTCAAAATGCTGAAACCATTAGAGCAAATTGGGTTGAAATATTTGGTACTCAAGACCCAAAGAGACAAACCATTTACCGCATTCGTGACAAATTCAATGCCACTGGCTCAATCCTTAATGCTCCAAAAACTGGTCAACCCAAAACAGTCTGTACAGAAGATAATAAACAACTTGTTGCTGAAACATTTGTTCAGAGTCCAAAAAAGTCCACCAGAAGAGCCTCTTTGGAATTGGGAATTTCACGAGCTTCTATCATGTGAATCCTGAAATCTATTGGGTGGAAAGCTTATCATCCACGTCTAATTCATGGTTTATTGGAGGATGATCCAGACAGGCGGCTGCAATTTATTGAGATTATGCTTAACGAAATTGAAGAAAATCCAGTAATTCTAGATAACATTATGTGGAGTGATGAAGCTTCTTTCAAATTATCCGGCCATATTAACAGACATAATTGTATTTACTGGTATAATGAGAACATGCATTTAACATTAGAGCAACAACTAAATGAGCCTGGTGTCAATGTTTGGGGTGGTATTTCAAGTTTTGGTGTTTTAGGACCAATATTTTTTGAAGGAACAGGCACAGGAGATAAGTATCTCGAAATTCTAATGAATCAAGTTGTTCCCCAGTTACAGCAACAGCCTAATTCAAATGACCTTTATTTCCAACAAAATGGGGCCTCTCCACATTATTCAAGAGTAGTCTGCGAGTATCTTGATGAAACATTTCCTAATAAATGGATTGGCCGGCACGTTCACCAGACTTGACCCCGATGGAGTTTTTCTTTTGGGGAGTACTCAAGAACAAAGTTTATAGTCGAAAACCAAAACGTGTCAGTGATTTGAAAAATTACATAAGAGATGCATTTCAAGAAATTAATACCCAAACAGACTTGTGCAAAAAAGTTTGTCGAAGTGTAAGAGGCGGACTTCAAAGCTGTGCAAATTGTAATGGAAAACAGTTTGAGCACCTGCGTTGATAAAATTTAAGGGCTTCTGTATTATTGTTCAGAATAAAATTTAATTGTCAATGTTATGCTTGTGTTAGTAAATCTAATTTTATATATAAATCAAAATAAATGTCATTATTTTCTGTCCACCTACTTTTGGACCACCCTGTATATAGATAGATATATATATATATATACATACAGTACAGACCAAAAGTTTGGACACACCTTCTCATTTAAAGATTTTTCTATATTTTCATGACTTTGAAAATTGTACATTCACACTGAATGCACCAAACTATGAATTAACACATGTAGAATTATATACTTAACAAAAAAGTGTGAAGCAACTGAAAATATGTCTAATATTCTAGGTTCTTCAAAGTAGCCACCTTTTGCTTTGATGACTGCTTTGCACACTCTTGGCATTCTCTTGATGAGCTTCAAGAGGTAGTCACTGGAAATGGTCTTCCAACAATCTTGAAGGAGTTCCCAGAGATGCTTAGCACTTGTTGGCTCTTTTGCCTTCACTCTGCGGTCCAGCTCACCCCAAACCATCTCGATTGGGTTCAGGTCTGGTGACTGTGGAGGCCAGGTCATCTGGCATAGCACCCCATCACTCTCCCACTTGGTCAAATAGCCCTTACACAGCCTGGAGGTGTGTTTGGGGTCATTGTCCTGTTGAAAAATAAATGATGGTCCAACTAAACGCAAACCGGATGGAATAGCATGCCGCTGCAAGACGCTGTGGTAGCCATGCTGGTTCAGTATGCCTTCAATTTTGAATAAATCCCCAACAGTGTCACCAGCAAAGCACCTCCTCCTCCTTGCTTCACGGTGGGAACCAGGCATGTAGAGTCCATCCGTTCACGTTTTCTGCGTCGCACAAAGACACGGTGGTTGGAACCAAAGATATCAAATTTGGATTCATCAGACCAAAGCACAGATTTCCACTGGTCTCATGTCCATTCCTTGTGTTCTTTAGCCCAAACAAGTCTCTTCTGCTTGTTGCCTGTACTTAGCAGTGGTTTCCTAGCAGTTATTTTACCATGAAGGCCTGCTGCACAAAGTCTCCTATTAACAGTTGTTATAGAGATGTGTCTGCTGCTAGAACTCTGTGTGACTTTGACCTGGTCTCTAATCTGAGCTGCTGTTAACCTGCGATTTCTGAGGCTGGTGACTCGGATAAACTTATCCTCAGAAGCAGAGGTGACTCTTGGTCTTCCTTTCCTGGGGCGGTCCTCATGTGAGCCAGTTTCTTTATAGCGCTTGATGGTTTTTGCAACTGCACTTGGGGACACTTTCAAAGTTTGCCCAATTTTTCGGACTGACTGACCTTCATTTCTTAAAGTAATGATGGCCCTTCGTTTTTCTTTACTTAGCTGCTTTTTTCTTACCATAATACAAATTCTAACAGTTGATTCAGTAGGACTATCAGCTGTGTATCCACCAGACTTCTGCACAACACAACTGATGGTCCCAACCCCATTTATAAGGCAAGAAATCCCACTTATTAAACCTGACAGGGCACACCTGTGAAGTGAAAACCATTTCTGGTGACTACCTCTTGAAGCTCATCAAGAGAATGCCAAGAGTGTGCAAAGCAGTCATCAAAGCAAAAGGTGGCTACTTTGAAGAACAAAGAATATAAGACATATTTTCAGTTGTTTCACATTTTTTTGTTAAGTATATAATTCCACATGTGTTAATTCATAGTTTTGATGCCTTCAGTGTGAATGTACAATTTTCAAAGTCATGAAAATACAGAAAAATCTTTAAATGAGGTGTGTCCAAACTTTTGGTCTGTACTGTATTTATATGTGTAGTGAATAATATTGCTATAGAAAACTGTGTAAAAGATTTAGACAATTCCCCTATGTAAAAGCCCATGTTAAAATCGCATTGCATACGGATGTCACACGGATGTTAGGTGAGAAAATCGCATGGCACTCATCCGTTTTTTCGATTCTTAATACAGAACTTTTTTTTCACACATATGGGTATGAGCCTAAAACTATAAATCTGTTATACAGCTCCTTCCTAATCATATAATGTGAGCAGTTCTGTTCCTATCTCTGTGTATACACTCTGTAATGTGAATGTATTGTGCTCTGGGAACTGTATATGGGGCACAGTTAATGATACTTGCCACACGATGACCAGTAACGGATGATGTAATCCAGTAAATCCAGCAAAAATGAAGGAAAGGGAAAAAATGACAAAACAATGCGCTTCTAAGGCTAAAAACTCTCCAGATGCTCCTTGTACACAAGTCGCTGCCGTCGCTCTCTCCCAACTGTCACCTGAGATACAAATGATAACATTACAGATGTCAGGAGTGACCAGTAACTGCCAATCACCTGCAGTCACATGACCTCCTCACTGCAGCCAGCACATTCCTCTTACATGGGAAACCTTCCAGTAAAGATTTAGCCGCGATTCACCAAGACCGGCCGTTCTCATGCCGGAATGTGCTGGTTTCTGGCCCTTACTCTGACATTTATTGGTTAGACATTGTGCCTGCATGAGCTCCTGAGTCTAATTTGGCCATTTGCAGTAACTTGGGCTAATCCTGAGTTAATGGAGGTTTCCCCTTTGTCAAAGAATTATAGCAGAGTCTGGAGATTCATTAAATCTATTACAAAACACTGTGGGCCCGATTCATCATTTGTGATTTATTGAAGTCACTTTTCCTTTTTGTCTTCTGGCATTTGGTACCATTTTTTGCATCAAATCCTTCAAAATGACATACGAGGCCCATGAATGGTGCAAAAGCAAAAATGCTTTTTATTGTTGTTTTTAATTGTTTTTTCACCTTTTCAGCATCAAAACTTGCAAATCTTTTAAAAAGTTGCAGAAATGCGCCACATTGAAAATTCGTCCAAAAATCTTACTCCAGGTAGGGACTGGAGAGAGATGCGCCAAAGAATGTGATATTCCATAAAAGTCGCAATTCATGAATCTAAAAAATCTGGAACAGTAAATTTGTCAAGAAAAATAAAAAAAGACTTGAAAAAGAAAGACAACTTAAAAAGTGGCACAAAACATAAAGCAAATAAGGTGCAAATAGTAAAGCCACTAAAAAGGAGCATATTACTCCAGAAAAATGGAGAAACAGCAATGATGAATCGGGGCCTATGTGTTTTCTGCCAAAGGCAAGCCTTGTCAGGAAGGTAATTTATTGGAGAAGGGTCAGCAATTATAGGCAGGGGTATAACTCCAATACAGTGGCTTGAAGAAGTATTCACCTCCCTTGGCTTTTTAAGTAGCCAGCAAAAAAATGAGAATTTAAAACATAACTTTTACTAATAAATATTAAGAATTGTTAAAAAGTGAAAACTCCCAACACCAAGACACATAAAGTGCCATTGGACAAGATTATTTAAAAACTGAAGTAGTAAATAGGTGAATATACAATTAGCATTCTGGCCACCTATTGAAACAGCAGCCTCCCTACCGAGAGATGCATAGAAGACAATTATTCATATAGAAGTCATCCCTGTTAGCCCATCCGAGACAATACCCCTAGTCTGTAGTATCCTGGATGTATCTCTAACGGATGTCAGAATGATAACCGCAATGGATCACCATTAAATAACATTCAAATCAACAAATATAAAATAGTGGAACAATCTCACCCAAATTTCCATTTTCATGCAGGTTGGACTGTACTCCAGACATCCGACATGCAAATTATATATGCCAGTTTCAAGAAACGTAAGGTGGAGACAAGGTAGAGGCCCTATTAAACCCTGTCAAGGTTATTTTAGCCCTCAAAACCCGAACTCCTGCCCTTACAAGGGCAGTCCACAGCTAGCCCTTTTCATAGAAGTCCCTACAATATTGGTTTGTGCGTTTCCCGGCACGTTTCCCCATCTGGGTTCCTCAGGGGAGTAAGGTGCACGATAAAGAGTAACCACCCTAGTTCCCTAGTAGTGGTTCGGGCATTTTTATGCTAAGAATTAGTAAAGTGAACTGTGAAAAATATAGGCATAAATTACATTTATGGGATCAAATAACTAAAAATTGGCATGTGCATATGCAATTACCTTCATAAGTCACATGCTTAGTGAAAGGAAATTCACCTGTGTCACATGGTCTGTGAGTATATACACACCTTTTCTGAAAGGCCACAGGGGCTGCAACACCATTAAGCAAGAGGCACCACTAACCAAACAACACTATGAAGACCAAGTAGATCTCTGTAGCGCTGGCGTCCCTGCCCTCTGCTAGGCAGGGACGCTGTTCCCCTCACCCCTCTGCTCCGAGCCCGGCATCCTCCTCCCGCTCTGCTGGCAGCGCGCGCTCCTTCCCGGCCACTGTGCTTAGGGCGCGCGTGCGCTTCCTCCCTCCTAAAGGGGCCGCGCGCGCCGTCCTAAGGAGTCCCCGGCCAATGGCCGGAGGACTTCACCATATATAAGGCACCTCCTCCAAAATGGAGGTGCCCGAGCAATGTTGTTGCACTGTTCACTACTCTGCTTCAGCCCTCAGGTCCCGTTGCCAGTTACCTGCCAGATTCCTGCCAGTTTGCTGTCTGATTCCTGCCTGATATTCCGCTTACCTGCCTGCTAGCCTGAGGTCCGACGGTCTGCCTACCGACTCCTGTCAGTCTGTCTAAGGACCAGCTTGCCCGCTCACCTGGGAGCGCTCTTCTGCTACCTGCCTGCTAGCCTGAGGTCCGACGGTCTGCCCTCCAACTCCTGTCAGTCTGTCTATGGACCAGCTTGCCCGCTCACCTGGGAGCGCACATCTGCTACCTGCCTGCTAGCCTACCTGGAGGCTCCGCCGTCACGTGCTGTGACCACCTGCCATTCCAGAGACTCTCGCTTGCTCACCTGGGAGCACACATCTACCATCTGCCTGCTAGCCTACCTGGAGGCTCTGCCATCACAGGTCGTACCTACCCTTTACCCAGAGACTGCCCCGGTCACTTGCCGTGACCTCCTGCCCGTTCATCCAGAGACTGCCCCGGTCACTTGCCGTGACCTCCTGCCCGTTCATCCAGAGACTGCCCCGGTCACTTGCCGTGACCTCCTGCCCGTTCATCCAGAGACTGCCCCGGTCACTTCCCGTGACCTCCAGCCCGTTCACTCAGAGACTGTCCCGGTCACCTGCTGTGACCGCCTGCCCGTCTTCCCTGGTCGCCACCCGCTCCCTTACAAGGACCGCCCCCTTGTATAGTAGCTCAGAGGTTCCGCCTCCCAGACCCGTTACAGTTTGCTCGGGCCATGGAACCCGGTGGCACCCAAGCTCCCTCACTCTCGGACCTGTGTCATGAACTGTCCCGTCAGAGGTCCCAACAGGAGTCCATCCTGGGTCACCTGCGGAATGTCAATTCTCGCCTGGACACTCTGACTGCTCCACCAGCAACCACCGCCAGTGCCATGACTCGTAATCCGGCAGCTCCGCTGCCCACCAATACTATGGTATCCTACCCCGGACCCCGGCTTTCTGCACCTCCTCGCTTCGGAGGCGACTCCGCTCAGGCTCGGGGCTTTATAAATCAGTGCACCCTGCACTTTGAACTCCTGTCCCACCAGTTTAACTCCGACCGGGCCAAAATTGCCTTCATCATGTCCCATCTCACCGGGGAGGCCCTGGCCTGGCTAAATCCTCTATGGGAGAGAGGAGACCCCCTGGTGTCCGACTTGCCTGCCTTTCTCACGGCTTTCCGGAAAGTCTTCGACGAACCTAGACGGAAGACCTCATCCGCATCATCTCTGCTACGCCTCCGTCAGGGAAGTCTCACCGTGGGCCAATATGCCATACGGTTCCGTACCCTTGCCTCGGAGCTGGCCTGGGATAACGACGCTCTGGTATCTGTCTTCTGGGAGGGTCTGTCCGGCCGTATTAAAGATGAACTTGCCGGTCGAGACATTCCTACCACTCTCGATGACCTAATAACTCTTGCCACCCGGATTGACCTACGGTTCCAGGAGCGTGCCAAAGAAGTCACCCGTGAGAGGAGGTTCCCACGTCTAGCTCCTACTTTTCAGAAATCCGTCACTCCCTCCGTTTCTCCCCAGGTACACTCTCCTGAGCCTATGCAGGTCGACCAGACCAAGATGGTCAAAACCCGTCAGGACTTACGCCGTGCCGAGGGGAGCTGCTTCTACTGTGGCAGTAAGGAGCACCGGATCCGTACCTGCCCGGAGAGGTCGGGAAACGCCTGTGTCTAGGTTCGCTCAGAGAGGTCGACCTAGACAAGAATAAATCCTCTCCATCTCTGCTGCTGTCAGTCTCAATTATCTGCGGGGAGAATCGTTTTTTCGAACTAGCCCAACTCGACTCTGGAGCGGCCGGGAATCTTATTTCACTGGCCCTGGTAGAAAAATACCGCATTCCCACCAAACCTCTGGCTATACCATTATCTGTCGCTGCTGTGGATGGGGGCCTCTTACCATGTCCCATCCAATTCATCACCGAATCCGTAACTCTGCAGGTGGGAATGCTGCATTCTGAGAGCATCTCTTTTCATGTTCTGCCTGGACTCTCTCACGCCCTCTTACTAGGTCTACCTTGGCTCCAGAGACATGCACCCGTGCTTGACTGGCAGACCGGAGAGGTCCTTCGCTGGGGACAGGACTGTCATAAGACTTGTTTGGTTCCTGTTCATCCCGCCCGTCCTTCTCCTACCCCAACTAATCTACCTGGACTTCCGATTCCCTATTGGTCATTTGCTGATGTCTTTAATAAAAAGGAGGCAGAGACATTACCCCCTCATAGACCATACGACTGTCCTATCGACCTGTTACCCGGTGCTACGCCTCCCCGTGGGCGTATTTACCCATTGTCCGCTGCTGAGACCCGGTCGATGTCCGAATATATTGAGGAGAATTTGGCCAGGGGGTTCATCCGGAAATCTACCTCCCCGGCGGGAGCAGGCTTCTTTTTCGTAAAAAAGAAGGACCGCTCTCTCCGTCCCTGTATAGACTATAGAGGCCTTACACAGATCACGGTGAAGAATAAGTACCCCCTTCCGCTCATTCCAGAATTATTTGATCATCTGAGGGGGGCTAGAATCTTCACCAAACTGGACCTCCGTGGGGCGTACAACCTGGTCCGTATCCGTCAAGGGGATGAATGGAAGACTGCATTCAACACGCGGGACGGCCACTATGAATATCTGGTAATGCCCTTTGGTCTCTGTAACGCTCCTGCCGTCTTTCAAGAGTTGGTCAATGACATCTTCCGGGACCTTCTCTACTCCTGCGTAGTGGTGTACCTGGACGACATCTTGGTCTTCTCTCCGGATCTCCAGACTCACCGGAGAGACGTTCGTCAGGTCCTGCTCAGGCTCAGGCAGAATCACCTCTTCGCTAAATATGAGAAGTGCCTCTTTGAGCAGACCTCGCTTCCGTTTTTGGGCTACATTATTTCTCAGACCGGCCTATGAATGGATCCAGAGAAACTGTCTGCCATCGAGAAATGGCCCCGACCGGAGGGGTTGAAGGCCATTCAGCGGTTCCTGGGCTTCGCCAACTACTACCGCCTCTTCATACCGCACTTCTCTTCCCGGACTGCCCCAATTTCCGCGCTCACCCGTAAGGGCACTAATCCCAGAGAGTGGCCGCCCGAAGCAGAGGAGGCCTTTCTTTCCTTAAAACAGGTCTTCTCTTCCGCCCCGGTGCTGCATCGCCCAGATGGCAACAAGCAGTTCTTCCTGGAGGTTGACGCCTCCTCCTCTGGAGCCGGAGCGGTACTTACCCAAAAATCATCTTCTGGGAGAATGGTAACTTGTGGCTTCTTCTCCAAACTCTTCTCCTCTTCTGAGCGCAACTATTCCATTGGAGATCGAGAGTTATTGGCCATCAAGCTGGCATTGGAGGAGTGGCGTTACCTGCTCGAAGGGGCTCTTCACCCGGTAATAATTTACACTGACCACAAGAACTTGGCTTACCTTCAGCATGCCCAGAGACTTAACCCGCGCCAAGCTCGGTGGTCCTTGTTTTTTGCTCGCTTTGATTTTATTCTTCATTTTCGCCCGGCTGACAAAAACATCAAGGCGGACGCCTTATCCCGATCCTTTCTGGTGTCTGATCTCGAGGAAGAACCGAAACACATCATCGATCCCGCCAGAGTAATGCAGGTGGCTCCCGTGAGTCTAAATCGTCTCCCTCCCGGTAAGACGTTCGTATCAGTACCTGATCGGGAGAAGATCCTACACTGGGGTCACTCGTCTAAACTAGCTGGCCACGCCGGTCAGAAAAAGACCCTCCAGCTTATTACCCGGCACTACTGGTGGCCTACCCTGCACAAGGACGTAATAGACTTTGTTTCTGCCTGTGTGTCCTGCGCCCGCAACAAGGTTCCGAGACATCTGCCAGCCGGTCGCCTCCTTCCACTCCCAGTACCTGCTGCCCCCTGGCAGTGTAGCACCCTGAGGATTCGGCTGCTACAGGGGTATTACACCTCAAGCCAGAGGTGTGGTATTCCACTCCCGGGTAAGGATGGAGTGTGGAACTGAGCTCAGTAGGCTGCATGCACTACACACATCCCATTTCCGGGGGACAGACCAATGGTACTCCCACTAGAGAAATGTGCAGGTACGACAGTGTCTGTCCCTGGCTGGAGTGGGAGGGGGGTGGAACATCCCAGTAGTGTAGGGGCAGATAGGGGGAGCAGTCTGGGTAGTGCTAGGAGCTCATTGGGTGCTGGTCACCTGAGCTCACACATAGAGGGAGTATATAAGGTGGGAACCATCTTAGATCAGGGTCAGTCAGTCAGTCTGTCAGTCAGTCTGTCAGTCTTTTGTAGAGTGAGTCAGAGGAAGAGAGCAGAGGAGAAGAGCAGCTCCAAGGCCCAGAGAGAGAGAGGAGAAAGAAGGACCCAGAGGGGGAGAAGAGAGAACTCCAAGAACCCAAGATTAGATCAGAGGGTGAAGAGTTGGCACAAGGGTACCGGATCCCAAGCTGGTGGAGGGCCCTAATCCTTAGCCAGAGACCGGAGGTCGTGGGCAGGATCTGCCACGACCACCCACTAAATCCACCCGGAAGGCAAACCAAGAATAGGGTCAGGGAACCCAGAGACAAGGGTTTACCAACAAGAGGCCCGAGGGAGCCGGACTTAGGTGGATCCCTGGTGGGGAAGGCCAGAGAGAAGGAACGTCAGAAAGGGAGCTCAGGATCACGCTCCAGAATTACTTGGGAGTTGGCCGAGTCCAGGACCTGGTGGACGCAGCACGGTTCGGGCGGTCACTCAAGGCCGGAGTGACCAGCATAACAGCAGTAAGTAAAGACCCTGAACTGCACAGCCCGACTCTGAGTCTCATTACCATCCTCACTGCACCTCCACAACCACCATCCTCTACACCTGACCCCCTGAGGCTATACCCCTCCCGTTGGGGGTTATACTACCTGAGCTGCACACACATCACCAGCCTCAGTGGACCCTGCTGCAGCGGCGGCCGTATTGACCGCAATTCAACGGGTGGCGTAGTCGACACTAAAGAACATCCAGCAACATCTGTAGGACTGCCACACACTGAGCTTGACACCCTGGGCACGGACCGGGTCACCGCCACTCGGAGATTACAACCCCCATCTGATCCGGCTCCGGGTATCCCCCAAACAACACTGGCCCAGGGGGCGCGTCAGCAGCATATAGCAATGGACTTTATAACTGATCTCCCCGTCTCTGCCGGTTGTACGGTCATTTGGGTGGTCGCTGACCGCTTTTCCAAGATGGCTCATTTCGTTCCCCTGCCAGGCCTCCCGTCTGCACCCGAGCTGGCTAAAGACTTTATCCGCCACATCTTCCGTCTTCATGGCCTGCCCCTCCACATCGTGTCGGATCGTTGGGTACAGTTCACCTCACGCTTCTGGAGAGCCACTTGTAAACTGCTAGACGTCACCCTGGACTTCTCCTCCGCTTACCACCCACAGTCTAATGGTCAAGTGGAGCGGATCAATCAGAACCTGACCAGTTACCTCCGGCACTTCGTTAATGCCCACCATTCAGACTGGGTGGATCTCCTGCCATGGGCCGAATTTTCTTACAACAATCACGAGAGCGAATCTTCCTCCAAATCCCCGTTTTTTGTAGTCTTCGGTCAGCATCCTCGGATCCCATTTCCCGTCTCCACCTCGGTGGACAATCCGGCTGCGGAATCTCTTGTTAACAAATTTTCCTCCATATGGGAGAGTACCCGATCCGCACTCCTTCTGTCATCCGAGCGTATGAAAAGACATGCTGACAAAAAACGTCTGGATCCTCCTCAATTCCGTCCAGGGGATAAGGTCTGGCTCTCGTCCAAGTATGTCCGGCTCAAGATTCCTTCCTATAAATTAGGGCCTCGGTTCATCGGTCCTCTGGAGGTCATCAGTCAGATCAACCCGGTGGCCTATAAATTGAAACTCCCGGCCAACTTGCGGATCCCTAACTCCTTCCATGTATCTCTCCTCAAACCTGTGGTACTTAACTCTTTTTCCAAGTCTACAGGTACGCCTCCTGCTCCGGTTTCCGCTGAAAACGAATTTGAGATAGAGAACATTCTGGCCACCAAAAGGGTAAGAGGGAAGACCTTTTTTCTAGTAGATTGGAAGGGGTTTGGTCCTGAGGAGAGAACGTGGGAGCCCCGGGAGAACATCCATGCCCCTCTCATCCTAGCTAAATTTCTCTCTGGCCTAAAAAAGGGGGGGCCTAAAGGGGGGGGTACTGTAGCGCCGGCGTCCCTGCCCTCTGCTAGGCAGGGACGCTGTTCCCCTCACCCCTCTGCTCCGAGCCCGGCGTCCTCCTCCCGCTCTGCTGGCAGCGCGCGCTCCTTCCCGGCCACTGTGCTTAGGGCGCGCGCGCGCTTCCTCCCTCTTAAAGGGGCCGCGCGCGCCGTCCTAAGGAGTCCCCGGCCAATGGCCGGAGGACTTCACCATATATAAGGCACCTCCTCCAAAATGGAGGTGCCCGAGCAATGTTGTTGCACTGTTCACTACTCTGCTTCAGCCCTCAGGTCCCGTTGCCAGTTACCTGCCAGATTCCTGCCAGTTTGCTGTCTGATTCCTGCCTGATATTCCGCTTACCTGCCTGCTAGCCTGAGGTCCGACGGTCTGCCTACCGACTCCTGTCAGTCTGTCTAAGGACCAGCTTGCCCGCTCACCTGGGAGCGCTCTTCTGCTACCTGCCTACTAGCCTGAGGTCCGACGGTCTGCCTACCGACTCCTGTCAGTCTGTCTAAGGACCAGCTTGCCCGCTCACCTGGGAGCGCTCTTCTGCTACCTGCCTGCTAGCCTGAGGTCCGACGGTCTGCCCTCCAACTCCTGTCAGTCTGTCTATGGACCAGCTTGCCCGCACACCTGGGAGCGCACATCTGCTACCTGCCTGCTAGCCTACCTGGAGGCTCCGCCGTCACGTGCTGTGACCACCTGCCATTCCAGAGACTCCTGCCCGCTCACCTGGGAGCACACACCTGTTACCTGCCTGCTAGCCTACCTGGAGGCTCCGCCGTCACGTGCTGTGACCACCTGCCATTCCAGAGACTCTCGCTTGCTCACCTGGGAGCACACATCTACCATCTGCCTGCTAGCCTACCTGGAGGCTCTGCCATCACAGGTCGTACCTACCCTTTACCCAGAGACTGCCCCGGTCACTTGCCGTGACCTCCTGCCCGTTCATCCAGAGACTGCCCCGGTCACTTGCCGTGACCTCCTGCCCGTTCATCCAGAGACTGCCCCGGTCACTTCCCGTGACCTCCAGCCCGTTCACTCAGAGACTGTCCCGGTCACCTGCTGTGACCGCCTGCCCGTCTTCCCTGGTCGCCACCCGCTCCCTTACAAGGACCGCCCCCTTGTATAGTAGCTCAGAGGTTCCGCCTCCCAGACCCGTTACAATCTCCAAACAAGTCAGAGACAAAATTGTTGAGAAGAATAAGTCAGGGTTGGGTTATAAAAAAAATCCTAATCTCTTAGGATCCCCAGGAGCACCATGAAATTCATTATCATCAAATGGAAAGAACATGGTACCATAACAAATGTGCCAAGAGAGCACCACCCAACAAAACTCTCAGCCCAGGCAAGGAGGTAACAATCAGAGAGACAGCACAAAGATAAAAGGTAAGCCAGAAGGAGCTGCAAAGTTCCCAAGCAGAGACTGGAGTATCTGTCCATATGACCACAATAAGCCGTACACTCCATATAGGTGGCCTTTATGGAAGGGTGGGCAGAAAAAAAGTCTTTACTTACACACAAAAATTGTAAGGCTCATTTTGAGTTTGCCAAAAGACACGTGAGAGACTCCCCAAATGTATGGAGGAAGGTGCTGTGGTCAGATGAGACCAAAATTGAACTTTTTGGCCACCAAGGTAAATGTTATGTCTTGCGCAAAACCAACACAGCTCATCACCACAAGAACACCATCCCCACAGTGAAGCATAGTGGTGGCAGCATCATGGTGTGGGGATGGTTTGCAGCAACAGGGATAGCGAAAATGGTCCAAGTCGAGGGGAAGATGGATGTTGCAACATACAGGGATATTCTTCAGCAAAACCCATTTCAGTCTGATTTGAGACTGGGACGGAGGTTCACCTTCCAACAAAACAATGAAAATAACACCCAACCACAAAATAAAATACATAAAGGGTACAGTCCAAAGGACCTATACACCCATTACTGGCTTCCTCAAAAAATCTAAAGAATCCTTCCTGGTGAACACCTAACAAAGTTAATCAAATAAAACTTGTGTAACTTAATTATATAGGTCCTTTGGACTGCACTCTTTATGTATTTTATTTTGTGGTTGGGTGTTATTCAACCTTATACTCTCTGTAAATAGGGATAACCCTGGGTTATGGCCGACGGTCAAGTTATGGACCAGATTGTACCATGTTCTTCAGGGATTTGTCCAGCAATATAAAACAAGGTTCAATATGGCTAGACAGCAGGTTATTTAATGGTTTGGACTTTGACACTGCTGTGTATTCAGTATATGTGTTACTGAGTATGTGCTTTACTGAGCCATTGGTGTTGAATATGAGTTTATACCCAATGGAATTATGAATATCTATGAATTATTTGAGTTATTTACCCTCAGTGGAGCTTTTTTCCCCCTTTTACCCCCATTTCTCATCCCTAACCTTACAAACACCCCTAAAAGAAAATTTCTTTCCTAAAGGGGTGTTGGTAGGGTATTTATAAAGCACACATTAATTGTCACTTCTCGTCTACGTGAGACACATTTGCATTCCCGTTCCATCTACTGGATGTCTTTCAGATTTACTTAACTTTTAATGGCCGGGTGGAGCGCATAGCGCTGTGAACATGAAAGAACGTCACTTCCGGTCTGTGTGAGACATATGTGCATTCCTCCTAAGGGTTGTCCAGCAAATTTGCGTAATTTCCGCCGGCTTGGAGAAATGCATAACACTGCACTATACAGCATGGAGAGCGTTTATAAGGATTGGTGATTCTGCTGCACATGGTCTAAAGAATTGCACTTGTGGCTTCAGGGACATTCAACAGTATAAGGTCCCCTGATGAACCCCAGTCACCAGTGGGGAGAAACACATTGGGATAGGGACGATGCCCCTTGTTGGGATAAGTACCTATGTTTTGTTATACATCTTGATTGCATACAGTCATTTCTTAACCCCTAAGATTGAAACAGAGGGGTTTAATGACTGAATCTATTTAGGGTTTTCCCTTGACATTTGGGCATGTGCAAAATACCATTGAGCTTTATGCACACTGCTGAAAGAGTGCTTAAATTGAGGTTTTGACACAATTCAGTACACATTGATTACCTCAATATTATCATACCATCTGGGTACACATGCATGTTTCTTGGTGGACAATTGAACACTGAATTAATATAGCTTTTTGTCCGGTGCTTTCCTATAGATTTTTTGGACAGAGATCCTAAGGCCTGGGGTAGATGCAATTTATTTTGAGGTTTTTGTTTGTGTGTCATGTGTTTATATTTTACTGATAGGGTACATATTAGGACCAGTGAGAGTTAGTCGACGTGGAGTGGGTGCGCTATATCACATATCTACGGTGCCAACCTCCGCTGACAGACAGGGGAAGCGTTTTAGGGCCATCCTAGGGGCGCTTTAGGTTTATATCCTTACCCGTTTCCCTATCTACATGTACCCATCAGTTTGCTACACGTTAATATAATTGTCACTAATTAGGAGTATTTACCTATATTGTTTGGGTTTTAAAATATAATAATAAAGTGGTTACTGTTTTTAAGGTTTTTTTTTCTATATGGTTGTTTGGTTGGCTGACCTCTTACGTTTATTCAATATTTAGGTTTCTTTTTGACAAGGGATTCACTGGAATGGGCGTAATGGTAACTAGCGTTTAATTTAGAACTATTAAAATTATGTGTGGTTATTTCAAATAAATTATTTTATTCTGGGTGTGGGTGTTTTATTTTACTATTTGACTATGGCATTAGTAAAGGGGGCGTCTTAAAGACGCCTTTCCATTACTAACCCTTGGGCTTGATGTCAGCTGCCAATATAAGCTGACATCAACCCAAACCTATTACCCCACTTGCCACCACCACAGGGCTGTGGGAAGAGCGGAGGCTAAGTGCCAGAATTGGCACATCTTATGGATGCACCTTTTCTGGGGTGGATGAGAGCTGATGTTTGTAGTCTGGGAGGGGGCCAATATTCATGGCCCCTTCCTAAGTTATTACTATCAGCTGATATTAGTAGCCTGGGAAGCTCCATGGGTATTACCCCCTTCCCAGGCTAGAAACATCTGCCCACAGCTGTCCCCTTACCCTCTGCTGATGAATAAAATTACGGGGGACACAACACCATTTTTTTTTTATTCTTTATGGTGCTCTGTCATGTGTTTTATAAATCTTTGTGAGCATTTTTTAGTTACTAAGGAGTGTGCATGCTCTCTGAAATGACTAAATAAGGGACGAATCGTTTTTCCAATATAAAAGTACCCACAAGGGCAAAAAAGGACATACACTATGTATTTTGATCTGCAGGTAACGAAATCACTAACTTCATGTAAAACTGAGCCAATTTTCAAAGGGTTTTTTACCAAGTGAAAAACACAAAAGGAACAAGCCCCACATTTATAGTTCCCTTTGGGGCGGAATTTGTCGAATCTATGCTGTATTAATATATCCCTTATATTTTTACATCTTTTATATGATGGAATGGATCTGTTTGCAGCTAAATTTCTCAAATCCTTATCATTCTCTAGTAGGTGCCAATTCCTAATTATCGTTTGTCTAATGAATGAGTCCTCTGAATTATTTATTTTCCATAATCGCAAATATTGACTAATGGGTAGTCTAGTTTTCACATGTTTTGGATGGGCACTATTATAATGGAGCAGAGAATTGGTGGAAGTGTTTTTTTTTGTAAGCTTCAGTAAATAATCTACCTTCTTGTACATTTGCACATCCAAAAATTTTTATTTTTATTCCTAAATTCCGCTGTTAGTCTCATATTATGGTTAATTATTTTATTTAAGTAATCCACAAAATCAGCAAATTGAGATGCGGTACCAGACCATGTTATGAAGACATCGTCGACATAACGTAAGTTTTTATGTACATAATATAAGGATTCAGAATGGTTGTTATATTTAATTTCAAAATATGCCAAAAAGAGGTTAGCGAAAACGCATGCTGTGGGCGTCCCCATTGCTGTACCTTCACATTGAATATACCACTTAATCCTAAATTGGAAAGCATTATGTGATAATATAAAAGTAATAGCTTCTGCTACAAAATTAATATAGATATCACTCTAATTGGTTCTTTCAAGAATATATCTAATAGCATCGATTCCTGCTTGTTGTGAAATGCGAGCATATAGATTTACTAAATCTATGAAGGCTAAGGAAAAATCATTCTGCCATTCTATTTCATTGATAGCTGATAAAAAAGCACCAGTATCTTTTAGAAATGATGGAATATTGTTTAGCAATGGTTTTGGTAGCCAATCTATATACTCTGACAAAGTTTTGGTGAGGGAACCCACCCCAGAAATTATTGGGCGGCCCGGAGGGCTGATTAGTGACTTGTGAATTTTTGGTATGTAATACCAATGTGGTTTTTCTGAGTAATCAGGTAATAACTTTTCAGCTTATTTTTTTGAAACTGTACCTTTCTCTACATATTTCCTCTGCAATGTTCTTAGCTGATTTTTAAATCTTTGAGTTGGATCACTATCAAGTGTCTTATATGCTGTTAAATCTGACAATTGCCTTGTTGCTTCTGCTATATAATCCTCTCTTCGTAATAAAACAAGGTTACCACCTTTATCAGCTTTTCTGATTACCACTGTAACGGGTCTGGGAGGTGGAACCTCTGAGCAACTATACAAAGGGGCAGTCCTTGTAGGGAAGCGGGTGGCTCCCAGGGAAGGCGGGCAGGTAGTCACGGCAAGTGACAGGGACAGTCTCTGGGTAGAAGGGCAGGTGGTCACGGCAAGTGACAGCAGGATAAGAGTCTCAAGACAGGCTGGTGGTCACGGCAAGTGACAGCAGGGAAAGAGTCTCTAGATAGGCTAGCAGGCAGGTAGCAGGTGAGCGCTCCCAGGTGAGCGGGCAAGAGTCTCTGGACAGGCAGGTGGTCACGGCAAGTGACGGCAGAGCCTCCAGGTAGGCTAGCAGGCAGGTAGCAGGTGAGCGCTCCCAGGTGAGCGGGCGGGCGGAGCCATAGACAGACTGACAGGTGTTGGAAGGCCGACTGTCGGATCGCAGAAATGCAAGCAGAGATCTGGCAGATAACTGGCAGGTATCTGGTAACGGGACCTGAGGTCTGAAGCAGAGTTGAAAGGCTTTGCAACAACATTGCTCGGGCACCTCCATTTTGGAGGAGGTGCCTTAAATATGGTGAGGTCCTCCGGCCATTGGCCGGGGACTCCTTAGGACGGCGCGCGCGGCCCCTTTAAGAGAGGGGGAGCGCGCGCGCCCTAAGCACATAGGCCGGGAAGCAGCGCGCGCTGCCAGCAGAGCGGGAGGAAGCCGCCGGGCACGGAGCGGAGAGGTGAGGGGAACGGCGTCCCTGCCTAGCAGGAGGCAGGGACGCCGACGCTACAACCACATCCTTCCGTATCTCAGTTAACGACTTTGTTTCATTATTTGTCAGATTAGGGGGGAGATTTTGTGTATATTAATGATTCAACATCTCTAATTACACTGTCCTGAAAAACATCTACTGTATTACCCGGAGTTATAGGGGGCATAAATGATGAACTAACACCTCCTTTAAAATGAGAAAAAACGTCTTGTAAATCATGATCAATATTTGAAAATTCTGTTGCTCATGAATATCAGGATTAGAAAGTGAAGCTAGTAATAAAGCATCCTGGTTTAAATTATAACTATCTGCATCATTAACAGTAAAACAAAGAGGACCTATTGCACTAGGAATTTCACCTTCATAATTTTCTGCTATTTTTTTCATTGATTCTATTTGCATATAGTTTACGTAAATGTAATTTTCGTGTTGCTTTAAACAAATCCACCTTATATTCTTTCTCATTGAAACTTTCGGGTATGTAGTAACTTGGCCCTTTGGACAAAACTGAAATGGTCTTTTGACAATCGGTAATCAGTCAAATTAATGACACTGGTAGTATTTGTTATGTCCTCCACGACACTTGTTTCCTTTTTATTCTGATTGGTATACCTCCACCTTTTGCCCCCTTGTCTTGTCAATTTCCTAAAGGGGAAGGGTTTCATTACTCGATGCCCCTTGTTCCATTATATCCATCTGAATTGGGTTCAAAGATCCTTCATTTGCAATGGAGTCAGAATCAGTAGTCCAACCTTCTTGTAGTCCAACCTTCTTGAGTGTGTTTTCTTTTATTCCATATACCGTATTTGCCGGCATATAAGATGACTATTTTGCGCTGAAAAACAGGCCTCCAAGTATGGGGGTCGTCTTATATGCCGGGCAGATGCCGGGGCCCTAAGCAGGCGGGGGGGGGGCAAACTGGTGGTCGCGGAGGAGAGCGGTATCAGCGCCTGCGTCAGCGCCCGCTCCCCCCCCGCTTGCTCAGGGCCCCGGCAGCCAGATACTTACCTCTCCCCGTGCCTCCGCAGATCTACTGTCTTCCTGCTCTGCGCGCCCTGTGACGTCTCAGGTCAGAGGGTGCGATGACGTCTTTACACCGCGCCCTCTCCTGAGCCCCACAGGCAGCGCAGAGCGGGAAGACGCCGGCGACGCTGAAGTCCGGACCCGAGGAGCGGCAGCAGGTGAGGAGGAGTGAGGTGAGTTTTTTTTTTTAATGTATGGAGGTATGGGACATTATATGTGGGGTGACATCCTGCATGGGGCATAATATGGGGGGTGACATCCTGCATGGGGCATTATATGGGGGGGTAACAGCCTGCATGGGGCATAATATGGGGGGTGACATCCTGCATGGGGCATTATATGGGGGGGTAACAGCCTGCATGGGGCATTATATGGGGGGGTGACATCCTGCATGGGGCATTATATGGGGGGGTAACAGCCTGCATGGGGCATAATATGGGGGGTGACATCCTGCATGGGGCATTATATGGGGGGAGAGGTGACATCCTGCATGGGGCATTATATGGGGGGGTAACAGCCTGCATGGGGCATAATATGGGGGGTGACATCCTGCATGGGGCATTATATGGGGGGGTAACAGCCTGCATGGGGCATTATATGGGGAGGTGACATCCTGCATGGGGCATTATATGGGGGGTAACAGCCTGCATGGGGCATAATATGGGGGGTGACATCCTGCATGGGGCATTATATGGGGTGAGTATATAACAAACTCTATATTTTGAGTGGAAATGTTGGGGGGTCGTCTTATACACCCAGTCGTCTTATATGCCGGCAAATACGGTAGTTCTCCCCTTATAGAAACAATTTAATTTTTCTTGGGATTTTCTTGTTTTTTTGTTGTCAAAATTATTCCCTTTCTTCCATGTAAATACATTCTTAGTGTTATAATCAATGTTATCCCGAATAAACTTGTCTTTTTTGCGAGATTTAATTTCAGCTTGGAGTGGGATTCATTTCTTCTCTAATTTAGAAAAAAAAACACCTGGGCTTGAGTCTCAGAGAAAGTCTTATTTCTCTTTCATACAAATTTGTCATTTTAAACTCGAGTGTTTTTATGCCCATGACTTGCAATTCATGTTTTGAGTTGCAGTCTGAAAAAAATTCCACCGCATTTTCTCTTCCTGCTAAAATGCCACATTGCGCGGTATTGTGCTCACCTGGTTGTATTTGTACATCTTTCTCTGTATTTTTACTGTCCATGTTTTGTTGCTCCTGTTTTAGAACAGTTCAGCTTCGTAAATCCAATTTATGAAAGAAAACGGCTCCAACACTTCATCAGTTAGAGAGAATACCTGTTATTTAAAAGCATATCTTTGCAATTATTCAAACGGTGGTGCAAGAAAAAAATTCACAAATTCATATGATAAATAGAAAAAATAGAAAAATCAGCACTCACCATTTAATTAAAAATAATGCCCTTTATTTCATGTGGCAGGACAATCCTTTTGGAAAAGCAGGGTAGCAGGCAGATGGATCAGGACAACAGCCGTTTCGCACCTATCCAAGCGCTTCTGCGGGTCCAAGTATACCAGAACAAACCTTTCTTTTTATCAGGTGTGCAGAAAGGTATGCGTCATAATGCAATTAAAATTAAAAACAATACATACAATTTTGGAAAAACAGTACATACAATTTTATAAAAACATAGATAAATCAGACCTTTCATTGAGACCTATTTGATGTGTCTCATGGGTTATAATTAATAACAAGAAAATATATACATAAGTTCACATTTGTGCTATATTGTGTACTCTTGTAGTTCACTCCACGAACCCTGAATAATCCCCAAGCTGAAATACAAGAATGAATGAATTAAACACATATTAAACAAAATAAAAAGAGAGAGGACATAATCCATAACCAACACCATCCAAAATTATATATATTTTTTTTAAAATGTCTGCTGCTGTCCTGCACTGTCGATTTATTATATATTTTTATTCACTTTATTCATTTTAATTATCTTTCATATATCTTGGGATTTAAATTCCCTTTACACAATTTTGCACATTTTAATACAGCGGCCTGATGCACTTTATTTCATTAAATATATGTGTTGTCAGGGCCGGCGTCAGCACCCAGCACACCCTGGCAAGTGCCAGGGCCCTGAGCAGGCGGGGGGGCCCACTCGCCATCAGGCAGCCCGCCGCGCTATGGGACCCGTGAGCCGAGGAGAGCGGTGCCAGTGCCCACTCTCCCTCGCTTGCACAGGGCCCTGACACCCGGCGCAAAACTTACCTCTCCCCGTGCCTCTGCAGCAGCTCCGGTCTCTTCCGAGTCCTCTGACTGTGACCTCTCAGGTCAGAGGGCGCGGTGACGTCTTTCCACCGCGCTCTCTCCTGAGCTGTCACAGCACAGAGCAGGAAGACGCCGGCACGCGTGAGGAGTCCAGAGCAGCGGCAGCAAGTGAGGAGTGAGGTGAGTATTTGATATTTTTTTATTGTATGGAGGCATGGGGCATTATATGTTGGGGTGGGGGGGTTGACATCCTGCATGGGGCATTATAAGCGAGGGTGTGTGACATCCTGCATGGGGCATTATAAGGGAGGGGGGGTGACACCCTGCATGGGGCATTATAAGGGGGGAGGGGTGTGACATCCTGCATGGGGCATTATAAGGGAGGAGTGTGTGTGACATCCTGCATGGGGCATTATAAGGGGGGGGGACGTCCTGCATGGGGCATTAAAAGGGAGGCGAGGGGTGTGACATCCTGCATGGGGCATTATAAGGGGGGTGACATCCTACATGGGGAATTATATGGGGGGAACAGCCTGCATGGGGAATTATGTGGGGGGGGGGCAGCCTGCATGGAGCATTATATAGGGGCCAGTATCCTGCATGGCGCGTTATAAGGGGACCAGTATCCTGTACGGAATGTTTTATGGGGGCCAGTATTCTGTATGGAGCGTTATATGGGGGCCAGTATTCTGTATGGAGCGTTATATGGGGGCCAGTATTCTGTATGGAGAGTTATATGGGGGCCAGTATTCTGTATGGAGTGTTATATGGGGGCCAGTATTCCGTATGGAGCATTTTATGGGGGCCAGTATTCTGTATCGAGCATTTTATGGGGGCCAGTATACTGTGTGGAGCAATTCGCCAGTTTCTGAGCTATTGAAGAATTTACAATAGATATCACTCATGTAATGTAAGAAGTGAAATCTTTGCATTGTACTATATATTTATTTCTCTGCTATAAAACTGACCTTCCTTTGAGCTCTAGTTGAGAATCTGGAGCATTACATTATTAACTATTATGATTATTATGATTATTATTATTACTATTATTATTATCCTTTCAAAACAAAACTATGTGACACAGATCCCTTACCATTAAACTGTAGGTTCATTATTTGATTATTTAGGTAGTGATATATAATAATAATTACATAGCAAAAGTAAATTGGGAGTTTGAAGCCAGTTCTTGGTTGGATGGGAAGAAAAATTGACAATAAAGTAATTTTATCATTAGACCCCTTTAAGAAATTATGCAAATGTACAGTCACTTGGAAATAGATATGTAGTAAATTAGTGCCTCCCAATTTACTTTGGCTATGTAATTTACCATGCATATAGACAGTGTGTCTGAAACTCTTAACACATCAGGATGACAATAAGAATGTCAGATATTAAAAGTAAAACACCCCTGTAGTTTATGTGCTAAACAGGCATAATTTAAAAAAATAATAATAATAATAACATTCCTAATGGGATTTGAACTGTGACACTGTAGCTTCAGAGGCTGATGCCTTAATATTTAGCTATCCAGTCAAGTGATAGTAACTGACAGTTTTTCTTGTCTTATGAGATCAACTATAAAAATACTCAGGGTGACAAAAAGTCATTGTGATTCTGATTCTGATGTTTGAAGAAAGTCACACATCAGACTCACACATCAAAATCAAACATCATTTGAATTTGGCTTGCTTGCAGTCTGTGCATAAGTCCCATATAACCAAATAGAACTCCTAGGCTTTGTCAGCTGAGTTAATAGCTCAGTGGTTAGTGCACTTGTTTCTGGATATAGATGTTTGGGGTCAAGTCCCATCAGCAAACAGTGACTTTTTTTTATTATTATTACAGTTGTAAAAGTCACTTATCAAAGTCACTTGTCAGAATCACTTGTCAGAATAACTTGTCAGACAGGGTATTTAGCCTCAAACTGACATCATTCTGATGTTTGATTTTGATATCTGATCATGTCCTAAAATGGACACTGTAGAGGCATGTGCAGTGCCTGGTAGGAAAATTTCAGATAATTTGCTGCTTCTAAGAGACTTAATTTATCAGGCTAATTTGAATAAGAATGCTCTTTTGTTACAGTCGGTGGACCTTGAGAAAGCCTTTGATAAAGCATCACATAGATTTTTGTTCTCTGCTTTAAGTCACAGTGGTGTTCCGGATAAATTATTGATGGTCATTAAGAGTTTTTATTGTGGGGTCAGTAGCCAGATTTTAGTTAATGGGCATGTGAGTTCCAGTTTTAATATTTTATCGGGAGTTAGGCAGGGTTGTCCCCTGTCACCAATCCTTTTTATTTGTGTGGTGGAGGCCCTTTTAAAAAGTGTGCAAGTTGACAAGTGTGTGGCTGGTGTTTTTATTCCTGGGGCATCCGGGGGTCCAGTCAAGTCTTTAAGTTATATGGACGATATTGTTTTTATTTGTGGTACACAAGCGGATCTTAATAGAGTGAATTTGCATGTTAGGATCTTTTGTCGTGTGGCTGGTATGGCTGTGAATTGGGGCAAGTGCCAGCTTTGTAACTTTGAGATAGGTGCTGGGAAAGGAAGTTGTTTTCTGCGCTATCTGGAGTCACGACAAACCATTAGCATGGATAAAAATGTAGGTTTATTGTCTACGCGTTTCAGAGTCCACCGACTCCTTCCTCAGGACAACCATACATAAAACGGGGTAATCAACATACAGTGGTGGCCAAAAGTATTGGCACCCCTGCAATTCTGTCAGATAATGCTCAGTTTCTTTCTGAAAATGATTGCAATCACAAATTCTTTGGTATTATTATCTTCATTTAATTTGCTTGCAAGGAAAAAACACAAAAGAGAATGAAGCAAAAATCAAATCATTGATCATTTCACACAAAACTCCAAAAATGGGCCAGACAAAAGTATTGGCACCCTGAGCCTAATACTTGGTTGCACAACCTTTAGCCAAAATAACTGCGAACAACCGCTTCCGGTAACCATCAATGAGTTTCTTACAATGCTCTGCTGGAATTGTAGACCATTCTTCTTTGGCAAACTGCTCTAGGTCCCTGATATTTGAAGGGTGCCTTCTCCAAACTGCCATTTTGAGATCTCTCCACAGGTGTTCTATGGGATTCAGGTCAAAGACTCATTGCTGGCCACCTTAGAAGTATCCAGTGCTTTCTCTCAAACCATTTTATAGTGCTTTTGGAAGTGTGTTTTGGGTCATTGTCCTGCTGGAAGACCCATGACCTCTGAGGGAGACCAAGCTTTCTCACCCTGGGCCCTACATTATGCTGCAAAATTTGTTGGTAGTCTTCAGACTTCATAATGCCATGCACACGGTCAAGCAGTCCAGTGCCAGAGGCAGCAAAGCAACCCCAAAACATCAGGGAACCTTAGCCATGTTTGACTGTAGGGACCGTGTTCTTTTCTTTGAATGCCTCTTTTTTTTTCCTGTACACTCTATGTTGATGCTTTTTCCCAAAAAGCTCTACTTTTGTCTCATCTGACCAGAGAACATTCTTCCAAAACATTTTAGGCTTTCTCAGGTAAGTTTTGGCAAACTCCAGCCTGGCTTTTTTATGTCTCGGGGTAAGAAGTGGGGTCTTCCTGGGTATCCTACCATACAGTCCCTTTTCATTCAGACGCCGACGGATAGTACGGGTTGACACTGATGTACCCTCGGACTGCAGGGCAGCTTGAACTTGTTTGGATGTTAGTCGAGGTTCTTTATCCACCATCCGCACAATCTTGCGTTGAAATCTCTCGTCAAT
Organism: Phyllobates terribilis; assembly: GCF_046119375.1. NCBI lineage: Eukaryota > Metazoa > Chordata > Amphibia > Anura > Dendrobatidae > Phyllobates > Phyllobates terribilis. The sequence continues at coordinate 521,975,243 of NW_027362765.1, forward strand.
TTTTCTTTTCCGTCCACATCTAGAGAGGTTAGCCACAGTGCCATGGGCTTTAAACCTCTTGATGACACTGCGCACGGAAGACACAGGAACATTCAGGTCTTTGGAGATGGACTTGTAGCCTTGAGATTGCTCATGCTTCCTCACAATTTTGGTTTCTCAAGTCCTCAGACAGTTCTTTGCTCTTCTTTCTTTTCTCCATGCTCAATGTGGTACACACAAGGACACAGGACAGAGGTTGAGTCAACTTTAATCCATGTTAACTGGCTGCAAGTGTGATTTAGTTATTGCCAACACCTGTTAGGTGCCACAGGTAAGTTACAGGTGCTGTTAATTACACGAATTAGAGAAGCATCACATGATTTTTCAAACAGTGCCAATACTTTTGTCCACCCCCTTTTTTAGGTTTGGTGTGGAATTATATCCAATTTGGCTTTAGGACAATTCTTTTTGTGTTTTTTCATTGAAGACAAATTAAATGAAGAGAATAATATCAAAGAATTTGTGATTGCAATCATTTTCAGGAAGAAACTAAGTATTATCTGACAGAATTGCAGGGGTGCCAATACTTTTGGCCACCACTGTACATGGTATAAATACAAGGGGGAAAAAAAAATTAAAAAAAGCCATCAAGGAACAGAGGGAGGGGTGTGTGCAATCACAGGCCTATCACCGTCACATGTTTAGAACAGACCATGTGAAGATATGCAAATTGCAAGTATTTTCTACTAGGTAGGCAAAATGAACATATGTTGAAATGTGCCAAAACCCAAATAATTAAACAAATAAAATATGTCAGTGACATACTACTTGGGATGCGAACTGGTAGTGAAAAGGGAAATAAAAAAGGAGTGGATTGCTACCTGTAGAGCAATAGATTGGTACAATTAACAATTGTGCTAGTGGGTTTATACAGGTTCAAATGACCTGGTCACTAGAATTATATCTGTATATAATTTAAAATTATTGAATGGGTCGCCCTTATATGCTTTAATGGTTTTATAAAAATATTATATTTATATCCATGTTCACTTTATTTATTTCAATATTAATAAAATTCACTAAAAACACTTCTTTGAGTTAAAATCATAGTGAGCTCACCCTTCACTGTCTGAGGAGCAGGTACAGAAAATGGAGAATCAAGAGAATGATCCGATCTCTGCAACAGAAGGACACTGAGATGGAGTTTCCTTCACTGCTAAGTTCAAAGAGTGAGGTCAAATGAGTTCAATAGTGTGGGGATCTGCCCTGTTCACACATAGCAGCCTGAACAGAAATGAAAAGGCAATAAACCAGGATCATGGACAGAATCATGAGTTCCATAGAAATAGAATCAATCATTTCTCAAGTACTGGTGTGTATTTTTTGTGACTGTTTAATGTATAAATAGTGTTAATATTATTTATATTGTCCTTTTATTTTAGACAGAAACTATCGGTATACCCATCCCTTAGATGGGGGGTTAAGGATGTGGGTTTGTGGCTGAACCCTATGTTGCCCTCCAAACCTGCTAATGTTCAGCGCCAAATACCGGCTCAAACTACAATGAGGAAAGGTACTTGCTTCGCTTTCAATGAAACACAGTGTAAATACAAACACGAGTGCTCCTTTTGTGGAGGGTCACATCCTATGTCCAGGTGTTAAAAAACTGAGCCTGTCAGGACAGCCCTCCACAAAGGAGCACCTTAACAAGGGCATTGACTACAGTAAATCTGAAGAAAATGCGCCCCTGGTTAGAGCGGTACCCAGACCGCAAGAGAGCCAGCTTTCTAACTAATGGTTTTACGGAGGGTTTCTATATTCCCCAATTCCTGGGGGAAGGCAGCATATGGGTGAATAATTTAAAATCTGTGGATCTACACCCAGAGGTGGTAGAGAAGAAATTAAGTAATGAAATAGTGGAAGGGATAGTAGCGGGCCCCTTTAGGGTGCGTCCGTTTAAGAATTTTCGTTTATCACCTCTGGGTGTAGTCCCTAAGAAGGAGCCAAATTCGTTTAGGCTTATTTACCACTTATCATATCCATATGGGTCTTCTTTAAATGACAGCATTGACAATAGCGTTATTTCTGTTAGCTATACATCATTTGATACGGCAGTGGAAATAGTTAAAAGTTTTGGGCCTGGGGCTTTAATGGCCAAGGCCGACATAGAATCTGCCTTTAGGCTGCTGCCTATACACCCTAGTGGGTTTAATTCTCTTGGTTTTCAGTTTAATGGTTCTTTCTATGTAGATAAATGCCTGCCTATGGGTTGTTCAGTATCGTGTTTTTATTTTGAGGCGTTTGTTTCATTTATGGAGTGGGTGACAGCAGTCAAGTCCATGAAGGGCGGTATAGTGCACTACTTGGACGATTTTCTTTTTGTAGGCCCAGCTGATTCTGATGTTTGTAGTGAGCTGTTAGCTATCTTTCAATCGATTTGTGTGGAGTTTGGTATCCCGCTAGCTAGAGGGAAAACTATTCATCCGGTTAGTTGTATTGAATATTTAGGTATTGTAGTAGATACAGTTAGGGGCGAGTGTCGATTACCTTTAGCTAAGATTGACAAATGTAGGAATGCATTGCTAGCATTAGTCAGTAAGAAGAAAGCAATGGTCAAAGAAGTTGAGTCTGTGTTGAGTTTGCTAGCCTTTGCGTCTAGAGTTATGCCTATGGGTAGAGTTTTCAGTAGACGCTTGTCCGCACACATAACCAAGGAGGTCAAGGAAGATTTATAAGTCTGGTTAGATTTTTTGCAGTATTTTAATGGCCTATCAATTTGGCGGTCTGCCTTTGTTGCTGAGGTTGAATTGGAGTGGTATATGGATGCAAATTCTTCCTTAGGTTTTGGTGTCTATCTGGGTGGTAAGTGGAGTGCAGAGAAATGGCACCCTGCCTGGTTAAAAAATGGCATTTTAAATAATATAATTTTGTTAGAAGTTTTTCCCATTTTGGTGTCAATAGCGATTTGGGGAGAGCGGTTGTCTAATAGGAATATTCTCATTCATTCCAGTAGGAAAGGAGTAGTTCTTGCTGTGAATTGCTTGTCAAGTAAATGTAAATTAGTAGTTAGACTGCTCAGGCATTTAGTTCTGTTGTGTCTCAAAAGGAACATTTGGCTGAAGGCGGTAGAAGTTGATAATAAATATAGTGCAGTTGCTGAATCACTTTCTCATTTACAGTTCTCAGATTTCTTCAGGCTCGCACCCCGCGCTCAACGGATAGGAGAGGATTGTCCAGGATATTTGTGGGGAATAATCTGGGTCTAATAATGGAATTGTTGCAAAGGTCACTAGCGGGTTCAACCTGGAAGGGTTACCTGGCGGCTTGGGAGCTGTGGTCAGAATTCTGTGCGGGTGGCAGGTTGAGAGCTGACAGGTGTTCGGAGCAGGCTGCTTTAACTTTTGTGTTGACATGTATTGATAAAGGGTTTGCATATTCAACAATAGCAAAAAAATTATCCGGTATTTCTTTCTTTCTTAAAATTCTGGGTCAGCGTCCAATTAATTATTATTTTTTAATTAAGCAGGTATTGAAGAGGTACAAGAGGAAGCGTTTTGTTCGTGATGGAAGGTGCCCGATTTCCCCAACTATGCTAAGAAATCTGTGTGAAGTGGCATTTACTTGTTGTTATAATGAATTTGAGGCTATTTTTAATTTCCACAGCAGCAGTTTTAATGTTTTTTGGAGCTCTTCGTATAGGTGAGCTGTTACCCAGAAGTAAGACGGGCACAGAAGGATTGTCATGGCAGCACGTGAAGTTGGAAAGAAAATCATTAATGCTTTTTATAGCTAGGTCAAAGACAGATCAGTCCGGTAAAGGTTGTGGTATTCATTTAAAATGTTTTTCTAATGCAGCTATCTGTCCAGTCTGCAGGGTGAAGAGCTACTTGGATATTCGCCTGGCAAATGGAGAGAAGTTCCTGCTTCATCGGTCTGGTGAGCCTCTGACGCAATTCCAGTTTAGGAGTATTCTTAAAAAGTGTTTGTCGGTGATGCAGTTGGGAGATAGATATTTTTCTACCCATTCCTTTAGGATTGGTGCTGCAACAGAGGCCGCCAGATTGGGATTGAGTGAGGAAGTCATTAAGAGATTGGGAAGGTGGGATTCGAAATGTTATAAATTGTACATTAAGAGATAATTAACACTATTGTTTTTTCTATTGTAGTTTTTCTAGGTGTCACAGTCTGGATTTTGGGCCATTCATTTATCCGATGGGCTGAATGGAGGGCGCAACAGCGCTGCTACGGGCCAAATTTATCATTGTCTTCGGATAAAGTGAGAATTTTTTGGTTTGGAATTAGTGAACAAAGATGGGATGGTCTTTTGGAACAAGTGACCCTAATGGTTATTCGAGCTCCGGCCCCTGACATCATTATCGTACACCTAGGAGGAAATGACATTGGAAAGTTGGGCACTATTGACCTGTTATTCCAGATGAAGATGAGTTTGTTAGAGTTAAAAAAAGTCATTTTATAATGTTAAGATTATATTTTCTGAGGTAATTTCCAGGCTTTTGTGGGTTAGGTCAGCGGAGCTGAAGTTTTGTGAGAAAATACGTAAAAGGTTAAACAGGTCTTTGAGTAAATTCATGCCACTAATTGGTGGGTTTTCATTTAGACACGTGGATTTGGAAGGAGGTTTTCCAGGCCTTTTTCAGGTTGATTGTGTTCACCTATCTGATGTAGGTCTTGACATATTCAACCTAAATTTACAAGCAATGGTTGAGTTGGCCCTCGGTGGGGCGGGACCATGCGTGTCTTTTTAGTCACGCTGGCCATTTGGGGTTAGTCATTCAGGAGACTGAATGGACAGCAGGTTGGTAAGGTAAAAGGGCTTGAGCTTATGGCTAAGCTGCGGTGTTATAAGAGTTTTATTAAAGTTATGGCTTTTTAAGTATAAGAATTTTTAATAAAGGCCGTGGCCATAAATTTTTCCAACCAAATCTGCGTATGTCATGTTTATTGAGTGTGGTAAATAATAGTTTTTTTGAAAGTAAGGTTAATATGCGGTATATTGTTGTTATTACGGTTCCTGCCCCCTCTCCCTCTCTGTTTCCCCCTCTGTGATTTGAATCTGGATTCAGAGTCCGAAATCTCGGTATCTGTAGACGAGATATCTTTCTCTGGAATCCTGAAACCTCTACTAGATTGAAACACATACGCTTTATTATCTTTGAACTCTTGCAAGTCCCTTACAAAATATTTATGCTTTCGTTCCTTCAAATGATACTGAAATTTTTCCAGAGTATTCTGCAGTGATGTCTCCTTCACAGTAAATTCTGGGTCTGATGAGAATTTTTTGGTAACCTCTATTTGTGTCTTTAGGGATTCATTCAAGTTTATTAAAGTTTGTTTCTCTTCTTCCAAAAGTAACCTCATAAATTTAAGTGAACTATCTGTAGGTCTTTTTTATTTATAGAAGAATACACTACATGACACAACAATAATACATTACAGGACACAAAACATAAGAACAAAACTCCAGAACAAGACGACAAAACCCGACACAAATCACAGAAAATAGAAGCAAAATAAATCAACCAGAAAGGGGAGAAGATTCGACCTACAGAGAGAACAAAATAACCATCACCACAGGAATATATACATATACTTTTTTTTATTTTTTATAAACAATAAATAAATATTATAAAAACCTATAAAATCACCAGCCCAGCTTCATTCATATTACTGTATACAATCCCACACAACGTTCGCACTGTCTTATATACACTTAAAACATGCCGTCCTATATACAATATTATATACAATAAAACCACTATAAACACAAAACACTAAACCTAAATACAATGCAACACACAACGTATATACAACCGGAAACAAATACTAACCTACTGGTCCCACTGCCTTACCTTACAGTCACACCCTTACTGCACCTCATTCACACCACAGCAAACCAAAAATAACAATATATACAATAGTGACATGGACATTTTTTTTTTTAAGTGAACTATCTGTAGCTTCCCGCTCCCATTTGGAAAGTAAAACAGGGTTTTTATATCGAAACGAGGGTTGGAGGTGAAGCTAAAACATTTGATAGTAAAGTAACTGGAAAGGTGTACAAGATTAATACATTCATCAACTGTAGGTCGAAAGGGATTATATACAAAGCTACATGCCAATGCAATGTTAAATCCGTGGGAAAAACCGGGAGAGAACTTAGGAGGAGGATTTGTGAACATTTGCGAGATACTGTATAATCAACAAGAGGGATACACCTCTGGCTAATCATGTCAAAATCTTACATCAGGGACGTATGGACGGCATCAAATTTATTGGTATTCATAAGATCAAATCCCCACTAAGAGGGGGTGACTAGGATAGGATTATCCTACAAAGAGAAACAAGATGGATACACTATCTATGTACCATGGTAACCAGGGGACTGAATGAGCAGGTATCATACAAATGTTTTCTGTAGGATGAGGGACAGATGAGGGACAGGAGAGTAGGCTATCCGCCGCGGATTGGGGGCGCCACTGTGCAGGTTGAGGGTGCAAACCTCCACTGTCAGGTAGGGCTAGATGTTGAGAACAAGCCTTAGGTCTGGAGATAGATGCACCTGACTCACCCCCTGGGCCGTGGGGCACTCGGATCCGGGCAGTAGGGGAACGATGGGAGTAGTAGTGGCAACCCGGTTCCGTGGCTCAGGGTGGTCAGGCCAGTGGTAGTCCGTTATGTGCTGTTGATTATGTCCGACTACGCCACCCGTGGATTTGCGGTCATTAGGAACCGCCGCTGCAAGGCAGACCGTTGGGGCTGATGATGTATGCAGCTGGGATGGTGTGACTCCCCACGGGAAGAGTGTGGCCCCAGGGCAGTGTAGTGGATGGTGGGAGTGATGATGGTGAGAGTCCCAGTGCTGATAGTGCTGGAGGAGCAAGGAGCACACAGACGACAGGTTGCAGTCCAGGGTCTTTACTAGAACAGGTAAACTGACCCACAAACAGTCCCGGCTAGGAGGGGACCTGGATGTCTGAGAGCAATGGGGAAATTGGCCCTGGTCAGGGTGAGGGTGTAGGCCTACAGTGCTTTCTGCGCTCCTTCTGGCTATCTCCTCCTTATAGGGTAACAGCCCACGTTTCCGAGCTCTCCGTGTATTCCCGCCTGTATGGCCTGCGACGTGGGTTCCTTTCTGCTCCCGGCCTGCTACGGCTGTGCTGGTCCCTTCTGTTGTGGCAGAGCCTCCAGGCTTCTTAGGCCAAGGAATATACAGTCCCCTGCGGACTGGTTATCTGCTGTAGGATGTGGAATCCTCCCAGCCTCAGACACCAAAGTCTGGTAAATTGAGTTCTTTGTCTGCCAAGACAGGCTCACTTCACCTCTTGTCTCTGGCTTGTGGCTCTTCTACTGCCACACTTCCTCTTAGGGCTCTTGGACACCTCTTTCTTCAGACACAGGTCGTCCAGTTCTCACTAACCCTGCCCCCAGAAACAGCTTTTATAGGGGCAGCCTGCTCCCCCTACTGGCCTGAGACAGGAGGTACTGCATGCTAATGTTCCCCTGACTAGAGAACCTCCCCCTTGCACTCAGACACAGCTTTATTAGATTTTGTGGCATCCAGGCCAGGGTGACACATTCCCCCCTAGTAAAATTTAGTACTCCGGGACTAAACAATAAACAAAGACAATATGCATAACCATAAAACATTAACAGACAGACGACGCACAGCTTGAGTTCTTAAGGTCACAGTGTGGTCTGTGACCGGGTGTCCATATCACCAATACAACGGGGAGCCTTAACCAGGTGGCGGTCTGTCCTACCCCAAGTCCTTTACAGTCTTAGTTCATTCCTTGGTTAGGCTCCGAACGCAGTCCATACAAGGTCCCGGTTATAAAAAAGTCCATAACCTTTGAGTCCTTACGGTAACTGCAAGAAACTGAAACACAGAATTACCAAACATGCATGTAACTTGGCAAACATTTCAACATTTGGCAACAGGGTTATTTACAATTTTAGTGCACCCTATATTTTCCAGCGAGCGGGTATCTGCCCCTTTGTGCTCCTGGTTGATCTCCTTAACCCACTGTCTGGTGGTGGACCGACCTGGCTTTCCACACTAGCATTAGGGGTACAGCTACCAGCTGGACTTACAGGCAGGGCAGGCATGGCAGGCTCACTGCAGGCTTACCGCAGGCATGGCAGGCTCACTGTCAGCAGAGGGTTGATTCTCCTAGGCTGCTGGTTCAGGCTCTTCTGCCTCTGGAACTGGTTGCTCCTCTTCACCTTCCGGCTCTGGTGCAGGTTGTTGCGCAGTCGGTTGCAGGAAATGCAGGATGGGTACCACTATGGCATCGTTTATCCGAGTCCAGGACTGAAGGAACTCTCCGAGAACGGTGCTGATCATTTCTTCCTTGTCCTCTGTGGGTTCAAGGTCACTTTGATCCTCTTCTGCACTACGGAGTTGCTCGGGGCACCTTTTTAAGTGGTCTCTGGAGACGGTACTAGTGGTTTCTCCTCCGTCCTTGGTGATCACGCACACCTTCGGGTTGTCGTGATCAGACTGCAGTAGGGTGTAGGGTTCCCATTCCCACTGGTCGTCCTACTTGTGAAGCCTTCTCTTTCGCTTCAGGACCTGCTCACCAGGTTCTAGGGGACCAGCAGGGGCATGTTGGTTGAAGAGTTTTTCTTGCCTCTCTCTCACCTGGGTCAGGCTCTTCTCCACACTTTCCTGTACCTTCTTGTACTGCAGTTGCCTTTCCGCATCCCAGTCCGCATCCGGGGAGGTGTCCTCAGGTGTTAGAACTCCCATCTCCAGATCTACGGGCAGCTTACCTGGTCTGGCTCGCATCAGGTAAGCCGGGGCGCAGTTTGTAGCATTCACCGGGATATGGTTGTATAAGTCTATTAGATCCGGCAGTTTTTCTGGCCACAGGCTGCGTTCCTCCAGGGGCAACGTCTTCAGGAGATCAATGACTATATTGTTCATTTTCTCACACATCCCGTTGGTTTGTGGGTGGTAAGGCGTTGTCCGAATCTTCTTACAGCCATAGAGGTTGCAGAACTCTTGGAAGATTTCAGCCTCGAACGCTGGACCCTGGTCTGTCAGGACCTGTTCCGGATACCCGTGTGGACGGCAGAAGTATTGCTGCAAGGCTCTGGCCGCTGTTTGGGCTGTCAAGTCCTCTACCGGGACCACCACTAGAAAACGGGAATAGTGGTCCACGATTGTCAGGGCATAGATGTATCCTGACCGGCTTGGAGCCAATTTGACGTGGTCCAGAGCTACCAGCTCAAGAGGCTGCGTGGTGACGATGGGCCTCAAGGGTGTCTTCTGGCTGGCACGGTCCTTCCTCCTTAAGTGACAAGGGCCACAGTCTCTGCACCACTTCTCTACAGCCCCTCTCATGCCGACCCAAAAGAACCGTCCTCTTAGCAGGAACTCCAGTTTCTTCCAACCGAAGTGCCCCGCTCTGTCATGGTAAGCCCCCAGCTGCATCCCGCCTTGGAACCACGACTTGCCAGGTCAGCTCGTGCGTCCGATGGTTGACAATCCTTCTGCACAGCTTGCCTTCGTAGAGGAACAGCTTTCTCTTCTCTTTCCATAGCTGCTTGGCTTCCTCTGGAGCATCCGGATCCATGCGGGCGTCTTCCTGGGTCAGCAGATCTTTCACTAGGCGGATGGCAGTGTCACTATCTTGGGTCTCGGCCCAGCTGTGATGAGGTAGGGGACTGATCATCACGGTTGTTAGATCCTCCTCCTTCACGCGGTGGGAGTATTGAGCGGCTCCATACCGGTGAAACGCAGGGAGTTCTACCTCCTCCAGCTCTTCTGGGTCTTCGTCACCTTCAGGTAAGTGAGGCATTCTCGATAGGGCGTCAGCTTTGGCATTGGTTTTGCCTGCCCGGTACTTGATCACGAAGTCATAATTGGAGAGACGGGCCATCCACCGCTGTTCCAGGGCACCGAGTCTTGCATTGTGTAGGTGTGTTAACGGGTTGTTGTCCGTGTACACCGTGAACTTTGCGGAGGCCAGGTAATGCTTGAAGCGTTCCGTCATGGCCCACACCACCGCCAAGAATTCTAGCTTGAAGGAGCTGTAATTCTCCGGGTTCCTCTCGGTGGGTCTCAGCTTCCGGCTGGCGTACGCGATCACCCTTTCTCTGCCCTGTTGGTTTTGGGACAGTACAGCTCCCAGTCCCACATTACTGGCGTCTGTGTGGAGAATAAAAGGCTGGCCATAATCAGTGTAGGCCAGGATCTCATCCCCCGTGAGGGCCATCTTCAACTGGCGGAAGGACTCCTCTTCCGGTTGATCCCACTTGAAGGGTGGCTTTTGATTTCTGGACTTAGACTGTCCTATCAGGAGGTCCTGCATAGGAGCTGCCATCTTAGTGAACCCGGGGATGAACCTTCGGTAGTAGCCTACCAACCCGAGGAACTGCCTTACTTCTTTGATGTTCGAGGGGCTGGGCCAGCTCTTGATTGCCGTGACCTTGTCAGGGTCGGGGGCTACTCCTTCCGCACTTACCACGTGCCCTAGGTACTGGACCTTTGGTTTCAGCAGGTGACACTTCGATGGTTTCACCTTCAGGCCATAGCCTGCCAGGGCTTCCAACACCTCGGCCAGGTGCTTTAGATGGTCCTCGTAAGTCTTCGAATAGACGATCCATGTAAAGGAGGACCGTCTCGAAGTTTCGGTGCCCTAGACAGCATTCCATCAGCATCTGGAAGGTCCCTGGTGCGTTGCAGAGCCCGAAGGGCATACAGTTGAACTCACTCAGTCCCATCGGGGTGGTGAAGGCGGTCTTCTCCTTGTCAGCCTCTGCCACAGGAACCTGCCAGTACCCGCTAGTAAGGTCCAAAGTAGAAAAGAAGTTAGCTGATTTTAGTGCGGCTAAAGACTCCTCTATTCTAGGCAGCGGATATGCGTCTTTGTGGGTGATACGGTTGATTTGTCTATAGTCCACGCACATTCTCATGGTGCCTTCTTTCTTTTTTACCAGAACCAGGGGGGCTGCCCAGGGGCTACAGCTATCGCTAATGACCCCAGCTTCTTTCATTTCCCGCAGCATACCCTTGGCGTTCTGATAATGTGCAGGGGGTACAGGCCTGTGTCTCTCTTTTATTGGTGGGTGGCTCCCCGTGGGGATATGGTGTTCTATCCCTTTTACTCTGCCGAAGTCCAGCGGGTGCTTACTAAAGACTCTCTCGTACTCCTGTACCACCCGGTAGACTCCTTGTTTTTGGTGCAGGGGAGTGGAGTCAGCACCCACATGGAGTTTCTGGCACCAGTCCTCCTTTTGTTTCTGGGAGCCATTACCCTCCGCCTGAGGAGATGGAGGCAAGGGCTCCACGGCCCTGATAGCTTTGTGTTCGACAACAAACAGTTTGGCAAGTGTAGCGTACCTGGGTAAGTGTACCTCTCTCTCCCCAATGTTGAGAATGCGAACGGGCACCCTCCCATGGCAGACATCAACCACCCCCCTGGCTGTCAAAATGGTGGGCCTGCTGTCTGAGTACACGGGTTCTACCATGGCTTGGTAGTCTCTACCTCTCAACCCGATTGCAGTCCGACACCAGATCATCATTTCACTTTTGGGAGGCATGGAAATGGGGAATGGGTCACTCAGTCTTACGCTACCGATCTCACCACCAGACAGTTCTACCTGCTGCCGTCTCATCAGGGCTTTTATCTCCTTGTTGAGGACTCTCTGTTGGCTGGAACTAGCATTCACCGCCACCTGTTGTAGAATTACAATTACCTCTGAAAGACAATTTTCAATCACGTTAGTACCCACAGTTATTTTAGGGTGACTTTCACGACGGTCAATGTCCACAATAATCACTCCCTGTGCCGGCAGTTCAACTTTACCAATTTTAATGCTCATCTCCTTGAACCCCATCTGCGGCACGGGCAAGCCATTACTGGCGATGATGCTCAAGTTACTGTCTGGATACCGTGTGATATCAGCATCAGTCCAATACTGCTTAAAAAGTACATAAGGGATAGTGGTTACTTGCGACCCAGTATCCAGCAAGGCGCTCATGGGGATACCGTCCAGCACCACGGGTAAAACCGGGAGCCCCCCAAAGTACTTATCACGCCAATTATGAGGGCCTGGTGATCTTATGCCTGGGGGTTGGCCCTCTGCCCCAGGTTGGACCCGTTTAAATTACAGTACCTGGAAATGTGTCCGGGCTGGTTGCATCGACGGCAAATGGGCTGTCCATCCTCTGCATAGCGGTCTGTGGGCCTCCCTCGGAACAACGGGATCCTCCTCTGTCGACGCCACGGGACATCCTCCGGACTTGAAGCCAGCTCGATGGGTCTTGACGGGTCCACTTGTAACGCCTGGACGGTCCTGGTCAACGCCGCGACGCTCCTGGTCAGCTCCTGGACTTGGTGATGCAGATCTTTCGACGGGGCTTGGTTCAGGGCCTGTGCGTCAGCCCCCACGGAGTCCATAGAGGAGAGCGCCGCCTCCTGGTGGTAGGTGAGAGCAGGGCGCCGGGGGTTTATAGCGCCACTTGTTGCGGGTTCACGGAGCACCCTTATGGCCCTGTCCTTGAATTGGGCAAAGGTCAGGTCAGGGTTCTGGAAGAACATGAGGCGCAGCTGGGTCCTGTGGGTGCTAGACAGCAGACCTTCTATAAACTGTTCTGTTAGTAGCTTATCCGTAACCTGCACGCTGCCAGGGTCAGCTTGTTTGATGGCCCTCAAGGCTTCCTGCAAGTTTAGGGCATAGTCTCTGATGCTGTCCTGTGCCCGCTGCTTACATCCATAGAACCTCATTTTAATTTCAGCAGAGGTACGTGTGAAAGGTACCCCGCAGCCGGGCCAGAATACCCTTCACGGTCCTTTTCTCCTCAGTGGGCCATGATTTTACCTCCCTTTGGGCTGCGCCAATTAACTGCCCCGTTAGTATGCTGACCTTCTGTTCCTCTGTCAGGGGGTAAACTTGGAACAAACTGTACAGCCTTTCCTTAAAATCAGTCAGGGCATGGGGCTCCCCTGAATACTTAGGCAGCCAGGCTGCTCCAGGGATGTAGGGCAGGGAAAATGGCATCACCGCTGCTGCAGCTGCGCTGGTGGTAGTGGGCGCCTCTGTGTCCGACATCTTCCTCCCCCCTAGTTAAACGTGGCCTACCTTCCGACGATCCTCTTCTGTAGGCCGCGGCTCCGCTGATGCTGCTCCGGACGAGGACCTTGCTTCGCGTCCTGGTGACGTCAGCGTCGCTCTCTCTCCCTTCCAGGACCTTGCGCAGCGTCGGTGCATGGGGCGGAGCTTCGGGTCTCGCGCGGTTTGGACGTCCATGCCCCTCTTCTTCCCGCGTGGCATTCTGAAGATGGCGTCCGATGGCGGGAAAGCGGCTGAAGATGGCGGGAACCGACGGAAGATGGCGGGAGACGGCTGGAAATGGCGGGAAAAGGCTCCGGATGGCGGGAAACCTCTTTTCAGGTGTGTGTACAGTCTTTTTCAGGCACGCAATACCCGTTTGTGGCAGGTTGGTTACTATCCTGCCGACTACGCCAAAGCTGACTCACCCCCTGGGCCGTGGGGCACTCGGATCCGGGCAGTAGGGGAACGATGGGAGTAGTAGTGGCAACCCGGTTCCATGGCTCAGGGTGGTCAGGCCAGTGGTAGTCCGTTATGTGCTGTTGATTATGTCCGACTACGCCACCCGTGGATTTGCGGTCTTTAGGAACCGCCGCTGCAAGGCAGACCGCTGGGGCTGATGATGTATGCAGCTGGGATGACTCCCCACGAGAAGAGTGCGGCCCCAGGGCAGTGTAGTGGATGGTGGGAGTGATGGTGGTGAGAGTCCCAGTGCTGATAGTGCTGGAGGAGCAAGGAGCACACAGACGACAGGTTGCAGTCCAGGGTCTTTACTAGAACAGGTAAACTGACCCACAAACAGTCCCGGCTAGGAGGGGACCTGGATGTCTGAGAGCAATGGGGAAATTGGCCCTGGTCAGGGTGAGGGTGTAGGCCTACCGTGCTTTCTGCGCTCCTTCTGGCTATCTCCTCCTTAAAGGGTAACAGCCCACGTTTCCGAGCTCTCCGTGTATTCTCGCCTGTATGGCCTGCGACGTGGGTTCCTTTCTGCTCCCGGCCTGGTACGGCTGTGCTGGTCCCTTCTGTTGTGGCAGAACCTCCAGGCTTCTTAGGCCAAGGAATATACAGTCCCCTGTGGACTGGTTATCTGCTGTAGGATGTGGAATCCTCCCAGCCTCAGACACCAAAGTCTGGTAAATTGAGTTCTTTGTCTGCCAAGACAGGCTCACTTCGCCTCTTGTCTCTGGCTTGTGGCTCTTCTACTGCCACACTTCCTCTTAGGGTGCAATACAACTGTCTGTCCCTGCTCTCGGACACCTCTTTCTTCAGACACAGGTCCTCCAGTTCTCACTAACCCTGCCACCAGCACCAGCTTTTATAGGGGCAGCCTGCTCCCCCTACTGGCCTGAGACAGGAGGTACTGCATGCTAATGTTCCCCTGACTAGAGAACCTCCCCCTTGCTCTCAGACACTGCTTTATTAGATTTTGTGGCATCAAGGCCAGGGTGACACACACCCTTTTCTTCACACCCTGCTCTATATGTTATTTCTTCATGGTCATACTACTTTTCTGCCCCTTACCAACTATAATGTACATAGAACCTCTCCAGCGACAGTTGTCATTGCATATATTCCTGAGCCTTTCTCTTGCCAGAGTCCCAAATACACTTTATGAGTTTATCTTATATCTGTTTTGGACACGCATGGTTTTGGGAGGACACTATGCTCATCTTTATCCCTCTACATATTAATTACTGTGGCTAGAATACAACTCATACTTCAGGGGGTGGGTGGCACACGTTTGATTATGGATATATATCTTTATCCGTGCCCCCTCTTTCTTCTCCCTATTTAGGCTATTTTGGATCCAACACCTAATGATATTCTGTTATGTCATTTTGTGATGGGCGGCTATTAAGGGATTTATCTCTTAAGAGGGACTGAGGACAGAAGATTATATATGTATTTAGTTCACCTCTGCCCTGCTTATGTGCGGTCCCCAAGTTATGTGTGACTGCCTCTAACATAGCGCTGCTTCTCTGCGTTCACTAAGTAGCGCATGACCGCCTAGAACATAGCGCTGCCTCTGAATGCACAAGTGCATTCCACTGCTATATCATGCGTACAAGTGACCGGCGGCAGCACTACGTCACTGGAAATGATCACCAGGCGAATGAGGATGCGCTCCACAGCTGAGGCTTGCGCTCCAGATGCCGGAAGTAGGTCAGACGCGACCGGAAATGATGCAGCCGTGAACTCTTAAGGGCGGCTGGCATAAATAGCAGCTCCATGGTGGGAGCTATTATGGCGCTCATGGTCAAATGGGATCACTTAGGAGGATAACGACTGGATGGTCAGTAATGCTGGAGCAATTCCAGTCATGAAAATCTCCCCTGATGAATCTGGATGAGAGGAAATGCGTTGGGAGCACCGCACCTCTATCTCTCTTTTATGTGACAGGTTAGTGGGACTTATGAGATTGATGCCACACTGTCACTGAGCGAGCCATGCTGATTTGCAGGACTTGGTAAGACTGTTTCAGTTTTTTCTACAGTAGGAGTCCTTTGCATTCTTTGAGAGGTTTGTTCTGACTTATGACAGACAGAGTTAGTCTTATTTGCCTTTTTGCACTATGTGTTCTCTGTGGTGATTTGTCTATTTAGATGTTTGTCCTGTATGTTTGTATCTAAAGGATAGGTGTGCAGCATAGTAGCACCGTTTTATTATACGTATTTCGGACTCTAAATAATCAGTGTTCCTAAGTGCAATTTGCGTACACCTGGTCACCATTTGCTTAGGTTCTTAGGTAGGTGTATAACTCTATTATCCTTAACCTACCTCACTGCAACATTTTCTGGGTATGCATTGAATCTGTATGGGTATAGACTTTGGCTAAAGTTATACTCATATAAGTGGTTGATATATACACTTAGTAAAATTTTCCGCTGTAGAATTTTATATCAGTACATGTTCTGGATTTAAGGTCATGAGCACCTTGTGTGTTTTAATTTGTGATTTGAGTAGATACTCACTTTGGACAATGGAATAATGCAAGAATGGAACAGACATTGCACGTGTCATAATGGGCACCTGGCTTTTATCTGGCAGTGCTGCAGCAGCAAGCTTCAGTCTGTAGGGAGCCTACAGACTGGGAAGGAGGGGGGACCGCTGCTCGTTTGTTCATTAATTAGTTATCCTCTCTACCCCCCCACCCGGTCTTGAGGCATGTGGGACATTGGGGGGGGGGGGAGAATGTGAAAAAATAGGTGGACTTATGCAGATTAAAAACGTGTGGGGTGTATCTGCAAAAAGCAGTATAGTTGTGAGTTTTAAGGTGTCTATTGATGAACAACATGTCCTCCTAAGGGGAGTCTTTGTTCCTATCCCTACAATAGGTGCCTTCTTGGGGCCAGAGTGCAGCCATAGGCCAAAAAAATTAAGTTAATCGCTTCTCGGCCTTTTGGCTTTGATCTTACAGCTTGTCTGTTTGGTTGTTGCCTATCTGGGTGCTCCCGGTACCCTCTCTCTCGGCCTGGGGGGATCGTTCCTCCTTGGAGGGACTTCACCCCCCTGCTGCTATAGGGAGAGAGGCTTAGTCCGGGGGCAACGGGAAGGGATCCCCTAAAAAGGCATCTGCCTTTTTTTGTTTGATTCTGTAGTTGGCGTGCTTTTTTTTTGTAAGAGATGCCGGCTGTGCTGGCCTTTGCATCGGGTGAACCCTGGATGAGGAATACGGTTCGAATTGATGTTTTGGAGAAGTTTCAGAGAGAGAAGAACATCCAGTACGTTTGTAACACCATCCTGCTTGGACTCTTGGAATTCAGCAGAAAGGACATCTACTGCCTTCAGGATAATGAATCGAAAGGCACTTACACCATCAGTTTTAGAAGCTAAGGGTGCTGCCAGCAATTGGTTCAGAAGGTGAATGAAAATGGCCACCTCTGCTTTGGAGGTGGCAAAAAAGAAGCCCCCACAAAAAGGGGATGTTGGGCGGTCTGCTCAGGGACCGGAGCAGGGGCGCTCTCCCATTCGGGAGGGTGTTTCTGTATCGATGGTCCCTAGTGATGTGTGCGTTTCCGGTGTGCTGGAGCAGGGCGTTATTGGATTATAGTCCTGAGCAAGTCAAGATGATTCTGGATGATTCTCTCCCACCTTGATCTAAATGCTGTCCATAAAATGCCTCTTACTGAATGTGAGATCTTTAAAGAGCCCTGTTCGCAGGACTGCTCTTTTTCAATATTTACAGACTTTAGACTTTGATGTGTGTTTATTACAGGAATGTGGACTGCAACACACAATAAATTATGACAAACTTAAAAAGGATTGGAAGTCGGGACCGTCAGTGTGATCCGGCTCAAATGTGAATAAGACTGCTGGAGTGGGTTTGCTCTGTTGTGGTAATAACATCGTGATTTCCTCTGTTACAGAGATTACACCTGGCAGGGCAATGTTAGTACATTTGCATATTAATAATTTCAGCTTTCGCAAAATTAATGTGTATGCTCCCCCCCCGATAAGCAAGAGCGCATCCAATTGTTTGAAATGTTGCCTGTGTTTTGCGTTGGGTTTTCTCCCCTCCTCATAGGTGGGGATTTTAACTGCCTCAGTGTCAGCGAACGACGAGATGGAGGGGACCCTCTCCGGAAGTTGGATAAATCATGTTTTCTGCTAAAAAAACATTCAAACTGATTTTAAGTTATGCGATGTCTGGAGGTCTCTTTCACCGACGGACCCTGGATTTACATGGTCTGGTCAGGGAGTGGCCTCTAGGATCGATTTCATGTTTTTATCTGTGGATTTTAAGCCGGTGATGTTCGATCTAATGTCTAATTTATTTTCCGATCACAAAATGTTAAAATTTTAGTTAGAATACCAAGGAGAGCAGAGAATAAACAAAGGGCTGTGGCGTTTGGGGACACATCTGCTGGAGGATCTTCAGATAAGGTCGGATTTTTGTAGAGCCTACCAGGAATGGAGACAACATAGGCCTCCTTATATAAAAATGTTGTCTTGGTGGAAAAAGATTAAAAATAAAATTAGTCTCTTTTTTATCATGGCAGGGAGGAAGAAATCAAGACAGAAAAAAACATTTTTTTTCAAATTTAAACACTAGGCTGCAGACACTTTATGAATTTAAAGAGATTGGGTTGGAGGTGGAGGAAGACATTGTCAGCCTAAAAGCAGAAATACATACATTTTTGGAGCAGAAGGGGAGAGAAGTAATTTTTAATTCAAAGGTGAGGGGTAGTCTGCACAAAAAAAAAAAAAAAAAAAAAAAAAAATATCTAAAAAAGGTAAAGTAGTTAGAAGAAGATGGAAAATGTACACGTTTCTTCTTTAAAAAAGCAATGGAGAGGAAAGATACGATTATTTGTTTAGGTGAAGAGTCCACTATACAGGGTATGAAGAAGGTGGCTTTTGACTTTTACTGACTCTTTTTTAGTGCGAGAAGTGTGGATGATTCCTTTTTACAAGATGCTCTTAATGTCCTAGATTTTAAGTTGAATCAGTCAGATCAGGAGTTTTTAGTACGGGATTTTAGCTGATAAGAACTTTTTAACATTTTTAAAAGTTTTTCAAAAGGCAAAGCTCCAGGAGCAGACAGTCTCTCCATCAAATTTTATCTAACTTTCTGGGATATTTTAAAGGATGATCTTTTAGCACTTTTTAAGGAGGTTTTTAAGTGTAAACGGTTGCCCAAGGAATGGAGGAGGGGGATAGTGTCCTTGATTTTTTTTAAAAAGGTGCTTGTGAGGATCTCGCAAATTGGAGGCCTATCACCCTCCTCAATATGGACTATAAAGTATTAGCCAAATTTATTGCATGCCGGCTTAAAATGATAATAGATAAGTTGATACAACCAGAACAGGTGTGTGGTGTACGGGGAAGGAGTATTGCGGAGGTGTTAAATATCATAAGAGATACAATATGGTATACTAGAGATCGTGGTCAGAATCTAGACCTCTTGGCGCTGGACTTTGAGAAGGCGTTCGACAGGGTATCGCACAAATACCTTTTTAGTGTTTTAAAGAAGATGGCAATCCCGGATTTTCTCATGTCTCTAATTAAGATTTTGTATAAAGATTCATATTGTCAAATCTCTGTTAATGGCTTCTTAACAGGTGAAATACCACTGGAATCCGGAGTGAAGCAGGGCTGCCCATTGTTCGCGATCCTGTTTATTTGTGCTATGCAGCCATTATTATGCCAAATTAGGAAAGATAAAGTGATCCGAGGGGTCCCTGTTCTGGGTGGAGGGGGGATCCAAATAAAAATCTTCGGGTATATGGACTATGTTACTGCCATCTGCACGGATCCTTTTTCCCTCCGGAGGGTGGTAAGGTGTACCAGTTTCTTTAGTCAAGCTTCAAGTTTTAAGTTGAATTTTAATAAAACTGAGTGTTTTGACAATTGGCTCCTGGGATATAGTTAACCTACCAGCGGTCAAAATGAAGTGTGATAAAGTGACAATTTTGGGTATTACTTTTAATAAAGAAAATGACGGGGTTGTGAGTTTGGGGGAGGTTGAGGAAAAAATGGTGAAGAAACTATCCTTTTGGAATTTGCGAAGTTTATCAATCGAAGGGAACGTTCTAATTATTAAGTCTGTATTATTGCCAATGATGTTATATGTTGCAATGGTGTGCCCTCCCTCTGACTTAATGCTCAAAAAACTGACTCGTTGTATGTTTATGTTTATTTGGGGCTCAAAAATGGAAAAATTAAAACGCACGGAAATGTATAAAGGACATCAAAATGGTGGAAAGGATGTTCCGGATTTGACCATGTTTTTGTATATAAATTTATTCTGTTTCTGTTTTAAGCTTCTTAATTCTAACAGTGTTTTTAGTGTGTTTTTATAATATACTTGTGGTTATGTTTTTTAGAGATGGCTACGGCCATCTCTATCTTTGCCTGTTTTATTATGTCCCCCAAAGCACCTTATAATCTTAGAGAAAGTATGTAGAAATTATAAATTAAGAGACTTGGATACTGATATTCTTCAGGACCGAAGGAAATTGATAATTCATCTGAGAAGAGAAGAAAGAGTATCTGAGGTAATCAACTTTTCCTGGATCAGATCCAAGCGAGTCTGGAGGAATGTGTTTGGAAAGTTTCTCGCAAATATTCATAAAGACCTTGCCTGGATGTCCGTCCACCAGTGCCTCCCAACTAGAGACTTTCAACACAGGAGAGGCCTGGTGGCGAGGGCAAAATGTCCAAGAGACTCTTGTGGAAGTAATGAGTCGGTTTTGCATCTGTTTTGGAACCGTTTTTATGCGCAAGAACGTTGGCGAAAAATGGGTTTGTGGTCTGAGAGACTTTTGCTATGAGTATGTTTTATACAGACTTTTCAATTGCCCAACTTTACATAAATCCAAAATATGCTGGTGTATAATAAATTGTGTAAAAAGCGCTATGTGGAAAGTGAGGAATATTTTGTTGTTCAAACGTGACAGTATTTCCATCAATGATTGTATTAGAATGTTTTTTAGCGAAATGTATATTTATTATTTGAAAGATGTCAAAGATGTGGGTAAACAAGAGATGAATAGAAGATGGTGTTTTTACATGTGGAATACTATTTTGTACTAATAATGTCTATGGAAAGAGCTCCATTCATGCTGCAAATAAGAATAATGTGTTTTGTACTTGTTTTATGACTGAATAAACTTATGTGGAAACCTGATCTTATCCGTTTAACATCTGATACGTCCCCTATACGTCCACCTATTTTCACACATTCTCCTCTCCTCTCCCCCCTAATGTCCCATCCGCCTCAAGACCGGGAAGGGTGGGGGGTAGAGAGGGTAACTAATTATTGAACAAACGAGCAGCAGTCCTCCCTGCTTCCCAGTCTGTAGGCTCCCTACAGACTGAAGCTGGTGGCTGCAGCACAGCTAGATAAAAGTGAGGAGCCCATTATGACACGTGCAATGTCTGTTCCATTCTTGCATTATTCTATTGTCCCATTGTTAGGGGGCAATGGAACAATGGGACAATGGAATAATGCAAGAATGGAACAGACACTGCATGTGTCATAATGGGCACCGGGCTTTTATCTGGCAGTGCTGCAGCAGCCAGCTTCAGTCTGTACAGTCATGGCCAAAAGTATTGAGAATGAGACAAATAGTAATTTTTCCAAAGTTTACTGCTTCATTTTTTGTAATGGCAATTTGCATATACTCCTGAATGTCAAAGAGTGATCAGCTTAACAGCAATTACTGTACTTGCAAAGTCAATATTTGCCCAGAAAATGAACTTTAACCCCCAAAACACATTTCAACATCATTGCAGTCCTGCCTTAAAAGGAGCAGCTAACATCGTTTTAGTGATTGATCCATTAACACAGGTGTGGGTGTTGATGAGGACAGGGCTGGCGATCAATCAGTCATGATTAAGTAAGAATGACATCACTGGACACTTTAAAAGGAGGCTGGTTCTTGGTATCATTGTTTCTCTTCAGTTAACCATGGTTATCTCTAAAGAAACACGTGCAGCCATCATTGCACTGCACAAAAATGGCCTAACAGGGAAGAGTATCGCAGCTACAAAGATTGCACCTCAGTCAACAATCTATCTCATCATCAAGAACTTCAAGGAGAGAGCTTCCTTTGTTGTCAAAAAGGCTCCAGGGCGCCCAAGAAAGACCAGCAAGCACCAGGACCGTATCTTAAAACTGTTTCAGCTGCGGGATCGGACTACCAGCAGTGCCGAGCTTGCTGAGGAATGGCAGCAGGCTGGTGTGAGTGCTTCTGCACGCACTGTGAGGCGGAGACTCTTTGAGCAAGGGCTGGTTTCAAGGAGGGCAGCAAAGAAGCCACTTCTCTCCAGAAAAAACATCAGGGACCGACTGATATTCTGCAAAAGGTACAGGGAGTGGACTGCTGAGGACTGGGGCAAAGTCATTTTCTCTGATGAATCCCCTTTTCGATTGTTTGGGACATCTGGAAAACAGCTTATTCGGAGAAGAAGAGGTGAGCGCTACCACCAGTCTTGTCTCATGCCAACTGTAAAGCATCCTGAAACCATTCATGTGTGGGGTTGCTTCTCAGCCAAGGGAATCGGCTCACTCACAGTCTTGCCTAAAAACACAGCCATGAATAAAGAATGGTACCAGAATGTCCTCCAAGAGCAACTTCTCCCAACCGTCCAAGAGCAGTTTGGCGCCCAACAATGCCTTTTCCAGCATGATGGAGCACCTTGCCATAAAGCAAAGGTGATAACTAAATGGCTCATGGAACAAAACATAGAGATTTTGGGTCCATGGCCTGGAAACTCCCCAGATCTTAATCCCATTGAGAACTTGTGGTCAATCATCAAGAGACGGGTGGACAAACAAAAACCAACAAATTCTGGCAAAATGCAAGCATTGATTATGCAAGAATGGACTGCTATCAGTCAGGATTTGGTCCAAAAGTTGATTGAGAGCATGCCAGGGAGAATTACAGAGGTCTTGAAGAAGAAGGGGCTACACTGCAAATATTGACTTGCTGCATTAACTCATTCTAACTGTCAATATAACCTATTGGTACTCATAATATGATTGCAATTATATTTCTGTATGTGATATAAACATCAGACAAACACTAAGAAAAACCAGAGGCCAGCAGATCATGTGAAAATATAATTTTGGTGTCATTCTCAAAACTTTTGGCCATGACTGTAGGGAGCCTACAGACTGGGAAGCAGGGGGGACCGCTGCTCGTTTGCTCATTAATTAGTTATCCTCTCTACCCCCCCTCGGTCTTGAGGCATGTGGGACATTAGGCGGGGGGTGGTAATGTGTGAAAATAGGTGGACTTATGCAGATTAAAAATGTGTGGGGTGCATCTGCAACAAGCAGTATAATTGTGGGTTTTAAGGTGTCTATTGATGAACAACATGTCTTCCTAAGGGGAGTCTTTGTCCCTATCCCTACAATGGGTGCCTTCTTGGGGCCAGGGTGCAGCGATAGGCCAAAACCAATTCAGGTAATCGCTTCTCGGCCTTTTGGCTAAGATCTTGTATCTGGTCAGAAGGATCCTATAGTGTCTCCCCCTCGCCCTTGCAGCATCGCCACTTAGGTGGCTTAAGCTGCCTGCTGCTATTGGGGGGGGTCCAGAGGAAACGAGAGGTGATAATGGGAGTTAAAATTTGCTATGCCGGGACCGATGATATTCAGGTCAAGAATGCTTTTCGAATTGATATTGAGGAGGAGAAGAGGAACTTCTTTAACCTGCATTTTTTGGTGGAAGTAGTCATCTTCAAGATTTTGAATGTCGCTCGTGAAGATATCATTTGCCTGTAGGAGTTCCCAAAGAATGTACGTTTTGGTCCTTGACCATATGGCAGCTTGCCAGAATCTTTTCAAGACTCTAAAGGAACAGCAAACCTTGGAGAATCCGGCTCTTGATGGTCTTACATTCACGGTACTGTATACTAAGGGGGAAGTGCCAGTTGTTGTGTTTATGCACAATCCCCTTGTGGATGTGGATGACATTTCTAGATTCCTGTACCGTCATTGCAGCTATGTGTCTTACTCACATAAGGTGAGGAATGAGATGGGCTTGTGGACTGGTAAACACAAGTTTTTTGTGCGGTTCCAGGAGGGCCCCCAGGGACCTGGGGGTATCTGGTACCCTCCCCTCAGTTTTGCCATTGGGAGGGATAGAGGGTACATGTATTTTCCTGTGTACCGCGTTTTTTCAGGAAGTGTAAATCCTTTAGACACTACCAAGATGACTGCACGGTGGAGAAGTTTTGTGGGAAATGCAACAAGGCGGGTCATCTGGCAAAGGAGTGTACTAACTCCATGATCTGTAATGCGTGTGGGGAGGAGGGACACGCTTTCAAGGACTGTCCCCTCCGTACCAGGTCATATGCAGAGGCCGTGTCCCCAGGTCCTAGTGCTGCCGCCACCATTGGTGAGGCGATCGAGGCAGTAAGGGACTTCATGGAAGTGATGGAGGAAGCACCCGATCCTGCTGGTGGAAGCGCTGTAGAGATGGAGTCTGCAGATATTTCAATTCTACTTGATGTGAGTGGTGAGGGAGAAGTGAGTGGTTCCCTCTCCACAACGCCAGTACTGGTTTTGGAAAGCGCAGAAGCAAATCAAGAAGGTGATGGTGGCCAGGGTGACTTCACCGTGGGTGTGGTGAGGCCCCCTGACGAGGACTCTGATGTGTCTTCTGCAAAGAAGTTTCGGCCAAATATTTCACTTGCCAGTATTGGGAGCATCAGCCCCTTAAGTGATAGGAACTATCCAGAGAGCTACAGTGCCTCTCCTAGGAGGTCTTTTTTGGAGGAGGGGGCCAGCACTCTGTGCTTAACATCAGGAATAGAGTTCCAAGACGAGAAAGGTTGACACTTCGGTGGGGGGTATGTTCTTTTTTACCAAATATGGTTAAAAAATAGACTCTAACGTGGGCTGTAGTGTACTGTCGCTAAATGTAAGGCTTATGAAATCTAAGCCTAGAAGATTTGCTATACTGGAAGAACTAAAAAATCTTGGAGCAAATATCTACTGTCTGCAAGAGTGCGGAATTGAAGAGTCGCCCCCTGAAAAGGACTGGGTATATGGGCAGAGCATATGGTCAGGTTCAATGACAAACAAAAATGATGGTGTGGGGATTTTGTTTAGGAATAGGGATTTAAGCTTTGAAAATTATATGGTGGTGGAACCTGGTCGTTGTATAATGGCAGTGGTTAAGGGGAGAGGGTGGAGGGTGAAAATTGTAAATGTGTATTGTCCAATAAACAAAGGGGATAGGTTAGCACTATTAGAGAAAATACATTTATTTTTGCCTGGAAGGCATTATTAGTTGGTGATTTCAATTGCGTTTCTGAAGGGCAAATTGAAGCATCTGAAACAACGGATACTGGAAGCCTGTGCTAGCATTTCTTCTGCGTTGTTGCTATCAGTGTGTCAAGAGTGGGAGAAGAGGGTTGCATTGACAATCCAATACAATGGGCAGCACTTTGAACACATTTTATAAGTGGTCATAAACTTGTAAAAAACTCATGAAAGAATAAAGTTACGTTAAAACCAAGCACACCATTGTTTTTCTTATGAAATTCTCAATAAGTTTGATGTGTCACATGACCTTCTTCCCATTGAAAAAAATAAAGTTGGATCCAAAATGGCCAACTTCAAAATGGCCGCCATGGTCACCACTCATCTAGAAAAGTTTTCCCCCTCCCATATACTAATGTGCCACAAACAGGAAGTTGATATCACCAACCATTCCCATTTAATTTAGGTGTATCCATATAAATGGCCCACCCTGTAGATTAAAAATTTCAGTTATCGGAGAAAAACTGGATTTATGTACAGAACACTTCATACCATGGATCAAACATATGTCAAAAATATACAGGTTAGGACACTTTAATGAAACACCCAAAATTCAGCTGTTTATTAAGGCCCAATGGGGAGACCGTTTTAAGGCGGAATATCCATTTTGTTTCCCTTTGTAGGATCAACCGGTCCCACTCTCCCCCTCTCACTGGCTTTTCCACTTTGTCTATCCCAAGAAATTTCATTGCTCTTTTGGAGCCGCCATGCACTCCATTTATGTGTTTAGCTATCGGAGAGTCCCTTTTGTGCTCGATATCCACTAGGTGATCGCTCACCCTACGTCTTAGTTCTCTTCTCGCTTTGCCCACATACTGGAGCCCACACTCAAACTCAGCCAAATACACAACACCTTGTGTCTTGCAGTTGATAAGGCTCTTAATTACATATTGTTCCGGAGATGTTCTAGATCTAAATGTTTTGGTTTGTGTGAGATGTGGGCATGCTATACAGTTTCCTCCAAATATATATCATCCTTGGGCATTAAGATTCAGCCACATTAGTTGTTTACATACCAAAAAGTGGCTCCTAACTAGTCTGTCTCTTACGGACTTACCCCTATGGTAGGTTATTTGTGGGTGATCACCTAGGGCATCTCTAAGCTCAGAATCCAACATCAGGACCGGCCAGTGCCTAGAAAGAATGTCTCTCACCCCAGAAGAACCATTCGAAAATGTAGTAATGAATCTCATTATTTCATTTTTGGTTTCTGCAGCCTTTGCCTTAGACACCAACATTTCTGGATAGAGACTTTGTGTTCCTAAAGGCTTTTTAGGACACGGTCAAGATACCCCCTCTGTTTGAATCTCAGCCTCATATCATCAGCTTGTTGTTTAAAAAACGTTTAATCCGAGCAATTCAATCTTACTCTCATGTATTGGCTCTTAGGTATTCCCCTTTTCAGGGGTATAGGATGACTACTATCCCTCCTAAAAATTGAATTTGTCGAGGTGGGTCTTAGTATCCTGTCTAGATATTGTCCAATGTTTTGACACAACCCATCAACCCCCAATACTATAGATCTCCCTCTCAGGGGATTAACCCCTCGTGCAATTAGAGAAGGCTATAGAAGGTAGCAAGTACTGGGTTCTGAGGGAGAAGATACTCAAATTCTGTCTTTGTGATGAGTCTCTCCTCAAGTGCTCCATGGAGAAGACTCTTCAGTTCAGAATGAAATTTCCACCTAGGATTACCAGCAAGAGTCACATATCTATCTCTATCTTTTAACAGATCCAGACACATATTCCTGTATTGGTCTGTATCCAAAACCACCACATTGCCACCCATCTGAGGGCTTAATGACAATGTGGTGGTTTTGTTCGAGATCATTAATTGCACAGATCTCCTCTTTAGAACAGTTGTATGGAGAATACATGTGCGACTCCTCCAGTTTCTCAAGGTCCGCAGAGACCAAACTCACAAAAATGTCAATCAGTGAGGTTTCGCTTTGAGGTGGAGGCATTTTCGTACTTTTTTTCTTCAGTTCAGTAAAGAGACCCTCCCCAGTAAGGTTAGGGATCCCATCAGCCAAACTTAATTCAGACCTCTGACTGATTAAGGGTATAATTTGATAAGTTAGCCACTTGTTTGTCCACTAATTCTGTATCCGGTTCCTCAACGGATAATTTGTCTCTAAAAAATGAGGATCCTGATATCTATCTCTTTCTCTATACTGTCCTCGACCATGTCCTCTGTTTTTTGCCTTTCCTCAGGAATTCTTATTCCTTGTCTCACTGTCTGAAACCTCGGTATCTGTAGATGATGCGTCAATTTTGGGTTCAAGGCTCAAGGTTTTGTTATTGAGAAAATGGTATGCCTTATTGTCTTTAAAATCCTGGGTGTCTCGGACAAATTGACGATGTTTCCTGTCTTTGATGTTATATTGGAAACGTTCTATCACATTTTACAATTTGGTTTCTTTATTAATAAAGTCTGAGTCACTCGAAAAAAAAATTGTGATCTCAATTTGCTCCTTCAACTTCTGATTTAGAGTAGTCAGTGTTTGTCTCTCCTCCTCTAGAAGGAGGGTCATGAAGTGTAATGCACTTTCAGTGGCCTCTTTTTCCCACTTGCTGACAAAACTTGAGCTCCTGAATCTATTCCCTGCGTTCAAGGTAATTCTGAGTCCACGCAGTACGATACCAGCTTTTAGATAATTATCAAGACTCTGGACCTCCCAAAATGATACTATCTGATCCTTATACAGTACAGACCAAAAGTTTGGACACACCTCATTTAAAGATTTTTCTGTATTTTCATGACTATCAAACTTGTACATTCACCTGAAGGCATCAAAACTATGCATTAACACATGTGGAATTATATACTTAACAGAAAAGTATGAAACAACTGAAAATATGTCTTATATTTTAGGTTAATAAAAAGTAGCCACCTTTTGCTTTGATGACTGCTTTGCACACTCTTGACATTCTCTTGATGAGCTTCAAGAGGTAGTCACCGGAAATGGTCTTCCAACAATCTTGAAGGAGTTCCCAGAGATGCTTAGCTCTTGTTGGCCCTTTTGCCTTCACTCTGCGGTCTAGCTCACCCCAAACCATCACGATTGGGTTCAGGTCGGGTGACTGTGGAGGCCAGGTCATCTGGCGTAGCACCCCATCACTCTCCTTCTTGGTCAAATAGCCCTTACATAGCCTGGTGGTGTGTTTGGGGTCATTGTCCTGTTGAAAAATAAATGATGGTCCAACTAAACGCAAACTGGATGGAATAGCATGCCGCTGCAAGATGCTGTGGTAGCCATGCTGGTTCAGTATGCCTTCAATTTTGAATAAATCCCCAACAGTGTCACCAGCAAAGCAGCCCCACACCATCACACCTCCTCCTCCATGCTTGACGGTGGGAACCAGGCATGTAGAGTCCATCCGTTCACCTTTTCTGCGTCGCACAAAGACACGATGGTTGGAACCAAAGATCTCAAATTTGGACTCATCAGACCAAAGCACAGATTTCCACTGGTCTAATGTCCATTCCTTGTGTTCTTTAGCCCAAACAAGTCTCTTCTGCTTGTTGCCTGTCCTTAGCAGTGGTTTCCTAGCAGCTATTTTACCATGAAGGTCTGCTGCACAAAGTCTCCTCTTAACAGTTGTTGAAGAGATGTGTCTGCTGCTAGAACTCTGTGTGGCATTGACCTGGTCTCTAATCTGAGCTGCTGTTAACCTGCGATTTCTGAGGCTGGTGACTCAGATAAACTTATCCTCAGAAGCAGAGGTGACTCTTAGTCTTCCTTTCCTGGGACGGTCCTCATGTGAGCCAGTTTCTTTGTAGCGCTTGATGGTTTATGCAACTGCACTTGGGGACACTTTCAAAGTTTTCCCAATTTTTCGCACTGACTGACCTTCATTTCTTAAAGTAATGATGGCCACTCGTTTTTCTTTACTTAGCTGCTTTTTTCTTGCCATAATACAAACTCTTACAGTCTATTCAGTAGGACTAATAGCTGTGTATCCACCAGACTTCTGCACAACACAACTGATGGTCCCAACCCCATTTATAAGGCAAGAAATCCCACTTATTAAACCTAACAGGGCACACCTGTGAAGTGAAAACCATTTCCAGTAACTACCTCTTGAAGCTCATCAAGAGAATGCCAAGAGGGTGCAAAGCAGTCATCAAAGCAAAAGGTGGCTACTTTGAAGACCCTAGAATATAAGACATATTTTCAGCTGTTTCACACTTTTTTGTTAAGTATATAATTCCACATGTGTTAATTCATAGTTTTGATGCCTTCAGTGTGAATGTACAATTTTCATAGTCATGAAAATACAGAAAAATCTTTAAATGAGAAGGTGTGTCCAAACTTTTGGTCTGTACTGTATATCTTATTTCGCTCTTTAAACACGGAGTTATATGTAGGTATGCATCTTTTCTGTACTATACCATGGTCTGAAAAGACTTCTTTAGCATCTGCTAACCATAGTTCGGTGTTCGGTCCATTAGTAAGAAAGCCTGCCATAACCAGAATTATTATAAAAGATTCAACAAAAAATTAAACTCAATGGAACCATTGTCACTAAGCGTTCATTTCTTATTATGCTTGTTGACCCTTTGGGGTGACAACTCAGGTTCGACCTGGTGGTCGTTTGTTATTAGTCTTGTCCATAGTGATGGATATCTGTGAATTTTGTTAATATCAGTTGTTTTTTGTTTTATTAAAAGTTATATTTTAGGTTCACGTTAATGCTGAATGTGCCACCTTTTAACTAGCTGCAGCAAGTCATATGCCTGAGACCTGGCGGGTCGGGCTTCCACAAAGGTCCAGGAAAATACCTGTTGGGTTCTCACATATGTATTAACCTCCAGTCGGGCAAAGATCTCACCTTTCAGCTTCCCATAGTCCTGGACATCCTCCCGACTGAGGTCAAATTAGGCCTTCTGCGCGTCGCCCATCAGGAACGGAGCCACCACTTCAGCCCACTGGGAAGTTGGCAGGCTCTCCCGCTCAGCGGTGCGCTCATAGACTGTGAGCAAGGCTTCCACGTCGTCCTCCGGACTCCGCTTCCTCAATGCTGAACAGACCTTGTCCCAGGCTCCACGATGTTACGGGGTCGGTGATGGTGGAATCTCTCGCAGAGCCGCAATCTGCTGCACAATCAGTTCATTAGTGCGCTGCTGGGTGAGTACCAACGGTTTCAGTAGCTCCTCCATGTTGTCGGCAGGCCTGAGCTGAAGTTTTACAGGCTTGATGACGGACATGCAGTTGTCGAGGTATGCCTCAGTTCAAACTGCCCGCATTCTCCATCATATTATAGTGCGGCGGTGTTCACACTGTGCGTTAATGAGGCAGTGACCTAATAAAGTTCAACTTAAATGTCTTTATTTTCCAAAAACTCACAAAGTATAGGTAAACAGTATCCTCTGGATCACAGCCGGGTCGTAGCAAAGTCTATCTCCAAACTCATTACCGTGGGTGTCTGCACCGCCGTGTCACGCTGAGGTGCACCAGGAGTTTTGTTTTCCTTGGCTCTGTGTTTGCTTCACACAGGCCTGTGTTGCAGAGCCACCTGCTCTGCAGCTTGCAGACAAAACACTGACACACCCAGACCTTTCCTGCAGGTTTTTCAATGGAATATGTGGCCATGAGCTACTTGTAAGACGCGGCTGGAGGGAGTGAACCGTCTCACTGCCACCTGTAGTTCACTCCCAAAATAAAAGCCCATGCGGAGTTTTCTTAAATCCAACTTAGCCAAATAGCTTGACCAAGTTCAAACTTTACTTTTATTCTGCACTGCAACCACAGCTGTCTGTGATTGCAATGCACTCCAGCGAGTTAAATATGCCACTATGCACTTCCTAGGAGACACATACCGTCTCTCGCATATGATCCCTCTCACTGCCTCACAGCCTCCAGTACCACATGCAGCAAAGCAACCCCACAGCATTATGGATCCTCCACCATGCTTAACTGTTGGTTAGGTGTTCTTTTCCTTATAAGCTTCATTGAGCAGTCTGAAAACAAACTGTTTCTTTGCATTGCCAAAAAGCTCTATTTTTGTTTCATCTGTCCACAGAACATTTTGGTTTTGGATTATGGTTTGGATACTCTTTGGTAAAGATCAGTCGTTTCTTTTTATGTCTTTTCTTCAGCAGTGGTTTCTTCCTTGGCCTTCGCCCATAAAGCTCCGCTTGGTTTAGTGTGCAGAGTATGGTACTTGTTGAAGCCATGACCCCAGACTGTTTCAGGTTGGCCTTCAGGTCTTTGGATGTTTGACGTGTTTTTTCCATAATTCGGACCAACCTTCAAAGACATCTCGTCAATTTTCCTCTTTCCCTCAAGTCCAGGGAGGTTCTTGATGGTTACATGCTCGGCAAACCTCTTAATAACACTGCGCACTGTTGAAACTGGGATACCAAGGTCTTTGGAGATGGCCTTATACCCTTTGGAAGTCTTGTGTTTGCTAATAATAGCAGTACTGATGTCCTCAGACAGCTCCTTTGTCTTCACCATTGTGACAAAAGAACAGGGCCTAACATGTAGCTTTTTAAAACACTGAAGTCATCATTCATTGGTTAATTCACTTTACATGGCACTGACAATCACAGGAGAATCTCTTTTGTGATTTACCACAGGCAAGTTAAAATGTACTTCCATACCAAATTAATGTAAAGGGTGCCAATACCAGTGACACAGCAAGGTTTAAGTTTTTCTATTTTTCCCTCCCATTGTTTTTTGTTTTAAATTATTGTTTATCATTGGCTCTTTTGTATTTAACACGAGTGCTCTATACAAAAAAACTGTTTCACTTGATTAATTTTTTTCAGGAGATATTCCACATTATGTACTCAAACTTCATGGGTGCCGATAACGATGAGCAGGACTGTATATGCTGTAATTTAGGTGTATCTAAGTATAAGGCAAGTAAATGACATTGCTGAATTAAATATTGCTGCAGTCATAGGAAGGACTGTGCAGTTCAGTGTGGGAAACACTGATCTAGGGTATTGCCTGTCTGGTCTAGGATGTGCCATTATTTCTGGGTTTGTAGTGTCAGGGTCAGAAAGAATATATTTTTTTTCCACTTTTATACGCTTTGCTTATGTACTAACCACCATTTTGTGTCTTATAACAATAAGCTTTCCTTGCTACGTGTTACTTAGATCGAAACTTATGCTAAGATGGCGCCGGTATCGGCCAGCACCTGTTTCAGAGAAATGAAACCGGATCATCAACTGACGGTTGCAATATCTGCCCAGAGACTGAGTTAAGGAGACATGGACCAATCAGGAGTGGCCGGATACTAGACATTTATGGCTTACCCCGCCCCGAACAATCCCTTTCCCCTCCCCATTATGTAGTGTATTTAGGTTTGTGCATGCGGAAATAAAGGCAGAACATTGCTGAGATCGTGGCTTGCCAGTAGCCTTCTGAGCGTGCTCTGAGTTTGAACCAGCTCGTTGTCTGACTCATTCTTTGAATAATTGACCCATGCTCATAGCCTTAATTTGGAGTGACTAGAGGACGAGTGGATTGTCGTTACGACCCCGACATTTGGTGCCCAACGTGGGGCGTGGCTAGCGGTCCTCCGCCCTCCCGGACCCATATTGCTGACTTCCCTGGTGGTGACCGCGGCGGCTGAATTTGAGGCCTGATCAACCTCCATCAAACGCGGTAAGTTGAGATATAAATTTTATATGTTTCACTTGCCTGTGTGTCAGCCGCAGCGGTTCCTGTGGGGTTGTCGGTTTGGATCTGGGTGGGTGACCGGTCGAGTGGTGAGACCTCAGGCGTCCCGCGCCACGTCCCGAACCAGCAACTGTGAGACCGAGTGACGTCGCATGCCTGCGCGTGCTCATGTGAACACCACCTCCTCCTCCCCCGGTCACTGTACTCTTCTTAGATAGTTGTCTCCCGTGACTGATAGTCGGAATTTCAAAGCATTCCTAAATTGAAGTGTGAAAGAATCTGTGACGAATTGAGGAGTGCTCTTCGTCTACCACAGAGAAACCTCATAAGGAGGTATTCTGCTGTCAGAGTCAGGGTGCCTTGGTGAGTCGCACTGTAAAGTCGCCATTCAAGGTTAGGGAAAGGGATAGATGAGGGGTCTCTCTGTCTTATCAGTGTATTGAGGACTGCTCTACACTGACGGGTGGCGACCTGTCGACTGCACCAGTGATATGAGTCGCGACAGATCAGTGCATTCTATAAGAAAATGTTGCGTATGTTCAAATCTGAAAGACCTCACAAGTTGCCGGATGGTGCAGTGGGAGTCATCCAGCTAGTAGAGTCACGGGAAGGCAAGAAGGCTGTTAAAAATGTTAGGAATCTGTATAAAATGATAAGTCTACCCAGTACAGGCAGACTTCAGCCTTCAGTGTGGAAGGAATGCGTTACAAAAAAAAAAGGGAAGTTGAGTGATGAAGGACTCCTGCACCAGGCTCAGGCACATCTTAGAGTAGCAAGTGATTTAAAGGCTGAGGGCTGGAAGGAAGTAGATGGTGCAGGGGGGGCAGAGAATGCCGAGCCATTGTTCGGATACATGAAAGCTGTAGAATGTGATTTGTTATGTGACCCTAAATTGGCCGTAACCCCGTTGATGCCTGTCACTACACCGAGCCCTCAGCCACCACCCTATAATGGCGCCGACGCCAAATCATCGGAAGGATGGACGTGTCGTGTGTGCGGAGAGCAGAACCCGCCCTGGGTGAAGTTCTGCTGTATCTGTGGGGCGGGCCGCCCATGGCTCGATGCCCCGCCTGCCCCCAAGAACAATCCCACTCCCACTCCTCCCTCCAACGGCCATCTTACTACACCTTTTACTTGTTGTGAGAGGCCCGGGAAACCCCAATCCGGCCTATATCCACTATTAGATCCGTCCGGTGCTTATTACCAGCCGCCAGTACGGGTGGAAAAGCCCGCAGTCCCAGAGCACCCATCTGAAACCAATGCGATACCCTCTGCTCCAGCCCACGATGCTGAGGCACTCCCTCTGTTCCCCATGGGGGTCGCCCATAACCCTGGGGATATCCTCCTCAATTCCCCAGAATTTCAGGCCAGACTGCTCTCCCTCCGCCAACATACTGTTACTCAAGACGATACGGAGCCAGATGAGGGATGGGCTCAAGATACTCCAGCGCCCCCCCCTTTACCCCATACATCTCCTGTGGCACCCTCCACCCCACATTCATTACCCATACTCCGGCCCTTGCTCCAAGCAACTGCTGAAAGAGCACCACCCCCCAGCCCCTCAGAAGTCTGGGACCCCTGCCGCTCCCGGAATCTAGTAGACCCATCAGGACGCCCTGTCACTCTGTCAATAGGCTATGGTGACATCCTTACACATCGGGTGGGGGCCATAGTCAACCCTGCAAACTCCTGTATGAGCCATGCTGGAGGATTGGCTCGTAAAATTGCCCTTGCTGCTGGTTCCACTCTGGCTGCAGAATGCCAGGCTCACTTAGCCGAAAACGGAGAGCTTTCAAAAGGCCAGACCTTAGTCACCCGTGCGGGTAGACTGCCCGCTGATGTCATCATACATGCAGTGGGTCCTATTTATGACCCCCAGAACCCCGAAGAGTCACGTTCCACTCTCGCATCTACCATCCGTTCAGTACTCCTCCATGCAGGAAAATTGAGTCATCAGGATATGCCCAGACGCACTTTAGCGATACCACTTATATCTTATGGAATTTTCGGCTACCCATTCGGGCCCTGAATGGAGGAACACGTACTATCCCTCAAGGAGGGCATGGAGACCCTCCCCCATGGATTGGACTCAATACGCATTGTATGTGTCCGTAGTCCAGCAGTTCATGCTGCTATGCCTTTGGCCCTTAAGCTACTAGTGGCAACCTCCTCCCCGACACCGATACCTAATGCGGTTCTGTTGCCTGAAGAATCCCCCCTAGCGGCCACCCCAAACACCACCAAGGAACACGCGACGCTGCCCGGTCCTCAACAAGTTCCTGGACCTTTAGGGATGATCAAATATCAACCCTTTACCCCAGTACAAGTAGACACTCTGGTCTCAAAGCTTCCTGATCCCGATAAATCTCCCATGCAGTATGCTAGACGCTTGAACACAACCAGAGCCATTTATGGTGCAACCTGGGCTGATTTGGCAGGTATCACATCTGTGAAGGCCAAGGAATATTTCTTGCCTACTATCGAAAAGGCCATGGATTCCACAAAAGCAGGATCCCTTAGTACGTATGAATCCGGCCTAGAATACATGAAACAGTTGAAGGCCTGGGCTCAGGATCGCTTATCAGATCAGGCCGGGTCTGTACAGGATGTTCAACAAGATCCTGATGAATCAGTAGAAAGATACGCTGCACGACTCAGCATGCACTTCGAGGATTTGGGGTATAGCCCTCATGTGAAAACACAGGCCGCCCTGTTGGTCCAATCCCTCATCGATGGCCTACAAGATACTCTCAAAGATGAAGTCCTAAGGGTGCGCCCCGAGATTCATTCTTCTTCTTTTAACGACGCGGTGGACATTGTCAAAGCTTTCCAAAAAGCCATGCTAAAAATGGAAAAGGATACTAAGCCAAAGAAGAAAGCCGCTCCTGCCATGGTATATCAAGCTCAAGAAAGCTACCCACCCCCTGGCAACCAACATGGAATCAAGTGGGTAATGGTTAAAGGCACAGGTGATGACACTCCTCCCACGTATAGGAAGCAGGACAGAAGAAATGACAGGGGGCCACCTAGAGACGGGAGACAATCTCGTGATTCTGAAGGACGCATGCTGTGTTGGGAATGTGGTAGCCCTAATCACATTCTCAGAGACTGTCCAACCCGCAGACAGTACCATGACCGCTCGTTTCATGACGGTCCACGCAACCATGGACCTTCCCGTGAACCATCTCACCCACGCCAATGACGGCCCGGTCAACCAGTGTCCACTTTCCCGGCTACGCACCCCACGGCCGCCTGTGGGACCGTCACTTTACAGGTGGACCATCAACCATTGAAGTTCCTAGTGGACACTGGGGCGGCCACATCTGTCATTTCTTCCACACAGCTCCCTCCCTCGGTATCCCTATCACCAGATACCCTCACCTGTGTTGGGGTGGAAGGCCAACATATTTCCTCTCCACTCACAGTCCCTGTGTCTGCAGGGCCGTTTACCGGAGTACTCACAAGATTCCTGGTCTCCGAAACTTGCCCCGTCAATTTGTTGGGGGCCAACCTCCTAGAACGGATGAAGGCGACTATTACTTTTGGGAACCATGGTATGGAGCTCCTTTTACAGGACCCACATTCTGAACAAGGGACTGAAGACCGCTGCGTTCTCAAAGCCTTCCCTCTCATGATGATGACTATACAACCTCACACTCTTCTTGATACCTCACAGTTCCCTCACTCTCTGTGGTCCAGCGGGCCAAAGGATGTTGGCCTCCTGCAGGTTCCCCCTGTCCGAGTACACCTCAAACCTGGACACAAGTACCCACGGTTGCCACAATACCCCCTCAAGGCGGCACAGGAACAAAGCTTGGGTACTCAAATCACCTCTCTCCTGGAATCAGGAGTTCTTGTCAGATGTGTATCTCCATGCAATACACCCCTCTTTCCTGTAAAAAAGAAAACCGCTCCGGGAGAGCCTCCAAGATACCGGTTGGTTCAGGATCTCAGAGCCGTCAATGCAGCTACCATTTTAGAAACTCCGGTGCTACTCAACCCAAACACCCTCTTGTCTCAGGTGCCTCCAACGGCCACCTTGTTTACGGTGTTAGATCTGGCCAACGCCTTCTTCAGTATACCCTTACATGAAGATTCGTGGTTTCTTTTTGCCTTCACCTTTCAAGGAGCACAGCTTACATGGACCAGGACTCCACAAGGAGCCCAGAACTCTCCTAACCAATTCACTCATTCTATGAAGTCTATTCTGGAGCCATGGGTTCAAGAGAACCCTCAGGTCACTCTTCTACAATATGTGGATGATCTTTTACTCTGCGGCACTGAAGAAAATTTGCCAGAGATGTCAGCATCCCTTCTCTGGTTTCTTCACTCAGCTAACTGTAAAGTCTCGAAAGGCAAAGTCCAATGGTGTCTGCCCAAGGTCATTTTCCTCGGACATTGTATCTCACAAGGAGCTAGACATCTGACTGAGGAAAGAAAACAAGCCATCATGGATATTACTTTCCCAACCACCTACTCTGCTATGCAGACTTTCCTTGGCCTCATCACTTACTGCAGACAATGGATCCCTGATGCCTCAAAGCTCATGCAACCCCTGTACGATTGTCTCAAGGATGAAGGCTCAGTCTGGCTTCATGCTGAAGATCCACGAGTCTCTCACCAACGCAGACTATGTTTTGACCGCCTTAAACAGGCTGTTGTCTCTGCCCCGGCCTTGGGCTTACCAGACTATACTCAGTCATTTCATCTCTTTGTCTCTGAATCTGAAGGTCATGCCTCTGGAGTCTTAGCACAACGCTATGATCATAAGTATCGGCCTCTGGGCTACTACTCAGCCCGCCTGGACCCTGTCGCCCGAACTGCCCCCACGTGCCTTAAGGCGGTCCACGCTGCTCACATCCTCCTTGACAAGTCAGCTGATATCGTCCTTGGACATGATCTAGTTATACAGGCTGGCCATGATCTCTCGGCTGTTCTGCAACAAACATCTCCGAAACATCTAACCAACCAAAGACACCTGCGGCTGCAGTGTTCCCTATTGTTGCCCTCCAATATAACATTTACCAGATGTCTGACTATCAACCCTGCCACTTTGCTTCCACCTTCTAGGGGGGAAGACGAACAGGGTGAAGGTCCATTGGTGGAACCTCATGATTGTATAAAAATTTTGCAGGAAGAGACTTCTGCTCCAGAGAATATGGTGGCACATCCGCTCGCACACCCTGCCTTGCACCTATGGACTGATGGATCCCGTTTCGCAGACCCTCAAGGGAAGTTCCACACGGGATATGCTGTCACAACAGACCTAACAGTCCTCAAGGCTGAAGCTCTACCACCATACATGTCTGCACAAGAAGCTGAACTTGTAGCTCTCACAGAAGCCTGCCACCTGGCAGCTGGAACAACGGCAAACATATATACCGATTCTAGGTATGGACATGGAATTTGCAATGATTTTGGACTCTTGTGGAAGTCTAGAGGATTCATCACAGCTGCAGGTACACCAGTGAAACATGCCTCATGGATTAAGGCCCTAATGAAGGCCCTGGAACTCCCCATTCAGGTTGCTGTTATCAAGGTCAAGGCTCATGGAAGACTAGATTCCAGGGAAGCCAGGGGCAACCACCTAGCTGACCAAGCAGCCAAGACTGCAGCAGTGGAGAATGTGTCATCAAAGTGGCAGGAAAAGGAAGAAGAGATGGGGGAGACCCTGCAAACCGTAGCTGTGGCGCTCACTAGAGCAAGGGCCAAAGAACAGCCGGCGGAAGACCATACAAGTCCAGCGGGGACACGAGTGGAATCCAGGGGGGTCAGGATGCCTGAAGAAACATTGTGTGAAGAACAAAGGAAGACCCCCACTGAAGAAGTCAAGCAATGGAAAGCGGCCGTGCTGGCAGGTCGCAAAGATTTAGAGGTTGACTCAACTCTTTACCAAGTGGACGGAAAACCTTGCTTGCCCAGGCGCATGTACTCAGCCGTGGCAGCATGGGCTCACGGGCCTACACACAGAGGAAAGAATCAAGCCTTGGCATGTATCAAGAAACTGTACTTTGCACCCGGAATCTCTTCCACTGTGACTGCATACTCAAAATCCTGCTCTGTCTGCGCTACCTGCAACCCAACGTGTACGGCACGGGTCTCTCTCCAACACCTGGCTAAACCAGACTATCCTTGGCAGAGAATACAAGTCGACCATATCCAAATGCCTAAAGCAGGAAAATATGAGTACGTTTTGGTAGCCGTGGATATGTTCTCAGCCTGGCCCGAGGCCTACCCGGTCGTCAACATGACTGCTAAAGTCACAGCCAAGAAACTGATCACTGAAATTGCCTGCAGATTTGGAGTTCCCCAAGTCATAGAATCGGATCAAGGACCAGCTTTCACAGCAAATATCTACAAAGAACTTTGGAATATGTTGGGAACAGATTTGGGCCTCCACACTCCATACCATCCTGCCAGTTCAGGCAAAGTGGAAAGGATGAATTCCACACTCAAGACCCAGCTCTTGAAAATGACCCAAGATCATCCCCTCCCCTGGCCCTATAGTATTGTATCATATCAGACACACCCCACAAGCTAAACATGGGCTAACTCCCTATGAAATTTTGTTCGGGACCCCACCTAAAATAGGAAAAATTAGGCCCCAAGAGTTGTCTGAAACACATGATCGAGTAGTAAAATTTGTGATTGCTCTGTCTAAAGAATTGACTAACACCCGCTCTACAGTATCTGCTTCTCTCCCAGAATCCACAGGTGATGCGGTACATTATTTCACCCCAGGCGACCTAGTGTACGTAAAGAAGTTTGTCCGGAAAGACTGTCTCCAACCCAGATTTGAGGGCCCCTACACTGTGATCCTGACTACTCCTACAGCTCTGAAGCTTGAGGGCAAGAGCACCTGGATTCACGCCTCCCACTGCAAGAGAGACAAAACAAGCCTATAAAAGATGACTACCTTCTTCTATATCCTTTCCATATGCTTACTGTCTGTCCCAGGGTGGACAGCTACCACATTTTGGGTAGATACTCACGCAAAAATCCAGACGTATCGATTTGATTACTGTGACATAGTGGATTGTGCAGGAATGACATGGTACTGGTATGATGCTTATGCCCGAGGAACGTTTTATCTCTGTGTAACCCGTCCAGGAAACGAAAATTGCTATTATTGGTCAGATGTGGGGTGGAATACGGGAGATACTGACTGGGGATACAAACCAAAGGAAGCTGTAAACAGGAAGGACCGAGAAGGGAGATCTCTATTAACCCGAATGACCCTGAGCACTGGATTTATAGATAAGGTACAGTGGCCACGTAGGCCAAAATGTTCATGGGAAAAAGACTGCTTCCCTTTATATCTGAATCTGGAGAACCCTCAAACAGGAGATTTGGGGAAATATGTTTTGAGTAGCTACAATGGTGCTATAAACCCTAGGCAAGGAATAATAGAGCTAAAAGATATACAAACAAAACCTACACCAGCCCCTTTGAACACAAGTCAATCTAGCGGGGGTGCTATGCTACAAAAACTTTTAAACGAGGTCATCCCCATCCCAGGGCTTGGGTGGGAAGAAGTTTTCTCCATAGAAACCCAGGTAAATCCCCATAAAAATCTATGGTTAGAATGGGTACGGTACAATGTTAGAGCCCAGAATATATCCGTAAGTTGCGTGGCCTGTGCAGCCGCCAATACTCATCTGTACACCCATGCATTCCCAGCTGACCATAATAGTACCCTCTGCTTATTAGAGTTGCTAAAAAATAAACTAAACGACAGCTCTTGTCCTGAATACATTCCCCTGGTTAGCTCCAAGGCAAAAATTCGGACCCCAGGTGAAGTAACAATAACCAAAGATAATTATACATGCTATTCCCCTGACAACTCTACCGGTCGTTCTTTAGGAATTTTCAAAAACGGTTTCTGTCAGACTAACGAGACTGTGGACACTGGTCTACTAAGCAATCATTCCAGATATATATATGATGGTTATTGGCTCTGTGGGGATGGACGACTCAGACCCAGGCTTCCCACCACCTGGACCGGACAGTGCACCCTAGTAAAATTAGCCATGCAATTCAGAATCCTGCCCTGGAACCCGGAAACGACTCCTGAACTGACCAGGAAAAAGAGAAGTCTGGAACAGCTGCATATGAGCTATGCAGAAGACCCGAAGGTCTATATAGACTCTATAGGAGTCCCTAGGGGGGTCCCAGATGAGTACAAGGCTCAGAATCAAGTAGTTGCTGGATTTCTCTCTCTCATCCCGGCTATACAGATCAATAGGAATGTAGATTGGATAAACTATGTCTAGTACACTGAACAGAGATTTATAAATTACAGCAGAGATGCCTTCCAGGGCATAGTTGAGGAACTAGGGCCCAATACAAGGATGACTCTTCAAAATAGATTGGCAATAGATATGATTCTTGCTGAGAAAGGTGGAGTATGTGGGATGATAGGGGAAGAATGTTGCACATACATTCCCGAGAACTCTGGAGTGAATGGGAAAACCGTGATAGCTCTTCAAAGGATAACAAGTCTGGCAGAGGAAATGAAGGCGAATGCGGGGGTAGATACCTCCTTCTTCTCAGGTTGGTTGGGAGGGCTCAAGGGATTCCTCCAACAAGCTTGTCTAGTAATGGGAGGTCTACTAGTATTGGGCCTGGTGGTCCTATGCTGCATAGTCCCCTTATACAGGAAAGCTATAAACAATGCTGTTCCAACCTCCGGGACCTTTTTGAATCAAGAAACCACATCTCTGTTACATGATGATACCAGTAAGGAAGACATGGAGAAATATACTCCTTTGAACAAGCCTGACCAGACCCCCCATGACAGAGTCCAATTGAGAGATTTAGTTTAGGGTCAGTTGGGAGAACTCCATGTGTTATTTAGGGTAGGGCTCAATTATTTGGGGGCGTCCCATAAGGGGGCAGCTTCTAAGATAATTGGGTGAAGAAATCCACCTCCCCTCTCCCCACACATGGACAGTCTCAGAGGCCCCGAAGCAAGGGAAAGCTTAGTGTTTAGGGGGGAATGTCAGGGTCAGAAAGAATATATATTTTTTTCCACTTTTATACGCTTTGCTTATGTACTAACCACCATTTTGTGTCTTATAACAATAAGCTTTCCTTGCTACGTGTTACTTAGATCGAAACTTATGCTAAGATGGCGCCGGTATCGGCCAGCACCTGTTTCAGAGAAATGAAACCGGATCATCAACTGACGGTTGCAATATCTGCCCAGAGACTGAGTTAAGGAGACATGGACCAATCAGGAGTGGCCGGATACTAGACATTTATGGCTTACCCCGCCCCGAACAATCCCTTTCCCCTCCCCATTATGTAGTGTATTTAGGTTTGTGCATGCGGAAATAAAGGCAGAACATTGCTGAGATCGTGGCTTGCCAATAGCCTTCTGAGCGTGCTCTGAGTTTGAACCAGCTCGTTGTCTGACTCATTCTTTGAATAATTGACCCATGCTCATAGCCTTAATTTGGAGTGACTAGAGGACGAGTGGATTGTCGTTACGACCCCGACAGTAGTTATTTTGGGAATCTATTTATTTTTGGGGTCTGTGTATTATTGGCTCGTTGGCATGTGTTATTTATGTGGTGAATATTTGGGGGTCTTTGTATTCTTGATTCGGTGGCATGTATTACTTATGTGGTGATTATTTGGGGGTCTGTATTCTTGACTCGGTGGCATGTATTACTTATGTGGTGATTATTTGGGGGTCTGTGTATTCTTGACTCGGTGGCATGTATTACTTATGTGGTGATTATTTGAGGGTCTTTGTATTCTTGGCTCGGTGGCATGTATTACTTATGAGGTCATTATTTGGGGGTCTGTATTCTTGGTTCGGTGGCATTACTTATGAGGTCATTATTTGGGGGTCTGTATTCTTGACTCGGTGGCATGTATTACTTATGTGGTGATTATTTGGGGGTCTGTGTATTCTTGACTCGGTGGCATGTATTACTTATGAGGTCATTATTTGGGGGTCTGTGTATTCTTGGCTTGGTGGCATGTATTACTTATGAGGTCATTATTTTGGGGTCTGTGTATTCTTGGCTCGTGGCATGTATTACTTATGAGGTCATTATTTGGGGGTCTGTGTTTTCTTGGCTCGGTGGCATGTATTACTTATGTGATTATTTGGGGGTCTGTGTATTCTTGACTCGGTGGCATGTATTACTTATGAGGTCATTATTTGGGGGTCTGTGTATTCTTGGCTTGGTGGCATGTATTACTTATGAGGTCATTATTTGGGGGTCTGTGTATTCTTGGCTCGGTGGCATGTATTACTTATGAATTCATTATTTGGGGGTCTGTGTATTCTTTGTAGCGTTGGCTCAGTTGCATGTATTACTTATGTAAATAGTTAGGGGTCTTTGTACTCTTGGCTTGTATAACTGATGTGGTGATTATTAGGGGTCTTAGGTGACTGTTCTTGACTGCCAAGTATTCTCGTTTCTTAACTGGAATAAGTATAAAAAATGAATAGTGAAAAAAAAACTTTCTTCATGCTGATGACATCAGTAACAGGACGCGGGATAATAAGATGACATATGCAGCTGCTGGCTGCTCGCCTGTGTACAGGGCTCAAAGGATGTCGACGTCATCACCCGGCGCCTGACTCCTGATGACGCGCTTGAGGAGCGCCGCCCACCAGTTCCCATTAACAGTGATTCCGCAATGGAATCAAACCGGGACGAGGCGGAGCGCTGTATAAGCATCGCGGTAGACGCCATCAAACAACAGAACAATGAAAAGGCGCTCCGGTTCCTGGAGAAGGCTCAGAAGCTATTTCCCACCGACCGAGCGCGGGGTAAGGAGCGGTAGCGGGAAACAGGAGAATCGACGGGTGGGGGAAGAGCTGGGTTTGGGAAAGATGTTGCGTCACATCTCCTGGGTGCGCATGCGCCTGCGACGTAGGACGCGCAAAGGCTTCTAGGAATTGTAGTTTGTTGATGACTTTTGGGTGTAGATTGTGGTAGAAATGAGAGCGCTGCTCTGCCGCAGAGCGGGCCAGTGTTATGGGCATGTGTCAGGCAGTGGCCTCCTGTGACGAGGTGCTGGTCCACAGTGCGTGAGGTCTTGTAAGCGCGTCTGTGGTAGAAGGAGAAACTACCCTGCGGAAACATTGCTGCTGGCCGCTGCATGCTGGGAGTTGTAGTGTCATCAGCGGGTATTACTCGGCACGGCAGATACCTATAGCTGCCCCCGTGTTCTGCTGGCGTCTGCCCGTGTACAGGACGTGTCTGAGGCCTGGAGCTGGCCGCTTGTACTGCGCTCTACCTCAGTCATGATGGCTGTAGTGCTGAGACATGTCTAACGAGCGGACTACATCCCCCACAATCCCCCACGGCTGAGAGCTACTGAGCTGTTACAACCTCGGCATAGTTCCTGGCCTGTGTCCTCCCTGGCCCCCATACACCCGTCATGTGTACGGCCTACTGCATGTCCATTCTGTCATTGAGGGGCTGTGGACCCCCAGAATACAGTCATTGCCCATAGTCAATGTATGGGGACAGCTGGGGTCAGTTTTGTACACTTTCCCCTATAAACAGCTGCTAACAGAGAGAGCACTAGATAGATGGCTAATAAAGCATTGCAAGATTGCACCAAGACACTGCAGTAGGTGTCCGTGGTCTGCGCCCCAATGGA
Source organism: Phyllobates terribilis (assembly GCF_046119375.1). Taxonomy (NCBI): domain Eukaryota; kingdom Metazoa; phylum Chordata; class Amphibia; order Anura; family Dendrobatidae; genus Phyllobates; species Phyllobates terribilis. The sequence continues at coordinate 522,019,348 of NW_027362765.1, forward strand.
GGAAACAGGAAAAGGCGGCTCCTGTATATAGGTGGCCTCATAGGTAACGCTGCGGCCGATCACCGATCAGCGCCTACACTGTATAACTACAGGAGGAAGGGGTGAAAGGGCATTCTCAGAAATGTCTGACCAGTGCGCGCCCCATTGCTGGGAACCAAATCGTGCATCTCTATCAAAGAGGCGGCCATGCTGGAGTGACTACTCATTTCTATGGGCATCTGCCATGAAGGAAGACATGGGAATAGCCCTGTACAACTGTCTGCACCAAGACCATAGAATAAGCAGTTACATCTTCAGAAGTGGGGAATATTTTATTCCGTATACTCTTAGCACATCTCCTCCGGTGGTTTTAAGTCTGTATAACATTAAAACCACTGGAGGAGGTAGTCTTAAAATTCACCAGCGTTGGTTTGCACCAATATTTTCAGACCTTTTAATTTTTTTGCCTAATAATTGTACCCAAAACGTACGCACAGGCTAGGTGTGTCCACTTATGAGTGGAAAAAGCAAGGGATGAGTTTGTTGAATTCCACACTTCAAGGATTTTATTGTTGCGTATTCCTTTTATTGAGTACTTGTCCAATCTCTTTGTACACCTTTTGCTGCGGAGAATGGAGAGATGGGTTGCAGGGGTATTTTTCCTGCTCAGTGGTGCTCCAGGCTTCCACAGTGCAGGGAGAATAATCGTGTGGGATCAGGCAGGCACAGCCCCCATAGATCAGTAAGTTTATAGTGAAATGATGCCTCTACTGATGTGTAATTAATAATCACTCTTTTTCACCATGAGCAAGAAGACTCAACGGGGGTTATTTATCAATGTTCATATCTGCATCAGAAGTGAGCGGCACTGATGACATCTCGACCCACTTATACCCGTTCAATAGAATAGGACACGTGCACAATACCTGGCACTCACGCCTGCGATTCAGTAGGTGTGTGGGTTATGTCATTGGCACCACTCACTTTAGGTGCAGAAGTGAAACAGATCACCAGTGGATAATTGACTCTAACATTGTACACCAATTAACTGTAAAGCGTAGCTCTGTCCTCCAATTTGACTCTTCAAAGTGTGTGACCACAACAGGTATAAAAATGCCAATAGTATAGTCAGGTAGTCTTGTATGTTTTTCTTTGGGCTCTTAAAAATAAAAACATGAATATTAATAATGGCAATGTTTTTTGCACCTCAGTACTTGAATTTGTGCCCCTACTCTGTTTGTTAGATAGTGTGGAGGCAGACTGGAGGTAATGCATAACTGCAGGATAAATTGGGCCACTCCCCAGTTTTGCAGTGTGTATACATACAATAGGATAGCTTTAATCAGCTACCATTGATCCTTAGAAGGGCGAGGGGTGGTTCTTGAATCTATAGAAAGAGTTGTATTTTCTTATCATTCACGATCATGAAAAGCAATTGCATTGTGCATCCCTCCAACCAGACGTGCCTGAGTTTATCAATCTAAGCCAGGGATGTCCAACTCAAACACACAGAGGGCCAAAATGAAAAACTTGAACAAAGTCGTGTGCCAACCAGTATTCAGTATAATGGGCCCCACACAGTCCTCCGTGCAGAATAATGGGCCCCACACAGTCCTCCGTGCAGAATAATGGGCCCCACACAGTCCTCCGTGCAGAATAATGGGCCCCACACAGTCCTCCGTGCAGAATAATGGGCCCCACACAGTCCTCCGTGCAGAATAATGGGCCCCACACAGTCCTCCGTGCAGAATAATGGGCCCCACACAGGGCTGGCTGTTCTGGTGTTGCGGGCCAAATCTAATCACCCTGCGGGCCACATTTGGCCCACGGGCCAGAATTTAACATGTATCATTATAATGTTTCTAAAAAGATACTCTTTGACCAATAGAAATGTTCTACCAGTTGTATTGGCTTTGGATCTTGGGATTCTTGCTGTCTTATTGCATACAGTTATTTAGATTAAGTTCCCACGATGAGTTTTTGACGCTGCAGATTTCCACTGTGCAAAAATAAAAACACCCAACATCTTATTGTAGATTGTAAGCTCTTATGAGCAGGGTCGTCATTATTTTGCTTTAATTATTGTTTTATCTTTAACTAACTGTTTTACTTATTATTGTTTATATGAATTGTAAAGCGCTGCAGAATATGTTGGCACTAAGGCTGTGTGCCAACGATGCGTTTTTTAAGCGTTTCCGTTGCGGCAATTCCGCTGCAGAAACGCTTAAAAAACACTTGGTAGAAGGTCTGCCATGTTCCCCAATGATAATCCGCATATGCTGTGCACATGTTGCGGAAATTTCCGCTGCGGATTATCATTGCGGAAAAATATGCAGCACTACCAATTATTTTGTGGAAGCGCTGCGTTTTCGCCGCCATTGACTTGCATTAGAACGCATGGATTACGCATCATCTCATATGTAGATGCGCATTCCATGCGTTTCAATGTGCGGATGGTACCCGGGTTTGGAGAAGAGGAGACTCTCCTCCGGACACAGGTACCATAGAACCTGTAAAAAAAAAAAATAGAATAAAATAAAAAATACACATTATATTTACCTTCTGATGGCCCCCGGTGTCTTTGTCTTGGCTTGCTGGCAGATCGCGGTGGACTGAAGGACCTGCCATGACGTTATTTAGTCATGTGATGGGTCACGCGACCGCTGACGTCAGCAGGTCCTTTAGTGTACCGCGAGCTGCCTGCAAGCTGAGATGCATCGGATAAAGACTCCGGGGGCCGTCAAAAGGTAAGTATAATATTTATTTTTTACCATTCTTTTGGTCACACTATATAAATCCATGCCGGTTGCATGGATTTATATAGTGTGACCAAGTTGTCAAGCACTTTCCAAGTGATGCTAAAATCGCTTGGAAAGCGCTTGTCAACCCGCATGCGGAAATGCAAGTGAAGAACGCTTCACATCCGCATGTCTCTGGCAGGAAAAACGCATGTACAATCCGCATGCGTTTTTTTCTGCCAGGGACATGCAGAAATGCTCAGGAAAAAATCCGGAACATTTCTGCATCGTGTGCATATAGCCAAATAAAGATTATTATTGCAATTCCAGTAAAGTGGAGGGGATTTATAGAAATCTCCTACCCACTGTGTTGTTTTTTTTTATGCAGTGTAAGCTGACATGTGATGCATTTTAGAAATCTGTAACATGTCATCTCCTCTTTTGGGTACTCTGAGTTATACAGTATGTGCGGATTTTCCCCATAGAATGGCATTAGATGTGGAAAATCTGCAGGTTTAAAAAAAAAAAAAAACGCAGCGGGAACACTGTACGTGTATGTAAACTTACATGTCTATAGCAATGAAGTTTTGTCAAAGCCAAATAACAGGAAGTATCAAAAACAAAGTGGATTTATTTAAAACATGACACCAAAGAGACAAAACGTACATAAAAAATGCAGCCAAATTCAATTAAATAAACATGTCACCTAATTTAGCTAATTGATGCAAAAAATGCTGCAGAGAATCTACAGCATCAAAGACTCACTACTCATTGTGGGAATGTAGCCTTATAGTGCACCCACTCACCATCACTCTGCAAATCACATTTAGTAAGTACATGCTAATTTAGTGTTAACTTGTTTTTACTGGAGTATCCCATTAGGGATAGCTGATAACTTATTGATTGCTGGTGGTCTGACCCCTGGGATCCAGTTGATCGGCAGAAGGGGAACTTCTATCCCTGAACCAGTCATTCATGAATGATCCAAGACTAATGGTCCCGTCTCACATAGCGATATCGCTGCTGTGTCACGGTTTTGGTGACTCACCAGCGACCTCACCAGCGATGTCGCTGTGTGTGACACTTTGCAACGATCAGGCCCCTGCTGTGAGGTCGCTGATCGTTGCAAAGTGTCCTGGACCATTTTTTGGTCGTTGGCCTCCCGCTGGCCAGCACACATCGCTGTGTGTGACCAGCGGGACCAACGATCTGGCTGGTAACTATGGTAAACATCGGGTTACTAGGGGCACGCGCGCACTTAGTAACCCGCTGTTTACCATGGATACCACTCTGCTACGGTGCGCGGAGGCTCCCGCGCACCGTAGCAGAGTGGTATCCATGGTAAACAGCGGGTTACTAGGGGCACAAGCGCATATAGTAACCCGATGCTTACCATAGTTACCAGCCTGCTCCTGCTTCAGCAGGCTGGTAACGGGAGCAGGACATCGCGGAACGATTCTTTCCACGATATCGCTGCTCCCCTGATCGCTGGTGAGCCTGCCTGTTTGACAGCTCACCAGCGATGTATTAGCGATGCAGCAACGATCCCTGACAGGTCGTATCGTTGTCGGATCGCTGCTGCATCGCTTAGTGTGACGGGGCCCTAAGAGCCGACTCCCTACTGGGAATGATGGAAGCGGTCACCCCAGTGAGAGCCACTAAAGTGTCTGAATGGCTCTCACTAGGGGTATAATGATGGCATTCAGAGGCCATAACCACGCCTACCTGCACCAAACCCCACCCACTCCTTGATTTAAATAGTTGGTGGCGTTTTTACCATGGGTTAATTTCATCTTAAATGTGTGTTTTAATAAGGATCCATTTAGGATCCAAAAGAGCCTGCTCTTTTTGGTGAGCGGAGCCAAGTGAGCCAGATCACCAAAAAGAGCCGGACTGCCCATCACTACAGAGAAACCTTTTTAAATCTCACAAATCATGTCTGGTTTGCTTGTAGAAATATTTGATGGTGGACAGAATGCAAATCTGCAGAGAGGAACAGGACTAGAACTCTAGCGCCACCTAATGGAAGTAGCAATCCTATAAGTCTATATCAACCCTTTAACGAGCCTGGCCACATGATAAAAGCCAAACCAGAATCTCAATTTAGAGGTATTTCGGTGTGTTGTCTCTCAGTGCAAAGTATGAGATTGGGGACAGAATGGTCACTAATACGATCTCTGTCCTCATACAGTATCATGTTATCGGCAATTTACGATGAGCACGTAGACTATTGCTATGACCACTGTTTTACGATTTGCCTCTATGTAAATACTAGACTTGGTCACCATCTTTAGGCATCCTGGCACATGGGATTGATGTTGCCCTGCCGTACATTGTGGGATGGCACATTGCCCTTGCCTGTGCTGCTGGTGATGTATACCCATCTTCTGTATGGTCCCTCAGCTGCAGTGGTTTCCGTACCGCACCAGACATTACTCAGGCTGATCCTTTCTTTCTACATTTCCATGTGAAGTCTTTCATTGCTTACTTCTGCTTGTATGGAGAAATTGCTTGTCGTTACATCATGCTATCATGGAGCCGTTGTGCTGCCTTATTTACTTCTGATCAATTGTTTTTGTCTCTACATTTTGGTAATTATTCTTCCGTCTGCTAATTAGAGAATCCACATCCTGCATGTTCATGTCACTTGGCCTTCACCGTCTTCTTATGGAGCTCTATGAATCATTAGTCTGTTCCTCTGACAACAATTAGTATGTTGGTGGAAGGACCTAACAGTTTGGCTGGACCCACGAATAGTCTGAAGCTGGCTGTAGACCGTGATCCTGCCTAGCTCCTCTTTCACCATGTGTGCTTGCATTGGCCGGGATCCGCATGGTAGAAGAGTTGTCTGACAAACATATCCAAGAGAGTGAAGTGTTACAAAATACTAATGAATCCTTCACAACCTATACTCACTGGTTGACTCCTCCACCCTCGGCCCTCCCCACTGGTCACTGTTTACTATGCAGCGATGGCGTGCAGTCTACCACTTGTGACCACTGCAGCCAATGAAAACCATACCTATATTCCGCATAAAAGGCTGTACAGCGTCTCGCTGGTCAAGCCTATCCTGACCATTGGGCATTACATGCTGATGCAATCCGGGCGAGAAAGTTTTCAAATGAACCATGAGATGCTGAGAAAATAGTGGCTGTGTACTGGGTTGTCAGATTAACAGAAGAGAGAGGCGACACACAACAATGTGAACGGGTCAGCCGCTTGTGAAATCTCTAATGCAGCATGTTGACTCGGTGGTTAGCACTGTTGGGCTATGTTCACACACGTTGTGTTTTTTTTTTTTTCTTTTTTCTGCAGCTAAATCTGCTGACAACTTTTCTCTGGCAGAAAAACAGCTGTGTCAAAAATGCAGGTTTTCCTGTGGGTTTTTTTTTTATGCTTTTTTGCAGCGCTTTTTTCACTGTCCGGCTGTCTCTATTTAGGCATGTACATAAAGTTCTGTGAAAAAAAAGAGCATCCCATTCTATTTTGCCATCAAAAACACTGAAAAAAATGCAGGTGCTTTTTTTAATGCTTTTTTTCAGTGTATTTTTCACCCCCCATTACTTCCTATGGGTGAAAAAACGCTGAAAAATGTGACATGCTCTATTTTCAAAAAACACAAGCAAGGCTGAAAATGCGCAGCATAAAAAAAATGAAACGTGAACAGAGAATTCTGGTTTCTCATAGACTTTGCTGGTACTGCTAGACGCAGCTGAAAATTTGCATAAAAATCTGCAGCAAACTACACAGCAAAACACAATGTGTGTGTGAACATAGCCTTGCTTTGCAGCGCTGGGGTCCTGGGTTCTAATCCCACCAAGGACATCTGCAAGGAGTTTGTATGTTCTCCCCGGGTTTGCGAATGGCGCGCCATGTGGGGCCCCTTGGGCTGTGTGGCGCGCCATGTGGGGCCCCTTGGGCTGTGTGGCGCGCCATGTGGGGCCCCTTGGGCTGTGTGGCGCGCCATGTGGGGCCCCTTGGGCTGTGTGGCGCGCCATGTGGGGCCCCTTGGGCTGTGTGGCGCGCCATGTGGGGCCCCTTGGGCTGTGTGGCGCGCCATGTGGGGCCCCTTGGGCTGTGTAGGGATTATAGTTGGAGAATCATACTGTGATGGGGGTCACTATTCTTTGTCATTCTCTGTGATTTAAGGGGGTACAGTAGGGTCATTATACCATGCGTGTGGGGGTATTATACTGTGTTAGGGGGCACACTTCTTGGCATCTTACTTTATTATCTGTATTGTTCAAGTTTTTTTTTTTTTTTTAATCTTTGTTATTACAGATTTAAATTAAGCCATGGGGCCATATGCTTTTTACTGCTCTTACATAACATATTATAATAAAATAATGGAATATAAGAACTATTAATTTAAAATGCACTTTGTTTGTGTGACGACCCCTTTACGTTTGCTTCTATATTGAAAAGTTCATCATTATATTTGATGGTAAGGAAAAACTACTTCAATTGTAGACATTTCTTTTTTCAATAAATATCATGGTTGGCCTGCGACTTTGTCCCAGCTTTTAATTTTGTCCCTCTGTGTATTTGAGTTTGACATCCCTGTTCTAGACGGAATGGAGGCGGAGTATGCAAATCTGGTACTTGCGGTCACATGACCGCCGTTCTCGGCACCAGAGACTGCTCGCGGTGCGTGCAATGTGAGGACTAGAGTGACTGCAGACTTATAGTTTTAGACTAGACAACCCCTTTGATAGCATATATAAAAAGGGAATGTATAACAGTCTGATCTGTGGACAATATGGTGTAGAGAAGGAGAAACTGAGCAGAATGATGTATACAATCAAGGGTGAAAGTGTTGGCACCTTTGAAATTGTTCCAGAAAATGAAGTATTTCTCCCAGACAAGTATTGCAATTACACATGTTTTGTTATACACATGTTTATTCCTTTGTGCATATTGGAACAATAACAAGAAAGAAAGAAAAAAAGGTAAATTGGACATAATTTCACACAATACCCCAAAGTGATCCGGACATACCGTATTTTTCAGACTATAAGACACATTTTTTTTCCTTAAATTATGGAGGACAGTGGGGGGTGCGTCTTATAGTCTGAATGTATATGGACTATACTGTATATATTGGCTGTGGCTGTGGTGGGAGCGGCAGTGGCGGTGGAGCTGGCACAGGAGGGAGGAGCAGCCTGCTGCAGCCCACTCTGTGCCTGCTATTAACCCCTTAACAACCCTTGCCGTATTAGTACGCACATTTGCATACCCCCTGTTCAGCGCGGGCTCCTGCGCTGAGCCCTCACTGAACCGGGCACATGTCAGCTGATTCTTACAGCTGACATGTGCCCGCAACAGCCCCGGGTGGAATCGCGATCCATATATATATATAATTAGTACAGACCAAAAATTTGGACACCTTCTCATTTAAAGTTTTTTCAGTATTTTCATGACTGAAAATTGTACATTCACACTGAAGGCATCAAAACTGAATTAACTCATGTGGAAGCTCATCAAGAGAATGCCAGGAGTGTGCAAAGCAGTCATCAAAGCAAAAGGTGGCTACTTTGAAGAACCTAGAATATAAGACATATTTTCAGTTGTTTCACACTTTTTTGTTAAGTATATAATTCCACATGTGTTAATTCATAGTTTTGATGCCTTCAGTCTGAATGTACAATTTTCATAGTCATGAAAATACAGAAAAATCTTTAAATGAGGTGTGTATGTATGTGTATATATATATATATATATATATATATATATATATATATATATAATACACATACACTATGTCATAAACTATGTAAGTGGCAAAAAACTGTTTTCAACAAAAACATACAAAATAACATTTGTGCAGTCTATGAATTTGGTCTAAGAAATAGTATCGCCTCCATTAGATCCTCCTTCATAGATGACCTCAAATCTGACCTAATAATTTTAAGGCTAGAGAACAACCTCTCTACACTAACTTGGGTTGGAGGCAAAGCCGTAACCACATGGGCAACCTCTCTAACAATTTTCGGGTATAAAGGAATTGCCTCATTCACAGTCAATTTTGATGAACGGTTGAATTTTTCTATTTCTTTGACAGCAAGTGAAACATTTTGCTGAATGGTCAATCTGCTTGCTATAGGAGACGGGGTGAAATCTTTTTCCTTGCGGCAACGCTTTGCCTGCTCCATGTCATCCAAATACTTGTCAAAGTCAAACTCATCTGATGAGGATGAAGATATGGCAGCAGTAGCACTGTCAGGACCCAAGTCCTCTTGTGCCTGGCAGTCTTCCTGTAGGCCACTCGTCCTAACTGCTACCTCAGTCAGAGCTTCTTTTCCTTTAGTAAGCTGTTGATCATCAAGCAGTATACGATGACTTGGGTCCACATAAACAGCTGCCAGAAAAATTTTATTTTCTAATAGCTGTGTCTCTCTCAGTTTCATTGAAGCAGAAATGCCATCTGCGATTAAACCTCCTCTTTGGGACAGGCAAAATAGCAAGTTCTTCCACTCCCTTATGAAAATGCCAGGACTTAAATCCTCAGCTTGTAATGTTTATTCACAGTAAATGTGTGATTAAGCAATTCCTTCAATTCAGCCACCTGTGTCCATTGACCTTCATTTAGGGTTACCTGAGGGTTCGCCATATCTATAAGAAACGGTTTTAGTTCAAGCAATCGCTCAATCATTAAATAAGTGCTGCCCCACCGAGTGGCTTGATCGACAATTGCCCCTTTCCCATCATGTCTCTTCAAGATGAAATCAATTTTAGGGGTTCTGGCGGCAATAACCAATTTCCTCACTTTTCCGATCAGATTTCCAGCATGTCCCTCTTGCAGACTATCTCTTATTGCCAGCTGAAGCGTGTGCACAACACAGCGCATGTGATGAATCTATTTCTAAAGTATAATTTTGCTGTTCTTCTGTTGTAATATCTGTTTGTTCCTCAATTACTTGAACAGTACTGTTGCCTTCCATCTCAAACATACTGAATCCTAAATTTTCTTCTAGCTGTTGTTCATTACTCTCATTCATCAGTTTAATTGTACTTATCACATTTGAAGCATTGTCCGTTACAATAGCAAGAACCTGTTATTTTTTGAGTTCTTAATCTTGCAGAACTTTTTCCACTAAGGCCTGGAGAATCTGGCAGCTGTGATGAGCTTTAGTATCTTTTATTGCCGTGTCTTGGTAACAATTTCTTTGTTGTCACAAACATATCGAACATTGATGGCAAAATAGTTCACTCTGTGACGTGTGCAGGCATCCATTTTAAGAAACGTGAAGCGTCTTTTGCGTCTTTTTTAAAATATTCCCCACAAACTGCATTGATCTACTGCACCCAATTTATTATATATTGTCGGAGTCTATCCATTTTATACTGACTCCGACTCCACAGCCCTGGTGAGGGCGCATTGCAGTGACCATGCATGGCTCACACTGAGATCACTGCTGGCTGCAGAGGAGGACACAGTGTTGGAACACAGGGAAGAAAGGTGAGTAGAACTAGTGTTTTATTTTTTTCTGTGCAGCATGGGATGGGGGTTGCCAAGCATACCAGGAAGAAGGATGAGGGGGACCATACATACCAGGATGAGGGATGAAGGGTGCCATACATACCGGGATGAGGGGGACCATACAAGCCAGGAAGAGGAGGGATGAGGGGGACCATACAAGCCAGGAAGAGGAGGGATGAGGGGGACCATACAGGCCAGGAAGAGGAGGGATGAGGGGGACCATACAGGCCAGGAAGAGGCGGGATGAGGGGGACCATACAGGCCAGGAAGAGGCGTGCCATGTATAACAGGAAGGAAGGGCCATATATACTAGGATGGAGGATATTAACAGAATTGGGGGACATTACCCCAATACCAGTGTCAGCAGCAGCCCCCTCACCCATAACTGCATCATGACCACATATTTTGCTTACATTTTTTTTTCTATTTTCCTTCTCTAAAACCTAGGTGTGTCTTATGGTCTGGTGTGTCTTATAGTCCGAAAAATAAGATAATTATTGGCACCCTTAACTTAATATTTGGTTGCTCACCCTTTGGAATAAATAACTGCAATTAAACCCTTCCCATAACCATCAATAAGCTTCTTACAACTGTCAACTGGAATTCTGGACCACTCTTCTTTTGCAAACTGCTCCAGGTCTCTCATATTTGAGGGGTGCCTTCTCCCAACAGCAATTTTAAGATCTCTCCACAGCTATTCAATGGGATTTAGATCAAGACATTTCTGGCCACTTCATAACTCTTCAGCGCTTTGTTTCCATCCATTTCTGGGTGCATCTTGAAGTATGTTTGGGGTCATTCTCCTGCTAGGACTCAAACCCAGCTTTTTGACACTGGGCACTACATTGCGCCCCAAAATCTGTTGGTAATCTTCAGATTTCATGATGCCTTCCACACAGTCAAGGCACCCAGTGCCAGAGGCAGCAAAACAACCCCAAAACATCTTTAAACCTGCACTATACTTGTCTGTAAGTATGGTGTTCTTTTCTTTGTAGGCCTCATTCCGTTGTCGGTAAACAGTAGAATGATGTGCTTTACCAAAAATCTTGGTCTGATCTGTCCACAAGACTCTGTCCTAGAAGGATTTTGGCTTGAGTACATTTTGGCAAACTGCAGTCTGTCTTTTTTATGTCTGTGTCAGAAGTGGGGTCCCACTGGGTCTCCTGCCATAGCGTTTTATTGAAATGTTGATGGATACGTCGCGCTGACACTGATGCAATCCAAGGGATTTTTGGGATACATAGTATGAAGTTGGTGATAAGCTAAGTACAATACAACTCTTTGCCTTTATTTATTTGATATAATAATACTATATTGGTATAATATAGCTATATCCCTTTATGTTGGATAATAATAATAATAGTTTTTATTTTTATAGCGCCAACATATTCCGCAGCACTTTACAAATTTTAGGGGAGGCATATACAGACAATACAGAATAAGCATATCTCATATCGAAAGGAGGGCCCTGCTCACAAGCTTACAGTCTATAAGGAAATGGGGGAGACACAAAAGGTAAAAAGTACATATATTGTTTAATGCAGCCTTGATATACTAAATAGGATAAATAATAATACTTGGACTGGTCGCCAGCCAGTATGTGTACAGTCCTGACAGAGGCTATTATGTGCGTGGTTGGTATGAACCTGAAGTTGAAGAAGATTTTAATATGGGGGAAAACTGGGACGGACAGAGTGTGTTTAGGCGATACGCCAGTCTAAAGAAATGTGTTTTTAGGGTTCGCTTGAAGCTGTGGGTATTGGGAATTAATCGAACTGTCCTGGGTAGTGCATTCCAAAGAATTGGCGCAGCACGCGAGAAATCTTGGAGACGGGAGTGAGAAGTTCGGATTATGGAGGATTTTAGTTTTAAGTCATTTGCAGAACGGAGGGCACGTGTAGGGTGGTAGACTGAGACAAGGGAGGAAATGTAGGGGGGTACTGAAGCATGGAGCGCTTTGTGGGTAAGCGTGATAAGTTTAAATTGAACTCTATATTGGATGGGCAACCAATGCAATGACTGGCACAGGGAAGAGGCATCGGTGTAGCGGTTGGCGAGGAATATGATCCTGGCTGCTGCGTTAAGGACGGATTGGAGAGGGGAGAGTTTAGTAAGAGGGAGCCCGATAAGTAGAGAGTTGCAATAGTCAAGACGAGAATGAATAAGAGCGACAGTAAGAGTTTTTGCCGAGTCAAAGGTGAAAAAAGTCCTGATTCTTGAGATGTTTTTGAGGTGTAGATGACCTGAACGAGCGAGTGATTTGATGTGAGGAGTGAAGGAAAGATCTGAATCAAAAATGACCCCAAGACAGCGGGCTTGTTGCTGGGGAGTAATGGTTGAGCCACAAACGGAAATGGCAATATCGGGCACAGGTAGGTTAGTGGAGGGAGGAAAGATGAGTAGTTCAGTTTTTGACAGATTCAGTTTTAGGTAGAGGGAGGCCATAGTGTTAGAGACAGCAGAAAGACAATCACTGGTCTTTTGTAGTAATGCAGGGGTGATGTCCGGAGCAGAGGTGTATAATTGGGTGTCATCAGCATAGAAATGGTACTGAAAACCGAATCTACTGATTGTTTGTCCAATAGGAGCGATGTATAAGGAGAAAAGAAGGGGGCCTAGGACTGATCCTTGAGGAACCCCGACAGTAAGGGGAAGTAGGGAGGAGGAGGAGCCGGCAAAAGACACGGAGAAGGAGCGGTCAGAGAGATAGGAGGAGAACCAGGAGAGAACAGTGTCCTTGAGGCCAATAGTGCGGAGCATAGTGAGGAGGAGCTGGTGATCCACAGGGTCGAATGCTGCAGAGAGATCCAGGAGAATCAGCAGGGAGTAGTGACCATTAGATTTAGCTGTTAGTAGATCATTAGAGACTTTAGTGAGGGCAGTTTCAGTAGAATGTAAAGAGCGGAAACCAGATTGTAAAGGGTCAAGAAGAGAGTTGTCTGAGAGATAGCGAATGAGACGGGAGTGGACCAGGCGTTCCAGGAGTTTAGAGATAAAGGGAAGATTGGAAACAGGTCTGTAGTTGGCCGTGCAGTTCTTGTCAAGTGTAATGCAGCAGCTTGCTAGCATTACAGTAAATGGTCCAGGATGTGTTTTACCTGACCATGTACCTTCCCCTTTAACTGACTGGTCACATGACTGTGACATCACACAGGTCCTGTATGCACAATAAAGGTCTGTACACATGACTGGGACAGCACACAGGACCTATACACACAGCTGACTGATCACATGACTGTGACATCAGCAAGGTCCTGTCAGTATGGGTGTATGTGTGCACAGGATATATAAACCCCGGTAATTGGAGACAGGTGTGTTCGGTGTGAGAGACATGAGGCCTGTTCCCCATGTGTGTGGGACACCGTTCTGCCTAGTGAGGCTGAGTGAAGCCTGGCAGCCTGAAAGGCTGAGACTGGATCCTGTGAGTGGATGCTAGTGGCCTTGGAAGTCAGAGGCTTGGTGAAGAGTCCGGAAAGGCGCAGACTGGATGTGTGTGAGTGAAACATTCCAGTAGCCTTAGACTGGACGACGGCTAGAGACCCCTACCTGGGAAGCCACAAAGCCACAGTGGTGGCGGATTAAAGGGACTGCAGCAACTAAACCCGGCAAAGGTAATACACTTTGTTACATGGACTGTGTTATGGACATTGATAATTTATTACCTTGCTGAAGGCTGTGACCTGGGCCAATTGGGCCTGTCTGCTATTTGAGAGACTCCCGGATGTTAAGTGTGTAAACATGCCGGTGACAAACTAAGATGGACATTATGTGTGTGAACAGCGGTTTATGATAACATAATAAACTGCTGTATTGAGAAAATACCGGAAGGACATTGCACGTGTGCTTAATTTACCCGGTGCAGCGAGTATCCCCCATTATGATGACTAGCGCTGCCTTACACAAGGGATGGTTTTTTAAGTAATGGTTGTATGCTGGCGTGTTTAAAAGAAGAGGGAAAGATACCAGATGAGAGGGAAAGGTTGAAAATTTTAGTTAGGTGAGTGGTGACAGCTGGAGCAAGGGACTGAAGGAGATGTGAGGGAATAGGGTCATTGGTGCAGGTGGTAGGGCGAGAAGATGCAAGGAGCCTGATCACTTCATCTTTCGTGACTGGTTCGAAGTCAGAAAGTGAGCAAGATACAATGTGGCGGGGGAGAGCATGCATAACATTTGGGGATTGGGAGAAAATTTCCTGTCGGATATGGTCAATTTTTTCTTTGAAATAATTGGCCAGATCGTCAGCGCTGAGGTCGGTGGTCGGGGCCTGTGTTGTTTGATTGAGGAGAGAATGAAACGTGTCAAAGAGTTGTTTAGGTGAAGGGCAGAGTTATATGTTTTCAGCATAAATTTATAATGGAGGAAATCTTCGGGCAGATTTGATTTTCTCCACAGCCGTTCAGCGCACCTGGAATACCTCTGGAGAAGACTTGTTTGAGGCGTGTGCCAGGGTTGATATTTGTCTTTTATTACAAGAGATTAAGTGATTTAATTTGTATTTTTAAGTCTTTGGCTATGTGCCCACGATGCAGAAATGAAGCAGAAAATTTCTGCAGCATTTCTGCATCTCCCTGGCAGAAAAAAACGCATGCAGATTGTGCATGCGTTTTTCCTGCAGAATACATGCGGATCCACATGCGGGTTCACATGCGTTTCCGCATGCAGATTGACAAGCACTTTCCAGGCGATAGCATCACTTGGAAAGTGCTTGACAACTAGGTCACACTGTATAAATCCATGCAAACAGCATGGATTTATACAGTGTGAACCGTAAAAATTAAAACAAATAAAGCTATACTTACCTCTGAGGCCCCGGTGTGTGCTGCAGCGGTCGTCCTGGCTTCTTCCGTGTTGCCGGCACATCGCGAGACAGAGCGGTGAAGGGCCTGCGGTCACATGACTGTGACGTCACCGCAGGTCCTCAAGCGATGCCGGCATTCAGAGAGAATCCGCCGGACAGGTGAATATAAACTTTATTTGTTATTTTATACTTTTTTTACAGGTACAATGGTACCCAGGTCTGGATGAGAGTCTCCTCTCCTCCAGAACTGGGTACCATCCGTACATAGAGACGCATAGAAGCCGCTTGTAAAATTGTACAGTCGCGGTTTCTGTGCGTCTCAATGCAAGTCAATGGCGGGAGTTCCGCTGCACTTCCGCAAAATTAAATGACATGCTGCGGATTTTTGTACGTAGCATAAACGCTGCGGAAAAATCCGCAGCATGTGCATAGAACATGCGGAATCCCCTTGGGGACCATGGGGTGCGGATTACCTAGCGTTTTACAAGCGTTTCCGCTGCGGAAATTCCGCAGCATAAACGCTTGAAAAACGCTACGTGGGCACACAGCCTTTCTATCTCTTGCACTTTAAATTAGGGGTGTCACAGTGGCTGTCCCTTATAGCCCTATGGAGCCATTTCATATAAGGGTGCCAACCTCTGCTGACAGGCAGGGATTCCCTTAGGATATAATGTGCACCCTGATAATTCCCTGATATCCCCTATCTGTCTCTATATAGCTGATTGATTAAGATTACTCTTCTTGTGGAACAATATATTTAGAAGGGTGCACACCTAGAAATACTTTTTTAAGAGTGATTTTGTCTTTTTAAGCGTATATGTTTATTTTAATTTGATTATTAAAAATTATATTTTAGGAGTCTTTTTTTCTAGTTTGGTTTACTGACACTGATGCACCTTGAGCCTGCAAGACAGCTTGATTTTCTTTGAATCTTGATTGGTGCTGCTTATGCACCATCCGGACTACTGTGTTTCAACTTTTCATCAATTTTTCTCTGCTGTCTATGTTTAGGGAGATTAGCTACAGTACCATGGGTTGTAAACTTCTTGATTATGTTGCACACCGTGGGCAAAGGAGCATCAAGATCTCTGGAGATGGACTTGGAACCTTGAGATTGTGGATATTTTTTAACAATTTTTGTTTTCAAGTCCTCAGACAGTTCTCTTCTCCTCTTTCTGTTCTCCATGCTTAGGCCACGGCCCCACTATCCGTATTCGGTCAGTATTTTTTCTCAGGAGTGGGAGCCAAAACCAGGAGTGGGTGATAAATGCAGAATTGGTGACTTGCTTCTATTACATATTTTCTCTGATTGTTCCTCACCTGGTTTTGGCTCCCACTCCTGAGAAAAAATACTGACCAAATACTGATAGTGGGGCTGTGGCCTTAGTGTGGCACACACAGACACCATGCAAAGATTGAGTAAACTTCTCCCCTTTTTATCTGGTTTCAGGTGTGAGTTTCATATAGCCCAAACCTGTTACTTGCCACAGGTGAGTTTGAATGAGCATCACATGCTTGAAACAAAGTTGTTTCCCCACAATTTTGAAAAAGTGCCAACAACTTTCTGACCCATTTTGGTGTTTTTTTTCATGAATTTATGTCCAATTTTGTTTTTTGTCTTTTTTTTGTGTTGTTCCAGTACACTTAAAGGAAATAAACATGTGTAATTGCATTACTTTTCTGGAAGAAATACTTCATTTTCTGGAACAATTTCAAGGGTACCAGCACTTTTGGCCATGACTGTAGAGTTTGTTGGAAAAGATCCAGTATAACTTGTATTTTATTCATTGAAATTCCTTGGGATTCAGTTAGGCGGTCCTACTAGTGATTGACAGCTATCTCTGCAGGCACATACATATAGGTAAGACTGTCAATCACTGAGTAGGACCGCTCACTGGACTTTTATACATACAAACACCAGGTAGTTCAATAATAAAAAAAAAAAAAGTTTCATTAAACTTTTCTCACAAAAATGTTATCTGATTATCTCCTCCTGATCTATAACATCCTGCCTGCAGATCGGATATACTCTACCATCACTGGTTCCCTTTAAAGAGGTTGTCCACTACTTTTACATTGATGGCCTATCCTTAGGATAGTATATAGAAATGTAATCCCGGCACACAAAAAGAAGACCAGAGGGTAGTATGCAAATAAAAATTATTTTTATTTAGACAGTTCCTCAAAAAAATCCGACGATCGTTTCAATCAAAGAGTGATTTTCATCAGGGACAAGGATCTCAAATCAGAGGGTATTTGGACAAGGCCATAAATGTAGACCAATAAAGGAACCCGCAACTTGGGTCCCAGAAAAATCCAAACGGATATATGAACTGGAGTTCTATTGTATCTGAATATTCTCACATATGTATGTCCATGAGGAGCCAAAAAGAAGTCTCTTTGCGTGAAACAGGTAGGCCACACACACAGAGTGTGAGAGGAATATGCAGTAGTCCCCAGGGGAAAGGTATGTGCCAGATAGAGGGCTTAGTGCTGTGCCTAATGAAATATACGGCCGGATCAATCCTTAGGATAGATCATGAATGTCTGATCGGCCCGGGTTCCGACACCCAGCCCCCCCCGCCGACCAGCTGTTATCGGCGGCTGCCGGCTGGTAGTACTTGCTTGTGGAGCTGGCCGTCTATTTGTAGTGGCTGCCGCAGGATACTACACATCCACCTCCTATTGATTTGAATAGGAGGCGGACGTGTAGTACCCCACAGCGGCCACTACAAGTAGACGGCCAGCTCTGCAAATAAGTACTTCCAGCCAACTAACTTCTCCATGTACAGTGCTGGCCAAAAGTATTGGCACCCCTGCAATTCTGTCAGATAATACTCAGTTTCTTCTTGAAAATGATTGCAATCACAAATTCTTTGGTATTATTCTCTTCATTTAATTTGCTTGCAAGGAAAAAACACAAAAGAGAATGAAGCAAAAATCAAATCATTGATCATTTCACACAAAACTCCAAAAAAGGGCCGGACAAAAGTATTGGCACCCTCAGCCTAATACTTGCTTGCACAACCTTTAGCCAAAATAACTGCGAACAACCGCTTCCGGTAACCATCAATGAGTTTCTTACAATGCTCTGCTGGAATTGTAGACCATTCTTCTTTGGCAAACTGCTCCAGGTCCCTGATATTTGAAGGGTGCCTTCTCCAAACTGCCGTTTTGAGATCTCTCCACAGGTGTTCTTTGGGATTCAGGTCTGGACTCATTGCTGGCCACCTTAGAAGTCTCCAGTGCTTTCTCTCAAACCATTTTATAGTGCTTTTGGAAGCGTGTTTTGGGTCATTGTCCTGCTGGAAGACCCATGACCTCTGAGGGAGACCAAGCTTTCTCACACTGGGCCCTACATTATGCTGCAAAATTTGTTGGTAGTCTTCAGACTTCATAATGCCATGCACACGGTGAAGCAGTCCAGTGCCAGAGGCAGCAAAGCAACCCCAAAACATCAGGGAACCTCCGCCATGTTTGACTGTAGGGACCGTGTTCTTTTCTTTGAATGCCTTTTTTTTTCCTGTACACTCTATGTTGATGCTTTTTCCCAAAAAGCTCTACTTTTGTCTCATCTGACCAGAGAACATTCTTCCAAAACGTTTTAGGCTTTCTCAGGTAAGTTTTGGCAAACTCCAGCCTGGCTT
This sequence comes from Phyllobates terribilis, assembly GCF_046119375.1. NCBI lineage: Eukaryota > Metazoa > Chordata > Amphibia > Anura > Dendrobatidae > Phyllobates > Phyllobates terribilis. The sequence goes on from NW_027362765.1 coordinate 522,037,990, forward strand.
TTTTATGTCTCGGGGTAAGAAGTGGGGTCTTCCTGGGTATCCTACCATACAGTCCCTTTTCATTCAGACGCCGATGGATAGTGCGGGTTGACACTGTTGTACCCTCGGACTGCAGGGCAGCTTGAACTTGTTTGGATGTTAGTCGAGGTTCTTTATCCACCATCCGCACAATCTTCCGTTGAAATCTCTCGTCAATTTTTCTATTCCGTCCACATGTAGGGAGGTTAGCCACAGTGCCATGGGCTTTAAACTTCTTGATGACACTGCGCACGGAAGACACAGGAACATTCAGGTCTTTGGAGATGGACTTGTAGCCTTGAGATTGCTCATGCTTCCTCACAATTTGGTTTCTCAAGTCCTCAGACAGTTCTTTGGTCTTCTTTCTTTTCTCCATGCTCAATGTGGTACACACAAGGACACAGGACAAAGGTTGAGTCAACTTTAATCCAGGTTAACTGGCTGCAAGTGTGATTTAGTTATTGCCAACACCTGTTAGGTGCCACAGGTAAGTTACAGGTGCTGTTAATTACACGAATTAGAGAAGCATCACATGATTTTTCAGACAGTGCCAATACTTTTGTCCACCCCCTTTTTTAGGTTTGGTGTGGAATTATATCCAATTTGGCTTTAGGACAATTCTTTTTGTGTTTTTTTCATTGAAGACAAATTAAATGAAGATAATAATACCAAAGAATTTGTGATTGCAATCATTTTCAGGAAGAAACTGAGTATTATCTGACAGAATTGCAGGGGTGCCAATACTTTTGGCCAGCACTGTAACGTGTGCACCGATCACAGGCAGTCCTTCATTCAGAGAAGAGTTTGCTGCCTGCTCTCTGCTGGCACTGCCTGGAAATAGTCCATGTCTCCACAAGCATGGGTGTCAGTGAGATGGATATTAATAGATCGCAGATATCAATAGGCGCAGGCAGCAAAGTTTTAGGCACCTTGATTACATTTCTCTTGGGATTTGCCCAGCACTTGTCTATTCGCATATAAAAACATATGAAGACAATTCAAAGATGGGTTCCCCCGGCATGACTATGATAATTATATACAGAGGTACCAGAAGATGACAGTGTAGCTGCTATTGCAAACCTCAAGATCTAAAGGTGGCCGAAGATGTCAGCAGAACGCTTATCTGGTCATTAGCTGTTCCTCCATACACACACATCTTGGCCAAGCTTAGCTCGCTGTGCTTTTCAGTGCATAAATAATGTCATACCCACCTACACCAGAGCTATGGAATAGGGGTCTCCCTGCAATCATAGAACGGAGACGCAGCACTGCTGTGCATGCGGGGAAGTTTCTGCACAGTGTACACCACACTTCTCATTATGGTAATCACCAGATCAATCAGTTTGTGGACACTTGGGCTTTGATCTCTGAGGCCTACAGACTTGTGGAAGAGGCCCAATGTACCAGGAAACTGACTGGTAACGTGTGACTGCTGCAGCAGTGACGTCAGTAGCATTGACACGCTACTAGTGATTGGCTGCAGTGGTCACATGTCTACATGGAAGAATGGAAATTGGTGAAGTGTTGGCAGGGGATTGGTCAGTATTACTCCTTGTTAGTTTATGCACTCTAAGCTGTATTTGCTGAGTACCTTTCATATATTGTGTGGGATTTACGTCTATATGACATGTAATACTGTTTTTACAGTTAATAATTGATCTTGGTTTCTGTGTCATGGAGAATTTTGGTCACATTGTCTGGCAGCCCGGGCCTTGGATAATTAACTCGCACATTTGCCCAGTAAGGGATTATAGGCGTCATTCCTAAATCAGCTGACTAAGTGGCGCTAAGCTGTGGAATGGCTGCTTATGTCACAGTGCACATTTTTGCTGACCCACATGCAGCTTGTTCAGGACTGGATCTCACATCTGTATGCTTTTTTTTTTTTTTTTCTTTCAAAGCCAAAGCTCATCTCTGTAATTGTAACTTTAATTTAACATGCATTATACTGAAGGGAAACGCACAGTACTATCTGCCGTCCGTCTTGCTGCGTCGCTGCAGTCTATATCAACCTCTGCAGGAAACTGCTTGAATTCTGCTGCCGGCTCCTGCAGGGACGTGATGGCACCGGCTTCAAAAACAGTCCAATAATTGTTTTTTCCAGTGTTTTCTCTTCCAAATACATATTGTAGGAGAGATCTGGCCTCTTTCTACAAAGTAAGAAGTTGTGTTTATGAAGCAAATGGAAAAATAACATTTCAGTGCACAAATCCTTCACAATACACCACCCCTATGATGAGTCTTACTTCTGTAGGTTCCATGGTTCATGGAGAGACCTGGTTACATGGCCAAGACCTGAGGACTGTATATTATGGGGGATACTAACAGTTACTGCGTGCCTATGGCTAACCAGTCATTTCTAGGAGCCAGCAATGACCCTCTCTGCAGACAGTAAAGCCGTGCTTTCACATTAAGCTTGTATCAGATCCCAGAAACCCATACATCTCCTCTGTTGGCCCTGTTCTGACTATTGCAATGCCTTACAACTAGAACGTGTGAACCCTGGCCTACACGTTACAGCAGCCCTCCCTCAAGTGGGTGCAGGAGCTGCAGTTGGTCCTGGAGCCTAGAGGGGCCCCTGAAGTTCTCATTGGTTCATATGAGAAGACCAGTACTTTTAAAGACCCGAGATAGTTTGGGGCCTTGTTGGAAATTTCGTATTCGGGCCCATGAGCTTTAATGTGGTACAGCATTACTTGTCAGATGGATACATTAGAAACCAGATCCATCATAGCTGCTGTCACAGCAGTGTGAACAGATCCTACCAGGAGCTTTGACAGGAGAAGGCTGCTCTTCTACTTTACTTATAGCGTTAGATCACATCGGTGTCATCCGAAACCTCCCTAAATGAGGGGTCCCTTGAATTTGAAGTATTTTCTCAATCTCGGACGTACAGCATGGACTAAATCTCTTTCTAAAGCCTGGTCTTATGGGCATAGACCGCTGAGGCCCACTATGTTCTCTGATCGATTTTATGTATCCTGGTGAGTGGCAGAATGAGTTTGGGCCATTAGATGTTGAGCCAGGTAGACTACATCAGAGCATCTCCTTGGGGACCATCAGGCATTCCTTCTGGGATGTTTCATGTATTTCTTCTTAGTGAAGTAATACGTTAACTGTTTGTCAGCGCTGGCCATTTCTGTTGGTCGCACAATAAGCCGAATGTGGCATCTGGAGTCACAGAATTAATATGTACAAGTGGATTGGCTCATTGCATAACATCCACCCTACTGATAAGAGAATATGACGAGATGCAGGAAGGTGCCTAATGTTCTCTACACAGGTTTGTTGTTTTAGGTGTAAAGGGCTGGAAAATCACTCCCACACTGGTGCTTGTGCATCACTGCCATAAACCGAAACCTCTCCAGAAGACCATCCCTTTATCCAAGCCAAATTTCATGTGGCCAATTTTCAGGTCCACCATTTGTTTCTTTTGGCCAAGGCAATTATCAATTTTGGTTGGGTGGCCGAGGTTTCTTTGTAGTGTCTGTGGAAACACCTCAGGCAAAACCAATACCATTATGTCTACCTCCCTGACAAGTACCACACTAGGCCCTGACGAGGCGTAAAACAAAACATGTAAGTTTTGCCCAGAGTTGCCGCCTCAATTATTTTTCTAACTCATGCAATCGCACTGTTTTCCTCCTATAGTTGCTGTATTACACTATTGCTGGCTGCAGAATGAGGTAACATGGTTGGCCATATCTTGTGAGATGTGTTGGGGACATGTTGTGGCACTTGCTATTATACAGGCATGACAGGTCCTCCTGCTCTTGTTACTGCAGATGTCCTCACAGACGACACAGCTCTCCTGTCCATACAATGGCTGCTGCTGGAGGAACGTGACCAGACCTGTCCATCAGCCTTGTCCAATATAAAAGTAGTTTTCTATTGTGAGGTTTTTAATTGGACAGGTCTGGTCACATGTTCCTCCATCAGCAGCCATTGTATGGACTGGAGAGCTGTGTTGTCTGTGAGGAAAGCTGCAGCAACAAGAGCAGGAGAAGAATTGGTCATATCTATATAATAGTAAGTGCCACAATATCATGTCCCCAACAACCTCATCTATATATATAATCGTCTTATCCCGTCTGTCTGTCTTGGAAATCCCGCGTCGCTCATTGGTTCGGCAGCGGCCAATCAGCGTCTCGGGATTTCTGAAAAAAGATGGTGGCCGTTAGCGGCTCATCTGGCGGACGGAGGTCAGCGGCGATGCAGCGGGGAGGTGAGCGGCGCTAGCAGCACAACTACCCCGACCGGCGCCGCTGACCTCCATGCGGCCAACGTCGGAAGATCAGCGGCTTGGCCCGCTGATCTCCCAACAGCAAGTGTGAACGGAAGACCGCGGAGCGGCGCCGCCGGTCGGGATGCTTCTGCTGCGAGCAGGCGCTCATCTCCCGGCTTCTCGCAGCAGAAGGAGCCGCACAGGCATCGCCGCTCCCCGGTCCTCGCTAATACGGAGCCGCACAAGCAGCGCCGCTCCCTGGCCCACACTAATGCGACGCTGATTGGTCGCGGTGGCCGACCGTGACCAATCAGCGAGATAGGCGCCAAATTTAAACACCGCTTTGCTCATTGGTCCCGGCCCCCGGCCTGCCGAGACCAATCAGCGAGGTTGCTGCCAAATTTAAACAACGCTCTGCTGATTGGTCGATTTTTATTGCCAAATTTAAACAAGCTCTACGGTCCTCACTAACACAGTTCGCTGATTGGTCGCGGCCGCCACCCGTGACCAATCACCGATATTGCCGGCAAATTTAAATACCGTTTTGCTGATTAGTCGCGGTTGCCGGCCGCGACCAATCAGCGATTTTGGTGCCAAATTTAAACAACGTTCTGCTGATTGCGCCCGGTCGGCCGCATACATATTCTAGAATACCCGATGCGTTAGAATCGGGCCACCATCTAGTACAATAAAAATATAGCCATCGATGTTGCTTCATTGTGCAGCCAGCAATAGAAAGTATAATACAGCGGCAAAAAGTTTAATGAAACCCAATTGCAAAAATGATTTTTAGCCCGAATTCCATGCATTTAAGTAAGAAAAATAAATTGTCCCTAAAGGTGGACAACACCTTTAACCTCTTTCTTTACATTTGTGGTAATAGTACATCCTTGTGCCCTGGGCCGGTTGGGCCAGGGACGTACTGTTACGCAGAATGTGATCGCTCCCGGCACATTAACCCCCGAAATGCTGCGATCAAAGTTGATGCTTTATCATCATACCGCCAAACAAAAAATGGAATAAAACCCGATCAAAAAGATTAATGTAAATAAAATGGTACCGCTGAAAACGTCATCTTGTCCCACAAAAAACAAGCTGCCATACAGCTCAATCACCCGAAAAATAAAAAAGTTATAGCTCTCAGAATTAGATGTAAAAAAATTGTTTTTTTTCTATAAAATAGTTTGTGTAAAAGCGCCAAAACATTAAAAAAAACTATATAAATGTGATACCGCTGTAAACATACTGACCCGAAGAATAAAGCTGCCTTATCAATTTTACCACACGCTGAACAGCATAAAAAAATAAAGAATTCCTGAATTGTTGGTTTTTGTTTATTTATTTAATCTCCCAAAAATCGGAATAGAAAGCAATCAAAAAATGTCACATGCCTGAAAATGGTACCAATAAAAATGTCAACTTGTCCCTCAAAAAACAAGCCATCACATGACTGTCAGCCGAAATCTGGAAAAATTATAGCTCTCAAAATATGACGATGCAAAAAAAAAAAGCGTCTTTTAATGTGTGACAGCTGTCAATCATGAAAACCCGATATGAATCTGTAATCGCACCGACCCAAAGAATAAAGTCGGTTAGGGTTGGGGTTGTGATATAGATAGAGATATATATATATATATATATATATATATATATATAATATATATATAATATATATATATATATATATATATATATATATATATAATATATATAATATATATATATATATATATATATATATATATATATATATATATATATATATATATATATATAATATATAAATATATATAATATATATATATATATTAAAGTAAAGAAAAAAAAATGATGACGATATGGCGACTAGTGTTGAGCGCAAGTGCTCGCTACTTGAGTTTGCATCGGGTGGCCAGGTATGCGCTGAGTATCGGGGGTGCGCGAGTGACCTGCTCGAGTCTCCGCCCCATATGCTTTGTGGCCAAAAAAAACTTGCGGGGATTGCCTGCCATGTTGTTTTTTGTGTGTCTTAACAACCGTGAAACATGCAGGGCGGGGACTCGAGCATGTCACTCGGGCACCCGCGATACATTGTGCATACCTGAGTACCCGATGCAAACTCAAGTAGCGAGCACTTGCGCTCAAGATCAATGACAACTAATTCAATATGATGACCCAATGTTTCAATTTCTGTGTCTTACCTCTAGGTTCAAAATGTTCACTATACCCCTTGATAAAATCCTTGAGGGGTCTAGTTTCCAAAATGGGGTCACTTGTGGGGGGTTTCCACTCTCCAAACGCAGCATGGCGTCCGCTCTCAATTCCAGCCAATTTTGTGCTCAAAAAGTCACAGTGCTCCTTCCTTCTGAACCTTGCCGGGCGCCCAAACACTGTACTTTCCCCACATATGGGGTATTGGCGTAGTCAGGAGAAATTGCAAAAGTTTTTGGGGTCAGTTTTCTCCTCTTACCGTTGTGAAAAAAAAAAAACTTGGGGCTAAAACATTATTTTTGTGGAAAAATTTTATTTTTTGTTTGTTTTTTATTTTCACGGTTCCATGTTATAAACTTCTGTGAAGCACCTGGGGGTTCAAGGTGCTCACCACACATCTAGATAAGTTCCTTGAGGGGTCTAGTTTCCAAAATGGTGTCACTTGTGGGGGGATTTACACTGTTTAGGCACATTAGGGGCTCTTCAAACACAACATGGCGTCCGCTAATTATTCAAGCAACTTTTACATTCAAAAAGTCAAATGGCGCTCCTTCCCTTCCGAACCCTGCCTGTCAACTTTTAACCCTTATAACTTCCTAACAAAAAAAAAAAAAACTGGTTCCAAAATTGTGCTGATGTAAAGTAGACATGTAGGATTTAAGGGCATGAAAATTCAAAGCTTGAAAATTGCAAAATTTTCGCCAAATCTCCTATTTTTTCACAAATAAACGTAAGTGATATCGAAGAGCTGTTACTACTATCATGAAGTACAATATGTCACGAAAAAACAATGTCAGAATCCGTGGGATCCGTTGACGCGTTTCAGAGTTATTACCTCATAAAGTGACAGTGGTCAGAATTGTAAAAATTCTCCTGGTCATTAACGTGCAAACAACCCTCGGGGGTAAATGGTGTAAGGCAGCGCTAGTCATCATGCTGGGGGACACTCGGGTCAATTAAAGCACACCAGCCATGTTTTTCAGTATTTCACAATCCAGCAGTTTATTATATTTCACTACTGCTTATCACAGAGTCCAACTCAGTGGCTCGCCGACATACACATATAATGTCCAGGAGCCTTTCAAGTGCCAGACAGGCCCACTTGGCTCCAGTTACAGCCTTATAGTCACTTATAGCAATGTCCATATAATGCAGCATTTTACCTTTGCCGGGTTTTAGCTGCTTCAGTCAGTTTTGTTCTGCCACCACTGTGGCTTTACGGCTTTCCAGATGGGGGTCTCCAGCCCTCGTTCCTTCAAAGGCTACTGGTATGTTGTCTCACCTAACATCCAGCCTCTGCCTCCCAGGACTCTTGCCTTCCAAGCCTCTGGCCCTCCAAGGCTACTGGAATCCCTTACACATACGGATCCAGCCTCTGCCTTTCAGGCTTCACCATGCCTCTCTAGGCCTCACTAGGCCTCTCCAGGCTAACTGTGTCCCACACGGGAACAGGCCTCACGCCTTACACACCCTGTCTCAAATCTACCAGGGTTCATATATCCTCTAGTGCACACACAGGGCCTGTGCTGATGTCAGTCATGTGATCAGACCTTCTGTATGCACAGGACCTGTGCGATGTCACAGTCATGTGACCAGTCACCTGGGGAGGTACATGGTCGGCCAAAACCACCCTGGACCAATACAGTAATGCCGCAAGCCGCTGCATTACAATGGGTTACAGACAAAGTAAGGCTACATGTACAGTGGTGTATATTACGGTATATAGCTCTGTATTGATATAAGTACATATACCATGTGTATTGAACATGTTTTTTTATTTTTATTTTGACAACCAGCACAGCAAATTATGCAGAGCTATAACATCAAAGTAACTAACAAGTCGTGTAATTGAGTCCCAATTGGCCGCTATGTTTGTGTTTCTGCATTTATTGTCCTGCTAGTGTAGTCTGGTTGCTGTTATTTTTATGCCTTTCATGCACATATAGGAACATCTACTGATGTACTGAAGCATTTTCCAAGTTCCAGATTGATCTGATTTATACAGTATAAGGGCTCGCTCCCTTTAACTTCTAAATCGAACGAGCGCAATCCGATAAAAAATCAGATTGCACTAAGACCAATGTTAAAACTGCAGGAACCAGCCCAGTAAGTGATACATCACTGGAATCAGGGTCTCTGCCCCTACATCATGCTGCTCTCAGATGGGGCAGCAAAAACCTGGTGACAGATTCTCTTTTACGCATTGTGTTTTGGGTCTACAACTGTGTGACCTTTGTTTTGCCATCCAACACTGTGAAAGTCACCAGGTCCATCTGCTTTACAGCAGCGGATATGAATGGTAGCCAGTTGACATAGAAATCCTCAAGTTTGATTTACCTGGACCTTTGTAGGTAGATCCATCAATCCCTGAACCTATTATGTTTCGGAGATGAGTGCGGATTCTGTCACAGTCGGTCATACAGGAGGGCTGACAAGCGTCATCCTATTGTGACCGCTAGTGCCAGTGCAAAAACCGTCATGGATTAAGGTTTCTGATGTAGGTCTTTAAAATATAATCCAGACAAATACTTTATGCATCTGCATTTAATGATGTGTTCAGGCCAGGCCAGGGTAAGTGGCATCACCGCATATTTACTATCACTAATGTAATGCCCTGCGGGACCTGCAGCATGATACACCCTCCGCAATGGGGCATCCAAAGTAACGGATGGAAGGAGAGGAACGGCATTACATCGCATTCACACTTGCGGCTCCTGATGTGAATTCAACAGCCTCAAAGGCATATATGAGACTTGAGTTTGGGTCAGAAGAAGCCCGAAAGTGTGAATCTGGCCTTCGGAAGACAAAATTGTAGAACCTGGTCCAGTGGTCCCTGATTTAATAATCCAGATGACAGACAATACCCCAGGGAAAGAACCGCTGTTTTCTGGACCAAAGTAAAGGAAAAATGAGACCTTGCACATTTTAACTGGAGTTGAGCAAAGAGATTCACAGGGCGCCGGTCCGACGTCCCGAGTTGATACTCAATGGCAGCTGGAAGATCCTCAGTCTGAAGTCAAATGTCGGCTTCTGGGGCGCCGCTTCTGATTTCTAAGCCCCCAGGACATCATGACGTGCATCACGCTGTGGTATCTTGATGCAGTGGGATCAAAAGTTATGTCCAGGATGCCAGCCTTCTAGCATTGTTCGAGGAAGTTTGTAGGGCCCTGCTCCGGCAGCCACTGAGTACCAACGTGGACACCAGACCAGGATCCTGCAAATCCTTGTGTTCAATTCTAATTCACTGAGGCATTTCAGGCCTTCTGATAAATGCAATGCGTTTCACCAGTTCTATAACACACAGCGGGTGGCAAGTATCTATCTACGCGGTCTTGTTTTGTTTTGTTTTTTTTTATGGATAAAGTAAAAATCCAAATGCTAAAATTAAAATAGTAAATACACACACTACAATTTAGCAAAAATCTGTTGGAAAGAACTAGATAGTGTATGTACAATAAATGCCGCCAACTGTAGGGACAGTAATGAGCTGCCTAGTTGGACAGAACAACAAAGATTCTGTACTAATTATATTCTTTCCAATAAGAGATAATTGCTTGGCTTAGCCTGGAGTACATAACATGTCTTATATAAAGAGAAGATTCATCAGAAAATCACTTGTCATTTTAAGTTGGGGTTTTATTGTAAATGTGTTTTTTGTTTTTTCGTGGGGTTTTTCTTTATATAAAAGTTGAGATTTTAGTTCCTCCGTATTGCTAATACAAAAATAATCGGAAGTCTGTCAATTTTCACATTGGCCACTAAACCTAATATTTGACTCCCACTTCCTGTTCTGTACAAGTCACTTTTCAGAAGTCTCATTATCTTCACAGACAACATTCAAATGAAACCGAACAACTACATATAACCTATATAATGCAGTATCCACCATTTATAGTAGGTGATGTCACAGCTCACCTCCTCCTTTTTCCTTCACAATGAACTTGTCCCACATCAGAGCATAAGCAGTGAGTACCTCTATACAAATGAATAAGGTCAAAGTCAGTCTGCTGCTTATGTCCATGTGGCAGCTGAAAAGTACAAGTCTAACATTCAGCCTAGTGGCCACTGCAAAGATTGCAAGATATAGATATATAATATATTTATAGTGATATGGTACATTAAAATAAATGATCAAAGTTAACCCTGCTGCCATTTTGTTCTAGTAATCAGTGCCGGCCCCAATAGCCCCTTTAACGTTCTCTAACTGCCTCCAATCTAATTTGGATGGATAATATCTCCCAGTTTTCTCGACAATGGATGAGTGATTTTTTTTTTTTTGTGGACAAGTCTAGTTTGTTGTAGATGGGGATGAGCAGCTCCCACCCACGCCTCGCTCTATATTAATAACGTGTACCTTTGATCAAGCTGAACGTGCATGTTAATGGTTAATCCAGTATATAAGACTGATGACCACTTTCTTAGCTAGTTTTCTAATAGTAATGTATTTTGCTGTGTTTGGCATTATCTGATTCCATGAGTGGATTTTTAGATTTTTGCTGGATTTCTTGTGTATATTATGTACATGTGCTTAAAGCAGTTGTCTGGTTCAATCAAATTATCACCCATCTGTAGAGTGGATGATGTTATGCTGATCAGTGTGGGTCTGACTGCTGAGACCTACACTGATCGGCAGGTCCGATTACCACCGCTCCATTCGTTCTCTATGGGGCTGTCAGAATACCGAGTGCAGCGCTTACAGGTTCCATAAAAAATAAATGGGACACCGTTCGATCTTGCACACCGCTCCTCTATTCTAAAGGGGATGAAAGTTTCCCTTTCTCCCATTCACTGCGGATCCCAGCTGTCGGACACCCACCCATCAGCAAGTTATCACTTATCCTGTGGATAGTGTCACGGATGTTTCAGAAGTGACTGTCGCCCTGCAGTTGGTTGCAGGAGATCTCTACGTTTGGCATTACAGACATCTTCTTAGAGGCTGGCCGTCTCTAGAATCCAGCGGCTACTTCCCTCTGGCTAATTAGCTCCCTGGCCTGAGTGTATATATACCTGGTGTGCCTGAGAGGGAGGTGCCGGCGATATTCATTATTACTTGTGAGGCTTTAGCAAGAGCAGTACTTCGTCCTCTCTGGAGCTTGAGGCCATGTGCGCATTTGTCTGGAGTCGTCTAAATCTAAGCAATCCCCCCCCCCCTTTAGTCTTTAGTGGAAATCGACTAGTGCTCATCTCCTCCCTTTCCTAGCCATATCCATATGCCAGGGAAAGTCAGGGCGAGGCACGCGTTCGGCGATTGGTGAACAGCCTATATAGGAACGGTAGTTGAGACAGAGTGACACTAGACCAGACTAGGAGGTCTCCACTCCTCCCTTTCGCTCTTCCCTCTGTGTTGCACTAAGTCTTTCCCACACCTGGCGTGACAGTTGCTGCCAAAGATAAGAGATACAGCGCCTCCTAGCACAATAAACCCATTATAAGGTGGAGATGTTGGTAGATTAGTGGGGGATGCACTCACCTCCTGGGGTTGTGCAATTACACGCACAACCATGGTAAAAGCTTGTAGAATTTTGCTCGGTCATCGATGGCGGACAACCAACAGTGAAGGAGACACAACGATATAGTAAATTGTAGGACCCGTGCAATACTGATAATGGCCATCCAAGAGTAGAAGATGTATCAAGGTGCTTTTATTGGTAAGATATTCAGGCTATGCCTTCCGATACTGAATTGGTATCTTCATCAGACCAAATATTCTACCAATACAATATCAAAATGCGACGGCAGAATGTCTTACAAATAAAGGAACCTTGACTACATTATGTACTCTTTGGATGGTTATTATCAGCATCGCCCGGATCCTGCATTTTTCTGTATTGTTGTGGATAGGTGATAACTTGTGTCAACTGGTCCCCTTAAAGGTGATTTGTCCGTTTCAGTGTAAAGGTATTTTTTTATTTGAATCACTAGAGCCCTTTTACACAGGCTTGGTTATCCCTGGTCAAGGAGCCAGCTAATCCTCATCGGGCTGCCATAGGGGTGAATCTGACCTCTATTGTACCACATTATGCCTCTGATTTACATATTGAGTTGATCTGTGTAAATTCAGAAAGACCTACAATGATGGCATTCTCCATCAGGCTTCATATGTGCAGAGATGGTTTGAGGACTGGTGGTCTCGAGAGATCAGGCAATAATGGTCTTTGTGAACGGGTTACTTTTGCTTCACTTTTTGCAATTGTTGTGTCTTCTGCAGAGCTCGTGGAAGCCATCAACAAAAGCAGCCAGTCTAATGGCACACAGGCTCCGAATCCTCGACACCGGAAAAATGTAGCCGAACCTAGCCCATCTGCAAACGGAGAGGCCGGTGGGGAATCTGGCAAAAGTTACACGCAAGATCAGCTCGACGCCGTTAAGAGGTAACTGACAGATCAGTAATCCTGTATTTCAGCCTTAATTTTCAGTACATAATATTGTCCAGATTCCCAGATCGCCAGAGACACGTGACTGTAGTGAAAGGATTACTGCCTTCCAGCTTTTTCTCCCTACTTAAAGCCCCATTGATTTAAAAGGGCAGACCCTTCATTCTAGTAATTAGTGAGAATCCCTGCTTGGCATTTTTCCAAGTCCTGTGGGTACAAAAAAGTCATACTTAATTTTTAAAGCCATTCAAAAAAACTCAAACTCCAGCCTAGTTTTTTGGAAATATACCAGATCCTGGGAGCCGGCAATGACACTGATAGCAGCACATTTCAAATAAATTTCCCCATCTAAAGCACATATAAGCTTCAAAATGGAAAAGTCCTAATACCAGAAGCATGCCCTCTCCACTTTTTCACCAGTGATGGCAGCAGCAGGGTCCCCGCTATCCCTAGTAATGGCTAGGAATCCTCTCCAGGATTTAATTCTAAAACAAAATCTTTAATAGCGATGATTACATCTTAAAAAGGTCGTCCACTACTTCTGAATCCCTATGTTTCCCCCTTGTAAAATATAATTTATACTCCCCTCCAGTGCCTGCGCTGTTCCAGTGGTGTCAGCATTAGTTCTCCTGGGATTTGTGTGACATAATGTCACACAGTCCCTGGGGCCAATCAGCTCTGGCTTCACTCTCCCCTCCACCGGATATATTACATACTTCCAGAAGAAGTTCTCAATTCCTCTGGATGTCTTTATTTGTCCAAAGGTGAGAAGCGTGAAATCAGCGCTGATTGGCCGCAGGGCTTGTGTGACATAATGTCAGGTGAATCCCGGGAGAACTAGTGCTGACACCGCTGGAACAACGCAGGAACTGGAAGCGAGTATAAATGATATTATTTTACAAGGGGGAAACATAGGGATTCAGAAGGGGTTGTTCGAATAGTGGACAACCCCTATAATGTTATGCTCAGTGTATTGGTGACCCATTGACCAGTCATGAGTTCAGAGTACTCTATTTCCCTACTAGTGGTACTAGATGTAGTCCATCCTCCACCACAGTAGAACTTGCCTCCCTCATGTTGCTGAAATGTGCCCTCTAGTGGCCATCGGGTACATGCAGCAGATCTAGCTACTTGTGTCTGCAACCAAAGAGGGAAGAGCTGCCAATATATGACAGGTGCTGTACTTTCTCCTGTGAACCAGATCAGTAGATGGAAGTATTAGACTGCAGAATGCTCATTGTGTAGGTGAGAGGACCTGCTCAGGACTGATTTACCACCTAATCCGGGAGCTGAATTTCTTCCAGCTCTGCTGTAGTAAACCTATTATGTCTGGAGCATATAATCCCTATAGCCAGAAACCTGGAGGCGCAGGGGCAGCTGCCATTGTGCATTGGCCACAGGTCATGGAGGCTGGTACATATCACTGGTGTACTGCACACTTGTGCGTGCCATGATGTACACCTGAGTACAGAACATTGTGTAGGTGGAGGATACTGCGGTTGGGGCTGCATTTCACAAGGAACATTTTGTGGTTTGAGGTTTGTCGATCTCTTTGATCTTTTGTGCTTCCTCGGTACATTGTGTGGCTGGTTTCTACAGCTATGACTGGCCTTCACTTAGTAGAATAGAAAGCGTGGAACAATAAAATCCAGAGCAGACAAAATAACAAATGCTGCATGAAAACATTGTGCTTTATGTAATGATGCAAACAAGTGGAATACATTATATTACCGTGAATGAAACTCTCCAAATAAGGAATAGATTGACAAACAAGCAGAGAGAACATTGCTGGTAAGGCGCGAGGTGGCTGACTTCAATCATAGGACTTTAAAAATTGCAAAGCTTTAATTTGTAATGCATATTAAAAATCTTCTAAGGGCATCCAGAACAGTCGGGTATGTGAGTATATTGCCTGGAAAATTAATAATTTCCATTGTCTAATATATTGATTACTTACAGAATAAAGCAATGCAAAGATTACTATGAAATTCTTGGTGTAACGAGAGAAGCATCTGAAGATGACCTGAAGAAGGCATACCGAAAGCTAGCATTAAAGTTCCATCCGGATAAGAACCATGCTCCTGGCGCAACCGAAGCATTTAAAGGTACGGTACTGGATATACAGATACCATAGGCATTTTGTTTCCTACCGTAACCTGAGCCCTCTCTTTTCCTAGACATTGAGCTGAAATGGGTGAAATGTACATAAGATTTCTAACCTTCAGACATTCATGTTTTCTTAATACTCGTTTATTACCACCAGTTCTGTGCTTCACTGTCCTTCTTTAGACCATTTCTGGAAGGTACTAACCCCAGGGGTCTGGGAATACCCCACAAGACTGGCAATTTTAGAGATGCCTAGTGATCAGCACAATTTGGCCCTTGTCGCTGAGATCCTAACACATCAAATTATAAAAATGTACCTTTTAATTTGCCCTCTAATTTATTCCCGTTTTGTCATTGTAATGATTTTTATCCCCTTGATGTTAGTGGGTTTAATGTTATGGCTGACCGGTGTATCTCATCATGTAGCCATTGTCACCAGCAGTATCCCCAGGTCTGCTCAGACAACCCATGAGCTGAAGTTCTCCTATATAGGATAAACCCTTTGTATTTATCATCGACAGATAACGTCCAGTGTAAATCTGATTAGTGAGCACTCGGCTTGTGGTACAGAAGAATTCACTACGCTCATGTTATAGGATTGCCCGGCTGAAAGAACACCTAGTGGCCACATCACCAGTGCATAAACAGCACCTTGTGATAAATGACTCTGCTTAGTGACAGGGGTCCTAGAGATGAGACCCCTATTGATCAAGCAGTCATTGTGTAGGCAACCAGCCTGCCGGTCTGTGAAAGCTTCTCCTTCTGACTGCACAGCTGGGGTGGAGGTACCGAGACTTGCTGCAGGGTCACCACTTATAATGAATATATGGCCGCATGGATTGCCCCGCTGCAGACCTAAAGCCACACGTCCATTTCTGCTGTAGAATATTCTGCCACCAAATCTCATTTACTGTTAATCAGAGGCGGCTTACAGTATAAAGAAATGGTTTCCATTTATTCTAAGAGCCTGTTATGGAGGAAAATTGTTTAAAAAACCCACTGTGTTTAAGTAGTCAAACTGTTGCTTTCAGAGTAATATTAGATGTTGGCTAATGTAGTATTATATACCAGGAAGAGGTTAGAGGACTTCCCTGTCTAATTCCCTATTAGGGTATATATGTCATGAAGGTGTATACCCCACTCCAGACCCCTTTTATAAGCCAAAGGTACTTTAAAGAAGCGCTCCCATCTATATTTTCTTTCATTAAAGGGGTTTTCCCACGAACAAAAGTTAATTTTAATCAATAGATCTTGGAATAGTAATGACTTCCACAATTGCACGTGCTTAAATAAAATGTTCCTGTGCTGAGATAATCTTTTTAATCTCGGCACAGGAACATTTTATTTAAACACATCCAATTGTGGAACTTATTATTATTCCAAGATCTATTGATTAAAATTAACTTTTGTTTGTGGGAAAACCCCTTTTAAATGTGTATATATGCGTGTAATGTAGTGTGAGTGTATTGATGGTCACCTACCGCCGCTCTCTCCGGTGTCCAGCGCTGTTCTTCTGTTTCTCTTTGACTTCACCACAATTGCGCAGTGTATGTATGTGAATTTTCCGCTGCAAATCCTGAACATCTGCACATATGTAACAGTAACCTCCCCAAAAATGTGAGCGCAATATACTGTGCAGTATGAAATCATGACCAAACCATCTTATGGGTTTCCTCCATTTTTGCTATGTACTTCCCATTTTCACCTGACTGAACAGGGGTTACCAGAGGTGGAAACACCTTAAAATATGGCTAGAGCAAAAAAATATTAATAATGGCGCGACTTAAGATATGGTGAAAAATGGAAACTGCAATACACTTATGACCCCTCCCCCTTCCTCAACAATATCTGCAAACAACCAGCCACCTGGTGACACAAATGATAGCAGACTACTTATAAGGTCCTCATACACATTAGACTAAATTGAGCCTAACCTGGAGGGCTGGTCCGCAGTCTGTGTATAGCGGCCAGCAGCCCATCGTTTTGTTCTCTGGGAAGTAAGCTGCAGTCAGAGGAGTCAGGCAGCGGCCCTCTCTTAGAGCACACAGGAGCGCTCGCTCAGCTAAGTGCTCCTAGGTATAGAGGAGTCAGGCAGCCGCCCTCTCATAGAGCACACAGGAGCGCTCGCTCAGCTAAGTGCTCCTAGGTATAGAGGAGTCAGGCAGCCGCCCTCTCATAGAGCACACAGGAGCGCTCGCTCAGCTAAGTGCTCCTAGGTATAGAGGAGTCAGGCAGCCGCCCTCTCATAGAGCACACAGGAGCGCTCGCTCAGCTAAGTGCTCCTAGGTATAGAGGAGTCAGGCAGCCGTCCTCTCATAGAGCACACAGGAGCGCTCGCTCAGCTAAGTGCTCCTAGGTATAGAGGAGTCAGGCAGCGGCTCGCTCAGCTAAGTGCTCCTAGGTATAGAGGAGTCAGGCAGCGGCTCGCTCAGCTAAGTGCTAATGGGTATAGAGGAGTCAGGCAGCGGCCCTCTCATAGAGCACACAGGAGCGCTTGCTCAGCTAAGTGCCCCTAGGTATAGAGGAGTCAGGCAGCCGCCCTCTCATAGAGCACACAGGAGCGCTCGCTCAGCTAAGTGCTCCTAGGTATAGAGGAGTCAGGCAGCGGCTCGCTCAGCTAAGTGCTAATGGGTATAGAGGAGTCAGGCAGCGGCCCTCTCATAGAGCACACAGGAGCGCTCGCTCAGCTAAGTGCTCCTAGGTATAGAGGAGTCAGGCAGCGGCCCTCTCATTGAGCACACAGGAGCGCTCGCTCAGCTAAGTGCTCCTAGGTATAGAGGAGTCAGGCAGCGGCTCGCTCAGCTAAGTGCTAATGGGTATAGAGGAGTCAGGCAGCGGCCCTCTCATAGAGCACACAGGAGCGCTCGCTCAGCTAAGTGCTCCTAGGTATAGAGGAGTCAGGCAGCGGCTCGCTCAGCTAAGTGCTAATGGGTATAGAGGAGTCAGGCAGCGGCCCTCTCATAGAGCACACAGGAGCGCTCGCTCAGCTAAGTGCTCCTAGGTATAGAGGAGTCAGGCAGCCGCCCTCTCATAGAGCACACAGGAGCGCTCGCTCAGCTAAGTGCTCCTAGGTATAGAGGAGTCAGGCAGCGGCTCGCTCAGCTAAGTGCTAATGGGTATAGAGGAGTCAGGCAGCGGCCCTCTCATAGAGCACACAGGAGCGCTCGCTCAGCTAAGTGCTCCTAGGTATAGAGGAGTCAGGCAGCCGCCCTCTCATAGAGCACACAGGATCGCTCGCTCAGCTAAGTACTCCTAGGTATAGAGGAGTCAGGCAGCGGCCCTCTCATAGAGCACACAGGAGCGCTCGCTCAGCTAAGTGCTCCTAGGTATAGAGGAGTCAGGCAGCGGCCCTCTCATTGAGCACACAGGAGCGCTCACTCAGCTAAGTGCTCCTAGGTATAGAGGAGTCAGGCAGCGGCCCTCTCTTAGAGCACACAGGAGCGCTCGCTCAGCTAAGTGCTCCTAGGTATAGAGGAGTCAGGCAGCGGCTCGCTCAGCTAAGTGCTAATGGGTATAGAGGAGTCAGGCAGCGGCCCTCTCATAGAGCACACAGGAGCGCTCGCTCAGCTAAGTGCTCCTAGGTATAGAGGAGTCAGGCAGCGGCTCGCTCAGCTAAGTGCTAATGGGTATAGAGGAGTCAGGCAGCGGCCCTCTCATAGAGCACACAGGAGCGCTCGCTCAGCTAAGTGCTCCTAGGTATAGAGGAGTCAGGCAGCGGCCCTCTCTTAGAGCACACAGGAGCGCTCGCTCAGCTAAGTGCTCCTAGGTATAGAGGAGTCAGGCAGCGGCTCGCTCAGCTAAGTGCTAATGGGTATAGAGGAGTCAGGCAGCGGCCCTCTCTTAGAGCACACAGGAGCGCTCGCTCAGCTAAGTGCTCCTAGGTATAGACGAGTCAGGCAGCGGCTCGCTCAGCTAAGTGCTAATAGGTATAGAGGAGTCAGGCAGCGGCCCTCTGATAGAGCACACAGGAGCGCTCGCTCAGCTAAGTGCTCCTAGGTATAGAGGAGTCAGGCAGCGGCCCTCTCATAGAGCACACAGGAGCGCTCGCTCAGCTAAGTGCTCCTAGGTATAGAGGAGTCAGGCAGCGGCCCTCTCATAGAGCACACAGGAGCGCTCGCTCAGCTAAGTGCTCCTAGGTATAGAGGAGTCAGGCAGCGGCCCTCTCATAGAGCACACAGGAGCGCTCGCTCAGCTAAGTGCTCCTAGGTATAGAGGAGTCAGGCAGCGGCCCTCTCATTGAGCACACAGGAGCGCTCACTCAGCTAAGTGCTCCTAGGTATAGAGGAGTCAGGCAGCGGCCCTCTCTTAGAGCACACAGGAGCGCTCGCTCAGCTAAGTGCTCCTAGGTATAGAGGAGTCAGGCAGCGGCTCGCTCAGCTAAGTGCTAATGGGTATAGAGGAGTCAGGCAGCGGCCCTCTCATTGAGCACACAGGAGCGCTCACTCAGCTAAGTGCTCCTAGGTATAGAGGAGTCAGGCAGCGGCCCTCTCTTAGAGCACACAGGAGCGCTCGCTCAGCTAAGTGCTCCTAGGTATAGAGGAGTCAGGCAGCGGCTCGCTCAGCTAAGTGCTAATGGGTATAGAGGAGTCAGGCAGCGGCCCTCTCATAGAGCACACAGGAGCGCTCGCTCAGCTAAGTGCTCCTAGGTATAGAGGAGTCAGGCAGCGGCCCTCTCTTAGAGCACACAGTAGCGCTCGCTCAGCTAAGTGCTCCTAGGTATAGAGGAGTCAGGCAGCGGCTCGCTCAGCTAAGTGCTAATGGGTTTAGAGGAGTCAGGCAGCGGCCCTCTCTTAGAGCACACAGGAGCGCTCGCTCAGCTAAGTGCTCCTAGGTATAGAGGAGTCAGGCAGCGGCCCTCTCATAGAGCACACAGGAGCACTCGCTCAGCTAAGTGCTCCTTGGTACAGACGAGTCAGGCAGCGGCTCGCTCAGCTAAGTGCTAATAGGTATAGAGGAGTCAGGCAGCGGCCCTCTGATAGAGCACACAGGAGCGCTCGCTCAGCTAAGTGCTCCTAGGTATAGAGGAGTCAGGCAGCGGCCCTCTCATAGAGCACACAGGAGCGCTCGCTCAGCTAAGTGCTCCTAGGTATAGAGGAGTCAGGCAGCGGCCCTCTCATAGAGCACACAGGAGCGCTCGCTCAGCTAAGTGCTCCTAGGTATAGAGGAGTCAGGCAGCGGCCCTCTCATAGAGCACACAGGAGCACTCGCTCAGCTAAGTACTCCTAGGTATAGAGGAGTCAGGCAGCGGCCCTCTCATAGAGCACACAGGAGCGCTCACTCAGCTAAGTGCTCCTAGGTATAGAGGAGTCAGGCAGCGGCTCGCTCAGCTAAGTGCTAATGGGTATAGAGGAGTCAGGCAGCGGCCCTCTCATAGAGCACACAGGAGCGCTCGCTCAGCTAAGTGCTCCTAGGTATAGAGGAGTCAGGCAGCGGCTCGCTCAGCTAAGTGCTAATGGGTATAGAGGAGTCAGGCAGCGGCCCTCTCATAGAGCACACAGGAGCGCTCGCTCAGCTAAGTGCTCCTAGGTATAGAGGAGTCAGGCAGCGGCCCTCTCTTAGAGCACACAGGAGCGCTCGCTCAGCTAAGTGCTCCTAGGTATAGAGGAGTCAGGCAGCGGCTCGCTCAGCTAAGTGCTAATGGGTATAGAGGAGTCAGGCAGCGGCCCTCTCATAGAGCACACAGGAGCGCTCGCTCAGCTAAGTGCTCCTAGGTATAGAGGAGTCAGGCAGCGGCTCGCTCAGCTAGGTGCTAATGGGTATAGAGGAGTCAGGCAGCGGCCCTCTCATAGAGCACACAGGAGCGCTCGCTCAGCTAAGTGCTCCTAGGTATAGAGGAGTCAGGCAGCCGCCCTCTCATAGAGCACACAGGAGCGCTCGCTCAGCTAAGTGCTCCTAGGTATAGAGGAGTCAGGCAGCGGCTCGCTCAGCTAAGTGCTAATGGGTATAGAGGAGTCAGGCAGCGGCCCTCTCATAGAGCACACAGGAGCGCTCGCTCAGCTAAGTGCTCCTAGGTATAGAGGAGTCAGGCAGCCGCCCTCTCATAGAGCACACAGGATCGCTCGCTCAGCTAAGTACTCCTAGGTATAGAGGAGTCAGGCAGCGGCCCTCTCATAGAGCACACAGGAGCGCTCGCTCAGCTAAGTGCTCCTAGGTATAGAGGAGTCAGGCAGCGGCCCTCTCATTGAGCACACAGGAGCGCTTACTCAGCTAAGTGCTCCTAGGTATAGAGGAGTCAGGCAGCGGCCCTCTCTTAGAGCACACAGGAGCGCTCGCTCAGCTAAGTGCTCCTAGGTATAGAGGAGTCAGGCAGCGGCTCGCTCAGCTAAGTGCTAATGGGTATAGAGGAGTCAGGCAGCGGCCCTCTCATAGAGCACACAGGAGCGCTCGCTCAGCTAAGTGCTCCTAGGTATAGAGGAGTCAGGCAGCGGCCCTCTCATTGAGCACACAGGAGCGCTCACTCAGCTAAGTGCTCCTAGGTATAGAGGAGTCAGGCAGCGGCCCTCTCTTAGAGCACACAGGAGCGCTCGCTCAGCTAAGTGCTCCTAGGTATAGAGGAGTCAGGCAGCGGCTCGCTCAGCTAAGTGCTAATGGGTATAGAGGAGTCAGGCAGCGGCCCTCTCATAGAGCACACAGGAGCGCTCGCTCAGCTAAGTGCTCCTAGGTATAGAGGAGTCAGGCAGCGGCCCTCTCTTAGAGCACACAGGAGCGCTCGCTCAGCTAAGTGCTCCTAGGTATAGAGGAGTCAGGCAGCGGCTCGCTCAGCTAAGTGCTAATGGGTATAGAGGAGTCAGGCAGCGGCCCTCTCTTAGAGCACACAGGAGCGCTCGCTCAGCTAAGTGCTCCTAGGTATAGAGGAGTCAGGCAGCGGCCCTCTCATAGAGCACACAGGAGCACTCGCTCAGCTAAGTGCTCCTAGGTACAGACGAGTCAGGCAGCGGCTCGCTCAGTTAAGTGCTAATAGGTATAGAGGAGTCAGGCAGCGGCCCTCTGATAGAGCACACAGGAGCGCTCGCTCAGCTAAGTGCTCCTAGGTATAGAGGAGTCAGGCAGCGGCCCTCTCATAGAGCACACAGGAGCGCTCACTCAGCTAAGTGCTCCTAGGTATAGAGGAGTCAGGCAGCGGCCCTCTCATAGAGCACACAGGAGCGCTCGCTCAGCTAAGTGCTCCTAGGTATAGAGGAGTCAGGCAGCGGCCCTCTCATAGAGCACACAGGAGCGCTCGCTCAGCTAAGTGCTCCTAGGTATAGAGGAGTCAGGCAGCGGCCCTCTCATAGAGCACACAGGAGCGCTCGCTCAGCTAAGTGCTCCTAGGTATAGAGGAGTTAGGCAGCGGCCCTCTCATTGAGCACACAGGAGCGCTCACTCAGCTAAGTGCTCCTAGGTATAGAGGAGTCAGGCAGCGGCCCTCTCTTAGAGCACACAGGAGCGCTCGCTCAGCTAAGTGCTCCTAGGTATAGAGGAGTCAGGCAGCGGCTCGCTCAGCTAAGTGCTAATGGGTATAGAGGAGTCAGGCAGCGGCCCTCTCATAGAGCACACAGGAGCGCTCGCTCAGCTAAGTGCTCCTAGGTATAGAGGAGTCAGGCAGCGGCCCTCTCATTGAGCACACAGGAGCGCTCACTCAGCTAAGTGCTCCTAGGTATAGAGGAGTCAGGCAGCGGCCCTCTCTTAGAGCACACAGGAGCGCTCGCTCAGCTAAGTGCTCCTAGGTATAGAGGAGTCAGGCAGCGGCTCGCTCAGCTAAGTGCTAATGGGTATAGAGGAGTCAGGCAGCGGCCCTCTCATAGAGCACACAGGAGCGCTCGCTCAGCTAAGTGCTCCTAGGTATAGAGGAGTCAGGCAGCGGCCCTCTCTTAGAGCACACAGGAGCGCTCGCTCAGCTAAGTGCTCCTAGGTATAGAGGAGTCAGGCAGCGGCTCGCTCAGCTAAGTGCTAATGGGTATAGAGGAGTCAGGCAGCGGCCCTCTCTTAGAGCACACAGGAGCGCTCGCTCAGCTAAGTGCTCCTAGGTATAGAGGAGTCAGGCAGCGGCCCTCTCATAGAGCACACAGGAGCACTCGCTCAGCTAAGTGCTCCTAGGTACAGACGAGTCAGGCAGCGGCTCGCTCAGCTAAGTGCTAATAGGTATAGAGGAGTCAGGCAGCGGCCCTCTGATAGAGCACACAGGAGCGCTCGCTCAGCTAAGTGCTCCTAGGTATAGAGGAGTCAGGCAGCGGCCCTCTCATAGAGCACACAGGAGCGCTCGCTCAGCTAAGTGCTCCTAGGTATAGAGGAGTCAGGCAGCGGCCCTCTCATAGAGCACACAGGAGCGCTCGCTCAGCTAAGTGCTCCTAGGTATAGAGGAGTCAGGCAGCGGCCCTCTCATAGAGCACACAGGAGCACTCGCTCAGCTAAGTACTCCTAGGTATAGAGGAGTCAGGCAGCGGCCCTCTCATAGAGCACACAGGAGCGCTCGCTCAGCTAAGTGCTCCTAGGTATAGAGGAGTCAGGCAGCGGCCCTCTCATAGAGCACACAGGAGAGCTCGCTCAGCTAAGTGCTCCTAGGTATAGAGGAGTCAGGCAGCGGCCCTCTCATAGAGCACACAGGAGCGCTCGCTCAGCTAAGTGCTCCTAGGTATAGAGGAGTCAGGCAGCCGCCCTCTCATAGAGCACACAGGAGCGCTCGCTCAGCTATATGCTCCTAGGTATAGAGGAGTCAGGCAGCGGCCCTCTCATAGAGCACACAGGAGCGCTCGCTCAGCTAAGTGCTCCTAGGTATAGAGGAGTCAGGCAGCGGCCCTCTCATAGAGCACACAGGAGCGCTCGCTCAGCTAAGTGCTCCTAGGCATAGAGGAGTCAGGCAGCCGCCCTCTCATAGAGCACACAGGAGCGCTCGCTCAGCTATATGCTCCTAGGTAT
This sequence comes from Phyllobates terribilis, assembly GCF_046119375.1. Lineage (NCBI taxonomy): Eukaryota > Metazoa > Chordata > Amphibia > Anura > Dendrobatidae > Phyllobates > Phyllobates terribilis. The sequence continues at coordinate 522,061,798 of NW_027362765.1, forward strand.
AGAGGAGTCAGGCAGCGGCCCTCTCATAGAGCACACAGGAGCGCTCGCTCAGCTAAGTGCTCCTAGGTATAGAGTAGTCAGGCAGCGGCCCTCTCATAGAGCACACAGGAGCGCTCGCTCAGCTAAGTGCTCCTAGGTATAGAGGAGTCAGGCAGCGGCCCTCTCATAGAGCACACAGGAGCACTCGCTCAGCTAAGTACTCCTAGGTATAGAGGAGTCAGGCAGCGGCCCTCTCATAGAGCACACAGGAGCGCTCGCTCAGCTATATGCTCCTAGGTATAGAGGAGTCAGGCAGCGGCCCTCTCATAGAGCACACAGGAGCGCTCGCTCAGCTGAGTGCTCCTAGTTATGGAGGAGTCGGGCGATGGCTGCCAGCCGAACAATTATCTAATGTGTATGGGGGCTTTACTCCCACCAGTATCCCTATCCCTATTCCCCATCATCTGAAGAAAAAAATATCCCAGTCCCTTATGGTAAAGTAGAGCCCAGGCTGTACAGTCCAGTAGCCAGCACGTAATGTTGTGCATTGTCTGTTTTCTGAGGGGTTTGGCCGGATTAATAGTAAACGAGGCTATGAGGCCACATTGTCCTGCATTTGAGCACAGGTGGAATTATTCCCAGAGATAGCGCCGTGTTTGATGAGTTTACTCTTATCTCACATTGACGTAGTGAGAGGTTGTAATCCTGAGGTAAATGGTGGATATCTGACTTGTGTGTTTACACTGAGCCACTGGCAAAATATAGGATGTGTATGAAGATGGTCACTACAATAAATGGCTGTAGACATGCACATGACATTAGTGTTGTGATGACCGTGGGGAGGAGTGGGGGCTTGTTATGTACAGGTAGGGTAAAGCCTTCAGTCTGCTCTGCCGTCACACATAGAAGAGGAAGGCAAAACCCCATGAGGCGGATGCTAATTGCCCCATATTAGGGGAAAATTCCTCCCCGACTCCACATATGGCAATCAGACTAGATCCATGGATCGGGGTCCCATCACAAAATCTAGTGCTCATAACCGGTATAGGAAAATGAGGAGATGCATGTCCCTCCAGGGAGCAGGTTGTATTCACTAAAGCGGCAACCTCCTGTCACTGCGGAGCAGACCTCACACATGGCCGCTATGTGACTGCAGGTTCATGGAGTTCAGGGCAGGATGCCAGTCATCATCTGACCGTCTGTAAAGTAGGAGCATTATCTGCCATTTATTGTGTGGTACAACTCGGATAAGAAAACCATGCTGATAATGAAGTGACAAACAACTCTGTTGTAAAAGCTGATTTTACCAGTGATCAAACGTATTTTCTAATGCTGCGTTCGGCATTATTAGGAATATCAGGTAGTGTTCACACTACCATTTATAACATAAGCCACATCGCTCTACGGACGAGTAGTATGACGGATATCTCTGGTTCCTTCGAATTCCAGTTTGATGCATGCAGCACTAATCTTTCCAGCAATACTGTCCTCAGTGGATCATTGCATGGATGGCACCCCATCAGTGCTATATAATATACTGTTTGCGGTCTCTCTACATTCACACTCTCCCTTTTTTTAACTCCTCTTGTTTTTAGCGATTGGGAATGCATATGCAGTGTTAAGCAACGCCGATAAGAGAAAGCAGTACGACCAGTTTGGAGATGAGAAAGTCAGTGCATCACGGCATGGCCACTCCGACTTCCACAGAGGCTTTGAGGCTGACATCTCCCCTGAAGACCTCTTCAATATGTTCTTTGGTGGCGGATTTCCTTCTAGTAAGTGTGTTTTGTTTTTGTTTTTTTATATAAATGAGCGAAAATGTTTAGCTGTAAAAAGGGCAAACCCACACTACCTGTATAGAGAGAATTACTTAGCTTGACTTTTTTGTTTTTGTTGTTTTCTTACTTTTAGGTAATGTTCATGTATACAGCAATGGCCGAATGCATTACACATATTCTCAGCGACCAGATAGACGAGAACACCGCCAAGGCGATGTAAGTGCTTTCCAGTAGGGGAATTGTACCCCTACCAAAAATGTCTAGGGATGCTGAAAAGTCAATGGCTTAGCCACTAGAGGGAGCCCTAAGACTGATTTCTGTGTCTTTAAAGCTAGTATACACACTTGTGTGTGCGTATATATCTCTCAGATGGTCACGAAAGTCTGTAATTACATCAGTCAGTCTCTTCCAATATAAATTCGTAAGAATGGAAAGTAAATTGCAATTACTTCGACATTCTCCATGACTATATGATTTTAGTTTTTAAATTAAATGATCAGTGGTTATTCAGGGATATCAGGGATATTCTCAAGTTTGAAGATCTCCCCTATTCATGGGATGGGGAATAACTTCCCGACCGCTGTGATCCCAAGAATCTGGGCCTTGAGGAGACCCATGTTCTAGGAGCGGAGGTCGATCCTGTGCACTACCACTCCATTCACTTTAATGAGACCGCTGGAGTTTGTTGCGCTCCACTGGTCTTTGGCACTCCTTTAAGAATGAATGGAGCAGCAGTGCACATATTCGACCTTCTCTCCATTCACACAGGACTCTTCAGAGCCTTGGTTCTTGAAATCGGTGGGGGGGGGTCACAGCGGTTGGGCCCCAGTGATTCTGAAGTTATCCCTTATGCTAAGGATAGGGGATAGCTTTCGAACTTCAGAATATCTCAGATTAATGCATTCATTTACAATCAGTCAATTTCAGTGCAGATTCCATTGTTGAAATTCCACTACAAATATGCAGTGTGCGAACTCTGTGTTGAAGTTTTCTCATCACATAAATGCTAGAGTATGCAATCATTTTTTGAGGTAAAGGTCCCACTGCAGGGCCCCCCCATCATCTCTGGGATTCCCTTGTAAAATTTCCCTGCAGAGGTTCCCCTGGTGGCACATCAGGAAAAAAAACAGTGCTGGACCCTTTCATTATAAGGATTGGTAAGAATTCTCGCAGTCAGACCAGAAGCATGTGACCACGGGCACAGAGGCAGTGACCAGGCCCGTCCTGTCCCTGCAGCTGAAAAACACCCCCATAGCATGATGCTGCCACCACCATGTTTCACTGTTGGGATTGTATTGGGCAGGTGATGAGCAGTGCCTGATTTTCTTCACACATACCACTTAGAATTATCACCAAAAAGTCCTCAGTGATCTTGGGATTCTTCTTTACCTCTCTCACCAAGGTTCTTCTCCCACGATTGCTCAGTTTGGCTGGACGGCCAGGTCTAGGAAGACTTCTGGTGGTCCCAAACTTCTTCCATTTAAGGATTATGGAGGCCACTGTGCTCTTAGGAACCTTGAGTAATGCAGAAATTCTTTTGTAACCTTGGCCAGATCTGTGCCTTGCCACAATTCTGTCTCTGAGCTCCTTGGGCAGTTCCTTTGAGCTCATGATTCTCATTTGATCTGACATGCACTGTGAGCTGTGGGGTCTTATATAGACAGTTGTGTGTCTTTCCAAATCAAGTCCTATCAGTTTAATCAGACTCCAATGAAGGAGTAGAACCATCTCAAGGAGGATCACTAGGAAATGGACAGCATGTGACTTAAATATGAGTGTCTGAGCAAAGGGTCTGAATACTTATGACCATGTGATATTTCAGTTTTTTCTTTTTTAATAAATTTGCAAAAATTTCTACATTTCTGTTTTTTTTCAGTCAAGATGGGGTGCAGAGTGTACTTTAATGAGAAAAAAATGAACTTTTTAGAATTTACCAAATGGCTGCAATGAAACAGAGTGAAAAATTTAAAGGGATCTGAATACTTTCCGTACCCACTGTATACCTGGATGGAGGGTGCATATATATTCAGGATCGGGTGGAGGGGGGCCCGATCCAAATCTTGCATCGGGGCCCATCAGACTCTAGTTACGCCACTGAGTCAGACATCACACTGATTGAAACTGGCATGGGTTAAACCTGGGTCACAGATTACATATCATTATCCAACTACTGCCACAGAAGTGCTCCTCCTTAGTATTGCAGTTCCTCACAGCAGGGCCTCTACCCCCCAAACTTGTTTTTGAGTGCAATTCCCCTGTGATGGCAGGTACCTGTGAGAACTCCGACACATGTAGATACTGCCTTGTGCTCTCTGCCAGGACAGACGTATGCTGAGGCTATTGATGCTTTTTTCTCCTGGTGTACAATGTTTTCACCATGTGATCAGAACATGTTGTCCGTATTTTATGCACTAAAATAATTTTTTCCTTATTTTTGTCCAGGGAAGTCTGGGTATGTTCGTTCAGTTGATGCCTATTCTGATCCTGATAATTGTGTCTGCCCTGAGTCAAATGATGGTGTCCAATCCACCTTACAGCCTGAGCCACAGACCGTAAGTATACAGTGCTCTGACCGCTAAGCTTAAAGGGGTGTCAGGGCTGAAAAGGAAAAGTCTTCGGTCACTATGTGGTAGTAGACTGCCATATTGTGACCGTTTGCTATGTATGTACAATCACAATTCTCTTGTACTCGCAGCACAAGTGGGTCGGTAATGTCACCGAATATGTGATTTACATACTTATGGTGATGTGCCGAATAGTCTCCTCATTGATCATTGATGGTGGAGGTCTGTCTACCTGCTGGACCCCTAAGAGATTAGCTATTATTACTAGGGAAAGCATCTGGGGTGGCAATATTTCCCCAATATATTGTATAATTGGGCTGATGGCTGGGGGTATTAAGTAGAGGACCCCTTTATGAGATATCTGCCCTGCTGGGGTGTATGGACCAGAGATGTCGTGATAAGTTGTACCCTATTAAATGACCTCCTGAAAGACTTTATTGCATATTTTTCTGGCTCAGTGCCACCATTGTTGGAAACCGGGCGCTACACAGCACTTCAACCCAAGGGATGTGTACATGAGTGGTCCATGTACAGTTGGGGCAGGGTTACAAGGCACCAGAAGTCCGGATCTTCGTGTGACCTGAATTATGCTACACATGTATGCTTGTCCGTATAAGAAACGAAACCTAAGTGTTTATAGGTCCTTTAGTTGATGCATATAAGAAACTAACTTGTGTTCTGCATACAAGTAAATGTGACTGAAAGCTTGCTTTTATTAGGAGATCCCAAGGGTTATGTACACACACGAGACCTTACCGAATTATCACTGGAAGGTCAATTGCACATTGGAAGTCATTGTAAATAACCCTGCAATTTAAGGGTTTGTACCTAGATAAGGGACAGCTTATCAATAGAATGGGGGATAACTTGTTATCTTGGTACAAATGCTTTAATTACCAAGCCGATTTTGGCTTTAAGGACTGCAGAAATTTTCTATTTTGGTTCCTCTTGTTAAGATAGACTAGCTTTTGGGTATGCCAAAACAACATATCAAGTTATGGCTAAGTAGAGAAGAGTGGATTGCTATACACGACCCCGGTCCAGGATCCAGGTCGGTGCGCTGTGGTCTGGACAGGAGCGGAGTAAATTTGCTGAGCTTCCGGGTTCCACGGCGTGATGTACCGTCCTTTGTGTGGCGTGCGGTGCACAGGTGAGGTCTCGCCAGCCCAGCCAATCATAAACCAGGCCTGGTTATTCCGCAGGGTAAAGAAATTTGTGCAGCTATTGTCCACAGCCAGAGAGCACTGAACTGGATCGGGGTCGCATGAAGCGATCTGCAGCCCAGGAATCCAGCGACGTACCTTTATTTCACTACATAGGAAAGTGGCTAACATAAAGTACCACTCCAGCATAGTTTTTGCCAGCTGTTAGCTACAGTGGATAAAAAATAGTCTACACACCTGTTAAAATGCCAGGTTTTCTTCTTGTGAGGTTACATTCCCTTGAGATTTTGGTGCATTTTTGACACTGTTTTTTGATACTTTGATGCAACAAAAATATGCAAAGCAGCTTTATTTAATGCATGACACACCAACAAGAGACAAAAAGCGGTAAAAAACACAAGTAAACCAATTTTAATAGGTGCAGAAATTCTGCAACATCAAAAACTCACTGTGGGAACATAGCCTAAAAAACCCATACCAAGAAGAATAATTTTCGAACTTTTTCCACCTTTAATGTCACTGATTGTCTGTATAAATCCATTGAGAAACAAACTAAAATCATGTTGAGGAATAAAATAAAAAACAAACAAAATTAAAATGATGTGATCGCGTAATTGTGAACGCCCTCTTGCAATTGGCTGATTCTGAATACAACCACATCCCTAATTATATTTATTCTCCTGCTATATAGTAGTCAGTACAGGCTGCCATCATTTACAGTGATTCTGATTAACCCCATGTAAAGTTTAGTATGCTTTTCCTGAAGTTTTACAGCAAAAGCCATGGTCTGTATACAGCTTACATTAAAAGGTGGAAAAAGTTCTGAAATGATTCTTTTTTGGTATGTTTGTTTTTTTCCACATGACAAAATCCTGGCATTTTAACAGGGGGTATATAGACATTTTTTATATCTACTGTATCTGTAATGTATGTTCAGAGTGTGCATTAAAATATGTGGCAGTCACTGTTTTCTGCCGTTTTCAGCGCTGCTCCGCATCGCTCCTACTTCATGTGACAGAAGTTGTGAATCTCATGAGACTCAGAACGAGCCCCTCGTAGACTTGCATTAAGAAAGGAACAAGTGTTCCCCTGTGAGAGCCAGTCACATGATTTGGGAGAGGACTTAAGGAGCCCTGGAAATGGCCAAAGGCTGCGAAGGTTAAGTATTTTATTGCATTACTGATAAAGGACTGTGAAAAAAAATTCTGGAGTGGTACTTGAAGTATGGACAGAAACTAAGGCTATGTTCACGCTGTGTTTTCTGCAGAGTGTTCAGGGGCTCTGCCTGAAGCCTTGTTTTTTGGGAATTCAGTTAGGATCCACCAAATGCCGTGTGAACAGGGTTTAACTCATTACTATAAATTAAAATAAAAACACAATCTTTTATAGTTTCAACATCTTTTAACAAATATACGTGACTACTTTTAATGTGTATGATTGTGCATACATTAATGGCAGTTATGGATTAGGACCGCCTACTGGACTCCTTAGCATAGACCATGCAGGGATTTAAATAAATAAGCTATAAAGCAGGAGGTTTGTAAGAAGGGACAGTATAACATACTGCTTGATCAATAAGAGAGGTTGCCTTTAAGTCTGCACTTAGTTGTCCATACTTGTCCTTTTACATGTTGCAACTCTTAAATCAAATACTTATGAGCAATTTGATTTATTGCACTGTGTAAAAGCCTAAAATAAGTGTCTCATGTACACAAGTGATTGTATCAGAATCATATTGCTTATTGGTGGTGTGAAAAAATTGTATTAAAATACATTGATGTAGCACAAATCTGAAGGCCTGAATCTGTATATAGATTGGAGAAATGAATAAAACATTTTAACTTGCCGCTTGAAAGTGACCGTTGCTATTCCTTTTCTATGCAGGTCTGTGGGCCATATACACAGGAGAGTCACTGAGCACCTTAAGGTCCCATATTTTGTGTCAGAAAGCTTTGATGAGGAATATACTGGCAATAATGTAAGAAATGTAGAACGAAGTGTAGAAGAAGACTTCATAGCCAATCTAAGGAATAACTGCTGGAAGGAGAAGCAACAGAGTAAGTACAACATTGCCATGCCAGAGTATGAGCGTATGCGTCTAAGCCAGGAGCCTCTGGGGGGCCGCCTCCTAGAGATCGGGCAGCCTCTGGGGGGCCGCCTCCTAGAGATCGGGCAGCCTCTGGGGGGCCGCCTCCTAGAGATCGGGCAGCCTCTGGGGGGTCGCCTCCTAGAGATCGGGCAGCCTCTGGGGGGCCGCCTCCTAGAGATCGGGCAACCTTTCATTCACTGTGATGTGGAAACTTGAAGGCCGACTACATCTGTTCATAGACACCGGGAGAGAGGTCTGTAGATTTTATGACAATCTGGTGTCTACATGTGCTGACTGACCTTTCTGAGTTCTGCAGCCGTAGACAGAACGATCCTCCAGTGATTAGCAGCGCTACTTTTAACTGATATCCACTAGTCTCATCCACCTCCATAAACTTCTAGGTCAATGGAAAAGTGACCTGACACTTCTCTGGCTACTAGTACTGATACTATGTGTATGGGCATGGTGAATGCTTAGCAGCATTATGTAGTGATTTCCCCTTTCTGTGCTGGTGCTGAGCAGTATGTATGTGTCCATCAGAGATCCTGCTGCCTGTCTCTGCACACACTGCGTACATTCAGCGCCTGCACAGTAGTGGGTGCAGCTGGGGAACAGGTCACTCGGGTAAATCACATGAGTGCAGCCGTCATAACCTGAAGAGCCTAGGTAAGGAATTGGGATGGGGGACAAAGATGTGCCTGTGTTAGTACCCAACCATTTTAGATCTATAACTAGAAAGCGGAACATTGCAAATGAAAGGAAGCGTTCTAATTAACATGCTGAAAAGTGGAGCATAAAAGGTTTTTATTTTTTAGCCATAGTAGTACAGCAGGTCACCATTAGTGCTCCAGTCTAGAGCGCAGGTGGGATGTCCTGACTATTACAAGTAAAAATGGTACATTGGCTGTAGGCTAGCAGGACTGTTGTGTGCGGTCAGGATACCCTTCATACCGAAGCTACTGATGTTACAGAATACAGACTTTCATACGAGCACACGTATCTAACAGGTCAGAGACTGACATCATATTCTTTACATTCAATCTTATTATCATATTTTATCATGGGACAGTTGGGTAAATACAATCTACCTTTCTTAGTGTCCAGTTGAGACATATTTATCATATTTGGGAGTGATATTAGCTAGCAGACTTGCCTGTAAAGGTGTTAGGGGGTCTTATACTTGGCACCCCTGCCAATCAGTTGTAAACAAGTCATTCCACAGCTGAGGCTGGATGTACACAGGTTACACAGCCAGGACAGCACAGATCCAACACTGCATAGTGGCTGTTCTCAGGTACTGCAGCTCCGCTCCCATTCACTTCAATAGGGGCTGATCTGCACTACCTGAGCATGGTGCCCGGCTCCGGGCTGTGTGTTCTTTCAGCAGCTGCTTGACCCAATAGCAATTGCATGAGGATAATGACCTCCACTGCTATATTTATCACCTTTTCTAAGGATAGACCATCAGTATCAAAGTCCTGGACAACCCCTTTAAGGCAGGGTTTTGACCTGTCACATCCACTGTTGCTCATCTGTGCATGTAAGGTCACAGAGATCAGGACCTGGAGGAAGCGCTGATGAATTTGAGCAAGAATTGATTGCAGTCACTGGGAAATTAGTCCTCCTAATGGGGGAACAGTCCATATTGTTGGAAAATGACGGGTCCCAATGCACAGAAGGCCAACATAATGGTGACACACTAACTTCTCATAGAAGATGATGATGATGATTGCTGCTCGATGTGTAGATTAATTCACTATCTCTTTTTTATGTCTTTTCAGAGGAAGGATTACTATACAGAGCTCGTTACTTTGGAGATGCTGAGCTGTATCAGAGAGCACAAAAGATGGGCACCCCGAGTTGTAACAGACTGACCGAAGTCCAGGCCTCAATGCATGGCTAGTCTTTGCTTAGCACAATGGAGTAAGCACAGGTACACACAGAGCAGACTTTCTGCAGTGGATCAGTATGTGTACAGTCCTTCAATGTTGCAGATCCTCGTCCTTCTGGTGTGGAATCTGCATAATAATGAAAACACTGTGGATTTTGCAATCCGTAGTCTGTTCATTACTCTGCGCTGATTTTCTACTCCATGTGAATGGTATAAAATAAAATGTTGCCAGATTCTATCAGGATTTAGGCATAGGATCCACACCACAATCCTGGATCCTACTTTAGGGGAACCTGGCAATAGTTTTAGGACCCCAACAGTGCCCTGTAGATCATCAATGAGATATAGATGACTATACTGCACCCCTGATCGCCAAAATGTCCTGTGGTCTTGGAGCCAAACCCTCCCTGCTTGTCCTGATTGACAGATGAGATATTTCCCACATCATGCTGCTGTAGCATCAGTCAAGACAAGCTGGTCCTGATTAGCTTTATATTTCTTTATCTACTCCTATTAGGGTTTGCTCACACTTGTGTATAAATCGGACGGGTGCAATCCGGTAAAAAATCGGATTGCACTCGGATCAATATTATTCAGTGAGGCAGTGCAGATCTGCATATATTTTCTAAGCTGTATTCAGCATGAGAAAAAAAATCAAAGCATCCTGCAATTTGACTCCGAAATCGGTACAATGCGAGAAAAAAAAAATCACATGCCATACGGACCATCAGTACAGCATCCAGATTTTACGGATACATTACAATTCTGTAGCATAGGAAACTGTAAATGGTTCTGTAAATGATAAGGTAAAAAAACGGATTGCATATGGATGACAAGTGAGAAAAAGATTGTCCCACTGTCCTGGATGAGAATAGGACCGATTTTATTTATATGCCAGTGTGAGCGAAGCCTTAAACTATAGTATTATACTGCCTGGAAAACATTAAAGGGGTTGTCTAGGTGAAAGGAAGAGTTCCCCAGGAGATTGGAGCGGTAAAAAATAACAAAACAGAGGCCAATTACACACATCTGTGAAATCCAGACCGTTCTCTTATCTGAAGACCCAGGCCAACCGCCAGATCTCCAGACCTGAACTTCATACAGGTGCATCTCACTAAATTAGAATATCATCAAAAAGTTAATTTATTTCAGTTCTTCAATACAAAAAGTGAAACTCATATATTATATAGAGTCATTACAAACAGAGTGATGTATTTCAAGTGTTTATTTCTGTTAATATTGATGATAATGACTTTTGTGTTTTCATTGGCTGTAATCCATAATCATCATCATTAACAGAAATAAACACTTGGAATAGATAACTCTGTTTGTAATGACTCTGTATAATATAGGAGTTTCACTTTTTGCATTGAAGAACTGAAATAAATAAACTTTTTGATATTCCAATTTAGTGAGATGCACCTGTAAATGTAATTTTAGCGATACTCTCCTACTTGTCTACCCTGACTCAGGAAGAGGTTGTTTTTCTGATGACCCATTGAGCAAGGCATCTTACCACTGCAGCCAATCACATGTGGCAGCAGACCTGATGGTGGAATAATGATGTTTCTTCTTCCTGTGTCAGTAGACCATGGAGTGGCCTGTGCTAGATCTGGGTAGGTGCTGGTAGGTGAATATCACTTAGTTTATTTATTTTACAGCTCCAAGCTCCTGTGGAACTTTTTATTTTTGTGCAGACAACCTCTTTAAATTGTGTTTTTCCAAGTTCTATGGAAAAAACAATTGAAAAACACCACGGAGAAACAATGTTGTCACAATTTTCATAAGTAAATTCTCGAAAGTGGGGCGGGCGCTGTGGACCATTTTTGAAACCTGATTTAGCTTGTTTGTTCTTTGCAGATATTCAAAGTAGCTGGAAATCATTGGCAATACACCTTGTTCCAGGAGAGACGTGGCCTCGTTTCCTGCTGGGGGGCCTGCAGCGCATTGTCTCCTAGTGCGTTACCGACTCTTCAACTTCAATGTGATTAGAAATGTCAATGCACAATCCTCTTGACATTTCTCGGCACTGGTCGATATTGAAGAAGGACTGAACCTCCTCTCGGCTTCTTCCCCCAGTCCTCACTATGATGCCCATAGACTTTACCCTATCTTCTAGGATATGCTAAGCGCTGCAGCAGCTGGGAAGAAACTCGCCTTCTGTGCACCAATTAGCGAGATCCCCTCCACCTCCCCCCCAAGACTGTGGCCTAATTATCACAACTAACCATCCCGCAATCTGAAGACTTTTAGAACAAAGAGATGAAACCTGAAAATCTATTTAGAATTAATTTATAGCTGTATATATGTTGTACTTTTCAAGAGAATTAATTCTGCAGATTTTGGATGAAGCCGTTTAGCCAGTTTCTGCTCCTCTATTTAAACCGTTGTGTGAATCTTGTGTTGGCATTGGCCAAAAGCTGAGTCTTTCATATTTAAAATAATTGCATCTGACTGAAATATATTTAATAAATTTAGAGACAATTTGAAGGTGTACTTTCTTACAAGGTTTGCTTCTGGGAAACTGCATGAAATACTTTCTGATGCACTAGAACAAGTAGTGCTGCGTCATATCCTGGATTATGTACATGGCTTGTTACCGAAACAGTGGAAATTTCATGTGATATCTCAGTGTATGAGCAGCTTTGTCATATCTCCGTCTGCAATGCGCTGTTCTTCTAGCCATCAGTAATGGACCATTACCACAGTCCAGTATGGCACTTGTCACGTTTAGAGACGACATTGGAGATGTAGACCGAGGATCTGCTGATGTATACCTCTGATGGAAGGTTGCTGTGTACACCACATACAGTGGACAGTAAAATGCTTCACTAATGGGCTCAAATTGTCAAAAAAAAGTTTTTCTTTTGTTTTTCTTTTACATGAAGTGGCATAGTCTACAGTACTGCACTAATCCATAGTGCAAAAAAATAGACCCACAGGCTGAATCAATAAGATTGTAATGTGAACATAACCTGAGCTGCTTAAAATACTCAACCTTCAATGTTTTAAGAAAACAGCGTGTTTTAGTGTTTTGTTTTGGTTTTTTGGCTCAGCGATTTTCATTCTTTCCCTTGAGTTTGAATGGAGCGCATCGACCACTTCTCTATTCTAATTCCCCTTTGCCATAATCATACAGCTGGGATTCCCATTCTGGCAATTATTTGGGTCCTAGTAATTAACCCTACTAATGTAGCATTTTCCACCTGATTTGTATTTGTCTGAAATACTCCCTTTTTAATAGTTTTTTTCATACCGTCTTTTCACTAAGGCTGGGGTCACATTAGCGTATAGCATCCAATGCGAGATGCTAATAACACGCTGCTCAAACTCTGAGCTGAGTATCATTTTATTGTGATCCAATCCTCTCACATGCGAGAATCAAATCACAGGTGAGAAGGAGAGATTAATCTCTTCATCTTCTACATTGTTTGTCTCTGCATATATCTGACTGCACTGGGATGACATCTGAGTGCAGTCCTATATTTTGCACGCACCTATAGACTTGAATGGGTGAGTGTGATCCGATTCTCTGATGCATGCTGCGATTCGGAATGAGAAAACAATCGCAGATTTCCACTGCCTCATAGTATAACATTGGGCCGAGTGCAGTCAGATTTTTAATCTGATTGCACTCGTCCCATTTATATGCTGGTGTGAGCGAGCCCTAAGGGTAGGGCCAGAATGTGCATGCTGCTGAATTTCCATCCGCTGGGATGGCTCATTGCTGCACCATCTGTTTCACAATTGTGCGGCCATCGGCCCTCTATGGTTGGGCAGACTTTCGACCACGTGGTCACCCCACCATTTGACTCTATCATAAACTATCATTATGCAAAATAGTGTAGTTCTATTAAAGATTAATATTAACAGTCCTCAACCATCTTTGTACAAGTCAAAATTTTAAAAATATGTAAACTTAGTTTTTAAATGTCAGGCAACCAAGACTTTTTTTTTTTCTTAAAGCTTTACATTGTATTAAATAAAACATCATAAAGCTTTGCGGTGTTATCTTGTGTGGTTTCAGGCCACTGGTGCACTAGTCGGTACAAGCCTTCAGAATGACACTCGGCAAATAATACATATACCTGAAATAAAGCTGCATAGTTAAATCCAATCATGAAGTGACATGTGTAACTAAACTCATCTATTTGTGTAAAACAGAACATGTTTCCCTTGTCGGCAGGTAAGGGTTCACCTCCACTAGTAGCAATAACTCCACCAATGCGCGATTTACTTTGTTGATCCTCCTGAAAAGATTGCAGTCACCCATCATGACATAGCAGAAAGCCTGAAGTGTGGAAATGATGAGGTGACAGTGCTTCTGACACCTTCAGACTCTGTCATTATGGCTACATGGCAAGATCAATTCTCAGACAAGTCATGCAACCAAAACCATCTGAGCAGCTTGTGTGCGTCTTACTGTTGTACAACCATTTTAGAGCTGTGATTTGCCAAATAGCAGATAAGTTGCACCCAAGTTGATGTCATGTGTGACTTGCATTGAAATCTATGGCCAGTGATCTGCAATCAGCAATAGAAAATCCAAACACAGTTGGAAATGATTCTGTGTCTCAGAAATCAATAGATGCGGTATTGCAATCAAACATTGCGGTTTAAGTTTCATGTGACAAATGTCACGGTGTAGCCCTAACCGAACGCTTAGGCCGCATTCCCACATCTGAGTGTCACAATCCAAATACGGACCATGACTCATGGATTGGCTGCAGATCTTCTGACCCAAACTTGACAGGCTCATGGGTATCTAATGAAGCTGTCAGGTTCAGGTTGGAAGACCTGCGGCCTGCCCCTGAGTCATGGTCTGTGCTCACACCGTGATGTGTGAATGCGGTCTTACTTAGATGGTAAGAACACGTAATTCAGCATTTAACGTCGCACCAGTTTTGTCGCAACTGAAAAGTTATATAGGAGTTGTCTCACAAAGATGTCCAATGTCTATATGGACATCTTAGATCAGGGTTTCCCAAACCCCGTCCTCTCGGCCCCCCAACAGATCAGGATTTCCTTAGTATTTCACAGGTGAGAGAACCTGTGGCGGTTTCTGATGCCTTAATAATTCCATCACATGTGCAATACTAAGGAAATCCTGAAAACATGACATGTTTGGGGCCGTGAAGACTGGGGTTTGGGAAACACTGTCTTAGAGGAGGGGAACCTATATGAGCCAGATTGGAGAACCACTAACTAGAAGCAGGTCCCACTCGGGCAGACCCAGCCATGCATTAATTACATGGATATATTTATGTGGCTGGCCCCATTTAACCTAAACTTATGGCGATCAGCCAACTTTCATTTGAAAGAGGATTGAAAAAAAATCACCTGTAGCTATAATTATCTGCTGCTAGAAAGAGACGACCAATATACTGCACCTCTTTCCATGAGCGGTCACTCGGTCTTCTCACACTTCTATAAAGTGAACCTGTCAGGAGTGTTGGGGTCAACAAATTAATTACATTGCTGGATAAGGTAGTAAAAACAAAAGGACAACCTGTCCGCAAGTGGCTATACCATCACTGAGAAAATCACCTGTCTTATCTAATTGAGGCTGTAAGTGAATGATTCATGGTCAGAGCATCGATTCTTCCTTAGCTCCCTCTTGGGCCACGTTCACACAGGCGAGCAACAGTCAGAGGAACCGTATAATAGAAACACGTCACCACTTCTGTATTTATCACCCACTGCTGGTTTTGGCTTACAAATACTGATGTAAAATACTGCATGTGTGACGGTGGCCTTAGTGCAACACCAATGTCTTAATTGCTGCCTGTTCAGTAATGAACTCTATCAAGTCATTAAAGGGGATCTTTAGGGTCATCACACTAAAGGATTTTTCCAGGCTTAATTCGCACTTACTATATTGTTTCTTGAGTAGTCCTGTAAAGACACGTTTAAATATCTCATCATAGTTGACCTCTATTTCTGGTTAGTTGACAGCTGTCCGCACTGCATGTCCTACATTCATCAGATCCTGAGCACATTGCCAAGATGTCAGAATAGTAAATTGTTGATCATTATGAGGAATGCATTGTCTGGACTCATAACTTCATCCGAGAGCCCGATGGCCCAAAAATAGAAGCAGCCACATGCCATGTGGGGTTTCCCTGAGGTCGGATGAATCACATGGGTACATAGAAGGCCTACCTCACAGTGAGCCACCGGATCAAACTAATCATGTTCAATTATCAAGGCTGCAATATCTATCCTATATGCCGAATAATAAAATATACTACAAAAAGAAAAGTGGAATCAAAATAGTGCACAAGAGGAGGACCTTGCTTTGTCAATCAGTTAACTTATGGCTATCTCTACACCCACTCCTATGATACAGAGGTGCACGGCTCACGACAGATTGGCAACAGTGGTCATGTAGTTGGTCAGGAATGGTATCTCAGGATAGACCAGCAGGAGGCACCGGACATATCAGGTAAGTAATACATCATTCAAATTTTATTTTCAATTTTCCCTTCTTGGTACAATGAATAAGTTGTAGAATTTCTTTAATATTTTCTCAGAAAACTACATATCAATCTTCTTAGCTTACCCTGCTCATCTCTTGTACAATGACAAGACAAGATCCACCAATCACACTAGGCAATGTCACAGCTCACCCTGCTCCCCCTTCGTTCACAATCACCTTAGCACAAGTTCATTAGACCCTTTAATACACAGTAACGTAGGTTGAATAAAGACCTAGGTCCATCAAGTTCAACCTTCCTCCCTCAATTGTACATTTTGTCCAATACAAAACATATGGTTGTGATCTGATCATTATAACTATGTACATGTGTTGTTTCCTGAAACAAAAGGAAGTTAGTCTAAAAAAAACCCCTCAGTGGCCAGTGTGACAATTGGAAGATTTCTATTTTTTATTTTTAATACAGATTATGATGAGTAAAAAACATGTATTTTTTTAAAAAAGTTTGTAATTTAACACAAAAACCTAATTTAATCAATAGGTATTTCCTGCCCTTGAAATGTGGAGTTTTCCCAGAGGGGACTGGAGTTGATACTGTAGATTTGGTCTGACACAAGCATGATAGAGTTTGTGTAAAGCTAATTACTGAGTACACAGACATCTGCCAGGCATTAGAGCGTCCCCAGAGCTGCTTTATGGAAGATGTTCCAGCCAGATGCCTAAACAATAGTGCAAGTCAAGTGCAAATGACGGAGCACATAGATTACACTGTACTAAGCCCTGGGTCTAAACAAGCAAGATTACTACTCTGAGGTTTACATCCAGATATTAGCAGCTTTCCTATACCAGTTTGGTGTGAGCATAAATAATGGGATCTCCTAAATACTTGTCCGTCAGGTTTGAAGCACAGACCTCCAAATCCTCAGATAGAAAGCACTGCCTTAGGCTGGGTTCTCAAGGCACCCACTTTAATCCCAATGGGGACAGTGATGATGATATATGTTAGCGCCATCTAAAAATAAAGATTATTATTATTTAAGCCCCCATACTGTTTGACCAATGGTGGTTGGATGGTTCGGCCAGCAGCTATATCCCTCTGCCCATGTTCTCCATGAGTAAGTTCCTGCCAGACGTCTGACAGTGGCAGCTTATTCCCCGAGGAATAAAAGGATTGACAGTCCGAAATTGGAAATACTCCACCTTATGCCCCCCCCCCCCCATATTAATTTGTTGGGGGCACCATACACGTTAGGCTTCATTCTGGCTTCTGTGAGTCACATACGTGTTCTGTCAGCGTTTTCACGGATAGTACACGCTCCCATTATAGTGTATGGGGCTGAGACATGTCCATATTTGATCAGAGCCACGGATCACAATCACCCATAGAATTCTATGGGTCAGTGAAAATGACGGATGGGAGAAGCGTTGCCGTTTGTTTGTTTTGGGGTGGGGGGTGCGGATGTTTCCATCAGTAAAAACTGACACTGCCCAAACACTGATGAGAATTGGGTCCAAAGAACTGATGTATTTTGCGTACAAGAAAAATAACGTCTGAATGAGGCCTTGGACCGTCAACATAATGTGTATGGGGGGCTTCACTTATTTTACTAAAACAATGTCGTAGAGAAGAAAGATAGATGTCCGGCACCTCTTTTGCTTAAAGGACAGATTGAGTCAGAAATCTAACCTGTGCGACTAATGCGTCATTGGGCCATGTTCACACGTTTAGGATTCTGTTCCCAAATCCTGATAGAATCCGCAGACTTTCCGCCTGTCATGTAAGTGGATGATGTACAACGTGCTCCAGAAAATACACAGGACATAATGAATGTGCTGCAGATTTTACCATCCACAGTCGCAGAGTAGCTCCATTGACACGGATCTGCTGGCACATCCGCAGCAGAAATTACAATTTTAGCTTTAGTGAATTATCTGAAGATAAAAGACATAGCAGGTTTGTTTAGTGTGAACATTGCCTCACCGTATCGACGATCTCTTGAAACAAGCAGCGTCATCAGGACAAGTTTTCATTCACTGATTTCAGCAATTTAAAAGTTTAGAAAACTGTAACTATTCATTATACAATGATTAAAGAGTAACTAGGCTTTTTTGCAGTTTTTTTTCCCTGTTTAGCAGGCACTTTCATTGCTGGCAGCTTGTTTGGGGGTCCAGGTCCTGAGCCCCTTAGTGATCACTTAATAGACCTCTGAACAGTGGAAGACTCCTGTCTGGATGCACACACAACGCAGAGTACTGATTCAATGGAAAACATAGGCTGTAAAGTCTATTATTTTTTATTAAACCCATCCCCTGCTCTGTGTGTATGCTCCTGTCTGTTGAGCTGCACACTGGGGGTCTATTGAGTTAGCCAATCAGTTCAGAGCATCTGTCAACCTACTTGTTTTCCATCTATATCGCCCCATCTTTAGGTCTTTTAAAGCCAGAGCTGTCAATCAAGGAATAAGACACAGTGCTGTGCTTGGTTTGAACAGTTATTTTGTGCTAATCGACTCCCCTTAAAGGGACTCTGTCAGCAGAGAATGACTGTTCAAACCAAGTACAGGCACTGACATGAGAGGATCGCAGCACAGCTGTGGAGAAGATGGAGAAATTAATTTCTCGATCTCCTCCATTGCCGGCGTCGGCGGGAATCGCACTGCACTCGGGTGATATCCGAGTGCAGTGCAATGTTTCACATGCACCCATATAAGTCTATTCAGCATGCAATCGCAGCATACTGTGTTTTTTTTTAGTCTGATCTCAATCCAATCAGAGCTGAAAAAAAACCACCTATGAGCACACCAACATAGATTAATATTGGACCCAATCCAATCCGATTTTATAGCAGATTGCATTTGTCCGATTTAATCACAAGTGGGAGTGGGAGCGAGCCCCAAAGAGGTTGTCTCATAGACAATGAATGGAGTAGTGGTGTATACTTGACCAGTGCTCCATTCAAGCAGACACTTTCTCAGGATCTGTGGGATCTCCAGTGATCCCGTGGATAGCTGACCACCTGGTAAGACTCCTTTCGCTCATAATACACTGCTCAAAAAAATAAAGGAAACACTCAAATAACCCATCCTAGATCTGAATGAATGAAATATTCTCATTGAATACTTTGTTCTGTACAAAGTTGAATGTGCTGACAACAAAATCACACAAAAATCATCAATGGAAATCAAATTTATTAACCAATGGAGGCCTGGATTTGGAGTCACCCCCAAAATTAAAGTGGAAAAACACTACAGGCTGATCCAACTTTGATGTAATGTCCTTAAAACAAGTCAAAATGAGGCTCAGTATTGTGTGTGGCCTCCACGTGCTTGTATGACCTCCCTACAATGCCTGGGCATGATCCTGATGAGGTTGCGGATGGTCTCCTGTGGGATCTCCGCCCAGACCTGGACTAAAGCATCCGCCAACTCCTGGACAGTCTGTGGTGCAATGTGACGTTGGTGGATGGAGCGAGACATGATGTCCCAGATGTGCTCAATCGGATTCATGTCTGGGGAACGGGCGGGCCAGTCCATAGCTTCAATGCCTTCATCTTGCAGGAACTGCTGACACACTCCAGCCACATGAGGTCTGGCATTGTCCTGCATTAGGAGGAACCCAGGGCCAACCGCACCAGCATATGGTCTCACAAGGTACCTAATGGCAGTCAGGCTACCTCTGGGATGTGTAGCCCTCCAAAGAAATGTCACCCCACACCATTACTGACCCACTGCCAAACCGGTCATGCTGAAGGATGTTGCAGGCAGCAGATCGTTCTCCATGGCGTCTCAGGACTCTGTCACGTCTGTCACATGTGCTCAGTGTGAACCTGCTTTCATCTGTGAAGAGCACAGGGCGCCAATGGCGACTTTGCCAATCCTGGTGTTCTGTGGCAAATGCCAAGCGTCCTGCACGGTGTTGGGCTGTGAGCACAACCCCCATCTGTGGTTGTCGGGCCCTCATACCACTCTCACGGAGTCGGTTTCTAACCGTTTGAGCAGACACATGCACATTTGTGGCCTGCTGGAGGTCATTTTGCAGGGCTCTGGCAGTGCTCCTCCTGTTCCTCCTTGCACAAAGGCGGTGGTAGCTGTCTTGCTGTGGGGTTGTTGCCCTCCTACGGCCCCCTCCGCGTCTCCTGGTGTACTGGTCTGTCTCCTGGTAGCGCCTCCAGCCTCTGGACACTACGCTGACAACACAGCAAACCTTCTTGCCACAGCTCGCATTGATGTGCCACCCTGGATGAGCTGCACTACCTGAGCAACTTCTGTGGGTTGTAGAGTCCGTCTCATGCTACCACGAGTGTGAAAGCACAACCAACATTCAAAAGTGACCAAAACATCAGCCAGAAAGCATTGGTACTGAGATGTGGTCTGTGGTCCCCACCTGCAGAACCACTCCTTTATTGAGGGTGTCTTGATAATTGCCAATAATTTCCATCTATTGTCTATTCCATTTGCACAACAGCATGTGCAATTGATTGTCAATCAGTGTTGCTTCCTAAGTGGACAGGTTGATGTCACAGAAGTTTGATTTACTTGGAGTTATATTCTGTTGTTTAAGTGTTCCCTTTATTTTTTTGAGCAGTGTATATCCCATCCGTTATATGAGTTTGTGGAGCAGGTAAACTAAATTGTGAGCCTTCGTGTACAAACCCATCTCTATAGTAAGATGCAGAATATATGGGCATCCTACAAATGTAAGGGGCACATACTGTGAACACTGGTGATCCACTCCGGACAACATTTCCTTACAGAGAAGTATAAAACTGCAATATTCATCATGTTTCGGGCTGTATACTATTGTCTGTAGAACCATCCAGTGTCAGTGTTTGATGCCGACTGCCATATAAATACATTAATGCTGAAATAGGGTTCCAAAATTTGGCTGCCCAATTAAACAAGACAGAGCGGTGAACCGTGACTGTTCCCTGTTATCAGTCCTGTCTCATTACTGGGAGACACAAAGTGGATGAACAGAGCTTGGCATGGCTTACACGGGAGCATTAACTGCAGGGCATGTTTCCTCTTCTTTGGATGGTAACAGACCTGTTTGTGGCTGGAGATTAAGGGCACTGGACATTGCTGTTCACACCCAAACCACCCAGCCAAGGAGCGTTCTAGCTGAGCGATGGTGGCGAGGTCCTAATATAGGATTTTTTATGCACTCAGTTTTAATTAAATGGATTATCTCATACTGTCATATTGAAGGGAATGTGTCAGTAGGATCAGCCCTCCTAAGCCGTCTATATGGGCATGCACAGTGTTGCCAATTGATCTATTGTATGTACACAGATTCATGCACAGAGGGAGCTGATGAATTAGCAGCGGTGAATGTCCTCACTGTTGGAGCATAATGTAGTGTGACGTCACGTTACTAGTATGGATTGTAGGACAGACCAAACGCGTTTCGGAAATGTGGGTTTCCTTTCTCAGGGATGGTCCCGATAGGTACGTTTATACGTTTAGCCCTTTTATAGCGCTAATAGCGGACATCACTGTGCACAGTAGGCTGATTACTGAAATGCGAACAGTTCGATCTCGCTGTTTAGTCCCTTAGGTGGCAGCGTGTCTAATTCAAAGATCCATTGGCTCTCTACTTGTGACATTTGCTTAATATAATTGCCAACTCTCTTTAACTCTTTGTATTCCCCATATTTTTGTACCTTTAATCAGGTTATATTCAAAATATTTCTTTGACTATCTCATTAATACATATTCCAATGCTAAAAACATTCAGGTGATAGTCATGGTGTAATGCTTTCTGGTGTAATCAGCATTTAATGGTGTAATCAGCATTTAAACTGCCATAAAACCATCCACCTAAAAAGTAGCTATAAAAATAATATTCCAAATATCAAATTATTAAAGGGGTATTGGAAATGTAGTGTAGTTCTTCTGATTAGGTATGTCACTCACTCCATGTGCAGGGCATTGCAGTAGCTTAGGTATCCACGGTTACAACCATGAGCAACTAACTGTCACTATATGAGTGGTCATAATCATGAATACATAAGCTACTGCAATGCCCTGCACACGGGGTAAGGGACAGAGCGAATTAGAAGAACTACACTACATTTCTAATTGGAGGTATTTGCTAATGCTATTATTATTACACTTACTACGTATTGCGATAGGATATTTGAGATGGGAATACCACTTTAATGTATGCTATAAGATTTTCACTATTCAACAAATGACTGCAGGAAGAAACCAACAAAAGAGAACACAGTAAAAGTCTTGTAGCAAACTAAACAGAAGAGCCTGAAAGCTGGAGGAGACAAATCCAACGTGCCAGATCCTCGTGTCCGGAAAGGTAGAGGGCTGTGGACTGTCCAATTTTTGGCGCATCCCATTAAAATTGTCAGAATCTGTTGACAAAAAGACAGATGTTTTTTACCAGTTATATTAAATATTTCTTTTGTGTTTTACGCTACTACAAAATATACATCCTGGTTAATGTGTATTAGTAGTTTAGAAAACACAAAATCCTCACTGAGCGCAGCAGCTAATAGAGCGCAGCAGCTGATAGAGGCACAGCAACTGATAGAGGCGCAGCAGCTGATAGAGCGCAGCAGCTGATAGAGGCGCAGCAACTGATAGAGGCACAGCAACTGATAGAGGCGCAGCAGCTGATAGAGCGCAGCAGCTGATAGAGGCGCAGCAACTGATAGAGGCACAGCAACTGATAGAGGCGCAGCAGCTAATAGAGCGCAGCAGCTGATAGAGGCGCAGCAACTGATAGAGGCGCAGCAGCTGATAGAGCGCAGCAGCTGATAGAGCGCAGCAACTGATAGAGGCGCAGCAGCTGATAGAGCGCAGCAGCTGATAGAGCGCAGCAGCTGATAGAGGCGCAGCAGCTGATAGAGCGCAGCAGCTAATAGAGCGCAGCAGCTGATAGAGGCGCAGCAGCTGATAGAGCGCAGCAGCTAATAGAGCGCAGCAGCTGATAGAGGCGCAGCAACTGATAGAGCGCAGCAGCTGATAGAGGCGCAGCAACTGATAGAGCGCAGCAGCTGATAGAGGCGCAGCAACTGATAGAGGCGCAGCAGCTGATAGAGCGCAGCAGCTGATAGAGGCGCAGCAACTGATAGAGCGCAGCAGCTGATAGAGCGCAGCAGCTGATAGAGGTGCAGCAACTGATAGAGCGCAGCAGCTGATAGAGGTGCAGCAACTGATAGAGCGCAGCAGCTGATAGAGGCGCGGCAACTGATAGAGCGCAGCAGCTGATAGAGGTGCAGCAACTGATAGAGCGCAGCAGCTGATAGAGGTGCAGCAACTGATAGAGCGCAGCAGCTGATAGAGGCGCGGCAACTGATAGAGCGCAGCAACTGATAGAGCGCAGCAGCTAATAGAGCGCAGCAGCTGATAGAGGCGCAGCAACTGATAGAGCGCAGCAGCTGATAGAGGCGCAGCAACTGATAGAGCGCAGCAGCTGATAGAGGCGCAGCAACTGATAGAGCGCAGCAACTGATAGAGCGCAGCAGCTAATAGAGCTCAGCAGCTGATAGAGGCGCAGCAACTGATAGAGCGCAGCAGCTGATAGAGGCGCAGCAACTGATAGAGCGCAGCAGCTGATAGAGCGCAGCAGCAGATAGAGGCGCAGCAGCTAATATAACGCAGCAGCTGATAGAGGCGCAGCAACTGATAGAGCGCAGCAGCTGATAGAGGCGCAGCAACTGATAGAGGCGCAGCAGCTGATAGAGCGCAGCAGCTGATAGAGGCGCAGCAACTGATAGAGGCGCAGCAACTGATAGAGCGCAGCAGCTGATAGAGGCGCAGCAGCTGATAGAGGCGCAGCAACTGATGGAGCGCAGCAGCTGATAGAGGCGCAGCAGCTGATAGAGCGCAGCAGCTAATAGAGCGCAGCAGCTGATAGAGGGGCAGCAGCTGATAGAGCGCAGCAGCTAATAGAGCGCAGCAGCTGATAGAGGCGCAGCAACTGATAGAGCGCAGCAGCTGATAGAGGCGCAGCAACTGATAGAGCGCAGCAGCTGATAGAGGCGCAGCAACTGATAGAGGCACAGCAACTGATAAAGCGCAGCAGCTGATAGAGCGCAGCAGCTGATAGAGGTGCAGCAACTGATAGAGCGCAGCAGCTGATAGAGGTGCAGCAACTGATAGAGCGCAGCAGCTGATAGAGGCGCGGCAACTGATAGAGCGCAGCAGCTGATAGAGCGCAGCAGCTAATAGAGCGCAGCAGCTGATAGAGGCGCAGCAACTGATAGAGCGCAGCAGCTGATAGAGGCGCAGCAACTGATAGAGCGCAGCAGCTGATAGAGGCGCAGCAACTGATAGAGCGCAGCAACTGATAGAGCGCAGCAGCTAATATAACGCAGCAGCTGATAGAGGCGCAGCAACTGATAGAGCGCAGCAGCTGATAGAGGCGCAGCAACTGATAGAGGTGCAGCAACTGATAGAGGCGCAGCAACTGATTGAGCGCAGCAGCTAATAGAGCTCAGCAGCTGATAGAGGCGCAGCAACTGATAGAGTGCAGCAGCTAATAGAGCGCAGCAGCTAATAGAGGCGCAGCAACTGATAGAGCGCAGCAACTGATAGAGCGCAGCAGCTGATAGAGGCGCAGCAACTGATAGAGCGCAGCAGCTGATAGAGCGCAGCAACTGATAGAGCGCAGCAACTGATAGAGGCGCAGCAACTGATAGAGCGCAGCAACTGATAGAGCGCAGCAGCTAATAGAGGTGCAGCAACTGATAGAGGCGCAGCAACTGATAGAGCGTAGCAGCTAATAGAGCGCAGCAGCTGATAGAGGCGCAGCAACTGATAAAGCGTAGCAGCTAATAGAGCGCAGCAGCTGATAGAGGCACAGCAACTGATAGAGGCGCAGCAGCTGATAGAGGCGCAGCAACTGATAGAGGCACAGCAACTGATAGAGGCGCAGCAGCTGATAGAGCGCAGCAGCTGATAGAGCGCAGCAGCTGATAGAGGCGCAGCAACTGATAGAGCGCAGCAGCTGATAGAGGCGCAGCAGCTGATAGAGGCGCAGCAACTGATAGAGCGCAGCAGCTGATAGAGCGCAGCAGCTGATAGAGGCGCAGCAACTGATAGAGCGCAGCAGCTGATAGAGGCGCAACAACTGATAGAGCGCAGCAGCTGATAGAGGCGCAGCAACTGATAGAGGAGCAGCAACTGATAGAGCGCAGCAGCTGATAGAGGCGCAGCAGCTGATAGAGGCGCAGCAACTGATAGAGCGCAGCAGCTGATAGAGCGCAGCAGCTGATAGAGGCGCAGCAGCTGATAGAGGCGCAGCAGCTGATAGAGCGCAGCAGCTAATAGAGCGCAGCAGCTGATAGAGGCGCAGCAACTGATAGAGCGCAGCAGCTGATAGAGGCGCAGCAACTGATAGAGCGCAGCAGCTGATAGAGGCGCAGCAGCTGATAGAGGCGCAGCAACTGATAGAGCGCAGCAGCTGATAGAAGCGCAGCAGCTGATAGAGGCGCAGCAACTGATAGAGCGCAGCAGCTGATAGAGGCGCAGCAACTGATAGAGCGCAGCAGCTGATAGAGGCGCAGCAACTGATAGAGGTGCAGCAACTGATAGAGCGCAGCAGCTGATAGAGCGCAGCAGCTGATAGAGGTGCAGCAACTGATAGAGCGCAGCAGCTGATAGAGGTGCAGCAACTGATAGAGCGCAGCAGCTGATAGAGGCGCGGCAACTGATAGAGCGCAGCAGCTGATAGAGCGCAGCAGCTAATAGAGCGCAGCAGCTGATAGAGGCGCAGCAACTGATAGAGCGCAGCAGCTGATAGAGGCGCAGCAACTGATAGAGCGCAGCAGCTGATAGAGGCGCAGCAACTGATAGAGCGCAGCAACTGATAGAGCGCAGCAGCTAATAGAGCTCAGCAGCTGATAGAGGCGCAGCAACTGATAGAGCGCAGCAGCTGATAGAGGCGCAGCAACTGATAGAGCGCAGCAGCTGATAGAGCGCAGCAGCTGATAGAGGCGCAGCAGCTAATATAACGCAGCAGCTGATAGAGGCGCAGCAACTGATAGAGCGCAGCAGCTGATAGAGGCGCAGCAACTGATAGAGGTGCAGCAACTGATAGAGGCGCAGCAACTGATAGAGCGCAGCAGCTAATAGAGCTCAGCAGCTGATAGAGGCGCAGCAACTGATAGAGTGCAGCAGCTAATAGAGCGCAGCAGCTAATAGAGGCGCAGCAACTGATAGAGCGCAGCAGCTGATAGAGGCACAGCAACTGATAGAGGCGCAGCAGCTGATAGAGCGCAGCAGCTGATAGAGCGCAGCAGCTGATAGAGGCGCAGCAACTGATAGAGGCGCAGCAACTGATAGAGCGCAGCAGCTGATAGAGGCGCAGCAGCTGATAGAGGCGCAGCAACTGATAGAGCGCAGCAGCTGATAGAGCGCAGCAGCTGATAGAGGCGCAGCAGCTGATAGAGCGCAGCAGCTAATAGAGCGCAGCAGCTGATAGAGGCGCAGCAACTGATAGAGCGCAGCAGCTGATAGAGGCGCAACAACTGATAGAGCGCAGCAGCTGATAGAGGCGCAGCAACTGATAGAGCGCAGCAGCTGATAGAGGCGCAGCAACTGATAGAGCGCAGCAGCTGATAGAGGCGCAGCAGCTGATAGAGCGCAGCAGCTAATAGAGCGCAGCAGCTAATAGAGC
The DNA here is from genome assembly GCF_046119375.1 of Phyllobates terribilis. Taxonomy (NCBI): domain Eukaryota; kingdom Metazoa; phylum Chordata; class Amphibia; order Anura; family Dendrobatidae; genus Phyllobates; species Phyllobates terribilis. Next base: position 522,088,336 of record NW_027362765.1, read on the forward strand.
GCAGCAGCTGATAGAGGCGCAGCAACTGATAGAGGAGCAGCAACTGATAGAGCGCAGCAGCTGATAGAGGCGCAGCAGCTGATAGAGGCGCAGCAACTGATAGAGCGCAGCAGCTGATAGAGCGCAGCATCTGATAGAGGCGCAGCAGCTGATAGAGGCGCAGCAGCTGATAGAGCGCAGCAGCTAATAGAGCGCAGCAGCTGATAGAGGCGCAGCAACTGATAAAGCGCAGCAGCTGATAGAGGCGCAGCAACTGATAGAGCGCAGCAGCTGATAGAGGCGCAGCAACTGATAGAGCGCAGCAGCTGATAGAGCGCAGCAGCTGATAGAGGCGCAGCAGCTAATATAACGCAGCAGCTGATAGAGGCGCAGCAACTGATAGAGCGCAGCAGCTGATAGAGGCGCAGCAACTGATAGAGGTGCAGCAACTGATAGAGGCGCAGCAACTGATAGAGCGCAGCAGCTAATAGAGCTCAGCAGCTGATAGAGGCGCAGCAACTGATAGAGTGCAGCAGCTAATAGAGCGCAGCAGCTAATAGAGGCGCAGCAACTGATAGAGCGCAGCAACTGATAGAGCGCAGCAGCTGATAGAGGCGCAGCAACTGATAGAGCGCAGCAGCTGATAGAGCGCAGCAACTGATAGAGCGCAGCAACTGATAGAGGCGCAGCAACTGATAGAGCGCAGCAACTGATAGAGCGCAGCAGCTAATAGAGGTGCAGCAACTGATAGAGGCGCAGCAACTGATAGAGCGTAGCAGCTAATAGAGCGCAGCAGCTGATAGAGGCGCAGCAACTGATAGAGCGTAGCAGCTAATAGAGCGCAGCAGCTGATAGAGGCGCAGCAACTGATAGAGCGTAGCAGCTAATAGAGTGCAGCAGCTGATAGAGGCGCAGCAACTGATAGAGTGTAGCAGCTAATAGAGCGCAGCAGCTAATAGAGCGCAGCAGCTAATAGAGGCGCAGCAACTGATAGAGCGCAGCAACTGATAGAGCGTAGCAGCTAATAGAGTGCAGCAGCTGATAGAGGCGCAGCAACTGATAGAGCGCAGCAGCTGATAGAGCGCAGCAGCTGATAGAGGCGCAGCAGCTAATATAACGCAGCAGCTGATAGAGGCGCAGCAACTGATAGAGCGCAGCAGCTGATAGAGGCGCAGCAACTGATAGAGGTGCAGCAACTGATAGAGGCGCAGCAACTGATAGAGCGCAGCAGCTAATAGAGCTCAGCAGCTGATAGAGGCGCAGCAACTGATAGAGTGCAGCAGCTAATAGAGCGCAGCAGCTAATAGAGGCGCAGCAACTGATAGAGCGCAGCAACTGATAGAGCGCAGCAGCTGATAGAGGCGCAGCAACTGATAGAGCGCAGCAGCTGATAGAGCGCAGCAACTGATAGAGCGCAGCAACTGATAGAGGCGCAGCAACTGATAGAGCGCAGCAACTGATAGAGCGCAGCAGCTAATAGAGGTGCAGCAACTGATAGAGGCGCAGCAACTGATAGAGCGTAGCAGCTAATAGAGCGCAGCAGCTGATAGAGGCGCAGCAACTGATAGAGCGTAGCAGCTAATAGAGCGCAGCAGCTGATAGAGGCGCAGCAACTGATAGAGCGTAGCAGCTAATAGAGTGCAGCAGCTGATAGAGGCGCAGCAACTGATAGAGTGTAGCAGCTAATAGAGCGCAGCAGCTAATAGAGCGCAGCAGCTAATAGAGGCGCAGCAACTGATAGAGCGCAGCAACTGATAGAGCGTAGCAGCTAATAGAGTGCAGCAGCTGATAGAGGCGCAGCAACTGATAGAGTGCACGACCCTCAGTTCTCTGTGAGAGAAGCTGCCAATACCATCTACACAGATTGACTCATTTTCTAGAGGTCTTGGAAAATCAACAACTGGGATGTCATATGCTACTATGAACAATTCCCCACATTTTCTTTGCACATATTATGTTGTTTCTGACACATTGATGTTCCCTTTATTTGTGAATTTTGGAGGTATAAGCTCAGGTATATACTTGTGAGATCAAAAATAAAAAATCACCAGGCAGCAGTCGTTCTACATCTCTGTCTCTACAAAACTGACAAACAAGTGCACACACGTTACTAGAAGTGCCCTTCTACACAAGCACGTACTGTTCACGAGAGCCGCGCGCTTACACCAGGTGTCCCACATTTCCTGTCCCCTGAGATCACTAATAGTGCAGGTGTTTAGGACTGAAACACAATCATGAATGAGCCATTTAAAGTCTGTGCACACTCTGGAAGGCAGATCTATAATGCTATGTGTAGATTATGTGGCCTGTTGTAAGCGGCAGCCCATACTGTACTGCCTATGCATTAGACACTTTTAATAAATCCGCCCCACTGTTCATTTTTTCTTCTCTAGAATGCAGTTGAAATTCGTTGAAAATAATAACATCCTGACATACACTATGCCATCAGCCAAAGCTGCTCTCATGAAAAAGTCTGTTCTGGTGGAATTCAGCCCTTCCATACATTACATGGATGTCCATTCATCTGAATGACTATTGCATCATATTACATTTTCCCAGCAGTGTCCATTGGAAGGATAAAGAAGCAGCAGACATGGCTTCTACTAGCTGATCTGCATGGGTTTCTGAAGCCATACCCACAATAACAATCTTATTGTCAAGCCATTGTCTGTGTTTTTTCCTTTAAAGCACCACTCCAGTGTTTGTCTGTTTTTATTTCAGCGCTAGAATGGTGCTACTAATTATGGGGGGAAGGACAATAGTCTGGAAAACAAAGGGGTTGTGGTGGTCGGACAATGAAGGCTTGCCTTGTTTGGTCAATCTTGTTTTTGAAGTGTGTGGCAAACTTCTCAGCAGTGATGAGGGAGGTCGGAGGAGAGAGTTAAAAGTGTTGAATAACTGTTTGGGGTTGTAGGATGAGGAAGATAGAAGAGTTGTGAAGTAGGCCTGTTTGACAGAGGTGAGGGCTGATTTGAATGCGAGTGTTGCTTGTTTGAATGCAGTGAAGTCATCTTGCGAATGTGTTTTCTTCCAACCCCGCTCTGCAACTCTGGACGCTTGCCGAAGCTTTTTGGTGAGGTTATTGTGCCACGATTGTCTATTGATTCGTCGCTCTCTGCCCCCCTATGGTGGAAACACAGTGTAAAGAGGGGACTCAGTATGGAAAGGAGAGGGCAGTGTGGAGAGCATGTACCATTTTGTGCAGGGAATATAGTGAGGGGAAATTCAGGGGTTCAGTATAGGGCAGATACAGTGGGTACGGAAAGTATTCAGACCCCTTTAAATTTTTCACTCTTTGTTTCATTGCAGCCATTAGGTAAATTCTAAAAAGTTCATTTGTTTTCTCATTAAAGTACACTCTGCACCCCATCTTGACTGAAAAAAAACAGAAATGTAGAATTTTTTTGCAAATTTATTAAAAAAGAAAAACTGAAATATCACATGGTCATAAGTATTCACAGACCCTTTGCTCAGACACTCATATTTAAGTCACATGCTGTCTATTTCCTGGTGATCTTCCTTGAGATGGTTCTACTCCTTCATTAGAATCCAGCTGTGTTTAATTAAACTGATAGGACTTGATTTGGAAAGGCACAGACCGGTCTATATAAGACCTCACAGCTCACAGTGCATGTCAGACCAAATAAGAATCATGAGCTCAAAGGAACTGCCCAAGGAGCTCAGAGACAGAATTGTGGCAAGACACAGATTTGGCCAAGGTTACAAAAGAATTTCTGCATTACTCAAGGTTCCTAAGAGCACAGTGGCCTCCATAATCCTTACATGGAAGAAGTATGGGACCACCAGAAGTCTTCCTAGACCTGGCCGTCCTGCCAAACTGAGCAATCATGGGAGAAGAGCCTTGGTGAGAGAGGTAAAGAAGAACCCCAACATCACTCTGGCTGAGCTCCAGTGATGCAGTAACATAGTAACATAGTAACATAGTTTGTAAAGCCGAATAAAGACTTGCGTCCATCAAGTTCGACCTGTTAGTTCTGTAATTGCTAAAGTTGATCCAGAGGAGGGCAAAAACCCCAGTAGGGAGATGGGAGAAAGTTCCACAAAATCAACTATCACTGCTGCCCTCCACCAGTCGTGCCTTAATGTCAGAGTGGCCTGACGGAAGCCTCAAGCCTCTCCTCAGTGCAAGACATATGAAAGCCCGCATAGAGTTTGCTCAAAAACACATGAAGGACTCCCAGACTATGAGAAATAATTCTCTGGTCTGATGAGACGAATATAGAACTTTTTGGTGATAATTCTAAGCTGTATATGTGGAGAAAACCAGGCATTGCTCATCACCTGCCCAATACAATCCCAACAGTGAAACATGGTGGTGGCTGCATCATGCTATGGGGGTGTTTTTCAGCTGCAGGGACAGGATGACTGGTTGCAATTGAAGGAAAGATGAATGCGGCCAAGTACAGAGATATCCTGGATGACAACCTCTTCCAGAGTGCTCTGGAGCCCTGACCTAAACCCAATTGAGCATCTCTGGAGAGACCTGAAAATGGCTGCCCACCAACGTTCACCATCCAACCTGATGGAACTGGAGAGGATCTGCAAGGAAGAATGGCATAGGATCCCCAAATCCTGGTGTGAACAACTTGTTGCATCATTCCCAAGAAGCCTCATGGCTGTACTAGCTCAAAAGGGTGCTTCTACTCAATACTGAGCAAAGGGTCTAAATACTTATGACCATGTGATATTTCAGTTTTTCTTTTTTAATAAATTTGCAAAAAATTCTGCATTTCTGTTTTTTTTTTCAGTCAAGATGGGGTGCAGAGTGTACTTTAATGAGAAAAAAATGAACTTCTTAGAATTTACCAAATGGCTGCAATGAAACAAAGAGTGAAAAATTTAAAGGGGTCTGAATACTTTCCGTACCTACTGTATTTTTATTCAGGAGCATTATAATGACACTCCTATCTTTAAGGACATTGTGTGGGGATGTGCTTGATAAAGACCAACAAGTGGTCGAAATGTTGTACGATTTTGATGACGGAATAAACACAAGACTTACAGTATATTCATCACCCTGGAGTGGACGCTCGCTGTTCCTTTGTTCCTTTTGCTCAGTGTAAGCAGTGTCTTGCTGGCGTGCATTTGCATCCCATTTGTTCAAACGTATAAGAAAGCATAACAGACTGCGCTTTCCTACACAGAGAGCCACCGCAAGAAAACGAACAATCAATTGCAGTATTTTTCTTCTTACAATGGATCCCCATGCACTCAGCACTGCCTGTAAATGCAGTGTATCTCCAGTCTTAATACAAATTAAAAAAAAGGAGTGTAGATATTAAATTCGCATAAATAGAGGTGCAGATTTCTAGAAAAGAAAACGTAAGCTCAAGTTACCGAGCTCAGAAAACTATAAGCCATTATTGAACGTCCCTTATCACTTGCAAGATGAATACTCCCCCACTCCGAGCAGAATGGAGCTCACATAACTGCACGCTCAGCAAGTTCCCAGATGATTGATAGCAGCTTTGCCATGGGGACTTTTTTCTGTTACCATACAGATCCCACTTTGGCAGCCTTGTACATGAGACATAAGCAGCCAAAACCAGTTCCAATCAGCAAATAGACCAGCCCTTCCTTCTGAGCCGAAAAAGACAGGAATTATTGAAAGTGGGGGAGGGTGAAGCAATTACTAAAAAAAATTTGGAAATCCAGATGTAGAAAAGTAAAAGCAGGCAGGGTCTGTAGAGATTGTATTACAGCTGGATAAAATCCTATTCTTTTTTACAGCTTTTGTAACTATAGATATTTCAGACAGATACTTAAACTGTCTTCCATCCACTAATGCTGCAGGGATAAATACAATTTCAGATTATTGTAAAAAGCAGAATGTTTGTTAATACAGAAAATTAACTTAAGATCTTTTGCTTAATTAATACATTTTTACTTAAGGGTATATTCACGAGCAGCAGAATTGTATAAATGTACACTCTATGGGCTCATTCACATGTCAGTTTTTCACGTACGAGTGCTATCTGCTTTTTTCACTGATAGCCCTCATACTGTCTATGGGGATGTTCACATGTCCATGATTTTTTGCGGACCGAGTGGCAGTTCAGAATCACGGATGTATGTCTGATGTTGATCCGAGTGTCGGGTAAAACTCAACAATGATAGTCTAGGGGTCTATGAAAAAAATCAGACAGCACTCTGATGCCATCTGTGTGCTGTCCACATTTTTAACTGACTGATAGGCTATGTGCCCACGATGCAGAAATGCTCTGGATTTTTCCTGAGCGTTTCTGCATCTCCCTGGCAGAGAAAACGAATGCGGATTGTACATGCGGATTGTACAAGCGTTTTTCCTGCCAGGGACATGCGGATGTGAAGCGTTCTTCACATGCATTTCCGCATGCGGGTTGTCAAGCGCTTTCCAAGCGATTTTAGCATCACTTGGAAAAGTGCTTGACAACTTGGTCACACTATATAAATCCATGCAAATGGCATGGATTTATATACTGTGACCTTAAAGAATCGTAAAAAATAAAAAAATAGTCTACCGCGAGCTGCCGGCAAGCCAAGACAAGGACACCGGGGTCCCATCAGAAGGTAAGTATAATATTTATTTTTTATTTTATTCTTTTTTTTACAGGTACTATGGTACCCGGGTCCGGAGGAGAGTCTCCTCATCTCCAAACCCGGGTACCATCCGCACATTGAAACACATGGAATCCGCATGTACAGATGCAGTGATGCGGATTCCATGCGTTCCAATGCAAGTCAATGGCGGCGAAACCGCCGCGCTTCCGCAAAATAATTGGTAGTGCTGCGGATTTTTTCGCAATGATAATCCACAGCGGAAATTTCTGCACCATGTGCACAGCACATGCGGATTTTCATTGGGGAACATGGCAGACCTTCTACCAAGTGTTTTTTTAAGCGTTTCTGCAGCAGAATTGCTGCTGCGGAAACGCTTAAAAAACGCATAGTGGGCACACCACCATAGAAGAAGGTGCAGGGACATCATACTGCGTGTTGGGCTGTGCAGGGACATCATACGGTATTTTGAGCTGTGCAGAGACATCATACTGTGTGTTGGGCTGTGTGGAGACATCATACTGTGTGTTGGGCTGTGCAGGGACATCATACTGCGTGTTGGGCTGTGCAGGGACATCATACTGCGTGTTGGGCTGTGCAGGGACATCATACTGTGTGTTGGGCTGTGCAGGGATATCATATGGCATGTTGGGCTGCGCAGGGACATTATACGGTGTGTTGGGCTGTGCAGGAACATCATACTGTGTGTTGGGCTGTGCAGGGACATCATACTGTGTGTTGCGCTGCACAGGGACATCATACTGTGTGTTTGGCTGTGCAGGGACATCATAAGGACTGTTGGGCTGTGCAGGGACATCATACTGTGTGATGGGTTGTGCAGAGACATCATACGGTGTGTTGGGCTGTGCAGGGACATCATACTGTGTGTTGGCCTGTGTGGGGACATCATACTGTGTGTTGGGCTGTAAAGGGACATCATACTGTGTGTTGGGCTGTGAAGGGACATCATACTGTGTGTTGGGCTGTGCAGGGACGTCATACTGTGTGTTGGGCTGTGCAGGGACATCATACTGTGTGTTGGGCTGTGCGGAGACATCATACTATGTGTTGGACTGTGCGGGGACATCATTCTGTGTGTTGCACTGTGCAGGGACATCATACGGACTGTTTGGCTGTGCAGGGACATCATACTATGTGTTGGGCTGTGCAGGGACATCATACGGCGCGTTGGGCTGTGCAGGGACATCATACGGCATGTTGGGGAGTGCAGGGACATCATACTGTGTGTTGGGCTGTGCAGGGACATCATATGGCATGTTGGGCTGCGCAGGGACATCATACTGTGTGTTGAGCTGTGCTGGGACATCATACGGCGTGTTGGGCTGTGCAGGGACAACATATGGCATGTTGGGCTGAGCAGGGACATCATACTGTGTGTTGGGTTGTGCAGGGACATTATACGGTGTGTTGGGCTGTGTGGGGACATCATACTGTGTGTTGGGCTGTGCAGGGACATCATACTGTGTGCTGGGTTGTACAGGGACATCATACTGTGTGTTGGGCTGTGCAGGGACGTCATACGGCATGTTGGGATGCGCAGGGACATCATGTGGACTGTTTGACTGTTCAGGGACATCATACTATGTGTTGGGCTGTGCAGGGACATCATACGGCGCGTTGGGCTGTGCAGGGACATCATACGGCATGTTGGGCTGTGCAGGGACATCATACTATGTGTTGGGCTGTGCAGGGACATCATATGGCATGTTGGGCTGTGCAGGGACATCATACTCTGTGTTGGACTGTGCAGTGACATCATACGGACTGTTGGGCTGTGCAGGGACATCATACTGTGTGTTGGGCTGTGCAGGGACATCATGCGGCGTGTTGGGCTGTGCAGGGACATCATACGGCGTGTTGGGCTGTGCAGGGACATCATACAATGTGTTGGGTTGTACAGGGACATCATACTGTGTGTTGGGCTGTGCGGAGACATCATACTACGTGTTGGGCTGTGCGGGGACATTATACAGCGTGTTGGGCTGTGCAGGGACATCATACGGCATGTTGGGCTGTGCAGGGACATCATACTGTGTGTTGGGCTGGGCAGGGACATCATATGGCATATTGGGCTGCGCAGGGACATCATAATCTGCGTTGGACTGTGCCAGGAAATCATACGGACTGTTGGGCTGTGCATGGACATCATACTGTGTGTTGGGCTGTGCAGGGACATCATACGGTGTGTTGGGCTGTGCAGGGACATCATACGGTGTGTTGGGCTGTGTGGGGACATCATACTGTGTGCTGGGTTGTACAGGGACATCATACTGTGTGTTGCGCTGTGCGGGGACATCATACGGCATGTTGGGCTGCGCAGGGACATCATACTGTGTGTTGGGCTGCGCAGGGACATCATACTGTGTGTTGGGCTGTGCGAAGACATCATACTATGTGTTGAGCTGTGCGGGGACATCATTCTGTATGTTGGGCAGTGCAGGGACATCATACTATGTGTTGGGCTGTGCGGGGAAATCATTCTGTGTGAACATCATACTGCATGGGAAAGGAATGTGACAAATGTCTGAAGTCACTCTATTTGACTGCAAACCACCGAATCGTGATAGCGCACTGCTTGAGTGAGTGATCATGTGACTGCAAGTATGCAATTTACATACATGCCGACTAGACTCTCATCTCTTTCTCACAATGTTCTATTGAGAGAAGTGAATACAAATCTAGTCTGCTCACTCGCACAGTGCACACTGTCATGATTTGCTAATTTGTAGTCACATAGAGTGACTGCAGAAACCAGTCTAGGGTCTGGAAAACCACTACAGCCCTTTGCACTGCAAAGGATGAAATTGGATAAAATCTGCACAGAAACTGTCACAATGTGTAGATTGAGAAGCAATGAGAAGGAGTGTCAAATAATGAGCAAAAAGAAGAGAGGTCCCTATTCATAACAGGCACCGAATGACACGATAGGCAAAGTTTGCTCTTGTGTTGGCCATGGGAAGTGGGAATATAAATAATGGTTCAAAAACCAGCAAGTATCTGAGCCGGTCAACTGATGACGGAAAGGTAGCCAGTCGTTATGAGTGCAAGTGCTCGAGACTCGAGTTTGCACCAAGTATCGCGGGTGCTCAAGTGACAGGTTTGAGTCCCCGTGCCCGCATGTTTCGCAGCTGTTAGCTACAAAACATTCTGCCGTTGTGACGCGCCCCCTGGGCCGTGGGGTACTCGGCAGCTGGGCCTCGGGATGCCGGTTGTCGGAGAATATCACGGTGGCTGATCAGTGAAAAGGGGGTTATTATAGGGGATTTGGGAAAGTTTGTGACGCCACCTGTGGAATGCGGCTAAGGGGTGCCGCCTCTGCGGAGCAGTCCTCTGGAGCTGGTGTTACGGCAGCAAGGATGGTGTGGCTCTCCACAGGTAGAGCTAGCTCCAGGGCAGCGTGGGATGTAACGGATGGTGGTGCAGGGGAGAGACGGCAGGACGGTCCCGGAGGAAAGACGGACACTCACATGGGGGTATGCTTCAGTACCTTTACTGGTGATGCTGGAGGCACGGTCCAGGGTACTCCAGGTGAAGGGCACACTTCTGGACTCTCCCCAGTGAGTGGGTATAGGGCCTCCTGATCCGTGGCTTTACTCTCTAAGCTTCTGGCCTGCCTGGAACTAGGCCTAGCTTGATTACTGTCTCTCCTTGCACATGCTGACCTGGTTGTAGGGCCTTCTCTTTGGAGATCACTCTCCCTGGACGCTGGGACCTCCGTGACTCCTAGCCCTGGTACTGTAATCAGCATTTGGTGAACCTGGGACCTGTAGTTCTCCAGGGGTTCCGGTGGTTCCTACTGGTTGTAAGGAGTCCCTGTAGACGCGGACCCGGTGTCCGGTGTATATATCGGGGAGTGCAATTATGTACAAATAAACAGTTTTTGGGCTGCACACAGTCCTCAGCCACCGAGTCCTTTATATATACCCTTACGGGTAACTAAATGCAACAAGAAAAGTGTCCATGTCACCTAAATTGTCCATTGTAAGGCAAAAATACATCAATACATACATGAAAATTACACAAGAACAACATACCCCAAGGGGCAACTATTTATACTATCAGAGTTTCTCTTTCTACTCTCTATACCTGACAGGGGTCTGACCTTGCGTGCTACGTGTTGACCTACGTAGTACTGGGATGCGTGTGGTACTGGTGTTTGTACTACCTCCCATTCTGTCAGCTCTAGATGTGGAGGGACTGCAAGGCTGCCTTAACCTTCCTACGGGACTGGCGAGTGTACCATTGGCTGGGCCTTCTTGCTCTGCTTCTACGGGAAATCTCCTAATTCAGTATGTATTACTGCTTCTTTAGGCTCCTCCAGTACGATGAGAGGCACTTCTTCCTGGGGCTTTAGCAGACCTGGACACAACTTCAGATGGTCTCTAGATGCCGTTGCAGTCGTTCTTCCTCCGTCCTTGGTAATTAAACAGGTCTTCCTGTTATCAAATCTTGAATTTAACACAATGTAGGGTTCCCTCTCCCACTGGTCATCAAGTTTGTGGTTTCTTCTTTTTCTCTTTAGCTCAACTTCTCCAGGTGAAAAGGGTTCTGCTGGTGCACTCTTGTTGTACTGTGCTTCCTGCTTGTCTCTTACCCTATTCAGACTGTCTTCGACACAGGCTTGTACTCTCCTGTACTGTTCCTGTCGCGTCGTGTCCCACCCTTCAGTGGACATATCTGCTTCGGGTTTTACAACACCAAGCTCCAGGTCCATGGGCAACTTTCCGGGTCTTGCTCGCATGAGATATGCTGGAGTACAATTGGTGGGACTCACAGGTATGTGGTTGTACAGATCTACCAGGTCAGGTAGCTTGTCGGGCCACTGGTTTCTTTCTTCTAGCGGTAAGGTCTTCAACAGGTCGATGACGATGTTATTCATCTTTTCACATAAACCATTGGTTTGGGGGTGGTACGGTGTAGTCCGGATCTTCGTACACCCGTACAGATGGCAGAACTCCTTGAACAATTCGGCTTAAAAAGGCGGGGCCTTGATCCGTCAGCACCTTATCCGGGTATCCATGGGGCCTGCAGAAGTAGGCTTGAAACGTCCTTGCTGCAGTTTCTGCCATCAGATCCTTGACAGGGGCTACCACCAGGAACCGGGAGTAGTGATCCACCATGGTCAAGGCATACGAGTAACCTGACCTGCTGGGTGACAGTTTGACGTGATCCAAAGAGACGATCTCCAGGGGCTGGGTTGTCTTGATGGACTGCAGAGGTGCTTTCTGGCTGCTGTAGTCCTTTCTTCTGAGGCTACAGGGTCCACAATCCCGGCACCATCTCTCTATGGAACTCCGCATTCCAACCCAATAAAACCGATTCTTCAGGAGGGTTTCTAGCTTCTTCCAGCCAAAGTGCCCCGCTTGATCGTGGTAGGCCTCCAACACCATTTGGATGTCCGTCCTAGGCACTACGATCTGCCATACCATCTCATGGGTCCTCGGGTTGACGTACCTTCGGCACAGCTTCTCTCTATAGATGAACAGCCGGCTTCTCTCATTCCACAGTTGCATGGCTTGTGGAGACACGTCCTTCTCCAGGGAGGAACCTTCCTGGGTTATCAGTTCCTTGATACGGCTGACAACCGGGTCGCTGTCCAGGGTCTCCTTCCAGCTGTGGTGAGGCAAAGTGTTTAACGTCTTACCGCGATCCCTCCTGGAGGCTCGTTGCTCGTGGACCATTCCTTTACGGTGGAAGGCAGGTAGCTCAATCTCCTCCAGGTCATCCACTTCTTCTTAAGTATCCGACTGGTGCGGCATCCTGGACAGGGCATCGGCGTTGGCATTCTTACGGCCTGCCCGGTACTTAATGGTGAACTGGTAGTTTGACAGCCGAGCAATCCATCATTGTTCCATGGCTCCTAACTTGCCTGTTTCCAGATAAGTCAAGGGGTTATTATCAGTGTAGGCAGTGAACTTACTGGAGGCTAGGTAGTGCTTGAACCGCTCGGTGGTGGCCCAGACCAGGGCCAGGAACTCCAACTTGAAGCTGCTATAGTTCTCTGGGTTCCTCTCGGTCGGGCGGAGCTTCCTGCTTGCATAGGCGATCACCTTCTCTCGGCCATTCTGCTTCTGACTTAACACAGCTCCTAATCCCTCGTTGCTGGCATCAGTGTACAGCAGGAACGGTTGGCTGTAGTCAGGGTAGGCTAGGATCTGTTCGCTGGTCAGGATCTCCTTCATCACCTCAAAGGATTCAGCTTGCTCCTTACCCCACTGGAACGGGGGGGTTTCTGCCTCTCCCGGACTGTCCTACCAGGAGATCTTGCATAGGCGCCGCTTTCTTGGTGTAGTCCTTCACAAACCTCCGGTAATACCCGACTAGTCCCAGGAACTGATGTACCTCCTTGAGGCTCTTCGGCTCCGGCCATCTCTGGATGGCAGTGACCTTCTCCGGGTCCGGTGCTACTCCTTCTGGACTGACGATGTTCCCAAGGTACCGTACCTTTCGCTTGAGCAGGTGGCACTTGGAGGGCTTCAGCTTCATCCCATACCAGGACAGTGACTAAAATACCTCTGCCAGGTGCTTCAAATGGTCCTCGTACGTTTTGGAGTACACTATCACGTCATCTAGGTATAGCAGTACAGTCTCGAAGTTGCGGTGTCCCAGGCAGCACTCTATCAATCTCTGGAACGTTCCGGGGGCGTTGCAGAGTCCGAACGGCATACTGTTGAACTCGCAGAGTCCCATCGGGGTAGTAAAGGCCGTCTTCTCCCGATCCTCCTCAGCAACAGCTACTTGCCAGTACCCACTAGTGAGGTCAAGGGTGGAGAAGTAATTTGCAGACTTTAATGCAGCCAGGGATTCCTCTATACGGGGCAAAGGATAAGCATCTTTGTGTGTTATGCGATTTACTTGTCTGTAATCTACACAAATTCTCATGCTTCCATCCTTTTTCCTGACTAGGACCAGGGGAGCTGCCCAGGGGCTGCAGCTATCTCTTATTACCCCTGCCTTGCTCATGTCATGCAACATTTCCTTCGCTTTCTGGTAGTGTGCTGGTGGGATTGGCCTGTAACGTTCTTTGATGGGTGGATGGTCACCTGTGGGTATATAGTGTTGTACCCCTTTAATTCTCCCGAAATCAAGTGGGTGCTTACTGAATACCCGCTCGTATTCCTGAACCACCCGATGTACACCCTGTTTCTGATGGGCAGGAGTGGTGTCTGTCCCACATGGAGCTGTTGACACCAATCGTCCACCTGGGTTCCCGGGTCATTATCCTCCGCTTCGTCTGGTGAGGTTAAGGACTCTGCCGTGTGTATGGAGTTGTTATCTACTGTGTACAGTTTAGCAACAGTGGCGTAGCGTGGTAATCTAACCTCGTCCTCCCCATAGTTTAGGAGGCGTACGGGCACCCTCCCATTGCATACATCCACTACCCCTCTGGCAGTCAAGAGTGTAGGTCTATGCTCCGAGCTAAGAGGCTCTACTACCGCCTGGTAGCTCCGTCCTTTGAGACCTATTGCTGCTCTACACCAAATCAGCATCTCACTCATCGGGGGGATCACAATGGGTATCGGATCTGTCACCCGTACATTACCAATTTCCCCACCTAATTGCTTTACCTGTTGCTGGTACATAAGGGCTCGGATCTCTTTCTGGAGCACCCTCCTCTGCCCTGGTTTAGCGGTGTCAGCAATCTGTTGGAGCAAAAACAACACTTCTCCCAAACAGTTACCTACAATATTTTTACCAAGTATCATATACAAGTATGTATCACCAGGATTAGACTCCACTACAATCAGTCCTTGGTCCTTTAGCTCCGCTCTCCCCACTTTCACTGTCACATTCTTAACCCCTACCAGGTTAAGAGGAAGGCCGTTAGAGGCATACACAGAGCGGTTCGGGGCTGGCGGCTGGAGTTCGTCTATGGACCAGAACCTTTTGTAGAGGACATCAGGCATGATGGTTACCTGAGATCCCGTGTTCAGCAGGGCAGGTGTCGCAATGCCATCCAGCACAATGGACAGGAAGGGTCTTCCTCCCACGAACCGATGGTACCAGTTTGATGGGCCTGCTTGATTTACTCCTGGGTGTCGGCCCTCAGCCCCAGGGTTTGCTCGTTTAAAGGACAGTTCCGCGCTGTGTGGCCTGCCGTCTGGCAGCGATAGCAGATGAACTCTCCTGGAGGGCGACGTTGGTCGTGGGTCCTCCCACGGGGTGGCGTTGTCCTCCTTCGGGGTGGCGTTGTCCTCCTCCTTCTTCTCATCCAGGGGACATCCTCAGGGCTGTCGGCGAGTAGTATCCTTCCTTCCGGCTCGGGCTCCTCCTGTAGCTGCAGGGTGCTCAGGACAGTGGCCAGGGTTTTACTTAACTGGCGCACTTCAAAGCGTAGGCTCTTTTTTCGGCCATTAGTGAAGGAGCAGTGGGTGCTGCGGGCACTGGGGTGGCCCCACCCTGGTAACGCTGGATAGCAGTATCTGATGTTTCCAGGGGTTGCAGACCCTTTATAGCCATGTCCTTAAGGGTGTCAAAGGTGGCATCTGGATGGTCTAAGGCCCACCACCGTACAGTTCTGCTCTCCTCCTGGGACCTCAACCCCCGGATGAACTGTTCCGTCAGCATTTTATTTTCATTTTGTATGCTGGCTGGACTAACCTGTTTCAGGGCCCGCAGGGCTTCCTGTAAGCGCCAGGCATAGTCCCGGATACTGTTCTCAGGTTTCTGGACGCAGTGATAGAACCTCATCCGGAGATCTGTCTCAGTGCGGTTTTCAAACACAGCTTACAGTCTCTTAAAGATGATGGACACTGATTCTTGGTCTGCGGCTGGCCATGTTTCAACTTCCCGCTCTGCGGCACCAGTCAATTGTCCCAGCACAACAGCGGCTCTCTGCTTACCAGTCATAGAATACATGTCTAGCACACCGCCTATTCTTCTCTTGAATCTGGACAGGGTGTCCGGTTTGCCGTTATACTGGGGGAGCCACTTCGCTCCAGGGATATATGGCAGGGCCATAGGTAATAACGGGGTTATGACCCCTGTAGGTGGAGCGGCCGCTGCGGCCTGTGCATCGTCGGGCGCAGGTTGGGCATCAGGAGCGTTAACCGATGCTCCGGCGGCTTGCTGGTCGTCGGCCATTGTTGCGCCCCCCCTAGTGAACCGGAGCTTCTTCACTTTCTTTACCAGGTAGGCCGCAGCTCCGCGGGCGACGGTCTTCTTCCAGGACCTTGCGTCGCTCGCGTATGACGTCAGAGCGTCCTCTGGCTCCTTCCAGGACCTGACGCTTCCTGGTTCGACATCAGGGGCGGGGCGTGTCCTCAACTTCGCGCGCTTCCAGCGGCCACGCCTCTCCGATTCTTCCCGCGCGGCGACAGGAAGATGGCGGACAATGGCGGAAAATCTCGGGAATGGCGGGAAAACTTCACCACAGTGAGTATCACAGTCTCTTAAGGTGCACAGTACCCGGTGGCAACGGGCACGGAATCCTGTTCGTGACGCCAAGGCTGACGCGCCCCCTGGGCTGTGGGGTACTCGGCAGCCGGGCCTATGGATGCCGGTATGGGGGGATATCACGGTGGCTGGCCCGGTCCGTGACCTCAGTCCTCTGAGGCAGATGGTAGGGCAGCTTGTGATGGAACGGCTCCCCACAGGTGGAGCGGGCCTCAGGGCAGCGTGGGATGTAATGAATGGTGGTGCAGGGGAGAGACGACAGGACGGTCCCGGAGGAAAGACGGACACTCACACGGGGTTAAGCTTCAGTACCTTTACTGGTGATGCTGCAGGCACGGTCCAGGGTACTCCAGGTGAAGGGCGCACTTCTGGACTCTCCCCAGTGAGTGGGTATAGGGCCTCCTGATCCGTGGCTTTACTCTCTAAGCTTCTGGCCTGCCTGGAACTAGGCCTAGCTTGATTACTGTCTCTCCTTGCACCTGCTGACCTGGTGGTAGGGCCTTCTCTTTGGAGATCACTCTCCCTGGACGCTGGGACCTCCGTGACTCCTAGCCCTGGTACTGTAATGAGCATTTGGTGAACCTGGGACCTGTAGTTCCCCAGGGGTTCCAGTGGTTCCTACTGGGTGTAAGGAGTCCCTGTAGACGCGGACCCGGTGTCCGGTGTATATATCGGGGTGAGCCTGGTATGCTCCTCTGCCCCCTCGCTACTTCTTCCTTCTCCTCTCGCCTTCGGCCCACTCAAGGCCCTCACTAGGCCTTCACATGTGCTGTAGGCCTTGGCTCGCCTAAGCACAGCAGCCAGCTCGCTGCCTCTTCACTGCTCTCTGAGCGTTAGCACGCTCTCTGCTCATCTCTGAACTCTGTCCCTCTCTGTGTCTCAGCAGGAACTAATCTCAGCTGCCTGGCTCCACCCTCCCTATATATGTCCCTATTGGGCTCCCTCTGCTGGTCTGAGGTGGTAGAGTGGAGGTGTGTGAATGTGTGAGGGTCTCTTGTGGAGAAGTCCATCCATTCACCCTTCGGGGTTCTGTGGCACCAATGCGTAGCAGGGCGCCACAATTGCTTGACATACACGGGTAATCACCACATGTTTTGTGGCTGTCTAGCAGCTGGGAAACATGCGGCCGCGGAGACTTGAACATGTCAATCGAGCACCCGCGATACTCGGTGCTTACCCAGCACCCTAAGCAAACTCAAGTAACGAGCTCTTGTGGCCATCACTACTAGCTAGTTAAGGACAGAGTGCAGTGTACATATCTTTAACTAGGTTATGCTTTGTATGGACTATTGTTAGATAAAGTAAGGCTTTGTCTACATGTCCAATAGTCAGTTCCATTTTTGTGATAGTTTTAGGTTGGTAAGGAAATAAAATGTTCCATTACAGGATCTATTCATTTGGATGGGAGCGGAAGTATTATAAAATGTCCTCCATTTGCCTCCTTTGCAGCTGCTATCCATTTTTTGGCTGAATCAAAAAACATGGCCTTCATAACTTTTTTGTCAGACTAAAAAATTTGAAAGCAACTGAATCAGATTTTTTCATCACATTGAAATCTATAAGTAACAGATCATAACAGATGGTCATCTGTTAGGTCATCCATTATCGGATTTGTTTTTCTAGCACTGCGCACACCCAGAATATGATGTACAGAGACACCTCTGTAATAAGACCAGATCAGTAGAAGAAAGGCAAATTGGCAACTAAGGTGTTAGTTTTTAAATGGATCTATTTTTGTTTTTTAAGACAGACCCATTAACAAATGGAAACTTTGGTTTATATTTTGTCTCCGTTTTTTTCTCTGTTACTAACCGATTTAATACTGGATCCGTGACAAATATAAGACAACTGGACATGTGGGAGCCTCAAGGTTGGCAGTTCCCAAGCGCAGTATTGATCAAAATTGTGCAGGAGTAAGATGGCTCAAAGTGTATCACAGATCGTATTTATCTACCTCAAAGGAATATAAAATGGGACTGTATATAACAAATAATTGTTTCAAATGCCAAACCTCTAATGCAAATCTATATCATTGTCTATGGGAATGCCTAAGTATCCAGACTTTATGGTCCTGTGTTCAATCATTCACAATGACACATATAACTAAATTTGTACCACAAGAACCCCTATGGGCGATCTTTGGTTTTCTAGACCCAGAAATATACCATTATATGAAGGGGGCGAGTAAATAGTTACATTTTGTAGTGGCCATAGGAGTAAAATCCATTTTAGAAACCTGGTTTGCTTAAGGAACAGCCACCACGTTTTAAATAATTTCTGGAAAAAACTATTAAAAATGGATTGGGTGGAGGGTTTCTTACACAAGGAACAGAGAGACAGAGATTTCTTTGAAACCTGGTAATCACCATCTTACCAAACAAGAAGCAAGATTATATTAAAAGATATTTCCACTCAACGGTGTGGTATCAGGAAGGAATTGTAGCAAGGGTTGCCCCCCTGTAATATAATGATCAGGTCTCAATTTATTTATTATGCATGGTTTATATAGCGCAATCATATTCCACAGCGCTTTACAGACATTATCATCGCTCTCCCCATTGGAGCTCAGAATATGAATTCCCTATCAGTATGGTCTTTGGAGTGTGGGAGGAAACCGGAGAACCCAGAGGAAACCCACGCAAACACGAGGAGAACATACAAACTCCTTGCAGATGTTGTCCTTAGTGTGATTTGAACCCAAGACACGAGCGCTGCAAAGCAGTGCTAACCACTGAGCCACCGTGCTCCAAAATAAACCTCCTGCAGTGTGGTAGGAGATGGAGGTCCTACATGACCCTCATTTATAAGGAGGTGACAATTTATGATACCATTATATTGGTCTGGATGGAAGGACCATCTAATTTTACAGCCAATTTTTATATGAATATTTACAAATCTGACAAATAAAGATATGGGGCAGTCAGTATGTCAGACAAGAGAAACATTGTTCTTTTAACAAATGTATTACGCATGTTTTATTTTTTTCTGATGCCTCAAAATTGTTTCTATAGAAACAAATGAAAAAAAGAATTTAAACGCATTGTTCGTTAAGTACATGAACAAGAATCCACTCTAGCTATTAAATTTTTGGTATACAATATAGGGAATTTAGGAATTGGATACCTAAGCTACGGCAATGCTCTACATGAGGTAAGCGACATAGCGAATCAGAAGAACTACACTACATTTCTAATTGGAGGTATTTGTTAATATTATTATTATTATACCTACTACATATTGGGATAGGATCTTAGAGATGGAAATACCCCTTTAGGGAGTAATAATACAAGATTGTAACCTACGAATACGTTCATTTACAACATAGTGCAGTCTTTCCTGTAGTAAACCATTTACAACCATTCATACGAGTATAATAAACATGATCACACAAAGGCTTACATTATAGCAAGTTGTTCAGTAACTAAAAGGTAAATAAGTTGATGGCGTTCCACATAAAAACTTGCACATCATTACAACTTGAAAAAAGAACACACTGTAAATGGACCCAGGATGAAATGAGTGATTTGGACCACCTTGGCGAACCATCGTTTGGAAAATACATGCGAACAATCGAAATAGATGACTACTTGCTGCAAAAATTGTGATTGGTCAGCTTTTTTTTTTTAAATCATTGTTGGTTAAAGGGCTTGTCTGCTTTAAATCGATAAGTCAGTAGCCACTCTGTGTGACTGCAGACTTATGAATCCCCCCAGAGTACGCACTGTGCGCTGCGAGGATTCACCTGTTTTCTGAGACGGGACCGGAGGATATGTATGAGTTATACATACTCCCGGCCTCAGCCCGACTAGTGGGCGTGGCCTCACTCAATGCAAGTGTATGCAGCAAGGCCACGCCCACCTGACTGGTTCTGCCCTGCAGTCTTATCTATTTAGACCAGACAATCCCTTTAAATCTGAGTACTTGTTTACAATGGCCAACCTATGGCCTTAAACTAACACCCCCCCCTCTGGCTACATAGAAGCCAATTGGCGATCATTTAATAACCCCTCACAGACTGACCACGCTTTGGTAATAGATCATTCAGTGCGCATTGCTATCATTTTCTCGGCAGCACATGTTTCATTTACACAGGACAGTAAATCATTTCCCCTCATGAACAAACGTTTTGCTCATTCGACAAGTAATTGGCAGCCTGTTTACACTGCAGGATTGTGGGGAAAGCAGAGTTCCTGGGAACGCTCATACACAATAATTGGGCAGCGTAAATCCAGTTTAAATTTCAACAAAAAAATAACCATAAACTGGCTGATCTACAAGATATACTACTGGGTGCTAAAATTCTCACTGATTCAAAGTCAAGATGTGAGACAAGTTCTCAGGTGATTACACAAGGGACGTCCATATGTCTGAACTTGTATGTCACTAGTCTTTCCATACCTAGAAGCTCCATGCTTTGTTCCTGCTTTCTTTATAGATACAAAACAAGTGCTGCCGAAGTTGAAAAACCTGAATTGTGTGTTTAAAGCAAATTAATGCATAGATAGTACCTTTATAGACAATACTCACATGAGCGGCCCAGGCAATTCCATTAACAGATAGAGTGTCTCAGGCTTTCAGCACACACTGTGCATCCTATACTCTGAGAAGAACAGCGGCCACCTTTGACGTCATGTTGAGTGACAGCTGGCTTTTCACTGCATTAGGCTGAGCCAGCTGTCAATCAGCATGACATCAGCAGTGACGCTCCGTTGACAGAGCAGAGTAGAAGAGAAGGAGCTGTTCTGTTGGCGTGATTTCAAAGGAAGCAGGAGAATCGCTGACAGGAGCGATCCGTGACCGCTCTAAGTCAGGAGAGATCATCACAGGGCAGCACAGGCAGGTAATTAGCAATTTACTGCCAATGATGCATAATCCCATGGGGAAAATAAAAGCATCAGGGAGGTAGAGGTGAAAGCGCCTGCCCCCAAACAAAACTCTGAAGAAACGCCCAGTTGGACTGCAAACCTGAGATTCCACATACTCCACTGCAGCATAAACAAATGTGAAAATCTTTGCAGTTGGAGTAACGCAAAACAGAAAAGAGCAGCAGAATCAGGACAGCTCAGGGATTTTTATAATATATACTGTGTGTCACACACAAAGAATTAGTGCAAGAGTAGAGGGAAAGGGAGTCCAGACTCTAGGGAAAGGGGGAAGTGGAGACCTCCTGACTGATAGAATATCCCGTGTCTCTTTATATTGGCTCTTCACCAATCGCTGCACGTGTTCCTCGCCCTGTCTTTCCCTGGCATTTGGCTAAGGCTAGGGAAGGGAAGAGATGAGCACTAGTCGATCCCCACTGACACTAAAGACAACAAGGGCGGAAAAAGCAGGTATTTATACATCCAGGCCAGGGTGTAAATTAGCCAGAGGAAGGTAGCCGCTGGGTCCTAGAGACAGCCTCTAAGAAGATGTCTGCAATGCCAAACGTAGAGATCTCCTGCAACCCACTGCAAGGCGACTGTCTGTCACACCCGTGACAATGCCCCCCCCCCTCTATGAGTTGCCTCTGGACACTCAGGACCGTTTTTCTCAGGATAAGAGGTGTGGAATGAACGAACCAAGCTGGGAGCGTTCACCTCTGATGCTGAAACCCACATCCCCTCCTCTGGACCATAGCCTTTCCAGTGCACCAAGTATTGTAGAGAACGACGTTGGAGACGAGAATCTACAATCCTCAAAATCTGGAGCTCCACTGCTGGGTTAATGACAGTGGTTATTTTGTAGGGACCAATAAACCTAGGTCGCAGCTTCCAAGAAGGAACTTTCAATGTTATATTCATGGTAAACAACCACACAAAGTCATTCACATTCACGTCCAGACCTGGCAAGCGTTTTCTGTCAGCCATACTTTATACCTGTCACCCATGGTCTTTAAATTACACAGAACACCCTGCCATACCGAGGAGAGCAACGAAGCAAACCGTTCCTCCTCAAGAACTCCTGAAGCTCCACCCCCACTGAAGGCACCAAACTGTGGATGATAACCATAAGCACCGAAGAACGGTGACCTGCCAGTGGATTCTTGACGATGATTATTGATGGAAAATTCTGCCAGCGGTAAGCAGGATGCCCAATCCTCCTGATTTTTGGAGACAAAACACCTGAGGTATGTCTCCAAGTTCTGATTGACACACTCGGTCTGACCATTCGACTGAGGGTGGAAGGCAGAGGAAAAGGACAGCTGCACCCCCAGTCGAGAACAGAATGCCTTTCAGAACTTGGAAACAAACTGAGTCCCTCGATCAGACCCCACATCAGAGGGATCCCCATGAAGCTTCATAATCTCATTCATGAACACCTGGCAAGTGTCTTAGCATTGGGAAGTGCAGGTAAAGCGACGAAGTGAACCATTTTACTGAACCTATCTACTACTACCAAAACCACCGTTTTGCCTGCAGAAACCGGTAGGTCAGTAATAAAATCCATGGACAAGTGTGTCCATGGCCTGCTAGGTATAGGTAGAGGAAGAAGAGTACCAGATGGATGGGTGTGCAAAACCTTAGAACGTGCGCAAATACTACAAGCAGCTACATGTTCAATTACATCCCGATGCAACCCAAAAACGATGAGAGATGAGGTCCGCGGTTGCCTTACCACCTGGATGCCCAGCAAGCACAGTTATGATGGTCCTTGATTACTTTACGGCGCAGATCAGATGGGACAAATAACTTTCCTGAAGGGCAGGAGGCAAGGGCGTCCGCTGGAGCCTCCAGCACCCCCCCCCCTCCAGTTCAGGAAAAAGAGGCGAAATAACTACCCCTTTCTGTAATATCGGGGCAGGGTTCTCATGGTCACTGTAACATACCTGGCGGCGCCCTTGCATGGTGGTCCATCTCCCACTGTGCAAGAGCGCGCACTTGATCTCCAGTCCAGAATGTCTCTCTGGCTTCCCTCCATGCTGTCTGTTTGTGTCTGTTTCTGCTGCTTAAGGGTGGCGCCCGATCACTTCCTGCTTTTTGTACCTGCTGTGGGTCACACCCCTTGTGCGTCCTCAGCCTATTGCTGTCTGTCACCTGGTATATAACCCAGCTGCTCCAATCAATCCCTGCCTGAGCATTGTGTTTCATTCAGTGTGTGCTTGCACTCTGAAGGTGCCAGGTCCCGTTCTGTGTTCTCTTGTCTGCCTATCCTGGAGGCTGTATTTCCAGGCCTGTCTGAACACGCTCCTAGCCTGTTCCTCCCGCCTTCTAGGGGCCGATTACCTAGACCCGCTCCTGTATCTTGTCTGTCCTGTCTGAACACGCTCCTAGCCTGTTCCTCCCGCCTTCTAGGGGCTGATTACCTAGACCCGCTCCTGTATCTTGTCTGTCCTGTCTGAACACGCTCCTTGCCTGTTCGTCCCGCCTCTCTGGGGGCCGTATTCCCAGACCCGCTCCTGTATCCCGCTGCAGTGTTGGTCTCCTCCGTACACTCAGTTCCAGTCTGTACTCTCTCCTATCTTTTACCTGTTTTTTCTCTATGTCCGTTCCTTTCCTTTTTCTGCAGAGTCTGAACTCGTACCTAACTCCTGCTTGTTGTCTCTGTACTCCCGTTTGTGAGTTTGTGGTCCACTCGCTACTTCACTGCCAGTACCCTGTGGGTATCTGGCTCTGTCTTTCCCTTCCTGTCTGTTCCGTGTGAACAGAGCCCTGTCCGTCCTGCTCTGACTCCTTGCTCACTGCTCCGGCAGCCTTGCTCCGCTCTGACCCTTTTGCCCACTGCTCCGGCAGTCTCGCTCAGCTCTGACCCTTTGCTCACTGCTCCAGGCGGTCTCGTCCTGCTCTGCTCTTGCTCACCGCTCCAGGCGGTCTCGTCCTGCTCTGCTCTTGCTCACCGCTCCAGGCGGTCTCGTCCTGCTCTGCTCTTGCTCACCGCTCCAGGCGGTCTCGTCCTGCCCTGCTCTTGCTCACCGCTCCAGGTGGTCTCGTCCTGCCCTGCTCTTGCTCACCGCTCCAGGCGGTCTCGTCCTGCCCTGCTCTTGCTCACCGCTCCAGGCGGTCTCGTCCTGCCCTGCTCTTGCTCACCGCTCCAGGCGGTCTCGTCCTGCCCTGCTCTTGCTCACCGCTCCAGGCGGTCTCGTCCTGCCCTGCTCTCGCTCACCTCCCTGGGCGGCCTCACTCTGCTGTGTTTGTCCGCCACATCTGTGGTTCTGTTCCAGAGTCCCAGTGTGTACTGGGTCCTATCCCGCCTGTGTTCCTACCTGCTAGTGCCTTCCTGTCTGCACTCTAGCCGTGCTTGCCTGTACCCCCCTGCCTGCATACCCGCCTGCCCGCATACCAGTCGTGCCTGCCTATTCCCACCAGTCTGTGTGCCAGCCTAACCAGTCAGTTCCTGTATTCCCCTGTGTGGGTCAACAGCCGTGTCCGGGGTCTGTCCTGGAGTAGCACCTGGTCCCTCTGCTCGGTTCCTCCTGGGTGCACTGGCGTCGTATGCCGTCGTGCGACCCTGGTCGGATCGGGTGAATACCTAGTTACGCCCCTCCAGGCATTCACTCTCCGGCACGGTCCAGTGGAATCACACGCACACGCCGCTCAGCCCGGGCGTGTGCATTACAGCATGCTCAGGCCATGGTTCCCGTTGAGCCCCACGGCCTTCGCTCTCTGAGATGTTTTCCAGCGAATACGTGCATTAAAAATAAATAAATAATTTTTTTTTTCCTTAGCTGAGTTCCAGGCGAATTTCGCACCCGTCCAGATGGATCTATCAGCTCTCGTTCCTGCGGATCCGCCACGTTACTATGGGGATCCAAGACAGAGTCGTGCATTTGTGGAGCAATGCATGCTACACTTCAAGTTCTACCCTCTATGTTTTCCCACAGATCGGGTTAAGGTGGGATTCATGATGTCTTACCTAGCGGGTGATGCCTTGAATTGGATCATTCCCCTATGGGACGCACAGGATCCTATCGTCCTAGACATAATGGCCTTCCTGGTGGCCTTTCTAATGGTCTTCGATGATCCTAACCCGGAGGCTCCTGCTGAAGCTTCACTTCCCAGTATCCTGGAGCAGCCCCGATGGGTAATGTGTGTGGGTAGCGCAATAGTCCTCCAGCCCAATGAGACTACTGCCCACCCAGAATCCTCACAGGGTGACTACACTCTCCGGAATACTTCTCCCAACCTCAAGAGGCAGTTCAGACGTGCTAGACGTAGAGGCAAGCCGTCACGCCAGGGTCTGTCCTCCCTGAGACCTCCTGACCCCAACCTTGAAGTCCCTACTGAAGCTTCATCTCCCTGTATCCCGGAGAAGCCCCAACGGGTAATGTGCGTGGGTAGTGCACCAGTTCTCCTGCCCGAAGAGACTGCTGCCCACCCAGAATTCACACCGGAGGACCCCCTGTTGCCTCCTGAATCCCCCGAGATACCACTTGAGGACAATTGGAGAGAGAC
This sequence comes from Phyllobates terribilis, assembly GCF_046119375.1. Taxonomy (NCBI): domain Eukaryota; kingdom Metazoa; phylum Chordata; class Amphibia; order Anura; family Dendrobatidae; genus Phyllobates; species Phyllobates terribilis. The sequence continues at coordinate 522,113,661 of NW_027362765.1, forward strand.
TTCCCTATACCCTGCACCTGATACCTCGCCCGCTTCGTCCAGTGAGTCTGACCTAGTGTTCTCTGAAGCAGAGGTTACCCCTGAGTCTCTACACCCCTCCGATCAGGCGGAGGATCTCCAGTTGTCTCCTGAACCCTTCGGGGTGCTACCTGGTAGCGAATGGACAGAGACTTTCCTATACTCGGTACCTGATACCTCGGCTGCTTCATCCAATGAGTCTGACCTAGTGTACTCTGAAGCAGAGGTTACCCATGAGTCTCTTCACCCCTCCGACCTGGCGGAGGACCTCCAGTTGTCTCCTGAGCCCTTCGGGGTGCTACCTGGTAGCGAAAGGACAGAGATGCTCCTATACTCTGTACCTGATACCTTGCTCGCTTCGTCCAGTGAGTCCCACCTAGTGTACTCCGAAGCAGAGGTTACTCCCGAGTCTATACACCCCTCCGACCAGGCGGAGGACCTCCAGTTGTCTCCAAAACCCTTCGGGGTGCCACCTGGTGGTGAATGGACAGAGACTTTCCTATATCCTGGATCTGATACCTCGCTTGCTTCGTCCAGTGAGTCCGACCTAGTGTACTCTGAAGCAGAGGTTACCCATGAGTCTCTACACCCCTCTGACCAGGCGGAGGACCTCCAGTTGTCTCCAGAACCCTTCGGGGTGCCACCTGGTGGTGAATGGACAGAGACTTTCCAATACTCGGTACCCGATACCTCGCCTTCTTCGTCCAGTGAGTCCGACCTAGTGTACTCTGAAGCAGATGTTTTCCCTGAGCCTCTGCACTCTTCTGACCCGGCAGAGGACCTCCAGTTGTTTCTTGACTCCTCTGGGGTACCACCAGATAACAAAGAGACAGTGACTTTTTCTCACCCTGTACCTGATAACCCGTCTATTTCTTCCTGTGAATTTGACAAGATGTACCTCGAAGCAGAGATTACCCCCAAGTCTCTGCCCCCCTCCAACTCGGTGGAGGACTTCCAGTTGTCTCCTGTACCCTCTGGGGTGCCACCTGAAAATATGTGGAGAGAGACTTCCTTGTGTGCTGTTCCTGGTACTCCACCCGTTTCGTCTCTTGCTGAGGATGGCTGGATAGGAGGTAGCATCCTAGCTAACCAGATGAGACCAGTTTTTCCTGTGGACAGTGGGAGTGATCTCCTTAAAGTGAAGGATTGGCCCTCGAATTCCCTGCGGAAGATTCTGGCAGGCCTGAAGAAGAGGGGGCGTAAGGGGGGGGGTACTGTAACATACCTGGCGGCGCCCTTGCATGGTGGTCCATCTCCCACTGTGCAAGAGCGCGCACTTGATCTCCAGTCCAGAATGTCTCTCTGACTTCCCTCCATGCTATCTGTTTGTGTCTGTTTCTGCTGCTTAAGGGCGGCGCCCGATCACTTCCTGCTTTTTGTACCTGCTGTGGGTCACACCCCTTGTGCGTCCTCAGCCTATTGCTGTCTGTAACCTGGTATATAACCCAGCTGCTCCAATCAATCCCTGCCTGAGCATTGTGTTTTATTCAGTGTGTGCTTGCACTCTGAAGGTGCCAGGTCCCGTTCTGTGTTCTCTTGTCTGCCTATCCTGGAGGCTGTATTTCCAGGCCTGTCTGAACACGCTCCTAGCCTGTTCCTCCCGCCTTCTAGGGGCCGATTACCTAGACCCGCTCCTGTATCTTGTCTGTCCTGTCTGAACACGCTCCTTGCCTGTTCGTCCCGCCTCTCTGGGGGCCGTATTCCCAGACCCGCTCCTGTATCCCGCTGCAGTGTCGGTCTCCTCCGTACACTCAGTTCCAGTCTGTACTCTCTCCTATCTTTTACCTGTTTTTTCTCTATGTCCGTTCCTTTCCTTTTTCTGCAGAGTCTGAACTCGTACCTAACTCCTGCTTGTTGTCTCTGTACTCCCGTTTGTGAGTTTGTGGTCCACTCGCTACTTCACTGCCAGTACCCTGTGGGTATCTGGCTCTGTCTTTCCCTTCCTGTCTGTTCCGTGTGAACAGAGCCCTGTCCGTCCTGCTCTGACTCCTTGCTCACTGCTCCGGCAGCCTTGCTCCGCTCTGACCCTTTTGCCCACTGCTCCGGCAGTCTCGCTCAGCTCTGACTCTTTGCTCACCGCTCCTGGAGGTCTCGTCCTGCTCTGCTCTTGCTCACCGCTCCAGGCGGTCTCGTCCTGCTCTGCTCTTGCTCACCGCTCCAGGTGGTCTCGTCCTGCTCTGCTCTTGCTCACCGCTCCAGGCGGTCTCGTCCTCCTCTGCTCTTGCTCACCGCTCCAGGTGGTCTCGTCCTGCTCTGCTCTTGCTCACCGCTCCAGGCGGTCTCGTCCTGCTCTGCTCTTGCTCACCGCTCCAGGCGGTCTCGTCCTGCTCTGCTCTTGCTCACCGCTCCAGGCGGTCTCGTCCTGCTCTGCTCTTGCTCACCGCTCCAGGCGGTCTCGTCCTGCTCTGCTCTTGCTCACCGCTCCAGGCGGTCTCGTCCTGCTCTGCTCTTGCTCACCGCTCCAGGCGGTCTCGTCCTGCTCTGCTCTTGCTCACCGCTCCAGGCGGTCTCGTTCTGCCCTGCTCTTGCTCACCGCTCCAGGCGGTCTCGTCCTGCCCTGCTCTTGCTCACCGCTCCAGGCGGTCTCGTCCTGCCCTGCTCTCGCTCACCTCCCTGGGCGGCCTCACTCTGCTGTGTTTGTCCGCCACATCTGTGGTTCTGTTCCAGAGTCCCAGTGTGTACTGGGTCCTATCCCGCCTGTGTTCCTACCTGCTAGTGCCTTCCTGTCTGCACTCTAGCCGTGCTTGCCTGTACCCCCCTGCCTGCATACCCGCCTGCCCGCATACCAGTCGTGCCTGCCTATTCCCACCAGTCTGTGTGCCAGCCTAACCAGTCAGTTCCTGTATTCCCCTGTGTGGGTCAACAGCCGTGTCCGGGGTCTGTCCTGGAGTAGCACTTGGTCCCTCTGCTCGGTTCCTCCTGGGTGCACTGGCGTCGTATGCCGTCGTGCGACCCTGGTCGGATCGGGTGAATACCTAGTTACGCCCCTCCAGGCATTCACTCTCCGGCACGGTCCAGTGGAATCACACGCACACGCCGCTCAGCCCGGGCGTGTGCATTACAGCATGCTCAGGCCATGGTTCCCGTTGAGCCCCACGGCCTTCGCTCTCTGAGATGTTTTCCAGCGAATACGTGCATTAAAAAGAAATAAATACATTTTTTTTTCCTTAGCTGCGTTCCAGGCGAATTTCGCACCCGTCCAGATGGATCTATCAGCTCTCGTTCCTGCGGATCCGCCACGTTACTATGGGGATCCAAGACAGAGTCGTGCATTTGTGGAGCAATGCATGCTACACTTCAAGTTCTACCCTCTATGTTTTCCCACAGATCGGGTTAAGGTGGGATTCATGATGTCTTACCTAGCGGGTGATGCCTTGAATTGGATCATTCCCCTATGGGACGCACAGGATCCTATCGTCCTAGACATAATGGCCTTCCTGGTGGCCTTTCTAATGGTCTTCGATGATCCTAACCCGGAGGCTCCTGCTGAAGCTTCACTTCCCAGTATCCCGGAGCAGCCCCGATGGGTAATGTGTGTGGGTAGCGCAATAGTCCTCCAGCCCAATGAGACTACTGCCCACCCAGAATCCTCACAGGGTGACTACACTCTCCGGAATACTTCTCCCAACCTCAAGAGGCAGTCCAGACGTGCTAGACGTAGAGGTAAGCCGTCACGCCAGGGTCTGTCCTCCCTGAGACCTCCTGACCCCAACCTTGAAGTCCCTACTGAAGCTTCATCTCCCTGTATCCCGGAGAAGCCCCAACGGGTAATGTGCGTGGGTAGTGCACCAGTTCTCCTGCCCGAAGAGACTGCTGCCCACCCAGAATTCACACCGGAGGACCCCCTGTTGCCTCCTGAATCCCCCGAGATACCACTTGAGGACAATTGGAGAGAGACTTCCCTATACCCTGCACCTGATACCTCGCCCGCTTCGTCCAGTGAGTCCGACCTAGTGTTCTCCGAAGCAGAGGTTACCCCTGAGTCTCTACACCCCTCCGATCAGGCGGAGGATCTCCAGTTGTCTCCTGAGCCCTTCGGGGTGCTACCTGGTAGCGAATGGACAGAGACTTTCCTATACTCGGTACCTGATACCTCGGCTGCTTCATCCAATGAGTCCGACCTAGTGTACTCTGAAGCAGAGGTTACCCATGAGTCTCTTCACCCCTCCGACCTGGTGGAGGACCTCCAGTTGTCTCCTGAGCCCTTCGGGGTGCTACCTGGTAGCGAAAGGGCAGAGATGCTCCTATACTCTGTACCTGATACCTTGCTCGCTTCGTCCAGTGAGTCCCACCTAGTGTACTCCGAAGCAGAGGTTACTCCCGAGTCTATACACCCCTCCGACCAGGCGGAGGACCTCCAGTTGTCTCCAAAACCCTTCGGGGTGCCACCTGGTGGTGAATGGACAGAGACTTTCCTATATCCTGGTTCTGATACCTCGCTTGCTTCGTCCAGTGAGTCCGACCTAGTGTACTCTGAAGCAGAGGTTACCCATGAGTCTCTACACCCCTCTGACCAGGCGGACGACCTCCAGTTGTCTTCAGAACCCTTCGGGGTGCCACCTGGTGGTGAATGGACAGAGACTTTCCAATACTCGGTACCCGATACCTCGCCTGCTTCGTCCAGTGAGTCCGACCTAGTGTACTCTGAAGCAGATGTTTTCCCTGAGCCTCTGCACTCTTCTGACCCAGCAGAAGACCTCCAGTTGTTTCCTGACTCCTCCGGGGTACCACCAGATAACAAAGAGACAGTGACTTTTTCTCACCCTGTACCTGATAACCCGTCTATTTCTTCCTGTGAATTTGACAAGATGTACCTCGAAGCAGAGATTACCCCCAAGTCTCTGCCCCCCTCCAACCCGGTGGAGGACTTCCAGTTGTCTCCTGTACCCTCTGGGGTGCCACCTGAAAATATGTGGAGAGAGACTTCCTTGTGTGCTGTTCCTGGTACTCCACCCATTTCGTCTCTTGCTGAGGATGGCTGGATAGGAGGTAGCATCCTAGCTAACCAGATGAGACCAGTTTTTCCTGTGGACAGTGGGAGTGATCTCCTTAAAGTGAAAGATTGGCCCTCGAATTCCCTGCGGAAGATTCTGGCAGGCCTGAAGAAGAGGGGGCGTAAGGGGGGGGGGGTACTGTAACATACCTGGCGGCGCCCTTGCATGGTGGTCCATCTCCCACTGTGCAAGAGCGCGCACTTGATCTCCAGTCCAGAATGTCTCTCTGGCTTCCCTCCATGCTGTCTGTTTGTGTCTGTTTCTGCTGCTTAAGGGCGGCGCCCGATCACTTCCTGCTTTTTGTACCTGCTGTGGGTCACACCCCTTGTGCGTCCTCAGCCTATTGCTGTCTGTCACCTGGTATATAACCCAGCTGCTCCAATCAATCCCTGCCTGAGCATTGTGTTTCATTCAGTGTGTGCTTGCACTCTGAAGGTGCCAGGTCCCGTTCTGTGTTCTCTTGTCTGCCTATCCTGGAGGCTGTATTTCCAGGCCTGTCTGAACACGCTCCTAGCCTGTTCCTCCCGCCTTCTAGGGGCCGATTACCTAGACCCGCTCCAGTATCTTGTCTGTCCTGTCTGAACACGCTCCTAGCCTGTTCCTCCCACCTTCTAGGGGCCGATTACCTAGACCCGCTCCTGTATCTTGTCTGTCCTGTCTGAACACGCTCCTTGCCTGTTCGTCCCGCCTCTCTGGGGGCCGTATTCCCAGACCCGCTCCTGTATCCCGCTGCAGTGTCGGTCTCCTCCGTACACTCAGTTCCAGTCTGTACTCTCTCCTATCTTTTACCTGTTTTTTCTCTATGTCCGTTCCTTTCCTTTTTCTGCAGAGTCTGAACTCGTACCTAACTCCTGCTTGTTGTCTCTGTACTCCCGTTTGTGAGTTTGTGGTCCACTCGCTACTTCACTGCCAGTACCCTGTGGTATCTGGCTCTGTCTTTCCCTTCCTGTCTGTTCCGTGTGAACAGAGCCCTGTCCGTCCTGCTCTGACTCCTTGCTCACTGCTCCGGCAGCCTTGCTCCGCTCTGACCCTTTTGCCCACTGCTTCGGCAGTCTCGCTCAGCTCTGACCCTTTGCTCACCGCTTCTGGCGGTCTCGTCCTGCTCTGCTCTTGCTCACCGCTCCAGGCGGTCTCGTCCTGCTCTGCTCTTGCTCACCGCTCCAGGCGGTCTCGTCCTGCTCTGCTCTTGCTCACCGCTCCAGGCGGTCTCGTCCTGCTCTGCTCTTGCTCACCGCTCCTGGCGGTCTCGTCCTGCTCTGCTCTTGCTCACCGCTCCTGGCGGTCTCGTCCTGCTCTGCTCTTGCTCACCGCTCCAGGCGGTCTCGTCCTGCTCTGCTCTTGCTCACCGCTCCAGGCGGTCTCGTCCTGCTCTGCTCTTGCTCACCGCTCCAGGCGGTCTCGTCCTGCTCTGCTCTTGCTCACCGCTCCAGGCGGTCTCGTCCTGCTCTGCTCTTGCTCACCGCTCCAGGCGGTCTCGTCCTGCTCTGCTCTTGCTCACCGCTCCAGGCGGTCTCGTCCTGCTCTGCTCTTGCTCACCGCTCCAGGCGGTCTCATCCTGCTCTGCTCTTGCTCACCGCTCCAGGCGGTCTCGTCCTGCTCTGCTCTTGCTCACCGCTCCAGGCGGTCTCGTCCTGCTCTGCTCTTGCTCTTGCTCACCGCTCCAGGCGGTCTCGTCCTGCCCTGCTCTTGCTCACCGCTCCAGGCGGTCTCGTCCTGCCCTGCTCTTGCTCACCGCTCCAGGCGGTCTCGTCCTGCCCTGCTCTTGCTCACCACTCCAGGCGGTCTCGTCCTGCCCTGCGCTTGCTCACCGCTCCAGGCGGTCTCGTCCTGCCCTGCTCTCGCTCACCTCCCTGGGCGGCCTCACTCTGCTGTGTTTGTCCGCCACATCTGTGGTTCTGTTCCAGAGTCCCAGTGTGTACTGGGTCCTATCCCGCCTGTGTTCCTACCTGCTAGTGCCTTCCTGTCTGCACTCTAGCCGTGCTTGCCTGTACCCCCCTGCCTGCATACCCGCCTGCCCGCATACCAGTCGTGCCTGCCTATTCCCACCAGTCTGTGTGCCAGCCTAACCAGTCTGTTCCTGTATTCCCCTGTGTGGGTCAACAGCCGTGTCCGGGGTCTGTCCTGGAGTAGCACCTGGTCCCTCTGCTCGGTTCCTGCTGGGTGCACTGGCGTCGTATGCTGTCGTGCGACCCTGGTCGGATCGGGTGAATACCTAGTTACGCCCCTCCAGGCATTCACTCTCCGGCACGATCCAGTGGAATCACACGCACACGCCGCTCAGCCCGGGCGTGTGCATTACAGTCACCACCACCAGGGAAGCTCCGGGACAAAGCATCAGCCTTGACGTTTTTGACCCCTGGATGAAAAGTGACAACAAAATTGAACCTAGTAAAAAACAGGGACCATCTGGCTTGCCTAGGGTTGAGACGTTTAGCTGACTGGAGATATGACAGGTTCTTAAGGTCAGTAATAACAGTAATAGGATGGACAGCCCCTCCAACCAGTGTCGCCATTCCTCGAACGCCAATTTGATCGCCAAAAGTTCCCTATTACCCACGTCATAATTTCTCTCAGCTGAAGGAAATTTTTTAGAAAAGAAGGCGCATGGACGCCATTTACCAGGGGAAAAATCCTGAGACAACACAGCCTCAACCCCAACATCCGAAGCATCGACCTCCACAATAAAGGGTTGAGAAACATTGGGTTGAGTGAGTATAGGTGCAGTGGCAAAGTGATTCTTTGAGGAAGAAAAAGCCTGGTGCAAGCCTCCGACCATTTGGAAAAATCAGACCCCTTCTTAGTTATGTCAGTAAGGGGTTTCACTACAACAGAGTAATTTTGGATGAATTTGCTGTAAAAATTAGTAAAGCCCAGAAAACGTTGTAGGGCCTTCAGGTTCTCGGGACGTTCCCAGTCAAGAACTGCACGGACCTTCTCCGGATCCATCCGTAAACCTGAAGATGACAACAAGTATCCCAAAAACTGCACCTCCTGAACTGCGAAAACATATTTTTCCAGTTTGGCATAAAGTTTGTTATCCCTTAATATCTGGAGCACCTGCTTAACATGCCCCCGATGTGTCACAAAATCAGGGGAGTAAACCAAAATATCATCCAGATAGACCACCACAAACCTCCCCACCGAATGATGGAAAATATAATTTATGAAATGCTGGAATACCGCAGCCGCATTGGTCAAATCAAAAGGCATAACCAGACTCTCGAAATGTCCTCCTGGTGTATTGAATGCTGTTTTCCATTCATCCCCTTCTCTGATTCTAACCAGGTTGTAGGCTCCCCTTAAATCCAACTTAGAGAATACCTTAGCTCCTACAACCTGGCTGAACAAATCAGGAATCAGAGGAAGAGGGTATGGATCACGGATGGTAATTTGATTTAATTCCCGGGAATCTAAACAGGGACGTAGACCGCCATCTTTTTTCTTCACAAAGAAGAAACCTGCCGCCACGGGCGAAAATGAGGGTCTGATATGTCCCTTCTCCAGACTTTCCGCAATTAAATCCTTCATGGTTTGTCTCTCAGGGCCAGAAACATTATACAATCTGGACTTCGGTAGTTTAGCTCCGGGGGTCAGGTTAATAGGACAGTCATAAGCACGATGAGGAGGCAAATCCTGACACCCCCTCTCAGAGAAAACATCCTCAAAATCAGACAGAAAAGAAGGTAAGATTTTCGTAGAGACAGTAGCAAGGGAAATATCTAAACAGTTCTCATGACAGTAATCTCCCCATTCAATAATATCCCCGGCTTGCCAATCCACCAATGGATTATGTTTAACAAGCCAAGGAATACCCAAAACAATCGGTGTGGGAAGATTGTCCAGGACATAGCAAGGGATTATTTCACAATGAACTGACCCCACCCTCAGTTTTACATTATGTACAATCTGAGTAAATGCTTTCTGTGCAATCGGCGCAGAGTCGATGGCGAAGATGGAAATAGGTTTATCTAAAGTACAGCAAGCAAGACCATGAATTTTCACAAACTCCGCATCAACCATGCTGACTCAGGCTCTACTGTCAGCAAACACAGAAAATTTCCTTGAATACAAAAAACTTTTCCCTACCTCCTGAAAACCTGTCCAGGAGGGTAACCTTGGTTTCAGGCTGGACAGGCCTACCTGCAGAGACCCCCACATTGGCGACCTGTAGCCGCTGATGATGCTGCTGAACCTTACAGCGGAGGTCATTCACCTACAGAGACAGCCTGTGCAGCAGCTCTGCAAGCTCTGCAACTGAACCCCTACCAAAGGAGAAAGGAAAAAAAAGGTCCACACCCAAAATCTCAGAGAAAAAACAAAACAAAGTGTCAGTCTTTTTTTTCCTTTTCAAAATGAGCCGGCGGCGATAATGTCACGCAAGGTGTGGGAAAGACTTTGTGCAACACAAAGGAAAAAGGGAAAGGGAGCCCAGACTCTAGGGAAAGGGGGGAGTGGTGACCTCCTGGCTGATAGAATATCACCCTGTCTCCCCTAACTTCCCAATAATGGCTCTTCACCAATCGCGGCACACGTTCCTCGTCCTGTCTTTCCCTGGAATTTGGCTAAGGCTAGGGAAGGGAGGGGGATGAACGCTAGTCGATCCCCACTGACCACTAAAGACAACAAGGGGGAACAAACAAAGGGGAATTGCTTAGCTTTAGATGACTCCAGACAACTGCGAACACCTCCTCGACACCAGAGAGGAAGAAGTACTGTTCTTGCTCAAGCCTTCACAAGGAGTAATGAATATTACCGGCACTTCCCTCTGGAACACAGCAAATATTTAAGCACCCAGGCCAGGGTGTAAATTAGCCAGAGGAAGTTAGCCGCTGGGTCCTAGAGACAGCCTCTAAGAAGATGTCTGCAATGCCAAATGTAGAAATCTCCTGCAACCCACTGCAGGGCGACTGTCTGTCACTTCTGACACACCTGTGACAATATATAACTCAATTTTTGGGGGCAAGTGGCTGGTTCTCTTTAAAATGGGTTTTCTGCTACAATTTGTTTTAAATATACAAAATTCTCTTTACTCACCCTCTTAAACACCTAAACAAAATATCACATGAGGGGCCTAATAGATAGAGACAACCAGCAGACACACAGCCCCCCTAAAAAATACCTTTTATTAATTATCTCTAAAAAGGACTCGAAAGTCCATAGACAAACAACAATAATACTCCTAATGGTAGGACATACAAAATCAGGTAATACACCGACTGGGAGGGAATACAAATTAAAGCTGTCCCTGTTCTGTCCCTAGATCCTCTCCCTACCTGACAGCGGAGGTTGGCACCCTAATTTGCACTTCGTGGCGCACCCGCTCAACGTCGGTATCCCTAATGTCCCTACAAGGACCCTTATCTTAAATTAAACAAAACCACAATGGTGAGAAAGGGTAGAAAAAGTGAACGTAGAAGTAAAGAAGCCGATAATGAATCAATGGTTATAGATGGCCAAATTCATTTGGTAGGGTATACATAAATGCTCTAGAGTAGAAGAGCACAGTGTTCGTTTTGCCATAGCCAGATCAAATCAGATAGCAGCCAGAGCAGTCAATCAATATATGGACACATGCTCCACTTTGATAATCCAGCTATGTACCCCAAAAGGGCTCCTAAAACAAAATCCCACCCAGGCAAATGTCTCCCCATACATCAAATGGGATTTTGATACTGGTATCTGAAAAAGCATAACATCTATAACATAGTATCAGGTCCAGATTTTATCAATTATAGATATACAAAATAGTAGACAGAAAAAAAAAAAAGACGCTTATCATTAATAGTCCCTATTCCTTTTCAAATGACTAGAAAATGGCAATCAGAATATAAATTTTCATTGGTAAGTAAACAATAACACTTATCCTTAATGGTCCCTAGTCCCAGCAGTCAAAAATAGATTATCATTAGTAAATAAAAAATGACACTTATCCTTAGTCCCAACGCGTTTCCCCCTAGTTTCCACCAGGGTTCACCAAGGGACCCGGGGAGGACATCAATCCCCCACCCCAGATTGCCAGTCAATGCTGCGTGTATGAAGAATTCCTGCCCATATACCTCCCTTATAAACACACAACTCAGCCCCCACAATTAGTATTAATTACAAAGGCATGTGTACTGCTGTCATCGTGCACATGTCCAGCATCCACCGCCAGATACAGGTCTGTGGACCGCACATGGAACGCACGCACCCGGAAGTGACGATATGCTGATGACGCCCACCGGAAATGACGTCACCAGAGTGCATAAAGATATCGGAAACGCACCTGGAACGCACGCACCCGAAAGTAACGGTGCGCTAATGACGCCCACCGGATATGATGTCATCCAAATGTGGCGGCGCATGGTTAAGAGGCAAAATCTACACCCATACATATAAACGCTTATCAGTGGTTGTCATGGTAGCCAGCAAAAAGTAAACACCAGCCCAACAGGCACACCCCACACCAACATGCCCCACATACTTAGAGCGCCATAGGCGGACAAAGAGACAGCAGTGCTAAGATATCCAAAGTTATTCAGCACAAAATAAATATATACGCTGTACATCAAGGGACAAAAATATTCAACGTTAATATATAAGAAACAGGAAGGTTTGAATCTGACTATTATATAGTTAAAGTGTTATCCACATATTTCAATATTATTTATCATTCACAGAGTATTTAAAGCTGTTAGAGTAGGGAAAAATAAGTCCCCAAAATATAGATACATATTTAGCCACAATGGGTATATACATATGGTGATCACTAGACCAATACCATATAGGCTGGTTCTATTCGGCCCCTAATATCACATTCTTGGAATCAGATAAAACTCGAGAATCTCAATTGTTCATTAATGCCCCCAGGGGACATTGACTCCATCCAAAAGATCCAACGGGCCACCCGTTGGAGTATTTTTTTATTCCAGTCACCCTGCCTGATTGACCGTGCCACAACCTCCAAGACCCTAAACTAAATACATCCCACGTCACCTCCATGTTTAGATATTACATGTCTGGCGAGTGGTGTATCTCTGCCATGTCTCACGTCTCCAAGGTGCTCGCCTATCCGGACGCGTAATTCACGTTTCATTTTCCCGATATAATCCATTGGACATGTGCACGTGCAGAGGTACACCACTCCTGACGTTCTGCAGTTGGCGAAGTCTTTCATCTCGTTTGTGCGTTTAGTCACTGCACTCACAAAACTCTTTGAAGGTGTAACAAATTTACAGAAAGAGCAGTGACCACACCTGAACGTACCCTTAGATCTGTTTCTCAACCATGTGACCTCCTTCGTCTGAGGTGTAAAGTGACTATGCACGACTGTATCCTTCACGGATCTCCCCCTCCTATATGTAACCGAAGGTGTTTTAGAGACCAAGTCCGCCACATCCGGATCCGCTGGTAGGATCCCCCAGTATTTTTCAAGAATGCCCATTACTTTTCTTGACTGATCATCATAAGCACCTATCAGTCGTGTGATGGACTCAGAGTTGCATCTGTCTCTTGGAGTGAGGAGGGACGATCTATCTGTTGTCCTTGCGTGTTGATATGCCTTATCTATTACTCCTTCAGGGTAACCCCTAATTCGAAACCTATGAGATAAGTCACATGACTCAGATTGGAAGTCATTCCACGAGGAACAGTTCCTCCGCACCCTAAGGAACTGTCCCTTAGGAATGCCTCTTTTTAGAGGCGGAGGATGGAAGCTCCCCCACTCTAGAAGGCTGTTGGTCGCAGAAGGTTTACGATACAGTGAAGCTTTTAAGGTGCCATCACCATTTCTTAAGATTTTCAAATCAAGGAAGGAGATCTCATCCACTCCCACCTCGCATGTGAAGGATAGTCCAATAGGGTTCGCATTCAGATGTGTCACGAACGTCCGAAAAGATGCCTCATCACCTGCCCACAGGACGAGGATGTCGTCAATATATCTACCCCAGAAAAGTATCCGTGGGGCCCAGACGACATCCTCGTCCCTGAACACAACAGTATCCTCCCACCAGCCCAGGAGCAAATTAGCGTAAGTAGGGGCACAAGGGCTCCCCATCGCTGTGCCCCTGAGTTGGTGGTAATACTTTCCATTGTATAGAAAAAAATTATGTCGTAGTACAAAATCCAAGAGTTCTAGGAGAAATTTGTTATGTGGCCCCAGGTGTGTCCCTCTACTTTTCAAATAGTATTCAACGGCTGTTAGGCCCACCTCTTGTCGAATGCTACTATACAGGGCCTCAACATCAATTGAGGCCAAAATCGTATTAGAATCAATGGACACACCTAATTTGTTCAAAAGGTTCATCGTATCCCTCAGATATGATGGGAGGGCTAAGACAAATGGTCTCAGGACCTTATCCCAATACATACTCGAATTTTGGCACAGGGCATCAATCCCTGCAACAATAGGTCTTCCCTTGAGGGGACTGATGCCCTTGTGTATCTTGGGAAGTGCATAGAACGTCGCTGTTACAGGCCATTATGGAAGGAGAAAGTCATATTCATTTTTCGAGAGCAGATTCATTGTCAATGCACATGACAGAATCTTAGATAGTCCCACCATGTATTCACTGCTGGGATCCTTACGTAAGACTTCGTATGTGGACACATCTGATAGGAGACCCTGGCACATTTTAATATACTGGGTATCGTCCAAGACAACAATGTTGCCGCCCTTATCAGAGGGCTTCAACACTACTGCATTATTAACACCCAAAGATTCCAACGCCCTTTTCTCCCCCAAAGACAAATTAGATCGTGCTGGTTCATACCTTGGGTTAATATTACGGATCTCTTCAGAAACCAATTTAAGGAAAATATCAATGCCCCCTATGTCACCGACTGGGGGCATCCTACTGCTCCTAGGTTTCAGATCAGAGAAGGGTCCGAGGCCAGGACTCCTCTGTCCTTCCTCTGATAATTCTGATAATGTTAACACGTCCGGGAGATCCTCCAAGGATATGCCCAATTGTTGGCACTTCAATCTGTCATTAGTCAGGAAAAACTTTCTCCATTTTAATTTTCTGGTAAAGAGGTTAATATCTTTTATCCAAGAAAAAGGATCAAATCTCGTTGTTGGAACAAATGTGAGGCCTTTCCGAAGGACAGACCTCTCACAATCAGACAAAACATAGGAAGATATATTAATTATCTGATTTTCACTATCCTCTGGAAAATCTTTTATCCTATTACCCACTACCTGTGTGTTTGGGGCCCAGTGCGTTCCCGCAGTTTGTAGGGAAGGAGGCCCCTTGTTTCTAAAAAAGACGACGAGGAAGAGGAGGACTGTGCAGGTGGAGATGTAAGACTGCCCCCTCTTTGTTCCAAAATTTGTCCCTGCCATCTCCTTTGATTACCCCTCCTCCCTCGTCCCCTACCTCTATGGTTAACCTTACCACCGAGGTGCCTTGATCCCCCTTCAGCGTCTGAGGACTCGAGGTCGGAGGAGGAGATATCTACAGGGAAATTGGCCTCCTCACTTAGGCCCGGATAAGCACGCTTTTCACGAAAGTCTGCACAGTCTCTCAGAAACCTCTTATGCTTTCTGTCTTTGATATTCAGTTGAAAGCGTTCAACCGCAGTTTTTAAATTATCCTCCTTGTTAGAAAAATCAGGATTAGTCCTATGTTTCAGTACTTCCTCAGTTAGCTCTTTCAGTCTTATAGAAGTTCTTTCTAATGTTATTTTTTCCTCATTCAGTAAAATCTGCATAAACCTAACCGAGGAAGCCGTAGATTCCTCCTCCCACCTAGACAACAGACTCGGTGTTCTACACCTTGGTGCTGGTGCAATGTGTATTCTCAGGCCTCTTGGGACTATTTTTTGTTTAATGTAACTCTCAAGGGATTGTACCTCCCACCAAGATTTAATATTATCTTTAAAGGCACCCAGAAGCTCAATAAACACTGTTTTTAGGGTAGGAGTTGCTGAGGAGCTATTATCCAATTCAGCTTCAGAAAAAAACTCTCGAGCATCATCCATCCATTTATTTGTATCAAAAGGGCCTGATAAAAAAACAGCCATACTAGAAAATAAATTAAACACCTAAACAAAATATCACATGAGGGGCCTAATAGATAGAGACAACCAGCAGACACACAGCCCCCCTAAAAAATACCTTTTATTAATTATCTCTAAAAAGGACTTGAAAGTCCATAGACAAACAACAATAATACTCTAAATGATAGGACATATAGAATCAGGTAATACACCGACCGGGAGGGAATACAAATGAAAGCTGTCCCTGTTCTGTCCCTAGATCCTCTCCCTACCTGACAGCGGAGGTTGGCACCCTAATTTGTACTTTGTGGCGCCCCCGCTCAACGTCGGTATCCCTAATGTCCCTACAAGGACCCTTATCTTAAATTAAACAAAACCACAATGGTGAGAAAGGGTAGAAAAAGTGAACGTAGAAGTAAAGAAGCAGATAATGAATCAATGGTTATAGATGGCCAAATTCATTTGGTAGGGTATACATAAATGCTCTACAGTAGAAGAGCACAGTGTTTGTTTTGCCATAGCCAGATCAAATCAGATAGCAGCCAGAGCACTCAATCAATATATGGACACATGCTCCACTTTGATAATGTGTGTTTATCGGCTTCTTTACTTGTACGTTCACTTTTTCTACCCTTTCTCACCATTGTGGTTTTGTTTAATTTAAGATAAGGGTCCTTGTAGGGACATTAGGGATACCGACGTTGAGCGGGGGCGCCACAAAGTATAAATTAGGGTGCCAACCTCCACTGTCAGGTAGGGAGAGGATCTAGGGACAGAACAGGGACAGCTTTCATTTGTATTCCCTCCCGGTCGGTGTATTACCTGATTTTGTATGTCCTACCATTAGGAGTATTATTGTTGTTTGTCTATGGACTTTCGAGTCCTTTTTAGAGATAATTAATAAAAGGTATTTTTTAGGGGGGCTGTGTGTCTGCTGATTGTCTCTCTTTACTCACCCTCCCCAGGTCTAGTTCTGAGAGTCCGTTGCAGCTAAATGAGTTTTCAGCTATAATTTGTGTAAAAGTCTCCACTGCTGCTGATGGTGTCTGTTATAGTTTGTAGCACTAAAATCATGTTGATAGCACTGCAGCCAATAGCTGAGCTCAGCAGCTTTTCCTGAGTTGACAGCATGAGTCGCTGAGCTCACTGATTAGCTACAGCACTGTCAACATGACATCAGCGCTGCAGGCAATAATAGACGCTCGGAGCAGCAGTGGAGACTCAGCCAATGCAAGATAGTTTGTTTTATCTAAAACAAACTGTAGCTGAGGACAGGGATTTTCCAAAACTGGAAAACCCCTTTAATTTTATAATTCTGGATGACCACTGCAAAGCCAATTTTTTCCGAAGACATTGGCTGTAACTCCACACAAGTCGTCATTTACATATTCTATTTCTACCAGAAGCAAAAAAACAGAAGAAAACCCAAACTACGGATCTTGACCTGCATAAAGTACATAGAGTTAAAATGGAGAACCACAGCACACATTGGTCACTAAGGTTTCCTAAAATAGAAAACATCTGCACCATATGAGTCCTACACCCAAAATCCAAAACGTGCTGACTCCGGCAACCCGGCCTCCAGCTGTGAGCGCAGGACTTCTCGTCACTGTCAGCTGCTGCCTATTAAAATGTGTGAACTGTATGTGCGAGTGTGAGGAGTACGTGACGTGAGTGTTCGGCACAGACTAAAATATACTTGGCTTATGTTCACACACGAGGAGGACAGCATCATACAATATGCTGTAATATGACTAAATCCTGTTTACCTTACAATTAATCATAGTGTATGCTGCACAAATCCAAATGCTTCCTCAATTATCAAAATACATTTTTGGTAGCTCACCCATGTAATGTTCCCACCACTGCATATACAGGTGCTTCTCACAAAATTAGAATATCATTAAAAAGTACAAAAAGTGAAATTTCAAGTGTTTATTTCTGTTAATGTTGATGATTATAGCTTACAGCCAATGAAAACACAAAAGTCATTATCTCAGTAAATTAGAATAATTAACAAAAAACACCTGCAAAGGCTTCCGAAGTGTTTAAAAAGGTCTCTTAGTCTGTTTCTGTAGGCTCCACAAAAATGGGGAAGACTGTTGACTTGACAGATGTCCAGAAGGCAGTCATTGACACACTTCACAAGGAGGGTAAGCCACAAAAGGTCATTGCTAAAGAAGCTGGCTGTATCCAAGCATATTAATGGAAAGTTGAGTGGAAGGAAACAGTGTGGTAGAAAAAGGTGCACAAGCAACCAGGATAACCGCAGCCTTGAAAGGATTGTTAAGAAAAGGCCATTCAAAAATTTGGAGGAGATTCACAAGGAGTGGACTGCTGCTGGAGTCATTGCTTCAAGAGCCACCACGCACAGACGTATCCAGGACATGGGCTACAAGTGTCGCATTCCTTGTGTCAAAGCCACTCATGACCAATAGACAGCGCCAGAAGCGTCTTACCTGGGCCAAGGAGAAAAAGACTTGGACTGTTGCTCAGTGGTCCAGGGTATTGTTTTCAGATCAAAGTAAATTTTGCATTTCATTTGGAAATCCAGGTCCCAGAGTCTGGAGGAAGAGTGGAGAGGCCACAATCCAAGCTGCTTGAGGTCTAGTGTGAAGTTTCCACAATCAGTGATGGTTTGGGGAGCCATGTCATCTGCTGGTGTAGTTCCATTGTGTTTTATCAAGACCAAAGTCAGCGCAGCCGTCTGCCAGGAGATTTTATTGCACTTCATGCTTCCCTCTACCGACAAGCTTTTTGGAGATGGAAATGTCATTCTCCAGCAGGACTTGGCACCTGTTCACACTGCCAAAAGTACCAATACCTAGTTTAAAAACAACAGTATAACTGTGCTTGATTGGCCAGCAAACTCGCCTGACCTTAAGCCCATAGAAAATCTATGGGGTATTGTCAAGAGGAAGATGAGTAACACCAGACTCAACAATGCAGACGAGCTGAAGGCTGCTATCAAAGCAACCTGGGCTTCCATAACACCTCAGCAGTGCCACAGGCTGATTGCCTCCATGCCACGCCGTATTGATGTAGTAATTGATGCAAAAGGAGCCCCGACCAAGTATGGAGTGCATTTACTGAACACACATTTCAGTAGGCCAACATTTCGGATTTTAAAATCATTTTTCAAGCTGTTTTTTTAAAGTATTCTAATTTACTGAGATCATGATTTTTGTGTTTTCATTGGCTGTAAGCCACAATCATCAACATTAACAGAAATAAACACTTGAAATAGATCACTCTGTTTGTAATGACTCTATATAATATATGAGTTTCACTTTTTGTATTGAAGAACTGAAATAAATTAACTTTTTGATGATATTCTAATTTTGTGAGAAGCACTTGTAAGTTCGGAGATCCAGAAAGCCTAACTGCTAAGGCAGATAATTAGGTCCAGTGTCAGAAAGAGTAAACTGGCATCTTCAGTAAAATTATCTTTGTCTCCTCGGACGCATATGTAGCTGGAGTGTATTGCGGCAGGTCTGTGCACTGCAATATATGCTGCCGGCCAATCAGAGGCCAGCAGCTGACATCGACGTGCACGTGACCGGGGGAGCATGACAAGGAAGTGACGTCATGCGCTTCCGTTGCTTGCCGACTTCAGAAGAGGACAGCATGCAGCGGGGGAGCGGAGGGAAGGTGAGTAGAATCATTTTTTTCTATGCATTAAAGAACAGCGGTAGAATGGGGGATATATATACCAGGATGGGGAACATACATACCAGGATGGGGGATATATATATCAGGACGGGGCCCATACATACCAGGATGGAGTCCAGGATAAGGGACATATATACCAGGATGGGGGACATATATGCCAGGATGGGGCCAGGAAAGGGAATATATATATACCATGATGTCACCAGGGTAAGGGACATATATACCAGGATGCAGAATATATATATATATATATATATCTATATATATATAAAATACACACCCCAGGATGGGGCCAGGATAAGGGACATATACACTACCGTTCAAAAGTTTGGGTCACCCAGACAATTTTGTGTTTTCCGTGAAAACTCATACTTTTATTTATCAAATGAGTTGCAAAATTATTAGAAAATATACTCCAGACATTGACAAGGTTAGAAATAATGATTTGTGTTAGAAAGAATAATTTTCTCCTTCAAACTTTGCTTTCGTCAAAGAATGCTCCCTTTGCAGCAATTACAGCATTGCAGACCTTTGGCATTCTAGCTGTTAATTTGCTGAGGTAATCTTGAGAAATTTCCCCCATGCTTCCTGAAGCCCCTCCTACAAGTTGGATTGGCTTGATGGGCACTTTTTGCGTACCATACGGTCCATCTGCTCCCACAACAGCTCAATGGGGTTGAGATCTGGTGACTGAGCTGGCCACTCCATTACAGATAGAATACCAGCTGCCTGCTTCTTCCCTAAGTAGTTCATGCATAATTTGGAGGTGTGCTTTGGGTCATTGTCCTGTTGTAGGATGAAATTGGCTCCAATCAAGCGCTGTCCACAGGGTATGGCATGGTGTTGCAAAATGGAGTCATAGCCTTCCTTATTCAAAATCCCATTTACCTTGTACAAATCTCCCACTTTACCAGCACCAAAGCAACGCCAGACCATCACATTACCTCCACCATGCTTGACAGATGGCGTCAGGCACTCTTCCAGCATCTTTTCAGTTGTTCTGCGTCTCACAAATGTTCTTCTGTGTGATCCAAACACCTCAAACTTTGATTTGTCTGTCCATAAAACTTTTTTCCAATCTTCCTCTGTCCAATGTCTGTGTTCTTTTGCCCATATTAATCTTTTCCTTTTATTAGCCAGTCTCAGATATGGCTTTTTCTTTGCCACTTTGCCCTGAAGGCCAGCATCCCGGAGTCGCCTGGGATAACATACTTGTGCAAGGGTTTTCTAGGGTTTTCTAACCATCCATTAGCCTTCTTACACAGTTAGCAAACACAATGTACCATTAAAACACTGGAGTGGTGGTTGTTGGAAATTGGTCTCTATACACCTATGTAGATATAGCAAAAAAAACAAGACATTTGCAGCTAGAATAGTCATTTACCACATTAACACTGTATAGAGTGTATTTCTGATGCATTTAATGTTAGCTTCATTGAATAAAAATGTGCTTTTCTTTAAAAAATAATGACATTTCTAAATGACCCCAAACTTTTGAACGGTAGTGTATACTAGTATGGGCCCAGGATGGGGGACATATATACCAGACAATTTAAATACTTAATACTTTAATTCTTATTAGTTGTTACTTATTTAAGTCTAAGGGCCAGTTCATTGTAATTTAGTTCTGTGTGCTGTCCAAGTCATTGGGGCCGACTCATCAAGAATCACGTAGCGTTAGCTCATGCTATGCCAGTCTTGACCGAGTGCACAGCACAGAATTCATTAAGACGTGCATGCCTCTTAATGAATCCGGCGTCTTTTCTAAAATTTTGCGACTTTTCAAAGTTTTTAAACCACTTTTGTTGTGTAAAAGCTTAGATGAATCATCTCTATTGTTTCCATCTATTCGTTGCGTCTAGCTGATACTAGTTGGCTTTTTTTGTTTTTGTTTTATGTCCGAAATGGACATAATTGATACAAAGTTGTTGTGCATCTGTCAGAATATGGTCTGGGGTCCAAACAGGTTTGGTCATATAACTGACTTCATATAATTTGGGAACTGTGAGGTTCGCTGAACGATGTCCCAATGCAGCTGAAAAAGGCTGTGTTTTTCCCCCTAAAAGCTGGTTATTTGCATCAAAGGGAATGTATGGTTTCAATATAGTCTATTTTTTAAATCAGGTTTTTGTGTTACATGTATTTTTTTTCACACATCACCTTGCAATTTGTACACTTGTCACTGCGGCTATTTTAGACTAATACTTCCTGTCCCTTCAGGAATAGTTTACAGCAGTTTCCGTATCATCAGAGCCAGGATTACACATTAAATTCAACATCGGCCAAACCTACTGACCATCTATTGTTTGTCTCTCCCTCAAAAGCAGATGTAAGGGGGGAAAAAAAGGGATTTGACACATTCAAAAGGAGCATAAATGTGTATAGGGGTTTGGCAGATTTTATGGTCAGCCACCTTCAGACTTTAATTAGGAAAAAATTTGCTTATTTGCTTACAAGATAGTAAAAAAGGGGTGGATTATTTAAATGTTCAATGCATTTCAGCTGCTGATTGTAATGTGATTTTTTTTATTAATATGGGAGCAACTTACCGTATTTTTCAGACCATAAGACACACTTTCTTCCCCCCAAATTTAGGAGGAAAATGAGGGGTACGTCTTATGGTCCGAACCTTACCATATACTTGCAGTGGTGGGTGCAGCGGCAGGGCCGATGCAGCAGAGCGGCGGTGGATGCGGCAGCGAGGCTGAGTGGATGTGCAGCGCTGCGGCGGCAAGGCAGAGTGGAAGTCCAGCGCTGCGGTGGCGAGGCAGAGCGTAGGTGGGTGCACAGTGATCTACAGTAAAATGGCCGCCCGAGCCGGCGTATGCGCCGTCTGGGAGCTCGGGCGGCCATTTTTCTGTGGATCACAGCTTCATGAAGATGGCCGCGACCACCAGAAAGCCGCACCGCAGCACCCACCACCGCTCTGCCGCACCGCTGCACAGCCGCAGTCACCGGACAGCAGCGCACGCCACTCACAGGCCCAGGATCTGGCCCCATCCGGACCACAGGCCCCAGCACAGGCCCAGGCCCCAGCACAGGCCCAGGCCCCACCACAGGCTCCAGCACAGGCCCAGGCCCCACCACAGGCCCCACCACAGGCCCAGACCCCACCACAGGCCCCATCACAGGCCCAGGCCCCTCCACAGGACCAGGCCCCACCACAGGCCCAGGCCCCACTTCCGCCGGCTTCCTGAAGGACCCTGCCTCCTGTGACCCTCGCTCCAACGCCCCCCAGGTAAGATACCTATTCAGACTATAAGACGGACCCCCATCTTATAAAAAATATAATTTTTCCTTTTTTCCACCCCAAAATTTGGGGTGCGTCTTATGGTCCGGTGCGTCTTATAGTCCGAAAAATACAGTAGCTTAAGCACAATGTGACATGCAGAAGTAGTGCTGTTGCAGAGTGTGACATGCAGAAGTAGTGCTGTTGCTTTAAAAGCATTCAGCAACTATTAGGAGTAACACAAGCACATGAGACAGGATGTGTTGTGCTCCAGAAGCATCCAGCAACTAGAGGGGTTAAAACACTCACAGGAGAAGGGGAGTGTTTTAGCAGAGCCCCAGGGATATTGTGGGGAAGTTGTTTACTGTCTCGCTGGAGCTGAAGGGAAAGGTGGAGTGTGTGTTCTGTATCTCACAGAAGCACCCCAGCAAGTGAAAAGGATTCAAGTCAGGAGTGAAGATAAGCATAGGTCAAGTAGAGTTCCTGAACTAACGGTGCAGAGTATTGTCAGGTAGAAAGATAAGGACTGGAAGAAATGATGTCACAGGGATCATCTCCCTCAGCAAACCCTCCCCCCTCCTCCATCTCACTGTGCTGTAAAGAATGCTGTGTTCATTAATGTGCCTTTACGTTAGAATTGTGCTGTCCTGTACTACTGGGAAGACTGTGAACTGCTGTGCTGCTAAGGAAACTGTATTTTTTGTCACTGGAGCCTGTTGCTCATAAGACTTAACTTGCACTGGCTGTGCGGCTTCTTATTAAATGCTACTGTTCTACCATTTATGAGGACTCTTGTCAAGTGTGTCTGGTCAGCAAGTGAAACAACCTAGGTGTCTGTGCCTGAGGGTCAATACCCCTGTGTGCCTGAGAGAAGCTGGAGCACATGGTCTATGGTCGCCCTGAGTAATGGTTCCCCTAGGATTCCAAAGAATTCATGTAACCTGTCTCCTATCTGAACCTAGCGGCGTGCGTGTCAACAAGTCTTTCAAACATTAAAAATAAATGACATGGCTGTCTGCCTTTATTATCATAAGTAACAGAGAAAACAAAGCATCAGAGAACTGTGAATGTTCTGCCAGCCAAAAGTTTAATTTAGAACTGTATATAAAAAAATCCTGTCCCCATCCCAAGACAAACACACGAGCCCTGGCCAGAGGAGTAATCAGGTTAGAGGGCTCCAGCCACAGACCACAAATGAAAACAGCAAGAGGAACTCTGTGAAGCTCAGCCACCAAGAACCCAGGTCACAGCATGAACCCACACATCTGCCAGAGCAGTAGTTACAGCAGAGTCAGCCAAAAAATGAAAGTTTATTTCAGACACACAGCATGACAGGCTGCAAAAGTAGAAAAAGAAAACGTGACCTGACGGCCATCGTTTCCCACTATGTACTGTACGTAAACGCTGACATATTAAGTATATGTGAGAGACCGAACTGCAGATTGCAAAGTAATTGCAGACAGTGTGAATGATTACATGACAATGCCAAGATTAGATGATGACTTCAGGAACATAATGTTATATTTAACCCATTCATGAAGAGGCCATTTTCTGTTTTTGCGTTTTCGTTTTTTGCTCCTCTTCTTCCCAGAGCCATAACTTTTCTATTTTTCGGTCAAAATGGCCGCATGAGGGCTTATTATTTTGCGTGACAAGTTGTACTTTTGAACGACACCATTGATTTTACCATATAGTGTACTGGATAACAGGAAAAAATTTCCAAGTGCTGTGAAATTGCAAAAAAAAAGTGCAATTTCACAGTTGGTTTTTTTTTTGTTCTTTTTTTTACCATGTTCACTAAATACTAATACTGACCTGCCATTAAGATTCTCCAGGTCAGTACAAGTTCGCAGATACCAAACATGTATCGTTTTTTTTTTATTGAAGTGGTGAAAAAAAACACCAAAATTTGTTAAAAAAAAAAATCGCCATTTTCCAAGACCCGTAGACTCTCCATTTTTCAGGATCTGGGGTCGGGTGAGGACTTCATTTTTGCACGCCGAGCTGACGTTTTTATTGATACCATTTTGGGGTAGATCCGATGTTTTGTTTGATCGCCCGTTATTGCATTTTACTGCAATGTTGTGGCGACCAAAAAAATTTAATTCTGGAATTTTGATTTTTTTTCTCGTTACGCCGCTTACCAATCTGATTAATTATTTTTATATATTGACAGATGGGGCGATTTGTGTATATTTGTTTTTTTATTGTTTTATTTTGATTGGGGTGAAAGGAGGGTGATTTAAACTTTTTTTTAATTTTTTTAATAGTTTAAAAAACTTTTTTTTTACTTTTTGCATGCCTCAATAGTCTCCATGGGATGATCAGATCGCCTGTGTGTAGAAGAAATGCTCACTTGATATGAGCGCCGACCGCTGGGCAGCGCTCATACCAATCTGGCAATAACAACCGCAGGGGTCTCCTGCAGACCCATGTTGTCATGACAACCCATCAGTGACCCACGGTCATGTGACACAGGTGCCGATGGGCGGGGTTAGCGATGCGGGTTAAATGCCGCTGTCAAAGATTAACAGCAGCATTTAACTAGTTAACAGCCACGGGTGGATCGTGATTCCACCTGCGGCTGTTAGGGGCACATGACAGCTGTAGAGATCAGCTGACATGCCCAGAAAGGTGTGGGCTCAGGGTTAGAGCCCGCACCAAAGAGAGTGACCCGACATGTGTCGTAATAGTAAGGCACATGTCAGAAAGGGGTCAATATTGTTTTTACCTATTTTCCTTAAATGGAATGTGTCATTAAAAAACTTTTTTTCAACAATTGAAGAAATGTAAAGTATTAACGTTAATAATAAAAAAAAAACTTTTTTTTATTAGCATAAAATATGAAAAATAATTTTAAACGTTTTTATATTTTAAACACTAGGGGGAGCAGCTACTGAAATTTGCCATGAAAAATCTACTGTACTGCTAGCTTGCATTATGACTGCTGTAAATGTGGGCGGGATCTGCTCACATGAGTGTGATGTCACTGCTCCCATCTCCATCTGGGAGTTTGCACTCTGATCCTAAATTTCATCCTTCCTTATCCTTTTGCAGAGACATTTTGTTGGTGACTGCAAACTGATACCGAATAAACTTAAATTTTTTTTTTAATAATTTTGTCCAGCATGGAAAGTTATGAAACTTTGTAAATCACTTTATTAGGAAATATGGTATCCAAGTTTTTTTGCACACCCATAGACTTGAATGTGTGAGAGTCATCCAATTTATGGAAGAAACTAGAGCGTGCTGTGATTTTTTTTTGCACGCAGATTCAGTCCGTGTAAAAAAAACGCTCATCTGCACTGCCCCATTGAATAACATTGGTCCGAGTGCGATCCATTTATTTTACGGATAGCACTCGGACCGAAAATACGGTCGTGCGAATGAGCCCCCTGTGTGTTCTACTTATCAGAACAAACTCCTGAAGCAGCTTGTCCCCAGAGTTAGTGAGTCAGAGGTGTGCAGAGCTGACGCTTTCACTGCCATCATCTGTACTCCAAAGGAGTTCACTCTGATATCAATGCAGCTAAAGGCAGATGAATAGACAAGGAAAAAGCAGGGGTGCGGAAGATATGCATGTGTGAAAAAAACAGCCATACAGAGACACAGTACAACATCTAATTTTTATGTATACATTGCAATTCTGTAAAATAGGAAACTGTAAATGGTCCTGTATATGATGAATAGCTGCTGCTGTAAAAAACGGATTGTATATGGATGACATGTGAGAAAAAAATCATCCCACTTTTCTGGATGAAACTCTGACGGATTTTTTATACGCTTGTGTGACCCTACTGTAACTAGGCTGAATCCAAGCATTAGGATCATGGTTAAAAGTAAGACTTGGAATAGGGTTAGGATTAGAAATAGAACTAGGGTTATATACTGTATATATATATAGTGCTAAGGTAATAAAACAGTAATAAAAAAAATAAATCCACAAACGTAATTAAAAAAAAGTATTTTCTTAAAATACATGTGCTTGAGGTATAAGGAGTTACTGGACTGGTGGAAGGGACTTAGGTAATGTTAGTGGTCCTTGGATTAGATGGCACAAAATGCTTGCCTTCCCCTGGGTGACGGCGATCCACGCTACACCACTGCTCCTTTCCAATACAAAAGCTGAAATCTGTAACAAATTCACAGCAATTCTGTAATGAAATCCACAGCAGTTTTACCCACAGTAATATTTAACGCTGCAGAAATAGTTGCAAATATGGTGTGGAGGAGCTGCATTGCAAACGGTCAAATTTACACCGACATCTAAAGCGTAAATCGATGCTGCAGATCTGAAACTTGCTACTCTTGTATATATATAGTACAGACCAAAAGTTTGGACACACCTTCTCATTTAAAGATTTTTCTGTATTTTCATGACTATGAAAATTGTACATTCACACTGAAGGCATCAAAACTATGAATTAACACATGTGGAATTATATACTTAACAAAAAAGTGTGAAACAACTGGAAATATGTCTTATATTCTAGGTTCTTCAAAGTAGCCACCTTTTGCTTTGATGACTGCTTTGCACACTCTTGGCATTCTCTTGATGAGCTTCAAGAGGCAGTCACCGGAAATGGTTTTCACTTCACAGGTGTGCCCTGTCAGGTTTAATAAGTGGGATTTCTTGCCTTATAAATGGGGTTGGGACCATCAGTTGTGTTGTGCAGAAGTCTGGTGGATACACAGCTGATAGTCCTACTGAATAGACTGTTAGAATTTGTATTATGGCAAGAAAAAAGCAGCTAAGTAAAGAAAAACAAGTGGCCATCATTACTTTAAGAAATGAAGGTCAGTCAGTGCGAAAAATTGGGCAGACTTTGAAAGTGTCCCCAAGTGCAGTTGCAAAACCCATCAAGCGCTACAAAGAAACTGGCTCACATGAGGACCGCCCCAGGAAATGAAGACCAAGAGTCACCTCTGCTTCTGAGAATAAGTTTATCCGAGTCACCAGCCTCAGAAATCGCAGGTTAACAGCAGCTCAGATTAGAGACCAGGTCAATGCCACACAGAGTTCTAGCAGCAGACACATCTCTTCAACAACTGTTAAGAGGAGACTTTGTACAGCAGGCCTTCATGGTAAAATAGCTGCTAGGAAACCACTGCTAAGGACAGGCAACAAGCAGAAGAGACTTGTTTGGGCTAAAGGACACAAGGAATGAACATTAGACCAGTGGAAATCTGTGCATTGGTCTGATGAGTCCAAATTTGAGATCTTTGGTTCCAACCACCGTGTCTTTGTGCGACGCAGAAAAGGTGAACGGATGGACTCTACATATCTGGTTCCCACCGTGAAGCATGGAGGAGGAGGTGTGATGGTGTCGGGGTGCTTTGCTGGTGACACTGTTGGGGATTTATTCAAAATTGAAGGCATACTGAACCAGCATGGCTACCACAGCATCTTGCAGCGGCAAGGCTGTGTAAGGGCTATTTGACCAAGAAGGAGAGTGATGGGGTGCTACGCCAGATGACCTGGCCTCCACAGTCACCAGACCTGAACTCAATCGAGATGGTTTGGGGTGAGCTGGACCGCAGAGTGAAGGCAAAAGGGCAAACAAGTGCTAAGCATCTCTGGGAACTCCTTCAAGATTGTTGGAAGACCATTTCCGGTGACTAACTCTTGAAGCTCATCAAGAGAATGCCAAGAGTGTGCAAAGCAGTCATCAAAGCAAAAGGTGGCTACTTTGAAGAACCTAGAATATAAGACATATTTTCAGTTGTTTCACACTTTTTTGTTAAGTATATAATTCCACATGTGTTAATTCATAGTTGTGAATGTACAATTTTCATAGTCATGAAAATACAGAAAAATCTTTAAATGAGAAGGTGTGTCCAAACTTTTGGTCTGTACTGTATATATACATAAAGACAAGTAAGCCTGATTATAATGGGTATGTTATAATCGCAAACAAAACAAATACAGAACACATACTCAAACCTCAGACTTGTGAACAGTCTTCGAAGAACACCTCTCCTTGTAGTAACATTAAAAGAGTGTGCTAAAATCCAAATAATTTATTTTACCTTTTTATATTAGCTATAGCTTTTTTTTATAGCTTTCATTTAGATTTATATTGTCTACATTTTATAGTTTTGGTTTACAGCTTCTCTGGTGATAAGATAACTGCATATGTCATGTGTTAATATAACATGAAAGAAGTACAAAAAGATCAAGAATAGAAATTAATTAAAACATGTCCACTCCCTCTATCACATGGCTGGAGAGCAACAAGAGCCCAG
Organism: Phyllobates terribilis; assembly: GCF_046119375.1. NCBI lineage: Eukaryota > Metazoa > Chordata > Amphibia > Anura > Dendrobatidae > Phyllobates > Phyllobates terribilis. The sequence goes on from NW_027362765.1 coordinate 522,141,798, forward strand.
TCTCCCACACCTCCGGCATGTCCGGGGTCAGGTGATATGGCTGCAGGTGTTTCCTGGTTATACTTTCCCTGACTTTTGCTCACTTGATTAAACTGAGCATAACAAAAAAAAAGAGATAAAACAGATTGTTCCAGCTAAAGAACACATTGTCTATCAACCAAAGGTGTGAATTATATCTTGTTTGGCCCTAGCACAACTCACACACGTCAGTGTAACAATTCTGATATGAGATGTATCCAAAAAGCAAAGCAGTAAAAAAATATAAATTCAATATGACCTCATCCACACTTTTTTTCATTTTTGTTTGCGGCTTTTTATGTAGCTGCATGTATAAAATTAAAAATTCCTTTATTTCAGCATTTTGATGTCCTTCAGAAAAGTCTAAGGAAAAAACAACAGAAAAACAGGTGACACCCCAACCCCTCTCCCCAAAAAAATCCAACACAAAATCTTCAACTGTTCACCTTCAGGATTCTCTTCTATTGCCAGAGTGGGCGCACAGTCACATTCCAACTTGATCCGTTTCTCTCAATTGAATAAATGAGAGGAGCGATGTGTGACTACTAGTGATGAGCAGTGATGAGCGAGCATGTTCGCTACAGCTCAGTGCTCGCCCGAACATCTCACTGATCGAAATGCTCAGCGCTCGCTGAGTATTTCCGGGGCTGCTCGGCGGGAGCTTGGGTCCCCTCCCTGCATGTTTGGCGCTCTTTAGAGAGCCAATGAACATGCAGGGATTGCCTGCCACTCACTGTAATGCCGTAGCCATGTTGGTTGTGGCATTACAGTGATGGGCTGGCCGCACAGCATCATCGGGTCTATATCAGACCTGGCGCTGCCATGCTCGTCACAGTCTATTCCGGAATCAGGCAGAGTAGGGAGAAGTGCTGCTGAGCTAGGGAGAGATTCGCTTGTTTCTTAGTTAGTGTAGGTGTACCAAACTATATTAGAGACACATATCCATCTCAACAAACAGTTTTTCTGAGGACTAATCCAGCTGCATAGATATCAGTGCTAGGCAGGCAGGCAGGCAGTGTATGTGGCCGACTGCAGTGCACATAGTAAGAGGGTCCATTCCAGTCCTGTCTGCTACTGGTGCTTTTACTGATATTTGTAGAAATAGCCCCAAGTATCAGGGGCCAGGAATAATTTTTTTGGATCTTATTCCTGATTATTTGCTTAAAAAGCAATCCAGAAAACACTGTTTTTCTGCTCCATTTTCTTGTTGGCACCGCAGAATACAGCCAGATCCTTTCCATATTACAGCGCTAAAAATCCATCTATTTAAAACTGTGGTTTGTCCATCACATGGATTACATATAATTGTGCTGAAAATTCGTCCATTTTGTTGCAGTGTGTCAGCGAACTTATTGACACGAGATCGGCGCTGTTAAAAATAGTTACCTACAGGCCAGCTAATTAAAACTGTGGTTTGTCCGTCACACGGATTACATATAATTGCGCTGAAAATTCTGCCATTTCTGGCCTCCATTGAAATTTTGTTGCAGTGTGTCAGCAAAGTTATTGACACAAGGTTTGCGCTGTTAAAAATAGTTACCTACAGGCCAGCTATTTAAAACTGTGGTTTGTCCGTCACATGGATCACATATAATTGTGCTGAAAATTCTGCCATTTCTGGCCTCCATTGAAATTTTGTTGCAGTGTGTCAGCAAACTTATTGACACGATGTCGGCGCTGTAAAAAATAGTTACCTACAGGCCAGCTATTTAAAACTGTGGTTTGTCCGTCACACGGATTACATATAATTGCGCTAAAAATTCTGCCATGTCTAACCTCCATTGAAATTTTGTTGCAGTGTATCAGTGAACTTATTGACATGAGGTCACTGATAAAAATAGTTACCTACAGGCCAGCTATTTAAAACTGTGGTTTGTCCGTCACACGGATTACATATAATTGCGCTGAAAATTCTGCCATTTCTGGCCTCCATTGAAATTTTGTTGCAGTGTGTCAGCAAAGTTATTGACACAAGGTTTGCGCTGTTAAAAATAGTTACCTACAGGCCAGCTATTTAAAACTGTGGTTTGTCCGTCACATGGATCACATATAATTGTGCTGAAAATTCTGCCATTTCTGGCCTCCATTGAAATTTTGTTGCAGTGTGTCAGCAAACTTATTGACACGATGTCGGCGCTGTAAAAAATAGTTACCTACAGGCCAGCTATTTAAAACTGTGGTTTGTCCGTCACACGGATCACATATAATTGCACTGAAAATTCTGCCATTTCTAGCCTCCATTGAAAGTTGTCGCAGTGTGTCAGCGAACTTATTGACATGAGGTCGGCGCTTTTAAAAATAGTTACCTACAGGCCAGCTATTTAAAACTGTGGTTTGTCCATCACACGGATCACATATAATTGCGCTAATAATTCTGTAATTTCTAACCTCCATTGAAATTTTGTTGCAGTGTGTCAGTGAACTTATTGACACGAGGTCGCTGTTAAAAATAGTTACCTACAGGCCAGCTATTTAAAACTGTGGTTTGTCCATCACACAGATCACATATAATTGAGCTGAAAATTCTGCCATTTTTGGCCTCCATTGAAATTTTGTTGCAGGGTGTCAGCAAAGTTGTTGACTCAAGGTCGGCGCTTTTAAAAATAGTTACCTACAGGCCAGCTATTTAAAACTGTGGTTTGTCCATCACACGGATCACGTATAATTGCGCTGAAAATTCTGCCATTTCTGGCCTCCATTGAAATTTTGTTGCAGTGTGTCAGCGAACTTATTGACACGAGGTCGCTGTTACAAATAGTTACCTACAGGCCAGCTATTTAAAATGTGGTTTTCCGTCACACGTATCACATATCACTGCAGTTCAAATCCAGCCATTTGTACTGAACGTGGAAAATATTGTCCTCCATTTAAAATGGGCAAGGCGCGTTGCAAGGGACGGGGAAGTGGACATGATGGTGATGATGGTGCATGCAGAGGACAAGGCCGAGGCCATGGGCTAGCTGAAATTGTGCCACAACAAACACCCACATCTTCTCGCTCGACCTTCCTGTCCCAATTAATAGGGGACCGCAGAACACCACTATTGAACACAGAGCAGTGTGAAAACGTTATTGGTTGGATAGCAGATAATGCTTCCAGTCACTTAGTCACCACCACTCTATCTTCTTCATGGTAAAGTCTTAGTAGCCGTGCGTCTGGTCCGCATATTCCTCACCCTGATCCTCCTTCCTCCCACCATGCCGAGTGCCCGGAGACAACTGATCCCATACATGGACACTCCGAAGAGCTGTTCACTTTTCCAGTAATAGATTCGGGCCTCTCGCCCGGTCCACTTGAAGCAGGGCACGAGGGGAATTCGCATGTAGCGATGTCCAAATATTTGAGCAGCCATGGTCACATGAAGGCGACGGTGGGAAACTGTCACAAGAGGTGGACGATGATGAGACACAATTGCCAGAAAGTCAGGAGGAGGATCAGGGTGCGGAAGTGGAAGGCGAGGTGGTGGAGGGGGAGGGAGGAGTAGCACCACAACAGGCAGGAAGAAGCAGTGTGGTGGCCACAGACAGTTCCCTGTAACATCAACACGACGGAAGTTGCCAGTACAACTGTTAGGTCTTCTCGTGTCTGGTTGTTTTTTAAAGACTCTGCCGATAACCCCAAAAAGGCCATTTGCACCACCTGCCAGGCCAGCATCAGCAGGGGTAGCAAAGCTAGCAGCCTGACCACCACCAGCATGATCAGGCACATGGCAGCAAAGCACCCGACTAAGTGGGCCGAACCCCAGAGTCCAGGAACAGTGTCTGCGGTTGGCACCACTGCTTCTTACGCTGTTGTGAATGCAAGCCAATCCTCTGTCCATGGCGCATGCGAAGATGCCTCCTGCCCTGCACCTGTCATTGCACACTCTCAACTAGCACCATCAGCAATCACGTCCACGTCCTTGTCCCAGCGCAGTGTTCAGTTGTCCCTACCCCATTCCTTGGAACGCTAGCGCAAATACGCAGCCTACTCCCCACAGGCTTCTCTACTAAATTCACACATTTCGCGACTACTTGCCCTCGAAATGTTGCCTTTTAGGCTCGTGGAGACGGAAGCTTTCCGCAACTTGATAGCGGCGGCCGTCCCTCGGTACTCAGTCCCCAGCCACCACAATTTCTCCCGGTGTACCGTCCCCGCATTACACGAGCATGTGTCCCACAATATTAGCCGTGCCCTCAACAACACAGTTACTGTGAAAGTCCACCTAACCATGGACACGCGGACAAGTGCTTGTGGGCAGGGACGGTACATCTCGCTGATGGCACACTGGGTTAACATAGTGGAAGCCAGGACCCAGTCGGACCTTGGGACGGAACTTGCGGGTCCTGGGTCAATCAGGGATGCCCCCACATTCTACAGCTCCTGCACCTCCTTCTCTTCAGCATCCATCTACAAAATGACCACATCAGTCGCAAGCTGGAAGCACTGCAGCACTACCTCGGCCAAGCGGCAACAGGCTGTGCTGAAGCTAATATGCTTAGGTAACAAACCACACAACACTGAAGAGTTGTGGACAGCTCTGATAGAGCAGGCAGATCTGTAGCTGACACCACTGAACCTAAAGCCAGGCATGGTCGTGTGTGACAATGGCTGGAACCTGGTGGCGGCTCTGAGGTGAGGCGAGCTCACACATGTACCATGCCTGACCTATGTGCTTAACCTCGTGGTTCAGCGGTTTCTCAAAACCTACCCGGAGCTGCCGGATCTGCTTGTCAAAGTACGCCGCCTGTGTGCCCATTTTAGAAAGTCACCTACAGCTTCCGCCACCCTTGCCGTGTTTCAGCAGCGTTTGCAGCTTCCGGATCACCGACTGGTGTGTGATGTCCCCACGCGTTGGAACTCTACATTGCAGATGTTGGGAAGGATTTGTGAGCAGAAGAGGGCAGTTGTTGACTACCAGCATCAACAAGGCCATCGGTATTCAGTTCAGACTCCAAACATAAGACCTCAGGAGTGGACATGGATGTCAGACATATGTACAATCCACCAAAACTTTCAGGACTCCACCAAAATGGTGAGCGGCGATGATGCCGTAATTAGCGTCACCATCCCGCTTCTCTGTCTTCTGAAACGCTCTCTGCTCATAATTAAAGAGGATGCATTGCAGGCGGAGCACGATGAGATGGAGCAAAGAACCATACAGGGTGATTCACACAGCCCAGCGTCATCTCATCCCAACGTGGATTGGGTGACAATGAGGAAGAGGAGGAGGAGGAAGAACAGGAGCTAGTTTCCTGTACTATAGATGGTACTACCTGCACAACTGTCATACCGTCTGTTCAGCATGAATGGCCTGAGGACAGGGAGGAGGAGGAAGAGGAGGAGGATGAGAGCATGGTCAGTCGTACTCTTGGTGAGGACACGAAAGTCTTACCTCTTTTCAGTCTGGCACACATGGCTAAGTTTATGTTACGCTGCCTTTCCCGTGACCCTCGCATAGTTCAAATTTTGGGTGACAGTCATTACTGGTTGGTGACACTTTTAGACCCACGCTATAAGGAGAACTTTCTGTCTCTTATTCCCTTGCAGGACAGGCCTAATAAAATGGGGCAGTATGAGAAGGCCCTTGTTGTGGAATTATTTAAAGAATTCCCATCTGAAAACGCTGGCAGCAGAGGTCACAGTTCGTTGGACAACCAAGGAGTACAGGCAAGAGAGACACAACTCCAACCCAGCAGAGGCAGTGGAACACTGTCAAAGTTCTGGGACAGTTTTCTCAGACCCTCCCATCGCACAGGCACTGAGGCGCGGGGCATTCTCCCAAGGAAGGAAAAGTTTCGGAAGATGGTGAGGGAGTACCTTGCCGACCATACCAACATCCTCCGTGCCTTATAATTATTGGGTATCCAAGCTGGACACGTGGCATGAACTGGTTCTCTACGCCTTGGAGGTCCTGGCCTGTCCTGCCACTAGCGTTTTGTCAGAGCGGGTTTTTAGTGACGCTGGTGGAATTATAACCAATAGGCGCATCTTCCTGTCAACTGAAAATGCTGACAGGCTGACTCTTATAAAAATGAACAAGGGCTGGATTGGGTCAGACTTCTCAAGACCACTGAATAATAGAAGCGTAACATAAGCTCAAATACAGTGTCTTTTTTTGGGAGGTCTAACTCTATTCCCATGCACCTCTGTCTTCACACCCAGACATGAGTATACGCTTCCTGATTTAGTCTATTTGCTCATGTCCTCCTCCTTCTCCGCATCCTCATCCTCCACCACCATATCACCACCAAATGTACCATATCAACATATCTACGTCTCTTGCAAGGGGCATTGGAGTTCCTCCAAATTTTTGGCAGCCGTTGCTTCACTGCATAGGCAAACAGTATGGGAGACATACTTCCTAATAATGGGAGCATTTTTTGCAGGAGGCCCTCCGACCTCTACGTCTCTTGCAAGGGGTATTGGAGTTCCTCCAAATTTTTGGCAGCCGTTGCTTCACTGCATAGGCAAACAGTATCCACTTCCTAATAATGGGAGCATTTTTTGCAGGAGGCCCTCCGACCTCTACGTCTCTTGCAAGGGGCATTGGAGTTCCTCCAAATTTTTGGCAGCCGTTGCTTCACTGCATAGTCAAACAGTATGGGAGACACACTTCCTAATAATGGGAGCATTTTTTGCAGGAGGCCCTCCGACCTCTAAATCTCTTGCAAGGGGCATTGGAGTTCCTCCAAATTTTTGACAGCTGTTGCTTCACTGCATACCCTATAACTGAATAGCAGACCCTCTCCTTTCTAATGGGAACATGTCGTATTATTTACTGTGGCCCAGCTGTATGTGTTTTTAAATTGTTAGTGGGATTTTTCCTAAATTTTGGCAGTCGTTGGACTCACTACATACCATATAATTGAATAGAAAACCCTCTCCTTTCTAATGCGAACATGTTGTTACTATGGCCCAGCTGTATGTGTCTTTAAATTGTTAGTGGGGTTTTTCACAAATTTTGGCAGCTTTTGCAGTCACAGCATGGGCAATACCACTATAGGAGACCCGTTCCTTTATAATGGGAACATTTTTTTTACTGCAACCCTCCTCTACGTCTCTTCAAAGGGGTATTGGGTTGCGTCCACATTTTTGGCAGCCCTTGCAGTCACTGCATATGGAATAACAGTATAGGAGACCCACTCGTTAATAATGGAAACAACAAAGCATAGCCGACTGCTGGCCCTTTAAGAATAGTAAGGGCCTCCTGATGGCCCTATGAAAATAGTCTTTGTGACTTTCAGAGTCCCTCCATCATAAATGAAACAGGATGTGTCTGATGATGTGTCACACACCACATGGCCAGATAAGGTTGTAAAATGTTAAAATGACATTTCCCAGGGAATTCATTTGTCTTGGTTGAAAGCAATGCAAAAGTGCAAAAACGCATCAAAAACGCTACGTGTGAACATAGCCCAAGGTGTGGAGGAGCATTTTTGTTTTTGTATATTTATTTTGCCTTATATACAAGTCATTACTCTGGAAAGGATGTTCCTTAACATATTTCCCAGGAAAATCCATTTTGGTTTCGTTTTTGCATGTTTTACAGTGAGTCCGTAAAAGTGGCGTAATACCTCTGACAACGTTGTTGACAGCAGTGACCTGGGAGTCACAAATGCTTCCAGGGGTCTTCCCCATGCAGTCCCCATGTCATTTGAGCACTGTTCATCGATTTGGCCAATTTGTAGGCCCTCTGCAGACCGCTGGGGGAGCCGCCTGAAAAATGCTTGAGTTTCCCATAGACTTACTGTAGCATCGGCGTCTCTGCCTCTTGCTAGGCAGAGACGCCGTCCCTCTCACCTCCCCGCTCCTGGCGCGGCGTCCTCTAGCGCTTCTCTCCCCGCTGCTTCCGGCACGCGCTCCTTCCCTGGCTGTGTGCTTAGGGCGCACGCGCGTGCGCTCCCCCTCTCTTAAAGGGACCGCGCGCGCCGTCCTAAGGAGTCCCCGGCCAATTGCCGGAGGACCTCCCATATTTAAGGCACCTCCTCCAAAATGGAGGTGCCCGAGCAAAGTTGTTTGCACTGTGTCTGATCTGTGCTTCAGCCCTCAGGTCCCGCTGCTAGCCTGACTTCTCGTCCTGCCTGCCAGCCTGTTATCTGCCCGTTACCTGCCAGCCTTCTCACCAGGAGCGCTCACCTGTTACCTGCCTGTTACCTGCCTTGGCTATCTGTCCGCTCACCTGGGAGCATCCGCCTGCCTTGTCTGTCAGACCGCTCACCCGGGAGCGTCCACCAGTTACCTGCCTGTTACCTGCCTCGTCTGTCTGCCCGCTCACCTGGGAGCACCCGCTTGTTACCTGCCTCGTCTGTCTGCCCGCTCACCTGGGAGCGCCCACCAGTTACCTGCCAGTTACCTGCCTTGTCTGTATGCCGGCTCACCTGGGAGCGCCCATCAGTTACCTGCCAGTTACCCGCCTCGTCTGTCTGCCCGCTCACCAGGGAGCACCTGCCTGTTTCCTGCCAGCCTGCCTGGAGACCCTGCCGTCACTTGCTGTGACCACCTGCCTGGTAAACCTAAAGACTGCTACTTGCCCTGCTTTCTCGAACTGTGACCACCTGTTTGCTACCAGAGACTTCCGCCTGCTTGCCGCGTCCATCCGCCATACCGGTCAGTCCCAGCCATCTGACCCGTGGGAGCCACCTGCTGTCTTACAAGGTCGTCCCCAGAGTAGCACCTGGTCCCTCAGCCCGGATCCTCCCTGGTCACGGTGTCGTTTGCTGCCGTACGACCAGGGTCGGTTCGGGTGGATACTTAGTCACGCCCCTCTGGGTCCCTCCTTGCACCTCGGCACAGAGGTTCCACCACCCGGACCCGTAACAGTTACATTGTGCTCGTTACTCAGCCCGAGCACTCGAGCATTCCAATTTGCTCGACTCGAACAACGAGTACCCGAGCATTTTAGTGCTCACTCATCACTAGTGACTACCAATATGCAAATCTCATACTAGCATCCATATGACCATCTGATCAATCTGGCAATACATGGGAATCCTGACAGTGTGCATACTTTTGGATCACAAATAAGCAGCCACAGAGTTACTGCAGAAATTTAGCAGAAGTCTGGAAAACCTTTTTGAAGAGAAGCCTGCTGAAGATACTCAAAATATATTAAGAGGATGACTTAATTAATTTGGTGAACCTGTGGATGTCCATGAAATATGAGCCAGACACGGCCGACATAAAGCTGGTGTAACACATCCATGTATCATGGCCTGAGTACGGACTGTTCGCAAGTCTCCTGACTTGAACTCAGCAGCTTCATTGGCATACAAGAGGTTGTTGAGTTTGAGTCGGGAGACCTGCCTGCGTCCCTAGGTCACAGTTCACATTCGTACCGTGATACATGGATATGTGGAACTGACCGTATGCTCCGTCCAACAGAAAATCAATTAAAGCTGAGTCAGAGTGCAAACTGCGTAGAAACTCTGTAGCTTCACATAGAAGACTGCAAGCAGTGGAGTAGAATCAATGGTTTTGCAGTTTTGCAATTAGTAGCCACAGACAATTAATTTCTTTTATCTTTCCTGATTCTTCTCTGGTTTTGCATTTTGCTAATGTCCTTATCATTACTGGTAGCGTGAATGTCACGAGTTTACTGCGACAGAGAGGAGCCAGAAGACTGCGCTGTCTGATTTCTCCTACTCCTGCACTGATTACAAGCACTTCACCTTCTTATTAAACAGTGCATTTTTTTTTCTAGCAGTACTGGGGTTAATCTGTTCAGTTCAGAGATCCTGGAAGATGCTCTCAGCTGTTCAGTGTTGGCCACTCCCCTCTGCTATATATACTTGCCTCTAGCAATCAGGTATTGCCAGAGTTAGCTTCATGCTGCATGGTTCAGGAGTTGGTGGAGTTTTATTGTTTTGATGAGGTGTTTGGTGGATTTATGTAAAGACGATTGCTTGGTTTTGGATGTGTGCAAATCCTCTTCTTCTCCTAGTTTTATTTTTCCCTTCCTTCACTACCCAGTTTTCTCCTCTGTTTGTGAGAGCATATTTGTATGATTAGTATTTTTCTTTATCCCTATTCGTATTACCTTGTAAATTTGGTTGGTATATTGCCATACACTACTACTCCCCTCTTCACTGCGTAGGGGGAGGGAACACACTAAGGGCGGATTTCAGGAGCTCAGCAAGGTACGTGGCCCCTGCGTCTTCACCATTAGAAGTAATCTGGGGAGCAGGGATAGCTAGGGCACCCCTAGTGCTAGGGACAGGGAAGAAGCCCCTGGCCCCGGGACACGTGAAAACATAAATGTGACAGTGAGCCAATACTTTCAGCCCATTCAGGTTACACATGTAGTCCAGCTCCTCCAGAATAAGACTTTCATATGTTCCATCACAAGAGGGTTTGCTGCGTCTCAAAGCACAGTCTCAAGAGCATGGAGTAGATACCAGAACACAGGTTGTTACACGAGGAGAACCGGACAGGGTCATAGAAGGACATCAACCCAGTAACAGGAACTGTATGTGCGAGGAGGAACAGGAGGAGCACTGCCAGAGCTCCTACAAAATTACCTTCAGTGGGCTACTTGGGTTCATGTTAAGGACCAAACTGTCAGAAACAGACTCCATGTAGGTGGCACGAGGGTGCAATGTCCTGTAGTGGGACCTTTGACACATCTCAGCACTGGCATTTGCCAGAGAACACCAGAATTGACACTCCACTCTCTTCACAGATGAGAACAGGTTCTCACTGGGGTGGAAGTGAAAGAGTCTGGAGACACTGTGGTGAACATTAAGCTGCTTGTAGAATGAGTGGTTTGGCGGTGGGTCAGTAATGGTTCGCCAAACCTTCACAAGATATTCATCAATACCCTAACTGCTGTTATGTACTGTGATGAAATCCTCAGATAATGTCAGACCTTATGCTGGTGCAGAGGAACCAGGGTTCCTCTTGGTGCAAGAAAATGTCTGACATGTGGCCAGACAGCTCCTGGATGATGAAGGCATTGATGACATTGACTCACCCTCACATTTCCAAGACCCAAATCCAACTGAGAACATCTAGAACATTATGTTTCAATGCATCCAACAGCACCAAGTAGCACCAGAAATTGTCCAGGAGCTCAACCATGTCCTGATCCAGGTCTGGGAGTAGATCCCCCTAGGATACCATCTGCCGTTTCATCAAGAGAATGCCCAGATGTCATAACAATGAAATACATGCACTTGAAATTCAATTCACGCAAATTGGATCCACTCGTGATTTCAATTACTTAGGACTAATTCAAATGTCTGCGCATGGGACTTCCCGTGAGCCTCTTGTCCTGACCCAAACCCATTGGAATATATGAGGCTGTCAAGGCCGGTCAGGTCAAGAGACCCCTGACCAGTCTGTGCATCGCGGTCTGCACAGGGACCGTGCTACAAAGATATCTGAATCTGGCCTTATTATGATATAACCATTGATGCGTTAGTTCGTTATTTTACACAATTTATATCAGTAGAGATTTTCAAAGTGAATTTTTCGGTGATTGAGATCCGAAGTGTGATTTACGTGTTCCCTTAATTGTTTTTCAGCAGTGTATTATGAGCACTACATTGTACCATTTTTTATCATACCTGACAGATATAATCCTTTTAATATAATATTTGTCATCACATAAACTTCAATTAAATAAAGTTTATTTTCTGAACAACCAACTTGACATCCAATTTCTTGTGCTGAATGTAAAACAAAAAGTTCTTATTTCCCAAATCTTTTCATGCTTTCCACATGTTGTTGCTTTAAAAGAACTGAACAGGCTCTAGCAATTTAGCTGCCTTGAATAGAAAGGCCAAGGTTGGAACCTTGGTTTCAATCCTTCACTGATTTTCTAAGACAAAAATAATAATAGCAGAGCTGTGCTTCATTACAAGACAGCCGGAGTCCTAGTGTTCTTACCTCTTGCTCAACTCTGACCCTTAAACTTTTTTTCTGCCTAAAAGAAAAACTCATAAATCTGGCAAATTGAAATTACTAGCATCACAAAGCAGAAAACACTGCTAATGAGGCATAATTTGCTTATCTGTGTAAGTAAAGTTTACAAACCTAGCAAAACTGGGGACAAATGTCAGGAGAGACACAAAACCACCCAAAATTCCCAAAAGGTAAAGTGATAATGAACAGAAATAAAATGGATTTTTTTTTTCAACCTTCAAAAACATATCAAGTATTCCCACAATCAATTATCGAAATGACCCCAGCTTCTTTGTGAACATCACTACTTGCTTTTCTTACTGTCATGTTGGGGTTGAACAATAAGTAGCCCAGTTTTAAAGCCATCATTGCAATTTTGAGAAATAAACTTGAATAGGTAGAGAAAATAACCATTACTATTAAAGAATATATATAGCAACCTATAGGTTTTATTTCAGAAGCGAACTGATTCTCTACAGGTTTGCAATTGCGTGAATAAAATTATTTGTTGTATGGAAGTTACAGAAGGGCAATTCTACAAGCTATTCACATTCAGAATTGATGTTCTTAACTCAGAAGCATGATGTGTATTTGAAGCAGAAATTTCTTTAGCGTTTCCGCATTTCCATTGCAGGAAAAACGCATGTGGATTTTACATGCGTTTTTGACGCTTTTTTATGCATTTTTTTAAGCGTTTTTGTACATCAATTAATGCTTTTTGGAGCTAAATAAAGTTATTTAGTGGGACATTGCTTAAACCCTTGGATTACCATAAGAACTGGGGTGAGTATATTGGTTCATTTACATGATTAAAGAATGTGTCTGTCGTATTTCAAATAAAGTGTTTACTCTGTGTCTGTGTGTTTATTTAACTCTTTACTTTACTTTAATTAAGTTTGGTCATAAAAAGGTCTGATTGACACATAACCAAACAAAAGAGCTGAGTGTCAGCTAGTCCCATTCACCCAATCTTCATTATCATTTCTATTCATGTAATTTATGCGGCTGCTGTGAGCTGCTATTTTTAGCCTGGGAAGTTGCCAATAGGCAAACATGGTCCCTGGCCAATATTAATAGCTCACAGCTGGTTCGTTAGCCCCTATGTCCCCCTGATCAGCACTCAGCAACGCTTTGGACACCACGTATTTTTGTTGCGTCTAAAACGCGGTGTTCTAATGCCGCACATTTGTTGTCGGTACATGTGAATCCACCGCATATAATGACACTTCAATCCGTCAAAATCAGCAGCGAGTCTAGCGTGTCCGCTACAGAAATTGACTTGCTGCGGGTGAGTTTGGGTACGTGGCCACGGTCAGGAGCCGCTGCAGGTTTGACGCTGCGTGTTCATATAGTGTCAAACCCGCAGCATCCAGATGTTACAGCATAGTGGATGGGATCTCTAGAAATCCCATGTCCACTATGCGTGCATTTGAGGCTAAGAATCACCCGTTGACACTGACATATAGCGTGTCTTTCAGTACCACAGCATGCCAAATTCTCTTGCAGTGTCGCTAGTCTGAGCAACAGAAATGTGACCACTAGAAAGTATTGAATGCAGTTGACGCACCCCTGGGCCTTCGTCGCGCGGCATCGCGCGCACGGGAGCTTACCCGGAGCCGGATCTGTTGAGGGTTGTAGTCTCGTGGCGGTGACCCGGTCCATGCCCAGGGAGTCAAACTGAGCGGCGATGTATTAGCGGTAGATGTTGGACGACTACGCCACCCGTTGAATGCAGCGAAGGAGCTGCCGCTGCAGGGCAGACCGCTGAGGCCGGTGGTAGGATTGTGCAGCGTGATAGTATCACCCCCAACGGGAGGGGTATGGCCTCAGGGCAGCCGACGTGGATGATGGGGGTAGCAGGAATCACTCAGAGACGATGCGGTGTAATTCAGGGTCTTTACTGGTGATAAATATAGACCCTCCCGGAGTACTGGCTAGCGATCGGGGCCTGGTCAGTCCTTGAGCAGATGGGATCTCCCCTGGCCAGGCGGAGTTGTAGGCCTCCCAAACTGACTGTACTCTTCTGGCTACCTTGCTAGAGGCGGGTATAAGTAGCCCACGTCCCTGAGTGTACCGTGTGGTGCTCACCCGTATGGCCGGTGACTCGGGGCCTTCTAGTGGCGTCCGCTCCACGACGGCGGTGCTGGTCCCACGCGTGTGACCGTGCCTTCGGGTTTCTTGGCCAGAGGACCTGAAATCCCCTGCCGGGCGGTTTCTGCTGCTGGGTAAAGATTAGTCCCCACAGCCTCGGACTCCGGGTCCGGTGATAGCTTCTCAGTCAGGGCGAGCTCTGCAGCTGCCAGCCCTGACTCCTTATAGCACTGCTCCCACAGAGCTCCTGATGTTCTTTTCCTAGATCTGCTTCTCTTCTCTGTCTCTACTTCTTCTCTACTCACTAACCCTGCCTCAGCCCTAGGTTTATATAGGGGAAGTTCTTCCCCTCCCAGGACTGGGCAGGAGGTGTGGCATGCACAGGATCCCTGACCAAGAGACCTCCCACCTGCTCTCAGACATAACATTGCTGTTACTGTGGAAACCAGACCCCTGGGGTGCCACATTCCCCCCTAGTGAAATTTAGTACTCCGGGACTAAACATATTTTTAAACATAACAAGGTATAAACAATAATAGTACAATAAGAAAAACATATAAAGATGGTCACGGCGTGTCCGCAACCGGGTGCAGTTTTTGAAGAAAACAAAGGTGTCCATTTCACCAAAACAGGGAGACGTAACCAGGTAGGGGTCTGTCCTGCCCCGAGTCCTTAACAGTCTTTTAGTCCATTCCTGGGTTACGCTCCAACCAATTGTACAAGGATTCCCGGTAAATCCACCAAGGACTCCTAAAAATAACTAGAAACACATAATTATTTACAGGATATGGCCGCTCTCAGTCCTCGGCCAGTGGGGATAAGGAATGGCTGCTCACAGTCCTCAGCCTGGTTTAAGATAGGGGCACATGGGGAACAATTCACTAATCCCAACGGGGACCATATTTTAATTAGCAGCAGTCCTTGTACCCTTACGGGTAACTATTTACAGCTCTTTATTCACGCTACTTTCCTTCAGTAGCTATGTCCTCTTTGTGCTCCCTCCTGAGGGTAGTCCTCAGACCCGTCCGGGTCCTCTTGGCTTTCCTCGTATTGGTAGTACTGCAGCTCCTCCTCGGTTAGCTGGGTTAGTATCTCTGCGACAGTCCTCCTCCCAGGTGGCCAGGACTTTACCTCCCTTTGGGCTGCCCCGGTTAATTGGGCCACCAGGATGCTCACTTTTTGCTCCTCTGTGAGGGGGTACACCTGGAAGAGGCTATCCAGCTTTTCTCTAAAGTCATGCAGGGTATGTGACTCCCCTGAGTATTGGGGTAGCCAGGCTGCTCCCAGGATATAGGGCATGGTGAAAGGCATGACTGCAGCAGCGCTGGCGGGGGTTGAGGCAGTGAAGCTCTCCTCCGTATCCGACATTTTCCTCCCCCCCAGTGGACCGTGGCCTACCTTGCGATGATCCTCTTCCGTAGGCCGCGGCTCCGCAGTGGATCGTCAGGGTCGAGGACCTTCCGTCGCGCTCCTGTGACGTCGGCGTCTGCTGGGCTCCTTCCAGGACCTTACGCAACATCCGGACGTGAGGCGGGGCTTCAGTTCTCGCGCGCCTTCGGAGTCCACGCCCCTCTTCTTCTCGCGCGGCGTCTTCAAGATGGCGTCCAACGGCGGGAAAACTCCACGGATGGCGGGAAGAAGGCAGAAGATGGCGCCGGATGGCGGGAAAACTTCGCGGATGGCGGGAAGAAGGCAAAAGATGGCGCCGGATGGCGGGAAACTTCACCACTGGTAAGTTTGAACAGTCTTTTTCAGGCACGCAGTACCCGGTGGTTGCGGGCACGAAATCCTGCCGACTACGCCAAAAGTTGACGCACCCCTGGGCCTTCGTCGCGCGGCATCGCGCGCACGGGAGCTTACCCGGAGCCGGATCTGTTGAGGGTTGTAGTCTCGTGGCGGTGACCCGGTCCGTGCCCAGGGAGTCAAACTGAGCGGCGATGTATTAGCGGTAGATGTTGGACGACTACGCCACCCGTTGAATGCAGCGAAGGAGCTGCCGCTGCAGGGCAGACCGCTGAGGCCGGTGGTAGGATTGTGCAGCGTGATAGTATCACCCCCAACGGGAGGGGTATGGCCTCAGGGCAGCCGACGTGGATGATGGGGGTAGCAGGAATCACTCAGAGACGATGCGGTGTAATTCAGGGTCTTTACTGGTGATAAAGATAGACCCTCCCGGAGTACTGGCTAGCGATCGGGGCCTGGTCAGTCCTTGAGCAGATGGGATCTCCCCTGGCCAGGCGGAGTTGTAGGCCTCCCAAACTGACTGTACTCTTCTGGCTACCTTGCTAGAGGCGGGTATAAGTAGCCCACGTCCCTGAGTGTACCGTGTGGTGCTCACCCGTATGGCCGGTGACTCGGGGCCTTCTAGTGGCGTCCGCTCCACGACGGCGGTGCTGGTCCCACGCGTGTGACCGTGCCTTCGGGTTTCTTGGCCAGAGGACCTGAAATCCCCTGCCGGGCGGTTTCTGCTGCTGGGTAAAGATTAGTCCCCACAGCCTCGGACTCCGGGTCCGGTGATAGCTTCTCAGTCAGGGCGAGCTCTGCAGCTGCCAGCCCTGACTCCTTATAGCACTGCTCCCACAGAGCTCCTGATGTTCTTTTCCTAGATCTGCTTCTCTTCTCTGTCTCTACTTCTTCTCTACTCACTAACCCTGCCTCAGCCCTAGGTTTATATAGGGGAAGTTCTTCCCCTCCCAGGACTGGGCAGGAGGTGTGGCATGCACAGGATCCCTGACCAAGAGACCTCCCACCTGCTCTCAGACATAACATTGCTGTTACTGTGGAAACCAGACCCCTGGGGTGCCACACAGTAAATATGCATAGTTCAGCGAACACATGTGGATTTACGTGCGTTCAATAGAATGCAACATTTTGGATGCAGAAAACATATGCGTCCAAAGCGCTGCTACGTCCAGATCGTGGGCACAGAGTCTAAAATTAAAAAAAAATGGCGTGGGCTCCCGCATCATTTTTATTACCAGCAGAGGGAAAGCCGGCCATTAGCCAAAAATGTTCCCTGGTTATTAATATCAGCCCACAGCTGTTTGTTTAGCCATTACTGGCTAGATTACAGGGGGACCCCAGAAAAAAATTGGCGTGGGGTCCCCCTATAAAATCTAACCATCAAGAGCTAAACTAGACAGCTGCGGGCTGATATTAATAGCCATGGAAAGGGCCATGGATACTAGCCCCCTCTGCAGCCATCCATAAGATGCACTAAATCTGGCGCTTAGCCTCCGCTCTTACCACTGCCCTGTAGCGGTGGCGAGTGGGGTAATGGGATTGGGGTTCATGTCAGCCTTGTATTGGCGGCTGACGTGAAGCCCAGGTTAGTAATGGAGGGCGTCTATAAGACGTCCCCATTAATAACTGAGTAGTAAAATGCCGCCTTTTCAATAAAAGACATGGACAAAATAAAGTATTTGAATGAAATAAAAAACACACGGTTTTAAAAAAAAATGTATTGTACGCCTCTGCGAAGCCCTCAATCTCCTGAAAAAAATGTAAAATAACAAACAACCATATTCCTCACCTGTCCGCCGTCAACTACGCAGTCCACGTACCGCCAACGAGTGTCCCACGACGATCTGGGTCACTTCTACAGCTGTGACATCAGCAATCACTGATGTCACAGCTGTAGAATGCAGCACTGTATACTGACAGAGGTGTAAAATCACCCCTATCAGTATACATGCTGCAGGAGGTCACTGGGGTTCATCAGCTGAAAATCAGCTGATCAGCCCCGGCGAGCTCACCACCATGGGAACCTTCTTCTGAGGGTTACCACATTGCACGATGAGGTCACGTGAGCATCAGCTGATCAGTCGCGTGACCATTCAGCTGATCCCTGATTTCACCGCAGGTCCTCGCAGATCAGTATACTGCAGGGCGCGAGCCCGGGCCCTGCAGTATACCGCCAGCTACCGGGAGCAGCGCATCGCCGCTGGGTTCCAGGAGGACACCGGGCGGCGCCAAACAGGTGAGTATGAGGATTTTTTAAAAAATTTTTAACTTTTTTTTACATCGTGAGCACACGAGCTGGGCAGAGGAGACTACTGCTCCTCCCAGGCACGCCACTCTCGATGTTATCAGCGAGAGCAGCGGTCGGATGAGAGGAGTTGTAGCCTCCTCTCCCGACCCGGGTACCACCAGCAGCATGTTTCCTGCACAAATTCGTGGCTTTCATTGAAGCGCAGCAAATCCACAGGTTAACTTCGGTTTTGCTGCATTTCAATTCAAGTCAATGGGCGCAAATTCACAGCCGAAACGCCAGAACAATGGTCATACTGTGTTTTTTAACGCAATGCAAACCCGGAGCGGAAATTTCTGCAACATGTGCACAGCACATCCGTATTTGCATTGCTATGCATGGCAAACCTATAACAAGCGTTTTAGCTGCGTTTCCACGGTGGGAAAGCCGCTGGGGAAACGCATCAAAAATGCTACATGTGCACATAGCCGAAGGAAGTTATTATCCCAGAATAACAAGACATCCACAGTGGCAAAAATGTACAAAGGAACTCACACTCTGGACTTCAAAGGCCTCAAGATATGTTACAGCCACAGATAAGACAGCTAAACATAAAAAGTCATTATCAATGTTCTGAGCAGCCATTCTTAATGCCCTATCCCTCCTTCTTGACCCCCATAACCTTACACTGTCATTATTTGTCTCTCCCTTTTTGCGTTTTCTTTTTATTCCTCTCTTTCACGGAGCCACCATAACTCTTTTATTTTTCTGTCCACATAGACATATGAGGGCTTGTTTTTTTGAGGGACACCATTCCTTTTACCACAGAGTGTACTGGAAAACAGAGAAAAAAATTAAAATGGGGAGAAATTATGAAAAAAATTCAAAATTGTTTTTGGGGAATTGTTTTTACGGTGTACATTTTGTGGTAAAAAATGACCAAACATGTCCAGTTTTTTTATTATTTTAGTGGTCAAAAAAATCAGAAGTTTGCAAAAATAACATTTTTGGAAGGTGTCGCCATTTTCCGAGACCCATGATGTTTTTATTTTTTGGTCAATGGAGCTGTGTGACGGCTTATTTTTTGCAGGACAAGACAACGTTTTTACTGATACCATAATGGGATGTGACATTTTGATCGCTTGTTACAGCATTTTAATTTAATTGTAGCTACCAAAAAAAAACGTAATATGTTGCGTTCTTGATTTTTCTTTTGTTTACGGTGTTTACCGATCAGGTTAAATATTTTTACATTTTGATACATTGGACTTTTCTGAATGTGGTGATACCAAAAATGTGTATTTTTTAATACCTTTATTTTTAATGGGGCATAAAGGTGGTGATTTGAACTTTTATGTTTTTATTTTTCATACTTTTAAAAACATTTTTTTAAAACTTTTCGCTGTTTTTAATAGTCCCCTTAGGGGACTTGAAGCTGCAATCGTCTGATCGCTGCATATAGCAAAAATCAGTCTCATTTGAAGCCCGACCACAGGCAGGGTTTCAGAGGAGCTCTATAATGACGAGCATGGAAGTCTTCAGTAGACCCCCGGCTGTCATAGCAACCCATTGGCGACCTACAGTCACATCATGAGCGCAACGATGAGAGCATGGAATGACGTGCCCCCATTTAACTTGCAGTGCAAGTTAAATGTCACTGTCAAAGTTTGACAGTGGCATTTAACAGGTTAAAAATCGGAGGACTAGAATTGATAGAGGCAGGTCTTGGCTGTAATACACAGCCATGAGCTACCGGGTATGGGGCAAGCTCACCCCATGAACCCACTCCATACATCCGGTTCCAACTTGCATCGTATTTGAACGGTGGATGTCGTGAAGAGGTGAATATAATTCTTCTTACTCCACATGTACATTAGATTAACATGTGTCAAACCATAAGTTTTATGGGGCCCCCAGACAGATGATTGTCGGGGAGATAAGGATTCAGATGGCCCAATTTCGTACTGATGATCCTTTTGTTCTCTAGTGATAAGCTGCTGCCAGAGATGGCTGGCAGTGGCTCTCTTATAGAGAACACAAGAGCGCTCGGATTAGCATACGCTCCGGTGTATGACATGGTTGGGAGAGATACCTGCTGGCCAAACACTGGAACAGCAATCTAGTATGTAAGGGGTAGGGGGGAGCTTTAGGACTTAAGGCCCCGTCACACTAAGCGAGATCGCTAGCGAGATCGCTGCTGAGTCACAAATTTTGTGATGCAACAGCGACTTCAGTAGCGATCTCGCTACGTTTGACACTTAGCAGCGACCAGGCCCCTGCTGTGAGATCGCTGGTCGTGTCGGAATGGTCTGGACATTTCTTTGATTGTTGAGGTCCCGCTGGGTAGCATGCATCGGTATGTTTGACACCTTACCAACGACCTTGTTGACAACTCAGACACAGAAACACATAGGCGTGTGACGCGCCCCCTGGGCCGTGGGGTACCCGGAGCCGGGCCTTTGGCCTCTGGGGGTTGTAGTCACCGTGGCGGTGACCCGGTCCGTGACCCAGGGCGGTCAAACCAGGGTAGTCTATGTTATATATAGTCCGACTACGCCACCTGTGGGATGCGGTTATTGGGAACCGCCGCTGCGGAGCAGTCCACTGAAGCTGATGGTGTGTGCAGCAAGGTGATGTAACTCCCCACAGGAAGAGTGGAGCTTCAGGGCAGCGTGTATGGATGATGGTGGTTATGGTGCAGGTAGTCAGTAATGACACGGAGTCAGATAGTGCAGTCCCAGGTCTTTTACTCACGATTGTAGCAGTTCCAGATGCAGGGCCAGTGTAGGAGCCCACGGCGTCCTGTGTTCACCCAGTGAGGGGCTCGGTCGACCCTCAGGTAACTCCGGAGCATATTACAGGACCCCCTTCTGTGTGTCCTCTCTCTGGCCTGCTCCCTGCACCTCACACCCAGTAGCACTTCTATCCGGTATCCTCGGGCCTTGGCGGGTGACGTGTGTTCCGTCCCCTTGGTCCTATGCGGCTACCTTCTTAGTGTACTGGTGTGGACTTGTGGCCTGCAGTACTTGAAATGCTGCAGTCTCCGGTTTCCTAGTTGGGCCTTGTAGCTCTGTGCTAGTTGAGGGACCGGTTCCCCTTTTCTGGCCTGACCCCCCTACCTCCTAGTAGCGGCGGGCGTACGGGTGGCTTACTGCACGGCCCGTACCCCTGGGGTCCCTTCGGTTCCTGGAGCTTTCCTACTCCCTCTCCTCTCTTCTCCTTCCAGGCTCAGGCCTCCTAACTAGGCCCGCCTGTGGAGCAGAGCTCATACAGAGCCCCTGCTCCCTGTCTTCACCTCAGTCTGTCTGACTGGAACTGAACTGAACACTGATCTAAGATGGTTCCTCCCTCTTATACCTCCTTCTACAAGTGCTCCCAGGATCTACGTCCCCCACCCCATCCACTACATGGTTCCCCCTCTCTAGGTGGTTCCCCCCACTCCAGCCAGGGATCAGGGACTGTGCTCTCCCGTAGGAGCAATCTCGCCCTGTCCCCCGGAAATGTGGTGTAGTGGATGTAGTGTTAGGGTCCTGAGCCATACTCCTTCCTTACCTGAGAGTGAGGTACCACATCTCTGGATGAGATGCAATAACTCTGTGGCGACCGAACCCTCAGTGGCGCCACAAACCCCCTGGTAAAACACAGCACGTCCGCGGGCTGGAACAGAGCAAAAGACAAATATAGTTCAAAGACATGCAAAATTTTTGAATGCATTCTCATAGAAAATCACAAACACAACATTTCTTCCCTTTATGGGAGGTTCTCTTTCTTTAACGTTACTGGTTACGTTTTCTCTTTTCAAAAATATTATAAACCTTTCTTCACATATATAAAACATTTCTTTTGCATATAAAACATTTTCTCATATAAACATTCTTCTCACTTTGGCATTTTGTCATATCAAAAACAATTTTCACATAAACTTTTCAAGTAAACTTTTACCAACCGGTCACAGCAATGTCTGCAACCAGGTGTCCATTTTTTTTCAATAAGGTGCAACTTGCGAACACGAATATGAGGGACCCGTCCCAAACCCTCAACGGAGGCCCTGGGGTGGCTGCAGGGCTTAGACGATCCAGATGCTGGACCTCGTCTTCGGCCACCTCCAACGTGTTTTTGTTCTGAGGTCACTCGTTGTAGTTCTTATAAAACCAATAAGGGGCACCCCAAGAGGTGCAACTATTTACAAAAAGTGGCTGTTCCCAGTCCTCAGCCGGTCAGTCTTTGGACCCATTACGAGTAACTAGGTAAAAGGGTAACGACACACAAACTTTGTGCTTGCAGTGTCCATTCTGCATACCCTGATGGGTAACTTATATACATCAGAGTTCCAGCTACTATTCTTTAGTAGTGGTGCTCCCTCCGGGGAGGTTCTGGTCCACCGCAGGCTGACCCAGCCGGGTCTTCAGCACTGTAGGATTTTGTCTCCACCCTGTGGAAATTGAGGGCATACCAGCCCGTTACTCCTCTGTGACGGGTGTAGGACACGGTGTCCCCGGGATACAGGTCTCGATCTGGGTGTCCCTCGGGCAGGCGGGACTCCACGTCTCTTCTGTTTACGAAGAGGTCCGTGTCTGACAGCGGGTCCCGGATGAACCCACATCCTTTGTTCAGATTGAACTTTACTACGGTCCCGGTGATTCAGGGACTGCTGGTGGTCTGCTTATCTCTGCGAGTCCGGGCCTTCTCCTCCATATTCTTGGCCTCGAGCTGCTCCCACCGCACACACCGTAAGCTGCGCTCCTTTTCAAATTGGACCAGCTGCTGGCGGCAGAACTTTTTGCGGCGGGCTGTGGCTGCCTTGGTCTCCTGGGAGAACCCCATCAAGTCCTCCCCAGAGTAAACCCACTCAAACTGGGCCTCGTCTTCCGGCAACTGGGAGACGGCGGCGGCGGGCCGTGGAGCAGGCAGGAGCGAAGTCTGCTGGTCCTCTATTCCCGCGGACCAGTCCCATTGGTGACGCCCATACATCCATGCGGGTGTCGGAGGGGGCAGTTCTTGGAGAGGGCCTAGGAGCGGGTTGGCGCCGCGGGTGCCCGGAGGTGACTGTTCCGGGGCCTGGAGGGCGCCGAGGACAGGCGCACTTTGGTATAAGTGAGGTGAGCTTGCAGCGGAGTCACCCAGGATTAAAGGGCCAGGCTCGGGCGTTAGGAACATGGTGACTTCAGGGGCGCCTAGGATTAGCGGTTCCACCAAGGGGCCCAGGTACAGGTCGACGCTTGCAGCGCCCGGGACAGGGAGACTTCCTTTACCTGCTCCCGCAGTTGCCCCCGCGTCACTCGCGATCTCCCGACTCTGCACCCGATCCTCGGAGGCTGGGGCGCTGCCGGTGCCTGGCAGCGCTACTGGCTGTCGTGCCGCCATCTGTTGCTCCGTCTCCCGTTTCCACTCCTCTATGGCGTCCCATTGGGCCCTTGCCATCCTCCGACCCAGGTCTTCCATACCGGCGCGGAGGAATTCGGTATCTTCCCGGGGGAGCTGGGCCACCAGCTCCTCCAGGGTATAAGGCTCTTCGGCCTGCAGCATGCCGCTGGCAGGGTCTCCGGTGCTGCTGCGGTCCATGTCCTTTCCCAGGTGCGGCCTGCCTGGACTGGTCCAGACCACACCTTGTCTCCCAATTTTCCTTCCTCCCCTCCCCTTTCGGGGGCGGTTCCAGGGCAGTCTGCTGTCAGTCACTTCCAAGGGCAGCCCCCCCACGTCGATGGACACATCCACGTACATAATCACTGCTGCTTAGGGCGGGCCCCGCTTTTGGCGCCATTCTGGGACCCAGCCCATGATGGGAGGTTCGGTACTGTTGTCTTTTGACTCGCACATAATGGCGCCCGTTCTTCTGGGGCGGGTGCCACATTCAGTACAGTGAAACAGTCTCTAGGCACACAATACCCGATGATAACGGGCTGGTTTCGTATCCTGCCGACTACGCCAAAGTTGACGCGCCCCCTGGGCCATGGAGTACCCAGAGCCGGGCCTGTAGACGCTGGGGGTTGTAGTCACCATGGCGGTGACCCGGTCTGTGACCCAGGGCGGTCAAACCAGGGTAGTCTATGTGTCTCTGTTATATATAGTCCAACTACGCCACCTGTGGGATGCGGTTATTGGGAACCGCCGCTGCGGAGCAGTCCACTGAAGCTGATGGTGTGTGCAGCAAGGTGATGTGACTCCCCACAGGAAGAGTGGAGCTTCAGGGCAGCGTGTATGGATGATGGTGGTTATGGTGCAGGTAGTCAGTAATGACAATGAGTCAAATAGTGCAGTCCCAGGTCTTTTACTCACGATTGTAGCAGTTCCAGATACAGGGCCAGTGTAGGAGCCCACGGCGTCCTGTGTTCACGCAGTGAGGGGCTCGGTCGACCCTCAGGTAACTCCGGAGCATATTACAGGACCCCCTTCTGTGTGTCCTCTCTCTGGCCTGCTCCCTGCACCTCACACCCAGTAGCACTTCTATCCGGTATCCTCGGGCCTTGGCGGGCGACGTGTGTTCCGTCCCCTTGGTCCTATGCGGCTACCTTCTTAGTGTACTGGTGTGGACTTGTGGCCTGCAGTACTTGAAATGCTGCAGCCTCCGGTTTCCTAGTTGGGCCTTGTAGCTCTGTGCTAGTTGAGGGACCGGTTCCCCTTTTCTGGCCTGACCCCCCTACCTCCTAGTAGCGGCGGGCGTACGGGTGGCTTGCTGCACGGCCCATACCCCTGGGATCCCTTCGGTTCCTGGAGCCTTCCTGCTCCCTCTCCTCTCTTCTCCTTCCAGGCTCAGGCCTCCTAACTAGGCCCGCCTGTGGAGCAGAGCTCCCAGGATCTACGTCCCCCACCCCATCCACTACATGGTTCCCCCTCTCTAGGTGTTTCCCCCCACTCCAGCCAGGGATCAGGGACTGTGCTCTCCCGTAGGAGCAATCTCGCCCTGTCCCCCGGAAATGTGGTGTAGTGGATGTAGTGTTAGGGTCCTGAGCCATACTCCTTCCTTACCTGAGAGTGAGGTACCACATCTCTGGATGAGATGCAATAACTCTGTGGCGACCGAACCCTCAGGGGCGCCACACGTGCATCGTTGTACAGATCGTTACGGGTCGCCGCATCGTTGCTGCGTCGTTGGGAAAATCTGACTGTTTGACATCTCACCAGCGACCACATAGCGATGCAACAACGATCCCTGACAGGTTGTATCGTTGTCGGGATCGCTGTAGCGTCGCTTAGTGTGACGGGGCCTTTATTCACACCACATTAGGGCCCTCATGTTTAATGTACACAGAGGATAAAAGATCCAGGTGTACACTCCAAACGTATCCATAATGCTGCATTCAACTGGCAAAGGCCAAAAATGTGCCCTTTGTCCTCTGTCAGGCCGTCTAAGTCTTTTCGGTTTATTTACACTGGCCTATGGAAATATGAATTAAATTCAAATGGATATTACAAATGTGTATTGTATTTAGAATTGCTCTGTGTTTCATTATGGAGTTGCCCATTTATCATCTGTATTTTTCCTGTAAAAACCCCTCTCTCTATGGGATCCTGGAGACACCGTACCGTGTAGATTTATAGGATTGCCCCATTATGAATCTGAGTGTTGCACTAATCATATACTGTATGTGAGTTGGCACTTTCATCACCCGTCCTGAAGACCATAACTGCAGCAGTCGCGAGTGGGCCGGATAGCACCAGTGCTCTAACACCGCCAATGACGAAAAAACTTTTTAACAGTGTCTCCATGTAGCTTATCCTGATGATTTATACTATGAAGTTAAAATTTGTCTGGTGTAGAGGATTTCCTAAATGTTCATTTTGTTCCAGAAATCGTATTGTAATATTTATAAAAATTTGGTTCACTTTTTTTTTGTAAAAATAAATTTCAGCATATCCCAGAGTGACAGCTGGAACCTGTATGGGAATATCTACTGTTTTTATAATTGCAGATATAGTTTAACTATTTACATGCACAATAAGTTGATAATAAAATCTTGGGAGGTCTGTGAAATGTTAGGACTCAAAGTGATTAATGACGCTGCTGATGGATGTAGCCCCCTTCCTCTTATTCCCCCCAGATTGTACATATATACCATATACTTATATATAATTTTCTAAATATCAGGAAGGTATCTGTATCACAGCTGATGAATGCATCTGGAGATGTCCAGTGCTACAGGCCTTTCTGAATGGGATTTCAGAGACTGTAAAGTCATTTTGTCTGCTCTAAAGGCCAAAAGTCAAACACTCCCCACTGACAAGCCCTGGAGTAAATATATCATGGCCTTGGAAAAACAGTGTCCCTAGGACAAAGGACCAGATTTAGCAGGATTCAGCAAGATTTCACAGAGGCGCTGCACAACGTGCTAATAACCCTATCTACTGACAAGTGAAGTTAGCATTTCCATGGCTGAAGAAATGGCTTTGAAGAGTGATTCCTATCATTTGGGATGGCTAGGAGTGGGAGACAAAACCAGGTGAGGAACAATCAGAGAAAAGGTATAATAGAAACAAGTCACCAATTCTGCATTTATTACCCACTCCTGGTTTTGGCTCCCACTCGTGAGAAAAGGTAATTACAGCAGGATCTTACCTTGCCATACACATGCAGACTTTAGTCTCTAAGAGAGGATTTACATTAGGTAGGTTCCTGGTAACGAGAAACGCCTTATCGTGGCGGCCAGGTACACATGAACTGGTAAATTTATGAGCTAAGGTTTCTCAGTTATTTCTATTTTCTAGAGCAGTAATGCTGTTCATATTTCATGTTCGCATACTTAGCGTTGCAGAGTGCTATTTTATGGAAAAAACTGACCTCACACGTACAGCACTCAATTCAATGTTATGCAATAGCGCTGTTAAGATGAGTGGATTTTAAGCAGACAGAATGTTAAAACCCCTGTATTTAAGTCTTTGTGTGAGCAAAAATAAATGAATCCTGTGTGAATCAACAGTATAATATCCGATTTTTACAGATACGTTGCAATTCTTAACAAGGGAAAGTTACTTCAGTCAGGACTTATCGCACACTATTAGGCTCCCTTCACATGTCCATGTTTCCAGTACGTGTGGCATCCGTTTTTTTCATGGATACCACACGTACCCATTCTAATCCATTTTTTTCCGGCAGCACGGATTGCAAGAGCCAATACAAGCCTATGGATCCGTGAAAAACATGTGCAGCACACGGATGGCATCAGTGTACCATCCATGTGCAGTACATATTTAACATTACTAAGTATAGGAGAAGTTTTCTAATTTCTTTCTTTATCCACACTGGAAAAACATGGATGACACACTGATGGCACCAGTACTGGTTTTTCATGCACGTGTTTAATCACAGATGTGTGAAGGAGGCCTTGAGTGTAGGGACGGACTACACTAACAGGTGGGATGGTAACATTCACTTGTTAAGGCTGGGACTACACACGGTGACATGTGTCGTGTGACAGTAATGCTTAGACAAGACACATGCACAAAAACATCTGAGCAACTTGTGTGCTGATTTTTCTGTAAAAACATGGCTAAATTGCAGATATCACATGCATGTCGCAGTCACGTGCTACTTGTATTGAAGTCTATGGCAAGTGAGTCATGTACGACTTCCGACAAGTGACAGAAGATCAAACACATTTGCGACTGTCGCAGGTCAGAATGTGACACCATTGGAAATCATTTGATAAGATGTCACAATGTGACAATGCGATTTCAGTGTGGCCCTAGCCTTATTCTACTGTTATTCCTCTTGAAAATGTATGAACAGCCCAATGTAATGTTCTAAGACATACATGTCAAACTCCGGCCCGTGGGTCAAATCTGGCTCGCAGGGTGGTTTTATTTGGCCCATGACACCAGAACCACCACCCCTATGTGGAGCCATTATTCTGTATGGCGGACTATGTGTGGCCATTATTCTGTATGGAAGACTATGTTGGGCCCATTATACTGGTTGGCCCATGACTTTGTCCATCTTTTTAATTTTGGCCCTCTGTGTGTTTAAGTTTGACATCCCTGCCATAGAGAATATGCTCCAGCATTGTTGTGGAGAACACAAGTACTTACTAGAACAGACATAAGGTGATCTGACAGGTGTTCTTTATCTACCAGAGAGAAAAATGGTGAAAGACAAACACCAAACATCTTTTTGCCATAACCAATGTAGACAATCAGTTTCTAATGAAAAGTGGGGTCACACAGACTGCATGGTGAGAACATCTCTTTGCAGGAGTTCTGAAAAGTCTTTCGAGTTCTCCAGAAAGAAGAAAATGTTTCTTGTGGTGAATTGGGGTACATTCTGTGTGGCCCCAACCATCAGGACATAGACATGTTTGCTTGTGTCCCAATGGTTCAGGAATCCATGGCAGTAAAAGACAGCCCCATCCTACAATAAGGTGGCAACGCTGCTTTCTCTACTCGTCAGGGATATCAGTGCAGATGTTGGAAGATACATGTCAGAACTCATCTTTTATGCCAGGGACAGTGAGTGGGGGTAGTGGGGAACGGTAAGCCACAACCCCCCGGTAGTATTTATAGTCTGCTGTTAAAAGGGATTTTTCTCTACTATTTGACCCCCTTTCATATGTCTTACCTCTTCCTAACAATCACTTTTCTAATATACTTTTAGTACCTGTACTGCTTCTATGAACCTATCTCTGTGTGTGTCACTTAACCCTTTGTTGTCACGCAGCCTTTGCTTGCTATCTGGGCACCAGAAACGGAGGGAATAAGAAGAGGACCTCACTGATGGGGGGTGGGGCTGCGGTTCAATGATTGACAGGAGTGTGAGCACACATGCACACATCTCAGACTTCACTGACCTTCTCTGCATGGACCCTGCTGAACCTTTGGAGCACCGGCCCCTTCAGCTGACTAGCGCTGTTATATGCGTTCTAATGACAAGCAGCACACCCCAGCGCTTGTCAGCTGAAGGGCCGGTGCTCCAAAGCATTGGCAGGATACATGCCGAGGACAGTGAAGTCTGATCCATGTGTGCTCAGACACCTGTCAATCATTGAAAGGCAGTTCCACCCCCATCAGTGACGACCTCTTCTCATTCTGTCAAATTCTGGTGCCCAGATCGGAAGTAGAACAGGAAGCAAAGGCTGCATGAGAACAAAAATTATGTGACCCACAGCGATGGGTAGATAGAAGTAGCGCAGGTAATAAAAGTATATTATAAAAGTGATTGTTAGGGTATATGAAAAGGGGCCAAATAGTAGTGGAAAACCAATTTTCAGTAATGACAGCTCAGCCAATGCTGCATGTTATGTCAAATACATACATACACTTTGTGTCAGCACTCTGCGATTAATGAATACATGAACTCCAATATTGCTGTAAACGTTAAAAACATAAGGTACTTAGTATTTTTTTTATTTAAGAGTGCAAAAGCCTTCCAACCACATCAAGGTGACCTAAATATGGAAGGTTGGCATCACTAATGCACTAATCAGTGTGCTGACGCATCGTGTATATAGACATGTTTGTATATTGGTCACATAGTATTAAATTAATGTACAGGTGGACTAATACACTAAGGGTGTGCGGTCATTATTATTTTGTTTTTATAGTACATATTGGGGTGTATAGCCCCCTATAGGGCTCAGCCCCCTTACCTACACATCCTTCCCAGACAAGGTTTTAATTGTGAGCTGCACCTGTTTTTTTTTCATTTCCCACATTCGGATGAGGCTAGTTTGGCACATGGAGAGGTAGGACATAAGTAGTGGGTACCTAAATGTGGATGGTCCCCCTTGACGTGGTTGGATGGCTTTTGCACTCTTTGATCAAAAACCACCAAGTATCTTACGTTTTAGCGATTACAGCAATATTGGAGTTCATGTGTTCATTAGTCGCAGTGTGCTGATGTATCGTGTATGTATATGTTAGTACATTGGCCACATAGCGTATTTGTGCACTTGCACATAAGTTTAATACTAAAGGTGTGTGGGTGATTTTTTTTATTTTTCATTTCAAACATGAATTGCTGCAAGATGGCCAGGAGTCATTCCATTCACAGAGAAATGATAAAACTGGACAAATAAAATGACAACAGTCTGATCCATGTTTCTTTGTGAGGATCCGCTAGGCACGAGAGACATTACTGACATCGATCCTGAAATCTATAAGATGCTCTGGCAAACATTTCACGTCTGTAGATGGCTATAGAAGTGTTCTGTTTCTATAGTATCTTTTGTGTCTGCATCTTCCATGGTACCCACTGATTACACTGTCTGCAGACCATAGACATAAAGGGATTTTTATCTCTAGGCTTACGTTGTATACTATGCTAGATGCACCATCACAACCATTGGTGCACATGGTCTTAATAAACTTTAAAAAGTTACAAAAAGCAGCCGTAGCCCTGCTATATTAGACAGGAATTTAAAAATTGTACTGGGGACAGGGAGTGATGTGATAATCTCAGCACAATGATGCAGTATACACTAAAGTGATAAAATCCAATGGAAACAAGTGTAATCACGTACCGTACGGTATTTGGTTGTGTTGTATAAATGGTCGTCTGCAGTAACACCAAGCACAGGCACACACGTCTGAATGATTGTTAAATAGGTTGTCAGATATCGAGAGCCACAGGGAATGGGACTTTAATTTCCCTGAGATCTTTCCATAACAATTACAAAGGAGTCCCAGATTTCCTCACATTTCTGTGTGACTCACAACCGGTTTCAGAGTTTATGCAGCATAAGAAAGACACTGATAACTTTTTTTTTTTAAATATATTTTTGGACGTACTGTGTGCAATGCTTATTAAATATCATCCTGCTTCCTGGAAAATAAAACAAACATTGTTCAAAATATTGTGCTGGATTATTTCCAGAATATTATAAATGCAACAATTGCTATCAACAGTTTACTTCAAGAATAGATGTGGAAGGTTTTATTTTATGGCTACATAGGGAAGAACAACAGCATCAAAACCAACCCCCCTGGAAATAAAATTAAAAGCACCTTAGTCTGTGTGCAATGCTGCCAGTGAATTTCTCTCATTCAATATTCTGCAGTTGGTCAAGTTTTCTGTATTGTTTGTGCCTTAACCCAGGATAAAACTTGCTTGTCATAAAATTAAACTGTCTTCCACAACCTCACCTTTGTATCAAATTTTGTCTGTTCCTCACACTGTTTTAAACCTCCTACACAGTTGTTTCTGTTTCAGTTAAAGAAAACCTGACAGCTGGTACATGCTGCCCAATCTGTTGGCAGCTGTTAATCATTTAATGATGCAGTCCATCTCTGACAGTGGCATATAAATGGATGTCTGCTGGTGTTTGTGTGCACTGGGTCCCACTGCCCTTCACCCCCCCCCCCCCAACGTGATCACAGGAAACAATACAAATACTTTACTTTTACAGCCAGAGATCTGCTGAAAACCCCTGTCACAGGAAACCAAGACTTTGTATAATGTATAGCTTGTAAAGAAAGGTTGAACTTGTCTTTTTTCAACCTATACTTTGGTATTGCTTGTATATAGTATAAGCGATAAAATGATCACAGGTTGAAGTTCCCAAAAAGGACTAAAAAATAACAAAACAAAAAAAATAAAAAAAATGTAAAAAAATAAATAAATCAACCTCTTTCCCCCATTAAAAATATAGACAGGAAAAAATAAACATGTTGGGTATCACCACATTCATAAAAGTCCGATCTATTAAAATATAATAATTAGCCTGATCAGTAAACTCTGTAAAGAGAGAAAAAAAAGAGAAAAAATATCAAAACACCAGAATTGCATTTTTTGGTCACCTTGCTAAAAAAAATGTTATAATAACCAATCAAAGCATCGGACATACAGAAAATTGATAGTAATAAAATCGGCTCACTGCACAAAAAAGCAATCCCTCACTCAGCCCCATCAGCAGAAATAATAAAATGTTACGGATATCAGAAAATGGCGACAAAGCAAAAAAAGTTGTCTTCCAATATCCTGAAATTTTTAACCACTTGAATTAAAACAAAAATCTAAGTATGTTTAGTAGTGTCATAATCGGACTGATCTGGACAATCATGTTTCCAGGTCAGTCGTAGCGCACAAAAAACCAATGGCACACCGAAGTCAGCTTCTGCGTCAGCTATGGAAGAGGACGCCACACGTCGTGTCCATGTCAAAGAGAAGAAGACGTAGCACACTGCTCAGGAGCCAAGATGGGCAACCATAAATTGAGCACCATGTAATCAGATGTGGATCCCCCATACTTGAAGAGACTAGGGTTCCTTGAACCTGTTTAGCCTTTCAGGATGGCATATGGGAGTTGGAGCGCTGGCTACCAAGGCGTGCCGCTCTCACTATTCTATTTTAAGGGAATCGACCACACCCATAGTCATCATAATAGCTTTTATTATTTTACATAATCAAGAGTTTGCATATCTATAGTCACGCAATCATACTTGGTGCTGGTCACTTAGCCTGTGGAAGCAAAGACATCACCCCTGAACTGAGTCTACAACCATACATGGGGATTGGAATTTGTGAATCTTACTGTAAATGGAGGCGCTGACTTCAAGTGTTTATGTTAAAGAATTCCTAAACATACAAAAAATATATATATTTATCAGAATAGGTAAGAAAAATGTATATGAAATGTATAGTTCAGAGGCCGGAGTGAAACCTTTTCCTGTGCACGTTTCTATACTTTGCCACATGATCTGACACGGCAGAAAAACAAGTCCAAAATTGCGTTAGAGTCATGATTAATGAAGCCAGGCCTGTGAAAGAAGGTGGGGGTTCTTGAGAAGTTAGTTTCTTGAATGAATCACCAATATGAGCAGCCATTGCAACAGACGGATGTTACAAATGTTATGTGGCCAGGTACCTATAATTGTGCCTGTCACAGTAAGGCTTCATTCAGACATCAGTTTTTATTGTACAAGTTCTTTACACGTTTTTCACAGATAGAACTCGCACCTATTAGTGGCAGACCTGGACAAAATGCATGTTGCGGGGCACACTGTTTTTTCTAGCTGTTACAGTCCGGTCCCCGGTCCGAGACAGGCAAAGGTCTGAAAACACTGGCCCATGGATGCCCTCCCCCCATTTCATCTCTAGCTACATCCTTAGGATGCAGATAGCAGTGAATACATTGGTGGAGGACGGAGCCGCCGACTGCTTCTTCCACCAGTCTGTGTGTGACTGAGACAGCAGACAGGATGACATCACTACATCGCGTCTACTGCGCACACATAGCACCGGGAGAATGGGAGCCAGGTTGTTTTTGTATGTGTGTTTGTGAGGGCTCCTACCGAATATAGGGAGGCGGTGTGACGGCTCCCACCGAATATAGGGAGGCGGTGTGAGGGCTCCTACCGAATATAGGGAGGCGGTGTGAGGGCTCCTACCGAATATAGGGAGGCGGTGTGAGGGCTCCTACCAAATATAGGGAGGCGGTGTGAGAGCTCCTACCGAATATAGGGAGGCTGTGTGAGGGCTCCTACCAAATATAGTAAGGCTGTGTGAGGGCTGCTACCGAATATTGGTAGGTTGTGTGAGGGCTCATACCAAATGTAGGGTGGCTGTGTGAGGTCTCATGCCGAATATAGGGAGGCTATGAGAGGGCTTATACCGAATATAGGGAGGCTATGTGAGGGCTCATACTGAATATAGGGAGGCTATGTGAGGGCTCATACTGAATATAGGGGGGCTGTGTGGAGGCTCATACTGTAAATAGGGGGTCCATATTGTGTATAGGGGGCTGCGTGTGGACTCATCGTATATAGGGGGATGTTAGCATACTTAATTCTGCTCAATATTAAGTGATTATTATTTTAAATTAATATTGTATGTCTGAATTAATGAGCAGAATTAATTTCAGCCTCTTGGTTCGGCCCTCCACAAGTCACGGTATATCATGTGGCCCCCCGGGAAAATTAATTGCCCACTCCTGGTCTATGGGATAGTTTACATGTCCATGTATTTTTGTTGACTGAGCGGTCAGCACAAAATCACAGAGACATGTAAGACTTTGATTGGAATCTCGGATCAATCACCCCAGTGAGTCTATGGATCAGTGAAAAAAAAAAAATTGGACAGCACTTGGGTAATTTGATACACATGTGGTCAAAATTGTAGGTACCCCTCGTTTAATGAAAGAAAAACCCACAATGGTCACAAAAATAACTTGAATCTGACAAAAGTAATAATAAATTAAAAATCTTTGAAAATGAATAAATGAAAGTCAGACATTGCTTTTAAACCCTGCTGCCACAGAATTTAAAAAAAATTAATCTCATGAAATAGGCCTGGACAGAAATGATGGTACTCTTAACCTAATATTTTGTTGAACAACCTTTTGAGGCAATCACTGCAATCAAACGATTCCTGTAACTGTCAATGAGACTTCTGCACCTCTCGACAGATATTTTGGCCCACTCCTCATGAGCAAACTGCTCCAGTTGTCTTGTGTTTAAAGGTTGCCTTTTCCAGACGGCATGTTTCAGCTCTTTCCAAAGATGCTCAATAGGATTTAGGTCAGGGCTCATAGAAGGCCACTTCAGAATAGTCCAATGTTTTCCTCTTAGCCATTCTTGGGTGTTTTTAGCTGTGTGTTTTGGGTCATTATCCTGTTGCAAGACCCATGACCTGTGACTGAGACAAAGCTTTCTGACACTGGGCAGCACATTTCTCTCTAGAATCCCTTGATAGTCTTGAGATTTCATTGTACCCTGCACAGATTCAAGACACCCTGTGCCAGATGCAGCAAAGCAGCCCCAGAACATAACAGAGCCTCCTCCATGTTTCACAGTAGGGATAGTGTTCTTTTCTTGATATGCTTCATTTTTCGTCTGTGAACATAGAGCTGATGTGCCTTGCCAAAAACTTCCATTTTTGTCTCATCTGTCCATAGGACATTCTCCCAGAAACGTTGTGGCTTGTCAACATGCAGTTTGGCAAATTCCAGTCTGGCTTTTTTATGATTTTTTTTCAACAATGGTGTTCTCCTTGGTCGTCTCCCATGAAGTTCACTTTTGATTAAACAATGACGGATGGTGCGATCTGACACTGATGTTCCTTGAGTGTGAACTTCACCTTTAATCTCTTTAGAAGTTTTCCTGGGCTCTTCTTTTACAATTCGTATTATCCATCTCTTTGATTTGTCATCAATTTTCCTCCTGCGGCCACGTCCAGGGAGGTTGGCTACAGTCCCATGGATCTTAAATTTCTGAATAATATGTGCAACTGTAGTCACAGGAGCATCAAGCTGCTTGGAGATGGTCTTATAACCTTTAACATGCTTGTCTATAATTTTCTTTCTAATCTCCTGAGACAACTCTTTCCTTTGCTTCCTCTGGTCCATGTTGAGTGTGGTACACACCATGTCACCAAATAGCACAGTGAGTATCTGTAGCCCTATATACAGGCCCACTGACTGATTACAAGATTGTAGACACCTGTGAAGCTAATTAGTGGACACAACTTGATTGAACATGTCCCTTTTGTCACATTATTTTCAGGGGTACCATCATTTCTGTCCAGACCTATTTCATGAGTTTATTTTTTTTTTAATTCTGTGAAGCAGGGTTGAAAAGCAATGTCTGACGTTCATTTGTTCACTTTCAAAGATTTTTAATTTATTACTACTTTTGTCAGATTCAAGTTATTTCTGTGACCATTGCAGGTTTTTCTTTCATTAAACGAGGGGTACCAACAATTTTAACCACGTGTGTATGAGAATGTTGAGAAACCTAATTTTTTTTTTATCTGCGAAAACTAATGAAATTGACGAAAGATGTTAAATCTGACACAGTGACCGAACTTTGATGGCA
This sequence comes from Phyllobates terribilis, assembly GCF_046119375.1. Classification (NCBI taxonomy): domain Eukaryota; kingdom Metazoa; phylum Chordata; class Amphibia; order Anura; family Dendrobatidae; genus Phyllobates; species Phyllobates terribilis. Next base: position 522,177,499 of record NW_027362765.1, read on the forward strand.
CCCTGATCAAAACCAATGATAAAATTTAGACCAATTTTTTCACTTGAGAAAATCACTGATGTCTGAATGAGCACTAAGCCTGTTTCAGTGTGTCTGTGAAAAGCACACAGATATGGGAATCGCTCCATAGGTAATAATAAGTACGTGTATCCTTGAAAAAAGTGAATACAATATGTTTGTGCAATACGGACGTCTGAATGAGGCCTGAGGCTGTGTGCCCACGATGCGTTTTTTAAGAGTTTCCACAGCAGCAAAAACGCTGCAGAAATGCTTAAAAAACGCTTGGTAGAAGGCCTGCCATGTTCCCCAATGATAATCCGCATGTGCTGTGCACATGCTGCGGAAATTTCCGTTGCGGATTATCATTGCGGAAAAATACGCAGCATGTCCATTAATTTTGCGGACACGCAGCGTAATTGCCGCCATTGACTTGCATTGGAACGCTTGGATTCCGCATCACTGCATCTGTACATGCGGAATCCATGCGTTTCAATGTGCGGATGGTACCCGGGTGTGGAGGAGAGGAGACTCTCCTCCGGACCCGGGTACCATAGAACCTGTAAAAAAAATAAATAAATAAAAAATATATATTATATTTACCTTCTGATGGCCCCCACTGCGCTTGTCCCCCCTTGCCAGCAGATCGCGGTGGACTGAAGGACCTGCGCTGACGTCATAGTCAAGTGACGGCAGGTCCTTCAGTGTACCGCAAGCTGCCGGCAGCCATTACGGAGCGAATAAAGACTCCGGGGGCCATCAGAAGGTAAGTATAGATTTATTTTTTTATTTTTGACATTCTTTCGGTAACACTATGTAAATCCATGCCGGTTCCATGGATTTATATAGTGTGACCAAGTTGACAAGCACTTTCCAAGTGATACTAAAATCACTTGGAAAGCGCTTGTCAACCCGCATGCGGAAATGCAAGTGAATAACGCTCCATTTCCGCATGTCCCTGGCAGGAAAACGCATGTACAATCCGCATGTACAATCCGCATGTACAATCCGCATGCGTTTTTTTCTGCCAGGGAGATGCAGAAACGCTCAGGAAAAAATCCGAAGCATTTCAGCATCGTGGGCACATAGCCTTCGGCAGGTGCATGGGGTCGCAATCCCCAAGGTATAGAGACAAGCAAATTGCAAAAAAATAAGAACCCAAACAGGTTGCACAGCACAAAATAATCATGGGTGAGCTCTGTATGATTATAACTGGTGTTTCAATGCTTTCGTTTTATTATTTTATTTAGCCCAGGATTGTTACTATAAGAGCAGACGGGCAGCTATTCACTATTACCACTGAGGGATATGCTAATATTTATAGCCCATTCATTATTTATCTGATGTGGCCATTATAGTGATGCTTAGACCAAGTACTGCATTAAGCACCGTGCACACGTGGAGTAAAATTTCTGCACCATTTCTGCATCTCTTGGCAGGAAAAACGAAGCTGCAAAAACACGTTTTTGGTGCGTTTTTGACTGATTTGAGTGAGGTCAATGGTGAAAAACGCAGGCAAAAACTGCTCAGAGAATTGACATGCTGCAGATTATTTTCTGCACCAAATCTACAAGTCACAAGTAAGCAACGTGTGCATGACAGGATTGCTTCAGATTTTGTTAGCAAATCTGCATGGTAAAAACACATCAAATCTGCAACGTGTGCACACAGCCTGATACAGACCAAGTACTGCTCACTATTAAGTGTTTACATTGATTATTGGTTGTTTAATTCAGATGAAATATATATATACAGTGGTGTGAAAAGGTGTTTGCCCCCTTCCTGATTTCTTATTCTTTTGGATGTTTGTCACACTTAAATGTTCCAGATCACAAAACAAATTTAAATATTAGACAAAGATAATACAAGTAAACACAAAATGCAGTTCTTCATTATAAAGGGAAAAAGAAATCCAAACCGACAGGGCTCTGTGTGAAAAAGTGATTGCCCCACCTCCCCCTTAAAACATAAATTAACTGTGGCTTATCACATCTTTGGGAAGCTGAGTTCTATTTCCCTAGCCACACACAGGTCTGATTACTGACACATCTGTTCTCAATCAAGAAATCGCTTAAATAGGACCTGTCTGACAAAGTGAAGCAGACCAAAAGATCCTCAAAAGCTAGACATCATGCTGCAATCCAAAGAAATTCAGGAACAAATGAGAAACAAGCAGCAACGACTCATCCAAGAGGTCACAAAAGACCCCACAACCACATCCAAACAACTGCAGGCCTCACTTGCCTCAGTTAAGGTCAGTGTACATGACTCCACCATAACAAATAGACTGGGCAAAAATGGCATGCATGGCAGAGTTCCAAGACGAAAACCACTGCTGAGCAAAAAGAACATAAAAGCTCGTCTCAGTTTTGCCAGAAAACATCTGGATGATCGCCAAGACATTTGGGAGAATACTCTGTGGACTGACGAGACAAAAGTTGAACTTTTTGGAAGTTGTATGTCCCATTACATCTGGCATAGAAGTAACACAGTATTTCAGAAAAGGAACATCATACCAACAGTAAAATATGGTGGTAGTAGTCAGGGCTGTGGAGTCGGAGTCATGTAGTCAGTGCCCATTTTGGTGTAGTCAGAATTGGTATAAAATGGACCGACTCCAACTCCTAAAATATATAATAAATTGGGTACAGTAGTTCAATGCAGTTTGTGAGGAATATTTTTTCATAAGAATTTGGGAAAGTTATGAAATGTCCTATACATGTTTGTCCTATTCCTGATCTAAGGGTCTAGACTTTTAGCTGAGAAAAAGGTGTCCTACCGTAACTTTATTCCTTAAACATGATCCATGTATGAGGGAGTCGGAGTCATGGAGTCGGAGTTGGAGTCGGTGTCATGGAAATTGAGGAGTCAGAGTCGAAGGTTTGACTTACTGACTCCACAGCCCTGGTGGTAGTGTGATGGTCTGTGCTGTTTTGCTGCTTCAGGACCTAGAAGACTTGCTGTGGTAAATGGAACAATGAATTCTGCTGTCTACCAATAAATCCTAAAGGAGAATGTCCAGCCATCTGTTTGTGACCTAAAGCTGAAGTGCACTTGGGTTATGCAGCAGGACAATGATCCAAAACACACCATCAAGTCCACCTCAGAATGGCTTAAGAAAAACAAAATTAAGACTTTGAAGTGGCCTAGTCAAATTCCTGACCTTAATCCGGTTGAGATGCTGTGGCATGACCTTAAAAAGGCGGTTCATGCTAGGAAACCCTCCAATATGGCTGAATTACAACAATTCTGCAAAGATGAGTGGGCAAATTTCCTCCATAGCATTGTAAAAGACTCATTGCCAGTTATCGCAAATGTTTGATTGCAGTTGTTGCTGCTAAGGGTGGCCCAACCAGTTATTAGTTTTAGGGGGCAATCACTTTTTCACTCAGGGCCCTGTAGGTTTGGATTTCTTTTTCCCTTAATAATAAAGACCTTCATTTAAAAACAGCATTTTGTGTTTACTTGTGTTAAGTGTTGCGTTCAGTCATAGGGGTGTTCTTTGCGATATTTAGTCATGCTGGTCGCCGCCCACTCAATTTGAATTGTAAATTTGCGCTTGCACATTGTTCCTGAGGTCCCCGCTCCTGCGTGCACAGTAATGCTGTGAACTCAACACAGCTTCACTGCGCACGTGCGTGTGATCGGGGACCCCAGGAGCAATGCGCAAGCGTGGAATTACAATTCAAATTGAGCGGGCGGCGACCAGCATGACTAAATACCGTAAAGAACACCCCTATGACTGAACGAGCAAGTAAGTTATAAATATATAAAGTGGTTTTGACAAATGACTATATAGCACTGAATATCATGGAAAAAAAGCATGTTAGTGATGCATACTGCATCACTAACAACAACCTGGGGACAGTTTAACTTGTACAAATGACATGACAGGTTCCCTTTAAGTGTGATAAACATGCAAAAGAATAAGAAATCAGAAAGGGGGCAAACACGTTTTCATACCACTGTATATACAGGCACGTTTTAAATGGAACCTTTCACTTGAAAAAATGCTACTAACCTGCAGATTAATAGCGTTCTGAACCTGCCCAGTGCCTGCACTTAGAGCCCCCCTGCTGGGAGGAAAGAAACTTTATTTCCCCCGGCAGCCTCGCTCATTCAGTCAGGGGGCGGTGTCGGTTCAGTCACTGCTCTGTGTATAGAGAGCAGCAGAAACACAGGTTACAACCACCGTTCTCTATACACAGAGCAGTGACTGAACCCGCCGCCCCCATGACTAAAAGAGCAAGGCTGCCAGGGGGGGATAAAGTTAATTTCCTCCCGGCAGTGGGGCTCTCGGTGCCAGAGCCAGGCAGGTTCAGAATGCTATTAACCGAAAGATTATCCCCATATCAGCAGGTTAATAGTGTTATTTTACATGACAGGTTCACTTTAAATGTATGATAGTAACATATGATTTATTCTATCTATGAAAAAAAAAACTGTACTTATGGATGGATTGCAGACAGGTGGCAATAGTCTTTTTCTGGCAGAAAGGCTGTGTGCCCACTATGCGTTTTTCAAGCGTTTTTGCCGTGGACTTTCCACAGCGAAAACGCTTAAAAAACGCTTGGTAATACGTGCCCCATGGTCCCCAATGATGATCCGCATGTGCTGTGCACATGCTGCGGAAATTTCCGCTGCGGATTATCATTGCGGAAAAATCCACAGCATGTCCATTAATTTTGCGGACACGCAGCGTAATTGCTGCCATTGACTTGCATTGAATCGCTTAATATCCGTGTCAGTACATACAGATATTAAGCGTTTCAGTGTGTGGATGGTACCCAGGTCTGGAGAAGAGGAGACTCTCCTCCGGACCCGGATACCATAGAACCTGTAAAAAAAAAAGAATTTAAAATAAAAAATAAAGATTATACTTACCTTCTGATGGCCCCTGGTCTCTGGTTCGGCTTGCGGTGGTGTGAGGACTTTCCGTGACGTCATTTAGTCATGAGACAGGTCACGCGACCGCTGACGTCGGCGGTCGCGTGACCTGTCACATGACTCAATGACGTCATTGCAGGTCCTTTCACACCACCGCGAGACATCAGGGAGACCGGATGGAGCGGAGAAAACACCGGGGGCCATCGGAAGGTAAGTATAATCTTTATTTTTTACCATTCTTATTCTTTTTTTTTTTAACTAACTTGGTCACACAACATAAATCCATGCTGTTTGCATGGATTTATATAGTGTGACCAAGTTGTCAAGCACTTTTCCAAGTGATGCTAAAATCGCTTGGAAAGCGCTTGTCAACCTGCATGGGGAAATGCATGTGAAGAACGCTTCTACCTGGCGGGAAAAAAATCATGTACAATCCGCATGTGTTTTTCCTGCCAGGAAGAAACGGAAAAAATATGCAGCATTTCTGCATCATGGGCACTTAGCCTTAGACGATTTTGCACATGCTTGTGTGAACCCGGCCTTACCCTGCACATGACCAGACAGCCGTGCCAACCGCTGGCATTATATGTGCCAGCTACTTTTACTTTTTTCATTTTTCTGCTAATAATGGTCCATGGATGATACACTGCCCTGACGCATTTACATCAGAATCTTGCATCATTTTGTGCTGGAATTACAACTTTTTGGCCCAAATTGCATCAGTTTTGGTGATGAGTCAGGAGAAGCCAACTGGTGACACAACCTCGGCAGGAAGCATGGAAGATACAGTACTGTCTGTTACTCATCGGCCAGCACACTGCCTGCTACAAGAGCACACTGCCTGCAGCGCACAGCCCACACTGCCTGCAGCGCACACCGCACACTGCCTGCAGCGCACACCGCACACTGCCTGCAGCGCACACCGCACACTGCCTGCAGCGCACACCGCACACTGCCTGCAGCGCACAGCCCACACTGCCTGCAGCGCACACCGCACACTACGAGCCGCTCGCTGCCAGCAGCGCACACTCTGCTCCCCGCTCACCACTTCTCGGCTTCCTGCCAAGAAAACATCACCAGCGCGCCCTCGCGTGTTGCTACATGAGAACTGCACCTTCATACGTGCTAGAGAGCACAAATCACAGCGCGCCTGCTGGAGGCTCGACAGTGACGTCATGCGCTCAGCAACAAGCGTCCGAGGAAGTCTTGGCAGTCCGTGCTCCACTGGGTCCTAACGCCGCCGGGTGGTAGAGCAGTGAGAGCTAAAGTTCTGATCATAGATATGAATCCTGACATTCTTCATCACATTTTCAGGTTTATTATCGGTAATGGAGGAGCTGTGAGCTGTATGCCGCAATGATGTCCTGAGTTAACCCCTTCATAAACAGACATTTATTTTGCTGTTGCTTACAATCTCATTTTTTCTCCCCTAGCTATAACTTTAATTTTTTTTACATAGTCACATCTGTAATAAGGTTTGGTTGTTTGCAGGGAAATATTGTAGTTTTGAATGACTTTGTTCATTTTACCATATAATGTGCTGGAAAATGAATGAGATTGTGAAAAAATGCCTTGTTTTTAGCATTTAGTGCTGACAGCATTTACTGTGCAGGAAAAATGCCCAGCGACATGATTCTCCGGGTCAGTACAGGGATGGCAATGCCAAATTCACAGAGTTATTATTATTATTATTATGATTATTATTATTTTAGTGGGTAATAAAAGTTCAGATCTTTCCAAACAATAAATATCTGCTTTATGTCGCCTTTTTCTGAGACATGTGACTTTTTCCTTGTTCTGTCGATGGACGGGTATAAGGACTTGTCTTTTGCTCGCCAGGTTTATTGATATCATTTTGGGATACATACAACATTCTGATCACTATTTATTGTATCCTTAGGGGAAAAAACAATTTTACCGTTCATATTTTCTTTCCTTTTGCCATTTAACTTCCAGGTTCATTAATTTTATATTTGGATCAATCGGACTTGTACGGACACAATGATGCTAAATACATTTATTTTTTGTTTTTTACATTTCTTTTTTTTTCAATTGGGAAAAGGAAGGTGTTTTAACCTTATTTTTTAAAACATTTTTTTTATTAAAAATATTTTTTTTTCTTTATTTTTCTGTCGAATGTTTGATGACTTGTTCTATATAGTGCAATCCTACAATATATAGATGAAATGACAATCTGTTATCACAGGAGGAGCAAGATGGCAAGGACAGTGGCCTTCAATAGGCCACCAGCTACTATGGCGACCCATGGCAATTGTGTTGTGGCGTGATACCAGCAACCATGCCACTTAAATGCCGCTGTTAGTGATTCACAGCATTACATGTATGGATAAACAGCAGCCATCGGGGCTAGCACCCTGACTATGCCATATCATGATGTCAGGCTGTGCAGAGGTTAAATGGATTGTTGGAATTACTACATTTTTTTCAGGCATGGATCATCATAAAATAATATAAGAAAGTACCCTAACCCCTGCTCCTCCATCACAGGCTGCTCCAGTCCTCTCCACCTGCTTGGAAGTGATGAAGTCCTGTTTTTCAGTAAACCTATAAGGTATGATTGGTTGCTTCTGTCAGGTGACTGTAGGAGACGCCATGGGATATGCATCAAAGGACACCCTTTTCATGTAGGTTCACCACTGCTGCCAATCACAGGCCTCTGTGGTTAGGTGACCGAGAACTGGACGCCATCACTTTGATAGTAATGAGGTTAATGAGTAAATGTTCTTTTATTTGGAGTGGTTCTCCACTACGCGGACAACCCCTTCTAAATCCTCATGTTTCTCACCAGTAAAATAATAAAACCTATACTCACCTTCGGTGCCAGCAGGCTCGGACTGGCCCACAGGAGAACAGAAGAATCCTCCGGTGGGCCACCACCCTCTTATATGATCAGTACTTGGCACAATATACTTGAATCACTATGTACAGACAAAGGCAGCATCTTATTCATTTACCAATCTACCCAGTTCATTATTATATCAATTTGTGATTGAAGATAATGTCACATTTGCATATAACTGAAAAGTTGGGCCCTGGAGTTGGTTACTGGTGGGCCCTTGGCACCGTAGTCCAACACTGGGTGCCATTGCAAATCCTGTGGTGTCAGCACTCGCCCTCTCGGGGCTCGCCTGACAATATTTTGTCATGCGATCACTGCGGTCAATCAGCACTGGCTTCACTCTCCTACAGACATAATTGACATCTGGAGGAAGTGAGTGGGCAGACACAGCTCTCACTTCCTCCCGATGTCTGATTTGTCTGAAGATTAGGTGAGTGAAGCCAGTGCTGATTGGGTGCAGGGATTTGAATGTCACTAGAGCCAGTGTCGACATCACCGGAACTGCGCCGGCACCATCAGTATAACATCAGTTTTTCTTGTATGAAAAAATGCACAAACTTCTCCTACCCATAAGACAATGAAAACCAAATAGCACATGTACAAATCACAAATGGCATCCATGTGCTATCCATTTCTTCACAGACCCATTTTTATTTCACAGACACTCAATTCACAAAACAACACGGACCTGCGACACTATAGATAATAATGGGTGCGTGATCAATTACTCAGAACAATTGCAGGAAAAATGGTGGTCTGAAAGAGGCCTAGGAAATCCAACAGAGATATGACATATCTACACTGATAATGTGCTACCCACTAGGTATGTTGCCATTGGTAATTACAACCTTGTTGCGGTGTGTACTTTTAGTGTTGCGTAGACGTGTTATATTCAATTACTATCTAAATTCTTAACTTGCCAACAGCCAGGACATTTCTGAGAACCAGATCACAAAAGGGGCTATTTGGGCATTTTTTTGGTGTTTCCAGACATTCCTAGTGCAGAGCTTAAATGTCTAGAATTTTTTCTAGTAAATGTTAGAAAGTATAAAATACACAACACTAATGTTATTTACCTGCAGTCACAGCGGTAATCTAGAGATGCATACCGTTTTAAAAATATGCTTTATGATTAGAAGTGCAGCTGCAGGGAGAAAATTAAGTTCTATCCTCCCTGCAGCTGCTGCTTCCACTCATCGCGGCGGCGATCAGTCAGCACTCACTGCACTGTGAGTGCACTGTTATCACTCACCCCACTCTTGGACTGATATCCTGCTGTACAGACATGCTCAATCGAAGAGCCCACGGTAATCATATGATTACAGTACAATTAGACAGTTTTAATAAGCCTGCCCCAATACTTGGAAACGTGGATCAAGCAGATACTTTTTTCTTTTGTTACAAGCTACATAAAGTGAGTTACATTACATTCTGAGCTGCGTATTGGCACATGAAACTACATCAAAGGGCTTAATGGGAAAGTGTTCTCAATTTCAAAAACCATGGTTATCAGGTCTAGTGCGAAAGGAAGGAAATGAATACTAAGCGAGACACAATATCTGTACAAGTATGCCAAGTCTGGGGGTTTCTAAAAGTTCAGTGGAACCGGAGTCTCAAATATACTGCTTTTCTTCTATCTGCAGAGATATATATTATATAGATATATTGGGAAAATAAATTGTAAGCTTGTGAGCAGGGCCCTCACTCCTCTTGGCATGTGTTGAGTTATGTGTTACTCTGTTATGTCTTTATTGTCTGTATGAGTCCCCTCTGTAATGTAAAGTGCTGCGGAATATTATTAATAGTTCTAAAAGCAAATCTTCATTTATTACTAATAAGCACACAGGATCGGAGTGAAGATTCTTACATTTCATTGTCAGCAAATATCAATACTGTGTAAATGAATGTCTTTATTATCATTCATGCACAAGACTACAGCCCTGAGTTATAGGAGCCCAGTACTGGTCTTTGGGACATTACTGTCTCTGTATGTCTCCTATGTCAAAGGCTTGCAGGTTATTTTTCCTATCGGGTTCTGTATGTTGCTATCTGGAAACTGCAAACAAAGTAAGGCAAGGGTCACATGACAGTATTTTCTCTCATCCAAGAAAATTGGTCCGATTATGCTAATCATGCTCTGATCACACTGGGTTCAGAGTTTGATCAGGGTATGATCCAATTTTATTGGATGTGAAGTTGTAAAAAAAAATTCTCCATCTTCTGCATTCTGTCAGTCTGTGAAAATCGGATCCATTGACTTGCATAGCTGAGTGTGATCCGATTTCCAGATGCAAATTCTGCATGCTGCGATCTTCTTTCATCAGACTCAATTCGAGAAAAAATTGGTCATATGCATGGCCCTATTGAATATGGTCTGATTGTAATCTGATGTTTTGTCCCATTTGGACCGAAAATACGGTGGTCTACATGATCCCTAACATATACAAAACTCATGGTCTGTGTATGTCACTATTTATTGAGTTACATTTGTGTTCTGTTCTGAATGAATGGTGGGTCAGCTCAGCGCATTAAATCCTCAATTGGGTTGTTCGATTTTGAAGACTCCATTTCTTCCACCTTATTGGGAACTGAATAGAAAGAGAGGGTCTTCCATTCCGAAACTTCATCTCTTGTCATGGTGGACAGTGTCTACAAAAGCGTCTCTCTTTGTAGGGCTTATCCTCTCCTTCATGCACAGATAACCATTTGATTTGACTGTACATTTCTAATGTGGGGGTGCTGTAAGGAAATTGAACACAATTTTCTTTCCCGAAATGCAGCTGATCACCGCAGGTTCTGACATGGAGGACTCTTCAACATAAGTTTATTGGCAATGAACACTTCTAACAAGTAAGGATTGTCCAAAACAAAGAATCCATTCAATAAAAACATGGTCTACCTCATTAACTGTTCTATGTATTCAGGTATTAATAATTCTGCAGTGTCTGGACTTCAAGTGGGTCTACTGAACGGAACTTAGTTTACCGTAAGGTTCTATGCTGATTTAGAAGAATCGCCAGTGGGTTCAGTATTATAGCCATTTATGTACATGGTTTTTCCATCTTCATGAATGTCAAGTTCCATCTTTAAGACTCGTGTACACAACTGATTATCTCAGACGAGTGCTATCCATGGTTTTCATGGGTAGCACTCGTACTTATGATATTATATGGGCATGTGTATATGTCCAATTTTTCCCGTGAACTGGGTTTTCCAAGGAAAAAATTGAAGACGTGTCCAATTTTGTTCCAAGTGGTTGATCATAATCGGCAATGCAAGTCTATGGGTCTGTGAAAATCATCAGACCGCACTCAGATGATATACGAGTGTGGTACGATTTACACGAACTGACAGAATGGAGATGTTGGAGAAACTTTTTTGTTTTCTCTCTCCACATCCGTGAAAAACTGATGCCACTCTGATCAACATCTGATCAAAGTCTCGTCAGACAAATCGGACCGTTTTTCTCAGATGGAGAGAAAACGGTCGTGTGAACCTACCCTTAAAGGGTTATTCCCATCTTCATAAATGGGTATTGTCGGTATAGCTCTTGTAAATACCAGCAATTTTGAAATTTGCTGCTTATTAAAATTTTCAGCTGTCTTGGGATATTTATCTTGTTTGTAGCTCATTGCCTTGGAGATTGACTACCGCTGTTAGTAGAACATGTGCAGTGCTTACAAGCTGTTTTGTAATAAGCTTGTAAACACTATTTTGAAACTTCCCCGGATTGCGGGAACGCAATGTTACCACGTAATCTTGTCCAGCACAGTGCTTACGAGCTGAACAGCAGTGGTCATTCTCCTAAGCATAGTCATAAAAGAAAAGTGTTAATATCTCAAAAACAGATGCAAATTCTAAGCCATCTATATGGACATGTGGGTCATAGGAAGCTGAATAAAATGATACCTTTATATCCGTGATCCAATGTCTTATTCCAGAGAAATCCATGTTTTTCTTATACGTAAATGAGCTGTTAGGTTCTATGGGCCGGACATAGATCTCCCGGAGAATCTGCCTCCAGAGCTTATTTGGAATGAAAGGGGCATTACAAGTGTGAGACATGTACATAAGAAAAGCAGACTGTCAGTCATTACATGTCTCACACTGGTATCCCCTCCTTTCATTTATAATAATCTCTGGACGCAGATTCTCATGCAGATCAGTGTCCGGCCCATAGTCCTGAGCTGCTCATTTACATATTAAGTGAAACATGGATTTCTCAAGAATAAGACATTGGATCGCAGATATTAGGATATAATTTTATTAAACTTTCTATGACTTGCATGCCCATATAGATGGTTTAGGATGGTTGATCCTACTGATAGATTCCCTTTAATAAGCAGTTAATTGCTAAGCAGTATCTGACAATATCCATTTATGAAGATGGGAACAGACCTTTCAGATGTGAAAAATTTAAACAATCAAACAAAATAGGGGATTAAAGCAGAATACAAATTCTTGTTACTGTTGTTGTTTTACCTACAATCTAAAATACTATATTGTTATAAACTAGTCTGAAGGGGATTTATATTCCAGATATTTTCACAGCTCATTTATAAAATGGGTAATCCCATTGATTTGTTCTATATATCGCAGCCACTGTGAAACATTGGATAGGCAGTTATCAGTTTATCCATTGGCACGTATTAGATATATTGTGATGTATAGGTTTTTTATAGCAGTCTTTGTACAATATAAAAAATCCTTAGACAGTCTGCAAATTAGAGGTTGAGCAGAGCGTTCTGCTTAGGATGGGTAATCAATATCAGATTGATGCGGGTCCAGTGCTCAGCACCTCCACAGATCAGCTGTATGCAACTTCTCCAGCTCTGTACACTTGTAAGTGGCTGTTCTGCAGCTCAGCTCCTATTAAAGTGAATGGGAACTGAGCTTAAAGAAGCGCTCCCATGTATATTTATTTTTATTATATGTGTGTATATTTACATGTAATGTAGTATGAGTATATTAATATTCTCACCGCTGCTCTCTCCGGTGTCCAGCACCGTTCTTCTCCTCTTCTCAGTGACATCACCACAATTCTGACTAGTCGGCTCCCTCTATCCTCTATGCGTGACCTGGAAGTCTCTTTTACAATGAAAGACTATGGGCCTTGTTCTGACGCTCCATAGGCTTACATTGTAAAAGGTACTTCTGGGTCACACAGAGCGCAGTGTGTCCCAGAGAGTCTGCAGAGGGGTGACATCACTGAGAAGAGGAGAAGAACGGCGCTGGACGCCAGACAAACACACATTTAATAAAAAAATATATATAGATCAGAGTGCTTCTTTAAGCACCAAGAGTGGCATACAAGAGCTGGGCTGTTTTGAGTCTGTACACTGTGCACATCGGGTCACACCAGGGTCTGCACACAGCTGATTAGTTGTGTCCCCAGGTGTCAGGCTCCCACTGATCGGATATTCATGACCTACCTGGCAGATTGGTCGTCAATATATAATTGCTGGACAACCCCTTTAACATTTCATTCTTCACCACAGACCTTCATCAGATCTTTGGTTTGCAGTGTGTTTGGGTGTAGAAAAAGTAAATTAAACACCGATGTAGCCGTAGGCTGAAAGGCAAACATCAGCGTTTCATTCACTACTGTTAAACCCATATACATGGCAATCCGGTAGTCTGATGAAGGTCTGTGTTGAATACCGAAAAATCTATTTGTATACCGTCTAAGAAAGTGGTATAATATTCATATTGGTATGTATCAGTGGGTGTCTATGAGGTGTCGAGCAGTCCACTAATATCTGACCACAGAGTGGAATCCTACGAGACCACCAAGTAGGAGGACTGTGTTGCCTTCTCATGGTGACATTGGTCTGGGTCTTATTATTAGACTGATCTGGCTTCCTGGCAGCGGTTGTGGGTGTCATTCTTGGCTACTCACGCTGTTGTCATGTGTAGACAGGTGTGAGTCACCTGAAATCACCTGATGTCGCCTGTCTGGGAGGAAGTTGGCTCCTATTCAGAAAATACAAGTGTATGTACAGTCTGTGTCAACAGGTTTATGAGGGACGGGAAAACAAGGGAATTTTCTTTTTAACTACTTTTGTGCCTAGACGTGACAATATTTCTATACATGATATTATTCACCTAATTTACCACTTCCTTAATCTCCCTGATTCAATTTGCTTCAATTCCTCCACTTAAGATGTGCCCTCTCTTCCTTACTGTGTAATATCCTAATAAGTGGCATGAGATGGACCAGCTCTGAAATGAAAAAAAAAAACACCTTTTTTTTCATTCCTCACCACACCCTACAGAATGACGCAATCGATCCTCTTTCCTAAACTCGTCATTTCATGCCACTCATCTCAGGATATCTCAGGCCAAGAGGAAGGGATAGGAAGGACACATCTGCATTTCTCTTTCCTAGAATCACAAGCTAGATGGATTTATTCTTCTACATGCTTACTCACTATTAACCCCTTTCAGACAGTGATTTTCCCTTTTTTCCTCGCCTTCTTCCAAAAACCATAACTTTTTATATTTTCCCATCAACTTTCTTTGCAGGATGAGTTGTAGATTTTAATGACACGATTCGTTTTACTATATACTGAAAAATGAGAAACAAATTCCAAGTGGAGTGAAGTGGTGAAAAAAGCGCACTTTCTGCATTTTTATTATTATTTTTTTTACAGTGTTCATATTGTGGTAAAAATGACCTGGCAACCTGATTCTTCAGGTCAGTACGATATTGATGGTACTAAGATACCAAATATGGAGGGTTTTTTTTTTGTACAATTCAGAAAAAAAAATGCTGATTTGTGTCTCCATTTTCTGGGATCTGTAACTATTTTATTTTCCAATTGATGTACCTGTATGTGAATTTTTTTTTTTTACAAGGTGAGCTGTTTTTTTAATTGATACCATTTTGGTACTTGAGAATTTTTTATTTCTTATTGTTGCATTTTTGAGGGGATGTGCAGTAACCAAAATGGTAATTCTGCCGCTGCTCTGCCTAATTCTCCCTAGTTCAGTGAAAAACTGAGAGAAGCAGAAAGAAAAACTAGTTATCACGTGACCCTAAGTATGAAAATCGCATATGAGTGAAGTGTCTGGAACCAGCAAGCGGAGCTGAATCCTGACAGTGAGTATATTACACGCTATTAGGATTGGCTACAGGGCTTTATTTTATTATTAAAGGGCTCATCCAGGTTTGAGATGAAAGTCTACAGTCACTCTATGTGACTGCAGGCTTCTGAATTGTCACAGCGCATGCACTGCACACTTTTAGGATTCTCCCTTGCACAAGTATGTGATATGTATACTTCAGGTCACATTCCGACTAGACGTGTCCGGTCTCACTCAATTCATTTTCATTGAGTGAGGCTACTCATGTCTAGTTGGCACGTGATCACATGTATGCAAATCACCTGCACAAGAGAATCCTGACAGCGTGCAGTGCGCACTGTGAAAAGTCAGAAGTCTACAGTCACATAGAATGACTGAAGACTCAGCACAAACTTGAACAACCCCTTTAATGCTCGTAACATAAATAAAATTATGAGGATTAGTGAGTATCACAAAAAAAATTTACATCCAGGTATCTTTTTAGATGACCAACTCCAGAGACAACGTCTCTTTCTTTTCATCTTCATCTTGTCCAGACTCCATTATGACTTTTCTCATCCACAGCTCGTCTCTGCAAACTTCCATCTTCTCCGATGCAGCACATCTCCACACAATGCCCTTAAAGATAGCAGTGTAATTATAATGCTCCTGAATAAAAATATCTTCCCTATACTGAACCCCTGAATAACTAATTGCCCCTCACTATTTTCCACACCCTCTACTTACCATACTGGGCCCCCTCTTCACACTATCTTCTCACACTGTGTCCCCCTATAGGACCCAGTCTCTATACTGTGCCCTCTCATCACACTCCCCCTCCTTGGCTTACTGTCCCCTCCTAGCTGTGCCCTTGCACTGTCCCCCCCATGCTACCCCCCAACACTACTCAGTCTTTATTTTGTGTCTCCTCACACTATTCCCCTCAATAGTCTCATCAAACATTTCCCCCTCCCTCCTCATACTGTCTTCTCTTACATCCCCCCTGCTAACCATACTGTCTCCTCACAAATCCCCCCAAGTCCTCATACTGTGTCTGTACCCATCCCCCCTTCACTATCCATACTGCATTCGCACACATACTCCCCATTCTGTGTCTGCATCCATCCCTCCACTTCTCATACTGTGTCTGCATCCATCTCTCCCAATCAACATACTGCGAATCCCCCAATACTGTTTCCTCATACATGACCCCCATCTACCTACTTGCCCCTGAAACTGTCACTTCAAATCACTCTCCGTATTGTGTCTCCAACTGTCCCTCCCTTGCTTCCCTAACTTGTGCCTTCAAATCTCCCCCCTCACAGAATAAATCCTCCCCTCACAGAATAAATCTCCCCCCCAGAATAAATATTCGCCCCCACAGAATAGAAATTCCCCCCCACAGAATAAATATTCCCCCAATAAAATAAATTCTCCTACAGAATAACCCCACCCCCACATAATAAATCCCCAACTCACAGAATAAATCTCCCCACACACAGAATAAATCCCCCCTCACAGAATAAATCTCCCCACTCATGGAATATTCCCCCACAGAATAAATATCCCCCCCCATAGAATAAATCCCCCCACAGAATAAATATTCCCTCTTCCAACCCCACGTTATATTTAATCTTCGGTGTCTTCAGCTCCACAGCCACAGGAGCACTTACCACTGATGCTTTTCTGGGTGCCAGCGATCACATGATCTGATCACGCTGCTGATGTCGCTCTGACCCGGCGGTCAGAGCTTCAATTGTACTCGTGTCTCATAGACGCGAGTACAATTGTTCACTGGGAGCTGGCGCGCTGCAGCTCCTTTGAGCCAGGTATCAGCTTGACAGCCGGCTCACAGAACGGCTGAATCCCAGTGTGGTGGGTGGCATAGGAGACACTTCGGACCGCCGCATTAGGCGGCCGAACTGCACCCCCTGCTGGCTGCGCCCAGGGCACATGCTCAGGCTCTCCCCCCTCGATACACTTGTGCATTCTCATGACTGTCCCCAATGGGGTTCACAATCTAAGTTCACTATTCATACTGCTATCCATACTTATCTTTGTAGTGTGCGAGGAAACCCACGCAAACACGTGGAGAACATACAAACTCCTTGAAAATGTCTTTGGTGAGATTTGAGCTGTTGCAGAGCAACAATGCTACCCACTGAGCCACCGTGCTGCCATTGGATTGAAAGTAAACTTACATAAAAGAGTTAGCATTCTGCCACAGGTGAAGCTCTAGTATACTGCCAACACTACACCATCCCAAAGTATGTGAAAGTCATGAAAAAAAGGGCAGCTTGATAGATTATATTATTCATTTGGTAAAGTATAATTCTTTTTGGGCCTTTTAAATACCAAGAATGGTTTAGTTTTATAGAAACCTCTTTCAGGAAATTCCCCTTCCATGATATCTACATTTTATCAATGCGATATTTCCTTCTGTACATCAAACATAAAGTAGATTCATTGTTATAAGCCACGTTGCTCAGACTTGAGCTTGAAGCAGAAGCGGCCTGAACAAGCCCTGATTTATCCGTGATTACAACATAAGTCACTTTGTTTTATTGCTACTATGACATTTTCTGCTACCAAGAACCGTATTTTCTAAAACTGCATTTTGGAAGCTGATTGCTCATCTTTGAACAAAACACATGATCACATGATATGATTAACTTTTCTGAACACATTGCTTTACATACTTTGGGCCAGGTTCAGACAATCATATTTCCGGTCAGTGTGCTGTGTGTGCAGGGAGCACGTATGTACAGCCACTGACCATTGTTAGTCAATGTGTACATGCGCAAGAACAGTGCGTGCAATGGCAGGCAGCTCCTGCACCCGTCCATGATGCCAACTAGTGCATGGAATTACACACAGACCCAGCCATGTCCACAGTTTGTGTACATGACTGGTCCCATCATTTCAACAGTCGCCTGAATCGAGTCTTAGGTCTCCTTCACACGTCCTGATATTACCGGTACTGGAAAAGCCAGTGCCGGTGTAGTCCGTGTGTTTGGGTGCGTAATCAGTGTGACATCCGTGTGCACCATCTGTGTGGCACGTACTGGAATAGAATGCAGAATAGAAATGACAGATGTTTAGGTGTTAAAGATGCAAAGATAGAGAAAGATAGATAGCTGTCCGTGAGATATATAATCAGTGTCTTGTGTGTGTAGCTTACTGTACTTGTATTAAGCTAATAAATAAATAAGTGAAAAAAATTATGTGGGGCCCCCCCTTCCCTATTTTTGATAAAAAGCAAGGTAAAACAGGCAGCTGCAGGCTGATATTATCAGGCTGGGAAGGTCTATGGTTATTGGGCCCCTCCTAGCCTAAAAATACCAGCCTGCTGCTGCCCCAGAATTGGCGCATCCAGGGCCGGCTACAGGTTTTCCTGGGCCTCTGGTGAAAGACTCTCAGTGGGCCCCTTTAAGTATCATGAGCACCACATAGTCCTCCATACAGTATTATGGGCACCACATAGCCCTCCATACAGTATAATGGGCACCACATAGGCCTCCATACAGTATAATGGTCCTACATAGTCCTCCATACAGTATTATAGGCCACACATAGTGCTCCATACAGTATAATTGGCCCCATATATTGCTCCATACAGTATTATGGGCCACACATAGTGCTGCATACAGTATAATCAGCCCCATATATTGCTCCATACAGTATAATATGCCCCCTATATTGCCCCATACAGTATAATGGGCCCCTTATATTGCTCCATGCAGTATAATTGACCCCCTATATTGCTCCATGCAGTATGATGGGCCCCATATATTGCTCCATACAGTAGAGTGACTGCAGACTTTTGTGCCTAACCTGGACAACCCCTTTACAGGAGTCCCATTATAAGTCAATGGCATCTGCTGTATCAGTTTGTAGCTCTTCAATGGATCTGGCACAGTGTCACTGCATCGGTCATGAGACGCCATGGCTCCACTGTTACCCCAACCTTAGAATCCTTACAGTGCAAAGTTTGGTCACAATATGCCAATCTGTGGGATAGATTGGAGGGGGTGCAGCAGACCTGGAGGCCTCTATAAATGTGTGAACCTGATGAGGGTCCTGTGTGCTCACGGTGATTTATCTCACTGTATAAACTTCTAATCATTTTACTCACTTTTGAATTTCAGACAGTTTTAACATTTCTGTGTTGAGGAAAAATTGAACACGCATCTTGCCTCACAACAGTACAATTTCAGGTCTCCAGAACAAGTAGATCCACTTTAAAATATTAACCCTTGAAATGTCAAAAGCAGATTTATGATATCTACTTAGCCAATTCCTTATGGGGAGTACACTTGGCCACCATCCAATCAAAGAGCAGAATTGTTTTGCTCAGTAAGTTGGCAGGCGTTTGCCTTGGAATTCTAGAATTCAGCCAACCAAGTAACAGCAAAGACACAGAGGTCCTTCTTGTGGGGCGTAATCTGGCAAATGTGTGCAAGTTCATTGCCAGTTCCCTGATACTTT
This sequence comes from Phyllobates terribilis, assembly GCF_046119375.1. NCBI lineage: Eukaryota > Metazoa > Chordata > Amphibia > Anura > Dendrobatidae > Phyllobates > Phyllobates terribilis. The sequence continues at coordinate 522,196,796 of NW_027362765.1, forward strand.
ATCAGGCACGGCAGTGTATTCTGAGGCTGGACATCAGCCAACCTTCTACCTCGAAAAAGTTTGATAATGAAAAACAACTTAACCTTTTAGTATAAAATCTACAACATCTACAACATGCAGCTGGACTGAGGGCAATCTTTTCTTCCAATACAGGCCATATCTATCTATCTATCTATCTATCTATCTATCTATCTATCTATCTATCTATCTATCTATCTATCTATCATCTAAATAGAAGAAATGTAAAAATTCAAGACTATGAATTAATATTTTGAACTCATAGGAGAGCAATTTCTGCAGTATGCCTGAGGATGTGTTCACACTGCAATGCAAGGTGTTAAGCAATTGCCAACCGGCCCACGGCCGAGGCAGCTATCTCTGCCAGTAGAAACTACACAATGTAGGTAAGGCTCTGTTCACATCTTGAATGGAGACATGTGCCCTGAGCATTCCACATCATACCCCAACATGCAGTAAGCATACGTTGGAGGATTCCTTTGAGCTTATCCATCAGGGAGTACTCCTAATGTACACCTTCAACATGGCTAAAATCAAGATACAAATGGAGCCTTAGAAGTGTATTCATAGAAACTCTATAGCCATGAGATTTGCACATTTATTATTCTAACTTCCGAATACGATCTCGAAGTAAATAAGTGAATTTTGAGTCCATCTTCAACTTAAAAGGTCAAACTAGCTCAGCTTTAACACCAGCCAATATCAGTACCCCACCTTAACCCTGCTGGAAGTGGAGGTCTGTGCCCGTTGCTGACCCAGCCACCTTTGAATAATCTGTCTTCAGATATTTCTTGGCCCAGTCTTGATGTTTCACCTTGTGTGTCTTCTTCTATTCTGACTCCATGACTAAGCTGCAAGCATAGGGCTCTGTGAGACACCGTTTCCAGGCTATCTCTTAACCTTACTCACGCAAAGTGATGGCCTCAAATAGTTTAACTCGACTGCCGGAAGCACTTTGAAGATTTATTTTCAAGCAGAAATCTTGTGGAAGTGCAAACGAAGAGCAGGTAAAAATACTTTTTTAGGTACAGGCTGGAAGCACATGAGCTTCTAACTTGGCTGAAGATGGTGAATGAGGAAGGAACATGGGGAAGAAGGGAGGGGTTACTGACATCAGAGCTACATCAGAGGAAGACAGGGAGACAGAAAGGACAAACTTATAAGGAAAGCAAACATTACTGCATAGTAATAAACAGCAATACATAACAAGCTGCCTAATAATTCTGCACACCTTGATAAGGGATGTTGTATCCTTAGGCCTCACCCTCCTCAATGCACAAATACATATCACCTGATCTGTTTCATCCAATAAGCATTCATGCTTATACAGTTTGGAGTTAGAAAATCTGCATAAAAGTGATGATTGGTTAAAACACTCACTTGCCTAATAATTCGGCTATATTTTTTAACGTCCAAAATTTTAGAACTTTTGACAGAGCCCCAGACAAAGGCTCATAGAGCATGTGTGGACAGAGAATAAGTACCCAATCTGCAGACTGGTATGTAAACAGTCACCGACTTCTTAAAAAAGCAGTGGATCCCAAGATCAATGCTCAAGGAATATGTTTTAACCCCGTTTGTACTAGCAAATTTGCATTAAAATCCTTTTAAATACATTGATCTCAAAAACATATTTTCCAGAAGTATCGTGATGTCCGTGCAGGTGATGTAAGTGACTTACATAAACTATACATAGTGTACTTTTCTACCCAAATCTCTCAGCTGCTTTTAATATAGCTGTTCCGGAAGAGAAGTGGTTTTCAGCTAGAACATGTTAGTAGCGGAGGAGTTATATTCGGCAACCTTAACCCTTTACTGGTGTTCTTTTAGGTACTAACACTGTTATGTACTGCAGACAAATATCAAAATACTAAAATCCATGTTGGATGTTAACTTTTATTGTATATGGTATGAAGCATCAAAAATGTAGGCAACATGAACTAATCCTTGTAGCTAATGTGAAAAAAAACTATGTACACTGGAGTGTAATCAGCTCTATGAGAACTGATGTAAGGCAAGGAAGTGGATGATGATACAAAACAATTTCTGTGTAACACTGATCATGGACTGACAAAGGAAACATTTATTCCTACGCTGGTTAGATATCATCAAAATCATTTGATCACACAAATAATAGAATACACAGAAGTGCAATTTTAAATAGATCTGTCATCAGATTTCACAATACAAACTGAATACGTTATTAAACAGATCCATGTCAGAATGACTGAATAATCTGGAAAATTCATACTCTGTTTCCTCCCTCCTATCCTGGCAGATTGATTCTCAGTGTCCCTCCTCCCTGCTGTTGCTGAGATTTCACACTGCTCAGCAGTTGCGTAACTAGAGTCTGATGGGCCCCGGTGCAAGATTTGGACTGGGGCCCCCTCCCCCATCCTGAATAAATTATATATATATATGCGTCCTTCATCCTGGTATATATGTCCCTCATCCTGGTCCCATTCTGCTATATGTCCCTTATCCCGGGCCCCATCCTGGTATATATGAAAATAAACTATTACACTAAGCAGGGGCATTCATAGAAGTCATGGGGCTCCATAGAAGAAGTATAATGTTCCCCCCATAGCCCTCCATATAGTATAATTCATCCCATAGTCCTCCATATAATATACTGCACAGCTCATAGTCATCCATGTAGCGTAATGCACAGCCTATAATCCTCCATAAAGTATAATGCACAACCTATAGTCATCCATAAAGTATAATGCACCCCCATAGTCATCCTTAGTAGTATAATGCACCAGATAGTCATCATTTAAAGTATAATGCACCTCATAGACATCCATAAAGTATAATGCACCCCCATTGTCATATATAGTAGTATAAAGCACCCCAGTCACCCTATAAAATATAATGCACCCCCATAGTCATCCATAGTAGTATAATGCACCCCCATAGTCATATATAGTAGTATAATGCACCCCAGTCATCCTAAAGTATTATGCACCCCCATTGTTATCCATAGTAGTATAATGCACCCCCATAGTCATCCTATAACGTATAATGCACCCCCATAATCATCTATAGTAGTATAATGCATCCCATAGTCATCGTATAAAGTATAATGTACCCCATAATCATCCATAGTAGTATAATGCACCCCATAGACATCCATTAAGTATAATGCACCCCTATAGTCATATATAGTAGTATAAAGCACCCCCTTAGTCATATATAGTAGTATAAAGTACCCCAGTCAATCCTATAAAGTATAATACACCCCCATAGTCATCCATAGTAGTATAATGCACCCCCATTGTTATCTATAGTAGTATAATGCACCCCATAGTCTCCTATAAAGTATAATGCACCTCATAGACATCCATCAAGTATAATACATCCCCACTGTCATCAATAGTAGTATAATGCACCCTATTGTCATCCACAGTAGTATAATGCACCCATAACATAAATAAATAAAATACTCACTGTTCCTTCCCTCCCCCACCATGTGTTTCCTCTTGTGAAGCCGGCAGCTGCTGGCCTCTGATTGGCCGGCAGAGTGTATTGTGCCGGGCCCCTGACCCAATGGCCAGGTCGCAGTGGCCACCGCGGTTGCTACGCCACTGCTGCTCAGTACAAACTACAGTTGTCAGTCCGTCTCAGTGGATAGAGACTGAATACACTTGGCTCATGAGCTATTTCATTTTAAAGCTGTAATCCTAAAATGCTTATCTTAATATCAGAATCACTGTGACATGGATTTTCAAAGTAAGTACACCAGTGTCATCAGGCCTAAGCAATCTACTTAATAATGTACGCAATTTTGTATTGTTAAATCTGGTGACAGATGCGTTTTAAGGCCTCATGCTCCTGGCGGAGCCAAGTACAGACCTGATTAGAGTCTGTCTGCTGCTGTTTGGTTTTCATTGGGGAGCTGTGTTTGGGGCGCTGATATTCTCCCCCAAATCTGTTGGACTCATGACAGAGAAAACCTTTGTGCCTTGCTTTATATGAAATCGGAGGCATACTTAGGTACAGTAGGGCCCCATAGAAGCCTACACATGCCCTATTATGCTTTTTACAACTCATAATATGGTCATGTGTATGAAACCTTATATGAATAAAAAAGGTCTTCGCCAACAATATGTGTTCTTTCTGCTAAAAAAATCATACAGTGCTGTACAAATGTTTTAGGCAAGTGTGTAAAAATGTTTTAAAGTAAGTACGCTTTAAAAACAGAAGCGTTTAATAGTTTATTTTTTATCAATTAACAAAAGGCAAAGCGAATAAGAGAAAGGAAAATCTGAAGCAGATCAATATTATTATTATTATTGTTTATTTTTTTAGAACACCATTGATTCCATGGTGCTGTACATGAGAAGTGGTTACATACAATACACAATAGAAATTACAATGAGCAAATAGTGAGAAACAGGTACAGAGGGGAGAGGGCCTTGCCCTTGTGGCTTACATTCTACAGGTCTGCCTTCAAAACAGCATCACTGCTTCTAGGTACGCTTGCACACAATTTTTGAAGCCACTTGGCAGGGAGGTTGTTCCAAAAATATTGACATATAATCCCACACAGACTGATGCTGGGATCAGGGTTCTGTTGGGGTCATATCATCATTACCAGAACCCTTTGTTTGGTTGTATGATTGGGGTCGTTGTCCTTCTGCAGAATAAATTTTGGAGCCAATTAGACACGTCCCTGAAAGTATTGCATAATGGATATGGGCAGCACGGTTTCTCAGTGGTTAGCATTATTGCTTTACAGCATTGGGGTCCTGGGTTCAAATCCCACCAAGAACAACATCTGCAAGGAGTTTGTATGTTCTCCCCGTGTTTGTGTGGGTTTCCTCCACTTTCTCCAGTTTCCTCCCACACTCCAAAGACCATACTGATAGAGGATCTAGCTTGTGAGCCCCAATGGAGACAGCTATGATAATGTCTGTAAAGTGCTGCAGAATATTATGGTGCTATATAAGCAATGCATAATAATAATATTATGTGTCTGCCTGTATTTCTCAGCATTGTGGACACCATTAATACTGACCAAATTTCCAACTCCATTTGCTGAAGTGCTGTCCCAAACTTGCAAGTCGCCTCCATCGTGCTTGACTGTTGATTTTGGAGAACAAACTGCCTTCTGTTACAGCCAAATGTTTCACATTTTAGTCATTAGTCCAGAGCACCTGCTGCCATTTTCTGCACTCAGTTCCTATGTTTTAGTGTATAGTTGAGTCACTTGACCTTGTTTCCATATCGAAAATATGGATTTTGGACATAATTCTTCTATGAAGACAACTATTGGCCAGTCTTCTTTGAACAGTAGATGGATGTAGCTGGGTTATACAGGTTGCTGTCAGTTCTGAGCTGATGGCACTGCTGGACATCTTCCAATTTTGAAAGGAAGTCAGCATGATGTGTCTTTCATCTGCTGCACTAAGTTTCTTTGGACAAGTGTGTATATGGTCCTCAACATTGCCCTTTTTTTGGTGTCCTCAATGCTGAGTATCGAGCAGTGCCGAGCACACTGGCCCATTGCTAATTAACACCTTTTTTAATTGTAAAAATCTTAGCAACACATATAAATGGTTTTATTCACTCTTCTGTTTTGTTTTACATGCACTTTTTATGAGTTGGGTGTAGTTTTTTCTTCTTTAAATATGCAGCATAGTCTAATAAATTTAGATGATATTGTTCTATGCCAAGGAATTGGTATTATTTAAAAACTTATATTCTACGCTTGCCTGGTTCACATGTGTATATTTATTCATTTTTTAGCAACCATATTTCTACAACATTAAAAAAAACTGAAAAAAAGTCCACTCTTTAACAAAAAATGTAATGAATGCAGATAAAAATGAACAACTCAGATATAATACAGAACAAACTATGAAAGAAACCACAAAAACATCGGTATTGTACATCCATATTTGATCAGTATATGCAAATGCAGCAGCAGGGTGTATATACCTAATAATTATCATTCCATGACAAATACCAATGCAAGACAAATAAGAGTTATTATTCAAGCTGTGTTCATGTAATGATGTTTGCAGGCTGTAAGTCTAGTAAAGCATGACAAAAAGCTAAAAAAAAATGTTTTTCTCTGTGGCATGTCCCATGCAACATAATATGCGGCATGTGATCTATTTATGTAATAAGCAAGCGGCCAGACCCATATTTCTAAAGAATGAGCAGTGAACAAATACGATGGGTCAGATGAAGGCCCTGGATGACAAAATCCCTGGGAAGGGGGGAACACAAGTAAACAGTATTAGGGTATGTTCACACAATGTCTTTTTCAGATGGCCTAAAGATTGTTTAAGACACTTCAGGAAAATCTCCTTTTCTCTAGCATTTTGTAAACGTAATGCATTTTTTAGTTGTTTCCTCAGTGGTTTTTCCACGTTTTTGACCAATGATGGGTTTTTCGAGCGTTTTTCCATCACTTATGGGTTTTTCAAATGTTTTCCCATCACTTTAACCCCATGAACATGTGACCAGTGAGACTATAATGGGCACGTGTGTAAGGGGGGAGACCGGGGTGTAAGTACTTTCGGAACAAGGGATCCGGAACTGCCGGGGCCATGCCTCTTGTTGCAGGGGGAAGACAGACTGCGAAACAGGAGTCACGTGACCGGGAAGCTGGGGGTGTGTCCAGAGAGAGAGCTGAGGAGTCAGGTGACCGGGGAGCTTAGGTCCTGTCTAGGAAGAGGGTGGAAAAGGAGTTTTTGCGCGGGAAAAGTGGCAGTGGACAGTGGGAGTCAAGCTCGACTAGAAGGAGAAGAGACGCAGGATCCCTGGAGCCGAGCAAGTGAGGTGCAGTGTTATGGACTAGGGGCTCAGCGGGTCAAACCGGAGACCGCCCGCTGCCGCCAGAAGACGGAGCATTGTTTAGGCAGGGAAGCCGGAAGAAAGCAACACCGGCATCAGTCAGCCTGCCTTGTGAGGAACAAGAGTCAGCTAAGTCTAAAACTGCCGAATACAACCGTGTTGACTCTGCTACATCTAGCCAAACTGTGAATTGTCGGTTATAGATATTACCGCTACTTCCCTTGCTGTCTCCATATTTCCCCTGTTACTCCCTGCGTGGCGATTGACCCTGTAACAGTAAATCCCCCTTGTTTATTAACCCCGTATTGGCTGCTCTGTGTTTCTGTGTCACTGCATCTAAAGTACCTGTGTTACATTTGGCGTTGTTGGCAGGATGCAGTCTTTAGACACAGACGCTGCAAATCAGTCCATCCTGGGAGCCCCTATATCTACCTTGCCGCTGGGGGCCAAGCTCAGCAATCTCCCAAAGTTCACCGGGGACAATATGATGCTGTGGGACAGGGTTGAGAGAGTTAGGAGTATGTTACGTATGCATCCGATGACCCCAGCTATGTAAGCCGAAATAGCCTTACTGGCCCTGGATGGCGAGGCCAGACAATCCGTGATGTATCGCCCTCCCCATGACCGGGATACTGTAGAAAAAGTGGTGCGGATATTGGAGGAGATGCATGGGGATCCCACCAATGTAGGAGAACTGAGGATACAGCTGTTTCACCAAGTGCAGCAGGAGGGGGAGACTGTGACGCAGTATGTTAATGCATTACAGAGGGTGCATGCCTATATCACTAGAAAAGACGACATGGGGAATTTGGGAATGGGCCCCCTGACGTGATCTTAAGAGACCAATTTGTGGCAGGCCTCAGGGATGTGCAGCTGAAGCAAGCCTTGCGGGAGCACCTGCGCGCTAACCCACGTATGACTTTTCTAGAAGTGGGGGCGGAGGCACGTGTGAGAAAGCAGGAGATGGGAGTGACGGCCCTGGCAGGGATGGTCCGGAGTAATGAGGTACCCACCCCGCCTGCAGCTTAACCGGAATGGGCTCGAGAGATGCAAAAGGAGATACAGGAGATGTGGGGCGAATGGTCCAGGCTCAAGAAGACCCCTGCACCGACACCAGAGATACCCAGATCGATTGCCCCAGTTATGGAAATAATTGAATTCAGCCCCCCCCCCCCCTGCAGGAGAGTTCCGTAGAGAAATGAGGCAGCCCTACACAGACAGAGACACGACCTGCTGGAAGTGTGGAGGCACAGGACATTACGCCAGGGGCTGTGCTAGCTGAGGGCGGCCCCTGTCACGGCAGCCGTTAAACTAGTGGGCTCCGTGTTTGGGGGACACAGCATGGAGCCTGAGGAAGGGGAAAGAAAAAGAGGAAGTCCCAAGGACCTAGTTTCCACCAGCCCGACTGTCTGGGCCGAAATGAGCGGTCGGGCTGTTCACTGCCTGATTGACACGGGATCCCAGGTAACTACGATGACAGAAGCCTACTTTCAACAGCGATTTCCAGAGATAGCGCGGCCTGAATGGGGACCAGTAATTAGACTCACAGCAGCTAATCAATTACCCATCCCAGTCGCAGGGGTGGTGTGGATGAAGATCCGAGTGTGTGGAAAAGATGTGGGGAAAAAAGGGGTCATCTTGGTCGCAGGGGGGAACCGGAAGTGGACCCTCGGTGACCCTCGGAATGAATGTGCTGAAAGAGATCGGGCAAATCCTGATTAGTGAGCCGAAGGAGATTCCTCTAGACCGGTGGGACCCACGAACTCCCCAAAGGAGGGTTTTTCAACTATTAATCCGAGCCGCCCAGGCTCAGGAGACGTTGAGTGAAGGGAAAGTCCTGGGGAAACTAATAGTACCAGCAGCTACGGCGCTCACCTTACCACCAGGACAAACTGTACTCATGTGACCCGCACGGGCCTGCACACCTCTTGAGGGGGTCGAAGTACAGATAGAACCAACATCGATGGACAAAGTACCCCCCGGACTCCTGGTGGCTCGGACACTGGCCACCGTCCAGGGTGGGAATGTTATAGTTTGGAGCGTTAATCTGGGAGAAGATGACCTCACACTCCCTCCCAGGGCGGAAATAGCCCAGATTCTGGGAATGCCAAAGAAGTTGGTGCGACCTGATGCGGTACAGCTGTCCGCTGTATGAGGAGACCCCTGGAGTCTGGCGGTCACCGTGTCGCTGGAATCCCACCGTGCTGGTGCGAAGGGTGAACAAACAATCCTAGAACGAATGCGGGCTGAATTGACGGGACTTTCACCTCGACAGGTGCAGCAGGTTGAGGAGGTACTGGAGCGGTACCAGGAAGTCTTTGCTCGCCATGAGGATGATTTTGATTGCACCGAAGCCATTACCCACGAGATTCCCACTGGGAGCGCTGCCCCAGTGCGGGAGAGATACCGGCAGATACCTCCCCAGATGTATAAAGAGGTTAAGGAGATGCTAGCCCATATGTTACAGAATGGTGTGATACGGGAGAGTCAGAGTCCATGGGCAGCCCCGATTCTCCTGGTCAGGAAGAAAGATGGGACCCTGCGGGTGTGTGTGGACTATAGACGACTGAATGCCTGTACAGTACGAGACTCTTACCCACTACCCCGAATCGAAGAGTCTCTGTCGGCCTTAGGGAAGGCAAGATACTTCTCCTCCTTGGATCTGGCCAGCGGGTACTGGCCGGTGCCCGTGGCCAAACATGACCGTGCGAAGACGGCGTTCATATTACCCATGGGACTGTTCGAGTTCAATTGGATGCCCTTCAGCCTGACTAACACCCCCGGGACGTTCCAGCGACTGGTGGATAGGTGCCTGGGCGATTTGAATTTCGAGGCGACACTTTTTTATCTTGACGACATAATTGTCTATGCTGCCACCTTCAAAGAGTACCTCCAGCGACTGGAGCAAGTACTGAGCCGCCTACAGAGTCATGGTCTAAAGGTGAAGCCCCAGAAGTGCCACCTGTTCCACAAACAGATCGAATATCTCGGTCATACTGTGTCCGGTGAAGGAGTCAGGCGCACCCGGGAAAAGGTGGTGGCCGTACAGGAGTGGCCTACCCCGAAGACAGTGAAGGACGTTCGGGCCTTCCTGGGACTTGCCGGGTACTACCGAAGATTCGTGAAGAACTTCACCCGCATAGCCAACCCATTGCTGGAGCTACTTAAGGGAGTGCCGGCTGGCTCCAAGAATCGGGCGATTTGGTGGGAAAGCAGCCAGGAAGAGGCCTTCCGTGCCCTAAAAATGGCCCTGACTGAGGCCCCAATACTTGCCTATGTGGATTTCTCCCAACCATTCATACTCCACACTGATGGGAGCCTACATGGTCTGGGAGCCATGTTATCCCAAGTACAGGAGGAGAAAGAGCGCGTGATTGCATACGCCAGTCGCTCCCTTCACGACTCCGAGAGGAACCCAGATAATTATAGCTCTTTCAAATTAGAGTTGCTGGCTCTGGTTTGGGCAATGACCAAGAAGTTTGCAGAGTATTTCTCCGGGTCCGAAGTATTGGTGAGAACAGATAACAACCCATTGGCTCACCTGGAGAATGCAAAATTGGGGGCCCTGGAGCAGCGGTGGGTGGCCCGCATGGCCAGGTAGCTACCGGTCTAAGGCAGAGAATACTCACGCCAACGCCCTCTCCAGAGTGACATATGAACGGCCTAAACATGACCGCAATGAAGATTTGGGGCAGATGAGATCCCTAGCTTCGGTCAAACTGAGTTACGCTGGTCAGAACGGACAACAGCAGGAGTGCCTCATCACCGTTACGAACAAGATCAATTTATATGGCAAAGTATCGTCCAGTAAGTCCAAGAATGTGAACGTTTGGTGAAGGAACTCTCACCCGTGGAATGGCGAGTTAAAGGAGAGCAGGAGTGTAAGGGGGAGGGGACCAGGGTGTAAGTCCTTTCAGAACAAGGGATCCGGAACTGCCGGGGCCGTGCATCTTGTTGCAGGGGGAAGACAGACTGCGAGACAGGAGTCAGGTGACCGGGAAGCTGAGCTCCAGTCTAGGAAGAGAGTGGAAAAGGAGTTTTTGCGCGGGAAAAGCGGCAGTGGACAGTGGGAGTCAAGCCTGACTAGAGGGAGAAGAGATGCAAGATCCCTGGAGTCGAGCAAGTGAGGTGCAGTGTTATGGACTAGGGGCTCAGCGGGTCAAACCGGAGACTGCCCGCTGCCGCCAGAAGACGAAGCATTGTTTAGGCAGGGAAGCCGGAAGAAAGCAACACCAGCATCAGCCGGCAACTGCCTTGCGAGGAACAAGAGTCAGCTAAGTTTAAAACTGCCGAATACAACCGTGTTGACTCTGTTACATCTAGCCAAACTGTGAATTGTCGGTTATAGATATTACCCGCTACTTCCCTTGTTGTCCCCATATTTCCCCTGTTACTCCCTGCGTGGAGATTGACCCTGTAACAGTAAATCCTCCTTGTTTATTAACCCTGTACTGGCTGCTCTGTGTTTCTGTGTCACTGCATCTAAAGTACCTGTGTTACACATGTTCCATCATGAAAAACATGGACAGAATTCATACACGAAAGACAGATGTCTAAGGCCTTAGGCTATGGCTACACAGCCTCTTCAGTCTTCCAACAAGACAACGGCAATGTCCCATTACAACCCTACTAATAAAGATTGTGTTTTTCTATTACTATTATTTTTTTCTTTCTACTGTTTGTTACAATTGCTAAATCTCATGTGACCCACAGCCAATTTGCACCATAAAATGGCACATGACAAGTAGTAGTTGTATCATACACTTTTTTTTTTGTGCCATTTTGTATGTCACTTGCTGTCATTTAATCAAAGTCAATACAAAGCTCAATTCCTTAAGTTGCATAATAAATAATATGATTATACCATTGAATCTTATTGATAGTCTGCATCAGTCACATTCTTTAGCAAGGTGTCATAATTTTCCACCTGCAAAGGGGACAAAGCTTCTTTATAAATAGTCAGGTTTGTGGTATCACTATTTGGTGTTAGTTTCTAGGTTGAGATAGGGTTGGATGAGGCAAGTTTGCCCCAAAATTTAGCTGATCAATTAAGGTAATTACTATTTTACCTAATAGAGTTATAAATTCTAAAATATTCAATAGAAAAAACATCACTGGGCTTGCCTTTAGGAAGTCTGTTGGCTTCACTTCTGGAAGATCTCACTTCATTGTTAGCAGACGTGATTAATGAAAGACATCTGGGCACTTTATGACAGTATTATGTGGGCATAGGATGGCAGCATTATTTTGACACCGAGTTCCTTGGGTATAGTCTTTTTTAATGAAATTATTTTTGTCGTTATGTACAGTACAGACCAAAAGTTTGGACACACCTTCTCATTTAAAGATTTTTCTGTATTTTCATGACTATGAAAATTGTACATTCACACTGAAGGCATCAAAACTATGAATTAACACATGTGGAATTATATACTTAACAAAAAAGTGTGAAACAACTGAAAATATGTCTTATATTCTAGGTTCTTCAAAGTAGCCACCTTTTGCTTTGATGACTGCTTTGCACACTCTTGGCATTCTCTTGATGAGCTTCAAGAGGTAGTCACCGGAAATGGTCTTCCAACAATCTTGAAGGAGTTCCCAGAGATGCTTAGCACTAGTTGGCCCTTTTGCCTTCACTCTGCGGTCCAGCTCACCCCAAACCATCTCGATAAGACATATTTTCAGTTGTTTCACACTTTTTTGTTAAGTATATAATTCCACATGTGTTAATTCATAGTTTTGATGCCTTCAGTGTGAATGTACAATTTTCAAAGTCATGAAAATACAGAAAAATCTTTAAATGAGAAGGTGTGTCCAAACTTACGGTCTGTACTGTATATTAGATATACTCTACAGCTTTGATATATGGGTGTCCAACCCTTAGGAACCACATTTATCCAGAGAAGAAGTCCAGAAAATTAAACAATGAAAGATATGGAAACCAGTTATAAAGTGCAGATAAACTGAAGAGCAGTTCTCTATACTTTACAATTCCAGCCTTCATTTAAAGGGAATCTTTTACAGGTTTTTACTATTTAATCTGAGAGCAGCATAGTGTAGGGACAGAGAGCCTGATTCCAGTGATGCGTCACTTGCTCAGCAGCTTGTTGTGGTTTCAATACAATCATTGTTTTATCAACAGGAGATTATTAGGTATCACGAGGCAGGCAGTCAAGCTAATCTGTGTAGCCCCACCTTCATCACTGATTGGCAGCCTACTGTGTACACTATGCCAATCAGTGATGAGGGCGGGGTTATATAGAGCAGTAGGACTATCACAAGTCCTATAGTGATAATCTCCTGCTGATAAAACACTGATTTTATTGAAATAGCACACACCGCCTAGTACGTGAGTGACACATCACTTTCATAAGGGTCTCTGCCCCTGCATCTTGCTGCTCTCAGATGACATAGTGAAAACCTGCTGACATATTCCTGCATATATATATATATATATACACTGCTCAAAAAAATAAATGGAACACTCAAATAACACATCCTAGTTCTGAATGAATGAAATATTCTCATTGAATACTTTGTTCTGTACAAAGTTGAATGTGCTGACAACAAAATCACACAAAAATCATCAATGGAAATCAAATTTATTAACCAATGGAGGCCTGGATTTGGAGTCACCCCCAAAATTAAAGTGGAAAAACACACTACAGGCTGATCCAACTTTGATGTAATGTCCTTAAACAAGTCAAAATGAGGCTCGTATTGTGTGTGGCCTCCACGTGCCTGTATGACCTCCCTGCAATGCCTGGGCATGCTCCTGATGAGGTTGCGGATGGTCTCCTGTGGGATCTTCTCCCAGACCTGGACTAAAGCATCCGCCAACTCCTGGACAGTCTGTGGTGCAACGTGACGTTGGCGGAAGGAGCGAGACATGATGTCCCAGATGTGCTCATTCGGATTCAGGTCTGGGTAACGGGCGGGCCAGTCCATAGCTTCAATGCCTTCATCTTGCAGGAACTGCTGACACACTCCAGCCACATGAGGTCTGGCATTGTCCTGCATTAGGAGGAACCCAGGGCCAACCGCACCAGCATATGGTCTCACAAGGGGTCTGAGCCACCCCGACAGGTTTTCCTTCTGAGGTCTTGAGGTAGAAATGTCCGCGGTTTTGCATAAAACCAATATGGAGCACCTAAAGAGATGCAGACTATATACAAGAAAGGAGTCTGTCTGCTGCCAGTCTGCAGGGACACATGTCTCTAGATACCGGGGTAATAAATCAAAATATAAATGTCAACATATTAACTATAAACAAGTTACAACCGCCAGGGCTGCTTAAATCTCGGGTTCCCTCCTGGGAAAAGGCTCGTTCCTCCCGACGGAGGCTGACCGGTCCCCTGAGGCCGAGCACGAGGGGGCGTCGCTCCCGGACACTTTATGGACATCCAGGGCGAACCACCCCCGCACCCCTTGGTGGCGAGAGTACGTTACTACATCGCCCGGGAAGAGGTTCCGGCCAGGGTGTCCCTTCCTTAACCGAGGCTCGACATCCCGCCTGCTGACAAACACGTCGTCCTCATGCTGGGGACTTCTGATGAACCCCCACCCCGCCTCGTGGTGGAAGCGGACGACTTGCCCTTCCACACGGGGACTAGGACGGGTTGCCTCTTCCTGCCAGGCCCGGGATTTGGCAGCTTTGGCCCGTACTTCGAGGCGCTCGCAGCGGAGCTACCTTTGGCGTTGCTCCCGAGCGAGTTGGAGTATCTGCTCACTACACCACTGACTCCTCCTCTGCGCTTCAGCCCGGGTCTCCCGGGGGAAGCCCATCAGGTCCCCCCCCTGGTTGTCCCAGGCCCACTCCTCAGCCCACTCCTCAGCCTCCGGCCAGGTGACTGTCGGTGCGGGTAGCGGTGTCATTAGGGGTTGCTGCTGGTCCTCTGCAATCGTGGACCAGTCTGGGTTGGAGCCGGTGGACACCTCTGCAGCTTCAGGCACTTTGTGTTCGGGAGTAGGGTGGCATCGCAGGTCCCCACCTATAGCTGCCGCTTGCAGCTCCGGAGCAAAGACCTGCTGCCAGGTGACCACGCCGGGCAGGAGATACTCAGTCATGAGGTCCAGTATGGGAACGGTAGGCTCAGCAGCCAGGGCAGGGGTTGCACACTCCTTGGCGGCGGGCCTGGATGCGCAGCAACATTTCTTCCCGCCACGCAGCCGTCGCCGCCTCCTGGGCCTCTTTCTGTCTCCGCACGAGTCCCGGGCCTTCCTGGCGGAGAAACTTGAAATCTCCCGCTGTAAGAACGCTGCCGCCTCGCTCCCTGCTGGGTGAAGGGCCTGAACTGGGTTCAGAAGGCTTGGTAGGTTGCGCTCCAGAAGCGTCCATGTCTGCCTCCGAAGATTGCCAACCTCCTACTGCAATGGCCGCACCTTGTTACTTTTATTCTTCCTCCTTTTTCGGGGCGGTTCCTGGGCGGCATGTTGACAGGCCCGCCTTCGTTCAGCCCATCCGATTTGATGGGCATTACCCCGCGGACAGTCTCTGATGGAAGGGGCAGTCCACACTTTTGGCGCCAAGCGGGAGCCCAGTCCACGATGGGAGGTGTCAGAAGGCCATCTTTCCACAGCATTATGGCGTCTGTTTTTCTTGGGCGGGCGCCATTTTAAGCGAAAACGAAAGTCCAAGTTGTAAGGCACACAGTACCCGGTAGCAATGGGTAATTCCTTCCCTTGCTGCGGGCACGGTGGTGCCCCTGAGGGTTCGACCGCCACAGGGATGCTGCACTTCTTTAATGGAGTGTAGTGTTCCTCCTCTGAGGTAAGAACAGTGTGATGGTCAGGACCCTTCCTTCACATCCAACACCACACTTCTCCACCAGAGGAGGCTAGAATGCACTAGGTGCTGCCCTCCTGGTTACTGGGGAACCAAGAGTTAGGGGAACCATTTAGTGGGTGAGGGTGGAGGACTCACATTTTAGTGACATTGTAAAATTCATATTTAATAAAAAAGCCATCTTGATGCTTGGTCCTTGGTTCTCGGTCCTGGTTAGTCAAGTTGGTTGGCTGTCATCTACTGTGATCTCCCATACTGAAAGTGGATCCTGTGTGGACCTGCAGCAGATGGGGACACAGCCCTCGTACCCCGGCCCTGGGATGAGGGGCAGGTTGCAGACGAGGAATGTCTCAACCCGGTCAAGGACCACGACCAAGAAGGCCGGGAATTAAGAGTGTAGCTCCACAGCAAATGCATCCCAGGGAGGATGCAGACGGAGCGGTATACGCCACCTGTCCTCGCCAACCTGATATATTCAGAGGGAGTCCGGCTGCAAGAGGGGTACCGGCCCCCGACACCTGACCTCGCTACTCCACGTCCTGGTCGGGAAAGCCCGGTAGGCCCTGAGGATCCCACCGGGTAACGGAAAGGGCAGAGCTGCCACCCGTGCCCTTTTTCTGAGAGGAGTTCAGAGGGAGACCCGGCCTATTTACACACACAGACTGGACAGCACTCGGTCTGTAGTTTTAGGAACACTCTGGTGCGGGGTCCTGATTGAACACTGGACTTACTCGGAGGTTGTCGGACCCCCTTCGTCTCTGGTGACCGCAGAACTCCGCGTGGAGCAGGGAGTCGCCTTCCTTCTGCCATCTCTTATGTGAGTAAAGCCTTGGAAGTTCACCCCTATGGCCTCCGGACTCTTTATTCTGCGCTACACCGCACTTTGCAGACTTCCTAGACTACTACCCTCGTCATCCTGTCCCTCTGCCCTGAGGCCCTGCTCCGCCTGTGGGGAGTAGTAACAACGTCAGCTGCTATAACACCAGGCCTCGGCGGACTGCAGCAGCGCTGGTTGCCTTCACCAGGTGCCACAGGTGGCGTTGTCGTAATCAGCCACTCATCCCGGATAAGCCCATACCACCCTTTTAAATTGTGATGGCCCTGAGCACGGGTCGGGTCCGGGCCACGGCTGCACCCCATCTCTCCATCACAGGACCCGACTCCGAGTCCCCATCTCCCAGGGTAAAGACAAGGGCTTCCGAGAAGAGGCGTAACACTGACATACTCCAGCCACATGAGGTCTGGCATTGTCCTGCATTAGGAGGAACCCAGGGCCAACCGCACCAGCATATGGTCTCACAAGGGGTCTGAAGATCTCATCTCGGTACCTAATGGCAGTCAGGCTACCTCTGGCAAGCACATGGAGGGCTGTGTGGCCCTCCAAAGAAATGCCACCCCACACCATTACTGACCCACTGCCAAACTGATCATGCTGAAGGATGTTGCAGGCAGCAGATCGCTCTCCAGCCCATCTCCAGACTCTTTGTCACATGTGTTCAGTGTGAACCTGCTTTCATCTGTGAAGAGCACAGGGCGCCAGTGGCGACTTTGCCAATCCTTGTGTTCTGTGGCAAATGCCAAGCGTCCTGCACGGTGTTGGGCTGTGAGCACAACCCCCATCTGTGGATGTCGGGCCCTCATACCACCCTCATGGAGTCGGTTTCTAACCGTTTGTGCAGACACATGCACATTTGTGGCCTGCTGGAGGTCATTTTGCAGGGCTCTGGCAGTGCTCCTCCTGTTCCTCCTTGCACAAAGGCGGAGGTAGCGGTACTGCTACTGGGTTGTTGCCCTCCTACAGCCCCCTCCACGTCTCCTGGTGTACTGGCATGTCTCCTGGTAGTGCCTCCAGCCTCAGGACACTACGCTGACAGACACAGCAAACCTTCTTGCCACAGCTCGCATTGATGTGCCATCCTGCATGAACTGCACTACCTGAGCAACTTCTGTGGGTTGTAGAGTCCGTCTCATGCTACCACGAGCGTGAAAGCACAACCAACATTCAAAAGTGACCAAAACATCAGCCAGAAAGCATTGGCACTGATATGTGGTCTGTGGTCCCCACCTGCAGAACCACTCCTTTATTGAGGGTATCTTGATAATTGCCAATAATTCCCATCTATTGTCTATTCCATTTGCATAACAGCATGTGAAATTGATTGTCAATCAGTGTTGCTTCCTAAGTGGACAGTTTCATTACACAGAAGTTTAATTTACTTGGAGTTATATTCTGTTGTTTAAGTGTGTCCTTTATTTTTTTGAGCAGTGTATATATATATATATATATATATATATATATATATATATATATATATACTGTATATGTATGTATATATATAATAAAATTATACTAATCAATATAAAAGTGCACTTAGCATCACTCGGACCCTCCTGTGGTTAGATCATTCCTGAAACTTTGGACTGACTTTCACCATTGCCCCATTGGAGTTTCTAGCTGATGCACATAAACAATTAATGCTGTATATATTGATGTAGTAATGATATGCTGAGTACGTGGAAACCTTCCGAGTGTAAATGCGTGTTCTATACCTTCCAGGACATAACATACACACTCTGGATTTGCTCCAAAGCAATTGAGAAGTGAAATTAATCCATTTTGTTATGATACAAAACTATGCAGAATTGCATCAGAGCGCTTGTCACAGATCCAGCTGGCCTGAGATCTAGCATTGGAATAATCCCTCTCGATTTATATTGAAGCTGGTAAAGACTAACTATTGGAAGATTAATTCTAAAATACAAATGACCTTAATCCCTGCCATGTATCGGATAGAGGAGATTACAAGGAGCAGTGTCCTCCCCTCAAGCTAAGTGAAAATATTCTTTAACAGTGTCATTCGCACTTTTTTTTTTAGTTTGTGTACTACGCCTGTCATATTTAGGTAGAAGATCTCTGATTTTGTTTTCAAGATTGTTGTCTGAAACTGGAGATGAGCGTATAGCTTCTCGCAACCGTGGCCCGTGGTCCAGGTAGGTGTTCTCTGGCCATCGACGGGAACTGCATGAATTTCCTGTCCTTCCAGGTTCCTCGGTGCAGCGTTTGATTAGCTTGCCCGGTGTAATGACATCTATGCGCCGTGTGGCACACAGGTTACTACGTGCTAGCACAGCAAAACATAACACGAGGCCGGGATCCCAGAAGATCAGGAAATTCACACAGCTCCTGTCCACAACCAGAAAGTACTGACCTGGACCATGGAACGAGAAGAGAATACATTTTTTATTTGTACTTTTCTTCTGAAAAATAAAAAAATTAAAAAAAAAAAAGATGAAAAATAGCACCACTATTACAGCATATAAACAAGGCCTATGCAGGGGCATATATAGAAATTATGGAGCCCTCCCATCCCTGCACTCCCCCCAAAAAAATTGTCAGAGTAGGCGTGTTCATGGAGCAAAGGTGCAGTCACAGAATAATAAACCTCCCACCTTTTCAAGACAGGGAGAGGGACATGTTATGCGGCACTTACAGTCATGGCCAAAAGTTTTGAGAATGACACCAAAATGATATTTTCACATGATCTGCTGGCCTCTGGTTTTTATTAGTGTTTGTCTGATGTTTATATCACATACAGAAATATAATTGCAATCATATTATGAGTACCAATAGGTTATATTGACAGTTAGAATGAGTTAATGCAGCAAGTCAATATTTGCAGTGTTGCCCCTTCTTCTTCAAGACCTCTGTAATTCTCCCTGGCATGCTCTCAATCAACTTTTGGACCAAATCCTGACTGATAGCAGTCCATTCTTGCATAATCAATGCTTGCATTTTGCCAGAATTTGTTGGTTTTTGTTTGTCCACCCGACTCTTGATGATTGACCACAAGTTCTCAATGGGATTAAGATCTGGGGAGTTTCCAGGCCATGGACCCAAAATCTCTGTTTTGTTCCATGAGCCATTTAGTTATCACCTTTGCTTTATGGCAAGGTGCTCCATCATGCTGGAAAAGGCATTGTTGGGCGCCAAACTGCTCTTGGACGGTTGGGAGAAGTTGCTCTTGGAGGACATTCTGGTACCATTCTTTATTCATGGCTGTGTTTTTAGGCAAGACTGTGAGTGAGCCGATTCCCTTGGCTGAGAAGCAACCCCACACATGAATGGTTTCAGGATGCTTTACAGTTGGCATGAGACAAGACTGGTGGTAGCGCTCACCTCTTCTTCTCCGAATAAGCTGTTTTCCAGATGTCCCAAACAATCGAAAAGGGGATTCATCAGAGAAAATGACTTTGCCCCAGTCCTCAGCAGTCCACTCCCTGTACCTTTTGCACAATATCAGTCGGTCCCTGATGTTTTTTCTGGAGAGAAGTGGCTTCTTTGCTGCCCTCCTTGAAACCAGCCCTTGCTCAAAGAGTCTCCGCCTCACAGTGCGTGCAGAAGCACTCACACCAGCCTGCTGCCATTCCTGAGCAAGCTCGGCACTGCTGGTAGTCCGATCCCGCAGCTGAAACAGTTTTAAGATACGGTCCTGGCGCTTGCTGGTCTTTCTTGTGCGCCCTGGAGCCTTTTTGACAACAATGGAAGCTCTCTCCTTGAAGTTCTTGATGATGCGATAGATTGTTGACTGAGGTGCAATCTTTGTAGCTGCGATACTCTTCCCTGTTAGCCCATTTTTGTGCAGTGCAATGATGGCTGCACGTGTTTCTTTAGAGATAACCATGGTTAACTGAAGAGAAACAATGATACCAAGAACCAGCCTCCTTTTAAAGTGTCCAGTGATGTCATTCTTACTTAATCATGACTGATTGATCACCAGCCCTGTCCTCATCAACACCCACACCTGTGTTAATGGATCAATCACTAAAACGATGTTAGCTGCTCCTTTTAAGGCAGGACTGCAATGATGTTGAAATGTGTTTTGGGGGTTAAAGTTCATTTTCTGGGCAAATAGTGACTTTGCAAGTGCAGTAAT
The DNA here is from genome assembly GCF_046119375.1 of Phyllobates terribilis. NCBI lineage: Eukaryota > Metazoa > Chordata > Amphibia > Anura > Dendrobatidae > Phyllobates > Phyllobates terribilis. Next base: position 522,217,340 of record NW_027362765.1, read on the forward strand.
TGCTGTTAAGCTGATCACTCTTTGACATTCAGGAGTATATGCAAATTGCCATTACAAAAAATCAAGCAATAAACTTTGGAAAAATTACTATTTGTCTCATTCTCAATACTTTTGGCCATGACTGTACACAGTAATTTGCCCCTATTGAAGCTCCTTAGAGTTCTTACCCACTACAATACTTCTTTTAACGCCCCCATAAAGTATGATGCCAACAAATATACTCCCTTCCCCTACAGCGTGATACTATCACAGTCAATTCCTCCACAGTATAACCCTGCATGCACAGTATGATGAACCCACAGTAGCCCCAGCAAAGTATGATGCCCCCCCCAGGGGCACCTAACACAGTATGAAACCCCACACAGTTCCCAAACACACATAAGGCTCCCACAGTGACATCCACCTCATAGTATTATGCCTCTGCAAATATTATGAGGCCCCAATGATTCCCAACACAGTGCATTGCCCCCAAAGTCCTCCCACATGGTATGATGTCGCCAAAGTATGAGGCCCGCAAAGTCCCCACCATTCAGTATAATGCCTCCACACATTATGATGCCACCACAGTCTCCCCAACACAGTATGATGCCCTTAAATTATGATGTCCTCACAGCCCCCCAAACAGGATGATGCTCTCATAGCCAAACACACAGTATGGTGGCCCCCAAAGTGACCCCCTCCATGGTATGATGGCCCACACAGGATGATGACCACCCCAGTCTCTCATACACAGTATGATGACCTCCGCAGTTCCCCACATGTAGCCCTCTTCAAGTACTAATATATTAAAAAAATAATAATAATAAAGCTACACATACTAGCCCATTCTCCAGGCACACTGCTCTACTCTGTGCAATGTGTTGGATTAAGACTCCATCGTCTAGGTGTGATCTATTATTATTATGATTTGCTTCTGTGACACCTCTCGCCCTCCCTGGGAAATGAGGTTACTCGGAGCCAGGTCAGTGTAGGTGTTACGGGGGATGCAGTCGTGGCCTGGACCCGTTCCGTGCCCAGGGCTGTCACATAAAAATAATGGGCTTTCAAATAAGAGTGGTATTTTTCGACTACGCCACCTGCGGTTTCCGGTGATGGGCACCGGCGCTGCTTCAGTCCACTGAGGCCGGTGTTACGGGCAGCTAAGATGGGACGGCTCCCCGCAGGCGGAGCAGGCTTCAGGGCAGAGAGAGGAAGGAATGGTGGGTGCAGTGCCGCGCAGTAAATAACAGGCTGAGGCGGTGTGTGAAGTCATCCAGAATTTTTACTCACATTCAGATGAACTTTAGCCGCAAAGCTTCTCTCTGCTACTCGCGGTGTACTGCGGCCACCGGGAAGGGGGGTTCAGCACTTTCCAGGTAGATCAGGAGCACCTGTCGAGACCCCTCTGGTGTGTGTTCCTCTCCTTGGTAGGTTGCTCTCCCACTAAGACTCCTCCTGACTGTGTGTGGTTAGAACGAGGTGTAAGGCCAGGTCCCACTGGATAAACGCAGTGTAAGAGATACAGGTGGCGTATGCCGCTCCGTCCGTATCCCCCTGGGATCCACTAAGCCTCCGGGCTTTTCTGACTGAGATGTGAAGTAACAAAGTCAGATATCGGGGGCCGGTCACCCCTCTTGCAGCAGGAGTCCCTCTGACTAGGCCAGAATATGGGATACATGTGGCGTAGGCCACTCCGTCCGCATCCCCTGGGATCATTTTGCCTGTGGAGCCTATCTGCTCTGCTCCCCTCCAGGCCTTCTTAGGTAAGGACCTTGACCGGGTAGAGACAGTGGTTAACTCTGACCCGCTCCTCGTCTCAAGGCCAGAGAACGAGGACCGTGTATCTTCAGTCGGCTGCGGCCTTATGCTGGACTCTGGCGGGTGACCACAATCAGAGACGAAAATCACAATCAAAGACCTTGAACTTAAGATGGCCGTATTTTAAATATGAAACAATAAGTGTTTCTTAAAAGTGTGTCCTCCACCCTCACCCACTACATGGTTCCCCCTATCTTTGGTTCCCCCCATCTCCTCTATCCCAGGCCGGGGCAGCACCCTGGTGCATTTAGGCCCCCTTCAGGACAGGAGTGGTGTAGTGTTGAATGATGAAGTGGTGTCCTGAGAGATGCTCCATCCTTACATGAAAGAGGAGATACCACACCTCAATCTAAGGTGCAGTACCCCTGTGGCGACTGAACCCTCAGGGGCGCCACACTTCTATAGTGCCATCATATTCCACAGCGCTTTACAGACTTTATCGGTACTTGTCCCCATTGGGACTCACAATCTACATTCCCTACCAGTATGTCTTTAGAGAAACCCAAGCAAACACAGGGAAGAACATACATCCTTGCAGATGTTGTCCATGGTGGGATTTGAACCCAGGATCCCAGAGCTGTAAAGCAACAGTGCTAACCACTGAGCCACCATGATGTCCCTCCCAGTGACATTATCGTGCCGGCTGCACTGAGACTCAGACGCACAAGCTGTACGGTGGAGGAGGGACCCGATGGCTTTTTTCTGACCATTGTATTCAGATGTTAAAATTATGATGGCAGGTGCATGGCCTACCATTATTTGCAGTACACCAGTGGGCATCAGTTTATTCCAAGCAGGGCATCATACACGCATCACATCACTGGAGACCATGGTCATTTTCAACCTCCTGTACTTCAGAAATTCTGCTAATCTGGCCACTTGTCAGTCTCGTATTATTAGAACTATTTTGTATTTTAAATGGAAAATTGTATCTAATGCCGGACGATTCCAGTTCACACAAGGAAGAGACATAGTATTATGTTGGTTCAGTGATTTTACAGGATGATGTCAACATTATTCAGCATATAAATCTGAAGTATACGTATATTCACAAGAGGTCCAACAGCAATAAATCAGAAATCAGTCTAAAAAGAGGACAGGGTTCTATTTCATAACTGAAAATATGTGAAACGTGCCCCAAGTCCTCACACATACATCCTATTACATAAATGGTCAAACACACGGAAAGCACGTTTACTCAGCGTGACTCATGGCTGCAGACTTCATTCTGATGAACGTTTTCAGAGGATGAGCTTCTGAAGTGAATTTAAAGAGTTCTTGTGAATTTTTTTATTACCATGTCATAGAGACATAGCAGCAGGAGTGCAGATCCAGCAGATGGGACCCTCATTAATTCAAGAACATGGTGGTGGTATGTGTATGGACACTTTCCATTGATATAAACAGAAGAAGCCTACAAGTGATAGGCTACATACAGTCTGTGCTCCATAGAAGAGACTTTGCTGTCGGACTCAAGACATTGCATTAGCTGAGTCTTGAGTCCGCAGTTTAGACTACTTCTTTCCCCGATGTCAATACTTGAGGTGTAGCTAAAAGTGCACTTATCACCAGTTTGGGGCTGCCCTAATTATAACATAGACAGCCTCAGACATACACTCATCAGCAAAGTGGTGAGAAGTGTCTCTAATATGACCTGACTTTCTAACAAAAGTTGGGTCCGAACTTCCGGTTGTGGGACTCTAGCATGCAGAGTGGGATCCCAAAACCCTTCACAGCCCTCCCTGCTACAGTAAAAGAGTGAGATTTCGCTCTTTGCACTGACTCAGTGCCGCTGCCTGCTTTACTAAGCTTGCCGGGATCCCACAACCCAGTTCAATAGGAGGCATCATGGACACTTCTGTCCTTTTTTGCTAATTAGTTTATTTAAAAAAAAAAAACAAGTCCGGCTCTGTACTCTCTATTCTTAAATAAAAAGTGGCATCCCCTGACTAGTGGTAGGTACTCTTTAATCTTCTGGGTCCTGATGCAAAATCTGCAGCAGGACCCCATATCTACCCACCACGCACCATGTAGAACATCAGTTGCATTTTATTTGGTAGAGGAACCTTTGGTCCTCCTCAGACATCAGGTCCCAGATGTGACTGCTATCTCTGTAATCCGTACAGCTCTAGTCCATGCAGAAAAGTGATCTGGTCTGCCCACCATCCAGAAAATCCAGGACAGTCCATAAAAAAAATTTAAAGAGTCCCTGATTGTTTTGAAGCTGAAGAAACGTTTACAGATTATTTTGACTGTAATTATCATCCTTTTACAGTTTACAGTGAATGAAGCTGATCTACATATCAGAGTCATAGGCTGTAGACCTGTATTGTATCACTAATAAGAATGATTTATTATGGTTTTCCAATGTGTCCATAAAAACTATTATCTGTCCGTGATTTTTGATAAGCTGTCCGGAAAAAAATAAAAAGTCAATTTGGCAACACTGCTGCAGAGGATCAGGCCGAGTGAGTATAAATTATTTTTTCTTTTAAAAGCAGTCTGAGGACTTTATGCAATTTCCATTCACCAGAACACACTTGTAAACCACTAAATAGTTTCTGCCAAAGGTCTGGGTGCTACTGGCTCACATTGAAGAGATCTTGCTATGTATGGAGCATAGGGGCACAAGAGGTATAACGGCCCACTTCTACCTCCAAAGTGACAAGTGGCTTATGTAACAGACACTTTATTAGACTGCAAAGGGCCCATACATTGCTCTTGCACAGTGTCCGCCCCTGCTCATACCAGCTAAACCAGACTCATCTGTACAGTACACAGCTCTGTTTTGAGATTGTGCCCCTCAGCAGTACAGAGCAGGGTATTAATTGGCTGAAGAGATGTCTTGATGCAGACCTTTATGTATGTATGTGTAGCACCCCGAGGGCTCGGCTGCTACAGGGGTACTGCACCTCGACCCAGAGGTGTGGTATTCCACTCCCGGGTAAGGATGGAGTGTGGAACTGAGCTCAGTAGGCTGCATGCACTACATACATCCCATTTCCGGGGGACAGAACTACGGTACTCCCACCAGATAAATGTGCAGGTACGACAGCGTCTGTCCCTGGCTGGAGTGGGGAGGGGGGAGGAACATCCCAGTGGTGTAGGAGCAGAGAGGGGAGGGACTCTGGGCATAGGTAGGAGCCCATTGGGTGCTAGTCACCTGGGCTCGGGTGTCAGAAGGGAGTATATAAGGGGGGCACCATCTTGGATCAGTGGTCAGTCTAGAGAGGAGCTCAGCCAGAGAGGGCTGACAGGGAGCTGTGGCTCAGTCTGGGCCCAGCTCCAGAGCCAGGCCTGGAGAGGAGGCCTGAAGCAGAGAGACAGAGGAAGGAGAAAGAACAGAAACGCCAGGAGAGGCCCAGAGACGCAGGAGAAGAGGGAACCCTGAGATCCCACGAGCTAACGGGTGAAGGGTTGGCAGAACAGGGTGCCGGATCCCAAACTGGTGAAGGCCAATTATCCTTAGCCAGGAACCGGAGGTCGTGGACAAGTTTTGGCGCGACCCCTCGCCATATCTACCAGGAAGGCATACCATATAGGGTCAGGGAAACCGGGAAAGGTTTCACCACCAGAAGGCCCGAGGGAGCTGGACAAAGGTGGATCCCTGGTGGGGACGGCCAGTAGAAAGGAAGAGAGGGGAGCTCAGGACCACGCTCTGGAACTGCCTGGGAGTTGGCCGAGTCCCGCACCTGGTGGACGCAGCACGGCTCGGGTGGTCCTAGCTGTACACAAGGGACCTGATAAAGAACTGAACTGTGAGTAAAGCTGTGAAAACTGCAATTGCACGTCTCTGAGCTTCCTTGTCACACCACCACTACCACTATCATCTTTTCCTGCTTCATCAGCTGCCCTGAGGCTATACCCCTCCCGTTGGGGGTTATACCATCCACGCTGCACATCCGTACCACCGGCCTCAGTGGACTGCCCTGCAGCGGCGGCTTCATAGCCGCATTCAACGGGTGGCGTAGTCGGACACTAATACCATCATATCAATAACGCCACTTAGTTTGACCACCCTGGGCGCGGACCGGGTCACCGCCACGAGGACTACTACCCCCAACAGATCCGGCTCCGGGTATTCCCCTAACATGGCCCAGGGGGCGCGTCAACTTTGGCGTAGTCGGCAGGATTACGTGCCCGCAACCACCGGGTACTGCGTGCCTGAAGAAAAGTTCACATTTACCGCAAAAAGGAGTCTCCCGCCAATTCCAGAGGGTTCCCGCCATCGGACGCCATCTGGGGTCGTTTCCCGCCGTTTGCCCGCCATCTGCAGTCTTTGCCCGCCATCTGCGAAGTTTCCCGCCATCGGGAGACGATTCCCGCTATCTGAGACGATTTCCCGCCCTGGCAGAGCGGACGCCATTAAGGGCGTGCCAGAGGGTGGCAAGAGACCACCTCCCATCGTGGGCGCGGTCCCAGAAGGGCGCCAAAAGCGGAGACCGCCCCCACCAGCCGAGACTACCACCATGGAAATGTCCATCAAAGTGGGGGGTCTGCCCCTGAAACTGACTGTCACTAAGTTGCCCCGGGACCACTCCCAAGGGGGGCGGATAGAGAACAAAACGGAGAAGATGGGTGCAGCCTGGAGGAGTCTGGAGAGGTCGCACCCGGAGATGGATGGAGAGTCAGGCAGCACCGAACCTGTGGTCAAGAGCCTGTTGCAAGCCACCACCCCACCAGGCCTGGTGGAGATCCTGGCACAGCTCCCCCGAGACCGGGAGCATGCCCAAACCGCGCTGGAGGGCCTCGCACGCAGGATGGCCCGAGTGCAGCGAGAGGTGCTGACTGAGTGGAGCAGGGAGATGGCCCAGCAGGCTGGAACCCGCCAGCGGAGCACGCCAACCGAGACGAGGAGTCTGACCGCCTCTGAGGATGGTGCAGGAGGAATGAAGGCCGGAGACGACGCCGTGGAACGAGCTGAAGAGACGGAGGCAGGTAAAGGGGACGTCACTACCCCAAGCCTAGAAACCGTAAGCCTGCCCCAGCTCCCCGTCGCAGAGCCCGAAATTCCCCCTACCGTGCCCGTCGCTGCACCGCCACCGCTCCGGACTAGGCCTCAAGCAGGAGCCACGGCCATGCCCCCTGTGACGTCACGCGCCTCAACTCAGAGCGCGGCCAAGCAGGAGGCGCCCTCGGCCTGGTCGCAGGGCCAAGTACTCCCGGGCGCCGCTGTTTTCACAGCGCCCTCTACCTCCATCATGCCGCCGGCCTGGTCGCAAGGTCTGGTAGACCCGGGCGCCGCTGCCTCTAAAGCGCCCTTTGTCTTCAGACTACCTTCGGCCTGGACGCAAGGCCAGGAGCCCCTGGGCGCCGCAAGCACCACAGCGCCCTCTGCCTCCACAGAACCAACCACCTCGGACGGACTGCTCTTCGTGTGGCCACCTAAATACATCCACCCCCGACTACGGAGGGAACGGCCTCTGGATGAGCCTCTACTTCCGGCTCCGGCGCCCGCCAAACTCGACCCGCTTCCGTTGGAGGATGCCCAATTTGAGTGGGACCCTACCGGTGAGGACCTGATGGGATTCACCGAGGAGACCCGGGCAGCCGCAACCCAGCGTGCGGAATGCTGCCGGCAGCAGCTAGAAGTTTTCGATAAGGAGCGGCGGGAGAGGCGGGTCCGTGAGGAGCGGCTCCAAGTTCAGAGCGCGGAGCAAAAGCGCCGGGCCCGCAGGAACCCTCGTACTGCCCACGGTCCCCGTGCCAGCGGGACCGTAATTAAATTCCAACTGGAGCACGGTTGGGGTTTTATCCGGGACCACAGAACCCCTGGCGACGTCTTTGTCACCCGCAGGGACGTCGAAAGCCATCTGCCGGAGGGACACAGAGGTCGTGACCTTTACCTGGGTGATGAGGTCACCTTCACCCGGCATCAGTGCGCCAAAGGGCCGTATGCTCTAAGTGTACACCGACTGACTGAGGAGGAGTTACGGAGTGAGGAGGATCAAGAGGACCCGGACGGGTCTGAAGATTACCCTCAGGCAGGAGCAGGAGGACGTCGCCACTGATGTACAGTAATAGCATTGTAAATAGTTACCCGTGAGAGTACAGGAACTGTTACCAGTACGATGTAGTCCCCGTTGGGACCAGCAAACTGTTACCGTGTATTCCCTATCCCTTACCAGGCTGAGGACTGTGAACAGCCATCCCTTATTCCCTCTACCTGGCCGAGGACTGAGAGCGGCCATACCCTTGTATATAGTTGCGCTTCCTAAAGCGCCCCCTACTGGTTTTATAAGGAACTGTTTTTCTACAAGGAAGTAGTGACTGTTGCACTGTACCTGGTCACAAGATGCACCGTGGCCAGAGACCAAGAATATATTTTGAGAATGTTTATGTGAAAATGTCTTAAAATGGAAAGTTTAAAATGCTGCCGAAATAATAATGCTAAAAGTCTTGCATAATGTTTCACAAAAGAGTTCCGGTGGCATTAGCCAGATATTTTATAATGTCTTAGGAAAAATGTTTTATACCCGTAACGTTAAAGGAGAAAAGTACCTCCCATAAAGGGATGAGTTTTCGGTTAATGTTTTATATATGAGTGCACTTTCAAAATTTGTATGTTTTATTTTGTTTTGCTCTTTTACAGCCCGAGGACGTGCTGTGATTTACCAGGGGGGAATGTAGCACCCCGAGGGCTCGGCTGCTACAGGGGTACTGCACCTCGACCCAGAGGTGTGGTATTCCACTCCCGGGTAAGGATGGAGTGTGGAACTGAGCTCAGTAGGCTGCATGCACTACATACATCCCATTTCCGGGGGACAGAACTACGGTACTCCCACCAGATAAATGTGCAGGTACAACAGCGTCTGTCCCTGGCTGGAGTGGGGAGGGGGGAGGAACATCCCAGTGGTGTAGGAGCAGAGAGGGGAGGGACTCTGGGCATAGGTAGGAGCCCATTGGGTGCTAGTCACCTGGGCTCGGGTGTCAGAAGGGAGTATATAAGGGGGGCACCATCTTGGATCAGTGGTCAGTCTAGAGAGGAGCTCAGCCAGAGAGGGCTGACAGGGAGCTGTGGCTCAGTCTGGGCCCAGCTCCAGAGCCAGGCCTGGAGAGGAGGCCTGAAGCAGAGAGACAGAGGAAGGAGAAAGAACAGAAACGCCAGGAGAGGCCCAGAGACGCAGGAGAAGAGGGAACCCTGAGATCCCACGAGCTAACGGGTGAAGGGTTGGCAGAACAGGGTGCCGGATCCCAAACTGGTGAAGGCCAATTATCCTTAGCCAGGAACCGGAGGTCGTGGACAAGTTTTGGCGCGACCCCTCGCCATATCTACCAGGAAGGCATACCATATAGGGTCAGGGAAACCGGGAAAGGTTTCACCACCAGAAGGCCCGAGGGAGCTGGACAAAGGTGGATCCCTGGTGGGGACGGCCAGTAGAAAGGAAGAGAGGGGAGCTCAGGACCACGCTCTGGAACTGCCTGGGAGTTGGCCGAGTCCCGCACCTGGTGGATGCAGCACGGCTCGGGTGGTCCTAGCTGTACACAAGGGACCTGATAAAGAACTGAACTGTGAGTAAAGCTGTGAAAACTGCAATTGCACGTCTCTGAGCTTCCTTGTCACACCACCACTACCACTATCATCTTTTCCTGCTTCATCAGCTGCCCTGAGGCTATACCCCTCCCGTTGGGGGTTATACCATCCACGCTGCACATCTGTACCACCGGCCTCAGCGGACTGCCCTGCAGCGGCGGCTTCATAGCCGCATTCAACGGGTGGCGTAGTCGGACACTAATACCATCATATCAATAACGCCACTTAGTTTGACCACCCTGGGCGCGGACCGGGTCACCGCCACGAGGACTACTACCCCCAACAGATCCGGCTCCGGGTATTCCCCTAACATGGCCCAGGGGGCGCGTCATATGTATGTATGGAGACTTACTTTCAATGCAAAACTTGACATAGTTTCAAGTTACTTTGCATATTTCTGCCAAAGACAGACATGTCATAAACAGGGCCCAGACTAGGTTTATGGCATCCTTTATTTTAATAAGGGATTCCCTCTACTTAGGCCCCACATGATTAGAATACAAGAGTATAGGGAATTAACTCAAGGAGAACAGGAAAAAGGGTCAAGAAAGTAGTAAGTCCATCACTGGACCAGGCCCTGTTTTATGTCAACTCAATGGGAAGAAGTGCAGAACCCAGTAGAAGAAAGAAAGACTGATTTGGTGAATACCATTGTGCCATCATTATTATTCTGAAACCCAAACTCTTTGGTTAGTTAACATCTGAAATATTCGGTATTCCCCCACCATTCTGAAAGATGTATGAAATGGAGAACCATTCATTTTCAGTAATCTTTAGGCTGTGTGCCCACGATGCGTTTTTTAAGCGTTTCTGCAGCGGCAAAAACGCTGCAGAAACGCTTAAAAAACGCATAGTAGAAGGTCGGTCATGTTCCCCAATGATAATCCGCGTGCTGTGCACATGCTGCAGACATTTCCGCTGCGGGTTATCATTGCGGAAAAAAATGCAGCACTACCAATTATTTTGCGGAAGCGCTGCGTTTTCGCCGCCATTGACTTGCATTGGAACACATGGAATCCGCATCACTGCATCTGTACATGCAGAATCCATGCATTTCAATGTTCGGGTGGTACCCGGGTTCTGTAGGACAGGAGACTCTCCTCCGGATCCAGGTACCATAGAACCTGTAAAAAAAAAAGAATAAAAAATAAATATTATACTTACCTTCTGATGGCCCCCGCTACGCTTGTCTTCGCTTGCCGGCAGATCGCGGTGGACTGAAGGACCTGCGCTGACGTCATTTAGTCATGAGACGGCAGGTCCTTCAGTGTACCGCGAGCTGCCAGCAAGCCAGGACGGAGCGAATAAAGACTGCGGGGGCCAACAGAAGGTAAGTATAGATTTATTTTTTTATTTTTTACCATTCTTTCGGTCACAGTATGTAAATCCATGCTGTTTGCATGGATTTATATAGTGTGACCAAGTTGTCAAGCACTTTCCAAGTGATGCTAAAATCGCTTGGAAAGCGCTTGTCAACCCGCATGTGGAAATGCCAGTGAATAACGCTTCACATCCGCATGTCCCTGGCAGGAAAAACGCATGTACAATCCGCATGTACAATCCGCATGTACAATCCGCATGTACAATCCACATGTACAATCCACATGTACAATCCACATGTACAATCCGCATGTACTATCCACATGTACAATCCACATGTACAATCCGCATGTACAATCCGTATGTACAATCCGCATGTACAATCCACATGTACAATCCGCATGTACAATCCGCATGTACAATCCGCATGTACAATCCGCATGTACAATCCGCATGTACAATCCACATGTACTATCCACATGTACAATCCACATGTACAATCCGCATGTACAATCCGCATGTACAATCCGCATGTACAATCCGCATGTACAATCCGCATGTACAATCCACATGTACAATCCACATGTACAATCCACATGTACTATCCACATGTACAATCCACATGTACAATCCACATGTACAATCCACATGTACAATCCACATGTACAATCCACATGTACAATCCGCATGTACAATCCGCATGTACTATCCGCATGTACAATCCGCATGTACAATCCACATGTACAATCCACATGTACAATCCACATGTACAATCCACATGTACTATCCACATGTACAATCCACATGTACAATCCACATGTACAATCCGCATGTACAATCCGCATGTACAATCCACATGTACAATCCACATGTACAATCCACATGTACAATCCACATGTACTATCCACATGTACAATCCACATGTACAATCCGCATGTACAATCCACATGTACTATCCACATGTACAATCCACATGTACAATCCACATGTACAATCCACATGTACAATCCACATGTACTATCCACATGTACAATCCGCATGTACAATCCGCATGTACAATCCACATGTACTATCCACATGTACAATCCACATGTACAATCCACATGTACAATCCACATGTACAATCCACATGTACTATCCACATGTACAATCCACATGTACAATCCACATGTACAATCCACATGTACAATCCGCATGTACAATCCACATGTACAATCCACATGTACAATCCGCATGTACAATCCACATGTACTATCCACATGTACAATCCACATGTACAATCCACATGTACAATCCACATGTACAATCCGCATGTACAATCCGCATGTACAATCCGCATGTACAATCCGCATGCGTTTTTTCTGCCAGGGAGATGCAGAAACGCTCAGGATAAATCCGGAGCATTTCTGCATCGTGGGCACATAGCCTTAGTCTGTTATTGCCAGATCTGTCAGTGCTTTATATGTGTAAGTATAATTATTATTAGTTGTATTGTAGTAAATAACAGATGAATGATTTGTTCCTATTGTTATGTCACCCATTGACTTGTGCTGTGCACATACTGTACTACCAGTGACATACTATAATGAAGTGACTGTAATACTCACATGTCAGTATGAGCGTTGAACAGTCATTAGACATGTCATGTTACTCTGCACAAATGTGATATATTGTATTTCTTAGGTTATTATTAGGTTTTGTGAGTTTTGCTGTTAGTATGATAGGGGTGAAAAACAGATAACACTAAGGATAACATGGATGGATGTTATGATACAGTCTGAAGAACAGGAATTTCAGGTTGTTCTATCTGTGTTTTGCTTTTAAACCATGATTTAACATAGCCGTGCACTTACATTATTACGAGTGTGTACATACAGTATATACACAGCATGTGTGCTTGTATATGTCAGATGGATAGTTTTCATTAGTTGGGTCAAACCAGCATCTAATAGAAAAGTTCCTCAGCAATGTTTTTATTTTTTTTTATAACATATAATTTCGGCACTATAAAATGACACGTTTTATCACCGCACTTTACTGTTTTCCTATTATTATCTACAGAGTAGAATTGCTTTATTCCTTATATTTGAATATTCAGAATAATCAGAACTAATTGTTCTACGTTCCCAGACTGTGCAAAATTAACTTATTCATTTTCCTTTTTTTTACTATTCTGTGTGCACAATTCCTTATGGTTTTCATCATTATTTCTTAAACGGAAGGTTTCCATCCAACGACTACAAGCCAAGATTTTAAAAACTTAAGGGGAATTGAAACAACAATTATATTGGAAAAGTTAATACTATGAACAATTTGTATTTGCTGTAATTGAAATATCCATTAAAGGGGTGGCCTGAAGCTAACACTGATTTAATCTTTAATGTCTGTCTGTTTGTTATCTATGTAATAATCTTATTGCTGGGATAGTCAAATGAGTCATCATCAGGGTCACTGCCGTAGCCTCTGTCCCCACCCTGAAACAAAGCATCATCAATCACATCTGTTTCAGTGGCTGGGCTAGTTCCTGCTGTACTGAGCATGCGTTGGTTGTCAGTTCTGACATATGCTCAATACAAGCTCCCTTGTCATTGTGCAATATTATTTTTAATGCACAGTGACAGTGCGCTCCCTCGCCGGCTCTGATAAGATGTGACAAGCAGGAAAGAGAGCGCACTGTCAGTGCGCATTGTAAGGGGATAACCCGGTGAGTAGGAAAAGCAGAGACCAGCCCCACCCCTGAAAGACACAGGGCTGGTCTGATAATCTCTTGCTAATAATACAATGATTTTATCAAAACTACAGCAAGCATTACAGTGACTCACGCATTGCTGGAATCAGGGTTTCTGTCTCTACATTATGCTGCTCTCAGATTAGGTGGGAAAAGCTAGTGACAGATTCCTTTTAAGGCATAAGTTTTACATTAAAGACACTTTTTGTATGCATATTTCTTCAATGTAATATTCCTAGTCCTTCAAGTTTACATTATAATTTATAATCTCTTTGAGATAATTAATAGCGTTTTCTTTTCCTTTTCAGCATTCTACATTGATTGTTCTCCTGACAGACTGACCTGGCGGTTTTATGCATGAACTGATGTGTCTGAAACAAAGATCTGTGATTGTAGGGCTCAGCAGAATATGTTGGCACGATGTGAATACAAACATAATAAAAGAACTCTAATAAAATGCCAAACACTAGATTTGATCCGCTTACAAGGCAACTCAGTCTAGTGACTAAATTCAGGAAGACACGCTACAGACAGGGAAATGATTTGTTCAGTTGGTCGCCTTGCCTTTTCTATCCCTTTAGCTATGACGTTAAAGGGGAAATTCTACCTCCTTGGGTGGTGTGTATTTTAATGCACAATAATGGCTGTAGGGAAGGGTCTGTCTACAAATTTTGGATTATAAATGAAGCTTATTTATTGTACTAATTACACATACTTCATTTTCACTTCACAGAATCCAAATTATCTTTCATATTATGTGACATTATAAGACCACGTGGACACAGGACTTTTTTTATTTTGCAAGATTGTCAAGGTGTTTTCTGCCCAATTAGTCCAATAGGGAAAACAAATTCTGAAAAACATTGCATATAGTAGGACACACTAAGTGCATTCTGGAGGAAATAGTTCCAGAAACATTTTAAAAATGTATATCTCAGGCACAGTTTTATAGGTCCTATTTGTCTACCCTTTTATATGCATTACTTCAACTTTGATATACAGTAAGGTTTTTAATATAGACAGTATAGGTACCGTCCCAATTTAGGGTCACCTTGTCGCTGGTGGGACGGCTTGTATACTTTTTTTGATCAAAAATAGTTCACTAAGTACCCTATATTTATTATGCAACTTTGCTTTACATTTATATATAATGATGGTAGGGTATGAGATATATTTTTGTCTTTTGTAGGTTTTGCTTCTTTTTGCTAGTGTGAACATGCTCCTATTTCTTGCATGTCTACCATCTTAGACCTCAGTTCACATTGCTTGGTTTTTTGTCTTGTTTGCATTCTGTGCAATTTAAGGGTGTGGCATCCCCTTTGTTGAGCTGATTAGTATATATGTAGCTTACCACGGGCCTAGGTGGTCTGGAGTTGGGACCCGGTCCTATTTGTCTACCCTTTTATATGCATTACTTCAACTTTGATATACAGTAAGGTTTTTAATATAGACAGTGTAGGACCGTCCCAATTTAGGGTCACCTTGCTGCTGGTGGGACGGCTTGTATACTTTTTTTGATCAAAAATAGTTCACTAAGTACCCTATATTTATTATGCAACTTTGCTTTACATTTATATATAATGATGGTAGGGTATGAGATATATTTTTGTCTTTTGTAGGTTTTGACAGTTTTATAGAAACCTGGGCCCAGTGCAACAAGCAAAGTATTTCTACACAGTTTTCATAATTACAAGTGCTGAATATATAAAATATTACCACTATATAATGGCAAAATAATACCGCCATACAAAGCCTAAGTAATGCCACCATGTCGTACACCATTTGTACTATGATATATGGTTCAAACAATACTGCCACACTATGCCCATATAATGCCAAAATAATACCGCCATACAAAGCCTAAGTAATGCCACCATGTCGTACACCATTTGTACTATCATATATGGTTCAAACAATACTGCCACACTATGCCCATATAATGACAAAATAATACCGCCATACAAAGCCTAAGTAATGCCACCATGTCATAGACCATTTGTACTATCATATATGGTTCAAACAATACTGCCACACTATGCCCATATAATGACAAAATAATACCGCCATACAAAGCCTAAGTAATGCCACCATGTCGTATACCATTTGTACTATCATATATGGTTCAAACAATGCTGCCACCCTATGCCCATATAATGGCAAAATAATACCGCCATACAAAGCCTAAATAATGCCACCATGTCGTATCCCAATTTTACTATCATTAATGGGTCAAACGATGCTGCCACGTTATGCCCAAATTAATCCATAGTTCAGTGTCTAAATAATGCCGCCATAGCATGCCTAAATAATTTTCCTATACAAAGTCCATGTAATATTGATATGCAGATCAGTGGAGATGGAGAAGACTTTGGCTGCAATTCAAGGCTCTGTTCCCACCATGAGCTTTTGGTGCGTTTTTGATGTTGCAGAATTTCTGCACCCATTATTTAAATTAGTAAAAGAGTTGTATGACGGCACCACTAAATAATTGGGATCTACCTACCACATACTTAAAAGGCAAATGGAAGGGTGAGAAAAAAGAAGTATGTAAATGCTATGGGATCACCATATAGACAAATGACACCAAAATAGTGACACAAAACAGAAAATTTTAAAAACATTTAAAAAAGCCATTCGGCCATATATAAATACAGAGGTGAGAGACTAGAATAAGGCTAACACCTATCCTCTTTTGCCAATCCAATAATAACCAAGGTATCTAAAAACAATAATAGTGAATGTAAACAATAATAAATACATGCCATACAGAGGTAAGTAACACTGATGCAGTAAGGTCTACGTAAATCAAACCACAAGAATTAGAATAATACTATAATTGGTAGGAATGTCCAACATAAGACTATATGAGATCACTATAAAAGATTTTAAAATCAGGCATACCCCATAAGGCAGGGATGTCAAGCTCAAACATGCAGAGGGCCAAGATGAAAAACTTGGACAAATTTGTTGGCCAACCAGAATACAGTATAATCGGCCCCACATAGTCCTCCATACAGTATAACGGGCCCCACATAGTCCTCCATACAGTATAATGGGCCCCACATAGTCCTCCATACAGAATAATAGGCCCCACATAGTCCTCCATACACTATAATGGGCCCCACATAGTCCTCCATACAGAATAATGGGCCCCACATAGTCCTCCATACAGTATAATGGGCCCCACATAGCCTTCCATACAGAATAATGGCCCCACATAGTCCTTCATAGAGAATAATGGGCCCCACATTGTCCTCCTTAGTATTATGGGCCCCACATTGCCTTCTATACAGTATAATGGGCCACATAGGGGTGGTGGTTTTGGTGTCAAGGGCCAAATATAATCACTCTGCGGGCCAGATTTGGCCCACGGGCCACAGTTTGACATGTGTGCCATAAGGAAAATAAGTAAGTGAAAGAGAGATGTCCAATAATAAGCTAAAATAGGATTACCAGGTAGTGGAAAGTCAGACAAATCCAACCTAAATAGTGAGATCACATATACAGGTGCTTCTCACTAAATTAGAATATCATCAAAAAGTTAATTTATTTCAGTTCTTCAATACAAAAAGTGAAACTCATATATTATATAGAGTCATTATAAACAGAGTGATGTATTTCAAGTGTTTATCTCTGTTAATGTTGATGATTATGGCTTACAGCCAAGGAAAACACAAAAGTCATTATCTCAGTAAATTAGAATACTTTATAACAACAGCTTGAAAAATGTTTTTAAAATCCAAAATGTTGTCCTATTGAAATATATGTAAGGAGTAACTGTAAGGAGGAAAATCCTGAATGAGGAATGTAATATAATGAGGACCAGAGACCCCACGTGTATCGCCACTCCTGTTGTGGCTTCCCTAGGGGTAAAGGTAAGTGTATATCCCACATGGTGTCTGCTGGAGACATCAGATCGGCATCCAGAAGTAGTGTTTGTGCATGCGCCAAAGCCCGTAACATATAAAGTTGACAAACAGACGCACAAGCGCGAATGCCATATAGCAACCTATGTAAAAGATATAAAATGCACATGCGCTAGACGGGCAGTGACAATGAACACGCCAATAGAAATAAATAAGTCATGTGACGTAACACTATGAAACACATAAACACGCAGGCGGAAATGCCGAAAACGAGAATCCTTTGCAATAAAAGGAGTATGTAATGCACATGCGCTAGATGGACAATGGTAATGTGTAAACCTAATTACTTCGGCCAATAAAGCTGCTGTGTTTTTTATACTTCTTGTTTTTTTGCTTTGACAAAACTTTCTTGACATACTTAGGTTTGGATTATTATTTATTATTATAGCGCCATTTATTCCATGGCGCTTTACATGTGAAAGGGGTATACAAAGCACAAGCAAGTACAATAATTTTGAACAATACAAGTCAGCGACTGGTACAGGAGAAGAGAGGACCCTGCCCGCGAGGGCTCACAGTCTACAAGATTACATGTGTTTTTGATGCATTTCCGCTGTGAAAAACGCATTAAAAACGCATGTGCATTTTTTTGCTGCAGATTTTCCGCGTCTAATGTAAGTCTACAAGGAAAATCTACACAGAAAACACAGGATGCGAACAAGAGAAATTGCAATGCTGCGGATTTGAAAAACGCACCGCAGGTCAGTTTACACAGTGTTAATTAGAAGCACAGCGGGCATGAGATTACTATAAATCCCATGCACTTTGCTGGAACTGTGAGATGCTGTGCTTAAAAAGCACCAAAAGCTCATCGTGGGAACAAAGCCTAACACTTCTCTGCATTGGCTACACAGCTCAAGCTACAGGAAGTGATGAATATTTTTTCCATGCGACTCTTCGTGTTTTTCCGCCTGTGTGTTTTTTCCCACAAAAAATGCAGCATTTTACTGCACATGCTGCTTATTTTTTCCCTGAAGATTTGAAGCTGTTTCACATCTGTAGAATGTCAGTTCTTTAAAGGGGTTTTATCCACGAACAAAAGTACATTTTAATCAATAGATCTTGGAATGATAATAATTTCCACAATTGAATGTGTTAAAAAAAATGTTCCTGTGCTGAGATAATCTTATAAATGTGCCCCTGCTGTGTACTGTGTAATGGCTGTGTCTGACCATACAGGAACATGGTCTGATCATACCACAGCTCCTGGGCAGGGGAGGAAGCAAAAGAGTATACAGACAGGACAGCATGGGATCACATGCTGTAATGTCTGTATACTCTTTTGCTTCCTCTCCTGCCTAGGAGATGTGGTATGATCAGACCATGTTCCTGTACGGTCAGACACAGCCATTACACAGTACACAGCAGGGGCACATTTATAAGATTATCTCAACACCGAGACATTTTAATTAAACACATCCAATTATGGAGTTTATTATTATTCCAAGATGTATTGATTAAAATGAACTTTTGTTTGTGGGAAAACCCCTTTAAGCTTTTTTGCAGCATTTTTCACTCATTCAAATAAATTGAAAAAAAAAAAACCTCTTAAACAAAGCCTCAAAAATGCACTCAAAAAGTGTGTTTTTTTTTTTTAGCAAATAAAGTGTGCACATGCCCTTAGATTGTTCCTGGGGTGGGGTGAGGGGCACATTTTCAAGAGCTCCTATGAAATTGAGGGTCTTCTGGATTTTCTCAGTTTTCCTCCTTCTAAAACCCACGCCACACTTTCTGCACAATCTGTTTGTCTTGTAGAACTCGTCACATTTTTGCTTTTAATTGGATCCCGAAAGGATTAAAAAAACAAGATCGGATGAGGTTCAAACTCCAGAGTCAATAATTAGAGAAATGCAACATAAAAACAAGCTAGATCAGATTGTGAGGGGCAATGATTCACAGGCAGAGTCTGGCCCACAGTCTAGATTGCAACATCCAGATTTCCACTTTTAACTTCCTGGAATATTAATGGATACTATGAGAAGGATAAAGTGTTGTATGTGGCCTTTCCCTGGGATGAACATACGTACTCTTGCATAATATTGCTCTTGTGATTCCCAAAAAAATGCAAGTGATGCTGCTTGTGTCTGCTACGTGATCTCACCAATAACTTGCATTAGTAACCTGACCATCTGCTGTCATCTGTCAGTGCTGAGGTCAAGGCTCATTCAGCAATGTTTGTACAAATGTTGTGGACCAAACAGCCCGGGTCACGTCTTTACTTGCAGAATGGAAAAGATCCTACAGCAATCTTAGGGCTCACGAGGAACGTCCAAAGGAACATCTGAAACTCCAGCTGCTCCAAGTGAAAAGCTATACTTAGGCAGTCCCATGTAACAACATAGTGTTAATAGCTGGTATGTGGTTGCTATGGGAAACAGTGCCGGCCTATTTCACAACACATCATCAATGGAGCCTTCTAACGTAGCAATCATTTTCTGTTATAATGTTAATAAAGGTCTATAAAAGTACAAAGCATTCATGGAGCAGTCTCCTAACAAAGTATCTGAATGAATCTGATTCTCACAAACGCTTCTATCTTCCATTGCTAAATATTCCTCTACTTCAGTGTTACAACAGACCTGCGCTCTTCATGGTAGCCAGACAGTAGATGGACTCAGGCTTTACACAATAGTAACATAGTTTTTAAGGTTGAAGGAAGACTAAGTCCATCTAGTTCAACCCATAGCCTAACATGTTGATCCAGGTAATTGTCTCTCATAGTTGTCAAAAACCCATTACCTTTGCTTGAACTACAGGTTTCTGTTCCCCAATGTATTTCAGGGTAGTTAAAGTCCCCCATAATAATGACTTCTCCTTGAGTCGCTGCTTCATCTATTTGCTTTATGAGGATATTCTCCGCTGCTTCCATTATTTTTGGAGACTTATAACAAACCCCTATCAGCAATTTATTATTTTTTCCCCCTCCCCTTATTTCCACCCACAGGGACTCTACATCTTCATTAGATTCACATATATTCTCGTGCAAGATGGGTTTTAAGGATGATTTTACATATAAACACCCCCCCCCCCCTCGCTTGTTTGTACGGTCATTTCTGAACAGACTATAGCCCTGTAAATTAACTGCCCAGTCATGGCTCTCGTCCAGCCATGTCTCAGATATCCCCACCATGTCATAATTATTTTCCAACAAAATTAATTCTAATTTCTCCATTTTGTTGGTGAGGCTTCTGGCATTACTGTACATGCATTTTATGTATCTCTCTGTACCTCTATTCCTTCTTACTTTATTGACTGTTCTAACCCAACCCCCAATTTCTTTATTTGTGCCCAGGTCACTATCTGTACTATCTTCCCACCTAAAAAATGAATACCCTTCCCCCCAATCCCTAGTTTAAACACTCCTCCAGCCTTCTAGCCATTTTCTCCCCCAGCACAGCTTTACCCTCCCCATTGAGGTGCAGCCGGTCCCTAGCGTAGAGTCTGTAGCCAACTGAAAAGTCGGCCCAGTTCTCCAGGAACCCAAATCCCTCCTTCCTACACCAGTTCTTGAGCCACTTATTTATCTCCCTAATCTCCCGTTGCCTCTCTGGCATGGCACGTGGTACAGGTAGTATTTCCGAGATTACCACCTTGGAGGTCCTTGCTTTAAGCTTGCAGCCTAATTCCCTGAAATCATCTTTAAGGACCTTCCACCTAACTCTAACTTTGTCATTTATGCCAATGTGCACCATGACCGCTGGGTCCTCACCAGCCCCTCCCAGTAATCTGTCAACCCAATCAGCGATGTGCCGGACTCGAGCGCCAGGTAGGCAGCACACTGTTCGACGATCCCTGTCTTTGTGACAGATTGCCCTATCTGTTCCCCTAATAATTGAGTAGCCCACTACCAGCACCTGCCTGGCCTGCCCTGCTCTCCTATTTCCCCCCTTACTGGATTTGACACTCCTCCGGCTTTCAGGGGACATGCCTTCCTGCAGCAGTGCTACCCCTGTACCGACACCCCCCTCATTTGCCAACTTTGCAAACTTATTGGGGTGTGCCAGATCAGGACTAGCCTCCCTGGCACTCTTCCCTCTACCCCCCCCTTCTGTCACCCAGCTAGCTGCTTCACTGTCCTGCAGCTCACTACTACCACCCTCCCCCACATCTACCCCAGTGAGCAGCTGCTCAGTGAGCAGCAGACTCCTTTCCATATTGTCAATGGATCTCAGTGTTGCCAGCTGCTCATTTAGGTCTAGTACCTGGGCTTCCAAACGCACAACGTGCACACATCTCGTGTAGCAGTATGCAACCCGGACCGGCTGTTCAAGGAATGCATACATGTGGCAAGATGTATAATGACATCAATATGGACATTTGCAGATCTGCAATGATAGACTGTGTATGGGAACCAATAGTCATGGAGTGACTAGGTTAACCCTTTAGAAAAAAGCTATTTTTTTTGCTTTCCTCCTCGCCTTCCACTTTCTTATTTTTCCATCAACATAATACCTGAGTCAGTCTATTGCTGCTAATGTTCATGTACCCAGCAAGATGTATGAGTGTAATATTAGGACAAGTGACTATTATAAAATTTGTTGTGTTTTTTGCATATATATATATATATATATATATATATATATATATATATATATATATATATATATATATATTTTTTTATTTAATATAATGATATAGAAGAAAAATGAGAGGAGATAAGAAGCCGGGCTGATCCTCCGCGCTGGTCCAGAGACACCCAAGGGTTAATGATAAACCAAAACTTTCTTTATTACTTGGCCCACGCGTTTCGTGGCTACACTGCCACTTCCTCCTGAGGAAGTGGCAGTGTAGCCACGAAATGCGTAGGCCAAGTAATAAAGCTGAGGAAGTGGCAGTGTAGCCACGAAACGCGTAGGCCAAGTAATAAAGCTGAGGAAGTGGCAGTGTAGCCACGAAACGCGTAGGCTAAGTAATAAAGTAAGTTTTGGTTTATCATTAACCCTTGTGTGTCTCTGGACCAGCGCGGAGGATCAGCCCAGCTTCTTATCTCCTCTCATTTGTTTACTGATCAGCGGGGTCTCCTGCAGCGGCCATCTGACAGGTGCTTCACAGTTGGTTGTTACTCACACAACCTCAGAAGGTGAGTCAGACTGATTGTGGGACCTGGTATTTACTTTTATACGGATAAAGCCCTATGTGCCCTGTCTTTCCTATCTTTTGCTATAGAAAAAAAATAAAATATAATAAATACAAATAACATAAAACCTTATATAAACTATCTGTTATTTTCTATACATTCTCTCTATGATGACTGAACCTGCCAAATTCGGCAGGATCTGCTGACCATCTAATGATAAGGAGGGCTTTCCAATTGTTCCCCAACAGATATTGTTGAAATGTAATGCCTATATTTTTTTTATTTCCCCTTTTCCAGGGAGATAAGTTACCACCACATGTCTCCCGCAGCAGTTGGCTCCCCATTGGGCAGCACGTTGGCTCAGTGATTAACACTGCAGCCTTGCAGCACTGGGTTCCTGGGTTCAAATCCCACCAAGGAAAACATCTGCAAGGAGTTTGTATCTTCTCCCCATGTTTGGGTGGGTTTCCTCCGGGTTCTCCGGTTTCCTCCCACACTCCAAAGACATACTGATAGGCAATCTAGATTGGGAGCCCCAATGAGGACAGTGCCCATAATGTCTGTAAATTGTCTGAATTGTAAAGCGCTGTGGAATATGTTGACACTATATAAATAAAAAGATTATTATTATTGAATATGAAACTGTAATCAAAATGCTTCAACCCCCATTTGCAAATTAGCAGTTTACAATAAACAAATAAGGCAAAAATAATTTCAATATGTCAACACACAACTAATATAACTCTGAATTATTCAACAAGTGTCTTTCGTACTTAGTGGATCACCTTTGGCTGTTATGACCTGCTGCAAATGTGATACATAACCAGACACCAGCTTCTGGAAGCTTTCCTGAGAAATATTAGCCCATTTCTCGTTCGCAATGGCCTCCTGTTCACTGATATTCTTGAGTCTGTGTGCTGCAGCCTCCTTCTTCAAATCTAATCAAAAGTGTTCAAGTCAGGCAACTGTGAAAGCCACTACAGTATGGGCTCGCTCACATCTGCGAATAAAATTGGCGAGTGCAACGTGAGAAAAAAATCGCATTGCAATTGCAACAATGTTATTCAATTAGGCAGTGTTCATCTGCAAGTTTTTCCTCACTTGGAATTGGGGTGAGAAAAAAATCGTAGCATGGTCCGTATGGCCATGTAAAACGGCCAAGACTCACCAATGCAAGTTAATGAGTGCAAGAAAAAAATTGAAATTTCTCACACTGCAAGCGGTGACGTCAGTAAGGTTACCACAG